>NW_025814845.1:64372500-65620000 GCF_022079265.1 Lynx rufus
TGCTGTTGCTGATACTGTTCCTTCGACATGGCTACTTTTATTTCACACTAAAAGAGAAAATGTATGTTATTATACGGACTCACAAAGATACACCAAAATGTATAATAACCAGGAGAGCCAATACTGTCCAAAATACAGAGTTGACTAATTTGATTATTTTCCTCAAAGTCAGTTTATCAAACCAATCATCAGTACTTTTAAAGAAATAATCTCCTCTAATGACATCCAAGAAGTTATTTGCTTAATATAGGTTGCTACATTCTACTCGTCGGGCCCTCAAACAGCATCTTTTGGTAAAGCCTAGACAAAAATACACTTAAAAACAAATGTTTTCCTACTGCTTCCCAGTGAAAGCAAAAAAATAGTGATCAATGACTTTGATAAGTAAGAAGCCCATGAGACATCTTTAAAGCACAAGCATGCAAACTGAAGCCTTTCAGAAAGCTAGATGATGAAACCCTCTATAAAAACTAGTATTCTCTACAAGTAAATGGATGCTTAACTTACTTTACTAAGACCAACATTGTGGTATTTCTTTTCCATTATCTTCTTCACTGGTTCCTCTTCCTTAAAGGTAATAAAGCAGAATCCACGCCTCTTATTGGTCTTGTTGTCCATAGGGAGCTCTATGGATTCCACCTGAGATCAAAAATAAGTTTTAATACCTTAGTTTGCATGTGACTGACAATAAAAGCACAAGTTTAGTGGGGAAAAATGCACAAAAAACCATGTTTGGCCCTCAAATTCTATTCTGCAGTCTCTCTCCCTGTTTATTCTAATCTTTTGAAAGAATTCTTCCAATAAAAATATCCAGTCCACCTAAGTCTTCAAATCTGTTTATAAAAATAAGCTTCCCAGGATACTGACATTTGCTACCTCATTCAAGGGTCACATATTCAAATGCCAACCAAGAACAGAAGGCAACAGTCAATTTTAAGAAAAACAGAATAAAGATGACCGCATTTGGGAGAAAATGGGAAGTGGTGAGGACCACATATGACTAACCAAAGGGGGAGGCTACTACTCTCATCTTAGATGGCTGCTGCCCATATAAGAAGGCAATTCCAATGTTGCTTGCTCTTGCAAATATGTAAGAAATGCTACATATCCAGGTATTTGTGGGAAATATCTCAACCTAAATATTAACAAAACATCTTCTGTTTAAAATCAAGCAAAAGAAGTGTCTGCAGGCTGTATCTGGCAGGCAAGGCCACAAACTTCTCATCTTAGCTTTAACCCATTACTTCACAAAAGGAACTTCAGTTTCTCGAAGTCTGTAATTAGACTCATAAAAATTGCACATGTATGTTTTTAAATTGAGAAGGCACTACACCTTATTCTTAAGAATTCATTTCTTTCCTAGTTTCAACTGAACCATTTCCTTCTATTATCTCAGGTAATCCAACCTGGATTTCTTCCTCATGTTTATATTTTTATTTCTTCTAATCTGGTAAGTTCCTCAAGGTAAGAACGTCTGTTACATCTTTGCATACTCTGTACCTTCAATATATGAAAAAAATACAATCATCTAACCTTCAAAGATGTACTAATGGAAGTATTTACAATATCCTGCTTTCAAAACAAATCACATAATCAGCCCAAACTTCAAAACAACTTTGAAAATATAATGTGACAATTATATTCACATTAATTTTGAAAAAAATTGGGTCAAAACATGATCACATACCTCACCAAAACCACCAAAGTACTCCCTTATTTTCTCTTCAGGTGTATCTGGAGAAAGGCCACCAACAAAAATTTTTTTAACAGGCTCTTTTGTTTTCATGGCTTTGGCCCTTTTAGGATCAATCACCTTCCCATTCAATTTATGTTCTTTCTGATCCATGACCTAGGAAATTGAAGTTTTTCATTTTAAGTATGTACCTTAATTTAAGTTCAGATTATTAACTTAATAATTATAGTTAAATAAATATAGCTAATGCCAGGTATATGTTGACTTGCTTATGATTAAAGAAGTCAAACTGTGGTGATGTGACATCAGCTAATATACAACTGTTCAAACCTAAATGCCAGTTAAGAATGGGGAGGAGGGGAAACATTTAATTACTAGAAAACCAACTCTCCATTAACTGTCAGCAACATCAACGTGATTGCTATTTCCCCTTAGCCCAAGAAATTTCAAAATCTATACTTTTGTGAACTTGTCACAGATCATCCCTTTAATTAGGTGTCTTTAAGTCTCAGTATTCTTAAAGTTAATTTTTTCAATTTAGTAGAGCCTGGCATACAGAAGGTACTCAGTAAACAATTAAAGAGGACTCTTCATAAAATATATTGGTTAAGAACTATAGCTCTAGCTTCATATATCGCAAAAGGGGAAATCACAAATGGGCGAATTAGTGTTATCAAACTATCCACATCTTATATTATTAACTGATCAGAACACATAACACACTACCTTATCTACACTCTCCGACTCTTTAAATAGCACAAAGCCAAAACCCCTTGATCGCCCTGTGATAGGATCTAACTTCAGAGTGCAGTCTACAACTTCACCAAATTTGGAGAAGTAGTCCTTCAGATCTTTCTTTGTAGTGTCCCAGCTAAGGCCTCCTATAAACATTTTCCTGTAAAGACAAAAAGTAATATTAAAATGCTAAAAACAAATAAACTTTTCCACAACAGTAATACCTTTCCCAAACTGCACCAATTTATTGGGCAGTGTATTAAATAATGTCCTTCCTACATAATCATGTATCAAGAACACCCCATTCCAGTTGTTAGGTTTTGCTTATTACTGCTGCTATCTGCCTAATTACAAAAATAGTGAGCAAGCAGCCAATTCTTTTGACTTGCCAAAAAGATAAATGTAATCCCAAAGTAAAAATACTGTACATCTAAGTCTTCCTTAAATTACAGGTTAAGTATTGGTAAAAGCAAAACACAGAATTTTAGCTTCAAATTTCCCTTCCAATCATTAAACTTGTAAAAAGGCTACATAGTCCCCACTGATCACAGCAACCAGCATATTTCTATGCTGAAGCTCCTTTCTATTTAACAGTAATTCTCTCTCATTAACAAAACTCTTAGCACATAAAATGGAAAATTCTAAGTCTCACAATTAGGTTTTAAGTTTTTGGATTGCTAAGAGTCTTTAATAAAGACAAAAATAACGTGAACAATTTAGTGAACAAGAATTACCCACTGAAGCACAATCCACTAATTAACTTATATGATTTTACAGTAGAACCTCAGTTAACCAGCAATAAAATATTTAAACCTTGAAGATGCTAAAAGTGACAGGTGGTAAGTGGAAACCACCAAAACACTTTAAGACCAAAAATACATACTCAAAAAAATTTTTCTCAGGTGAAGTATTATTTTTATTACAGCAAAATGCCATAATGCTCAGACTTGGCAGCTCTGATTCCTTTGACATCTGCCCCCTTTGCCACCCCCTAGCCCGCCCCAAAGAGCTTACACATACCACCTACCCTTTAAAGAGACAGGACTGGAGATTTTTTAAGGGTAAACTGTCAGAATTTGTTATGTGAAGGCTAAAACTTTTAAGGGAATAAAATCATGCTTGCTCAACAATTTCTCATCTTTGTAATTGGGGTGAGGATAGGGAAGTGATACTAACTTTTGGCTCCAGGTAGAAATTAAAGCAGGAAACATCTCCATCTTGTGGGCATTTAGGACATTGCCACTAAAGCCAATTCCTGCAACAAGAGGCCAATTGTGTCCCTGGAAGGAGATCTTGTTCAGCTTCTCCCCTAAAGATGCCAGATTAACTGAGGTGTTACTGATCTTACTTTCTCACCATACACTTGTTTTTAACTTCTTAACAACAAAGTTTAACTTTCAGTGCACAAGAAGACTTTAAATATATACTTTGTTTCCCATTTCAGATTAAGTTTTCAAACTAGTACATGTATTATAATGCAAAGCTGGGTCATTTATATGCTTAACTTTTAGGACTTCCTTTAATAAAATCTTCATGCTTGAAGTAACCTTTATTAACCCTTTTTATATTTATAATCAAATGAACATAAGAAAACACCCATAATATACAGATAATTTTTAATTATTGCAAATTTCACGGGAAAAAAGTTTTCTCAATACATTTTCTTTCATTAAAATAATGCATCTTTTAAAATCCAATCCTTGTCACTTAAATTTATGCCTTAAACACTTTACTTTTAATTTTAACCTAAAGAACCAGAGCACTTCCTTCAGAGATGAAAGTTCATTAGCAACATTTATCCTTTCAAGGTAGGGACACTGATATATTTTTATAAATGAGAAATAACAAACTATAATGCAATGACCTCTTGCTCAGGTATCAATGGCAATTCTAGAACAGAAACAACTTCAATTTGAAATTTAATGAATTACCACCTTCTGGGATTAAAAAATTTTCCATCAATAATTTAACAATTTGAGATTATTTCAGCCTGAAGAGAATAAATAAATAACAAAAGCCTTTTTTAAAAAAACTAAAGTTGAGGGGTGCCTGGGTGGCTCAGACAGTTAAGCACCCAACTCTTAATTTCGGCTCAGGTCAGGATCTCAAGTGATAGGGCCCCCTGTCTGCTTGGGATTCTCTCTCCCTCTGGCTCTGCCCCTGTCCCACTCATGCTCAAGTACTCTCTCTCATAATAAATGTTAAAAAATAAAATAAAACAAATAAAAAGCTAAACTTGAAAGGCATGAATATTGTCTCATCTGTTCCTCTGATATTAAGACAGAACTAAGTTTGACTTTAATTTCCAAGGCAAAGTTTACATAAGTGTTCTTGATTTAAAACTATTTAAGGGGCGCCTGGGTGGCTCAGTTGGTTAAGCATCAGACTCTTGATTCCAGCTCAGGTCAAGATCTCATGGTGAGATCAACCCCCAAGTTGGGTTCTGTGCTGTTGGCACGGAGCCTGCTTGGGATTCTCGTTTTCTGTGCCTCCTCTGCTTGCATGTTTATGCATGCTCTCTCTCAAAATAAATGAACATACGTTAAAAAAACAAATTTAAAAAATTATTAAAAAAATAAAATTATTTAAGGGGTGCCTGAGTGGCTCAGTTAAATGTCCAATTCTTGATTTCAGCTCAGGTCATGATCCCAGGTTCATGGGACAGAGCCCCAAGTCGGGCTTAGTGCGAAGCATGAAGCCTGTTTAAGATTCTATCTGTCTCTCTTCCCCTCTGTCCCTCTCCCCAACTCATACTGAGGAAAAAAACAAAGAAAAAGAAAAATTATTAAAAAAACAGAAAATTACAAAAAAATAAATTATAACCCTATGAATGAGACTGAGGCATGTTCCATTACTATTCACAAGCCCCAAATGTTTTTCACAGCATAGGAAGTCAGTTTTCTTAAATAGATAAGCATCCTAACCCATCAACTGGCCCAATAAAGAACTCTCTAAAGAAACTTCTCACCTGTAATACAATTGTTAGTTCGGGCTGTTCAATGTGTCTACCTTAAAGCTAAAAGGCCACTTGAAGATGTTGTTTTTCCTCAACAATCAAATCCCAGAATTTTTGGCCAACTATAATTTAAACATATTCCATAGGAGGATTATTTCCCCAAAAACTACAATGAAACACACAGTAAAACTTCAGCTATCCAGCACCTTTAGAGAATGAGCCAAATATTCCACCTTCTTTAAAACACTGCCTGCCTTCCAATTTCTACATTATTTGGGATGAGTATTTTTTCTACAACACACACTTCTGCCTTCTTAAATACAGTAATCATGATTTAACACTGTATGGGTCAGTCACCACTAATTCATATTAAGCTACTGTTAGCATGCCCAAAGGCTCTTCTGAAATGAGAGAACAATTAATACACTAAGTGCATCTCACTTCTTACTTCTTTTAACAAGTTCTGTTATTCATTTTTGCCAGATTAATCACCTGTTGCTGTTAAATCCGCCCCCCACCACCACTTTGTAGGGTGGCTAGGTAGCCAGCACTTGAACTTTGCGAATTTTGTGTAAAGTAAAAAAAGTAAACAGTCTCTGAGCCTACGTGACTCTTGAGACAAATGCATTACCATTTTGGCAGCCCAAAGCACTTTTTTTTTCCCTACTCTAACAAGGAAGGCTGCTGCACAACTGATAACCAGACAGGTAAATACACTACAATGAACACAAACTGTTCCAGATGCATTCCATGTTAAATATAGCACATTCATAGGCACACCAGAATAGTACAGTAAGAAAGAGCCTATTATCTTAATTTTGGATAAATGGGAATTATTTTAGCCTCTCAGAACACTAGCATTCTGACAAGCTCTCCCTCAAATTATGAGATGGCAGAAGATACAATTTAAATTCTCTTTTACTTTTCTGTATTTTGCTTAAAGCACACCTACTGTTAGTCCAGATTATCTCTGCTGCCTTGGTTCAAGACTAAGTTTCAGGTTACTGTCACTCCTACAGAGCTGTGCAAACACTTACAATGAGATAGACCGAACTTCAGAAAAATCCTAAACAGCCAAGTTAAAACGTCACAAGACTTGTTCAAATAGCAACAAAAATGGGCCCCTAATCCTACAAGTTTAAAATTTGATCCTTAGTTGTAAGTGAATTGACAATCCTAATTAAAACAGGCCTTCATGTACAGAATGTTAACTCATCATTTAATTTTGTATTCCTATCTATAAATTACTGAGCACCCAAGAGGCAATACAGTATTCAATTTAAAACACCTACTCAATGAGGCACCTGGGTTACTCAATCAGTCAAGCGTCCAGCTCTCAATTTCGGCTCAGGTCATGATTTCATGGTTTGTAAGACTGACCCAGGCTGAGCTCTGAGCTGGGCTCTGAGCTGACAGCAGACAGCCTGCTTGAGATTCTCTCTCCCTCTCCCTCATACTTCCTCTCTCAAAATAAACTTTAAATAATAAATAAACAAGTAAATAAATATAAAAAAACACCAACTCAACAACTGAAAGCTTGCTTTTTACAGATATTGATATTACACCATATTATAATATTAAATAACAGACATAAAGTTATACAACTCAGTGCAGATGACTCTCCAAATGCTATGCAATGTCATTTAGGAATTTAAGATTGCTTAGCGGGACATCCTCTTCTAGAGTAAGTAAATTTAGAGGTAGTAAGCCAAACCCCCTGAGTTTATATACTACCCCCACCACTTACTAAATGTATGTATGACCCTCAGGAAAACAAATACCCCTGACTGTTTCCACATCTGTAAATGAGAGGACTCAAAGTTTATTTCATGAATCTTCAATAAGGATAAAATGAACAAGTACAGGGGCACCTGGCTGGCTCAGTCCACACAGCATGCCAATCAATCTTGACCTCAGGGTTATGAGTTCAAGCTCCATGTCGCATGTAGAGCTTACTTAAAAAGAAAAATAGCATTGGGGCACCTGGGTGGCTCAGTTGGTTAAACATCCAACTTTGGCTCAGGAATCTCAGTTTGTGAGTTTGAGCCCCACGTCAGGCTCTGTGCTGACAGCTCAGAGCCTGGAGCCTACTTTTGGATTCTGTGTCTCCCTCTCTCTCTGCCCTCCCCCACTCATGCCCTCTCTCAAAAATATAAACATTAAAACAAAACAAAAAAAACTACAAAAGGAAAAAATAGTATTAATAAACGAGCAAGTACACTTCAAGGGCACAGAACGTAGTCTGAAACATCCCAAGTATTCAATATAAAGTTGTTATTTAAAAGGGGCAGAGCACAATTTAAAGTAACTTAATAAAGCAATGTTTTCATTTACTCACAGGCTTAATTTTTTTAAATCTGCATGAGCTATATGAAGTTGCCAACATTAACAGGAAAAGGCCAGAATGAGGTTTCATATAAATGGATCCTAAGATTATTTTCAATATTAAATACTTAAAGTAATCCAGAGATGTTTAAATATCCCATGTAAAAAATACAGACTAGAAATTAGATTGTCTAAAAAACTCAAAATATAGTTAAAAAATCATCTTGAGGACTTGTCTGTACTCCACATAAACACCAAGTTTAGTAAGGAATTAATTTCAAATTATAAAAGAGGTAATACATATGCAACAGGGCTGATAGAAATATTGATTTAATACTGTTTTTCACACCCCAAAAAACATTCTCTGTACTGAGATCACTAGGTTTAACACTCCAAAGTCAATAGTTACTTTATTTAAAGTCCTTCTTCTAAGAAGTTGAAACACCTTTTTCAAGGTAAAATGATAAGCACCATTAACACTCCCAATTTTGAAATAGGGTCAAAAAAAATATTCTGTAATTTTCAAACACTTCCTAACAACTCCTGTATGTGGTTTCATAACAAGTTCTGACAGTTTAAAAAACACAACAGAAATGTCAAGTACATAACATGACTGGCCAATCACTGTCACCTTTCAGAATATTACTCAAGTAAGCCACCAATTCTTATTTATATTTTCTAGTGTGTTATCATTAAAATTATTCATTTAAAATCCTAAAATGACAAAATATAATGAAATCCCACCAACATGAGTAAAATCAGTATTTTTCCTTAGAAAGTATACATTTAAAGTTAAGTAACTAGTTACCTATAACAGGGGGCAGGGGTTACTTTTTACAACCAGATGACACCATATGGTAGGGTAATCATTTTACAATCTGTATAAAAAATACGTTTGGAAACAGACTGACAAACTTTTAATAAGTCACTAAAGATTAACTCCTCTAGCCTAGTATATGAAGTCTCAGTGCTACTTCATCCTTTAGAATGAACTTATATGACTAAAAAAGATAATTAAGTTGAAACATAACTAATAAAATGACAGTTTTTAAATGTTCAACCCAAAAATCTCCCCTTTTTCCTTTCATTCCAAGGAAAGAATGACTTCCTGTAATTTTGCTTTTAAAATAATCTCTCGATCAGCTTTAAAAGGTAAACTCCCATCTACCTGAAGGTTAAGGAATGGGGTTTCCTTAACCTAGAGGTTAAAGTTCTGGTTAACTGAGATTACTACACATTCACAATTCTGTAGTTTTCCATTGGAAATCAATTTAGACATCAACACTGAACTCAGAAAATGATTTTTGCCTTTCTTGATGAAATTTTAAGACTCTTGCAATGCTTTAAAATCACATTACTTTTTAACAGTAGAAAAGAAAAATTATAGAAGATTGCTTCCATGACAATGCCTATTGGTTGCTTTTTGAGTATATTTGCTAGTAATTTTTCATCTGTGTTTCTTACAAGACTAAAGGGGGAGAGGGAGAATTTCCTAGCTTGAACTGTGTGGTATTTCAAATCCAGATAAGCAGTTTATAAGACATGACCAATACTTAACTATCACCTTGATTATTGGCCAAACACTACCAGTAATAAAGTCTCCCCACCCCCAAACAGTCTTGAATATCTAGCTCCAATATACAATTTAATACTCCAGAAACTAAAACATGCTTACCTTTACTCCACAGGAGTAAATCACTGGCAGTATCAACTATTAAGGCACCGGATAAACACACACAAGCTATGAAAGCAGGCTATGTGGTCAATCTTCCTGTGATGAGCATTGTTTCCAACACATAGATCAGCAAACCAAGTAACAAACAGGTTATATTACCTGAAACCACACTGTTTGAAGTGAAGTAACAGAAAAAGATCCCACGCTTCCAGCATCCAGTTCAGTGCCCTATCTACTAAAATGTTGAAGCAGAACTAAAGTCAAATAAAACTTGGACTAACAGAGTTATATTTCATTCCATTTGTCAATCTGCACACACACTTGAAGTGCACAGCTTTGAGTGGAATAGGAAAAAAGTTATCATTCTACTCCTTTTAAAATGCTTTCAAGCATAACACATTATCACCTGAAGACTAAAACTAATTCTCCATATTGGCCATAAACCACAAATCCCAATAGTGGATTCAAAACTTTCTTATATTAGAGCAACCTTACAGGGAACAGAAGAGCCAGACAATATTAAAAATACACAGTAAAGGGGCGCCTGGGTGGCTTAGTCGGTTGAGCGTCCACTCTTGACAGCGGCTCAGGTCATGAGCTCGCGGTTGCGAGATCGTGAGATGGGGGCCTGCTTGGGATTCTCTGCCCTTCCTCCACTCACACGCTCTTTCACTCACTCTCAAACAGAAAACAGTAAAAAAAAAAAAAAAAAAAAATACACAGTAAATATACTTATAGATCACATGATTTGAGGGAAAAACCCAGGCCTAAGGCCAAGTATTTATCTCAAAAGGCAGCACTGAAAATCCTCAATGATTTTCTCTAATTCCAAACCCTAAAGGTCAGTGGATTTTTAGTATTTTCCATATTAAAGATTTTGAAATGAAAAGAATTTAATACTCCTCCTTTATATGTTCACCATCTTGAGACTCGGGAGCATTAATTTCTGCAATTTTAACACTAGAAACTTATCAAAGGTCCCAAAGAACACTAAAATTCAGACCATATACTCAGGGTCTCAACTTTTACAGTAAACCCAAATTGACGGAATTAAAGGCCAGTAAATTAGGTATGAGATTGCTCTAAAAGTGTTTTAGAAAGCAACGTTCAGAATGCCCCAAAAGCAATAGGGTATAGATAATAATCTCAAATATTTAAAACAAAAACATGTATGACCATTTCTTAAAAATCAGACAGCAGTCAACCGACAGTAAAATTCACAAAATTCCCAAACAAAAAAATCACACTTTAGTTTATATGCTAATGGTTATAGGACTAGATCTACTGCCCTGTTATTAGAAAAGTACTGCTGTATTTTGGCTGATAACCGAATGGAACTATTTTTGCTTTCTGTCCAGTCCAATGCGGGCAAGTCAATGTACCTACCTTATAAAACTGTCTGAAAGCTAACACAGTATTATAGTTTCCCACTGATCTTGAAACTTAAACTCTCCTCCAGTAGCTTACTATATGACGTGTATATTTTGACCAACACAAAATTTTGTTACCTACTCTAAAAGAACTGAAGCCCAGTAAAGAACATGAGCCCACACCAAAATGGGAAATTCCAGTGCAATTGCTTAAAAGTAAAAACTAGGAATGTTGAGTTGGAAAGATAAAAATAAGGTGAACTGAGAAAACCATTTTATTACAGAAATAATTACTCTAAAGGTCTTAAGTGTGGAAACATCCACAAGAAGTGTAACAGGCATGCCCTCCTAAGAACAACTGTTTATTCTTATACTCAACATTAAAAAAAAAAATCTTTGGGGTATCTGGGTGGCTTAGTTAAGTGTATGACTCTTGAATTTGGCTCAGGTCATGGTCTCACTGTGGGATCAAGCCCCACGTGGGGCTCCACGCTGACAGGACAGACCCTGCTCAGAGCCTGCTTGGGATTCTCTCTCCCCCTCTCTGCTCATCCCCCCACTCACGCTCTCTCAAAATTAAAACTTTAAAAAAACAAACTTTAAGTCCACAACAAACTCGTTTTTTAAATATTTTTAGGATTGAAATGTAATCACTTTATTCAAGTTAAAATTATAAAAACTAATGCAAACCAAATGTGTTTAAGAAACTAAATTCAGATGATTTTATATCTAGTAGAGCCAGTCTTATCCTCACTCCTGAGACTATTATGAAACTGCTGCACGATATCCCTCAAACTGGGAGACAGAAAGGAACAGAGAGAGGGCAAGTACACAAACCAAAAAGAAAAACAATAGTATCTGAAACAGGATGAGGCTGGCTGATCAGGCAGTAACTTTAAAAAGTCAAATACTAAACTCTAAAACAAAGACATTATTTGTTAAATGTAAACTTGCTTAACTTAGAATGAAACTCTGTTAAATCCTACTTGCAGAAAATTAAAAGAGGTCATAATCTAAAACTTTCACTATCAATATTTAATTGTCCATTTTTCCTTAAGAGGTTGCTCAAAAAACTTGTAAAGTTACATTATTGGGTAGCAGGGCAAGAGTAATTCTTAACAAGAATCGTAACAATGATCTCAGACCTAAGTTTATGGTCCTTTCTAATCACTGAACTGCTTATGTAAGATTTAAAATATGTAATAGAGTAAAAAAGTCAAGAGTAACAGTTTAATCTTACTTAATTTGACACAATTAACAGTGAAAATGAACAATCACAGTGCCAAGTGGATTATTTTCATCAAAAGTATCTTATTTTGTATGTCAAACTAACCCCAGTCTTTTTACTTTTCCCTTTTGCCTATTTCAGTCTGCTTTATCTGCAATGTAAAACTGGACAGATTTCAGTAGATGAGAATATAGTAGTAAGTAAAGCTCGTGTAAAATTTAAATGTTATCCCAATTGGATTCTTCAAACAGAATGTAGTTTGTACAGCTCTAAGTCAACTATCTACAAATTATTGGTCCTCTAAACTCCAGTGGTGGTGGATACAAACTCCTGGAAAACTCAAACATAATCAATCCTAAAAGCAGAAAGATGGACATTGAGGGGAAACGAGGGATAAAAAGAACAATAATCTACCAGCCTTCCAAGAAAAAGTCATGCAATTTCAGCTACATGTGAACCAACCAACTGTAATTAACATTCCAACCAAATCACACTGAAAATAAAAAATCTGGTAAGAGCTGAATGTAGTGAAAAGCCACATCAGCCCGCCTCTGATTAGTACATATCCAATCGTTATTCAAGTTCTACTTACAAATATGGCTGGAGATAAATAAATAAATTTTTGCACAATACATACACACGCTACTTTAAAAATTGTTTTACTTTTCACATATCCAAAATATTTCAGTAGAACATGCAAGACATTTTAAACACACAAGATTTTGTATCAAGTAACCTTCCCATTTAACATTAAACTTAGACATCCAACAAAAATATCTGTCCTAAAAAAAAATCAAATTTAAAATTACTGTACTATATTTTCTTGTTCAAATATAAAAATATTACTAATTATATTGTTTTATTTAACCAAACCACAATTACATGCATTACCACAGACCAAAAACCATGTAATGGCATTAATTTTGCCCAAAGATCACGCACGATGCCTAAAAAGGTTTTATATCCCAGGCACAAGATATCCTACTGTACTATGTCTAGAATTTCCTGGGGATCAATGGGCAACTAACCAATACACAGCCTCTGCATGTTATGACTACTGAAACCTTTATAATACAGAAATAAAATTTAAAAGTTTTACCATTCTTCCCGCTGTGCCGTCGCTGCTTCAGAGTGTCGTGGGGAGGAGTTTGAATGGCTAGGGAATTAACAACCGGTACAGCAACCAATCAAAATTCTAGTTTTAGTTTTTGACATTGTTAGGGCTAAAAACTTTAATTCATTTACACTTCAGTTCAACAGTAGGAAACTACAAAGGCAGCTGCTTTGTGATTTGAAAAATCAGGGCTAAAGCCTGCCCCAAACAGCACGTTATACAATTAATCATTTTGGTGCCTCTGTCCAAAGAACAGAATTCAGAAATAAAAACCAAAATGTTAAAGGTTTAAGTTTCCAAATATTTAACATAGTCCTTTCTTAAACCATATGCAATTCAAAATTAACTAAGAAAAGCTAGTTTCCCATCCCACCTCCATTCTCCCAAAGCCAGCACAATCAGCCTGACAAGTCTGCCTAGGCTGAGATTATTAAACTCGACATTCTAAGGTGCTTCTCTTTCCCACCCTCCAAATCTCGTGTTCTTTCCCAATAAAGGAAATCATGTTTTCTAATACTGGATCAAAACGACATCTTACTGCTTTTACTTTCCACACCGTTCTCCTTGTTATAGTGAAGGAAAAAAAAAAAAAAAAAACAATGACACACATAACCCATTACAAAAAGGAATGGAAGCGTTAACCCAAGAACAGCGGTCGGTAACGGGAGTAAGAAAACCTAACCAAGAACCCCGATTTAGTCCCTCCTGCTAACTCCTGTATTATGCTTCCGCTCCCAAATGCTGCACTCTAGTAGATCAAATGCAGCTTTAAATAGTATATACAACTTATTCCGAATGGAGGGAGGCAAGTCAGTACTTAAACCTGCAAAAAAAAAAAATCATGCCACAGCACAATAAAGAGTTCATTTTTATGAAAGAAGGCTGGTAGGCCTCCTTTAACAGTGGGTAAGAGAGCGGGAAGGAGAAATCAAGAGAGACCAAAAAAGGATCCTGGCCACGGGGATGGGGTTAAAAAAAAAAAAAAATGGAAACTGCACATGAAAAGTAAGGTTACGATCCGAAAGAACAGTTAGGGAATCCAATAGCTGAGGGCGCGAAAAGGGTGCGCGGTTAGAATAACTCCGCGGGGTGGGGGAAGGGCAGCCAGCTAGCCGAGCTAGAAAGAGCTCCAGTCAAGTGCAGGCCCCGCCGGCAAGGAACTTAACCAAAGCCCATAAAGCAAAAGCCAACGTACCAACAAGCGATTCAGGGAATCTCACCAGGCCCAATATGTTCCGTAGGCTGAAAAGTAGGGCCTATGTACTCAAGCTGTAGTTCCATAACGTATTGTGGAAAATCGAAGAGACTGAAACCAAACTTATCCAAAATACTAAGAAAACATTCGGCCTGAAGCCGAGGCGGGAGGAGCTGAGTGGGCAGCTTACACGTTCCCCAAAGCATGCGCTTATAAACGAATCGTATCGTCTGGGGATGCTAAAGTGGACGCACCAAATAAACCTTAGATCCCGGCATAAAAGCTTCCGAGTCTACCTTTATGGTTGGGACTTTATAAAACAAGGAAGAAATGGGACAGTGGGGCAAGAAAAAAGGTACCCCTCGACAGGCGGGAAAAAATCCTGGCGGCTAAATCAGTGGGAGGAGACCCAAGGCGAGGGAGGGAAGGAGGGCGGGCCAGGGAGCAGCATGGTGACGGCTAAAGGTGGAAACGTGTGTGATGGGGGAGGGGGCGATAAGCAGGCAGGGGGAGAAGGAAACGAAAGCCCCGGGGAACCCAGCATAGAGAAGAAGAGAACTGTGCAAGAAGACTGCACGGAGGGCTGGAGGGCGGGCAGAGAGCGGGAACGAGGCCTAATGGCGGGGGGATAAGGAGGGGGAGGGGGACTAGTTGGGCCTGACTATCCCGGGTCGCCCCTTACTCACCCTTCATCCTCCTCGTTCTTACTGGCATCGATCTTCGCCCCTTCCGACTCGGCGCTGCCCCCTTCGGTGCCTCCAGCCGCGGTTCCGCCCCCGGTCCCGGCTCCACTTCCCGCCGCCGCCGCTGCCCCCTGCGCCGCCGCCACCATGGCTCCCTCTTGCTCGCCTGCCGAGCCGCCTACCGCCGCCGTTGCCGCCGCCGCCGCCCCGTCCCCGCCGAACTGCTCCTCCGACATAGTGCTTACTGCCTCCGCCGCCGCCGAGACTACACCCGCCGCTGCCGCGAACCGAAACTAGCAGCAAAGTAATCCCCGCCGCTGCCGCGCGCCCGCTCTACCGCGCGAGGCACACAACAAGACAGAGAAGGCGCGCGCGGCTGCAAAGGCTCCTGCGCCTCTCCCTGGCCTGCCCCCCTCGCCTCCCACACTCGCGCAGCGCGCACTCCCGCTCTCTCTAGCTGCACTAAAAAAGAATAAGCAGCAGCGGCGGCCGCTCTTGCCTCCTCCTCGCTTTAATGGCGCCGCCGCGGACCACCTAAAATGGCCGACGGAAGAACGGCGCGTCCCGGTCACGTGACGCGAGAGCGCGCCCTTTGCGCCTCCCCGCCCCCTCTACCGCTAGCTTTTTTTCCTCTTCCTTTTCGGTCCCGCCCTCTCGTTCCCTTTTATACCTTCCCCTCACGCGCCGCGCCGCACAGCTTGGGGCCTTTAAAAGGAACCGGAAGTTGCGTTCCATAAGACCGCCGCGCGGGGACCATCGAGAACAAGGAACGCTGTTTCGAAGGCGCAGCTAGAGGGGCCCGCTCCCTCGCCCCCGCCCTTCCGAGGGTTCCTGGAGTCGGCCCACCCACCCCCCCAGCTGCGAGCCGGAGTCGCGGCGTCGGGGTGGGGTGTGGCAGCACTTCCCAGTAGGCGACTGTGCCCCGTGCGCCTGTGGCGTAGGGGTGGGGGGGAGGGGAGGCGCACACCCGGCGGCTCCTGTCTCGTAGTGCCTAGCCGGAGGAAGGAGGCTACCTTGAGCTGGTGGCCCCGTGACTCTGGCTCTGTCCACCGCGGCACCTGGAGACGCTCGCCGTGCGCCAAGCGGCGCGCGTGCACGGACTGCCGCAGCTCCTCCGCCAGCGGTAGTTGCCCGCGACCGGGTGACATTGAGGTTTCCCCGGCTGCCGCCGCTGAGCTTCCCGACCTCAGGCGGGCCGACTGAAGCCGCTGAGGATTAGGGCTCCTTTTTCTTTTAAGTTTACTTTACAAGTAAGATTTTTGCTTGCCTGTTTTTCTCCTGAAATTTTTCGTCAAAAGAAGCAGGTAACTGGCATATTTCAAAGATCAGGGATTGTTTTGCTCGATTTATTTGAAGATCCTAAAAGCTCAATTCTTTGAAAAATACGGAGTTAGGAAGTGTGTGAGGTCAACCAGGGGTTCATTTCATTTAATGTTTTTTTAGTCCTTATACTAATTAGAATATATAAATGCTGTGAGTCTTTACAAGGTTTCTGAGCTTCTTGTCTTGTGGGATCTGGTTTTTAAAAGAACCGCTAAGCGTTTCTTGCAGGATAACAGTAAAGTTCTTTAATAGACCTATTAAAAATCCCAGATGTGGTGGCTGGAAACTAGCTTATTTGGGCTTTCAGATTTGCAGCTTCCTCGATACAACTAGAAGAAAATTAAGTTTTTAGGTACTTCTTTAGTCAACAGTAATTATTTGCCGATTTCGTATGTGCCCAGGCTCTGGAGAGACAGAGTAGTGTAAAATACAGTAAAGAACTCTGAAAACATAAGTATTTTTTCCACTATGTAATTAAATAAATGTGTATTAATTGGACACTATCCAAAAATCTCAAGATGTTTAAAAATACCTATTTTTTGTTATTAATCAAGCTAGCCGAATTTACAGAATAATTAAAATTCAAAAATACAGATGAAATTCTGAAAATGTCTTAAAAATACAATCTTGGGATGCTTGGGTGGTTCAGCTGGTTGAGCTTCTGACTCTTGGTTTCAGCTCAGGTAATGAGCACAAGGTTGGTAGGATTGAGCCCTGGGTGAGGCTCTGCACTCACAGCAGGGAACTGGCTTAAGAGATTCTCTTCTCTCTCTCCCTCCTTCCCTCCCCCTCACATGCACACTCTCTCCTCTCTCTCTCTCTCTCAAAATAAATAAGCTATATACTCCTATATTCTCTTTTTTGTTGTTGTTGTTGTTTTAATGTTTATTCATTTTTGAGACCCCGCATGAGCAGGGGTAGTGGCAGAGGGAGAGGAAGTCACAGAATCGGAAGCAGGCTCCAGGCTCCCAGCTGTCAACACAGAGCCCACCACAGGGCTCGAACTGGAACTCACGTACCTCAAGATCATGACCTGAGCCAAAGTCTGAGGCTTAACTGACTGAGCCACCCAGGCACCCCTATATTTTATTTATATATATACTTAACTGTATTAAGCAGATCATACACAGGCGATATAAAGAACGTATCTTAGATCAAGTGGTAGTGACTTCAGGTATGTCTCCACTTGTCAAAATAATAGCCTAGGAGAAAGTGGGTCTTGAGCTCAAACCAAATACTTAAATTTAGAGACAACTAGGAGGTCTCTGGATATTTTCTGTCTTCAAGAGAGTATTTTGATTTTTTTGTTTGTTTGTTTTTTTAAAAATAGCTCAAGCAGGGGAGAGGGGCAGAGGGAGAGAAAAATCTCAAGCAGGCCCCATGCTCAGCATGGAGCCTGATGGAGGGCTCAATCTCAAGACCCTGGGACCTGAGCTGGGATCAAGAGTTGGATGCTCAACTGACTGGGCCACCCAGGCACCCCAGAAGATTCTTTGGCTTTTAAGACAGCTTTAGACATGCCCACCTTTTAGTAATAAGACTTTTCCAAAAAGGTTCATTTTAATTCACAAGTAGTCCAGTATCTTCTGGACTTCCTGGAAATTGTATTGAAAATTCCAGAAAACCTAGGAGTGATTTTAAAGCTAATACCTTTACCATATGCTATGTAAGTCTGGATAATGCCATATCAGTTATGTCCCTACTTATTATGGCCCAGATCTCTCTATTCTGTGCTCCTTCATTCACTTACATTCCTCTTAGAACTCATTTTACTTCATCCTTTGTTCTCTTCACGTTCTTCATCTGCCTAGTAAACTTCTATTCCTATTTTTTTTTTCATTTTTTCCACGTTTTTATTTATTTTTGGGACAGAGAGAGACAGAGCATGAATTGGGGAGGGGCAGAGAGAGAGGGAGACACAGAATCGGAAACAGGCTCCAGGCTCCGAGCCATCAGTCCAGAGCCTGACACAGAGCTCGAACTCACGGACCGCGAGATCGTGACCTGGCTGAAGTCTGACGCTTAACCGACTGCGCCACCCAGGCGCCCCTCTATTCCTATTTTTAAAACCCAGTCAAATGTCACTACTTCTGTGAAACCTTCCCAGACTCCCTGAGGCAGATTTAATTAGCCAGTCCCACAGCCTTTTAGCCTTACTTAAGGTCTTCTAAATATGCAATTGTACTAGACCATGAGTTCCACAAGAGCAAAGATAATGTGTTTGGTGTATCCTCCCTACCTACACATACACACACATAACAGACTCAGTTGCTAGTAGAATTACTGAATGACAAAATACTGGATTATTTCCAACTAGCTAGGTTCAGAGCCTCTTAGGCAAACTAAGTGTGCTTGCAGTGACTTAAAAGTCTTCTCTGCCCACCATCCCACTTCATCTCAGGCATAAAACCACTTGCTGATGCATGAAATTCCTTAAAAAGGAAAAATACAAACTCACTCCACATCACAAGAATGTAGTGTTTAAGAAGCTAAAGACTGTAGGGGTGCTTGGGTTGCTCAGTTGGCTAAGCGTACAACTCTTTATTTTTTTTATGTTTGTTTATTTTTGAGAGAGCGCATGCATGCAAGCAGAGGAGGGGTAGAAAGAAAGGGAGACAGAAGATCCGAAGAAGGCTCTACACTGAGAGCGGAGAGCCCGATGTGGGGTTTAAACTGTGAGATCATGGGGTGCCTGGGTGGCTCAGGTGGTTGGGCATCTGACTTCAGCTCAGATCATGATCTCATGGTTTGTGAGTTCAAGCCCCACGTCAGGCTCTGTGCTGACAGCTCAGAGCCTGCTTGAGATTCTCTCTCTCTCTCTCTCTCTCTCTCTCTCTCTCTCTCTCTCTCTCTTTTCCCATCCCCATCTTATTCTCTTTCTGTCTCTCAAAATAAATAAATAAAACCGGAATCACTTTTATCCAGAACAAGATACACATAGAGGAGTCACAGTTTTAATCTGCCAGATACAAATGGCGTGAGCAAATCCTATGCTCATATTTTTATTTTAAGTGGAACATGCATTCCATTCAGCAACCTAGAATAAACTGTCCAGAAAAAAAAAACAGGAAGAACCCATTTCCTAAACAAGGTACACGTACTTGAGCCTCTTTACAACCATGTTAAACATTTACTCACTTGCAGAACACCCTCAGTAAGATTCAAGCATTTGGTTGAAGAATTATCTTGTGATTTTAGGTGAAGTAACCAATTGCCCAAACTGAACATTCTCATTTATCATCAGTCCTGGTTGTCAGGAAGCTCTCCCTTCACTTAGAGAAAATAGAGGCTCCACCACTGTGAATTTTCAGATTTTCAGCAAATCGGTTGTGGGATCTTGAGTTATGCTTAACCACAGAAGGGTCAATAGGGTGCCCTCAGACTCAATTGGAAAAAACCTAGATCAAAAAGGATTCAAACAATAAGGAAATTTAAACATCTCACTCCAGGTCTACATATTCAGCTGCCTACATAATGTCTCCACTGGGATATTCCACAGGTATCTCAAGCTTTAGATGTCCAAAACTGAACTCCACCTTCCCTACAAATCAGCTTCTTTAGTCTTCGTCTTCTCGTTAAATGACATCTCCACCCACCTCTGTGCTCCTGGCAAATATCAGGGAGTCGTTGGTATCACCCAAACCACTCACATCCAATCAATTAACCAACTCCTACTTCCAAAATATGTCTTGATTCATCTAAATGCTTCTTAGAACATAAATAGCGGAGAGGCGCCTGGGTGGCTCAGTTGTTTGAACGTCCAACTCTTGATTTTGGGTTAGGTCTTGATCTTACAGTTTGTGAAATCGAGCCCCACAACTGCCTCTGTACTGACAACGTGGAGCCTGCTTGGAACTCTCTCTTGTGCACTCTCCCTGTCCCTCCCCTGCTCGCTCTCTCTGTCTCTCTCTCTCTATGAATAAACTATGAATAAATAAACATTTAAAAAAACATAAATAGTGATGTTATTCCTAGTTTTATTCACATTCAACCATGCAACACATGAAACCAGTTACATTTCTGGTGCTGAGAATATAACTGACCAAAACAGCAAAGACTTTGATCTCACGGAGCTGACATTCTAGTAGGAGAAAGAAACAACAGACTAATATACAATAGGTAGTGATTGGAAGGAAGATAATAAGTAAGGTGCCAGAGATAGAGTATGTACTATTTCAGGTAGGTTACTCTGAGAAGACTTAAAGGAGGTAAGTTTTGAGTAGAACTCTCAAGTAAAAGAGAAAGCCACAAACATAGTTAGGGAAGACTGTACAAGGCAAAGACAGGAGTGTGCTTGACACTTTCAATGAATGATAGAGGCCAGTGTAGCTGAATAGAGTGAAGGAGAGAAAGTGTAATAGATCATACCTACAAAGTATCCAGGAACAAGGTTACCCAGGGCCTTGTAAGCTGCGGTTAGCATTTTACTTTTATTTTAAATGTGACAAGAAACTATGGGAGGTTTTGAGCCAGGGAAGGATATGACCTGACTTAAATGTTAAGTGGCCAGAATAATCCAGATTATTCCAGATGTATGGACAGTGGACTGAGGTAGGATATCAGGAAGATGAATTAGAAGGCCACTGTCATGAGGCCTTTCATGATTGATTTCTTCTGACAAGAGGCAAATCTACAAATAGGGTGTTATTTCTATGTGGTCATATGACTTTGTTTTCTTTAAAAGAAAAAGATTCTCAACATCACTCATCAGGGAAATGCAAATCAAAATCACACAGACACCATCTCACACCTGTCAGAATGGCTAAACTGAAAAACATAAGAGGGGTATCTGGATGGCTCAGTCACTTGAACGTCTGACTCTTGATTTCACCTCAGGTCATGATCACAGGGTCATGGAATCAAGCCCCATGTCAAGCTCCACGCTGAGCATGGAGCCTGCTTAAGATTCTCTATCTCTGCCCTTCTCCCCGCTTTGTATACTCTCTCTCTAAAATATAAATCAATCAATGAAATGTAAGAAACAACCAGTTATGGTGAGGATGTGGAGAAAAAGGAATCCTTGTGCACTGTTGGTGGAAATGCAAACTAGTGCAGCCCCTGTGGGAAACAGTATGGAGGTTCTTCAAAAAGCTAATAATTCTATTTACCATATGATCCAGTAATTCCACTGCTATTTACCCAAAGATTATGAAAAAAACTAATTTGAAAAGATAAAGGCACCCCTATGTTTATTGCAGCATTATTTACAATAGCCAAAATAAGGAAGCAGACCAAGTGTCCATCAACAGATGAATGGATAAAGAAGATGTGGTACATACACACACACACACACACACACACACACACACATGCACACACACACACTGGAACATTAGTCATAAAAAAGGATGAAATCTTGTCATTTGCAACATGGATGGAGCTGGGGACTATGACGCTAAGCTAAATAAGAGAAAGAAAAATACCACATGATTTCACTCGTGGAATATATGAAAAAAATGAACAAAGGGAAAAAAGACAAATTAAAAACCAGACTTAACTATAGAGAACAAAGTGATGGTTACCAGAGAGGAGATGGTTAGGGAAATAGGTGATATAGGTGAAGAGGACTAAGAGTACACTAATCTTGATGAGCACTGAATAATGTATAAAATTGTTGACTAACACTGTGTGTTAACTATACTGGATTTAAAATAAAATTTAAAAATCAAAAGAAAGAAAAACATGCTCTAATGACAAGAGATCATTAAAAATAAAATAAGAATTAGATTAATACTACTGATAACATTTGCAATAGAGAATAAGACCAACATTTTCATTAAATTCAGTACTTTTTTCCTTCTTTTTCTTCCTCATTCTGCAGCTCTAGAATAAAATTTTGGTTAAGTGCTGCAGTTAGGTTTTATCCAGAGCCTTTTCATAATCCTGCCTCAGGCATTACAATAAGTACAATATTTTTTAACTCTTTTTTTTTCTTTTTAAGTAATCTCTACACCCAACATGGGGCTTGAACTCATTACCTTGAGATCAAGAGTCACATATTCTGACTGAGCCCACCAGATGCCTCAATAAGTACAATACTTTGACTTGAACTGAGTTCTGGAGTCTTGGATTCTTCAGACTTCTTTTTTTTCCCAGGGACCAAGGCAGAAGCCAAATAGTATCAGGTTTTGCTTCATAACATACTTTTACAGTTGTTTTAGCTGCTAATTTTAAAATTGTCCTACTTTGTAGAAGCTACAGTTCAAGAGAATACTTAGTGAAAAAGAACATAATCAGAAAAATTGGGGTTTTCAGATTAAGGTTCAACTAAGAACTATTGAAAACCTGTTTTAAAAAAGTTTAAGAACATGCATTTTGTCTTGGGACTCTTTGGAATCTTTTCCTTTGTTGTAGTGGCTCTGAGTTATTCAATATTCCTTATTCCATACACGCTGCAGGAGAATAATCATTTCCTTACACCAAGGCTGAGAGTTTTCAGGTGCTCAGACGCAGTACAGTTGCTCAAAATTCACACTTTAAAAGTAGTGACACATAATGAAAAGTCCCTCTGGCCACAGTAGGAGGGGTTTATTCTGTTTAACTGGTTCATGTCCTCCATGTTTTGGCTCCTGCAGTAGACATTTGAGGTTGGAGCCCCCTGACATCAGTTTTCCTTTCTGGAGTTGGCTAATAAGACCAAGGGTGACCATCACCCTTGGTCACATTGTTTGGTTTGGGGAGGGGACAGAGCCTAAGTCATCCAATTACATTGAGGAACTTCTTTTTGATGTTTGAGTGAAGAAATACTCTCCTACCCCCTGCTCATTCATAAACCGAGAAGCATGTAGCTGAGGGAACCACTGACATCCATTATGCAACAAAAAGATGCCCGTGAAGATAGGAATCAAAGAGCAATGAAGAGTTGTCAAGACTCAGGGGATGGCATACCAGGTCTTGGTTACATTCTTTGAGCTACCAGCTCAATTTCCCCCTACAGTTATCTCTACCTCTAGACGTAGTCACATGACTTAATAAATTCCCTTTATAATTTAAGCCAGTTTAAGTTGCCAGTTTATTTCTAAAAATTCAAAGTATTCTAACTATGCTGAATTGTAGGTTGTCAACTTTGCATTACTACCACCCACTTGTACCATCTCTGCTTTGCAAAGAAGCTAGAAACATTTTCCAGAATCCCCTGCCCTCTATAGTTCTGAGTTAAAGTTTGCCAGCGAGAGGTACTCACAGTAGATAGGAAAGGCAGAGAAAAGAAGCTTTCATTCTCAGGAGGCTGTGGCAGCTTCACAGACTTCTCTTCACCCAGGAAACTGGCAGTTTCCAGCTTCTCAGATCTCACCACGAGCACGTGCTTTGCACTTATGGCAGCAAAACACAGTGCCTTCTCAGACTTCTGTGCAATCTCTTGCTTTGTAGTCAAGGGGCCATAAATGGCAGCTTCTTAGAGTACTCTACAAGTCCTGGCATCTTCTATTTCTCCATGAATTCTGGTTTCTTCATCTGCTCCAATGCTTCAATCCGTCAAGTGAATGTTCTCTAATCCTTTGACTGTGGCTCCCAGACCTTCACACTTCCAGCTTTTGCTGCATTCACCTAACCTGCAGTTCCTATATTAAATCTCTTCGTGCCAGAATACTTGCAATGGCTTTGCTCTCCTCACTACATTTAGTTATTAGTAACAGAAATGGTTTCCAAGAGGCACAGCACTTTAGGGACCAGAATTGATTCTCAGATCCCACTAGATTTAAAGGACCCCATTGCCAGTAAAAATAGCATTTTTAGTTCACAGCATATTGTGGCAAATGGCTGATTTATTATCACCTTGGATGACTAAAAAATTTCTGAAACAGGATAACATAGTGGGAATAAAGGCTACTAGGACTGTGGAGTGGGTTGGCTATATCAAATTATACTGGGGAACTTAGAGAAGGAAAATGATAAACTCAAGGTTTGAAATTCCCACTTCAAGATCTGGGTAAGAAACCAGAAAGTTTCTTACCTTCCCTGGGGGAAAAAAAGAATAATCCTTACTTGAAAAAGCTACAGGGTCAAGATTTCTGGGGGGAAAAACAACAATCCAAAATCTGACCATGAAGATGGATGAATTACCAAGAAAATTGAATTAATTTACGTTATCTTATGTTAAAGTATTGGTCAGGAAAGAATGGAACTGAACATTAGATGGGGACATTTGGACAAATTTAATTGAAACTGAAGACCTTGAACCCCGAAATATTGTGGAGGCTTCCTTGCCAGCAAAAAAAACAGATTTTCCTCTAATGTGGTAGGCAGCATAATAGCCCCCCACAGATGTCCATATCCTAATCCCCCAAACCTGTGAATGTGTTACCTCACATAGCAAAGGGATTGTTGACATGTGTTTGAGACTCTTGGGATGGAGAAATTATCCTGGACAATCTGGGAGGGTGCAATGTAATCACAAGAGTCCTTATAAGACGGAGGTAGGAGGGCCAAAGTCAGAGAGATTTGAAGATGATCTATTGCTGGCTTTGGGGATGAAGGAAGGAAGGAGGGTGAAGAGGCATGTGCCCAGGAATGCATGTGGCCTCTAGAGGCTGGAAAAGGCAAGGAAAGAAATTCTCCCCTGATGCCTCTAGAAGGAATGCGGTCCTGCTGATACCTTAATTTAGCCCAATGAGACCTCCAGAACTGTAAGATAATAAATTTGTGTTGTGTTAAGCCTCTAAACTTGTGGTTATTTGTTAAGCAGCAACAGGAATCTGGTCTATCTACTGTCTGGAGATTAGCCTCTCCTCTTGCCTAAAGAACTTGTAATGACCTATCCTGAAATGGTTGCTTTGCAGAGGAATGCTGATTTTCTTCAAGACTCATTGCATTGCTTGTAGATGAATAACTAGACTCAAATCTTGGAAGACCCCGGTGGAGCAAGTACATTGCATAATATTCTATTGAGTTGACCAAAGTTTAACAAATTTGGAAAGCTATTTGTAAAGTTACTAAAACATTCCTCAAAGCAGATATAACATTTGTTCAAAAGGACTAGAACAAAGAATTTTTTGGTCTGCTGATACTTTATAGCTAACTGTCAGTCTAGGTGACATTTAGCTCTATGTGTGGGGGCTGATATTTTTCTTTAGTATTGCACCATGACTGTACGATGATGGTAATGATCTAGTAGAAAGACAAAAACTGGTGATGTGGGGTAGCAGTGGGGAGAAAATTGCAGAAGGCAAGTTCTTTTTATTATTATTATTCCAGTATAGTTAACATACAGTGTTGTGTTAGCTTCAGGTGTGCAGTATAGTGAGTCAACAATTCTATACCTCACCCAGTGCTCATTGGAACTCCTTAATCCCCATCTCCTATTTCACCCATGCCCCCCCCACCTCCCCTTTGGTAACCATCACTTTGTTCTCTATAGTTAAGAATGTTTCTTGGTTTTCCTCCCTCTCTCTTTTTTTTGCCCTTTGCTAGTTTTTTTTTTCTTCTAAATTCCATGTATGAGTGAAATCATATGATATTTGTCCTTCTCTGAATGACTTATTTTATTTTACTTAGCGTTATACTCTCAACTCCATCCATGCTATTGCAAATGTCAAGATTTCATTCTTTTTATGGCTGAAAAATATTCCTGTGTGTGTGTGTGTGTGTGTGTGTGTGTGTGTACCACATCTTCTTTATCCATTCATCTATTGATGGACATTTGGGCTGCTTCCATTATTTGGCTATTGTAAATAATGCTGCTATAAACAGGGGAGTGCATTTATCCCTTTGAATTCGTGTTTTTGTATTTTGGGGTAAATACCCAGTAGTGCAATTGCTGGATTGTAGGGTAGTTCTATTTTTAATTCTTTGAGGAACCTCCATACTGTTTCTACAGAGATTGCACCAGTTTGCATTCCCACCAAACTGCACAAGAGTTCCTTTTTTCCACATCCTCACCAACACTTGTTTTTTCTTATGTTTTTGATTTTAGCCATTCTGAAAGGTGTGAGGTGATATCTCATTGTAGTTTTGATTTGCATTTTCTGATGATGAGTGATGTTGAGCATCTTTTCATGTGTCTGTTGGCCATCTGGATGTCTTCTTTAGAGAAATGTCTGTTCATTTTTTCTGCCATGTTTTTTGGGTGTTGAACAGCTATCAGTTCTTTATATATTTTGGATACTAACCTTTTATCTGATATGTCATTTGCAAATATATTCTCCCATTCAGTAGGTTGTCTTTTAGTTTTGTTGATTGTTTCCTTCACTGTGCAGAAGCTTTTTGTTTTATTTTACTGGAGTCCCAAAAGTTTATTTTTACTTTTATTTCCCTTGACTCAGGAGACATACCTAGAAAAATTTGCTATGGCCAATGTCAGAGGCATTGCTGGCTGTGTTCTCTTCTAGGACTTTCCTGGTTTTATGTCTCACATTTAGGTTTTTAATCCATTTTGAACTTATTTTTGTGTATGGTGTCAGAAAGTGGTCCAGCTTCATTCGTTTGCATGTAGCTGTCCAGTTTTCCCAACACCATTTGTTGTAAAGACTTTTTCCCATTACCTATTCTTTACTGCTTTGTCAAAGATTAATTGACCATACACTTGTAGGTTTATTTCTGGGTTTTCCATTCTGTTGATCTATGTGTTGTTGATCTATGTGTCTGTTTTTGTTCCATTACCATGCTGTTTCGATTACTACAGCTTTGTACTTGAACTTGAAGTCAGGAATTGTGGTACCTCCAGTTATGCTTTTCTTTTTCAAGATAGCTTTGGCCATCTTTTTGGGTCTTTTGTGGTTCTACACAAATTTGAAGATTGTTAGTTTTAGTTCTGTGAAAAATGCTTTGGTATTTTGATAGGGATTGAATTAAATCTGTATATTGGTTTGGGAAGTATAGACATTTTGACAATATTTGTTGTTTTAATCCATGAGCATGGAATACCTTTCCATTTCTTTGTGTTGTCAGAAGGCAAGTTCTTAAGTAAATGAGAGGAAATGGGATCTGATGCACAATATGGAGAAGAGACAGTTCATCTGATGTATAAGAGGAAAAGAAAATTATGAGCCAAATGTAGGTCAGTAGATAGGTTTGGTGATAAACATATAATTAGTTCTAAATCTTTCTTTTTTCTCAGCCAGTTAAGATGTCTGTCATTAGCTGAGAGTGTAGATGGGGTGGAAACAGAGAGGACTTAGGACGTTAGGGAAAGTGGAAGCACAAATTCACTAGGCCCAGAGAAGCCAAGACTTTAATAAAAAGTGCTGATCAGGACAGAGCCCCCACAGAGACTTACTGGATGCTACTGGAGATCTACTTATAAGATCTGAAAATCACTCTCTCCAGAAACTTCTGGCAGGACGTCACTGGTTTATTATCTTCTCTGGGTATGGTCATTTAACCAGTTACAATCTACCTCCTCATCTATTCAACCAACTCCTGTTTTTCCATCTGGATCCTCAGGACTTATGAGAAACTCAGGTAGTAAATACCTTATGAGTTGTTTGCCAAGCCATGGCTCCCTTCTCTGAATTCTCCCCCATACCAAGGGTGGCCCGTATGCAGCCAAATTTACATGACCCCACTTCCATTGCTGTAGCCAAGTCCTGGGTGGATACCAGACCCAAGCTGATCTATTGGATTTTCCCTCCTGGGATTGAAAATTGGAATACTGGGTCTCTGAGAGGTTGGCCAGAGGGCTGGAACTAGGGGGAAATTTGATTATAAGACTGAGCAGTTTTTTTGCGCCATATAGATCAGAGAACACAAGAACATGGATTTGAGTGTGAAAGGGGAGGGAGAGAATGAAGCAGACGTGTTGAAAGAACCAGGGACCAGAGGCCACATGGTCTTAACAGGCTGTAGATGGTATCTGCCTTGGTCCTTGATGACAAAGCAGTTACTGACTTCTGTCCTCAGCTGAACTTCCTCCCTTGGGTTATAGACAGTGCTCCTGGTCCCCACTAGATTCACGTTTTACATGAACAAATCTGTGTAGATTTCTGTTACTGTGTAATCCAAACAACCATGATCAAGAGCAAAGATACATCGAATGCTATATCACTTCACTAATATAGTACAATAACCAGTTCTGTCAGAAGGGGAAAAAAAGTGCCATGAGGCTGGATGATTATGTAGTGACTCCACGCAGACTCTTGGGAGACTTGGGAAGAGAAAAGCAGTAGCCATTATACACAATCTAGCTGTATTTTTTTTAAGTCATTACAAAAACTTCTTCAACTTGAAAAGCAATGGAAATAAATACAGATTACTCATAAGACTACCCTCCTAGTACAACCATTCAGAGCATTTTGACACTTTTAATTTATGTCAGTTTTCCCTTTTATGTTGTTTGCTTTTAAACAGTGAAATTAGAGTATAATACATGATTGCATTTCCTACTTTCTTCATGCCATGTTTCCTATGTTGTATAATCTCCATAGCTAAACTTGTAATGGCTGCCTAATAATCTACTGAATAAATACACTATAAAAATAACATGGCGGTGATAAGCTAGTGCCCTCTGGCCAGAAATTCCTAACTTAGTGAATATAGTTATTTTTATCAGGCAAGAAGTTCTCTTTTGTAAGGTTACAAATAATTAATCAAACTTTACCTCTTCCTGCCTACCTCAAGATTAATGTTTACCTTTTTCTTGGACCTATTCTGGATCAATCACACTTTGCTTAATAATTCAGCCTCCTAGTTACCAAGGATAGTTATATGGGGAAGGTATTATTTTTTATGGTAGTCATAAATGTCCAGGCCACTGGAAAAGAAGCCTTTTATTGTTCCTAAAATGTTATATTAATAAATTAATAACTTGGTGTTTGGGTTTTTACAATGGCATCTTATGTGTTTGATTGTACCAGTGGCATAATCTATACCTATAAGCCTGAGAATAGACCTTGGTCTAGGGCAGTCATACTTAAGTACTTCCACCCTGAGGGCCCTTTTTGGGAAGTTTGCCAGCCCCCTTCATTCCAATCTCTGTATTCTGAGCTTTGCCTCATTGATTATGGAAGACATCAAACCTGAAACCACAATAACCAGCTAAGCAATTGTAATTTGCAAGAAGTACCCAAGAAGAGGATAGAGTGGTGTCATCTCACTCATAGCTTCAGACACCATCTCATTTTGATAACTTTAAGACTTTGGACTTCTGGGGTGCCTGGGTGGCTCAGTTGGTTAAGCATCTGACTTTGGCTCAGGTCACGATCTCACTGCTCGTGAGTTTGAGCCCCACGTCGGGCTCTGTGCTGACAGCTCAGAGCCTGGAGTCTGCTTCGGATTCTGTGTACCTCTCTGGCCGTGCCCCTCCCTCACTCATGCTCTGTCTCTCTCAAGAATAAATAAAACATTTTTTAAAAATTAAAAAAAAAAGACTTTGGATTTCTGTTCATTGTTATTTAATGTTAATTTAGGTACCTTCTGTCATATATAGATTTAACATTATCTGGATTTTTACCCCTGTCCTTCAATATTTCACTTAAAGCCCTCTTGATCAGTTCGGCATATTTCTAGGAAAATTCGTGTTCTTCAGTCCTTTAGGGATATGCTCTATCCCTAGGCAAGATACCAGTTTTCATTATCCAAAGATATGATTAATTCTATGCACCTAAGTCTCTGCATGCCGTATCATTCTTCTTCTTTCCCATTGCCAACCTTCCATTGAAAACACTGGTGATAATGCTGTTTGTATTCCTAAGTACTTCGTCTTTTGGTCCAGCACTTCAAGATATACATCCTAGGTTTCTTCTGCAAGGGATGGATGACCTTCTCCACACAGAGTAAAAGCAGATAGTGACTGTCAAGTCTGATGAGACTGTAGACCATATATCGCTTTTCTGCAAAATACTCCAGGAAGACAGCATACCTCCACATGGGCCATGGCAGGGAACAAGGCTGCCTCTGTCCTCTTAGGAAGTTGCCAAATGCTATTCAGTTAGCAAACAGTTCATTGTGGCCTGTTGTGTGGCAAGCAGCCTGATAGGCCTAGCACAGAGTCATCTAACAATCTAACAGATCTAGTAACCATGTCCTTATACTGTCCACCACTTGTGAGGTTTCATTATTTCATTTTGTCTATATTCTTATTTCTAAAGTAATATTAAAGTGCACAAATAATTCATAGATACAGTTTTACTAAACATCCAGACAAACAGAAATTTATAAAGAAAGTCCTTGGGGCACCTGATTGGCTCAATCTGCAGAACATGCTACTCTTGATCTCTAGGTCTTGATCTAGGTCTTGAGTTGGAGTCACATGTTGGGCATGGAGCCAACTTAAAAAAGAAAAAAATCCTGGAGCGCCCAGGTGGCTCACGTGGTTAAGCAAGCAACTCTTGCTTTTGGCTCAGGTAATGATCCCAGGATCGTGGGGTCAAGCCTAGCCTTGAGCTCTGCCCTAAGCATGCAGCCTACTTAAGATTCAATCTCTCTCTCTCTCTCTCTCCCTTACTCTCTCTCTGAAAAAAAAAAAAAAAAAAAAAAAAGATATTCTGATCTACTCCTCTGTTTAAACTGTGTTATTCTCCAAGATTTTGTCCTTGGTCCTTTTCTTACTACAAACTCTGAGTGACCTCATATATAGATGAAGTATACTCATAACTTCAAACACTATCTCATTTTGATAACTTTAAAAAAATCAGTGTCACTTGTACTCACTCAGTGCAGTATATGATCTGAATTTCACAGTGGTTACTAACTGCCAGGCTATTAGTCTCTAGAAGCAAACATCTAAATTGGTCAGGAAAAAAATATAGGTTTTAATTTTTAAAAATTACACCCTCCTTTACTTATACTGGAAAAGTTTCTTCACTGACTTCTTAATCTTTTTGACAGAGAATGTTCTAGGATTATTTTGTAAATTTTCCTATACTCACAACTCTGAGCTCAGATGACTGATTGAACATCTAACATCACATAAAGAATTAAAAGCTAAGAGGCTGATTATACAACATAAATTTGTTTGCCATATAAGAAATAGTAGATTTTTTTAACTTAATAACCAATTTCAAAAAGCTTTGTACAAGGAGAATTGTGATAACGATTCCACCAAATTTTCTTCTTCACTTGAATTTTTAATTGAGATAATTGTAGATTCACACGCAGTTGTAAGAAATAACATAGAGAGATCTCATGTTCTCTATGTTCTCTCATTTTATCTGGTTTCCCCCAGTGGTAACATTTTGTAAAACTAGTATAAATCACAACCAGGAAATTGACATTAATGTAATCCAAAGATCTTATTCACATTTCCCCAATTTTACTTTGTGTACATTATACAATTTTACCACATATGCAAGTTCATATACCCATAACCATAGTCCAGACTCTATAAACAGTTCCAGGACCTTGTCCAACTCTCTTATAATTTACTCACCTTCTACCCTAACCCCTGGACTGCTAAGCAGCATTCCTTTTCTAAAATTTTGTCATTTCAAAATATTATATAAAAGAATCACACTGTCTGTAACCTTTTGGGATTGATTTTTTTCACTCAACCATAATTCTCTGGAAATCTATCCCCAGGTTGTTACATATATCAGTAGTTTGTTCCCTTTTATTTTATTTTGTTTCATTTTATTTTATTTTGTGTTGTTTTATTTTATTTTACCTTATTTTATTTTGAGAGACAAAGAGAAAGCACAAGCTGGGGGAGGAGCAGAGGGAGAGAGAGAGAGAAAGAGAGAGAGGGAGAGAGACTCCCAAGCAGGCCCTATGCTCAGTGTGGAGCCATATGCTGGGCTCGATCTCACTACCCTTGGGATCGTGACCTGAGCTGAAATCAAGAGTCGGAAGCTCAACCAACTGAGCCACCCAGGCACTTCTTTACTCTCCTTTTTAAAATTTTATTTGTTTACTGTCTTTGCATTATATTTCAGCTCTGAAGCATGGAGGTTAGTTTTTGATAACACAACCAGAAAGTTTGAGATCAAAACGGAGGCAGCTGAAGAGCTCTTTCAGAGGCTGCTTATCTAAATTATTTTAGGCAGAAGGGCGCCTTGATTTCGGCTCAGGTCATGATCTCATGGTTCACGAGTTTGAGCCCCATCTTGGGTTCTGTGTTGACAGTGCAGAGGCTGCATGGGAGTCTCTCTCTCTCTCTGCTCCTACACCTTGCTCACTCTCTCACTTTCTCTCTCTCTCTCTCTCTCAAAAATAAATAAACACTAAAGAAAAAAAGTTCTTCCTGAGCCTGCTGGGCCTTGATTGTCTTCAGTTCAAAATAATCCACATGCCAAAGTGGCAAATTTTGGGGTGGTAAGCCCTGAGCCCCCTCATATGGTTCTTTTTTTTATCTCCTGAAGTCTACTGTTATCAGATATTAATGTGGTTAACTCAGCTAAATGAAGAAGAAACTTGAACACCAAAAATATATAATTTTTATTAATACAGTTCATATTTCCAAGTATTGAATCAGTGGTTTCTTTTAAGGAATGTGTGTCACAGCTGCTAAGTTGACTGGAGTTACCTCTATGCTAGAGGAGAGAAACACATACATATGTGTGTTAATGTTTTTTTATGCATGCTTCTCTCCCTTTTTCTCTACATTATACCACTATCTGAGATCAAAAGGCTTCCTTTAGAATAAAAAATTGTACATTCAAAAGCCCCAGAGACTTCAGTGATGTTAAGCACATCACTCTTCTAAATTCAAAATAAAAGTGGAAATTTGAGGGGCTCCTGGGTGGCTCAGTCAGTGGAGCATGTGACTCTTGACCTTGGAGTTGTGGCAACGTGGGGCATAGAGCCTACTTAAAAAAAAAAAAAAGTGGAAATCTGATTTCTGTAAAGGCAAAATCATCTGTTGACATTCCAGTCCAAAATGCTCACTCTTCACTTCATAAAGAAAAACCTAGCCATCCCTGTGAGCACACCCAGTAAAAGAGCAGGGTAAGTTATCTTACACACCAACTTCCAGACATTCTTCTTGTCTTCCCTCGCATGCCAGACGCACTGTATCATTCACTTGCTCTGTGGTATATCCAAAGCAGTTTTTTTCTGATTCATTTGCCTGTCAAAAATTAAGTTTCCCAAGAGTTTTTCCTAACATCCTCTACCTTCCACAGCCCAGAGTCCTCTTTACAACTGCAGATTCCCACAGGGCTTCCTTGCTCCTGTCATTCCTCCACAGTCCAAAAATTATCCCTATTAACTCTCATTTTCTTACTGGGTGTCTCCCAACTGTTGGCGTACCGAGACAAACTCAGACAAAGCAATTTAAATTAAATATGTGTTTGACTCATAGTCTCTTTAACTTTCTAATTGAAAAGGTAATACATACCTCTCTTAAAATTACTTCTTTTTACAATAAAAATAATATGAAATAAATTAACTTAAAAAATTAAAGCCCAGGGCACCTGGGGGCTCAGTCAGTTAAGCATCTGACTTCAGCTCAGGTCATGCTCTGGAGGTTCACGAGTTCAAGCCCCACATCAGACTCTGTGCTGACAGCTCAGAGCCTGGAGCCTACTTCGGATTCTATGTCCCCTCTCTCTCTGCCCCTCCCCCAGTCACGCTCTGTCTCTGTCTCTCTCTGTCTCTCTTTCTCTCAAACAAACAAACAAAAAAAGAATAAACATTAAAAAAAATTTTTAAATAAATAAAGCCTGGGTGGCTCAGTTGGTTAAGCGTCTGACTCTTGATTTCAGTTCAGGTCATGATCTCACAGTTCATTAGTTCCAGCCAGGTGTTGGGCTCCAGGCTGACAGTGTGGAGCCTGCTTGGGATTCTCTCTTTTCTTGTCTCTCTCTGCCCCTCCCCCACTTGCACTTACTTGCTCACGCTCTCTCTATGTCTCTCTCTCTCAAAATAACATAAATAAGCTTAAAAAATAAAAATAATATGTACACATTATAGAAAACTGAGAGTATGTGGAATATATATATATAAAATCGAATATTATTCAGCCAAAGAAAAGAATAAAGTCTTGTCATTGCAACAACATGGATGGAGCTAGAGAGTAAAATGCTAAGTGAAATAAATCATTCAGAGAAAAGACAAATACCATATGACTTCACTCATATGTGGCGTTTAGGAAACAAAACAAATGAGCAAAGGGGGAAAAAAGAGAGGTAAACCAAGAAATAGACTATTAACCATAGAGAACAAACTGATGGTTACCAGGGGGAGAGAGGGTAGAGGGGTTAAACAGGTGATGGGGAGTAAGGAGTGCACTTGTTGTCATGAGCACTGGGGTGTTGTAGGGAAGTGCTGAACCATTATATAATATGCCTGAAAGTAATATTACGCTGTATGTTAACTAACTAGAATTTATTTCATTTTTCATTTTATTTAAAAATTTTTTTATTTATTTTGAGAGAGAAAGAGAGCAGGGAGGGGCAGAAAGAGAGGCAGAGAGAATCTCAAGCAGGCTCTGCACTGCCAGCACAGAGCCCGACACGGGGCTTGAATCTACCAATCGTGAGGTCATGACCTGAGCGGGAATCAAGAGCTGGACACTTAACCAACTGAGCCACCCAGGTGCCCCTAACTGGGATTTAAATTTAACTCAGAAAAAAGAAAATTCCAGTTAAAAAAAAAAGAAAATATTGGTAGCATACAAAGATAAAACATATAAAGAGTATGGATTTTTCCCTTTTTTCTTGTTTTTTGTTTGTATTATTATTAATATTAGTCTTTGCTATTTGTGCAGGAAAAAGCTTTCACATAGTTTAAGGAAATTTTGAAGAATACAAAACAAACTAAATTATTTCCAGTTTGTCTTCCTTTTTGTAAGGTGAAGGAGCAAATTTTTGTGTTACCTGATGGACATTCCAAGAACCCTCAAAATATTTTAAGCACAAAAGACATCTTAATATTTTTACTATTCCTTTGGTGGGGGGGGGGGGTAGGCAGAGGGAGAGGAAGAGAGAATCTTAAGACTCTGTGCTCAACTCGGAGCCTGACTTGGGGCTCAATCTCTCGACCGTGATGAGATCATGAGATCATGACCTGAGTCAAAATCAATAGTTGGATGCTTAACCCACTTAGTCACCCAGGTTCCCCAGTATTTTTACTATTCTGAATATACAGTTTAATACGGTAAAGAAAAGATCAAGAAGAATTATCAGAGGTGGCAATATATGAACAGAAGTCATAATTCCTAAAACTCAAGATATACTTATTATAAATACTTAAAAGCCACAGCAATAAAGAACAGCGAGTGCTAGGAATTTATTTTTTTTATTGTTAAAAAATTTTTTTACTGTTTATTTATTTTTGAGAGTGAGAGAGAGAAACAGAGTATGACTGGGGAAGGGGCAGAGAGAGGGAGACACAGAATCTGTGGCAGGATCCAGGCTCTGAGCTGTCAGCACAGAGCCTGATGCAGGACTCGAACTCAAGTACCGTGAGATCATGACCTGAGCTGAAGTCGGACGCTTAACAACTGAGCTACCCAGGCGCCCGGGAACTTAATTTAAAAGTAAAGTATTTTTGGTCAAAATTATTCAAGAGCACTCCAGAAGTCCAAAGAATTAGTAGGATATTTTGGTGATTAAAAAGAACATCTGATATCTATGCACATATTAAGTTGGTCATTTTCCGAAAAGAAAATCCAAATTCTAGTTTGACTCTTTTTTAAGTCAAAAATATATATATATTTTTTCAACGTTTTATTTATTTTTGGGACAGAGAGAGACAGAGCATGAACGGGGGAGGGGCAGAGAGAGAGGGAGACACAGAACCGGAAACAGGCTCCAGGCTCTGAGCCATCAGCCCAGAGCCCGACGCGGGGCTCGAACTCACGGACCGCGAGATCGTGACCTGGCTGAAGTCGGACGCTTAACCGACTGCGCCACCCAGGCGCCCCAAGTCAAAAATATATTTAAGTCAAAAAGATATATTCTATATCCAAAAAATAATAATAAAATAAAAATAACGTTTTAAACAATATATCCATATTTATTGAAGCTTTGTTTACAATAGCCAAGATATGGAAGCAACCTAGTGTCCGCTGATAGATGTGTGTATACATACAATGAAATATTGCTCAGCCATTAAAAGAATGAGATTTTTAAAAAATTTTTAGTGACTAAATTTGTTTCCCACATACAAAACAAAATGTGTGCGGTGGTTACTTGTTTTTGTTTTGTTTTGTTTTGTTTTGTTTTAAAGAATGAGACCTTGCTATTTGCAATAACATGGATGGACCTAGAGGGTATTATGCTGCATGAAATAAGTAAGATAGAGAAAGGCAAATACCATATGATTTCACTCAGATGTGGAATCTAAAAAACAAAATGAACAAACAAAAAAGGCAGAAACAGCCTACAAATACAGAGAACAAACTAATGGTTGCCAGAGAGAAAGAGGGTGGGGGAATGTGCAAAATGGGTGAAGAGGAGTGGGAGATACAGGCTTCCGGTTACGGAATGAAGAGAGCATAGGGAATACAGTCAATAGTATTGCAATGTGTTGTATATGGTGACAGATGGTAGCTTTACTTGTTGTAAGCATAGTATAGTATATAGACTTGTCCAATCACTATGTTGTACACCTGAAACTCATGTTTTAACATTGTATGTCAACTATAATTAAAAAAAAGATTGGAAAAAAAAGGAAAAATAATCATCCATGTAACAATTTGTAATAAAGAAATTGTAGCAAGATGGCATCACAGGAAGTTCCTGAACTCACTTCTTCCATAGACACACAAAGTCTACAGATACATATGAAATAATTCCCCCTGAAAAGGACTTGAAAACTAGCTAAATAGCTTCTTTACAACAGATAGTAAAAAGGCCACACTGAGAGGGAGTAAGAGAGGCAGTCTTGACAAAAGCCTCAACCCCCACAGTAGGGACGGATCTCACAAACCTGGAGATTCGGAGAAGGAGTTTATGTCCTACGTCAGGCACCCCAAACCTTGAAACCTGCAATAGAGAGAAAAATCCCCAATATGTCTGGCTTTGAAAACCAACAGGGTTCATATCCAGGAGACTCAAATATATGGAACTGAGATACTTCTCTTACAGGGCTTGTGCACAAACTCACCTGACCCAAGGATAAACACTAAAGCAGTAGTGTGAAAAGCACCTAGACTGTATGTGAAGGAGATTCATTTGCTAATCTTAAAGCATCTGCCAGAGGGGCAGAATTCTGTTGGGACTCTCTCTGGGGACTTACGTGCTGACAGGCACCATTTTTGTGCTCTCTCTCTATCTTGATAGTGCTTGTGGTCATGCCCCAGCCGTGTGCTCTTCCAGGCGCCTGTGAAAACTGGCAGGCACATGCAATCCACACGGGGATGTTCCTTGATCACCTAGCTCTGGTGGCTGTGGTTGGGGACAGGGCATGCATTCCTGGATCCCACAGGACTATAATAATCAAAGACAGTTCTTGACAGGATGCCACCCGTAGGGTATTACACAGACAGCAGACTGAAACACATCCCCAGTATCCCTGTAAAAAAGGCCTATTTATGGGCTGCCTGGCTGGCTCAATCAGTGGAATACTCAACTCTTGTTCTTAGGGTTGTGAGTTCAAGCCCCACATTGGGTTAGAAATTACTTTAAAAAATAAAAGAACTTTTATTAAGAACTAAAAGGAGAAATCAAAAAATATTTTGAGACAAATGAAAATGGAAATGTAACTTACCAAATACAAAGGCTCATAAGAGGGGCACCTGAGTGGCCCAGTCAGTTAAGTGTCCAACTTCGACTCAGGTCATGATCTCCTGGTTCAGGGGTTCAAGCCCCATGTCAGGCTCTGTGCCAACAGCTCAAAACCTGCAGCCTGCTTCAGATTCTGTGTCTCCCTCACTCTGCCCCTCCCCCGTTCAAGCTCTGTTTATCAAAAATAAGCATTAAAATTTTAATTTAAAATTTAAAAAAAAAGCTCATAAGGGGCGCCTGGGTGGCTCAGTCGGTTAAGCGACCGACTTCAGCCCAGGTCATGATCTCACAGTTTGTGGGTTCGAGCCCCGCGTCGGGCCCTGTGCTGACAGCTCAGAGCCTGGAGGCTGCTTCAGATTCTCTGTCTCCCTCTCTCTCTGCCCCTCCCATGCTTGCACTCTCTCTCTCTCAAAAAAAAAAAAATAAATAAACGTAAAAAAAAAAAGCTCATAAGAAACCACTGTGAACAATTTTACTAGCCTACTATCTTCCATCCTACACAAAAATTAACTCAAATTGGATTAAAGGCATGAATATACAATCTAAAACCATAAAATATCTAGGAAAAAAAAAGAAAACAAAGGCAGTAAACTCCTTGAAATTGGCCTTGGCAATGATTTTTGGATCTCACACCAAAATCAAAGGCAACAAAAGAAAAAATAAACAAGTAGAACTACATCAAACTGAAAAGCTTCTGCACAGCAAACAAAACCATGAGCAAAATGAAATGGTGACCTACTGAATGGGAGAAAATATTTGCAAATCATCTATCTGATAAGGGATTAATATTCAAAATATATAAAGAAGTCATATAACTGAATAGCCAAAAAAAAAAAAGCAATCTGATTAAAAAATGTGCAGAGGATCAGAATAGACATTTTGCCAAGGAAGACACATAGATGGCCAACAGACACATGAAAGGATGCTCAATGTCACTAATCATCAGAGAAATGTATATCAAAATTACAATAAGATATCACCTCACACCTGTTAGAATGACCATTATCAAAAAGACAAGAGGGTCGCCTGGCTGGCTCAGTCAGTAGAGCATGTGAGACTTTATCTTGGGGTCATGAATTCAAACCCCACATTCGGTGTAGAGATTACTTAAAAAAATTAATTAAAATAAATAAAAATTAAATTTTAAAAAAGTTGCTGTTGAAGCACTAATTTTTAAAAAATGGGGGCGCCTGGCTGGCCCAGTCATTGGAGTATGTGACTCTTGATCTCCATGTCGTGAGTTCAAACCCCACATTGGCCACAGAGCTTACTTAAAAATAAGAAGGAAAAAAGAGAGAGAAAAGACAAGAAATAACAAGTATTGGTGAGAATGTGGAGAAGAGGGAACACTTGTGCACTGTGGGTGGCAATGTAAACTGCTGCAGCAGAACAATATGGAGGTTTCTCAAAAAATTAAAAACAGGGGCACCTGAGTGGCTTGGTGTGTTAGGTGTTCAACTTCAGTTCAGGTCATGATGTCAGGGTTCATGAATTTGAACGCTGCGTGGGGCTCTGTGCTGAGTTAGTGGGGCTGGATCCCACTAACCCTGAGGTCATGAACTGAGCCAAAATCAAGAGTTGAACATTTAACCAGCTGAGTCCCCTAGACCCACACATTACTATTTTTTTTGTTTTACATTTATTTATTTTTGAGAGACAGAGTGAGACAGAGCATGAGCAGAGGAGGGGCAGAGAGAGAATCTGAAGCAGGCTCCAGGCTCTGAGCAAGCATTTAGCACAGAGCTCCAGGTTCTGAGCAAGCATTCAGCACAGAGCCTGATGCAGGGCTCAAACCTACGAATCGTGAGATTATGACCTGAGCCAAAGTCAGACACTTAACCAACTGAGCCACCCAGGCACCCCACACATTACTACCTTTAACCAAAGTAGCCAACTTTTGTCCCGACATAGAGAAGCCTAGAAGACAGTAAACTAAGAAATATCCACCTAATTTTTGAGCACACATTTTAGATAATCTTTACAAATTTTAAGCTGATAAAACAAGCCTAGGGATGCCTGGCTAGCTCATTTGGTGGAGTATGTGACTCTTGATCTTTGAGTTTGAGCCTCATATTGGATATAGAGATTACTTAAAAATTAAAAAAAAATCTTTAGGGCACATACACCCCAATATTTATAGCAGCGCTATCAACAATAGCCAAATTATGGAAAGAGTCCAAATGTCCATCGACTGATGAATGGATAAAGAAGGTGTGGTATATATACACAATGGAATACTACGTGGCAATGAAAAAGAATGAAATCTTGCCATTTGCAACAATGTGGATGGAACTAGAGTGTATTATGCTAAGCGAAGTAAGTCAGAGAAAGACAAGTATCATATGATTTCACTCGTATGTGGAATTTAAGAAACACAACAAATGAACATAGGGGAAGAGAAAGAAAAATAAGATGAAAAGAGAGTGGGAGGCAACCATAAAAGACTCTTAAATATAGAGAATAAACTGAGGGTTGCTGGAGGGGAGGTAGTTGGGGGGGATGAATTAAATGGATCATGGGCATTAAGGAGAGCACTTTTTGGGATGCACACTGGGTGTTATAGGCAAGTGATGAATCACTAAATTCTGCTCCTGAAACCACGACTACACCATATGTTAACTAACTTGAATTTAAATCAAAAAAATCTTTAAAATTTTTTTAAATAAAAACCATTTTATATTTTTAATCTTAAACAATTATTAGAAAGGATAACTTACTTAACTTATAAGGTCAATATAAAAATTTATATAAATTAAAGCATGAGAATTTTAATTTTAGTCCTATAAAGGTTAAAATATAGTGTTAGCATTAATTTTATACAATAAAACACAGTTTACTTTTTCTTTCTTTTAGAGATGTTTATTTACATGGACTAGGTATTCCTAAACTGCATAGATGGCAACAGAATTATTTTTTTTCTAGTCAATCCACCTTTAAAATTTCTCAAGTGAGGGGAAGAGGGATAGGACAGAAGGGGGAAAAAGTGAGTGGGAACAAGCTTTAGACAAATACAAAATTATCATTGGAGAAAGGCTAATAATCTTTCTGTTGCAAGGCGAGAAAAAAGTTTAGATTTAGAAAAACTCATTTCAACACACACACACACACACACACACACACACACACACGAGTCGTCGTTAACAACCGATTTAAACAGTAACTTGGGCTCTTGGCAATTTTATCAAGTCAAAGAATAGGAATGGAAATGAAGGATGTTTACGGAAGGAGGGAGTCTTCCTTAAAAGAAATCTCTTTTAGACAGATAAGATAGACAGTCCCAGGGTACCTGGGTGGCTCATTTGGTTAAGCTTCTTGATTTTGGCTCAGGTCACGATCCCAGAGTGGAGCACTGTGTTGGGCTCCATGCTGAGCATGGAGATTGAGATTCTCTCTCTCTCCCTCACTCTGCCCCTCTCCCTAGCTTGGGCTCGAAAGAAAGAAAGAAAGAAAGAAAGAAAGAAAGAAAACAAAGAAAGAAAAAAACAAAGAAACAAAGAAACAAAGAAAAAATAAAAGGTAGACAATCCCCTTACAAGAGGTTCTTTCCCTTTTTCATTCTAAGGCATCTCCAAAATGAAAAATACAATTTATGTCAAAATTCTTCAGAGTAGCCACTACAACTCCAAACCATCCTCTGTGAAGTTATGTCAGTGAGCAGTGCAAATTCATTAGTAGGCAACCCATTAGAAGTTGGTTGACAGCTGGTCAAAAATAAAAGTATCACAGGGTTTTGGACCCTAACCCCAAGGATAAGTTGCCCTGCCTACTTACTCAAGAAATCAGCATGACCCTGAAGCTACAGAGAGACCATAAAAGTCTAGATATAGCACAAAATCCATGCAATCAAGGACAGAGAGCCCTTGAGCAGGGGTAACTCAAATGGTCTCAGATGTGCATGTTCTTACTGAATGGAGGTCCGAGTCATAGCAGGAGGGTCTTAGCCATCCGTGGTAGTAATTGTTCTGGCCCAATCAGCCAAAGACCATCTGGGACAAACCTGTAGTCAAACAAAGTGAGATTCACTCATTTGTTGCAATGAGAGACACTGCACATGGAGAAACTATGGGATGTCCCACTAAACAAAGGAGAAGATGAGTTATAGGATTTGGGGGAAGAGTGACATTTAGGCGAAATTTAAATGAAGTAGTGTTTTGATAGGATCAAAGCAAAGCAAGGTCATATATAAAGGAGGCAAGGTCAGATCTGGACTGCAAAATTGAACAGGCACCTGTTTCTTTGAAAATTGCAAAGTTGAAGTAAGGGTGGAATATTGTCTTCAGAAACCTCTTCTCTGAAGTTCCACACCTGGACTGCAAATCAGTTTTGCTTCTGTGGGCCTTAGATTCTCTGAGAAAGAGTGGGATATTTCATTCTTCTTGATGTTATTTCAAACAGCAAAGTTTCTAGTCTATGATTTCAAGCATCAAGTCACTCAGCATAGGGGGCTGTTTTGATACTTTACCACTGCACCATGTCTCTGGGGGGAACATTATTATTCCTTGTTAAATTTATGCTAACTTTATCTGTATCTGTCCTCCTAGACTGACACATAGCAGGGCATATTTTTACTTTGCCAGCTCCGGCCAATTTAATACTTTCTCAAGTTTAAAGCCTGCCAAAAAGTGATGCTCTTTCTAACACTGTTCAGGACAGAAAAAAAAAATAGGATTGAGATATTATAAATCAATTCTTACTGGTTGAATATACTTAAGGGGTATATACTGGTATATAGATGATCTTTTTTTTAAGTTTATTTATTTATTTTGAGGAAGAGAGAGTGTGGGTCTACAGGGGAAAGGCAGAGAGAGAGGGAGAGAGAATCCCAAGTCGGTTCCACGCTGTCAGCACGGAGCCTGATGTGGGGCTTTATCCCACAAACCATGAGATCATGGCCTGAGCTGAAATCAAGAGTTGGAGGCTCAATCAACTGAGCCACCCATACGCCACTAGAGCATCTTGATAAACTTTTCCATAAGGATCCAAGCTAGGAAAAACAACTCTGAATACAAAACTGCAATGTTGCACACATAAAAGGGCACAGGTTTCTACACATTCACGTTTGAAATCCTGGCTGTAAAAGGATGAGACATTGGACAAATTAGATGCCTTTGCTGAAGTTTTCATCAACTTGTACTCAGCAAGTTACTTCACACTCTAAGCTGGATTTCTCTCATCAGGTTAGTGTGAGAATTAAATAGGTTAACAGCTAAATATATCTATCATTGTTCTTTGAAATGTAAAAGAAAGTGTGGAGGAGGGGACCCTAGAATTACAGATGTATTCCTCCTAGCAGATGGGGGGGGAGAGAAATAATTGTAGCTTGCACAGGGGGAGCAGGGGTCTAAAAAGATAGTCTCTATGGTGTGTTGTCTTTTCTAAAATGATCTTTTTCACATTAAAACATTTTTTAAATGTTTATTTTTGAGAGAGAGGGAGACTGAGCACGAGCAAGGGAGGGGCAGGGAGGGAGACACAGAAACTGATACAGGCTCCAGACTCTGAGCTGTCAGCACAGAGCCCGACGCAGGGTTCGACCTGGGGCTCGAACTCACAGACTGTGAGATCATGACCTGAGCCAGAGTCAAATGCTTAACTGATTGAGCCACCCAGGCATCCCGATCTTTTTCATATTAAAACATTTTTAAAGTTAGGTTACAGGTTAAAGGCTGTATATACATTTAATACAGTATTTCTTAATTTCAACATGTTTGGATTTCTTAATGACTGTTATTTTCTTTTAATTTTATTGCATTGACGTTAGTGAAACTGGCCTGATTTCTGTGTTTTGAATTGTGTTTGGTTCATAAAGGCTCAAAACTAGTATATCTTCCTTGCGTTTTATACTTTTATTAATATGAGATATTTCACATTACCTTCTTTGCTTTTTACCTTGAATTCACTTTTCCCTTATACCAGTATTGTTAGTATATTGTTGTAATGTTGTATATTTTCTGATGTCAACATATATTTTTTAAGTTTACTTATTTATTTGAGAGATAGAGCGAGAGATCACAAGCAGGGGAGGGCAGAGAGAAAAGGGAGAGAGACAGAATCCCAAGCAGGCTCTGCATTGTCAGCGTGAAGCCCGCCATGGGGCTGAACCCAGGAACCCACAAGATCATGACTTGAGCCAAAGTCAAGAGTTAGACCCTTAACTGACTGAGCCACCCAGGCGCCTCCCCCCCCCCCACCTATGTCACAATCTTTAATCTTCTTGCATCATTTTCTTTTGGATATATCTCTTATAAATGGCATCTAACGTGTCTTTATTTTACCCATTCTGTCTTATATCATTTGAATTTAATTCATCCATGCCATGGTTTCTGTTATGTTTGGATTTACTTACTCCAGCCATCTGAATTTGTGCCTCGAATTTATCACTTTTTCTTCAAGTATATTATCTTTCTTTTTAACTTTCTTTCTTTCCAACTATGTCAGATAAACTCTAAGGTGGCAAACACCCCGTTATCCCCTCTTCCTCATATGCACGCTTTTTTGTTAATGATCTACCCTTGACTGTGGATGGGATTTCTTAATTGCTTCTAATGAACAGAATATGGCAAAGGTGGTGAGATATCACCCCCATGATTACCTTACCTTGCATAAGACTCTGTTTTGCTATCTGACTCACTCCAGAGACTCTTCATACGGGCTTAATGAATCTGAATGGATCATTTAGACAAAGCTTATCCTGGATTGGATATTTAATAATTTTCTTTCCCACTAAAGCAGAGGGAGGGCAGATTAATTTTAGGTTAAAAAAAATTGTGGTTGAGTGCCTGGCTAGCTCAGTTGGAAAAGCATGTGACTCTTGATCTCGGAGTTGTCAGTTCAAGCTCCATGGTAGGTGTGGAGATTACTTAAAAGTAAAATCTTAAAAAAAAAAATCCCAAACAAACACACAATTGTGTTGTGCCCTACAGTGCTGTTTTATTGGTGGGAAATTGGCCAGACTTCAATATACATCAGTGGGGGTAACAAATGCATTATGGTACAGCCTTATGATGATTTATTACATAGCCATGAATTCTTATTTGGAACAAACAAATCACAGAATCCTAGAATATCAGGATTGACTAGAATGTCATACTTCCACTGAATAAAAGGTCCAGTGTAAGAGGAAAACAAAAAAACAACTTCTGTTTTTTACCCTGTACATCTGAATTGTAGTAGGAAATAAAATTTTGAAGTTATTTCACAAGGCTGTCATCAGGAAATGAAGACAAAAGAAAAAAATCAACAAATAAAAATAATATTTTTAACCCATTCACGCCCCAATCTAATATGAAATTAAGAGTTTGTTTTTTTTTTTTAACGTTTATTTATTTTTGAGACAGAGAGAGACACAGCATGAACAGGGGAGGGTCAGAGAGAGGGAGACACAGAACCTGAAACAGGCTCCAGGCTCTGAGCTGTGAGCACAGAGCCCAACACGGGGCTTGAACTCACGTACTGTGAGATCATGACCTGAGCTGAAGTTGGCCGCTTAACCGACTGAGCCACCCAGGCGCCCCGAAATTAAGAGTTTTTATACCATCTATAGACCAACTTCCCTGATGAACATGGATGTAAAAAATCTTCAACAAGATACTAGCCAACTGGATCCAACAACACATTAAAAAAGATTATTCACCAGGACCAAGTGGGATTTATACCTGGGATACAGGGCTGGTTCAATATCCGCAAAACAATCAGTGTGATTCATCACATCAATAGAAGAAAGGACAAGAACCACATGATCCTTTCAATAGATGCAGAGAAAGCATTTGACAAAATACAGCATTCTTTCTTGATAAAAACTCTTAAGAAAGTAGGGATAGAAGGATCATACCTCGAGATCATAAAAGCCATATATGAAGACCCTCATTACCTCAGTGGGTAATGAGGAGACTTAGCTCCTCATTACCAACCAACCATGAGCTCCCAGATTCGTCAGAATTATACCACCGAGGTGGAGGCCGCCATCAACCGCCTGGTCAACATGCATCTGTGGGCCTCCTACACCTACCTCTCTCTGGGCTTCTATTTCGACCGTGACGATGTGGCTCTGGAGGGCGTGGGCCACTTCTTTCACGAGTTGGCTGAAGAGAAGCGGGAGGGCGCAGAGTGCCTCTTGAAGATGCAAAACCAGCGCAGCGGACGCGCCCTCTTCCTGGACGTGCAGAAGCCGTCCCAAGATGAGTGGGGTAAAACCCTGGACGCCATGGAAGCCGCCCTGCTTCTGGAGAAGAACTTCAACCAGGGCCTTTTGGATCTGCATGCCCTGGGTTCTGCCCGCGCAGACCCCCATCTCTGTGACTTCCTGGAGAATCACTTTCTAGATGAGGAGGTGAAACTCATTAAGAAGATGGGCAACCATCTGACTAATCTCCGCAGGCTGTCAGGCCCCCAGGCCGAGCTGGGCGAGTATCTCTTCGAAAGACTCACCCTCTAGCACGACTAGAAGTCTCTGGAGCCCAGCAGCCTTTGAGAGGGGCCCTCTGGCATTCCCCCCAGATGTCAGGGCTTGTGCCTGAGTCTCTCCTTGCAGCCACTAGGCAGCTTTTTAACCAACCTAGAGCCCTTTCCCAAGCCATGGACCAAATGAAAACAATAAAGCTTTTTTGCAGCAAACAAACAAACAAACAAACAAAAAGACCCAATGTTATTATCCTCAGTGGGGAAAAACTGACAGCTTTCCCCCTAAGGTCAGGGACAAGACAGGGATGTCCACTCTCACCACTGTTATTCAACATAGTATTGGAAGTCTTAGCCTCAGCCATCACACAGCACAAAGAAATAAAAGGCATCCAAATTGTCCAGGAGGAGGTCAAACTTTCATTCTTCACAGATGATGTGATAGTCTATATGGAAAACCCAAAATATTCCATCCAAAAACTACCAGAACTAATCCATGAATTCAGCAAAGTCGTAGGATGTAAAATAAATGCACAGAAACTGGTTGCATTCCTATACACCAACAATGAAGCGACAGAAAGAGAAATCAAGGAATCGATCCCATTTACAATTGCACCAAAAACCATAAAATACCTAGGAATAAATCTAACCAAAGAAGTGAAAAATCTATACAATGAAAACTATAGAAAGCTTATGAAAGAAATTGAAGACACAAAAAAATGGAAAAAGATTCCATGCTCCTGGATAGGAAGAACAAATATTGTTAAAATGTCGACACTACCCAAAGCAATCTACATATTCAATGCAATCCCTATCAAAATAACACCAGCATTCTTCACAGAGCTAGAACAAACAATCCTAAAATTTGTATGGAACCAGAAAAGACCCTGAATAGCCAAAGCAATCTTGAAAAAGAAAACCAAAGCGGGAGGCATCACAATCCCAGACTTCAAGCTATACTTCAAAGCTGTAATCATCACGACAGTATGGTACTGGCACAAGAACATACACTCAGGTCAATGGAACAGAATAGAGTACCCAGAAATGGACCCACAAACATATGGCCAAATAATCTTTGACAAAGCAGGAAAGAATATTCAGTGGAATAAAGACAGTCTCTTCAGCAAGTGGTGCTGGAAAAACTGGACAGAGACATGCAGAAGAATGAACCTGGACCACTTTCTTAAACCATTCACAAAAATAAACTCAAAATGGTTGAAAGACCTAAACATGAGACAGGAAGCCATCAAAATCTTCAAGGAGAAAACAGGCAAAAACCTCTTTGATCTTGGCCACAGCAACTTCTTACTCAACACGTCTCCAGAGGCAAGGGAAACAAAAGCAAAAATGAACTACTGGGACGTCAAGATAAAAAGCTTCTGCACAGTGAAGGAGACAATCAGCAAAACTAAAAGACAACTGACAGAATGGAAGAAGATATTTGCAAACGACATATCAAATAAAGGGTTAGTATCCAAAATCTATAAAGAACTTATCAAACTCAACACCCAAAAAAGCAAATAATCCAGTGAAAAAATTGGCCAAAGACATGAATAGACACTTCTCCAAAGAAGACATCCAGATGGCCAACTGACACATGAAAAAATGCTCAACATCACTCATCATCAGGGAAATACAAATCAAAACCACAATGAGATACCACCTCACACCTGTCAGAATGTCTAACATTAACAACTCAGGCAATACAGATGTTGGCGAGGATGCAAAGAGGATCTCTTTTGCACTGCTGGGATGGGAATGCAAACTGGTGCAGCCAATATGGGAAACAGTCTGGAGGTTCTTTAAAAAATTAAAAATAGAACTACCGTACGACCCAGAAATTGCACTGCTAGGTATTTATCCAAGGGATACAGATATGCTGTTCCAAAGGGGCACATGAGCCCCAATGTTTATAGCAGCACTATCAACAATAGCCAAAGTATGGAAAGAGCTCAAATGTCCATTGATGGATGAATGGATAAAGAAGATGTGGGGTGTATATATATATATATATATATATATATATATATGCACACATACATATGTATATATATATATATACACATATACATTGTGTATATATATATATACATTGTATATATATACAATGTATATATACACATATAAAATGTGTGTGTGTATATATATACATATGTATATATATATACACATATACATATATGTGTGTATATATATATATACACACACACACATTGTATATATATTGTATATATATATATACATTGTATATATACACAAAATATATATATATATACATATACAAAGATAAAGATAAAGAAGATGTATATATACACACACATTGTATATATATTGTATATATATATATATACACAATGTATATATACACAAAATATATATACATATATATATACATATACAAAGATAAAGATAAAGAAGATGTGGGGTATATATATATATATACACATTGTATATATATACATTGTATACAATGTGTGTGTATATATATATATACACAATGTATATATATACAAATATATATATAATGGAGTATTACTCAGCAATCAAAAAGAATGAAGTCTTGCCATTTGCAACTAAAGGGTATTATGCTAAGCGAAATTAGTCAGAGAAAGACAAATACCATAACACTTCACTCATATGAGGACTTTAAGATACAAAACAGGTGAACATGAAGGGAAGCAAAAGTAATATAAAAACAGGGAGGAGAACAAAAATAAAAGAGACTCTTAAATATGGAGAACAAACAGAGGTTTGCAGGACAGGTTGTGGGAGGGGGGATGGGCCAAATGGGCACTAAGGAATTTACTCCTGAAATAATTGTTGCACTATATGCTAACTTGGATGTAAATTTTAAAAAATAAATTAAATTTTAAATAAGTTTTTATGCCACTATTTTGAAATTAGAAAAATTTTTATCATATATTTTTTATTAAAAATATTTCAATAGAATGTTAATTTGATCAATTATCAAATCTCTAGGTGAATATAAAGTAAATTTAAATTTTTAATTTCATATGTAGAGCAGTAAAAACATTTCAAATGTTTTTCATTTTCTTTTTATGTCTCAGAAATTATTTAAACAGAATCAATTCTTTATTTTGAAGATTTAGTCATGTTTTGCCCATGTCTAATTTTATCATTGAAGATTTTGCTACTAAATTTTCTTTTCTTTTCTTTTTTCTTCTCTTTTCTTTTCTTTTGTAAGTAAGCCCTACACCCAATGTGGAATTTGAACTCATGACTCTGAGATCAAGAGTTGCATATTCTATCAACTGAGCCAGCCAGGCACCCCACTATCATTTCTTTTTATGACCATAATGTCTACCAAATCACATTTTCCCAGCTCTAATATTCACATCTAAATTTTGTCAAAAAAAGATTTTGTTCTTTAAGTTTTAGTTAATAAAGGTTTTCCTTCTTTCAGTTGAAAGTTTTTAAAATAAAATTTTAAGTTTATTTATTTATTTTCAAGTGGGGAAAGTGCAGAGAAAAAGAGAGAGATTCTTTTTTTTTTTTTTAATTTTTTTTTTTCAACGTTTATTTATTTTTGGGACAGAGAGAGACAGAGCATGAACGGGGGAGGGGCAGAGAGAGAGGGAGACACAGAATTGGAAACAGGCTCCAGGCTCTGAGCCATCAGCCCAGAGCCCGACGCGGGGCTCGAACTCACGGACCGCGAGATCCTGACCTGGCTGAAGTCGGACGCTCAACCGACTGCGCCACCCAGGCGCCCCGAGAGAGAGATTCTTAAGCAGGCTCCCCAGTGTCAGCGCAGAGCCCCATGCAGGCCTCAAACCCACAAACCATGAGATCTTGAGCTGAGCTAAAATCAAGAGAAGGACCCTTAACTGACTGAACCATTCAGGTACCTTGAAAGTATTGTCTTTTAGTTCAATATTTCTAAGGTTTCCTGGGTCAATATGTAAAATTTTCCATGATATGAAAAGAGATGTGATTTTTAGAAATAAAATTTACATCATTAATTTCACCATATGCAGTTTTAGGTGAAATTATTTTTATTTTATGTCATTCATACCAGTAATATTCATTTTGGATTTAACAAAAGACTGATAATTTGTATTTCTCTCTTAGAAAATCCATGAGAAAATTACACACTTTTTGTGTGTAATTACTCAAGCTTCCTCCATTGTACTGGATGGTCTAATATTTGGCCAGTCTAATTTCTCCACATACTTAGGTCAGTTTCTATATGATGTAACAACTTTCCACACTATGGCTAATACAAAGAATAAATAGTGGTATATGAAAATATTCTGAATGTCCAAAATGACAGAGTCAAAGTATCCTACTTCAGTAACACAATTATAAGGTGGATAATAAAATTTATTTTGCATTTTAGGAACTAACTAGTTCAGTCATATTAAGATATAATGAAAGCAAACTAAAAGGGCTTAAGCTAACATTGTATCTCTCTTAAACTAGAAAAAACAAGTAAAGACCAATGTTGGCACACACACAAGAATAAAATGAATTAGTACAAATATGTTATAAGTAGCCCTGTAGATTATTCAGCCTTTTTGGAGAGCACAATAGATACACAGGTATACTACTTTGAGAAATGTACAAGAATTACTCAAATCCAAAGGAATAAAAAATATTATGGAAAGCTATTTATAGCCTTCTTCATACCAACTGAATTCTGAAAACCCCAAATTGTAACCATGATCTTATGAAAATGGTGGAATGTATACAAGAACACATACCTCTTTATGAACATTTACTTTTTCTTTAAAAAAATTTTTTTAATGTTTATTTTTGACAGAGAGGGAGAGACAGAGTGTGAGCAGGGAAGGTTCAGAGCAAGAGGGAGACACAGAATCTGAAGCAGGCTCCAGGCTCTAAGCTGTCAGCACTGAGCCCAACATGGGGCTTGAACCCACAAACTGGGAGATCATGACCTGAGCTGAAGTTGGACGCTTAGCCGACTGAGCCACCCAGGTGCCCCTATTTTTTCACAGTGAAAATTCATTTACATTTCCCCACATTTACACTAACTCTTTTCCATTTCTTTTTGTATCTCAGGACTTTTCTCTGGGGTTCACTTATTTTCTATATTTACTTAGGCTTTAACATTTCCTTTAGTGAAAACTTCCTCATGGTGAAGTGTTAATTTTTTTTCCAGAAAATATCTTAATTTCACCTCCAATCTTGAAAAAGGTTTGGCTGATAGAGAATTCTTGGTCACAGTTAGCCTATTTCAGCATAGTAAATATATCGTTCCACTGTCGACTGGCTTCCATACTTTCCACTCAGAAGTCAGCTATAAGCCTTACTGCTGCTCCTTTGGAAATAATACTTCTCTCCCCAGTTGCTTCTTATTTTACTCCCTTATTTATAGTTTTTTCATATTTTTAAAGGGAAACTTCCAAGAATACACTAGACTAGAAATAATCATATAAAGGACTCATGTACCCATCACCCATTTAAAAAAATTATCAGTGTTATTCCTATCTTTTTTTTTTCTATGTTTTTCTTCTTATGCTGTAAATACCATATACCATACCATGTTAGCACAAATGTTTTTTGTATGTATCTCTAACAGGTAAGAACTTTCTAAAAAATAACTATGTACTATTGTGATGTCCGTATTTTAACTTAATGTGTTTTAAAACTGTCTTGTCATAGTTGATTGAATCTGTTTCAAATAAAGGCATATAATTTGTACTGGATGGATTTGTATTTTTTTAGTAATAACTTGAAGGAGATATAACTCATATAGTTAAAAACTTCATCTTTTTTAAATGTACAATTTAATGGTTTGCAGTTCACAGAGTTATGAAACCATCACCACTTTACAACTTTTTCTTCACCCAAAAAGAATCTCATACATAAAAGCAATAATTTTCTACATCTTCTTCTAGCCCCTGGGCAACTGTTAATCTTTTTTAGGTCTTTATGGATTTACATAAATGGAATCACATAGTATGCGAACTTTTGTGTCCAGCTACTTTCAGTTAGCATGATGTTTTCAAGTTTCATCCATGTCGTAGTATGTACCAGTGCTCTATGATATTTTACAGCCAAATAATATTCTATCATATGGATATACCACACTTTGTTTATCCATTCTTTAATTGATGAACATTTGGATTGTTTCTATTTTTTGGCTATTATGAATAATGTTACTATGAATATTTAAGTACCAGTTTTTGTGTGGACATGTTTACATTTTTTTGGTATATATTTAAGAATGAAATTGCTGGGGGGTGGGAGGGAGAGGAGGGTGGGTGATGGGTATTGAGGAGGGCACCTTTTGGGATGAGCACTGGGTGTTGTATGGAAACCAATTTGACAATAAATTTCATATATTGAAAAAAAAAAAGAATGAAATTGCTGGGCCCTATGATAATTCTACATGTAACTTTTTGAGGACTATGTCACATTGTTTTCCAAAGTTGCTCCTATTTCACATTCCAACCAATAATATATGAGGGTTCTAATTTCTCCATATTCTCACCAAAACTTGTTATTGTCTGTTTTTTTTATTTAGTTATCCTAGGGTGTGTGAAGCAGTATCTCATTGTGGTTTTGATATTTTCGTTTCCCTAATGACTAATGATGTTCAATATCTTTTCATGTACTTTTTGACCATTTGCATATCTTCTCTGGAGAAATGTCTATTTGGATGTTTTTGCACATTTAACAATTGGGTTTTTTTTTTTTCTGAGTTGTAAGTGTTCCTTATATATTCTAGATACAAGTCTTTTTATCACATATATGTTTTTGCAATATGCTCTCCCATTCTATGTGCTGCCTTTTTACTTACTTGATGTTGTCCTTTGAAGTACATGTTTTTAATTTTGATGAAATCCACTTTATCTATTTTTTTCTTTTGCATTTTTTCTTTCAGAAAGTGTTGCCTAAACACAAAGATTTACTCCTATGCCTCTACATTTTCTTCTAAGAATATTATAGTTTTAGCTATTGTATTTAGATGTTATATCTATCTGCAGTTAATGTTCGTATATGTTATGAAGTATGGGTCCAAATGCAATTTTTTTGCATGTTGATATCAAATTGCCCCAATACTGTTTGTTTAATTTTTTTTTTAATTTTTTTTTCAACGTTTATTTATTTTGGGGACAGAGAGAGACAGAGCATGAACGGGTGAGGGGCAGAGAGAGAGGGAGACACAGAATCGGAAACAGGCTCCAGGCTCTGAGCCATCAGCCTAGAGCCCGACGCGGGGCTCGAACTCACGGACCACGAGATCGTGACCTGGCTGAAGTCGGACGCTTAACCGACTGCGCCACCCAGGCGCCCCTTGTTTAATTTTTTAAAAATGTTTTATTTACTTTTGAGAGAGAGACAGAGAGACAAAGTGTGAGCGGGGTAGGGTCAGAGAGAGAGGGAGACACAGAATCAAAAGCAAGGTGCAGTCTCTGAGTTGTCAGCACAGAGCCTGATGCAAGGCTCAAACTTGTGAACCTCAAGGTCATGACCTGAGACAAAGTTGGACGGACGCTTAATATACTGAGCCACCCAGGCGCTCCAATGCTGTTTGTTTAAAATATTATGCTTCCTCCATTGAATTGTGTTGGTAACATTGTCAAAATTCAATTAATTATAAACATAATGATTTATTTCTGTACCCTCAACTCTATCTCATTGATCTATACGTCTATCTTTATGCCAGTACAACACTGTCTTGATTAATGTAGTAGGAAGTTTTTGAAGGAAGTTTTGTAGGAAGTTTTGAAATCAGGAAGGGTGAGTCCTCCAACTTTGTTCTTTTTTCCCCCCTAAGATTGTTTGGCTATTCTGGGTCATGTAAATTTACACAAGAATTTTAAGGTTAGCTTGTCAATATCTGCAGAATATGCAGCTGAGGTTTTGATAGTGATTGCATTGAATCTATAGATCAAGTTAGGGAACACTGTCATTTTAACAACATTAAGCCTAGTCCCTGAGCACAGGATTTCCATTTAACAATGTCTTCTTTCATTTCTTTCAGCAATATTTTATAGTTAGATATTTACAAGTCTTACACTTATTTTGTTAAATATATTCCTAAGCCTTTCACTCTTTTTGGTGCTATTATAAAAATTACTGTTTTCTTAATTTTATTTTTGGATTGTTCATTGCTAATGTATAGAAATAAAGCTGATTTTCATGTATTTATCTTGTACCCTGCAACCTTGCTGAGCTCATTCATTACTTCTAATATTTTGTGGAGTCTTTAGGATTTTCTATATACAAGATTATGTCATCTGCAAATAGAGATCATTTTACTTCTTTTTCAATCTGGAAACCTTTTATTTTTCAATCTTGCCTAACTAGTTTGATTAGAAACTTCAGTACAATAGAAGCATCAAGAGTTGACATCTTTGTGTAGTTACTCATTTAGGGAGAAAGCATTCAGTATTTTTGTTTTTGTTTTCTTTTTTGCATCCAGTCTTTCTTAAGCATGATATTAGCTGTGGCATTGTCAAGATAGTTTTTATCAGGTTGAGGAAGTTCCCTTCTATATGTCTGCTCAGGCTGCCATAACAAAATATTATAAACTGGGTGATTTAAACAGTAGGCATTTATTTTCTCACAGTTGTGGAGGGTAGAAGTCCAAGATCAAGGTGCCAGCAGGGATGAATTCTGGTGAGGCATTTTTTACTGGCTTACATATGTCCTCCTTCTTGCTGTGTCCTAGCATGGTCTTTTCTGTGTATGTGTGTTGAGGAAGAGATTGATCTCAGGTGTTTCTTCCCTTTCATATAAGGATACCAGGTCTATCAGATTAGGATCATACCCTTATGACTTCATTTAACCTTAATTACCTCCTTAAAGGTCCTATTTCCAAATACAGTTGGGGGTTAGGGACTTAACATATGAATTTTAGCAAGGGAACACAATTTAGTTCATAACACTTTGTATTCCTAGTTTGTTGAATTTTTTTTTTTTATCATGGAAGGGCATTGGATTTTGTCAAATGCTTTTCTGCAACTGTTGAGGTTATCATATAGTTTTTGTTCTTTCGTATATTAATATGGTATGTTATGTGGCATTGATTTTTTAAATGTTAAGCCAACCTTGCATTCCTGGGATAAATTCCACTTGGTCATAGTGTGTAATTGTTTTTATATGTTGCTGGATTCTCTTTACTAGAATTTTCCTAGAATTCCTAGAATTTTTTTAAGACTTTAGGTGTATAAATATTCATAAGAGATATTAATCTGTAGTGTTCTTGTTATATCTTTGCCAGGTTTTGATATTAGGGTAATACTGGCCTCATAGAATAAGTCAGGAAGTGTTCTCTCCTCTTTTGTTTTTTGGAAGAGTTCATGAAGGATTGGTTTTAATTATTTGGGGGGGGGGGGCGCTGTCTGTTAATTCTTTAAACATTTTGGTAAAATTCACCAGTGAAGCATCAGGTTCTTCATAGAAAGTTTTTTTTTTAACTTAAAATTTTTATTTTTTAATTTTGTACTTTTTATGTTTATTTCTTTTTAATTTTTTTTAATGTTTTATTTATTTTTGAGACAGAGAGCATGAACAGGGGAGGGTCAGTGAGAGGGAGACACAGAATCTGAAACAGGCTCCAGGCTCTGAGCTGTCAGCACAGAGCCCGACGCGGGGCTCGAACCCACGGACCGCGAGATCATGACCTGAGCCGAAGTCGGCCGCCCAACCAACTGAGCCACCCAGGCGCCCCAAGTACTTTTTATGTTTAAAAAATTTTATTTGGGGGCACCTGGGTGGCTCAGTTGGTTAAGTGTCCAACTCTTAATTTCAGCTCAGGTCATGATCTCATGGTTCATGGGTTCAAGCCCTGTGTTGGGATCCACACTGGCAGTGGGAAGCCTGCTTGAGATTCTCTCTCTCTCTCCCTCTCTGCTCATGTGCTCTCTCTCTCAAAATAAATAAACTTAAAAAATACTTTCTTCAATTTTTAAGTTTTAAAGTAATCTCTATCCTCAACGTGGGCTTGAACTCACAACCCCAAGATCAAGAGTTGCATGCTCTACCAACTGAGCCAGCCAGGCACCCCTCTTCAAAGAAAGTTTTAAAAAAACTATTAATTCAATCTCTTGTTCAATTTGTCTATTTCTTCTTATATAGTTTCAGTAGTTCTTATCTTTCTAGGAATGTGTTCACTTCACCTGGGTAGCTAATTTGTTGTTATACAATTGTTCATTATATTCCCTTAAAGGGGAGTTACAACACCATAAAGTTCTGAGTCAGTCATTAAAAAAAAAAAAAAAAGAATCTTGGATTGTTGCAAGACTATTTCCATAGACCTAAAAAAAAGTTGATTTTGACAGTTTTTTGCCACTGCACTCATTGCTTTTATAGCGAAATGAAATTTTGGATGTCCTCACTCTGCTGTTCTGTAAGTGCTTCTGATTACTGTCTGTTGTATATCTACTCCATATACACATATACATATATATTTAATAATGACTAATAAATTTAGTAATTTAATAATGACTATTTTAGTATCTCACACCCTCTAGGAGAGTTGGAAAGCCACACTTTGAAACTCTCATCCAGGAACAATTTCCAAATCATACCACAGAATTGGTTCCATAAGGATTCCTCTGTTTCTACTGCTGCTCCTGTTGCACACAGATGCTGCCACTAGAACCTTTAGGAAATTAGCTCCTTTAAGAAAGTACCTGCAACCATGGCTGCCACCTGTCCTAGCACTGACTCCACTAAATCACTTTGATTCACTAGCTCCCTGTCTCCAAGTCTAATGTAGGAGGATTTTGATTGATAGGTCACAAATCTGTGCTCTGGCTGTGAGCCTGGGAAGGTGATTATTAAATTACTATTTTAGGGACATCTGGGTGGCTCAGTCAGTTAAGTGTCTGACTCTGGATTTCAGCTCAGGTCATGATCTCACAATTCATGACCTCAAGCCCCACGTCTGGCTCTATGCTGACAGCGCAGAGCCTGCTTGGGATTCGTTCTCTCTCTCTCTCTCTCTCTCTCTCTCTCTCTCTCAAAATAAACCAAACCAACCAACAAACAAAAATCTTTAATATTTGTTTAATATTTATTTATTTTTGAGAGAGAAAGACAGAGAATGAGTAGGGAAGGGGCAGAGATAGGGGGAGACACAGAATCTGAAGCAGGCTCCAGGCTCTGAGCCATCAGCACAGTGCCTGATGCAGGCTGGAACTCACAAACCATGAGATCATGACCTGAGCCGAAGTCATATGCTTAACTGACTGAGCCACACAGGTGCCCCCCAAAAATGTCTTAAAAATTTTTTTGAGTGTTTCTCCTTACTTCTTGCCAGGCCTCCTATGATAAGAATTCTCCAGACATGGGGAAGTTCTCTCCATTTTGCATATAACCCATACAATGTCATAATTAAGGCATAATGATTTGTACATTAAATGGTTGCTTGCGATAATAATTTTGCTTTCCATAAGTCTTCTTTACTCTTGGAACCACCTCACTGCACACTTTTTTCAAGTCACTTATTTGTTGAAGAAATGGAACATTCTAATTGTTGAATTTTCCATATTCCAGATTTAGATGGTTGCATTCTCATGGTAATTTAACATGTGTCTCCATTTCTTGTATTTCCTTGTTACTGGTGGTTGGATCTAGATTTAGCTGCCTTTAAGGTTTTTCTCTTTGTTATTAAATATTTTGGCTTCACCAAGACGTATCTCTGTATAGATTTCACTGTATTTTTCCTACTTGCAATTTGTTGGTATATTGAATCTGTAGATTGTCTTTCATCAATTCTGGAAAAAATTCAGCCATTTTCTCTTCATATATTGCCTCTTATTCTGTCTCTTTTTCTGGGGGGGGCGGGCAGGCCTCCCTGCAGGAAGACCTTAGTGCTCCTCTCCCATCCCTCAGCCATGCACCTTGCTCACCTTTTCAGCTGGCTGCTATATCCTTTATGTCATTTGTTCTCCATGGCAATTTTCATGTGTTTGTCTTTCCATGCTACATTTTAGATAGTTTCTTCTCATCTGTCCTTCAGTTTACTAATTTTAAGTTGCATCTACTCTTGTTTTCAGACTCATCCATCCTTGGTTTTTAATTTCATTTATTGTATTGTTTTATTTGTATAAGTTCTGATACTTTATCAGATCTACTATTGCTTTAAAAAAAAATGTATTTAAAAAGAGGGGCAGGGGGAGAGAGAGAATCCCAAGCAAGCTCCAAGCTCAGTGTGGAGCCAACACCAGGCTTGATCCTGTGACCCTGGGATCATGACCTGAGCCAAAATTAAGAGTTGGACACTCAACCAACTGAGCCACCCAGGTGCCACTACTATGTTGCTTTAATAGCTTCCTCTTCTTTGGAGATATTTTCAAGCTTATATTTTATTTCAATGTAATAAGCATGGGGGGGCCCAATATCTGCTGGGTTTGTTCACTGTGTTCTCACTCATGGTGGATTTTATTATGTATTGGTTATTATGTTTGAAAAAACATTCATAGAAACAATCAGAAATCAAGGATGAAGAAATTATTTTCATTTGCTTTTCCAGGCACTTGTGGCCCCTTACTTTACTAGAACTATCTTAATCTAAATTCTGAGATTAAAGTTCCCTTAACTGCCCAGGTAAGGAAACTGGGTTCTCTTGTCTTTTGTAAGCCTTTAATTTGACTAATTGGGGTATCAGAGTCTCCCCTTGGGGGTGGCCTAGGGTTTTGACTTCTGTGCCCATTGGTAAGGCCATCAAACCCAACTTTGAGTGCTAGGCTTATTCTCCTGGTTTTAACATTCTCTTAGATTAGATTTTAGTCAGGTGAATTATTCATGATCTTTTTAGCTCTTTTAAGGATATTTAAAAATATTTTGCATCCTGCTGGTCTTCCATAGGATTGGTTTGAATTACTTAGGCCATAATTGCTGAAAACAGAAGTATGGAATACTTTTTGAAAAAATTATGTCTGATAATTCTAATATAGTTATAGACATACACTTGAGTACATATTATTACCCTATATGGAGGAATGTGCTAATGCATGGAAATGTATGTACTACTAAATAAAAAAATAGAATATGATCTTAGGAGCATTTTATGGAATAATTTTAAGAACCTTTGACATCTTCATGTAATGCTTTTTCTTTTCTCATGGCAACAAATGTAGTTAATAAATTGTGACCACTGTTCCTAAATTGTACTAAAAATTTGCATACCTTTTCCAGAATTGCCAAGAGAACAGTAATTAATGCCTAATGCCTATGTATTTCCCGGTTAAGAGTATCTGATTGATTCTATTAAAAGGCAAAGGAGAGAAATTTGTCCCCTGTGTCTCTAAATGAAGAGAGGGATGATTTCATCAAGGGGCAAATATTTATACCCAGGAGAATTTAAATAGAAAGATTTAAACAACAGTAACACTAGTCTAGTAGTATTGTGGAACTTGGCTATGGGTCATTGGTAAATCTCTGTACCTGCCACTAACACCAAGACCCTCCTCTCTTGGGGTTGAAGATTTAAAAAAAAGGAAAGAATCCCACTGTCAGCAGAGAACTGAAAGTGATATGATACGGTATGACTGAATGTCACTGTGTTGGTTGGGGAACAACAACAAAAAAACCCTTTTGTTGATGTCTGTATCTTCGTGTTCTAAAACATCATGCTAATAGTAATTAAAATAGCTTTTAATTAAAAGAATAAGGTAAGACCTAGGCCAAGGTGAACTTATTCTCGGTTTTGACAGGCTCTAAGTCCTACATTTACATGGATTATAACTAAAGAATAAATACATGAAAAACATAGAAGTGTATTTTAAAATTTTTTTTGCGTTTTTATTTTATTTTTGAGAGAGAGACAGATCACTAGTGGAGAAGGGGCAGAGAGGGAGACACAGAATCTGAAACAGGCTCCAGGATCTGAGGTGTCGGCACAGAGTATGACGTGGGGCTCAAACTCACGGATGGTGAGATCATGACCTGAGACGAAGTCGGACGCTTAACCAACAGAGACACTCAGGTGCCACAGAAGTGTATATTTTAAATAAGATCAAAAGTAAAATGGGGGAGTCTTTTTGTTTCTGATGCAGTCGTTCAAATGTATAATTTAAAAGAACTTGAATTGTATCCATACTGCATGTATTTTAAAATCACTTTTCATCCAGAATATGAAGTAATGCATACTCGAAAATGCCTTTTCCTTTTCCTTATTTCCAATGATATGTTAAGTGCAGTGCTACAGTCCTAGAAAGTAGTAATGAAAATTCTTAGACTTATTTTCAGTATTTAAAAAAAATTTTTTTTAACGTTTATTTTTGAGACAGAGAGAGAGCACGAACAGGGGAGGGGCAGAGAGAGAGGGAGATACAGAATCTGAAACAGGCTCCAGGCTCTGAGCTGTCAGCACAGAGCCCGACGTGGGGCTCAAATTCACGGACCGTGAGATCATAACCTGAGCCAAAGTCGGACGCTTAACCGACCAAGCCTCCCAGGCGCCCCTATTTTCAGTATTTTAAAAGTCTGATAGAAATCACAGATTTTAAAAAATCTGCACAAGCCAATGAAAATATTAAAGCCAATGAAAATATTATTGCTTTGATTTTGACTGGCAATAAATTTGGTGGTATGATGCTGATTATCACACTATGGAAATTCTGATTGGCTCAGTTGTTTAAGCACTGGACTTTTGATTTTGGCTCAGGTCATGATCTCACAGGTTCACGGGACTGAGCCCTGCAGCAGTCTGGGGATCTGCCAACAGCAGAGAGCCTACTTGGGATTCTCTCTCTCTCTCTCTCTCTCTCTCTCTCTGCCCCTCTCCCCAGCTTGTGCGAGCACTCGCTCTCTAAAAAAAAAAAAAAAAAAGTATCATCACATGAGAGCAATATACTTGATAACATGTATTCAAAACATATAGTCCATGGAAGAATATATTTAAAAGACTTGTCCTGGTAATGGAAAATGTTGGAACTATCCTAAAATACCACTTAGCCCCCACTATCACATCATTCTTTCATCCTTTCACTTACATGGTCTATGAGAAACTTATGTCTCAAATGTCTTATGGTTCAAGAGACAACCTAAATAATCACTGTCAATCCCATTGGACAGATCTGTCATGAGAATAAGGAGTTTGCTACAGATTATCAAGGCTTCAGTGTCATCAGAGGAAAAAGAATCAATCAATTGTACTAAAATCTTATTTTCCTACAAAAGATCTCAGTACTTACAAATTAATTGTATTAAAGACTGCTGACCAATCTTAATGCTAACAGATCATTCCCATAGGTGGCAAAAGCTTGTTCAAAATCTAGGACTCAAGAGATGCTTAAGGGAATAGAAATCTAAGATTCCAAAATGTAGTGCATTTTTTTTTTCTTTAAAGATTGTTTGAGAGAGAGAGAAAGTGCAGGCACATGAGTGGCAAAGGGGTAGAGAGAGAGAGAGACAGCAAGTGAGAATTCCAAGCAGGCTCTGTGCTGTCAGCCCAGACGTCTGCACAGGGCTTGAACTAACTGTGATATCACGACCTGAGCCGAAACCATGAGTTGGATGCTTAACTGAGACACGCAGGTGCCCTGTGAGTTGGTATTTTTAATTAGCTAACTTCTACAATTTTAAAATCAGGAGATTAACCAAAATTTTGCATAGGGCCTTTTGTGGGGTTGTTAGTTCCTGTCTTTTAATAAAACTATCACCCTATGTAAGTGTTGACAACCCAAGACACAAATACCGAAGTAGAGAACATCTGAAGACACCCCTTATGCAACCTCATCAATGATAGCAAATTCAGTAAATTTTAGTCAGTTACCATAAAAGCCACCAACTCCAAGAGCGTTTTAAAGTAGATAGCTTTCAAAGAATTTCTCTGAATCCACCCTTAAAATATTTATGTATGGATAGGCATTTTTCTGTCAGAAGAGAATTCATTTTTGGTCAGATTCTCGAAAGGACATAACCACTGGAACAGCATAAGGAAAATTTTTTTTTTTAGAGAGAGCACGTGCGAGCAAGCACATGAGCAGGGGAGGGGCAGAGAGAGGGAGAGAATCCCAAGCAGCTCCACAGTCAGTGCAGAGTCTGTTAGGGGACTCACAAACCCTGACATCCTGTCCTGAACTGAAAATTGAGTAGGATGCTTAACCAACTGAGCCATCCAAACACCCCTGCAAGATACTTTCTTATATATTTCTAATTTGTGTTGGCCTTTGATAAACTCTAACCATTCTGTTATTCAACATTTCTAGGTTTTAAGTAAATCAGAAATTATACTGAATATCCTTTTTAAAACTACAACTCCAGGCACCTGGATGGCTCGATCAGTTGAGTGTCTGACTCTGGATTTTGGCTCAGGTAATGACCTCACGGTTTGTGGGACTCTCTTCCCCTCTCTCAAAACAAACTTAAAAGAACAAACACCCTACAACTTACTCCCAACACCCTCTGACAATATACCTCCCCCCAAATGGGGGTACACCTTTTTAAAAAGATTTTTAAGTTTTCTCTACCCCCAACATGGCACTCAAGCTTACAACCCTGGGATCAACACACATGCTCCACTGCCTAAGCCAGACAGCAACCCAAAGGGGTGCACCTCTTAAATGACTCCTAAAAGAATAAAACCAGGGGTCAAACTGCCACATAAACACAAATCTTCAGAATGTTTATTTTCCTGTAATCCCCAGGACAGCACTATATTCTATCCTAGTTTATAAAAAGCAGTGGTTGAAGTGTTATAGGTGGTTTCTTACCATTTCAACCAAAATTTGTTACAATTCCACATCCAACCCAAGACAAAAATACAAAACCCCATCTAATCCTAACAGACCATATTTTATGAATGACTTCATAGAAAAGGCAATAAAAAATAGTTTCTACAACTGCAGCATCCTTAAAAGTGATTCAGTGAAATTTAGCATCCCGTGGTTGACATCTTATCAAATCTTGGTATTGGGTAGTGATGAAGTTTTCATATATTAAAAAATTATTAAAGTGTAAGATTATCAAGAAGTCCAGTCCCTATCACCATCTTGAATGATGCATCTGAGAATGGAATAAAAGCTCTGCTTATCCACATTAGTACCCCAACACACATCTTAATTCTTAATATCCCCAATTATATAAATTTAACTGAAACTAATGAAATCAAGTTTCTATTAGGATGAGGAACACCACACAGAACTTGGTCAAAACCATTCAGATAGCATACTTAACAAAATACACAGGCTACTTGAATGTTTGTCATAGGCTTTCAGAATTTCCATCCTCACCCCTTCAATTAACTTATCAAATTAGTTCTAAATGAATACTTCAGGGTATCTTGATAACTTTCATTCATCAAAATCAAGTGCCTAGAGCACTTTTCTTGGCTTATTTAAAATTTACATCATTTGGCACTTATAGAGCCTAAATTCTTAGTAAGAGTCCAAAGCCTCTTGAGGGGGTAAAAAACCAAGCACATTGTTTTTTGCAAACCTCAGACAATAATCTCTAGATGTAGTGTATTTCTTCAAAGCCATATATACCAAGACTTGATTGAAGAGTTTGGATTTTGTTTAAAAAGCCTTTATTCATTTTTGATCAGGGAAAGGACAATCTCAATGTCAACTTGTCACCTAATCATAAATTTGAACTTAACAGGATTCACTGCCCTAGACACTGCACCTACAGACTTTGACAACATAACTTAAAATGAAAATCTCCCTTGTTCCCTAAGGTTGCATGTTGAAAGAATAAACAGTCCCTTGCAATAACCAACATTGGTACTTGGCCTAGGCTTAAGGTCAAATAGCAAAACAGGAGCAGAACAAGGCCAAGTGCATTGTAACTTGATAGCCAGCGAGTACAAACATCATTAAACAAAGAAAGCTGCAGGCACCAAATAAAACAAAAGGCAGGTTCATCAGCATAAAAAATTTACATTTGGTTGAAGGTGAGGTCAACTGCTCTGCATATGAACACGTATGCCAATCCTAAAGGCTAATGTAGAACCACAGAAACAAAACTTAAAAAAAACCCTTAAATCCAACTACACTGAATGTAAAATTTGAAGCTTAGATTTACCCAGGAATTTCTCCAAAACCTAGAGCTAAAACTGCTTGATTCACCAGGAAAATCTGTTGTAATGACTCAGTCACCTTAGATTTGCATTGACATACATAAAATTTAAATTATACTTTTCCTCACTACTCCTATGTCTGAATATGGAATGCTTAACTATGCAGCTCATGCACTAATGCATTAAAAATGATGGAATCTACTAGCATGACTTTTTCTAAGAACTCACACCACATTAACAGTTAACACCCAATATAGCTTCCTAAAAACCCCCCAAAAGAAAACATTTTGTTCAGTTTGGTGCTTGCTGTGACAATACCAATAGAATACAACTGACTTCCTCAAGTCACTACTTCAAATATCTGCATCTAACTTTTGCTCAAATTTTAACCACCTTATACCTATCTGCCAAAATCCTTGTAACGATTTCAGATACTCAAACTGTAGCTCCAACACAGTTTAACAGTGCCTTTTCCCTGGGTATATCTGGATGTTTTAATCAAGAAAACAAATAAAGTCATGGTATTACAATTAGCCAAAGCTCTAACAGACCAGATTCTAAATGAGCTTACCCTAATCAATGGCTTTCCAGAGACAGGAACAAAGCACAATCACTTCTATTTACGAAAAGGAACTACCAACATGCTTTGTGCTAAAAAGGTACAGTTCTTCAAAATATAATCCAGAAGACTGATGGTCTGCTAGAAAGCTTCCACTAATGACAACACTATGACAAGGTCTCCAAATACACAGAGAAACGTTACAGGTGTGGTGGAAACCTCAGCAGGGAAATGAAGCCTTAGAGCATAGACTACATCTAACAAAAAGGGGGAACAGGGGCACACTGTAGCTGGCTATTCATAAAAGGACCACAGTTTCTCCCTATGGACCAATATTCCCTACAAAATAAACTGTGCCTTAATTATTGCTTATTTTAAATTACACTTTTACAGAGCTATTTAGTACCTGACGCAGAAAAACAATCACATAAGGAAGCATTTATTTGAGGTTTAACATGAAATCATACAAATAAAATTTGTATAAACACAAATCCACATTGAGTCATAACACAGATAGCAAAAGACAAAGTAAAAACAAAGAAAACTAATTGGCGGCTATATACAGTTGGACACAGTTGTATCTTGTACACTAGAAAGTCTTTTACAAAATAATCATCTTAGATCAACAGAAGACCAATCTTCAATGTCGTCCTGCAAGATGGGTTAACTTTAGCAATCTCCTCCTAAAAACAAAAACAAAATAGCAATTAGATTTGTGTAACTCTGAAAGCTTTCAAAGGTCCACTTTCATGAATTGTTTTAAGTCCTCAATTTATTCTTTTCTTCAATAATTAAAGATCACATGCATATTCAATTGCAAAATGTAGATTGGGTAATTAATATTCACCCTGCAGTTCCCAAATGATAGTGAATTTAAATTTAGTAAGGAATCAGGGAATGCAATGTTCCCATATTCAGACTGAAAGTATACTAGATTTAGGTCTACTAGAAACATCTCTAGTAAGCCAAAAAATGCTCTTACAAAAATGAATTCCTAATAGGCTTATTATATTATAAGAAAACGAATTGCTGTGTGCATATGATCTTTAATTTATATCCCAGATTTTAAAGTTCTTGTTTTGGTTTGTAGATTTCACTATTAGCTATAAAAAGAAAAAGCAAGCATTAAATCTTAAAGAATGAACACTTAAAATGAGGCTCCACAATTGAAATACAACACTAAACAGAAGACCAAAATGATTAAGCTGTAAAAAGGCATTTATGTACTTTAACTCCTGTAAAAAACCATTTAAGTTAAGTTTAGACACTTAATCTTCAAAAAGATTAAAAAAGAAGCCAAAGTCTGAAGTTTTCCACTTTAATCTTTACGCTGGTACATGAAGTTGGAAGAGACCATACCACAGGACAGCGTTTTCTGGTGTATGCCTTGCGCTCTGCCCGCAACGTGCGACCCCCAGAGATAGACGTGGTCAGGGTGACACACGGCCTGCAATGAAGTTCCCGCTGGCGGGTACAAACAAGGTATAATGTCAGAGTTAGAAGACAACATTCTTGTTTTCCTTAAGTTGTACCCATTTCAGTACTTTACCTGTTAATAGTTCTAAAAATGTTTAATTATTCCTCTAGACCACCTGGTACACAAAGCAAACAGAAAAACTCTTAAGTTTTTCTGTAATACTAAAGAAGGTGAGATAAGACTTTAAAGTTAAAGATCTATAGACACTTTAGGCAAAACAGGCTCATAAAGCAATTAAAAAATTAACAATTTAGTAAAAACAGACTACATAATATTTTGTTTTTACTTATTTTTCATTTGTCTATTGATCTTTAAATTAAATTAGACATTTCCACTGGTTTCTTGTACTCTTATACACACCTGTTTTCTCCAACGTCCTCCTTTAGTATGGCTGGTAATTGTTTTGGTGATTGCCACCCCCTCGAGACGCCTTGCCGTAAGTGCTCTGTTGGCCTATTTTGAAAACACAAAAAAATTACATTAAGAATGCTTTCTATAAAAGTTTCATCATAAATATTAATAGAAAATTATTAAATGTGTAATACTCTGCATGCCAAAACATCAAAACCATGTATTTTAAATAGCTATTATAAACTAGTCATGTATCACATACTCCAGAACGTTTCTAACCAAAGTCTTTGTCAGTAACCATTCTATGACTATCAAATGCTTCAAAAACTCCCAAACACTTCAAAAAATGGAAAACCCACACACAATTGCAGAATGGGATTGCACTTTTAACAATGAATTTTAATACCATTGGTTTATGAAATTAAGTTAAATATTCTTACCACTGTAGTCTGCATATCCCTGTCCATATCCATAGTTCCCATAGTTATACCCAGTATAATCATAGCCGCCATAGCCACTATAGTTTTGATCACCACCATAGGCACTATTGTAATTTCCATATCCTTGATCATAATAGTTATTAAATCCTTGGTTCCAGTTTTGGCCCTGACCTGAAACAATGCACAATGATTGTTAGGAGACAACTTCTGACCCCCAATCCTAACATAAAATGTTGTGTTCCTGTCTCTCACTCCACAAATCTTAAACAAGCAGAATGTACATCTATATTGCTATCTGACTGGAGAAAATTATTATTTTAATTATCATAAAAGGGGGCAGAAAGTCCAATTGTGCCAGTTATCAAGCTTCCTACATGTAATGGAAAATCAGGACGGGGCACCTGGGTGGCTCAGTTGGTTAAACAACAGACTTGATTTCAGCTCAGGTCATGATCTCAAGGTTTGTTGAGTTCAAGCAGAGCCTGCCTTTGATTATCTCTTTCTGCCCCTCCGCCATGCGCACAGGTGCGCACTGTCCTTCAAAATAAATAAACTTTAACAGGAAGGAAAATCAGGAGAAGGTGAAAACAGGTAGATTGTTTAGCTTTAAAACAAGGACTCCTGCCCAAAAAAAACCCTATCATGCCATGATGTACCATGTAATCTTAACCACATTAAGTGGTATTATTTCTCCACTCGTAATGGCCCTGTCAGGCTGGCCATTCTTTGAAGAGGTGAAACCAGTAAACTAACAAAAACCCACCCACTAACCTGAGAATTTTTCATATTCGAACAGTTTAAAACTAGCTTTACTTTCTTATGGGCTTATTCCTATTTAGCAATTTGCAGCCTAAACCACTGAGCCATCTTCAAAGAATTAAGTCTCACCTCGTCCACGACCCCTAGTACCACCTCGTCCACCAGCTGCAGCACCTCTTCCTCCTTTTTGTTGTTGCTGTTGCTGCCTATAGACCTCTTTGGGTTGTGCAACTTTGATTTCACACTATAAACACATTAAAAAAACAAATAGAATTTTTACTATGTCAAGCCCTTTTATTCTTCTCAAAACAGATTGAGAAATTCACTAAAAGAAACAAAACAAAAACCACCCTCAACATTTTCACTTAATAGAATCAAGATGGCTTTACCTTCCCAGAACCAATTTGATGATATCTGCTTTCTAACAATTTCTTTACTGGCTCTTCATCTGTGTATGTAATAAAGCAAAATCCTCTTCTTTCATTTGTTTTTGTATCCATGGGAAGTTCAATATTTTCAATCTGAAATCAAGAAGCACACTCACGATCATCCAGTAATGATAAAAGCTACCAAAAGGTTTTAGAATACCCCAGGTCCTTTCCAAGTTTCAAACACATATTGCATGTTACTCTAGTCACATTACATCTGTATAAAAGCTCCTACTTTACTGTCAACTCAAACTGCAAGGATTCGTCTGTGAAGCATTTAGAAAGGAGAGCAAAACTTCATTTATTATTTTGTACCCAATAGATGCCATTGGTAGAAGTCCAAACACTGACCACCCCAAAGCACCTGTGATTTGGCCAAAACAAATTCAGTATGGGTTTCCATCATAGCACAGTAAACAGTGATTAAGGTAGTGACTAAAAAGGACCTGAGTAGTTAAGTTTAATCTCTTCCACATCGGATAATGTTCTTTTCTGTAAAAAGCCGGGATTACATAAACATACACAAAAGTAGTCATAAAGCGCACCTCTCCAAAGGCTCCAAAATATTCTTTAATTTGTTCTTCAGAAGTATCTGGGCTCAATCCACCCACAAAAACCTTTTTGGGAGGTTCTTTCCCCTTTAAAGCTTTGGCCCTTTTGGGGTCTATCAATTTGCCATCCAGTTTGTGTTCTTTCAGTTCCAAAACCTAGAAGACAAATTTAATCTGACAACGCTATGCAAGGAAAACCCCCAGACAATTTGCAAAAGTACACAGAAAGACTACAATACAAAACCTGCTCCTACCTTATCAACACTAGCAGCATCTTTGAAAAGCACAAATCCAAATCCTCTTGATCTTCCAGTCACTGGATCTGTTTTTATTGTACAGTCTACAACTTCCCCAAATCGAGACAAATATTCAGTCAGATCTTTCTTGCTTGTATCCCAGCTCAAGCCTCCAATAAACATTTTACTAGAAATAAAGTTATTTTTTTAAAAAAGATTAGCAGCGCCTCACACGATTACTTCAGTTCTGGAGTTATGTTAACTACGAACCAAGCACGGGGAAGTTTAATTGTATATGCAAGGAATTCAATCCGGGTCTACAGATCAAGTATTAAAACAAAAAACACAAACCCTCTCCCCAATTCCATCGAGGTCGCTTATTCGAAACAGTGGACAGCGTGCTCGCCATGCTTCATGATACGAAGTTTAAACAAGATCAGCAAAGTATGTTCGATTGCTTTAAGATTTAAAAACCCCAACTTCCTAAGCTGATCCCTCACAACTTAGGTTCATCCTCTTTCACAGCTGTCAAGCCAACATGCCACCTAAAGAACTCTTAACACGTCCTGGGGATCCAAGTACCACTCACACACCGATTCCAAAAGAGTATTTCCGTAACACCGCCCAGGAAAACTGCGCGGGGCCCTAGCACAGACACAATGAAAAGGCGGCAGCAGCTGCAGCATGTGGCGCAGCGAGGCCGGCCCCTCCCCCTCGGGCCCCACGCGGCGCCTGCGCACTCGGGACACAGACGCCGCCGCCGCCCTCCTCCTCCAACTCCTCCGCCCTTCCCCCACCCTCCGCTGGAGTCACCCCTCCGTTTCCTACTTTCCTCTTTCCTCTAAGCTAGTGGGGCCCGGCGGGCACGCGAGGAATCGACTCGGGGCAAGAACCGGGATAGCGCGCGGCTCCCGGAGGATGAAGGGCGCGTGCGGCGCGCTGGGGGAGGGGGAAGAGAGAAGCGTGCGGTACCCGTCATCCTGCTGATTCTTGCTCGCGTTGATCTTGGATCCCTCTGCGAATTCCTCTATGTTGCTGTACTCGTTCATGTCCTCCATGGTGGCGGAGCTGTCGGCCGGGGGATGCTGGCGCGCAGTCCGGGTCGCGGCAGCAGCGGCGGCGGAGCGTTGTATGGAGCTGGATTTAAAATGGCGGCGGAAGAGATCCGGGCGCCGCCTGCGCCCTCCCTTTATAGCCGCCCCTCCCGCCAATCGGGAGGGCTGCTGGGCGGTGACGTGGCGCTGGGCCCGGCGCGCCCCCTGCCGGGCGGAGCTGGGAGCGAGCGAAGGGAGGAGCGGGGCGAGCTGCCGAGGCGCCCGCGGCCGCCAATGGGAAAGGCTGCGGGAGGCTAAAGTAGCGGGAGCAGAGGGGAACAATGGCGGCGGCACATGGGAGAGCCGGGGCGGGACCTCCATCGCGGCCCTCCCGGTGAGGAGCGAGGTCGCGGGTGAGGGGACGCGGGCTTAAGATGAGAGAAGCGTCAGAAGAGAAAAACGAAGGGGCGAAAAGTCCTGGGGTCAAAAATCCCGAGCAGTGCCGTCGCAGGGCCACAGTCCCTCTTGTCTTGAGAGCCTTTGTCTCTGGCGTCCGGTCCAGCCCACTCCTAGTACAGAGCCATCAACCCCGCCTTTTTCCAAAGCCCTCGGTCCCCCAGTGCGGACTGCTGCGGTGGCGGCTGCTGCTATCGATTAGCACCGTGGCCGGGTCGCTCCAGAAAAAGGCGGACTGCGCCCGGCGCCGGCGGCTGAGACAGCGAGCGCGCTCCGCCGCGCGCACGCGTGTTTTGTCCTCGAGCTGGCTGGAACCAGCCGAACAGGAAGCGGGCGCGCGGTGGCCCCGCCGGACAGCGGCGCGGCGCGGGCGCCTCTTCCGCTACCGCCACAGGCGCGCGGGCCGAGGAAGCGCGGCGGGCCTCCCTAACCGATCGGCGGGAGCCCGGGCCGACGTAGTCAGGCAAACCAGTCCCGGTACGGCCTCTTTTGCTGGCTGAGGACGGGAGGAGGGGCGCGAGCCCGGTCAGGTTACTGTAAATATGCAAAAGCGGAGGCAGTGGGCGGGGAGGGGGCTAGGTGCCGTAGAGGGCAAGGGGCACTCACATCCCCGGCGCGCCACTCGCGGGGCTCCCGTCTGCACGTGCCCCGGGCCTCTCCCGCTCGCTCAACCAGTCTGCGGAGAGCTCGCGCGCGCCCGCGGACCCGGCTCCCGCGTTCGCTTCTTTGTTCCCGCCCACGCGAGGCCCATTTTGACGGATCGGGTTCGAGGCCCTCTGGCGGCCAATCGGCATCGACGCATTTACCTCCTCCCACCCCTTCGGAACCCTGCGAGGACCGCCCCCTTTCCCTGCCCACGTGGTCTCGTCCTCTGGCCCTTGGCAGCTCTGTACTTCTGGGCCCCTGTACGGCCGTGTGATCCACCTTTAGGGGCGTGGAGGTGGTCCTGTACCTTAAGCTTCGGGCCGCACGCGGTTGCCGGGTGGGCGATTCTTGCGGGGCTGTCGGAAGCCTGGAACGGTGCTGAGGGCGCAGCCGGCGCCGCCCTCTGCCCTACCTACCAGTAGGCCGATTCTGGTAGTTGCATCCGGTAGGGAAATGGTCGTGCTTTCCGTGCCCGCCGAAGTCACTGTGATCCTGTTAGATATCGAAGGTACCACAACCCCGATTGCTTTCGTGAAGGTGAGGGGCGGAAGGGAGCGGGGAAGTGACTTGTGCTTAAAAGCATTAAAAACATTTTTTTTAGGTATTGCAGGCCTTGTACCACAGACGCGAGGCGTAGGAAAGGTGGTGTGGCTTTGCGCCGATCTGAGATGGGAGGAAGTAGAAAGGCTGCGGCAGGTTGCGGGGATCTTTTCGTCACCGCACCCTGTTCATCATCCTCGCCATTCCCTGTCCTTGGTTAGATGCTGATGGGTGGGGAATGGGTGGAGATGGTGGCGAAAAAGGGTGGAGGAGGGCAGATGCGCTCGGACTGGGAGAGGCGAGGTGGGCGCCCCCCGCCGGCCAGGTGTGCGTCCTGTCGCCCCGCAGGTGAGCGCCTGCTTGGCTCTAGGTTGGGCCTGGCTAGGCGGTGGCTGCGATGGAGTGGTCCTGGAGACATCTAGTCGCGCAAAACGTAGAGTGAAGTGTCAAGATAACTTTTCAGGTAACCCTGGTATCTTGGACCATGGTGGTTATTCTTCGCCCCTTCCCACTCTTGCAACATTAGTGGCCAACTGCACGCTTCGTGTTATTGGATTGGGCAAGGTGGAATGTAGCGCTGATTTATTAAGCTATAGATCAAACATGTCTAGATTCCGTTCATTTTCCTCTGAACACCATGGAAACTTGAAGCTCTTACACAGAGCCTTTCTTCTAGGGTGTCATTATTAACCAAACACTTGCCTACACGTAATTCATAAGCATATAGCTCTGCTTTTAGCAGAGTTTTAAAAAATACATACATTCTATCAGTAAGTAGCAAGCATTAGTGTAATTTGTAAAAGAATTCCTTGGTCTAGTCTACCCTTTATTTGATTTCTAGAGGTTTAAGATAAAAGCATTAACTAGAAGCGTTTACATACAGTAATAGGTTACTTACAACATAGGAAAAACCCATCTTTCAACAAACAAAGCGGTCTGAGTTTTAAATATTTTTACGTTTATTTGTTTATTTTGAGAGACAGAGAGAGTAGGGAAGGCGCAGAGAGAAAGAGGGAGAGAAGGCCAGCAGGCTCAGTGCTGTCAGCACAGAGATCATGATCTGAGCTGAAATCCAGTCGGTGACTTAACTGACTGAGCTACCCAGGCACCCTGAGTTAAAAATTTATTTTATTTTATTTTATTTTTTTATTTTTGAGAGAGAGAGAGAGAAAGAGCACAAGCAGGGGAGGGACAGAGAGAGAATCTGAAGCAGGCTCCAGGCTCCAAGGTGTCAGCTCAGAGTCCTAGGCGGGACTTGAACCCACAAACCGAGAGATCATGACCTGAGCTGAAGTTGTCCGCTTCACCAACTAAGCCACCCAGGCACCCCGTGAGTTTTAAAATTTTTTGTTAGATTTATTTATTTATTTATTTATTTATTTATTTATTTATCTTAAAATGCTTATTGGGGCACCTGGGTGGCTCAGTCCGTTAAGCATCTGACTTTGAGCCCTGCGTCAGGCTCTGCGCTGACAGCTCAGAGCCTGGAACCTGCTTCGAATTTTGTGTCTCTGTCTGCTTCTTCCTCGCTCATACTCTCAAATAAACATTAAAATTGTTTTTAAAAAATGTTGATTTATTTTGAGAGAGAAAGAGGAGCAGAGGGAGAGGGAATCCTCAGCACGCTCCATGTTCAGCACAGAGCTGGAAATGGACTTCATCTCCCAACCTTGAGATCGTGCATGCCCTGAGCCAAACAGGAGTCCCACTCTCAACTGACTGAGCCACCCAGGCACCCAAGTTAGTTTTATTTTGAAAATTACCTGTGAAGAATGATTTTCTTGATGTCAATCAAATAAACATTTTAGGACTTCAATATAGAACCACTTGCAAATTTTTTAGAAGAATCACAATACCATCTTAGCACATGTTCCTAAGAAATCTAATTTGACATTTTTTCTCAGTTTTTAATCATGTCAGAGGCCTCTGCAGAAATGTTCAGGATTGACCAAATGCTGTTAATGGAGTTGACTTTCTTTTTCCTACTGATTGTGACAGAACCATTGCTTTCTTAGAGTTTTCAGAGAAAAAATGATTCCTCATATTTGTGGTTTGTAGTTCACAGCTTATTATCTCCACCAAGGGTAATCACAGCAGAGGTAGTGATGTGGCATAAGATATATACATACCATTCTTGGAAAGTTGGTTAGGGAATAGGATACTTCATGCAAATCAGTTTTTTAATGCTTATTTTGAGAGAGAGAGCAAGAGCAAGGAATAGGCAGAGAGTGAGGGAGAGAGCGAGACTCCCAATCAGGTTCTGTGCTGCCAGTACAGAGCCCAGTGTGGGACTTGAACCCACAAACTATGAGTTCGTGGCCTGAGCTGAAACCAGGAGTCGGATGCTTAACCAACTGAGCTACCCAGGTAGCCCCATGCAAATCAGTTTTATACAAAATATAGGTGCCTCTCCCACCTCTTCCCAATCGTGTCTTCTGCCAGATGACATTATGAGCCACTTCTTGAAATCTTTGTTTATGGTAGACTTATTCTGACATCTTCCTGAGAGTTAAAATGCCTTCATGGCCTAAATAGATTTTTCTTTTCTTTAAGTGTGACACTGATCTATAGGTAAAGTCAAGACAGGCTACAAAAATGATTTGGGGATTTTATTCAAAGGATAGTTTCTTGTGCTTTGTCCTATAATCTATTATTATTTTTTCATAATGATTATCGATCTATTGTAGTCTAATAACCTGTTATTAATTTGTTACACATTACTTTATCAAAACTGGTGTTTCTAAAAGTATGTTCGTCACTTCTCTGCCTTTTGGCTAAGATCAAGTATAAAAGTATGTTGTGTTTTTTTTATTAAAAAAAAATTTTTTTTAACATTTATTATTGAGAGATGGAGAGACACAGAACATGGGCAGGAGAGGGGCTGAGAGATGGAGAGACACAGAATCTGAGGCAGGCTCCAGGCTCTGAGCTGTCAGCACAGAGCCTGACACGGGCTCGAACTCACAAACCGCAAGATCATGACCTGAACCGAAGTCAGACGCTAAACCGACTGAGCCACCCAGGTGCCCCAAGTATAAAAGTATGTTAAGAAGAGCATTAAGTCTGTGTGGATATTTATAGTAACTATGCAAAAAGGATTCCATTATTAAATGCACTTTTGGGAAATGTTAGGCTATACATATTCAACTAGGTTTCTTCATTGCACAGCTTCTCTGAGCTTTTCTATCATACGTACACACACACACACACACACACACACACGTTTTATAAGTCTTCAAGAGAGTGGCATTTCACAAATTTACTTGAACAAAAAACTTTGAAGACTATGTCAGAGACTAACTTTTGGACATCTTTTATTTATTCATTTTTGTTTGTTTTTGAACATCTTTTAAAGAGGTACTAAATTATGTCCTTCTTGAATCTCTGAGGATGGAAATGGCAATCGGACTTTATTTACTTTGGACTTTATTAGTCACATTAGGTGTATGGAACATGTAGCCCCACTTCCTATGGAAACAAACACTGAGTATTGTATATAGGTGACTTGTATACTTGACTCATTCTCAGAAACTCTGAGGTGTGTGCACTGTCTGCATTTTACTGATAGGAAATTAAGGTTCTTAAAAGTTGAACTATTATACCTAGGATTTGAACCCAGATTGTCTGTCTGAGAAACTCTTACATTTTACATTATTGCACTTGATCTCTAAAATGGAAACCACAGTGCTTGTTCCGTGTCTTTGCTTGGCTTCTGTGTATGTTAAATGACACAGTTGATATGATAACACTTCAATCAACACGAAGTATCGTAAAAGGATATGGTAACAAATTTTAATTTATACTACCTCTTGGAGGGACGCCTGGGTGGCTCAATTGGTTGAGCGACCGACTTCAGCTCAGGTCATGATCTCACGGTTTGTGAGTTCGAGACCCATGTCGGTCTCTGTGCTGACAGCTCAGAGCCTGGAGCCTGCTTCTGATTCTGTGTCTCCCTCTCTCTCTGCCCCTCCCCCACTCATGCTCTGTCTCTCTCTGTCTCAGAAATAAATAAGCATTAAAAAAAAAATATACTGCCTCTTGGTGATAGGTTTAGGAGTGAACCCTTGAACCATAATAACTATAGTTGAGTCTTTATTTCCAGATTTGGTTCTGTAGTTGAATATACTATGAAAATTGAGTATTGTCAAAAATTGCTCTTGAAGCAATTAGGAATTAGGAAGCAATTTAGGAAGTCATTCCTCTTTATAGGCTGATTTCCATTTTCAGTAAGTCATGCATTCATTTTTCCTTTAGGGTGGAAACATATCCCTGCTTCTTCCCTTTAGCATCAGAGGAAGTAGTTGGTTTGGGATTAGGTGATATAAATGAAAAATATGTTGTGTCAAACATTGGCCTCATACTGAGCCACTCACACTGTAAGAGACAGTGGGAAACTGAGACTGTTTCATTGGGCAACAGAACACCCCCATTAAGTGGAATAACAGATTGCCAGCACTGGCTCTGGTTATTTTTTCCTCTCCTTTTTTTTTGGGGGGGGGGGCTGAGCACTTACAGTTAAATGTGTATATGATGTACCTTAACTATATAAGATAGCACTTTTTAAAAATAAATTTTATTAATGTTTATTTTTGAGAGAAAGACAGTGTGAGAGAGGGAAGGGCAGAGAGAGAGGGAGACACAGAATCTGAAGCGGGCTCTAGACTCTGAGCCACATGTCAGCACAGAGCCCAATGTGCGGCTCGAACTCACAAGATCATGACCTGAGCCAAAGTTGGATGTTTAACCAACTGAGCCGCCCAGGCGCTCCTATGTAAGATAAAACTTAACAGTTTGGAATAGCTCATGGGATTCCCTAGACTCCTCCCAGTCTGGGAAATGGTGTTCTCTGGACAGCCTGCTGCTCTATTACGACATGCCTCAGCCCTTAGGTGTCAGACAACAAAAACAATGGTTTTATTTACCAGCTAGTGTATCTTATTTTCTCTTGAGTCATAGCATTGTCTAATTTTTAGAACAGGAGGGGCTCCTAGATGGAATCCTGCAGTGAATGTTCAACCGACTAATTGATTTCTCATGAGTTGATGCCTGGAGGGATGTCCTGTGTGAAGATCATTACAATTTGTTGGAGGCAGAGCAGCGGCAGAGCCCAGCTTTCCTTAGATATTCACAGTGCATCTGAATTCTCAAAGCCTCTAGCCCCGCCCCTCACTGCAGGCAATATGCCTCTGGAGTTTGTTTTCTTTTCAGGTGCTGATTCTGATCCTTTACAGTGCTGATCTCCTAACATTTTTTGGTCATATACACCATCAGCAGAATTGGAGCATGCATTGCCAGTAGAATTTATAAATTGTGAACACATTTTATGGTTTAATTATGAAGTTATAAAACACATTGGAATTTGAAGATGAGATTAAAGTAATAAATGTAAACAAAGGTTGTTACACTCTGTTCCCTTACCCTGTTGAATCATCTTGCATGGCCATGGAGCCACCACTTGATTTTTGTCCATGTGTTGTAATACTCACTTTCTGACTTTGCATGGTGTATTATTCCAGTGTTTTTAATCTATAAGCCTGTGAAATAACACCATCACCTGTCTCTGTGGTTATCCTGTCAAGAGCCTTCAACTATTGTTTCTGGGTTTGGAGACAATTATCCTCTTGTTTCTGAAAATACTCTTTAATTTGGTGGGTTTCCTGTTGTTACGTGCTGAATCTGTACACCTAACAGTTGACGTAGTTATGTTCTATAAAGTCACTGAGAATCTTATATTAGCAAATAATGAATCATTGCCCCTAGAGAAAATACAGGGTTAGGTTCCTGTGAGCCTCTGGTCATAGTGTTTCTGTGAGCTGATCAGTAGTAACCTTGTCTTATGTGTGTTTCTGTTTCCCTTAATATATATTATTGATAGATTAACATTGAACTCACAGCCAGTGGCACTGTAACTCATGCTGTAGTGTAGCCTATCTAAACACCTGTATTTTCTCCCTAAGGCACATCACAGTTTCTTGGGCTTAGGAACATTAGGCAGCACTTAGGCACTTTGCTTGGGAGCCCTTTTGAAGTGCAAGGTCACCAACAAAAAGCACAAAATGCAAAAAATATGGCAGTAAATCGACTCTGAAAAGGACACTTGTTTAAACTATGAGAGGTGAAACAAGTCAAATCATCACTTTGTGTGGGGGAATGTGTACATCAAGTGTTTACAGATTTTTGCCACTTTGCACGTGTACCTGTTTCTGAATGATCAGGAAAGTGCAGCAAGTATTGATTTGGGGGTTACAAATAAACTTTAGTGAGTAGGAGAATTTGTAAGTACGGAACCGACAAATAATGAGGATTGACAGTATAGAGTAGTAGTTACAGGGATAGGTTTGGAGACTATACAGGTCTGGATTAGCATTCTGGCTTCTCCCAAATGTTTTATGACAAGTTAGTTAATGTCTCTGAGTGTAGGTACATATTTCCTCAGCTATATTGTGTGGATCTCTACCTCATAAAGCTACTGATAACATTTACTGAATGCTTAACCCTTGAAAAAACTTTGTAAAATAAATGAATATGTTTACATCAATATTTCATCCTACCACTCCAACAAATTGTAGTAGTGAATAGTGGGCAGGGAGCATGTTTTTCATTTATGCCTTAAGAAAACTTTGTGCTTGAAAAGAAAATCTTGGTAATTAAGAAGATTCCATTAACTGAAAATAAGAACCTGATTGGGATTTTTGTCCCTAAAATATATTAAGTGGGGCATGGTGGGTACCCTTGCCAGAGGCTCTTTGTATTTGTGCTTCTCAGACTTGAATGTGTATACAAATAATTTAGGGACCTTGCTAAAATGTAGTTGGCTCTTTTTTTCTAAAGATTTATTTATTTATTTATTTATTTATTTAAAAAACATTTTTTTTTTTTCCAGTTTATTTTGAGAGAACACACAAGCAGGGCAGGGGCAGAGAGAGAGGGAGAGAGAGAATCCCAAGCAGTCTCTGCACATCAGTGCAGAGCCTGATTCGGGGACCGGACTCATGAACCTATAGATCATGACTTGAACTGAAACCAAGAGTCGGATGCTTAACCGACTGAGCCACCCAGGTGCCCCCCCCCCTTTTTAAATTAAAGTTGTTTTTTATTTTTATTTAGAGTGAGAGAGAGAGAGCATGAGTGGGGTTAGGGCAGAGAGGGAGACAGAGAATCCCAAGCAGGCTCTGTGCTGTCAGCGCAGAGCCTGACATGGGGCTTGAACTTGCAGACGGTGAGATCATTACCTGGAGCCGAAATCAAGAGTTGGACACTTAACTGACTGAACCATCCAGGCACCCCCCTTTCTAAAAAATTTTTAAAGGATTTATTTATTTAGAGAGAGCACGAGTGGGGTTAGGGTGGAGAGGGAGAGAGAGAATCCCAAGCAGACTTCACACTGTCAGTGCAGAGCCTGGTGCAGGGGAACTCATGAGCCGTGAGATCATGACCTGAGCCGAAATCAAGAGTTGGACACTTAACCGGCTGAGCCAGCCAGGTGCCCCTAAAATGGAGTTTCTGGTATAAAGATCTGGAACGGGACTTGATGCTGAGTTTCTCACAGATGCCCAGGTGATGCCACTGCTGCCGTTCTATGTACCACACTTTTAAGGATTTAGGCGTCACAGAAATTTGCAAGTTATACCTATGTGTAGGCCTGTTAGCACTGCTCTTTTCTGATGGCCCATTTGATATGGTAAAGCAGACCAAGAAAGAGTATAGATGAATTAGAGATCTGTCACCATTAGCAGAACCACAACCTCTGAGAGAGAGGTTAAGTAAATTGATTATGAATCAGTAAGGCTGTATACAAGGGAACAAGGTCATGCAGTAAGCCTGGTAGACACCAAGGATTAATAGCAGGTCGCCACTTCCCCAGCTTTTTTTGCAAATTGCCTTCCAAAACTGAACTGTAAAGCAAAAGCCCCTTTCTTAAAGGACAAATAGAATTGTTAGCAAGGAGTTATGTGTACTTGCAGGAGTAACTAGATAGTACACTTAAGTGTTTATTTAGTTGAATGTGTATGTATAATAGGGACTTGCGTATAATAAGCCTTTGGATATCCTGGCAGAGGGGCAGGTAAATAGTGCCTTGCTAAACCTGTTGTATTATTTTCCTCTGGTCGCTGTAACAAAATTACCACACACTTAGTGGTTTAAGACAATACAGATTTATCATGTTATACTTCTAGAGGCTCAACTGAAGTGGATCTCACGGAGTTAAAAAAAGGTATTGGCAGGGTTGTGTCCCTTCTGAAGATTTTAGAAAATTCTAGAAAAATTTCTTTGCCATTCCCAGTTTCTAGAGGCTGCCCACATTTCCTGGTTCTTGGGCCTTTCCTCTGTCTTCAGAATCAACAGTATGGCATCTTCAGACCAGCCTTTCAGTCTCTGACTTTGACCTTCCTACTTCCTTTTACCTATAAGGACCCTTGGGATTGCATCAGGCCCAACCACATAATCCAAAGATAATCTTGCCATCTTGAGAATCTTAATTTATTATATCTACAGTCCCTTTGCCATAGAAAGTAACATATTCATAGGTTTTGAGGTTTAGGATATGGACATCTGAGGGTGGGGGAATTTTCCCCTCTACCATGCTTGGTTAGCACAAACATCTCTAATAGATGCCTTTAGAGGATCTAGGCTATAAAGGAATTAGAATTTATATTTGCTTCACTTTTCAAATTTATCATTAATGGTGTTGGATACAATCTATAGTGTTTTCTTTAAGATTTGACAGTTTTTTTCTTATTTTTATTAATATTTATATTTGAGAGAGAGAGTGTGCACGAGCAGGGGAAAGACAGAGAGAGAGAGATGGAAACAGAATCTGAGCAGGCTTCAGGCTCTGTGCTGACAGCTCGGCCTGAGCTCAGTTCAACGTGGGGCTCAAACTCATGAGCCATGAGATCATGACCTGAGCCGAAGTCGCACACTCAACTGCCTGAGCCACCCAAGTGTCCCTGACAGTTTTTGTTTTAAAGATTGTGTTGATATTTAAGGATTGTGCTGATATGGAGGTTGGTAAAGACATTGTTTAAGGGCTAGAGTTTTACCTTAGAGAATGAGGTATTTGGCAAGGTTTTGAGTTAGATTAAGGGAAAAAAAAGATCTCAAACTAAACCTTCTATGTTTTAGTAAATATGAATTAAACAGACAAATCCTTGATCCTATAAATATTTGTTTGAGGTAGTGGATACCCGTTTTTTTGTTTTTTTTTTTTTCCAGTTTATTTTTGAGAGAGCATGTGCACACGCTAGCAGGGGAGAAGGAGAGAGAGACACACACACACACACACACACACACACACACACACACACACACAATCCCAAGCAGGCTGTGTGCTTTCAGTGCAGAGCCTGACTCGGGGCTCAAACCCATGAGCTGTGAGATCATGACCTGAGCCAAAATCAAGAGTCAGACACTAAACTGACTGAGCCACCCAGGCGCCCCAGCAAATACCCATTGAGAGCAAATGATTGAGATCAAAATGATACAGGTTTTGATTCTATTTACTTATTTATTATTTATTTTTAAAGATTTTATTTTTAAGCAATCTCAACACCCGATGTGGGGCTTGAGCTCACAACCCCAAGATCAAGAATAGAACAATCCACCGACTGAGCCAGCCAGGTGCTTCTTGATTCCCTTTAGAAACATAATCCTGCTTATATACTTTTCTAGTGTTAGTTTAATATGTATATTTTTGAAATATATTTTAGGTTAAAACACTTTTAGAAATGACTGATGTATTCTTGATTGTTTACCGATGCTTGTAATTTACTCTTATATGTTCTTTTATATTTCAGCAGTGTATTTTAAAAGATAATAATTGAGAAATGTTGAGGTTGACATTTCTTTCTCATGAGAACTGCTATGTTACTTTTTTTTTAAATTTTTTTTTTTTTAACGTTTATTTGTTTTTGAGACAGAGAGAGACAGAGCATGAACAGGGGAGGGGCAGAGAGAGAGGGAGACACAGAATCGGAAGCAGGCTCCAGGCTCTGAGCCATCAGCCCAGAGCCCGACGCGGGGCTCGAACTCACAGACTGCGAGATCGTGACCTGAGTTGAAGTCGGACGCTTAACCGACTGAGCCACCCAGGCGCCCCAACTGCTATGTTAATTTTATGGTTTTTCTGGGAAGAGAGCTTGTGTTGTCTGACAGTATATCCCAACTTTGGTTAAACATCCAAATGATAAGTATTGTCACTTCTACCGTTTTTAGCACTGAGAAATATATGATGCCCATTCTGCCCTCAATATGAAACCGGCTAGAAGACAGCCCTCAAGGGACAGCAAACTAGAAAATTCCTTCTACGTATACGGTTTATTATTGACACCAGTAACTGCAATTGAGTTACGTTCCCCGTCTTCATTGAATCTCTGAATTTAGGCTTTTTCATCTGCAAGGATGAGATAGTAGGATCTGGGGTGCTTATCTGGTGGTGATGAAGACTGAATGGAATAGAACGCAGAACACTTTGAAAAATTGTAAAGCTCTGTAGAAATACTGATGATAATGCAAGAAGTATCAGACTAAGGGATACAGAGAGTGCTTGTGAAGATTCAGTAAGGAAAAGGGGCAACTAACATTTACTGGCACCTGCTCCACATATTTTCCCCACCATGATTACCTCCACCTCTACTCCTTATGGCTCTAGTCAAAAATACAGTAAGAATGAGACCAGTGTATCTACTTTAAAGAATTTGTGGAAGCACTAGAATGGCAGGACTGTCTTGATAAGTAGCTGTTGGGTGGTTTACTTAACATTCTCCCAAACCTTCCCCATTGCTTCATTCTGTTTCTGAAAGGGACATATACCCATGTTTGGTACATGAGAGGATTTTTGTTGATTCAACCAGAAACAAAGGGAAGAGGCTTTGGAGAATCACTGTATTAGGTCTGAGTATATCAAGAAGTGGATGGAAAGCACCCCTGGCTTGACTTTCTGGTCTCTTACTCTAGAACCTTTTGTGTCACTGCACTTGTATGATCTTTCCTTCCTTTCTCTCACATTTATTTAAATACCAATCATGTGCCAGGCTCTTCTAGGATCCAGAATCCTTAAGACCCAGCCGTCACCCTCACGGAACCTGGTAAGGAGGACAGGTACATAAATAGGTTGTCTTTACACCATGGAAATCCTTTCTGGTTTCCTGTTGGCTGAGAGATAAAGTTTCAACTTCTGCACTTCAGTGAACAGGATTTTCCAATTTCCTGTCCGTTTATTCTGTTACACGTTTCATAGCTGAAAATGCCCATTCAGGTCATGCCCTTTCATGCCACCACTGTTTCTTCAGCTTAGAATGTAATACTTTTTCCTCTCCAAGTGCAGGTTGGTTCCATGTACTCATTAACTTAAAAAATATTTATTGTGCTAGGCTATGGAAACGCAGAAGTAAGATCTGCTTCTGCTCTCAAAGGAGTTTTGTTTGAGCAGGAATTTCAGAATCCTCTCCCTCCTTTGTAGGGACATATATTTGCCACTGCAGCACATGCTGCCTCTGGTGTTATATTTCTGTCCTGTCTCCCAGCAATGTTGAGAGCTCCTCATGGACAGAGACTGAAGCCTTTCTTTCCTTTTTTTTTTTTTTTTTTAAATTTTGATAGCAACTGTTTAATTTACTTATTTCTTAGATGGAAAACCTGGTAGGTTATTTGGGTAATGGTCGACAATTACATAGCGTAACTTTATATGTATGAATTGATTGGGGCCCAATACAATCTAAAACATAAGAATTTTTTAAAAAGGCACATAAGGCATTCAGTAAATGCTCTGTGATGGTGGTATGATATGTTCCAGAATGGTCATGGGCAGGGTTGGGACTGAGTTTTTCCCCACCTTGTCTGTCCTTGCTATTTCACATTTCCTCAAGGTAGTACTTTATCTCATTTGAACAGCATATAACTTATCTGAAGTGTTTCTAGAGTGACATTAGAATTTTCATTGATCAACATTTCTAAAACCTAGAAGTCCGAAGGAAGAAATCAGCAAAAAATGGACCTTAAAAACTATGAAAGAGGGGCGCCTGGTGGGCTCAGTTGGGGAGCATGTGACTCTTGATTTCGGTGTAATGACTTGGTGTCATGAGTTTGAGCCCTGTGTTGGGGATAGAGTTTACTTAAAAAAAAAAATGAAAGGTAGAAATTTTATTAACAATTAAAATTAAGTTAAAAGGCTGTGGGGTTGGGGCACCTGGGTGGCTCAATCAGTTAAGCATCCTACTTCAGCTCAGGTCATGATCTCATGGTTCCTGAGTTTAAGCCCTGCAATGGGCTCACTGCTGTCAGCACAGAGCTGGCTTGAGATCTTCTGTCTGCCCCTCCCCCACTGGTTTTCTTTCCCTCTCTCCGCCCCCCCAAATAAATAAATAAACTTTAAAAAAATTGGAGAAAAAAAAGCTATGGGGCACCTGGGTGGCACAGTTGGTTGAGCATCCTATTCTTAATCTCGGCTCAGGTCATGATCTCACGGTTCATGAGTTCGAGCCCCACGTCTGCACTGGGGGTGTGGAGCCTGCTTGGGATTCTCTCTCTGCCCCTCCTCAGCTCTTGTGCTCTCTCTCTCTCTCTCAAAATAAGTAAACATTTAAAAAATTAAGTTTAAAAGTTAAATATATTCTCCTATGGAAACTTGTATCTGTTATTGTGAGAATAGAGGGAAGTCTTTTCCCCCCAAGTTTTTCTCAAAGTAATTCATGTTTGTTATAAATTGCACACATCATGTAAGAGTATAATATAGTAATATAGAGAGTGAATGTCTCCTTTTGCTCCTGCCACCCAGAGATGACCGTTAAGAATTTGGTGAATGTTCCTTCTGATTTTTTTCCTTTGCGTAGAGCAGTTGAGATTATTGAAATAAATGTAGTCTGATCTACTCCAAAAAAAGGCACCAATTATAATATCTAAATCCCACTTTTTTAAATCTAAATCCCACCAATTATAATATCTAACTCCCACAAGTAGGTGGGCCTCTATCTTGCCCAGATAAACTTTTTAAGTATATCCTGTATTTAGCTCTGAGAAGTCCTTCCCTGTTTGATGATTCTTTTAAATTTTATTTTTTAATGTTTATTTATTTTTGAGACAGAGACAGAGCATGAACAGGGGAGGGGCAGAGAGAGAGGGAGATACAGAATCTGAAACAGGCTCCAGGCTCTGAGCTGTCAGCACAGAGCCCGATGCAGGACTTGAACCCTTGAACTGTGAGATCATGACCTGAGCCGAAGTTGGACGCTTAACCGACTGAGCCACCCAGGCGCCCTCCCGTGTTTGATGATTCTTAACATTTTCCATTCTTACAGCTTACCCCCACATTACTCCTTTACCAAAGAAAACAAGGTATTCTTTTTATAGTAAAAAAAAAAAACAAACTTGTTTTTGTATCATACTTTTGATTTTCATAATTAATTGCTCATTTAATTTTCAAAATTGGCTTTGGTGTATGTAGGAGTCAGAGAGGGGTGGAAGGCAACCCCCGGTGAGCCTGTTGTACCCAGTTTTCCATCACTCCTCTAAAGAATGTGAACATAGTCAATAGCTCTGTCCTTAGAGGCCCTCCTGGAACCTCTTGGGACCTCTTCCCAGGGGATTCTATTTCAGAAACACAGATTTCTTTTCAAAGACAGAAGTCTTAAATACAAAAAAAGGTTCTTTGTCTTCTGGGTGTGTATATGAGGGGTTCGTTAACTTGATTTTTTTCCCAATGATTCATTATTGTGACCTTTGAACAAATTCCTTTTCTTAAGTCTAAAAAGTGTGGAGCTAACACCCTTCACTGAGGAAAGAGACTAAGACACATAGTTTGGAAACTAGTGGTAATCCCAAGAGTGGGACCTGGGTGGGACTTTGAAGAGGAGCCATGGTCAGGCCAGTGTTCGCAGTTCTGTTGGTATGCTCCAAGAGGCTGGCTGACTCCTGGGCTGGACGTTTTGTGGGTCTAAGTCACTGTAGGTTCAGTTAAGCTCATTAGATCCCTGCAGCCAGGGTGATGAAGCTCTGGGATCTGGTTCTTCAAACAAAACAGAACAAGACCTGATTGATAAACTGTTACCATAGTCTATTAATTTGTACTTAGCCTTTATGTGTTTGTGTAAAATGGGAGAAATAATAATACTTGTTTCATTAGGGTTATTAAGAGAATTGAAATGAGATCATTCAGACTGTTCATTAATCCATTGAATAAATTTGGAGTGCTTGGTAGTTCAGGGAGAAGTTATGTGCTAAAGCTGTGGATTTGAGGGTCAGTAGCAAGAGATGGTATTTGAAATCATGAAATTAGATGAGAGGTCACTAAAGATTGACTATAGATAGAGAGTGCCTGGAATAATAAGGACTTAGTAAATGTTGGCAGTTACTCCCACTATTATAAAACTTACTTATATTATTACTACTGTTTATTGGAAATGTTATAGAACTGCCAGGTGAACTCACATCTCTCATTTTCTTTTTCTTTTTTTTTCTATTTTTTCTATTTTTTAATTTTCTTTTTTTTTTTTTTTTAAATTTTTTTTTCAACGTTTATTTATTTTTGGGACAGAGAGAGACAGAGCATGAACGGGGGAGGGGCAGAGAGAGAGGGAGACACAGAATCAGAAACAGGCTCCAGGCTCCGAGCCATCAGCCCAGAGCCTGACGCGGGGCTCGAACTCATGGACCACGAGATCGTGACCTGGCTGAAGTCGGACGCTTAACCGACTGCGCCACCCAGGCGCCCCTATTTTTTAATTTTCTTAATGTTTATTTATTTTTGAGAGAGAGAGAAAGAGCGCAAGCAGGGGAGGGCAGAGAGAAAGGGAGACACAAAATCTGAAGTGGGCTCCAGGCTCTGAGCTGTCCACACAGAGCCCAATGCGGGGCTTGAACTCACATGATCTTAAACTGCAAGATCATGACCTGAGCCCAAGTCAGACGTTCAACCGACTGAGCCACCCAGGTGCCCCTCAAATCTCTCATTTGCTTTGTACAAATGTCTTTGAGAAACCAAAGGTATATTAGAATTATCTGTAGAGAATATCACGATCCCCAGGGTGTTGGGTGATCCCAAGAGTAGTGCTCCCCAACGTCATCTACCCACAGAGCTGGATAGACTCAGGCATTGGGATTTCATAGGCCTGGGTTTGAGTTGTGCCTTTACTTTGTACCAGCAATGAAACCTTTTAGAACCCAGGCTTCATCATGTGTTCAGAGGGGTCGCCATCAGGGATGGTAGGTGGATTCAAAAAGCTAATTGTCAATTCCTTTCCTTTCCCTTCTACTGTTTGGGGCTAGGACTCCAGGCCAATCTGGTTTCCTTCTCTGAAATTCATGAGATACTGATAATTCTGTCTCTGTGCGTCTTTTTTAAACCTTATCCCAGCTACTAGCCCCTTGTAATGACAACTTTCCCTTGTGTGATGTGATTCATTGCAATTAATTAGATTATAGTTTATCTTTCTTTAATTACAGTTTAATCTCCTTAACGGGATTTAGAAGACACTTTTTTTTTTTTTATCAGCAACATATTTAATCATTTTGAATTCAGGTAATGAAATCTAATGTTTATTCCTAAAGGCTTCTGCTTTCAAAGAGGAATGGTTACATCCCTTCCTACCCCACTGAAGATAGGGACACCAAAGTCATAATTTCTGAGCTCCTGTGGCCCCGTGTAGCAGCCAGAGCACCAAACTTTTGGTAGCTCCTAGTAGGGTCTTCAGGAAGGATATTGAAGGAGCAATTTTAATACCACCACTGCTGAAGCTGTCTTAACAGGTGGCATGGACCACTCCAAGAAGTAGTAAATTCCCAACATTGGAAGTGTTCAAGCAGGTACAAACTTAGAGTTATAAAATAAGTAAGTTCTGGAATATAATGTACAGCATGGTGACTGTATTGTATATTTTGAAAGTTGCTAAGAAAAATCTTAAAAGTTCTCATCACAAGATAAAATTTATAACTGTGTGGTGATGGATGTTAACTAGGCTTATTGTGGTGACCATTTTGCAGTATTATATACATGTATCAAATCACTGTGTTGTACGCTCCAAACTAATATATGTCAATTATATCTCAATTTTAAAAAAAGATTATACGCTGTCATTATAGAAAATGACCTCCTGACCCAGTGAGAATGTAATGTAGTGTAAATGTCCATGTTCCCCTCAATTTTGTTCTGTGCATTAGATATTCCCCAGAGTGGGATTATGTTCTTTATTTTTAACCTGTTTTATTTCTTATTTAGAGAATGTGATTTGCTTAGAGAATTAAGACCCCACTTAATTTTCCTTTGCTTTTTATCTTCTGAGATTAATAGAAAAATAGTAGCCTAAAAGTATTGCCTTCGTGTTTAATTTTCTGGCCAAAAAAGTTCTAAGTTCTCAAATACTTGGAATCATTTGTCGTACTATGTGGTTCATTGGAAGGCTTTTAAAATAGTTTCTTTAAATAGCTGTACTCTAAGTATTACCCATTACCTTTTTATTACCCATTTTCCTCAGAGGAGTCTTGAGTAAACATTATAGCAACTATTTTATTTTTATTGATTCTATGACCTTTTTATTAAAACGACCAGACCACTTGACTGTAAAGCAAATCCATATTTGGACTTCTAAACATTAATGAGGCAACTTCTTTAATTAGATGTTCAGAAATTTTGTGGCCCTTCAGGAGCCTTAATGGAGCTCTTTCAGAAAGCTACCATTGAGCTGTGCAGAGTAATGTAAATTGCTGCTTGCATAGTATCCCCTCCAGCATTTAGTGGAATTTAATCATAGTCGCCTGAAAGACAAATACTCTCATTTAGTTCTATGGCCTTTTGTTATATGTACTACTAAAGCATAACAGCCCCTTCGGTGCCTGGTGGACTAAAAACATTCACACACTTGTAGAATCCTGGGTTTACTGCAGCATTGTTTTCATGCTATAATATTCTGAAATTATCCATAAATGGATTATGACTGAAGTTAAAGCGTTTATCATTACAGTTCTTTTTGGAATTACTTTTAAAGCCTGAAAATGTTCAATGGGCAGGGTTGGGCAAGAAGCACTAGCTCTTTGAAGTCTATTTTTAGAGCTTTCTTATATGTTATCATAGCATATATAATCGATATTGTTACTGACTTTAAAAATAAGCAACTTGAAGGCATTTTATTTGTCTCACAGAATAGATTGCTCAGAAAGTATGTTGAAAGAACAGGATAAAATCTTCACAATTTAGTTATGTGCCCCATGTACTTTTATACGATGCAGTAACACTTTTGCACTAAAATAGAAGTCAGCTAACATGTCAGCCCCAGGTGGTCTTGTTGTTCCATGTGTCATACTAAGTTCTGCTTTCATTGCCTAGCTTTGCGTGTGTACTTAGTGCAGAAGGGAGTTTTATGTCTAGAGGAAAGGGGCAAATTGGATGAACAGGAATTCCAAAGTAATGTTTAACTTTTAAAGCTTTTCCTAAAAGTTCAAAATTGTTTGAAACCTTGCACCTGTGAGTTCGCTGAGGCGAGGCTGTGGTTCATAACTCTGTTATCAGCGGCGTCTGGCACTCAGTAGGTCCTCAGTAAAACTTGAATGTATGACTTGATTGTGCTTGTGATTTATCCTCTGGGAACTTCTCTGCTATTATTTGTCACTCAGTTTGGATCAAAGGTGATCCTTGTCCAGTTTAAATGTTTGTCTGTGCTGGAGAATATGATAAGTGGTAAGGTCTAGGTGCTTTCTAGCTAATTATCTCTAATTTCTGCAGTGACTGCTTGGTATTATCATTCCCATTTAACAGGTGAGAAGACTGAGGCTCAGAGGGGGTAAGTTGAATATGGCAGTAAAAAGCAGAGGTAGGACCCCCTGGCCTGGCATACTGCCTATAGTCTATTTCTTCTCTTCTGCCAGAGAGGTTAAAGACTTGGGCTCTCAGGATTCACAGGCTCTCCATAAATTGTTCTTGGGGTCAGTAAAGCTGGATATGGGAAATTGGGCTTTGTGAAACACAAAGTACTATAGCATTGTATCTGTTTTTATACCTTTCAAGTACTTCAACTTTTCAGTTACTGAGAGGCCATGAATCTAACCCAATAGTTTTTCCCCAGGAATGTTTCCAGTTGCTTGGGAGTTGAGGAATAATGGAGGTAGGACATTGGAGGAGGATGACCAAGTGAGAAAGAAGCAGGTAGAGGATGAGGGATCAAAGTTGCCTTGTGTTTTAATTGTGAAACATTTTACATAAGCAAGAATACGGATTAATATAATGACCATGCATCCACCACAAAGCTTTTTAAATTTGAGACTATTTTGTTTTAGATCCTAAAGAAATAAAACATTATAAATATAAGTGAGACTCTTGAGTACCTCTCATTTTGTATGAATTTTATTTATACATTAGGGTTTATATTCACATTTATAATCATAATTTCAGTACATTGATGTTTTTTCAAGTATTTTATTTTTTTTATTTAAGTAATCTCTACACCCAACGTGGGGCTCAAACTTACCCAAGATCAGGAGTCATATGCTTCTCCGACTGAGCCTGCCGGGTGCCCCTCAGTACATTGAGTTTTTAACTGCTGTATGTTGTTGTATTTTTTATTTTTATTATTTATTTATTTATTTATTTATTTATTTATATGTTGTTTTAGAGAATGAAAGAATATACTGGACTTTGTTCTTTAGCTAATAAAGATTTAGATTGTTTCCATTGATTTTGTTATTACACCCAGTACTAAAATAAACATTTTTTTTACTTCTCTCTTTGTGTACCTGTGTTAGCGTTTGTCTATGATATATGCTTAGGAGAGGACTGGCTGTGTGTGTACCTTCAGTTTTTGTGTATCTTCTCAGCATTCTTGAGGAGGGGGCCAGCTTGCAGTCCTGCTACAGTACATGAGTCGGGGAGAAATTTGTAGGTGAAAGGAAGGATAAGGAGGGGCACGATGTAGGGCATGATGGGAAAACCAAGTATTTAAAGAACAGAAGACTATCAGTATGGTAAAAGGAGTCTCTTGCGGAAAAAGCAAGCTGTCAATCTCAGCTCTTCATTTTCCTTCTTTTAGATCAGGATTGAGTTTTTATTGAGTTTAAACAAGGCTGTTCTGTCAAGTATGCTGAACAATTTGCTTGATTACACTGTACACTTTTGAATCTGCTGAATGATCCATTACTTACTGGAACGCCATGTGGGAACGAGCAAAATTGAATGACTTTATTTTTACTAGGCCAGGTGAAATTTGAATAATGTGTTATGAAGAGAGGTACACACATCAGCCCTACTCTTCACTTATTTTTCTGTTGAAATGCAGTTGACGTGCAATATTATATTAGTTTCAGGTGTGCAACGTAGTGATTGGACATTTTTTTACATTAGGAAACCCTCACCATAATAAGTTTAATTACCATCCATAACCATATAAAGTTACTACAGTATTATCGAGTATATTCCCCATGCTGTACTTTATATCCCTGTGACTTACTTATTTTGTAACTGGAAGTTATAAGGGCATTCTGTAAATATTTGAGTAAAGAAATAAGTGAGTGAGGGGCACCTGGGGGGCTCAGTTGGTTGAGCATCCAACTTCGGCTCAGGTCATGATCTCGTGGTTCATAGGTTTGAACCCCACATAGGACTCGCTGCTATTGGTGCAGAACCCCCTTCGGATCCTCTACCCCCCCTTTGCCCCTTCCCTACTTGCGCTGTCTCAAAAATAAATAATAAAAACATTAAAAAAAAAGTGGATAAGTTTAGATAAACAGACTTATTTTTAAAAAACTTTATTTTTTTAAGAGAGAGACAGAGAGAGCATGCAAGCAATAGAGAGGAGCACGGAAAGAGAAATTCAAGCAGGCTCCATGCTCTGCACAGAGCCTGATGGAGGACTTTATCTCACAACCCTGGGATCGTGACCTGAGCCAAAATCAAGAGTTGGATGCTCAACCAACTGAGCCACTTAGGTGCCCCTAAATAAACTGACTTCTTTTTTAATGTTTATTTATTTTTGAGACAGAGACAGGGACAAAGAGAGGGAGGCACAGAATCCAAAGTAGGCTCTAGGCTCCAAGCTGTCAGCACAGAGCCTGATATGGGACTTGAACCCATGGACCCTGAGTTCATCACCTGAGCCGAAGTTGGATGCTTAACCAACTGAGCCACCCAGGCACCCCAATAAACTGACTTATTGAGTTCAACTTGATTATACAGTTTTCCTTAAAGTATGAGACCTTCTCTGAATTGTATACTTGGGGTGTACATCATAGTATATATTAATTTTTCTGTATTTTTTAGAAAAATACAATATTTAGAAAATACTGGTAATTGCTAAGACTCTTGCAGGTTATCATACTCTGGATTTGTACAGCATTCTGCTTATACTCTGCTTGTCTCACCCTTTGCCCCATATCACAAGTTTTTGTTTGCTTGCCATCCTCCTGTCCCCCCACTAAATTCTTAAGCTTTTGGAGAAAAGGGACTCTGATTTATTTTATCTTTTCAATTCCCTTTTCTGTGCCCCACTAGTAGACACGAAACAAACAAACAAACAAAAAAAACCCCTTATTGAATGTACCACATTTACTTTGAAAAGATACATAGACTTGGAACATCTGGGTGTCTCAGTAGGTTAAATGTCAACTCTTGATTTCGGCTCCAGGTCATGATCTCATAGTTTATGGGGTTAAGCCCCGAGTTGGGCTCTGCACTGCCAGCATGGAGCCTGCTTAGGATTCTCTCTCTCCCTATCTCTCTGTCCCTCCTCCCATTTGCTCACTCTACTTCTCTCTCAAAATAAATAAACAAAAAAAAAAAAAAAAAAAAAGAAAGAAAAGATACATAAGCTCAGTGGTAAGTAAATAAAAATTTTGACCTAAGAGAAATCATGGTCCTCGTGTATGGATTACCGACAGGGTATTTATTTTTGAATTATTTTGCCCATCACTGTCTTACAGGGTATTCTATAGGTAGTCTGATTACCAAGAAAAAATCATGGTGATCAAATTGTCTTTTTTTTTTTTTGGAGTATTTGTCATCCATGGACATGGGCCAAACAGTGTGTGTGTATTGATGATAACAGCTGTGAGCAAAGTATATTTGATCCCTACCCTCAAGGACCTATGGTCAACAATCTAGTTTAGGAGTCAGTGGACTTTTTCTGTAAAGGGCTGAACAGTAAATGTTTAGACTTTGCGGACCATATGGTCTTGGTTACAGATATTCAACTCTGCCATTGTGGCCCCAAAGTAGCCACTGACAATGCAAGCAAGCGAGAGTGGCTGTGTTCCAATAAAACTTGCTTTACAGGAGCGCCTGGCTGGCTCAGTTGGTAGAACATATGACTGTTGATCTTGGGATTGTGAGTTCAAGACCCATGTTGGACACAGAGCTTACTTTAAAAAAAAACAAAAACAAAAATAAAACTTCATTTACAACAACAGGAGGTAGACTGGATTTGGCCCATGGGCTATAGTTTGCTGACTCGATCTAATTCATTTGTTTCTTGGTCTCTGTTTCTGTTTCACTCCTATATCCACAGCAGTAATTTTCATATTTTCAATGTAGTTTTCAGTGGCTTACATGCCACAACTAGCAAAGTGAGATTGTTGAAGAACTTGATCTCATACAAATGACTGAAGCTAATTCTTTTTTTTTTTTTTTTTTAAACTCATTTACCCAGGACATTTTATTTCCTTACATCAAAGAAAATGTTAAAGAGTATCTGCAGACACATTGGGAAGAAGAGGAGTGCCAGCAGGATGTCAATCTTCTGAGGAAACAGGTTGGGACACTTCTCTTCCATTGCTTCCACATTCCCAAGTGTCTGAGAATTGAGGATGCCTGGAGACTTAGAATGCGCTCTGAGCATATTGTAAAAGAAGCTCTCTGGGCTCGCAGGGCATGGCAGTTGCAGTGACTTGCCTGCTTAGGAATTCACAGTACATAATTAAACAGGCAGATCATGGCAGTTCATTGTCTCTACAGTTGCTTCTCTCTGGAGCTATTCCAAAAGCATAAAAATGTCATGTATTTTTAAAACGAAGCTTTTTCTGGGTAGTGTGTAAAAGGTTTTGTGCTGTCTTGTCACATTTTTCATTAATGTCTCCCAGTGACAGCACCTCAGCACCTCATTCTTCACTCTCTTCTGCCTCTTGGTAGGAGCCGTGCCGCCCTCCGCACAGTCCTCCTCGGGCTTCACATCCACATCCTCTAGACCTGTCTCCCTGCTCATGGGCCAGCGTCTGTCTCTTGTGGTACTCTGCTCTATTCTGCCTCCAGTTTACAGTCCGTTTTTCCCTTCCACATTGTGGAACTGGGAAAGAACTGATTTTTTCCTTTCTTTCTCTCTTTTTATTTTATTTATTTATTTATTTATTTATTTTTATTTTATTTTTATTGTCTTGAAAAGTTAAAAATTCCTTAATTTTTTTTTTCCTGGTACCAGTACCACAATTTACAGGGCAATATACCTGATGTAATGAAAAGAAAAAGACAAAGCTACAACAGAAAGAAGACCTCAGGAATACACATCTAATTGACACTACATTGCATTAATCAATAGCTGCACTTTTTGCCAACTGTGGCTATGACCGTCCTGAACAAGAAGGGTTTCCTGTTGAAGCTGCAGGAACTTTTCTGACTATGGAGCGTCGTTCCTTCTGTGGCAGATTTTTATAGTTCCTCTAATGCATTTGGGACGACTGTCTCAAAGTAACCTGAAGCTTTCCTGACAACTCGCTCTCTCTCCTGCTGAGAACTGTAGCCCTTCTGAAAATTTTTAGAACCTTCTGCTACCGCATCTACCACTTCCACCACCAGATCCATAACCACCACCTTAGGGACTACCCGAGCTTCTTCCACCAAAACCGCCCCCCTTCATGGGTCTGTAATTTGATTGCTGTTGTCCCCTATAATTTCCAAAATCGTTACAGTTCCCACCACCACCATACTTACCACCTCCAAAATTTCCTCCTTCATTGTAACGGTCATATCCGCCACCACCGCCACCATATCCACCTCCTTGGTTTCCATATCCTGGTCCACCACCACCATAGCCTCCTCCACCTCTAGAACCAGGACCACCACCATAGTTGCCACCATCACCTCCAAAACCATTATATCCACCATCACCTCCTCCATAACTACCCCTGCTGCCACCACCTCCACCACCATAGCCTCCTCTTCCACCAGAGTTTCCACCACGGCCAAAGTTACCACCACCTCCCAAGTTTCCTCCACAACCCATAAAGTTGCCAGATCCACCTCCACGACCTCTTTGCGATCCAGCAGACCGCATTTCTTGTTTGGAAAGGGCCTTTTCCACTTCACAGTTATGCCCATTAATTGTGTGGTATTTCTGAACAACAGTTGTATCAATTGTATCAGAAGTTACAAAAGCAAATCCTCTCTTTGTTCCACTCTGCCTGTCCTCCATAACTTCTGTGGTTTCCATCTTGCCATAGTTTTCAAAGTAGTGTCTCAAATTATATTCTTCTGTATCTTCTTTAATACCACCAACGAAAATTTTCTTCACGGTTAGATGGGTGCCAGGCTTTACAGAATCCTCTTTAGAAACAGTTCTCTTTGGTTCCACTACATGCCCATCAACCTTGTGTGGTCGAGCACACATTGCTACATCCACCTTCTCCACACAAGAGTAAGTCACAAAACCGAAACCTCTGGGACATTTTGTTTGGGGGTCTCTCATCACCACACAGTCTGTAAGTGTGCCCCATTTTTCACAATTTTCTCTTAAACCATCATCTGTAGTTTCAAAGCTGAAACCACCAATAAACAGTTTTCTCAACTGCTCTAGTTTTCTCAACTGCTCTAGTTCCTTTGGATCATGGCCCTCCTCCCCCTGGTGGTAGCAGTGACGGACAGAGTTGGGCTGGGGGCGACTGGGCGGCGGTTTTACCTCCATTTTGAGACCAGACTCGCCTCTTCCAACTTAAGTTCAATATGGGACTCTTTCTTTTTCAAACGTTTATTTATTTGAGAGAGAGAGCACACGCACACGCACACGAGGGGGGGGCAGGGGGAGCAAAATGAGGGAGACCGAGGATCCAAAGTAGGCCCTGCATTGAGAGCAGAGAGCCCGATGTGGGGCTGTAACACAAACTGTGAGATCATGACCTGAGCTGAAAGCAAACGTTTAACCTCCTGAGCCACCCAGCCACCCCTCTGTTGTTGCTGCTTTTTTTTTTTCCTTATTAAAATTGCCTCAGTGGCAAAGATCTTATAGGCTGTGCAGGGTGAACTCTGGCAGTTACTTTCTAGTTGGTTTTCTACATCGGGCAATGTGGAACGCTCTGGAAATGTTTTAATGGTTGAATTTGGGATTGGACGTACAGTCCCTTCCTTGGGGCCGCGGAGTATTTGGGTTTGTTAAATATTCTAGATAACTCAGGGTTCGTCTGAAACTCCCCTCCCTCAGCTTTGTCTTGTCTTACAACTCTTGTTGTTGAAACATACATACATATTCCCCCATTGTAGTGTATAAATCATTGGAATATGCTTACTCACAGTCATTGTTCTAAATAGCTGTTAGGGTTTTGTTGTGTTTTTTTTTGCAAAGAAAAAATTCCTTTCATATTGACAGATACTGAAAAAGAACCAACCCCAGACATTGCTTTGCTAGCTTCTTTTCATTGAATTCCAGGCAGAAATGGATTTTGTTGAGATTTTGTTTCTTCCTCAGTTCATTATAGTGCAGAAAAAATGATCAGATGTAATTAAAGTCCTGGTTTGTTGATCCCAGTAAGTGAATCAACACACTGGGTCTTACCGTATATCATTTTATACCATTATATGCTGTGTCTTTTCTCATGTACAACATGCCTCTTGATTTAAATTTCAGCTTTAACAATATAGGAAAGGTAATGTAAATTCATTCATTAGAATCCACTTTTCCTTTAGGAATCGTTCACTATCCTCCTCCAAAGTGTAAGACACTTTAATTTGTCACAGTGCTAGGTGCTAATAATGATAGTTGGAGAAAATTGTTCAGCTTGGTTTTCAGGTCTCATTTTAAGTGATCTTTTTAAAAATAAGTCCGAACCAAACGTCTTGTTTACAACTTCAAGGCTGAAGAGGATTCCCACCTGGATGGGGCTGTTCCCATCCCTGCTGCATCTGGGAATGGAGCGGATGACCTGCAGCAGATGATCCAGGCCGTGGTGGATAATGTGTGCTGGCAGATGTCTCTGGATCGAAAGACCACGGCGCTGAAACAGCTGCAGGGCCACATGTGGAGGGCGGCTTTTGCAGCTGGGCGCATGAAAGCAGAGTATGTAACTCAAAACATTTCACCAGCCCCAAAACCGAATGCATTTTCCACTAGTCCTCTCTGTCCAGTGTTGGTTGTGTGATTCATAAAATAGATAAAGTCAACATTCTTTTTATTTTAACAAGTGAGGGTTGTTTTGTTTGTTTCAGAGCCGGGGGAAAGCGTTCCATCCGGCTAAATTCCCCAGACCAGCATGCCTGGCTTTGTGGGATGGCCGAAGGACTTTTTATCCCAGTGTAAAACAGCTTCCTAGAAGATGGTGACTTCCTTGAACTAAGTCCTGTTTGATCCTTAGCATACGAGTGGCGGCACTGTCGGGCTATGTCTCAGGACCATTCAATCACTTGCTTTCTGCTCTGTTAGAGGAGAAAGATGGGTGCCATTATTTACGTGTTACTTTGGGGTTACTCAGGGTGTTAGGAGTACCACCCTGACTGGAGTCTTGGCTGTGGTGTTCTGGGAGTGCTCCTGCCAAAGGAGACTGGGAGTCCTGTATTGCTCAGAAATTCTTTTTTTTTTTCTTTTCAATATTTTTAAGTAATCTCTACATCCGATATGGGGCTGAAACTTAGAACCTTAAGAGCAAGAAGCTCATGCTCTACTGACTGAACCAGCCAGGCACCCTGATAAATTCTTTTTTATTTTTAAGTTTATTTATTTTGAGAGACAGCGAGAACGGGGGAGGGGCAGAGAGAGGGAGAGAAAGAATCCCAGGCAGGCTCCACACTGTCAGTATGGAGGCAGATTTGGGGCTTGAACCCACGAACCATGAGATCATGAGTTGAACTGAAATCAAGAGTCAGACGCTCAACTGACTGAGCTACCCAGGCGCCCAAGAAATTCTTAGACGCTGCCAACTAAGGGTTTTAGGCCATTGCCTGATGTAAACCCTAAGATCCAAGTCTACTTCTAGCTGTTGTATTTCTTTTGTTTTTCTGTCAAATGAGATACCATTCCTTTATGTACTTTACAAGGGGCTTCCACTTTTTAAAGGCTGCATTAGAATTTCCAGATAGCCCGGGGAGCCTGGGTGGCTCAGTCGGTTAAGGGTCCAACTTTGGCTCAGGTCATGATCTCACAGTTTGTGGGTTTGAGCCCTGCGTCGGGCTCTGTGCTGACAGCTCAGAGCCTGGAGCCTGCTTCTGATTCTGTGTCTCCCTCTCTGTCTGCCTCTCCCCTGCTCATGCTGTCTCTTTCTGTCTCTCAAAAACAAATGTAAAAAAAAAATTTTTTTTTTTTAAATAAAAAATAAAAAAAAAAAAGAATTTCCAGATCGGCCAATGATCTGGGAATGTCTGCTGGTTCACTTTGTAAAACACAAGAGTGGAGCCAGGAGAGAATGCTTGAAGTAGTTAGTCCTTTCTTCTCTTGGTCTGGTTTCCTTAATTATAGAACCAGAGACGTGAAATAAGTTCTCTTAGACTTCTAAGCCCTGCATTGGCAACGTGTCTCTAGGAGACAGAAATCCTGTCTCTAGGAGTATAAAGTAATGCACAAAGTAACCCATAATTATGTATACTGGTTTTGAACTAGTTGATCTCTTTCCTTCAATTAGTATTACATATTAAGCTGTTTTATCCAGTAGGAGACTTCTCTGACATTTTCCAGTTAATCTTTTAGAGATGACTGGTTCCACATTCCAAGTTCCTTGTGGTTCTCTTTGCACCTATTTCCTGCGATATTATTTCCACCACCAGATAGGGAAGACCTTGTGGAACGGGTAAGCAGGACTTAGTGTCAGGAATCAAAAGCTAGACACTGCTGACCTGCTAATGTGAGATGGTACAAGTCTCTTAACTGGTTTATTTTGTAATTTTTTTTCTATAGAGTAAAACTTTAGGTTTTCTTAGTTCTCAAGAAGTGAAGTTCCATTTTCTAGCTGATCAGATATTAATAGCTTTGAACCCACAAATGTTTTTCTTTTAATTGTTTGGAAGCACATCTTTTTAAAGGCATTGCCATGCTTTGTGAAGACACACTGGGCATAATTTAACCTTTTCTTGTCATGGATTACATCAAAGATTCCATGATTGTTATTTGCTTTTTGGAGTTCCTTGGGAACTTTAAAAAACACTGTTATTTCATCCCTTATTTGTAATCACTTTTTACTGTCATTAGTGTGGCTGTCTGCCCAAAACTGTCCTCTCCACCTAAGTTGTTGGTTCTAATCCACTGTGATCCTGAATCTCCAGTGACAAGCTTATCAGACCGGACTCGGAGTCTCTTGGAGGTGCTTCTCATGGGCACAAATAGAGAAACTTGTTCCAACTATTTTGCCTGGTTTTCATTTGGTTGAATAATGTGTTCCCTCACTTGACCTTGGTGGTCTTCCCTCCAGGTTCTTTGAAGATGTAGTTCCAGCAGTCAGGAAATGGAGAGAGGCTGGAATGAAGGTGTATATCTATTCTTCAGGGAGTGTAGAGGCCCAGAAGCTATTATTTGGGCATTCTACAGAGGGAGATATTCTTGAGGTAGGTTAACTGAGGTAGGTTACTTTGTTTTTTGACACTATCAAAGCATGAAATAAAGAATCTTAAAGGAATATTCTACAGTTATAAGCTAAATCAACAATCAGATCATTGCATGCATATATGCTAAGCGGGTGGTAAAGAGACGTGGATAAACTGGAGAATACATTTGAGGGAAGGATAAACTGTTTCTGTGGAGCCAGTCTTGGCATTGGAGGTTCTTAAGCTATTGTGAATAATGATCACCTGGGAGTCTGTTAAAAGTGTAGATCCCTGGGCCATGCTTCCTAGCAGATCTGAATTGGCAGGTCTGGGATGGGGTCAGGAATATATAAATGTATATTATATATAGATGTATATGTAATACAGCTAATAAAATAGGAGCTGGCTTATAAATCAGCTACCTTGCCAACATCAGAAAATTGTCAACTCAGAGGACACTAATGGCCCGCTTCTTTTGGTTGTTTAAAGTCAGGTAAGTGGTCCATAGTGGCACATACCCCATCCAAACACATGCACACATAAACTTCTTTCATGAAGCAGAGTGCAGTGTGGGTTCATTTGCTTCTGGCGATTTGGAGAGACATTTCAGAAATTTCATTCTCTGTAAGAGAGACCTGGGCATGTTATTGAAGAGTGATACGTGCAGGCCACCTATTACGTTTCTTGTAGATGAGACAATTCCTGCCGGCTCCTGTGTCCCACCATCCCTACACCTTCTGGAGGATACGGTGGTCAGTGGAAGAAGGCAGGGCGTTTAGGACCTGAAAAAGAAATGCCAGCTAACCAAATACAGGCCGAATGTAGTGATATATAGTAGGTCATCCAGCCAGCTATCTTTTAAACAAGTATTCATTGAGTCTCTACTATGCACAGAGAATACTTTGGCTTTGGAGATTGTCATATTCTCATTTTAGTACTTCCCTGTGTTTTAGTTTAAATCAAATATTAAGTCAGGAATAAAACCCGTGCATTATTGGTGTACAGATATCTGTATCTCTGAATACAGATGTAAACTACCGTTTTGCTCTCTCTAGTGGAACAGACATTAAGGTGATACTAGATAAGACACAGTAATTACTGAATTCAATAATAAAAAAGTACTATGAGGCAGACTTGAGAAAGAAAGAAAATCTATAAAACCGATCTTAACTTTTTAAAAGTTTTAAAAAATCATAGTATTAATATTCCTTAATTTGTCTTTGAGTGTTGTTAGGCTTGTTTTTAGTTTGTGAAAAGTTCTGACAATATTCAAAGTATCACATAATAGCTGATCCTAAATGTGGACTTATTTTGGTTCATGTTAGTTAAATAAGCAAGTTACATATTTTGATCCCAGTTATCTTTAAGAAGGAAGGATATATATACTAGCTCTTGGGTAGAATTTCAAAATGTAAAAAATGAAAGTTTCTTAAAAGTTAAGTAACAGCTTATTAGTGAGACAGGTTAGAGAGATCTATTCATTCTGGGATCAGAGGACAGTGTTCAGGACCTGTCATCAGGAGTGAAACCCAGTCCAATAAGTAGTTTTTGAGTATAAATGGGGTTTTAAGGATAGAAAGTAGGGCATGTGTGTTTTAAAAGATTTTGGATATAAAATTAATGCTTCTCAAAGAAAACTAAGTAAATTAAAACATGATCTTATATACATTGAATTGTTTACTTCTTCCAAATGTTTATTTCTATAAAATCTTACCTTATGTTTTCTTTCTGTAGCCTCCATAAGGCTTTCAGGGATTATTTACTGAGGGGACGAAATCGCTATGATTGTTACGTATCTCCGAGAAAATGGAAAGACAAAGGAGTTGGGTTGCAAGTGTATTTATGACGTCAGTCTTTTCTTTCCCTTTGTGCAGCTTGTTGATGGTCACTTTGATACCAAGATTGGACACAAAGTGGAGAGTGAGAGTTACCGAAAGATTGCAAACAGCATTGGGTGCTCAACCAACAACATCTTGTTTTTGACAGATGTTACTCTAGGTGAGTGATTGGACTCCTTTTTTTTTTTTTTTTTTTTTGACAGAGAGAGAGAAAGCACATGCATGCATGAGACAGGGGGCAGGGCTGTGGTTAGGAGAGGGGGAGAAAGAGAATCCCAAGCAGGCTTCTCACTGTCAGCTCAGAGCCTGATGTGGGGCTCGAACTGTCAAACCGTGAGAGATCATGACCTGAGCCAAAATCAAGAGTTAAGACACTTAACCGGCTGAACTCCCCAGGTGCCCCGAGTAATCGGACTTCTTCTGTTGTATACTCCAGGGTAAGTGCTGGGCCTGGCACTGCAAACATGTGGCCTCTGTAAAGGAAGTTTGTGTGGATGGGGCGCCTGGGTGGCGCAGTCGGTTAAGCGTCCGACTTCAGCCAGGTCACGATCTCGCGGTCCGTGAGTTCGAGCCCCGTGTCAGGCTCTGGGCTGATGGCTCAGAGCCTGGAGCCTGCTTCCGATTCTGTGTTTCCCTCTCTCTCTGCCCCTCCCCCGTTCATGCTCTGTCTCTCTCTGTCCCAAAAATAAATAAACGTTGAAAAAAAAAAAAAAAAAAGAAAGTTTGTGTGGATCCTCGAAAAATGAAACAGGTTTATAAAAGGGAGCAGTGAATCAAATGACCCATGTTTCTCTCCATTTACCCTTCCTTGGGGGTTATGCGTGGGCAAGTGGTACTGGAAAGACTAGATCTTCTCACTGTAACTCTTATCCATGGTCTCCCACCCATCCTTCTGTATATACACACACATGGATGAAACGGCAAAATAACAAAGGACAACTTAAGGGGTGTCACTGGGTGATGGAGCATGCAGACACGAGTATGAGGGTAGGTGCGTGGTGAGGGACATCAGCTTACAGTAGACGTGATCATATGTATTTAACAGCCCTGAGATGAGCTATGCACACTCAGAAAAATACCAAAAAAAGAAACAAAAAGCTAGAGGGGAGGAGAACTCTGAATGGTTTGAGAGCTTTTGTGTCATTCTTGTTCCAGTTGATAAGCACTCCCCCCTGGTGACTAGGAGCCTCCTCTCCACCTTCCCTCAGGTGACCCCAGTCCCCAGGCACCCGTCATGCTCTGAACCTCAGGACTTTCTTGGCGTGATCCACCTGTTTAAAGATACACATCTTGGGGCGCCTGGGTGGCGCAGTCGGTTAAGCTTCCGACTTCAGCCAGGTCACGATCTCGCGGTCCGTGAGTTCGAGCCCCGCGTCGGGCTCTGGGCTGATGGCTCAGAGCCTGGAGCCTGTTTCCGATTCTGTGTCTCCCTCTCTCTCTGCCCCTCCCCCGTTCATGCTCTGTCTCTCTCTGTCCCAAAAATAAATAAATGTTGAAAAAAAAAATTTAAAAAAAAAAAAAATAAAGATACACATCTTTTTTACCCATTATAATAGTACTTTATTATATGGGGTACGTTAGCCAGATGCATTATTATTTTAAGGATTGAATCCACGTAACAGTATATACTGTACCGTACTGGTAATATAAGTGACTTCAAGAGTACTTTGGGTCAGAATAGAAAGCTCACGCTCCAGTTTCTGTGTACGAATGTAGATCCTCTAGAGATTTACAGAAGGAAACAGTAGTGAATGAGGAAACAAGCAGTGGCAGGTGAAGAGATAGTGGGTGCTGGGGGAAGGTTGGTCTCTGGTTGTTCTGTGAAAGCCTCTGCTTGGTAAGACTTGCCCGGACGCCTTCACCTGGTGCCAGCTGTTGATTGCATGCTCATTGTCCTTAGAGTTTGTGCGTCTTCCAGGGGGCCTAATTTTGGTGTGTTTATAATTGCACCTGTATTTGAGGGCAGTTTTTTTTTTTTTTTTTAAGATTTATTTATTTTTGAGAGAGAGAGTACAAGTGGGGAAGGGCAAAGAGAGAGGGAGGACAGGATCCAAAGCGGGCTCCGCACTGACAGCAGTGAGCCAGATGCGGGGCTCGAACTCATGAGCCGCAAGATCGTGACCTGAGGTGAAGTCGGACGCTCAACTGACTGAGCCACCCAGGTGCCCCATCTTTTTTTTTTTTTTAATTTTTTTTATCTTTGAGAGAGAGAGAGAGAGCCTGAGCGGGGGGGGCGGGAGGGGGGGGACAGAAGATCTGAAACAGGCTCCCTCGCTGATAGCTGTGAGTCTGATGCAGAACTTGAAACTCATGAGCCTTGAGATGATCTGAGCTGAAGTCAGATGCTCAACCGACTGAGACACCCCAGGTGCCCCAAGGGCAGTTCTTTATATTTGTTTCTTCTGTTTACCTTGGATTGGAAGTTTCATCTTCCGTTTATCCCCAGAACAAGACTTTATGTATTGTGTGGCTGCCCTGACACACTGTTCCCCAGCAGGCTGGGAAGGGTGTCAGGGAGAAGAGGTGCAGGGCTGGGTGCTCTCTTGCCTAGTTGGCTCCGTGTGACTCCAGAGCCCCTCGGCGTCAGCTACAGTAGTCTGCAGGCCAAATCCCTCTCTCTAGTCCTTCGAGAACCCCCCACCCACTAGGACTTTCAGGCCAAATCCCTCTCTCTAGTCCTTCGAGAACCCCCCACCCACTAGGACTTTCAGAGATAGGGCCCAAAGGCAAACCCAAGCTGCTGACAGAGGTATCTTAGCAGAAGTGTGTATGAACTGTATTCTCTCTCTGCTGCCGACCCTCCAGCTTTTGGTCTGTTCTGTTAGGCAAGAGTTACAGGTATCTAAGCAAGTACTAATTTGCTAAGCAGTTAAAAAAAAATCCTAACCAGCGTAGATCACATATAATGCCTTCCAAAAGTTATAATAATGCTTTCTAGAGAAAGAGGAACTTAATTTTACCTAACATGCGGTAGACATTTAGTAATTGTTAATATTTCTGTTAAATTTTAAGCCTTGGTGAATGTAGACTGAAATTTTGATCCAGGTGGATGGTACCAGATCACAGCCATTTGTTATCTCGAGTTTGAAAACTCAGCAGATGTGGGGATCAGCCCCTGTCTTGCATATCCTGGCTTGGGTCAGTTCAAAGTCCAAGGGTTCCTACAAACTGTTGTCTTGTTTTTCCCTATCCTGGAAAACTTTACATTTACTGCTTGACTGCACCGAGGGAGAAGAGAGACAGATGTTTCAACGTTTGCTGTGTAACTAGGTAGCCAGGCCACATAAATGTACCATCGACAAGTATCAACCTTGATAACAGCCATTTTACCCAGTTTCTCCCCCCGGACTATAAATATACTATAAATATTCGCCTATCTTATTTCTGTACAGAAACTTCTTCCGATTTAAAGTTATGATTTACCTTCTTTTAAGAATGGCTTTTGGGGACTTAGAGTGGTGGGATGGGGAGGTTGCTCTACTGTCTACACAGGTTAAGGGTATGAAAGCCAGCAGTTTCTGTGAGGAATGATAATTTGAATACCTTTTATTTTGCTTTGTTCCTTATAGAAAGGAGATAGGCCCTGCTCTGCTGAGGTTAGCTGGTTTAATCTGTGAATTGCTTTTCTGTCATTCATATACATGAATGGTTTGCCTTCTATTTAATTTCCTAGCAGTTTGGATGATAAGTTTCTGCCGGCTTAGCATCAGAGATGTGCTTTGTGGCTGGAGCTCCGCATGGAGTCTGTCTCGAGCATTCTGGGATTGAATGTGTTATGATCCCCAGACTTTGCCCCCTCCCTCACTTTATGGTTACTATTAATAATTATAATCCCTGCCCTAGTAAGATCACATACAGGTTCTTCATAGTCTTGTCTGTAGCCACATTTTTTTTCTAGTTGTTATCATAGTACATCTATAATTTTATGTCTTTTCTCTTTTCACTGAAGCGATTTCCTTAGGCTGCAGTCCCAGAAACTATTCTTAACTTTAGCGAATAGAGATAATCCCCAAGTTGGCCTCAAAACAAAATTGACTTTCTCCAAGGCCTCCGCACGGAGGTTTTGTTCTTGTCCCTCATCTTCTGCCAGCTCCACACCCAGTGAAGCAGTAGGGCCAGAACTGGGCTCATGTGTAGCTGGGATGCGGCCAGGCAGCTGGCTGCTTGCCTTGTTCTTTTCTGTTATTTCTGATCCTGTGTTTTTGGTACCACATGCCCAGACTCCACTGCCAAGACAGAATGGAAGACTAACTATTTGGTATCCCAAATAACATCCAAGTATGAAAAAGAGACCCTGAAAGGCTTTTTCCTCTTGGAGGAAAGGAAGGAGGCCCAGGGTTTCAAGTCAATATTGTGCCAACAGGGCAAACAGATGCACAAGGACAACACTTGCCCCGTGGTGATGCCGGTAAGAGGCTGAATGTGCAAAAGTCATTGGCTAGTGTCAGGTCCCACGTGGATCGTGGATTGTGATGGCTCAACTCAGTTGAGATCCTGGGTTGCTAGTCAAGAGGAAAGCTTTGCTTGAGGCAGTCAGGCTGGGAACTGGGGGTGAAGGGGTCTGCAGAGTTTGCCTGAGGATGGGATTTCCACACGAAGAGGGGATTGTTGAGCACTTCGTTTGCTCTGGGAAGTGACAGCCCTTTCACAGGAAGAGCAGAAGCTGGACATGGAAGAGATGGCTCTGCCCCATTCACTCCCTCTGGGAGCTTCTAACCTCGCTCTGCACTGTTGCCCTGTAACCCATTTTGATGGTGCAACTGTTTTCCAAATGATAGGAAATGACTGTGGTTTCGTATTACATCAAATCTAAACTCAATAGAATGTGTTTCAGATTCTTCACCAGTTTTGCTCTGTCTGACCTGTGTGCTGTCTCCCACACTCACTCGCTCTGTTCTTCCAATATACATGGCTTTATGTCTGCCCAGAATGCCTCCTCTCTTGCCAGTTTTCTTTCCTTGAGACTTCTGATCAAAACTTACCCTGTGTGCTCAGAAGTCAGTCATTTGTTAAATTGCAGATCCTAATTCAGTAGTTCCATGTTGGGGACTTGAGATTCTGCATTTCTAACAAGCTTCCAGCTGGTTGCCCCAACTATAAGTACATAGACCACACTTGGAGTAGTATTGCTCTAGAGCAGGAGTTGGCAAGCTTGCTCCGTAAAGGGCCAGTAGTATATTTTAGGCTTTGCAGGCCCTACAGCCTTTGTTTCTACTCTTAAAACTCTGTCCTGGGAGTGGAAAAGCAGCCATAGACAATGCACGAATGAATGGGCATGGCTGTGTTCTAATAAAACTTTATTTACAGAAGTAGGTGGTAGGTCATAATTTTTTCGCCCTTGTTCTAGAGCAGAGACCATAGAGTCAGGTTGACACTTTGAAACATTAGCTCTGCCACTTGCTAGCTCTCACTTTCCGTGTCTGTAGAATAGGGATAGTAATACTACCTACCTCAGGGTTGTTGTGAAGATTTAAATGAGAATGGGAGCTGCATGAAGACAGGAGCTTTGTTTTGTTCATATGTCTGTTCCTAGAATAGTACTTGGCACATAGTAGGTGCTAAACTAATATAAGGTATTAGCTGTTATCTTTCACATGGAAACAATGGAGAGAGGACCGTAACCCAAGGCATATTAGAGATGTTTCCTGCTATACCTAGCTTACCTAGTTTCATTTTACTAGTCCTATTTTCACTTCTGTCCACATGCAGTCACTGATCTTAAGGTACTCACTAAGTCTAATGAGAAGAGAGACAACAGATAATAACATGTCAATTCATATAGTCATGAGAGAGCAAAATACAAGGTGTTAAAGGAGCACATGGGATGCTCTAATACACATGGTAGGAATCTTATCTGGAAGATAAGATATCTTATCTGGAAGATATCTTATCTGGAAGATAAGATATTTGAGCTGAATTTTGAAGAGTAGGAATTTTCCAGGCAAGTGACAGCAGGAATTTTGACCTGATTGAATCATGGGCTTCCATTTGTCCCATCTCTGCCTAACTGGTATTATTACGGACAGCCTGCCTTTTGGGAAACCCTCAGTTTTATGTGGGACTGATGAGAGGGAATGGAGAAGAGTCGTGGACAGAACATGGCCTTTACCTTCTGCATTCATAAGTACTTAATAAAAGCTCGGAAGTCTAGGGTACGCTATACACTATACACTGGGACAGGGAAGTCTAAACCATTCTAGTCTGTCAGGTATAGTTTTATAGTAAGAATAAAAAAAAAAGCAACTCTATTATGGAAACATTAAAAGTTACATAAAAGAGAATAATGTGGCCAGACCCCCATGTTGCCAACTTCTAGCTTCAACAATGATCAAATCAGGGCCAAACCTGTTTCCTAGTTTTCCACATCCCCCTAATTACTTTGAAGCAAATCTCAGACATCATATTGTGATGTCTCTGACACATACTTTGATTTTCACAGAGGCCAGTGCTGCTGAGGAAGCAGATGTTCATGTCGCTGTGGTGGTGAGACCTGGCAATGCGGGACTGACGGATGATGAAAAGACTTACTACAGCCTCATCACATCCTTCAGCGAACTGTACCTGCCTTCCTCAACCTAGAGGAAGACCAGCCTGTCTTCACAGAGTCGTCCCTGTAGTCTAGTTGTATTCCAATGGTAAAAGTAACTTACTTAAAAAAGACATATATACACACACAGGTACGCGCGTGTATATATGTGTATGTTTAAATTGCCTTCCACGGGCACATAAGTGAAAAAAAAGTCTCAGTTCAGTGAAAAGGAAACTTATTTAAAGATGCTTTCTATGTAGAAATTGTTTGAAACCACAACCCTAACCCCAACTGAAAGCAAACTATAGCTGATAGAAGAATTACTGCAGTATAGATCACACGTGTTAGGTTTATCAAATTGTGTACCAACATGGAAAGGTAGGGTTGAGAAGTTATTCAGAAGCCTTGTTATTTTAAAAACTGGAAGTGTTTCACAGACTTACTCCTAATAATAATTCATTCCCCTTTCAAGTTATAAGTTAGAAGATTGCGACAGCTAAATTTCAAAGTATTAGCCTCCTTCTCTACAGAAGTCAAAGCCATTTGTTTCTGCTCCAAAAGACAGCAAACCTGGGAAAGGACACTCATTTGAGTCTTGATGACGCAAGCATCCATTACCAAGGAAACTTGCTCATCATTGTGGCGGCCCCAGCAAACGGTTGCCTTACCAATGATAAAGGTGCATTGATGTAACAGCTAAAATAGGAATGTGGTTCTTAATGTTTAACAGAATAGCACTAATCCTGCCGGTTGTTATCATCATACGTTTTCTGGTTGCCTTTCTAACTACTTTTTAGCAGTTTGAGAATATATGTTGCTATTTACTATTGAAAAGCAAAAGGTTTACTGAAATCATTCTGTAAGACCCTTCTACAAGAGCCCTAATAATGTAATATTTTCCTCTGAAATGGATATGAAGAGTGTAAATTTTATAACAGCATTATTTATCCTGGTTCAATCCTAATGGGATGTCATGTCAATTTCATGTTGTGATTAATAAAAACATTTTCTTCTTCACTCAGTTTTGTGTATGCCGTAAGCAAAAGAGAAACTGAAGAGAGATTGAAAAAATAAGAACTTCTGGTTTTTGCCTGAATCTTGTGGATGGGAGGTGTGTGTGTTGTGTGTGTATTTTAATGCATTGCCCATGAAAAGTCATTCACTACTATTTGAGTTATATACACATACATGACCTCACTGGTTATTATTCCATTTGGATAGTAAGCATTCATGTTATGAGTGGGTTTTCTTAGATTTTTGAGACTCTTACGTTTGAGGTATATAAAATAATGTTAGAAGGAGGCAAGTATTCTCTTAATTAAGAAAAGTTGTAATGAATCCTGGAGGAAAGTTTTGGAAATGCTTTGAATAAGAAAAAGATTACAAATATGAGAGGACAGGGAATATAAAAGATTTTATGTTGATAATTTTTATCTTCCAGTAACTAATTAAAGAAGTCTAAGGACTATGAAAATATAGAAGGGTAATAAAAGGGAAATGAGTTTAAGTAAATTTTAGAAATGGTAGTAATTTGTAAATGATAAAGCTACAAATGACAATAAAAGGATGAACTTCCTACAGTTTTTGAAAAAGCTCATGAGAAGATGACAGGTAAGATGTCTCTTAATGCCAGTAAAGGAATAGTTGGAAAAGTAAGGAAGAAATGAGAGAAAATTATGCACCAGAGTCTAGATGACAAAGGAATTAAAGGAAAAGGGTGTTCACTATGTAGCTGACAGAGAGTTGGGGTGGAGAGTTTAGTCTGTTTGGACTGCTCTAACAAAATCCCAGGACTTGGGTGGCTTATAAACAAAATTTTATTTCTCACAATTCTGGAGGCTGAGAAGTCTAAGATCCCAGTGCTGGCAAATTCCTTGTCAGGTGAGAGCCCATTTCCTCACAGACCAAGGTCGTTTTCCTGTAACCTCATGTGGTGGAAGGGCAAAGGGGCATTCTTGGGCTACTTTTTTTTTTTTTTTAACTGTTTACTTACTTATTTTGAGAGAGAGAGTGTGAGCAGAGAAGGGGCAGAGAGAGAGAGGGAATCCCTAATAGGCTTCAAGCTGTCAGCACAGAGCCCGACGTGGGGCTCGTTCCCACAAACCGTGAGATCATGACTTGAACTGGAATCAAGACTTGGACTCTTAACCGATTGAGCCACCCAGGTACCTTGGGGTACTTTTAAAAGGGCGCTAATCTGGGCTGCCACGCTGGCTCAGTTGGTAGAGCATGAGACTCGATCTCAGGGTGGTGTGTGGGAGTCCCACGTTGGGCATAGAGATTGCTTTAAGATATATACATACATAAGGGTGCAAATTCTATCCTTGGGCTCCACCAAAGGCCCCACCTCCAAATACCATCAATTTGGGGGTTAGATTTCAACATACAGATTTTGAGGGGGACACAGATATTCAGCCTACAGCAAGAAGCATTTCTTGTCCATGATGAAAAGGGTACCAGAAAAACTATAATTCATTTTGAGTAATTGAGGGTGGAAATAGATTCAGGAATAAAGAGAAAGTTCCAATATTAGATTGAGTTTGTCAAAGGGGCAAGTGAAAGGAAGGGAAAAAGATGAGTGGAATATTTCTTAGACCCTAAGAAACTCATTCACAGTTAAATGTGATGGAAAAAAGACCTTAGGAAGAACTTGAGGTATAAAGTAGATAGGTCGTGAGGGAGGAAACTGCCTAGGAAGAAGATAGTCAGGTAGATGGTGCATCTGTAAAAATTCATGGTCCTTAGTAAGGGAAGGAGGAAAAATATCACCTCTGGAATATCCAAGAAGAGAACAAATGCACTAAATTTTGTCAACATTTTGTTTGCAGAGAATGTAGGGAACAAAGACCTCTTAAAACTGTGGCCCTTTTTATTCCTGTTAATCCACATCTACCTCAGTCGTGCTCTTTCTCACAGTGGCACTGATTTCCAGTCTTGGATTGAAACTCAAGTTGATTTCCTAAAGTTTTTTTTTTTTTGTTTTGTTTTTTTAAGATTTTCTTTTCAGTTTATTTTGAGAGAGAGTGAGAAAGCGAGAGAGTGCAAGTGGGGGAGGGGCAGAGAGAGAGAGAGCGAGAGCGAGAGAGAGAGAGAGAGAGAGAGAGAGAATCCCAAGCAGGCTCTGCACTGCCATTGCAGAGCCTGATGGGGCTCCAACTATGAGATATGACCTGAGCCGAAATCAAGAGTCTGATGCTCAACTGACTGAGCCTCCCAGGTGCCCCTAAAGATTTTAAAGTACTCTGCAGCCAGCGTAAGTCTTGAACTCAACCCGGAGATGGAGTCGCAAGCTCTACTGACTAAGCCAACCAGGCATCCCAAAAACCTAAATTGATTTCTTAGAAGGGAATCCTCAGACAAAGGGGCTTCTCTAATCTTATCAGCATTTCTGGAGTATCAGGGCTTCTTGCTTGGCTTCCTGGAAGACTAGCCTTAGTTGCTAACTCTAACTGATGTCCAGTTTAGAATTGCACAAAGATTGAGAGCCACTGGCATAATGCAGAGAAAAATGCACAGCAGCCTTTGCCCAGCAGATGGTGCTGTTGACCCAGAGACCCTGTCAAGTGTGAGGCCACCAGATAGATACAGCAGATGGAGCTAAGAGGTGGCATTTAGAGAGAATAACGAGTATAGTTCATTATCTTTAAAAGCCTGTAGCATGATGTTGCAAGAGTCAGAATAGTTTGGAAAAAATGGCAATAATCCTGAATGAAATCCACCCACTAACATTCCTCTTCGCCTTTTATTCCGCAAGTCACATAAAAAAACAAAAGCCCAAAATGGTCATTTTTGGATAGCTAGTTTTTCCAGTGGTAGTGTTAAAAAGAACTTGTTTTCAGGTTTTTAAAATTCCTATCAGAGTACCAAGCTGAATATAATATGTGCCCAATTTATTATCCCACCACTTGAGCCCCAGATGGGGAAGAATAATTTGCAGTTTTTGCTAACACATCAGAGTAACCAAGAGAAGTAGAATTCACCTTCCTTGCCCAAGTTACTTAGATTTAGGCCAAGTTATTCATTCAGATATTGATAGGTATGTGTTAAAAATATATATATGTGTGTGTGTGTGTTGGGGGGGGGGGTGAATGCATGCATAAAAGAAATCCTGGGGGAGAAATGCATGAACTGTTAACATTTGTTCGATTTAAGGGCATCTATATTGTACCCTGGATCTGCTGTCAGGGGTCAAAGTCCTGTCCTACTCTGCAGGTACATCCGTCCTTGGGGGAGGCAGGCTATAAACAGTGAACAACAACAAAGCCACGAGATGTGGCCACATAAGAAGAGTCTGTTGATAGAGAGCCTAGGCAGAGCTCTTGGTTTCCAGTATTAGGGAACAGGCTAAGGAGAGAAGCCAGCAAAGGAGATACGAAAGGATTGGGCATCAAGGAACGGAAACCAAGAGAGTGACAGGACAGTCCAACGAAGAAGGCAGTGCTCAGGTGCTCAAATGCTGGTAAGAGTTCAAGTTGTGAACAGCAGTGGTCCTTGGATGAGACAGGTGCAGTCTCGAGTGGTGGGAACAAAAATTAAGTTGAGAAGGGAATGTGAAGCCAAAGGTTTATCCATTTTGTTTGTATCAGTTCTGTTTTCAAAGAACCAACTTTCGGTTTTATTGAGTCTCTATTTTATTTATCTCCACTCTAATCTTTCTTTCCTTCTGCTTGTTTAGCATTTAGTTTGCTCTTGGCCGTTTCCTTCAGGTGGGAGATTAGGTTATTGCTTTGAGATCTTTCTTCTTTTTCAAGGTAGTCCTAGCTTTATATTTGTCTCCCAGCACTGTTTTCACCCACCTCCCATAGGTTTGGTATGTTGTGTTTTGGTTTTCATTGTCTCAAAGTGTTTTCTAGTTTTTTCTTTAGGTTTATTTATTTATTTTGAGAGAGAGAGCAAGAGAGTGCGTGCATACACAGTGTGTATAAGGGAGGGGCAGAGAGGGAGAGAATCCCAGGCAGGCTCCTCTCTGTCAGTGCAGAGCCAGACGTGGGGCTCTGTCTCACAAACCATGAGATCGTGACCTGAGTCGAGATCAAAAGTTGGACACATACCCAACTGAGCCACCCAGGCACCCCTCAAAGTGTTTTCTTTCTTTTTTAAAAAATGAATATATATATTTAAAGTTAGAGAGAGAGAGGGAGACACAGAATCCGACGCAGGCTCCAGGCTCCGAGCTGTCAGCACAGAGCCCAAGTTGGGGCTCGAACTCACCAACTGTGAGATCATCACCTGAGCCCAAGTCAGATGCTCAACTGACTGAGCCACCCAGGTGCCCCCCTCAAAGTGTTTTCTAATTTCCCTTGTGATTTCATCTTTGACCCATTAGTTATTGAAGAGTGTGTTGTCTAAGTTCCACGTATTTCTGAATTTTCTAAATTTCCTTCTGTTATTGATTTCTCATTTCATGCCACTTACTTAGTGAACATACTTTGTGTGATTTTGATCGTTTAAAATGTATTGAGATTTGTTTTGTGGCCTAACATATGGTCTGTACTGGAGAATGTTCTTTCTGCACTGAAGAAAAACGTGTGTTGTGCCGCTGTTGGGTAGAGTGTTTTCTGGTGTTTGTCAGAACTGGTTGGTTTATAGTGGAGCTTCAGTCTTCTGTTTCCTTACTGATCTTCTATGGAGTTTTTGGGCCAGCATTGAGTGCGGAATACTGGATTCTCCATCTCTTATCGTTGACATATTTCTCCCTTCAGTATTGTCTGGTAATAAGATACAGAAGTTTGCTCCCATCCAACTTTACTCACCCCCTGCTTATGTGGTGTTCCAGGTGACATCTTTGAAATTTTTTAAGCTTTATTTATTTTGAGAGAGAGAGAGAACATGAGCAGGGGAGGGGTAGAGGGAGAGAGAGAATCCCTCGCAGGCTCCATGCTGCCAGTGACACAGGGCTCGAACTCACGAACCGTGAGATCATGACCTGAACCAAAATCAAGAGGTGGACGCTTATCTGACTGAGCCACCCGGGTGCCTCGCGACATCTTTGTACATTGTGTGCCCATCGCCAGATTTATAATTACTGGTCTGGGTAGTGTCTTAAATCTGAAGAAAAAAAGGAGTTACAAGCAACAAATACATTTATACTTTCTTTTAATATTGACCTATTGTATCCGTTTCTTGGAGCTTCGAAGTACTACTAATAGGGTGGTTTAAAGAGGCAGAAATGTATTCTCTCACAGTTCTGGATCCCAAAAGTCTAAAATAAAGGTGTTGGCAGGGTCGGTTCCTTCTGGAAGCAATGAAGGAGAATCTGTGCCATGCCTCCGAGCTTCTGGTGACAGCTAGAATCCTTAGCATTACTTGGCTCGTAGAGGCATTGCTCCTGTCTCCACCTCCATCATCATGAGGCATTCTCCCCGTTTCTCTGCATCTTTGTTTGCATGGCTGTCCTGTAAACACTCGGGTAGTATTGGATTAGGGGCTCACCCTAATGCTCTGGCATGACCTCATCTTAACTAATTACATCTGTGATGATTCTGTTTCCAAATAAGGACACATTCAGAAGTTTTGGGGATTAGGACCTCAGCTTGTCTTTTTGGGGTGACACAATTCAACCCGTAACACCAGAGATATGTCAGTTTTCCAAAGCCATTACTTGCCAAAGCATCTCATCTTCTGCTCTTTCCTCTCATGCTTTTGGATTAGTCCGTTGTTTGCCCCAACTGCTATCCATTGTTCTGGGTAGCTGTGACTAGCACATCTGCCTTTAAATGTTTTTGACAAATGCCTGAGGATAGCTGCCTCAGCACTGGGAGAATTCTTAGTCACCTAAGATAGAAGGTAAACCCTTTGAGCCTGTCCTCCAAGGAGCCACCGAACAGGCCGCTATGGACTGAACTGGGTTTCTCGTGCCCCCCACCTCCACCCCTCTCAAATGTGTGTGTTGGGAAGCCCTAACCTCCAATGTGACTATTTGGAGATAGGGCTTTTAGGAGGTAATTTAAGTTAAGCGAAGTTATAAGGGTGGGCCCCAAATCGAATGAGACTGATGTCTTTAAAAGAGGAAGAAGAGACACCAGGGAGCTCTCACCAAAAATCAAATCAGCCAGAACTTTGATCCTGGACTTCTCAGCCTGCAGAAGTGTGAGATAACAAATTTCTGTTGTTTAAAACACCCTGTTTGTGGTTTTTTGTTATAGTAGCTCAACCTAACACACACAGTTCAAAACCACAATTCCTAGTGAATAAGGTCCATTTCTCTCCTGGTACTCTTTTCTAATTTTTTTTTTTAATGTTTATTTATTTTTGAGAGAGACAGAGACAGAGTGAGAATGGGTTGGGGGCAGAGAGAGCGGGAGACACAGAATCTGAAGCAGGCTCCAGGCTCCCAGCTGTCAGCACAGAGCCCGAAGTGGAGCTTGAAGTCACAAACTGTGAGATCATGACCTGAACTGAAATGGGACGTTTAACCCACTGAGCCACCCAGTAGCCCCTCCTGGTACTCTTTTCTGTGTTAGAAATACGGACTGTTACTTTTGAGGCCACCACTGAGCTGGGGGCCTGGAATGGGACCAGGGTAAGTTAAAACACCACAAAGCTATTTTTACTGAGATTCAGCTAGCTTTTTTTTTTTTTTTTAATTTATTTATGTATTTTGAGAGAGCACACACAAGTGGGGAAGGAGCAGAGAGAGGGGGAGAGAGAGAATCTCAAGCAGGCTCTGTACCACTGGCTCAGAGCCCAATGTGGGGCTCAAACTCCCGAACCACAAGATCATTACCTGAGCCGAAGTTGGATGCTCAACCGACTGAGCCACCCAGGTGCCCCCAGGTAGCTTTTCTTGATTAAGCATGCCCCTGGTTCCTGCGAGCTTTTACTTAGTTTGCAGAATTCTGAAAGTGTTGATTTTGGTGGTTTTTGCCAGTGTATATACTGGTGTTTTGGAGGGCAGGACTTTGGTGTTCCTTAATCCTCTATTTTCACTGCTGTCCTCCCACATGTTCTTTTCACATTGACTTTGACACTCCTCCCACCAAGAGATGGGGGTGTGTCTCCTGCCGCCTTGAGTCTGGGTCGGGGCTTAGGACTGCTCCGACCAAAAGAGGAAAACTGAGGTGATGCTTTGTGACTTTCCAGGCAGGGGTGTAAAAAGGCTACAGCTCCCATATCCCTTTCTGAGGAGCCAGGGTTGGAACACTTGCTCTGGGGAAGCCAGGTACCACGCTGTGAGGGAGCCCAAGTTCACTCACCTGGAGAGACCAGGTCAACAGGAACCAGGGCCCCAAGCTGACGGCCAGACTCAGTCTTTAGACAGGAATAAATTAGCCTTCAGACACTTCCAGCCTCCAGCCCTCAAGTCTTCCAGCTGAGACCCAGACATCATGGAGCAGAAATGAGCTGTCCCCGCTGTGCCCTGTCTGAATTTCTGACCCACAGCATCTGTGAGCATAATAAATAGTTATTTTATGCTGTTGCATTTTCTGGTAATTTGTTCAGCAATCAACAGTAACTGGAACAGTCGCCAAGTGAATTAAATGGTACCAGGCAGCGGACAGCCTTTTTCATCCCTTTCAGTGTAGCTGGGCTGTGAAAAGGCTGTGCTCAAGTTGTGGTTAGGAGCATCGAGATGATCTCATTAGTCACCCTTCCCTCCCTCCACACAGTGGCATCTCTTGTTCTAGATTTTACAAGTGTCGCCATCTTCCCAATCATCCGGGACTGGAACTGCAGAGTGTCTGATTTTTCCTTTCCCTTCCCCCTTCTGACAAAGGCAACAAGTGATGCCCATTGTCTTTTTCCTAGTGCCTCACAAATGTGTTCCTTCCATCCCATTCCTAACAGAATTATAGACAGGATACAAAAGTCCCCTGTATTTAGAGACCACTGTCTCCTCCCAGGGCAATGCAATACGTGAATTGCCCGGTCTCTGTCTCTGAAATATTGCTAGCCCATCAATCGACTGTCCCTGTGTTCAGTCCAAGCCCTTTTCCTCCGGCTCCTCTTAAGTCTCCCTGGCTGCAAATCTAAATTTGGCCTACAGAAATTGAGTGGTGTTAGTATTCTAATTGTGACTGTTAAATAAATCCCTCTGTTCTGCTTTCTATGGAAATATTCATTCAACAACTTACAGCTTTTTCTTTTCCCTGACTCAAACGGCATTTGGAGGGAGAGTTTTTGATGAGTTCAATTCAAAAATCTGGGTAGAGCCTACAGGGTCAGCTCAGCGTCTTGTCTTAAAAACATGAAATACATGCAGTTTTCATCAGGCATGAACCAAGCTAGCCCCACTGTTTTTTTGTGAAGCTGCACGAGAGGAAGTCCAGTACTCACACAGAGTTGTGTAAGGATTATTTCAGGCCCTCTTAAGAACGTGGGTATTTAACATGTGCTGGTTACTACAGACATTATAAGAAATAACCCTTTTTATAATCTAGAACTTCCTCCTTAAGACACAGAAAGCTGTTTGCTATAAGAAGCCAGAGGATAATTGCATCCTCTGAAATCTGACCACATTACCATTGTCTCCTAAATGCCTTGTTGAGCAGCCCATATTTAAGAGATTAAATCTTTAAAAAAGAGAGCGAGAAAAGGAAAAGAGGAGGGCAGCTACTGTCATTCATTTATTTTGCAAGTATTTATTAAGCACTTAACTCTGTGCCAGGCACTGTTTTAGTTACTAGGTGTGTGACAGACTCGGGTCCCGGGGCTCTCTAAAGCAGCAGAAATTGACAAGAGGCCAAAAGGGAATTCCAGGCAAGGCTTGTATTAGGGCTCATGCATGAGGGAAATGGCACAAAGGGAAAGTGTCCTTCAGGCTGACTCTTAGAACAAAGGCTGGGGAAAGTTTTCCAAGGGACTGAGGTGGGAAAGGGGTAACATCAAAACATGTTGGGGTGGGGAGGTATAGGAGGTTGGGTGGGCAGGCACAGTGGACAGAACACGTTTCTACATGCGGCTTATGTCTCATTAGCATGTTAGATCTGGGCATGATATTTAGTATTACAATGAGGGAGAAAGTAGGTAAAAGTTCAGTACTGGGGTCCATCTTGGCACAGACTGGTTTGGTCCGGTCTGGGTTTGTTTTTTTGTTTTTTGTTTTTTGGGGTTTTTTTCCTAATTTTTTTTTTAATTTACTTATTTTTGAGAGAGAGAGAGAGAGCGCACTCGAGAGAGAGCTTGAGTGGGGGAGGGGCAGAAAGAGCCAGAGACACAGAATTGGAAGCAGGCTCCAGGCTCTGAGCCATCAGCACAGAGCCTGATGCAGGGCTTGAACCCACGAACTGTGAGATCATGACCTGAGCCGAAGTCAGATGCTCAACAGACTGAGCCACCCGGGCACCCCTAGTTTGGTCCAGTCTTGACGAGTCTCCATAGTGAGCATTCCTGCAAGATTACTGATCAAGGGGCATAGAGTTTTAGCTATCCTAGAGGATGTACTACTCAAGGGGCATCGCTATGCAGGAATGCTGGATTTTGGTGGTTAGGGTTGAGGGGATCTGGGTCCAGGCCCTGCTCTACCTCAGGTACATGACAAGTAAAAATCTGTGCCCTCCAAACAAACACAATCCCTGCCCTCATACAGCTTACATTTTAGGGGTAGAGAAAATGACATAATAAAATAAGTAAAATGTGTTAAACAGTGTTATGCATGTTAGAATTTTAACTAACCCAGGACCATGTTTAGTAAATGCTAGCAAGCAAAATAAAGCTGGAAAGAGTAGTAGTAGTGCTGGTTTGGGCTTGAGTTTTAGAGGTCAGGTAGGCCTCAGTGAGAGGATAACATTGGAGGAGGTGAAGAGGGTGAGAGATTTCATCAAGTGCAAAAGTCCTGAGGTCAGAGCATGCCTGGCTGTTGGAGAAACATAAGAAGGTTGAGGGACTGGAACAGAGGGAATGAAAGGTGGAAAGGTGGATCTTACTGGCCCTTGCAGGGCATTTTAATGATTGGGGTTTTTAGTCTAAGCACAAGAGAAGCCATTGGAAGGTTGTAAGCAAGGTGATGATCTCACTTAGCTTTTAAGAAGACCATTTTGTGGTGTTGAGGACAGTCTGAAGGGGACAAATGATGGAAGCAGACAGACCAGTTTTTGTGGGCTATTATAAGAGCCCACGAGAGATGGGAGGTTCCTGGACCATAGGGTAGCAGTGCATGGATTCTAGAATAATGTGAAGATTGAGCAGACTGGATTTGCTGACAGACGTGGGGTCTGAGAGAATGAAGAGCTACTTTAAGATTACCTATTTAAGGTTTCACTCTGAGCAACTAAAAGATGTGCTGTCCTTAACTTAGATGGGAAGATCCTGGGAGGAATGAGGTTAAGGGGATAAGATCAGGGCTTATTAAACTCTAGATGACAAGTGGAGCTGTCACACAGGTAGGTGAATATACAGGAGAGAAGTCTAGGCTGGCGAAGTTGGGAGAGGTCAGCATCTGGTGATATTTAAAACAAGAAGACTGGATGAAGTCACCAGCACAATGAACGTAGAAAGGAAGGGAAGAGTTCCAAGGACTGGGGCATGGGACACTCCAGTGTGAGGGTGTCAGGGAGAAGGCCCGGCAAAGGAGGTGGTGGTGTGGACAGTGAAGCGGGAGGCAAATTAAGAGGCAACGATTTCTGGAAGCCAAGTGAAGAACATGTTTTAAGCAGAGAAGGGAGGTAGGGATCGATCAAATTGTGAAGTATTGCTTATGGGTCTAGATAAGGTAGTAAAAGAACTAATCATCGTATGTAACATCACAAGATCTCTGGAGGACTTGAGTAAAGCAGTTCCGTGAAGTGATAGAAGCAAGCTCCAATGATTGGAGTGGGTTCAAGAGAGAACTGGGACAGAGGGCCTAGAGACAACAAATAGGGACTTCTTTTTTTTTTTTTTTAAAGTAATCTCTATGCCCAAAGTGGGGCTCAAACTCATGACCCTGAGATCAAGAGTTGCGTGGTCTACCGACTGAGCCAGCCAGGCTCCCCGGGACTTTTTTTTTTTTTTTAAGTTTTATTATTTAAGTAATCTCTACACCCAACATGGGGCTTAAACTCATGACCCCGAAATTAAGAGTAGCACGCTCCACCGACCGAGCCAGCCAGGCGCCCTGGGGATTTTTTTTATCTTTAAAGATAGGAGAAATAAAAGCATATTTTATGCTGATGAAAAGATCTTTGCTTTTCCAGTGAGAGACCTAGCCTTCTCACCCACACTCCCTTCTTTGGACTTCATATTTGGATATTTGCTATTTCTTGGAAGAGTATAATTGGAATCTGAACTGATATGAAGCTGAGGATTGTGAAATCCAACTTATTTCATATGCAGAATTCTTCTCTCCCCCCAACTCTTGATTCCCATTGTTCGGGAGAAATACAACGTAGATGGGGTCAAGACTGTCCTTAGGTTCAGTGGAATTGCTTTTCTCTCATTTATTATTTGGATGGTTCTTCATATTTGTAATTTGGTGCTCTATGTCAACTCCATAGATAGCGCCTTTCCCCTATTTCTGTATGATGATGGTTCTTTACTGATTCTTTGTTACTCCTGCTTCAAGGGAATGACAATGACCAAAGAAGTCTTAAAAACGTGGGGCGCCTGGGTGGCGCAGTCGGTTAAGCGTCCGACTTCAGCCAGGTCACGATCTCGCGGTCCGTGAGTTCGAGCCCCGCGTCAGGCTCTGGGCTGATGGCTCAGAGCCTGGAGCCTGTTTCCGATTCTGTGTCTCCCTCTCTCTCTGCCCCTCCCCTGTTCATGCTCTGTCTCTCTCTGTCCCAAAAATAATAAAACGTAAAAAAAAAAAAAAAATGTAAGGTGAACCCTGTGGCAGTCACTGGGCTGTTCACAGAAATTCCTCCCATCTGGACACATGGGAGAGCGACTCTCAGATACGACTGTGCAATTTGCCCTAATCAATGAAATGTAAGCTAAGTGATGTCACTTGGTAGCAGAATCTTAAGAACCAGTGAGCAAGCAGTCTGCCACATTTTCTTGGTTGTTGGCAATTGTGGAAGCACATGTTGAGATAGAGCCCCTATCAGCCTGGGTCTGAGTCCTAGCCATGGGCTCCCTTGCTAACCCGGGAAACACATCTAGTAGGAGAAATGAACCTTAGTTTTATTCATTTTATTTTGGGACAGCAAAACCCAACCTATCCGGACTGACACAACGTCTAAGCAAAAATAGACGTTGGTGTTCCACTCTCCATTACAACCAACCGACTACAAAATCCAGGATATGAAAGTTTTACTTTCCCATCCCAGCAGCAAAGAAAACCCAGGAAATAACACAGGTGGTAAAACTTCATCTGGCGGTCAGTTCTCCATTAAATAAAAAACAACTGAACCTTTAAAACGTTAACATTGTTTCAAAAATATTTCTCTCCTGGGACGCCTGGGTGGCTCAGTCAGTTAAGCATTGGACTCGTGGTTTCGGCTCAGGTCATGATCTCATGATTCATGAGATCTAGCCCTGAGTTGGGCTCTGGGCTGACAGCATGGAGCTTGCTTGGGATTCTCTCTCTCCCACTCTCTCTACCCCTTCCCTGCTCATGCTCTCTCTCAAATCAATAAAAAAAAAAATTTAGGAGAGAATTTTTCTTCAAGACACCTAGTCAGACTACCAAAACGAAGTTCAGTGTATTTCAAAGTTTGTTCTCCAGGCCATCTGTGTTAGATACTCCAGGGATGCTCATTCCAAATGCAGATTCCCTGGTCTTGGCCTCCAAGAGGAGTCTTGTGGTTCTTAATTCCTGGAAGGTTCTGTAATCTTGATCTGTATTTATATGTGTGGTATAACACAAAAATATATTTGGTGTTTGTCCTAGGTTCCTGCCCTAGAGCTGCTAAAACTTGAAATCTCCTGATAGCAGTGACTTTTGTTTCATAAGGAGCCTGAGTTTATGCCAATGAGGTCACTTATGGTGGGGCCCCCAGACGGCCTCAAGGGTTGAGCTGGTCACCAGAAAGACCAAGTGATTAGACCTCCTGACCGGCCTCTAGAAGCAGATGGAAGGAGGGTGTTGGAAACTGAGCTCTACAAACTCTTTTTCAAATTTTTAAAAATGTTTATTTTTGAGAGAGAGAGCGTGAACAGGGGAGGGGCAGAGAGAGAGGGGGAGACACAGAATCCAAAGCAGGCTCCAGGCTCCCAGCTGTCCACACAGAGCCCAACGCGGGGCTCCAACCCAGGAACCACAAAATCATTGTCTCAGCTGAAGTCGGACGCTCAACCAACTGAGCCACCCAGGCACCCGAGCTCTATAAACTCTTGAACAGGGAGATTTAGAGGGCTTCTGGGTCAGTGAACATATCCTAATGCTGGGAAGATGGCAGGCCTGGCATCCCTCCCCTTACTTGCCCTATTTGTCTCTTTCATTTGGTTGCTCTTGGGTTATAGCCTCTACAATAAGCAGGCAGATAGATGTAGCGTTTTCTGGAGTTCTGGGAGCCATTCTAGCGAATTATCCAACTTAAAAGAGAAGGGAGTAGCAGGAACCCCCCTAATTTTACAGTTAAGTTGGACAGAAGTGTGGGTAGCCTGGGACCTAATACTTGTGACTGGCATCTGAAGTGAGTGAGGGCAGTCTTGTGGAACGGAGCCCTTAAACCTGAAGGGTCTAACAATAACCCTGGGTCGTGTCAGAATTGAACTGAACTGTAGGACATCCAGTTGATGTCTAAAGAATCAGAGAATTGATTTTTGGTGTTGGAAAACACCTTAGAAATAGGCTACCAACGTAACACTGAAGTGTATTTTCAACAGACTGTCTGATGGAGTTTACACATGCTTCGACATTACAGAAGAAATGCTGGTGTACGAGACAAATCATACTTCAGCATAAAAGAATTTTATTTAGTGGTCAGATCCTGATGAATAATGCCAGTCACTGCTTGATTCTGCTAAAATGTGCTATTAGATATACTCTTAAGAAAATGTACAGTGCATCACCAAAAGCTGTTTAATTTGGATTGTGTAGAGTGAAAGAAAACTTCAGAAATCTTTGTTTTCTGGTAAAATCTTTAAGATACAAAAATGAAAAAAACAAACCCAAAAGCAGTATTCCAAAATAATAAATGTCACCTTGGACTATTTACAGTAAGATGCCTTTTTCCCAGGAGGATGCTCTCTGCTTGATTCTTTTCCTCACGTGTTACCCGTCTCTTGTAGGTATTCTCACCCCCGCCTGCCCTTTCTCGAGGATTTCTTCCACTCCTGTCTCGCTTGAAGCAGCCATCTGTTCTTTCATCTTTGAATCTTTCTCAGATACTCCTTTTTCCCACGCTTGAATGACCAGTAATTTTACCGAACAGACGTTTGCTGAGCACCTATATGTGCTAGGCACAGGGCTAGGAGGCAGAGAGACATTACAGAGATGCAAAGTCATGGACCCCTTCCTCAAGAATCTGAGTTCGGGTTGAATTAAAAAACAGTTTCGTTTTGTGTTGTTTTTTTTTCACATTATATTCCACGAGATTCCAGCCCCCGGTGAAGTAAATGTGGGGACTTCTTGAAACAAAGCGCACTCACACAGGGTCCGCCAACTTGGCCCATTCCAAGACATTTTGAACTAAGAATTCTGCTCTTTATGAAGCCCAGGCCTACAGTCTGCGTTCTAAACTCTTAGCAGGTAGAAAGCAGGTGTGCTGGGCAGTAGAGCATCAGCTATGCCAGTCTGTTTGCGGGGGGGGGGGGGGGGGGGGAAGGGTAATCTTTTAATTGGTTTCTACAAATTCCAAGTATGAAAAAGCCCTTAACTCCCCCACCCCCCACCAAAACACTAAATCGTAGCTATAGATACATATTAAGCTCTTCCTTGATCTTGACTTGTAACAAGTGTTCTAAGACTCTTTTTATAATGTCCAGCAGGAGCTCTTTTTATTACCTCCACAAATATTTCTTTGTGCTTTTCTGTGAACATTTTCTTAGCTTCAAACATAAAAGCAGCGAAGTAAGCCTGCAGGTGACCTTTTTTTTTTCCTTTCATCATGGTTAACCTGAAACAAGTTCAGCTCTTGCATTTGGCCTACATCTTCTCTGTCCACGAGGCCTTGAGAGACCCATGGTAGTTACTTAAAGAAAAAAGAAGGCAAACCATGAAATATAAAACAAAAGCTGTGCCTAGCATACTATGGAAGCAAAAACAAAACCATGCCCTCGCTGCCCCCATCTTGTTCCGTGCCTGGCAGACCATGTCCCTACAAATATTCACATTTGGAAATACTTCTCAGTCACAATAAAGTCCAAATCGTGGTAGTGGGCTTGCAGCCTATTCCTTTCATTGACTCTGCACAGCCAACCACCGAACGATGATGAAGGGAGTTTTCGTGGGGAAGTTCTTGACCCCATGCCATTCAACAGGTTACACGGGGTCACGTCTCTGTACAGTTTCCATCCAATTAGATGATACTCAATCTATTCAAGCGCCAGATGCAGAACTTCCTCATGAGCTGGTTCCAAGCCCTTTGGATCTGAAGGCAACTTTGGGAGTTGGCATTATTCCCATGTTACATTTGGCCTGCCCTACCCTGTGGTAGGGGGAACACAATGCCTGAAATGTGTGAAGAGAATGAGAAGAGCAGGGAGAACTGGGAGAGAGAGGGAAAAGAGAAGTGATCATGCACAAGCTTCTTGCTCTGTCGTGCATATATTTTCAGTGTAACAGCGTGTATTTCGACACATAAGGGCTTGTGCTTTTTTGTTAAAGAAACAACTTGCCCTGAAAAGCTCATTTGGCAAATGTGGCCAAGAACGTGTGTGTGTGTGTGTGTGTGTGTGTGTAAAATGTGTTATGAGGCTCTGTACCAAGTCTTGCGGGTGTATCTTGCTGGCCCCTCCCTCCACCACACCCACCTCGCTGGCAAGGAAAAACTGGTGGGTTACACCTGGTCGGTTTGATACTCAGAGGCTTCGGACAGGCTTTCTGAGAAGCTCAGGAAATTCTCCTGGTATTCAGAACAAACAATCTCATAGCGGTAATGCCGGAACTCTACAGCAAAGGTGCCAAAATAAGACAGGAAGCACATGACCAGACCCCACTGGACCCTGGCTGCATACATGTGGATGCCTTGGGCCATGAGGATGAAATCTGGGGAGGAGCAGTCAAGGAACGTACCCCCATAAGCCACATTCAAACCGGGCTTTTTTCTGGACAAGGACAGGTTACAAGAAAAGTCTTACTCTCCGCCCCCTCATCAGCAAAACTTAGCTTGACAGCTTCCTGAACGCAACACTTGCATGAATAATACGAAATAACATTGCTGAGCTCTTCCTTTGTGCCAGACGTGCTTCTAGGTGCTTTCACAGAAAATCTAAATCCTCACAACAATCCTATTGTTATCAGTTCATTTAAAAATAGGGGAATTGGGGCGCCTGGGTGGCTCAGTCGGTTAGGCGTCCGACTTCGGCTCAGGTCATGATCTCATAGTCCGTGAGTCGAGCCCCACGTCGGGCTCTGTGCTGACAGCTCGGAGCCTGGAGCCTGTTTCAGATTCTGTGTCTCCCTCTTTTTCTGCCCCTCCCCCCTCATGCTCTGTCTCTCTCTGTCTCAAAAATAAATAAACATTAAAAAAATTTTTTTTAAAAATAGGGAAACTGAGGCCAAATGGTTAAGTAACTTGCCTGAGGTCACAAAGATGTTCACTGGGACAGCTGGGATTCGAATACAAGGACTCTGGCTGTCAGGCCAGGCATTCAACTCTACAGCTACCTTCTAAACTGTGAGATTAGCAAGAGGATTAAAATTCCAAAGAAATTAGTTGGCCAGAAAAATAAACTTCTCGTTTTAAAAAAAAAATCACTGCAAATGACTATGGCTTTATAGTCATCATTTTATCTGCAGAAATAATTTTGAACATATCAAATCACCAATTACCTACATATAAGCTTTATATGTAGTGCTACTAATGTGTAAGTGGCTCCTTTTCCTCTTCTGTCTCGTTTTCACTATTAAAACAAACAAAGGAGACTCCTATGCCTGAATATATATCGAGTGTACACACACACACACACACACACACACACAGCATACATGAGGTTGGAGCTAGGAAGGAAAATGTTTCAAAGCACGTTTCAGCGAAAAGCCAAGAGGCCAAAGACTAAATACATTTTTAAAGAAAAATCAGAAATGCTCCCTTAGAATTAGTGCTATCTCCAGACTTAAAATCTTGGGAAATTTTCAGAGAGCAAAAGAATATGGTGAAACTACTTCAGCCAAACTTTGCTCTCCTGACGAGGCCTGGATCCATTCACCTGGGAACCTAGACAGGGTTCCAAATGTTCAGAAACAACACGGAGCAGAATTGTTTGGTATAAGCTGAAAACTCAAAATAATTTAAAGTCTGTACATTCTCTTCCCACTGAGGGCTCAAAGTACTGGCAAAGCAATATTATTACTTAATGAGGAAAGGATAGATCTTCAAATCTCACCCTGGCAGAATTCTGACCTTTTTACTCATAAAATATTTCATCACGTGCCTAGCAGTCAGCAAGATTTTTGGCTTGATTTTCCAGCCCTTAAATGTTCTCTAATGTGCTGAAGAACTTGAAAACAAACAAACAATTAAATGTTTGGCAGTTAGTGAGGGAAGAAGAAATAAAGATCCCCAATACTCCGGTAACTACAGGATGTCTCTGAACAATAAATATTTTCATATTTTAAAGCCACTTTCCCTAAGGCAAGAGGGTTTGGGGTTGAGTTCAAGAACTGTGCCTGAGTTTAAGTCGAGATCACTGCATACAGAGTGTGATCTTGGATAAATTAATCTCTGTTCTTACTATCATACTTGTTAAATGAGGATTAAAAGGGTTGATACATTTAATGTATTAATGTGCTTAGAACAATGCCTAGCACATTATAAGTGCCCAATAATGTTGGCTATTACTTGACCGAAGATGTGTAATTGGGTTAGCTACACATTCTACCACCTAGGAACCTTATTCCCTTCCTCTCTGGTTTCCTGAGGAGACCCTATTGGAGTGAACACTTGAGATCATGCCTCCCAGCAGAATGATCGGCTGATCTGACTGGTTGCACTGGAATTGGCCAGCTTCTTCTTTTTTTTTTTTTATTTTTTTTTTTAACATTTATTTATTTTTGAGACAGAGAGAGACAGAGCATGAACGGGGGAGGGGCAGAGAGAGAGGGAGACACAGAATCGGAAAGCAGGCTCCAGGCTCTGGGCCATCAGCCCAGAGCCTGACGCGGGGCTCGAACCCATGGACCGTGAGATCGTGACCTGAGCTGAAGTCGGACGCTTAACCGACTGAGCCACCCAGGCGCCCCGGAACTGGCCAGCTTCTATTGGGCCATGTTACCAGTAGGTGGGGTCACTGAGCTCCCTCCAGGACTAGTCTCTCTGGGATCTGTTTGGGGTTAAGCAGAAGCGCTCTCTTCTGCCTTTTTTTGGTTTCTTTCCTTGTTACTTAATGGGTAAGTTGAATTCCAGAGTGTGAGATCAGAGGCCTGACACTTTCTCCTTCACAAATTAAATTAAATGAAATAAAAGGGCCATTAATAAAGTCATAAATTAACTTTTTTTAAGATGGAAGGGGAAAAAAAAATCACAATTCCCATTACGCATTCTGTGTTTTTCAGACAGGGAATCTTTTCCATCACTAATGACAAGGAGAATGCATGACACCATTCCTACAGATAGAAACAATTTTGAGAAGGCAGAGCTTGTTTTAATTTTAGTTCTCTATCTCTTCAGGTCTGAGAGTTTTTGTTTTTATATCCATTTACCTATTTTGTCTAAGATTTTGAGATAATCTGACAATACATGCTAACTAATCGGAAATGGCAGTTTTCTCATCTACATATGTGTGTTTTAATCTCCCTACCAAAGAATCTTTTCACATTCAAAGGATACAGAGGACCACACACAGAGTGATAGATGCTGAGAGAATAACTCGTGGAATACCAACTTTCCGCCCTTCATTCTTGATGTTGACTTTGAGTGTCAATGCAGCCTGGATCCAGCAGGTCAATGTGCCAAATCCAAAGGTCAAGGAAGTTCCAACATTATGGATTTCTTCATCATTCGTGAGCTAAGGGATGAACAGATAATGACAAGGAGGCCCATTTAGAAAAGACATGATGGGAGAAAAAATAGGTGAAGTGATATCTCCATAACGGGATGGTAGGTTTTGGAAAGAGTAGAATCCTTCATCTCTGCTGGCTCTTTGTGTTTGTTCTCAAATGGTTTGAACTCTGAGGGGGAAAGGGAGATAAACAGTACTTCCAAACCTCAAAACATTTGTTTAGAATAACCACTCAGGGGGCTCCTGGGTGGCTCAGTCGGTTAAGCGTCCGACTTCAGCCAGGTCACGATCTCGCGGTCCGTGAGTTTGAGCCCCGCGTCGGGCTCTGGGCTGATGGCTCAGAGCCTGGAGCCTGTTTCCGATTCTGTGTCTCCCTCTCTCTCTGCCCCTCCCCCGTTCATGCTCTGTCTCTCTCTGTCTCAAAAATAAATAAAAGTTAAAAAAAAAATTTAGAATAACCACTCAGGCAGTGGTAATCTATTCCTTGAATTTAATTTCCAGAAAAGCATGGAGAAGTCAAAGAAAAAAGCAGGAGAGTTACACAAAAAAAGAGAAATGTCAGTTTCTACAAACATGCACTGCAAACTTTGTTTTCCAGACTAAGAAATGAGACTTGGGATCTGGCTGTGTATTTAATGATTGAAGAGGACCAATTCTAAGAAGGCCAAGATTTTACTGTCATAGACAGCTAATAACATTTATTCCTACGTAATGTGATCAATTCATTGTTAATGGGATTTTGTTTTATTTTCCTCTTATAAGAAAATTGCCACCTAATAGCTTTTGCCGTATTTGTAGACCCATTAAACGACATTAGTGTTTGACGATTCCTGGTCAAGGCTTTTATAGAATTAATAGGTTAAAGGAGACCCATTCGGGTTATTTCATTTGAAGGTTAAAAATGTAAACTCTCCATTACCTACTGATTTAAAAAAATATGTTGGTTACTGGGGTGCCTGGGTGGCTCAGTTGATTAAGACCTGACTTCAGCTCAGGTCATGATCTCACGGTTCTTGGGTTTGAGCCCTGCATCGGGCTCTGTGCTGACAGCTCAGGCTGGAGCCTGCTTCAGCTCTTCTGTCTCCCTCTCTCCATTTGCTCTCTCTCTCTCTCAAAAATAAATAAACACTAAAAAATATACTGGTCACTTAAAACACCTTTAGCAATGATCTATATCTATATAATCTCTCTATCTCTCTATCTATCATCTGTATGTTTCTTTCAATGCTGGGCTTGAACTCATGACCCTGAGATCATGACCTGCGCTGAGTTTAAGAGACAAACACTTAACTGACTGAGCCACTCAGGCACCTTGTTTTATATATATATATATTTTTAATTACACGTGGGAAAATAAAATCTATAGTTGAAGAGATGTTCTTACAACATGGTAAAATATTGTTTTGAATTGCCATTGCATTCAGATGTTTTATTGTTTGACATTTCTGGGAATAATGGTTGCCTCAAGCCAATATTGCTTTCCTTTGACAACTTTTTCTATTGTTTTTGGCTGTAGTATTTTTTCCTCTTCTTTGGAAGAAGCCACTTTTTTCTTTCTTATTCGGAAGGCATATTTTCAAAACTCATTTTAAATAACGATTCCTCAAATTAAATTTTACTTTTAGGAAATTGGTTGTCCACACTATACACAGTCTATTCACTTATTAGTTTAAACTTGATTTTAAAAATAGATAATATAATTACCTGGTTCAAACTTTAAAAAATTATAAAAAGAGTATGGATGGAAAAGCCTGTCTACACCATAGACTAGCCACCTGGCTTCTTCACAAGCAACTAACTTGTGGTTTCCTATGTATTCTCTGTAGATATTCTAGAAAGTGTTCTTCATAAGTGGTATTGAGCATCTGTGGTTCACCAAAACACTTCAAGTTTCTGGACTTTAGGAAAGAACAAAATGTCTACTCAGTAACTTCCATCCAAGCCCTGGTTGAGAGAATGGATAGTGAGCACTTTACAACATCCAGAACCGGCAGCACAGAGCAGAGCTATAGCTCAGTCAGTCTGGCTTGATATGAGACCTAGAACAGAACGAGTGGGATGGCCTGTCAAAGAAGCCATCAATTCAAAAATACTCATTCAGTTGCTACTGTGTGCCAGGAGAAGTGCTGGGGAATGAGCTTTCCTGGTTTAATCAATTATCAGGACTGAGGGTTCGAACAAGAGACAGTCTTAGAAAATCCACTAGCATATTTTCTTGAATGCCTGTGCCATCTGGATTTCACTCCACAGACAGGGAGAGAAGTGTCAGTATTCATGTTTGACTGCAGGGAAGAGGTTTCTAAACACAGTACAAAGCATAGGCTGGAGGACTTTGGGAAGAGAATGCAGGCAGGGAAACCAGACAAGTACTCTTCCAGTTGGTTATCTCACAAGTGGAGTCATTCGAGTCAAGAGTTGGATAATGGTATTGGCAAGGGAAATTATTCTTAAATGTAGTGACCTTGGGCTTCTAAATTTCTGGGAAGAAGAGTTAGTGTGTCTTTACACAAGTCATAGATGTTCTAGAGAAATTCTAGGCTTTCTTTTTTTTTTAATTTTTTTAAAGTTTATGTATTTTGAAACAGAGAGAGAGAGAGAGAGAGAGGCAGAGAGAGCACAAGCAGGGGAGGGGCAGAGAGAAAGGGAGACACAGAATCCAAAGCAGGCTCCAGGCTCTGAGCTGTCAACACAGAGCCTGACGTGGGGCTCAAAGCCACGAACCGCAAGATCATGACCTGAGCTGAAGTCAGAAGCTCAACCGACTGAGCCACCCAGACACCCCAAAATTCTGGGTTTTCAAACTTGATTCCCACACGAGCTTGCTAATATGAAATGCAAGCTTTCATCCAAAAAGGATGTTCAGTGTTTAATTTTAGAAAGGCAATGATCCTATTAGTTTTCTAGAAAGTTACATTAGGAGACAATTTGTTATGAAAAAAAAAGCATAAAGCACTTTGAAATCCTTTGTATAAAATACACAGCTATTTAAAAAAATTTTTTAAGTGTTTATTTTTGAGAGAGAGACAGAGACAGAGTGCGAGTGGGGGAGGGGCAGAGAGAGAGGGAGACACAAAATGCAAAGCAGGCTCCAGGCTCCGAGCTGTCAGCACAGAACCCGAGGCGGGGGGCTTGAACCCACAAACCCCGAGATCACGACCTGAGCCGAAGTCGGAAGCCCAACCAGCTGAGCCACCCAGGTACCCCTGCACAGCTATTTTAGTAGCTCCTTTTTCCGTAGCCATGCGGCAAGCACCCTCACATACGCAGTTCGAATGTAGGCAGGCCAGGCTGAACACCAGAAGGGCTGACTGCTGGAGAACCTGTGCTTATCAGGAACCACCGTTAGCACTTTTGAAAAGATCTGTGCAGAATCCGTGGCTATGATACCCATACAGGTGAAGTGTAAGAAAGAGGTGAAGAAGGCCAAAGGAAGTACCTGAAAATTACCAAGTAAGGTCATTCCAAAGGAAGCCAGACACAGCGCCACCAATCCACTAATATTCAGCCATGGATTTAAAACCTTTGGTTTCAGTTGTATGAAGCGCAGAACAGCTACCACAAGTGCTGGGGACAAAACAAAATGTTAAAGTTTAAAAATCTCAGTCACACAGCCAGACTGTGAGGCAGAGTTCTTCTAAAGCCACAATGTGCAAGATTAAAGTTTTTGTCATGGTGCATTTTTATTTTGTATTTATTTTTTAAGATGTTTATTTATTTAGTTTGAGAGAGAGAAAAAGCACGAGCAGGGGAGGGGCAGAGAGACGGCAGAGAATCCCCAGCAGGCTCCACACTCTGTGCAGAGCCTGACGTGGAGCTCGATCCCACCAACTGTGAGATCATGACCTGAACCAAAACCAAGAGTCGGATGCTTAACCAACTTGAGTCACCCGGGCGCCCCTCGTCAAGGTACATTTTTAAGCCTCTGAAGTGACAGACAATTAAAAAAAAATTTTTTTAAACTTTATTCATTTTTGAGAGACAGAGAGAGACAGAGCATGAGCGGGGAAGGGCTAGAGAGAGAGGGAGACCCAGAATCCGAAGCAGGCTCCAGGCTCTGAGCTGTCCGCACAGAGCCCGATGCGGGGCTCGAACCCACGAACCGTGAGATCATGACCTGAGCCGAAGTCAGACGCTCAACCGACTGAGCCACCCAGGCGCCCCGACAGGCAATTGTTAAAAGAAATTTTTCATGCCATGCTTATGATTATTTGGATGTTTTATCATGCCTAACAAGAGGGAAGGAGAGAGGGGCTGAAGCCGCTGGGGCTGTATGTTATCGGGCGGTGCAAGGGTGACAAGCTGCTATTAGCATTGTCCTCGGGGTTTTCAACACCACCAGGTCAGTACAGGACACACTGGCTTAGGAGAACATCGCAGAGGCCTGACACAACAAATAAGACAGGGATAAAGACAGCTGGCACGAGAATTCACTAATTCAACCACCCTTAAGTTTAACCGTGTCAGAACAGACATGGCAGGAAAGCAGAGGAAAGAAGACACGGTTCCACCTCTAGACAAACCTGCTGGTCCCTACACCAGAAATCATTCTCGGGGACAGGAAGGAAGACAAGGCAAGTGTACAGCTCCCTTCATTACTGCTTTACCCCTTCTTCCCTCTAATTCTACCGGAGGTATCCATTGTCAAAGGACAAAGATAGTTGACCTAAATTAGAGCAGTTACAGTAACCAAATTACGAAATCTGAATTTTAACATGGCCGATTTGGGAGTTTGGTATGTACTAAAAATCACACTGATTATACTAATAAAGCTCAATTCTTCTATGATGGTAATTACTCATTTAAAAAGACCACCCCATCTTTTGAAGCATATTGTTATGAGGGAATCTGAGAGAGCATGAAGGAAGTTACCTAAATTTCAAGCCTGACTTCTAATAGTAACCCTGAGGGCAGCCCATACTCAAGCCACTCATGTAAGAATCCCCTTTTATTAATTGCTTAGTGCAGAGATACTTTCATGTTTGTACAAAGTGCTAGGAGAGGTTAGTCTACAAACAAGACAAAAAATACTTGCAGTTAATATAAATTATATCTACATATAAGGAAATGAACTTACTACTTCCTAAGGCAATTTATTTTGACATTAAAGTTTAGCAGGGAAGACAATTAGAAATCCAAGAATTACCCTATTGATACAGCAATTAAGTAAGTAATTATTTGCTAAATGTTTTATCTTCATTATAGGCCCTTATTAATAGTCATTAATAAAGAAAACCCACCATAAATTTGCATTTCCTAAATCTACTGAATTTCATAGTTTCAAGCTACAAAGTTAAGCTCAGCAAGTTGATTTTCAGTTCCAGATACCTCGATCAAAGAGTGGTATGCAACTTGGTTAATATTTGGATTTTAGAGGGGCTCCTGGGTGGCTCAGTTAGTTAAGCATCCGACTCTTAATTTCAGCTCAGGTCATGATCTCCTGGTTCATGAGACAGAGCCCTGCATCAGGCTCTGTGCTGACAGCATGGTACCTGCTTGGGATTTTCTCTCCCTCTCTCTCTGCCCCTGTCCTGCTCACTCTTTCTCTCTCAAAATAAATAAATAAACATTCTAAAAAATACTTGGACTTTAGAAACAAAATAACAATAAACCATAATTTATTAAATGTCAAATTGTTCAGCTCTGATTTAGCTTTTAGTATATTCACATTTTATCTAATTCCCACTAGTGGTCATAGAATTAGTAAATGATACACTTGAGTTGACAATAGTCCAACCCTAATGGTTTGAGTGACCTAGTTAGAAGTTATATCTGAAGTCTATTAATAGTGACAAGTATCCTAGAGGATGAAAAAAATTGGCACAACGTCTTGCTACTTTTGAGGATGGGAATAGGAGGAGGAAGTAAGGAGAGGAGAAATTCCATGTAAGCCCTCTGACACAAAGTGATCATCAGATAAAGAGGTCACTAGATTAAGACCAGAAGCCTCAACACAGGGCACCATGGGAGACACTTGCTATTAATTGTGTATGGATATTAGGGCCTAATGACAAAATACCAAGGCAGCACATTTCATTTCTTTTAAAAATGACTAGTGAAAAGTTTTGCTCTGGCAACCATCTTGATGTCATTCAGTTTGGGGGGATAGGATTGTACTAGAATTTGGCTTAAGCCCTAAAACATGGCTGAAGCAGACACAGAAGGCTCTTCATGTTGACCCATCCAGTCAATTTGGTCCACTGTGCCCAGATGATGAGGGTCAGGCCATTCTCTGTTAGTCATTTCTGCCCAGGAAACACAGGACATGTATCATCTTTTGGTCCCAGCACTGGTAGCCTTCCCATTTGTAATATGATGATAAATCATTTTATCATGAACAGATGATGAAATTAAGCAGGAAACAGATACCTACTCGGAGACATGAATTTGAGTCAACACTCTTAACTTCCAGAACAACAGTCCCAACACCACACTCTGCCCTCTTTACCTATTAACCCCATTATTAATCACCTTGGACTAGGCAAAATTTCCTTTAAAAATAGATTCTGTGGGTGCCTGGGTGGCTCCGTCAGGACAGCATATGACTCTTGACCTCAGGATTGTGAGTTCCAACTCCATGAAGGGCATAGAGGGTTACATTAAAAAAAAAAAAAAAAGATTCTAGGTGAAGGTTTAAGGTGCTGGAATTAGTAAAATTCTGGTCCTTTAACAGTTTTATTAACAGGTTTAATGGAGACAGATTCAGATTATTGGTTACAAAGTCTTTTTTTTCAACCAAGTAGTGATTTATACACCCTTGAAAAAGACTTGTTGGCAGTGGGGTGATTTCAAAGCCGTCGTTATATATGATGACTTTTTTTTAAACTACATTGATGTTCTAATCAGAAGATACATCTTTTAGTTTCATTAAACATTTTAGATTTCATGAATAGTTTTAGAAAAGATTTTTTAAAATTTTTAAAGTTTTTTAGTTTTTATTTTTTTACTTTGAGAGAGACAGAACACTAGCAGGGGAGGGGCAGAGAGGCAGGGAATCCCAAGCAGGCTCTACACCATTGGTGCAGAGCCAGACGTGGGGCCTGAACTCACAAACCGTGAGATCATGACCTGAGCTGAAATCAAGTCTGATGCTCAATTGAATGAGCCACCTAGGCGCCTCAGAAAACATTTTTAAAACCCACCTTTCTGTTGTTTATGGTATTTAGAACAGTCCTTTGCTGTATGTGTCCCCTGTTTATCTATTTTAAAAAAACACAGATATTAGAATAATTGCTTATTTTCTTTACTAACCTTTTTCTTTTGAGGCTAACTGGGTTTTATTTATTTATTTATTTATTTATTTGGCTCCACACCCAATGTGGGGCTTGAACTCACAACCCTGAGATCGAGAATTGCATGATTCACCAACTGAGCCAGCCAGGCGCCCTTTGTTGGGCTTTTAAAGTTCAAACTCAAAATAGCAGCTCTTCATTGCAGTTCTAAACTGGTGCCTGGCCAAATTCTTTTCTGATTTGTTTAGTTTTATTGTTTATGCATCAATAATTCCTATTTATGACCGCAATAGAACACGGGAATCAATGTGCTTCGGCTGAAGGAGGGGGAACAGCTGCTGTTGGGTGACCGAAATCATTCAGCTCTCAGCTTTATCCTCACAACCTCTCCCGGGCAGAAAAGAATATTCCTTTCAAGAAATTTGTCTCAGGTCTCTTTTCTCCCCAGGAGAGATCGAAAGCGTGGATTCAGGACAAAGTGCAAAACTAATTGCGTAGAGAAAACAATTGAGTTTGATCTTTGATTAGTACATCAAAAAGACAGAAGATCTTTGCTAACTGATTTTAATAAATGCTACACTGGCTCATTTGTAGACTGTAAATTATAATCCATACGGCTGCCAAAAAAGCAATGATTTATAGGCAGTCCAGGTTGTTTCTTAAAGTCAGTTATGCCGTCTAAAGTAATAGTCCGAGGTCTGGCAGGGACAGCCCTGGGGAGATGGAAGGCCTCCGCCATTTCGAGCAAGAATCATTCGTAAATGGATTCCTCCTCACTCCCAGAGTTGATAAATAAATAATTGTTGGTTTCCTCCCACTGCACACTAATCTTCATCAGTTTTGTGTCTACCAGATGGCACTACAAATGATGGAAGATAATAAAGAATAAACCCTGGATACTTCAATACCTCAGAGCAAGAGCTAGTAAAGGCTTATTAAGTGCTTCTTGCTGGAACAGGGGAGGACCAGGGAATAAGATGATGACGAATGTCATCTGGAAGAGGGGAACTTGTTTTCATTACTCTGTTTTTGGAAATGCTTTTACAATTAGTTAATCATAAGCTTTATAACTGGATAAATGTGCAAGCTGTGCAAACTGACATTTTTAAGATTACACACTAAAGACAACTGGGAAGTATCAATTTGTCTTAAGAATATGAGGGAAGCAATATGTAGCTTCCAACATGTTCATTGGTTTCTTTAAAGCCCAAATGGAGGACAAACAGCTTGTGACAGCTTTTTAATAAGGACAGTCTCCTGTGTATCGTGATTAGATGAGGTAGTATTTGCAAAGCACTTAGCACTGTGCCTGGAATATAAATGACTGCTATTAATTACTGGTATTATTGCACCCCGTGGGGAAGACCATATGACTAGGTACCAACCTGCAGGCCTGTGTGGTGTGACTGCAGACTGGCTGGGAAAGGTCCCTGACCCTGCAATTCAAGATCCTCTCTCAGGGCTTTGTGTTCTGTTAAATGCAGAGATCTCCTCAGCAGTCACTTATGCTTTGGTATGATTAGGTCTTTTCAGAAAAGTGGTGTCAAGGGTAGAAAAAAAAGAGTGAGTGTTAAAGCTCATGGTAGCTGAGGCTGAAGGCAGTGAAGACAAAACTCGCCTGACTGGGGCAGGCACTGGTGCCCACATGGGCACCAGCTGCGGTAAGAACCGCCCTTTGAAGAGTTGGGGAATAGCTGGGACATGAAAATCCTATTAAAGCTAAAATCCTGTTAATGCTGCCTATTGAGGGCATGAAGAGAAGAGCTTCTTCAAAGACTCAGCAATGTCAGCATTAGGGTTATATCTAACCTTCTCCTTAGTGGTGTCATAGCAGCCCATGCCTGATAGATACTTCCTGCTTAGACAAATGGGCTATATGTTTTGGGGAAGCCTGGGTGGTGAAAGGCTTTGACCCAAATAGAGTTAGGTCCAGGGAGGAATCTTATTAACTGCAGGAAAGCCCTGCAGTGTGCTTCTCGTCGAACTCTGCAGGTTCCAGAGAGGCCTCTTGGGCCTCACTGGGAACATTCTCCATGTGTCTCATGTCTTGAGCCTTCTAAACTAAGATTGTGCCTGTGTTGCATGCTGGACCAACTGTCTCCCTTGATTTTCCAGGGGGTTTTATAGGACTTTCGTTTCCCAAAGCAAACATTTAAAAATAGCATCTTAAGGGGCACTTGGGTGGCTCAGTCGGTAAGCATCCAACTTCAGCTCAGGTCATGATCTCACAGTTCATGAGTTCGAGCTCTGCGCAGGGCTCCGTGCTGACAGCTCAGAGTCTGGAGCCTGCTTCGGATTCTGTGTCTCCCTCTCTCTCTCTCCCTCCCTCGCTCATGCTCTGTCTCTCTCTCTCTCTCTCTCAAAAATGAATAAACATTAAAAAATTAAAAAATAAAAATAGCATCTTAAGAATGAGTGGAACTCTTTGCGGGTGGAGTTCTACATAAATTAAATAACGGGTCACCTTTTGGGGGAGAGATGCCACAAACGCCGATGATTCCCTCAGGAATAACATCATCTTTCTTTCTTACTTGGAGTGAAACTCTCACCATCCAAAAGAACCATTTCCAGAAAACTTTTGTTGAAAATTTCACTGGCCCATCACCCACAGCATGCCAATGGTGATAGCTGACGCTTTGAAAGACACTGAGGAGACTGGCCTTGGGGAGATGGTATACAAGGTCAACATGGACAAGGACAGAGAGCATGGCTGGTTCCCTCGACCCCCCTCACAGAACAAAGGGGACAGGATATGAAATGACGGTCTTGGGCCCTGAAGAAAAGGTGTGGAACTGGGACCAGACATAAGTACTAAAGGTTTCTTCCTTTTTTTTAAAACCTACATCTCCATTTGCCATCTTGGTATGCATTTGTGTACGGGAGACTGAGTCACCCATGTTAATGCTGACCTTTAGATTTAAAGACCATATCTACACACATCAAGATTTATCACAAAGCCTATGCATTTGTCATCCTTGCCAGTGAAGAAATAAGTGTGGCATTCTTTTTAATGCAAATATATTATACAATATTATATTCTTCTCATGCTGGATTTTATGGCACGTGAAATATATTATTTCATGCGGCGAAAGAAATAAAGTCAAGAATACACTGAAACGATGAAGACGGTGAAAATGTAAGGTAAAACAAAAAGCCAGCTTCAGCATGTTGACATGATACCCAATTATCAACTAAGCTAACCATGCTTTTGATATAGGTTTGGGAGAAATAAAGAAGAAGTGTACCAAAGCATATAAAGCATTCTTTACTTTCTTCTTACCTAGGAATGCTGCCATGTTCATAACTTGACTAAACACACAGCTTGCAGGAGGTTCATCACCTGCAATACTTAAAAATTATGACATGTTTTATTATTACTGTATTAAAATCTGTCACCTACAATATACTGAATGTCTGTGTGTCCTTTCAAAATTCATATGTTGAAATCCTAACTCCCAATGTGATACTACTATTAGGAGGTGGGGACTTTGGGAGTTACTTAGGTCATGAGGGTAGAAGCCGTTCCCAGCGGGATTAGTGCCCTTGTAAAATAGATTCCAGGGGCACCTGGGTGGCTCAGTCGGTTAAGTGTCCGACTTCAGCTCAGGTCATGATCTCACAGCTCATGAGTTCGAGCCCCACATCAGGCTCTGTGCTGACAGTTCAGAGCCTGGAGCCTGCTTCAGATTCTGTGTCTACCTCTCTCTCTGCCCCTCTCCTTCTCATGTTCTGTCGCTCTGTCTCTCAGTCTCTCAAAAATAAATAAATGGTAAAAAAAATTTTTTTTTAAAGAGATTCCAGAGGACTGTCTCATCCTCCTTCTGCTGCATGAGGACATGATGAGAAGATGGCCATCTGCAACCCAGAAGAGGGCCCTCATCGACACTTGACTGCTGGTACCCTGATGGACCTCCAGTGTCTACAGCTGGGAGAAATAACTTTTTGTTGACAAGCCTCCCAGTCTATGCTACTTTGTTACAGTAGCCCAAACTAAGACACTCTCTCAACCTGTAAGATCCAACAGATCGGAGGAAAGCTATCAAGTTACCTTATATATGGTGCGTGCTTCACACCAGGTTTCCTGGAAAACAAAAAACACAAGTTAAAGTACAGTCAGTGCACAGTCTAACCTCACCAGCGGCAAAATTTTTGTTAAGTCTATTAATAAATAATCAATTACCCAGAGATCAACTTTACCTTTCAGCTGAATTTAATGGGAAAATTTTGTCATCTTCCACAGCTATAAAGTATCTGTGAAGAAAAAACAACCTAAGTTTATAAAACAAAGACATTTTTTAAAAAAGACTTGTTTCCCAGAATGACTAGACTAACCACATTAAATCATATTCATTGTTTTTTTTTTAACTGGGAAAAATCTCTTTTACTATGTTTACCTATACTCTGGTTTCTCTTCAGATCGCATGACTCTTTCACCTTTTACTATGTTTACCTATAGATCACTTAGCTCTTTAAAGTTCAAATGTGATTACTAACACTATTTCTTTAATTTTTAAAACACTCCCCAAATTAATGGTAATCATTATAATCTGGAAACTGGAAAACAAAGAAATGAGACCTTATAACCTTGGGCAAACTGAAATACAATTAGAATTCAAATTTTCTAATTTCTCAGGAGTATGTGTTCACCTCTATTAGTGAACTGCAAGGAACCAAAATAATTTGCCGGAAGGGAAATAGTACTTGAAATAATAAGCAAGTGTAGGAGTGTTCTGTGATAAGCCAAGACTTATAACGTAATGATACCCATTTTATAAACATACCAAGCCCAGTCACACACAATAACTGAACTATGAACTGGACTATGAGTGGAATCCTTGGCATGTTACTATAATGAGCAAATCTTGCAAATAATGAATCCGTATCATCAGTTTATAGAATGTTCGTTACTGAAGGAACACAGGAACACAAAATAAGACCAGCAGTCTTCACTACCTGCTTTGCATTATTTATTACTCACTCTAGCTATTTACTTTGGGTAACAGAAGGAGGGAAGAGAAATGGAGACTTTAGCAAGGTTGAATTAGTAAACATTATTTTAAAGTATTTCTAAACACGTTTCTACATCAAAACTACATTCCTATCTACATTGCAACCCAAGTCCTTAAATAATGAATGAAGAGAATACTCACACTATCCATAATCCAGCTGAAGTAAACAAAGTAAATACAAGAGGTAAAAACATCCATACACTGCATTTCTTCCCATCCATGCCTGTACCACTGAAATGAAATCAACAGGTATTAATAACCAAGGCAAAAATTTATCTCAATCGTTCAGGACTGAAAGGAAGTTCACTCTAACTGAAAAGAATTTATGAATAAAAACTGAAAGTACTTTATGAAATCATGATCCAAATCAATTACTGCCACTTACTCATGTGGAAATCCCTTGAGCAGTTAATGTGGATGGTTGTTATCTAGAATTGGCTTAAATATTCCAGAGCCTTAGTTGAGAAACAAAGGGGAAATTTCTCACAAACACATTTATCCTTATACAAGCATCAATGTTTTTTAAAAAGGACAAAAGGGCTTGGGTTAGGACTTTCAGAAGGGCTAGGTACCAAAGGCTTATTCCAATCTACTTTTAGTGCTATTATTAACATTTATGGATTTATGGTTCTATGCATCTGGCATGTACATATGCCTACAGCTTGGCAGACAAGAGTCCTGGAAACAAATGGTTACTAAATAAATTAGCAGTTCAGGAGGAAATGACAAATGCTTTGCAAATCTGAACTTTTCTCATGATATGTTATTGAGCAACTATCTCAGAAGACTCTAAAGATGAATGTTCTGGAAAACAGTGCATTGTGTATAATTTTAAATGAACTCCAACGAACACAGTGGGGAAAAAGAGCAGATGCCAGGCATTCCGGATGTTATATTTGAAAGCAAAAATAAATGAATAAAAAAATTCCCCACAAAAATGAAGTAAGAGAAGCTAAGCTCTAAGAGTGTCTATGAGAAAGCGACCTGGCACACAGACCCGACACACAGAAGAATAATGTAATTAATAGGTTTCTCTAAGAGGTATCACTGCTCATTATTTTGGGTGATTATTATGGAGAACCACAACTTGTAACAGATTGTTACAAGTTTGAACCAGCACTGCCACATATGTGAGCGCCTCCCTGATATTTGCTTTTGCATGCTGACACTCCCTGGACCTTCCAAATACTGAGGTCAGAGAAAAAAACATGGCCCTCCCTTGAGGATGGCCATGAGGTGTCAGAAAGGTCTTGGTTATCAGAACTGACCTACCTGATAAGGCAGATCTTTCAGGTGAGGGGACAGACACCTGACCCTAATAATATGCCTTTGAACAGTCACGCTGTAGCCTAAACAGCTATCTGGGTAGGGATGTTAAATAAATGACAGAATCTAGGAGTTGAAAGACATTAGAGCCACTTTCAATCAATTTAATCCAGTCTAATCCAATCCAATCCAATTCACGATATTGACATTCTGCTTGTGCCAGGTACGACACCAGGTGGTGGACATGACTGAGGTAAAGTCTAATGAATATAACTATACACAACAGTCTATACAATATATAAAAGCTATTGTATGAACTGATGATGCATGGCTACCCAGTTTATATAATGTAGAAGGATGATGAACATTTTAAGTATACCCACTATGGCTAGTCAAGTCAGTATCTATTCATTTATTTATGTCCAGAAAATCATGGGTTTATAACAAAGCTATCAATTTTGCTAACAAAAAATAATTTAATCATTAGCCAAGAAGTAGAGTGAGTACAGAAAATGGGAATGTTGACTGAGCATGTAAACCAACTATTCTAGATCTGCCCCTAATAGGATGCTCTGACAGGATGAGTACAGATGAAATGGTTACACTGGAATAAGAGTCAAGAGACCTAGTTTTCAATGTTAGCTTTGCCCATAATCAACTCTATGGGCCTTGGTGCATGAAGACCTTCTTGCTGCATGAAGACCGAATTTTAAAAGAGGCCTCAAAGACTGAGGCCTCATAGGGTGGTAGTACTCTGGAGGTAACCCAAGCCCAATATTTTTTCAGTAACAGAATGCTCCAATGTACCCAGAATCATCAGCCCATGAGGAACTCACCCCTCTTAACCATTTTTACAACAGACTGGTAAATAAACCAAAGCCAACTGGTTAATTACAGTGAAAAATGCAACTGCCAAATGGACAGATACTCACACTGGTTTCCTTTATAGGAACAGCTATATGGGAAATCAAAACTTGGAAGCAGGAAAGTAGAATGAAGAGAGTTATCGAGATAATTCTAAGACCGTGGCATCAAGCTCCAATAGTTCTATGCGTTCATTTCCTTTAAAGGGAAGCAGTTTAGTGGAATGGAAACGGTATGGCAGTGCATTGGACTGAAATCCACCTCTGTCGCTCTGTACTTGTGTGATCTCTGGCAAGTTATGTCATCTCTTAAGCCTTTGTAATTGTGGTGATGACTTCTATTTGGTAGGGTTGTGCTGAGGCTTAATGACGACACAGGTAGAGCACCTCACACATAATACATGCTCTGTAAGGGGCAGCCCGGCCAACTAGAACTGATATCTTTCAATATGCATTGCTCTTCTTATTTTATCGTGAAAGCATCTAAGGTGGCTAGTGGCTACCCTCCTAAATTATTTTATCTTTACTAGTTTAATTCTCATACAGCAAACTTGCATCCAAATTCCGGGAAAACTATACTGTATTGCTTGCCTAATGATAGATGAAATTGCCCTTTCTTAACTTAAAGGGATGCGTTGGAGGTGAAAAGAGTAAGTCGATGGATAATTGGATTATTACCTTCCAGTGGAACTACTTAGGAGCTTCTTCAGAATTTTCACATTAGTTATGCCTTTTTGGGGGGCAGGTGGTGGTAATGGCAAACTCACATGCTATTGTAAGAAATAACACGCAGAGATCCCGTATATCCTCCACTCTATCTCTCCAATGGTAACATCCAGTATAACTACAGTACAACAACCAAGATATTGACATTGATACAATCCTTGACTTCATCCATATTTCACCAGTTTTATATGTACTCCTTTCTGTGTGTGTATTTAGTGTTATGCAATTTTTCATGAGTAGATATGTATGATCACCACCACAGTCAACTTATAAAACATACAGTTGTTCCTAAAAGGGGAGCCACTATGACATGAGTTACATCACCTTAAAAATTTCTTTTGTTGCCCTTTTATAACCACACACACTTTCCTCTCCCACACCCTTCTTTCTAATCTCTGGCAACCACTAATCTTTTCTCCCTTTATATAATTTTATCATTTCAAATGTTATACAAATGGAATCATATAATATGCAACCTTTGGGATTGGCTTTTGTCACTCAACATAATTCCCTGGAGATTCATCAAAGGTTTGTGTTCATTAGTAGTTTGGTACCTTTTATCATTGGGTACTATTCTATGGTATGGATCTACAAATTTGTTTATTCATCCATTACAGGACATCTGGGTTGTTTCAAGTTTTGTTTGTTTATTTGTTATTAAAAAAAATTTTTTTTAACGTTTTTTCATTTTTGAGACTGAGAGAGACAAAGTATGAATGGGGGAGGGTCAGAGAGAGAGGGAGACACAGAATCTGAAACAGGCTCCAGGCTCTGAGCTGTCAGCACAGAGCCCGACGCGGGGCTTGAACTCACGGACCCTGAGATCATGACCTGAGCCGAAGTCGGACGCCTAACCGACTGAGCCACCCAGGCGCCCCATGTTATTTTAGAGAGAGAGGGAGAGAGCACGCATGAGTGGGGCAGATGGGCAGAAGGAAAGAGAATCTCAAGCAGACTCCATGCTCAGCACGAAGCCCAACATGGGGCTGGATCCCATGACTCTGGTATTATGACCTGAGCTGAAATCAAGAGTCAGACGTTCAACTGACTGAGGCACTCAGGCACCCCTCAAGTTTTGGGTTATTGCAAATACAGAAGCTATAGAACATTAGCGTATGGGTGTTTGTGCCAATGTAAGTGTTTATTTCTCTGGACTAAATGCCCACGATTGCCAAGTACTGGGTTGTATAACTGCATGTTTAGTTTTAAAGAATCTGTCAAACTTTTTCCAGAATTGTTGCCTCATTTTACAATGCACATGGACTCCAATTTCTCCACACCCTCAGCAATATTTATTTTCTGTTTATTTAGTAGTAGCTGCCCCAATGGGTATGAAGGGGTATCTCATTGTGAATTTGATTTGCATTTCCCTAATGATTAGTGATGCTGATTATATTTTCATGTGCTTATTGGCCATTTATATTTCTTCTTTGGAAAAATGTCGACTCATACCTTTTGCACATTTGTATTAAAAATTTTTTTCGGGGCGCCTGGGTGGCGCAGTCGGTTAAGCGTCCGACTTCAGCCAGGTCACGGTCTCGCAGTCCGTGTGTTCGAGCCCTGCGTCGGGCTCTGGGCTGATGGCTCAGAGCCTGGAGCCTGTTTCCGATTCTGTGTCTCCCTCTCTCTCTGTCCCTCCCCCGTTCATGCTCTGTCTCTCTCTGTCCCAAAAATAAATAAAAAACGTTGAAAAAAAATTTTTTTTTCATGTTTGTGTGTGTGTGAGAGAGAGAGAGAGAGAGAGAGCAAGCTGGAGAGGGGCAGAGAGAGAGGGAGACACAGAATTGGAAGCAGGCTCCAGGCTCTGAGTTGTCAGCACAGAGCCTGATGCGGGGCTCAAACTCACAAGCCATGAGATCATGACCTGAGGTGAAGTCAGACACTTAACCGACTGAGCACCGCCCCCCCCAGGCGCCCCTGCACATTTTTAAATTGGGTTGTTTGGTTTTACTGTTGTTGAGTGGTGGGAGGTCTTTATATATTAACATATATTCATTAATTCCTGGATATTAATCCCTTATCAGATATATGATTTACAAATTCTTCTCCCATTATGTGAGTTGCCTTTCACTCTGTTGATAGTGTCCCTTGATGCACCAAAGTTTTAAATTTTGATGAAGTCCACTGTATCTACTTTTTCTTTTGTTGTCTGTGCTTTTGGTATTCTACCCAAGAAATTATTGTCAAATCCAACATAACTTCCCCCTATGTTTTATTGTGAGTGTTTTATAGTTTTAGCTCTTCCTATTTAGGTATTTGATCCATTTTGAGTTAATTTTTTGCATATGGTGCAAGTAACTTCATTCATTTGCATTTCCAGAGCCATTTGTTTAATCATTTCCCCCACTGAATGGTCTTAGCACTTAACAGGGTCTTTTGCAGAGCAAAAGTTTACATTTTTTTTAAATTTCATTTTTTAAAATTTACATCCAAATGAGTTAGCATATAGTGCAACAATGATTTCAGGAGTAGATTCCTTAGTGCCCCTTACCCATTTAGACCATTCCCCCCTCCCATACCCCCTCCAGTAACCCTGTTTGTTCTCCATATTTATGAGTCTCTTCTGTTTTGTCCCCCTCCCTGTTTTTATATTATTTTTGTTTTCCTTCCCTTATGTTCATCTGTTTTGTCTCTTAAAGTCCTCATATGAGTGAAGTCATATTTGTCTTTCTCTAATTTCGCTTAGCACAATACCCTTCAGTTCCATCCATGTAGTTGCAAATGGCAAGATTTCATTCTTTTTGATTGCCGAGTAATACTCCATTGTATGTATATACCACATCTTCTTTATCCATTCATCCATCAATGGCCATTTGGGCTCTTTCCATACTTTGGCTATTGTTGATAGTTCTGCTATAAACATGGGGGTGCATGTGTCCCTTCGAAACAGCACACCTGTATCCTGTGGATAAATGCCTAGTAGTGCAATTGCTGGGTCATAGGGTAGTTCTATTTTTAGTTTTTTGAGGAACCTCCATACTGTTTTCCAGAGTGGCTGCACCAGCTTGCATTCCCATACATTTTTTTTTAAGTAAGCTCTATGCCCAACATGGGGCTTGAACTCATGACCCTGAGATCAAGAGCCACATGGTCTATTGCCTGAGCCAGCCAGGCACCATTAGCTGTGTCTTTTTAAACTATAGATCTCTATTGTCTTACTGAAGTGGGTTAGACCCTAGGCAGTTTACAAATGACTTTGACAAGGATTAGGAAATATGTGATGATCCAAGTCAGTTTTCTGAAATAAGTAAAGGAAGATTCTTGTAATGAAGAACATATACTTTAGTCATATACACTCTACTATGCCAGGTTCTTTTGGCAACTGACAAATATGAGCTTAAGAACAGAACAATGAAGTGTGTATGTGAAGGTGGGGAAAGTTCTCTTCCCTATATCTCCTTCCTATCCATCTTTGTGTTATCATGGAGACCAGAAGATGAGAGTAAAAAGCTTTCCGGACCAGTTTCTGGTATTGTTAACCTATCAGTGCCCCATCTGACATATCTTGGTCCCGTTACTTCTTTCTCCCTCCCTGGTAGGGCTGTATTAACCGAAGAAGAGGACTCTGTTACATATATTTTTCCTTTCTTGTCCAAAATAATTTGTCTTTCCTTAGCCCATACGCAGCTTATAATGTGACCAAAGAATCTGCAGTACAGAAACAACACCGACACATTCTCTACTCTCAGTGCTGGAGGAGGATTCTGGAGATGCCAGGAAATAACATTTGCTTTGGTTAGGTTTCCTAATACGTTGTGAGCTGTTCTGGATCGAAAAGTTTCGATATTTGACTGGAAGTTCCTCTGCTAAGAATAAATGAGTAGATCGATTAAATTAACTCTCTTCACTGCCTCAATCTTATCTGAGAATTAAAAGTTAAAACTGAGATGAGTCTCTTTCTTCTCTCCGTCCAGACACCATTAAAATAAACTGGTCCATTGCTTCCAGTCCCATTAGAAAATGTCACTAAACTTTACTTACATTTCCTAGCAAGGGCACATTCCACTCTTTTCCCTGAGCTGTAGCAACATAGTACCTACCAGCTAAGAGAGTACATTTTACCTTGACTTTTTAAGGAAAGGGGGGAGTGTGGAAGGAATACTCCATACTCCCAAGAGAGTTTTATCTTTGCATTCTGAATTATACTTCTTTTTTATTTCTGTGTACTATTTACTCCAATGATGTTATATTCCAATAATACTTCATAGTAAAAAATTTAGGATTGTTCCCACATCCAAAATGGTAAAGTATATCTGGAACAATGGCACCTAATTAGTTTCTAATAAAAGGAGGAAAAGAGCCAAAATTGCACAAACCTTCTTGAAAGGGTTCTGGCATTTAGATTTGGTTTGGGAGGCTCTCCTCCAAATGGTATCATTTATCCAAATGATTTGCAAAGCTGTTATCCAGATGGTCAAATCCTCCTAGAGAGCCAATACTAGCTCTCTGTACTCTCTGTACATTTCTATTGTGTGTTCTTTTCTCCCAATAAATATTCCCAAAGTTTGAGTGATCTTCACTCTCTTTCACCCACTCTGTGGCAAGAGTGAGACTCTTCACAGAGTCAGAAGCTGAAAATCCCCATCTGCCCCCTGAAGCTCTCATTCTTCCTCAGAACCTGAACTGTATCAAACATTTGTGGTGGCTCCCACTGCTGACACTTCTGTTCTTCTGTAAGTCTTCTAGCTGTAAACTCTCAAGAGAATACCTGGCCATTTGAAAATTTACAATCTCGTGGAAGCAAACAAAGTGTTACTTTAAGCACACTTTAACTCGGACGCCTAAGACTCCGACTACTTTAACGGATTCGAAAAAGGGGTCTTGATAAAGTTGAGGTCATATAATTATGATGTACTTTTATCATCAAATTCCAAACAGATGGTTCTTACAGTAGAACCTCACGAAGCTACTGAAGTCAAAGAATATACCACTCTGTTCCCAGTGATACGCCTTGAAGACAAATTTCCTGTTCTATCAGGCGATGGTAAAACCCCTCCAATCTACAAACGAAAAAGTAAAGCCCAATTGGATCATCTTCATTTATACATTTTGAAACCTTACTGGTGTGAAACCACACAATAAAATGACCCTAAAGTTGAGATAATATTTTCTGGGGCTGGAAAGGATTTGTCTGTTATGATTCAGAAGGATTTTGCACAACCTAGGGTAACAGTGAGGAGGTAGCTATAGTTCGAGGACTCTGGAGCCAGATTCACCATGTCTTTGAATTCCAGCCCTGCCACCTACTGGTTGTGCGGGCTTGGTTGGTAAGCCCTCTCTTTGCCTCGGTTTCTTCATCAGTCAAGTGGGAATAATAATGGTACTTACTCATGGGTTTTTATGAGGGTTGGAGATATACTTAAAGCACTGATAACTACCTAGCATTTGATGGCTTTTCAATAAATGTTAACTATATTCTGCTGCAAGTGATGTTTGGGATCTTCAGTAATCTTTTTTTCACTTTGTAATTTATCAGGAAATGAGCTCCCTGCCAAAGCAATTTTTCTTTCTCTTCCCAGGGCCAGCTGGAATGGAACAGGAAAGATTAACGAGTCACCCACTAAAAACTGGGATTATTACAGTGTCTGTGAACTATGAGCATCCTTGCTTTTTTTTTTTTTTTTTTAACCTTCTGGGAATCTTATTTTCCAGTTGTATCATGGAGAAATGTGAAAGGCTTGTGTTATTTTGTAATTCACTTACAATTATGAGGGGTAATGACAAGAACTACTTGTTTTGTTTTGCTCAAATGTTTACAGGCTCTCAGATAGAAATCAGCATGGGCAACCAGCTCTTATGCTGACAGTAAATTCTGCTTTCACTAAGTCCTAAGTTTGGGAAAGCGTAATTTGAGTGACCTGGTGTCACCCTAAGATATATGACTTTCTTTAATGGGATGTACAGAATATTTTTCAATCTATGAGGTCAATTTTGTCCCAAAATAATTTTCATGAGCACTGGCAAGAGACGATATATTAATTAGTAAAAGATTTCTACAAAATATTACCATCTCCAAGAGAACACGATGATTTCTTTTTTATTTTTTTCATGTTTCTTTAATTTTGAGAGAAAGAGAGACAGAGCATGAGCAGGGCAGAGGCAGAAAGAGAGGGAGTACAGAATCTGAAGCAGGCTCCAGGCTCTGAGCTGTCAGCACAGAGCCTGACACGGGGCTTGAACCCATGAACCGCGAGTTCATGACCTGAGACAAAATCATACGCTCACCAGAGCTGAGCCACCCAGGTGCCCAAGAATATGATGATTTGTAAGTAAACCCATGGTGACTGGTTTTTCCCCAGTGCTCTCTTGATTTCTAAAAGCAACCACCATCATTCAACTGACAGATAACTACAGGGATCCTCTCATGCTAGTGGCCCAAAGAACTCTTTCTCTCAGAAATAGATGGTTGACACTGTCCCCACACCATTTATAGAGTAATCCCAGAAAGAATCCCCTCCTACCAGTATTTCAGTTTGATAATATCTTCTCAGAATTTCTTTGCCAAGATTCTCCCTGGAGTTCACTTACGTCTTTAACAGTATTTCAAAATATCGCCCACGTGACAGATTTATTGCCAACCCACCAGTCATTTATCCTCTTTTTCTTTTTTTTTTTTTTTTTTTTTTAAATTTTTTTTTTTCAACGTTTATTTATTTTTGGGACAGAGAGAGGCAGAGCATGAACGGGGGAGGGGCAGAGAGAGAGGGAGACACAGAATCGGAAACAGGCTCCAGGCTCTGAGCCATCAGCCCAGAGCCCGACGCGGGGCTCGAACTCACGGACGGCGAGATCGTGACCTGGCTGAAGTCGGACGCTTAACCGACTGCGCCACCCAGGCGCCCCTTATCCTCTTTTTCTTAGCTAACAGAGTCTTTTTTTATTCAGGACTGCAATGTGTTCATCCCTGACTGGTGTAAGTCATAACTGGTGTAAGCCAACCATAGCTATCTCACTCCTTTGATGAGTATCTTCCCAGACCCCTTGAACCTGGCCAATAAGAGTCAAGGGGCAGTCTACTTACTGAATAGCAAATGGGAAGGGTTTGCATCCCTGACAATGAAAAGCTTCTTTTCTTCCACTCTTCTCCTTTCCTACTTGGGAGGCTGGTGTTAAAATATACCATATAGCTGTTAGCCATAAGACAACAAACATGAAGATCCAAAGAAGACACACTGAGGATGGCAGAGGAGAAGATGAAAAGAACTGACTCCTTGATAACAACATCGAGACATTGCCCCAAGCTCTCGATATCACCAGACACCAAAATTCTTGTAATGTGAATCAATTAAGCCTTTATTACATTATTACTGTAGGTTGGAAAGCACCAGAATCCATTCTCCCTTCTTCCATTATAACTGGGCAAGTGACTGCTCAGCTACACTCTAACTAGCAGCCTCCCTCTCAAGTAAGGGTGGGGGGGGGAGGAGCCTATTTGTAGGTTCTCTCCAATGGATATGAGTGAATAGTATTCATATGATAATAGTGTAGTATCATACGATTATAGCATTGTGTTATATAGGAAAAGGTCTCTATTTTCTAGAGACACATACCGAAGCCTTTAGGGATTGACTGTAACAATGTCTAAAATTTACTTTGAAAAACTTCACCAACTGGGTGATGAAAAACTTCTGAAATTGAGTGGTGATGGTTGCACAACTTTATGAATGTAATTAATGCCACTGAGTTGTGTTCTTAAAAATGGTTAAGGGGCGCCTGGGTGGCTCAGTGGGTTGAGCGTCCGACTTCGGCTCAGGTCATGATCTCGCGGTCTGTGAGTTCGAGCCCCGCGTCGGGCTCTGCTGACAGCTCAGAGCCTGGAGCCTGTTTCAGATTCTGTGTCTCCCTCTCTCTGACCTTCCCCCGTTCATGCTCTGTCTCTCTCTGTCCCCAAAATAAATAAACATTAAAAAAAAAGGTTAAAATGGCGGAATTTGTTATATATATTTCACCATAATAAAAATAAGTATAAAAAATAGCACATCAAAAAAAGACACACATTAGGATATCTATTATCAAAAAAACCCACCAAAAAAAAAAAAACAAACCCCAGAAAATAACAAGTGGTGGCAAAGAAACTCTTGTGCACTGTTGCTGGGAAAATAAAATGGGACAGCTGCTGTGAAAAACAGCGTGGAAGTTCCTCGTGGAACTTCCTCAAAAAATTAAACATAGTATTCACATATGATCCAGTAATTTCATTTCTGGCTATATACCATAAGGATTGAAGGCAGAGACTTGAAGAGATAGCTCCACATCCATATTCACAGCAGCGTTTTTCACAAGAGCCAGAAGATGGAAGCAATCTAAATTCCTACTGATGGGCAAATGGATAAACGAAATGTGGTCTATGCATACAATATAATGTTACTCAGCCTTGGAGAGAAAGGAAATTATGCCACATGCTACAACATGGCTGACCCTTGAGGACATTATATTAAATGAAATAAGCCAGTCACAGGAGGGCAAAGAATGTATGACTGCACTTCTAGGGTACTTCCAGGGTAGTCACATTCATAGAGACAGAAAGTAGAATGGGTTGCCAAGGGCTGGGGAGAAAGGGGGAATGAGGAGTTCACGTTTAATGGGTACAGAGTTTCTAGTTTTGTAAGATGAAAAGAGTTCTGGAGACGGGTGGTGGTGATGGTTGCACAACAGTGTGAATGTACTTCATGCCCCTGAACTACGCACTCAAAATGGTTAAATTGGTAGATTTTATGTTATGATATTTTACCACAATTAAAAAAAAATAGACACAAGGAAAACGTCTTGCAAAAATCTGGTCTTGGGGGCGCCTGGGTGGTTCAGTCCGTGAAGCATCCGATTCTTGATTTTGGCTCAGGTGACGCATGATCTCATGGTTTGTGAGATAGAGCCCTGTGTCAGGCTCTGTGCTGATGGCATGGAGCCTATGTGGGATTCTCTCCTTCCTCTTTCTCTGCCCCTTCCCTGCTCACACTCCGTCTCTCTTTCAAAAATAAACAAACATTAAAAAAACCCTGATCTGAGAAAACAAAGTTTCTTGATTCTTTAAAAAGAAGAAAGAAAGAAAGAAAGAAAGAAAGAAAGAAGAAGAGAAAGAAAGAAAGAAAGAAAGAGGAAAAGAAAACAAAACTGTCACCTGATATGTCTGACTTGGAAAGCAGATCATCTTCTTATTTTGCTTATAACTTTGTGAGAAATGGCTGAAAAGAGCCTGCATATTAATGTGAATTATCTGTTCTTGTTCTTAGTATGAATTATAAGAAAGAGACCAGCCTAGGACAGAAGAGACTGCTTTGCAGAGAGACAGATGCAAAAGAAGGAAGGAGTTTAGAAATTTGGAGCTTTGAAAGGCTGGAAAAGCCAGTGGCTTCTGCACCTCAAATGGCATGAGATTAGAGATGAGAAAAAGCATGTTGCCATCTTTCCAAAGTCTTTTGTCTCAGAGACCCCAGTACAGCTGCCATTAAATTGAAGGAAGGAAGCATGGAAGCAAAGAAATAAAGCAAGCTTGAGACCCATGACTTGGAAAGAACTTTGGGAGAGATTGCTGGTATGTGAACTGCCTGAAAATTAACAGATCAGAAGCCAGCAGAGTTTCTGAGGGAATTGTGGTATTTGTGAAGGTGCTACAGCCAAGCCAATAAAACCGTGTGACCGCTACACTCTCAGACCTTCAAATTCGCACCAGCAGGCAATTAAAGCATTGCAAAAGCTGTATAGTCACCAAAGATGGGGCATACCCCAACACCCACTTTAGATTTGGCTAAAGAGGATAGGCAGATGCTCCCCAAGGGCAAGGCCAAGGGGCACACAGAGCCATGATGAAGGGGGTCCCCCTGAAGGGCATATCTGGGGTACCATCAGGAACCTCCTCCTCTGCCAGTGTGGGGAGCCTTCCCATCACCTGCTCCAGGATTCCAGCACTGCTATGGGCTGGGGGCTGCTGTGTGCATTCCTTTCCCCTCTTTTGAATAGCAATTTTTAAAAATCATTTAATTGGATTTATTAAAAATTTTTTTTTAAATTTACATTTATTTATTTTTGATAGAGACAGAGCACAAGTGGGGGAGGGGCAGAGAGAGAGGGAGACACAGAATCCAAAGCAGGCTCCAGGCTCCACGCTGTCAGCACAGAGCCTGATGCGGGGCTTGAATTCACAAACCGCAAGATCATGACCTGAGCTGAAGTTGGGTGCTTAACCAACTGAGCCACCCAGGAGCCCCTTGAATTTTTTTTTTTTTAATTTACATCCAAGTTAGTTAGCATATAGTGCAACAATGATTTCAGGAGTAGATTCCTTAGTGCCCCTTACCCATTTAGCCCATCCCCCCTCCCCCAACCCATCCAGTAACCCTCTGTTTGTTTTCCATATTTATGAGTCTCTTATGTTTTTGTCCCCCTCCCTGTTTTTATACTATTTTTGCTTCCTTTCCCTTATGTTCATCTGTTTTGTCTCTTAAAGTCCTCACATGACTGAAGTCATAGGAGTCATTTCTCTTTCTCTAATTTCTCTTAGCATAACACCCTTCAATTCCATCCATGTAGTTGCAAGTGGCAAGGTTTCATTCTTTTTGATTGCCGAGTAATACTCCATTGTATATATACCACATCTTCTTTATCCTTCATCCATTGATGGCCATTTGGGCTCTTTCCATACTTTGGCTATTGTGGATAGTACTGTTACAAACATGGGGGTGCATGTGCCCTTTCAAAACAGCACACTTGTATCCCTTGGGTAAATACCTAGTAGTGCAATTGCTGGGTCATAGGGTAGTTCTATTTTTAATTTTTTGAGGAACCTCCATACTGTTTTCCAGAGCGGCTGCACCAGTTTGCATTCCTACCAGCAGTGCAAAAGAGATCCTCTTTCTCTGCATCCTCACCAACATCTGTTGTTGCCTGAGTTGTTAATGTTAGCCATTTTGACAGGTGTGAGGTGGTATCTCACTGTGGTTCTGATGGTTTTGATTTGTATTTCCCTGATGATGAGTGATGTTTGAGCATTTTTTCATGTGTCGGTTGATCATCTGGATGTCTTCTTTGGAGAAGTGTCTATTCATGTCTTTGCCCCATTTCTTCACTGGATTGTTTGCTTTTTGGGTGTTGAGTTTGATAAGTTCTTTATAGATTTTGGATACTAACCCTTTATCTGATATGTTGTTTGCAAATATCTTCTCCCTGAATGGCAATTTTAATCGTGGTTTTCTACCCCCTGTTCTACCATCGGACATGGACCGTGAGTGTGAGTGCAGAGGGGAGATAATTTGCCTTTCAGTTCACAGGTTGCCAGATCATTAGGAACCACACCCAAACCTGATGGAAAGGACAGTGCATTACCCAGAGATCATGGACTTTCAGGTGGTGCATTAATGGATGGATTTTGTTTGTCTCCCTGGGGATGAAGTGAGTGTGTTCTATATTGGGAAATAGGATATTCACTGATATTTGGTGGCCGGAGGGACTGACTGTGCCCAGACTGTCAGCTGTCTAGGAAAATCTATTCTCCCCTTCTTCCCCAGTGTTCGAAGAAGAACAAGGCCTTTGGCTGCCCCAAGCCCTCTGCCCTGTGAGGCAACCATGTGACTAAATTCGTGCCAACGGGAAGGGAGCAGAAGAGATGTGTGTCACTTCCCAGCCTGGCACACACACCTCCCAAACACTCATTTCCCTTGGGCTGAGATGGTGATGACTGCAAGAAAAAAGCTATGTTGAGCATAGCCTGGCGGTCATGAACCTCTCCTCCTCCAGTGAGAGGAGACCCTCTCACACAAAGAAAACAAACTTCATTTTTAAGCCACATTATTCTTGTTCAGCTTGTTACAACAGCTGAATCTTTTATTCCAGCTGACATTCAGATACTCTGAATACATTTACAGATGCTCTGTTTACAGGCCAAATACCTTATCCAATACTCCACATTATTCCATATAAAAATGACAAAGTCACTCTGTCCATGAGCGACTCGAGAGATACATGGATTCTCAGGCAAGAATAATTTACTAGAATTCTTCCCTGGTGAATCAGATGTTCCGAGCAAAGAGGTGGTTCCTCTAAGTCTGTGGAAGGATTAAGGAAGGGAATGGCTTCCTTACTTAGCAGTGACCTATCTTTCATATATAATTATCACAAAAGTTTTATAAATACACACATACCTTCCCCCTAAAGAGCTAGGTCTAGTTGCATTTTATAGATCTGGAATCAAATGAATAAAAAAGGCTGGGTAACATTATTAATTTTACTTCACAGATGGCAATGAGGTGTTTACTCTCAACATGCCTAATGCAGCAGCTCTAAAGACTCTTTTCTAGATCCTCCACCATATGCAATTACTTCATGTGCCTTCCCATCCCTCAGGCAAAATACAAACACACAAAAACTCTCTAAAGTGTCCGACTACATCTAATTGAAAATGAAATCTTTGTGCCTAAAAGTCCCCAGCCTACAGCTTTGAAAGAGCATCACAGCAAACTTTCCTGGCCCACAGTCCCAGTTCCAAGTGCCAAAAAAACCTATGACTCCTCACGATGCTGACTCTCTCTTGCTACTCTCTGACACTAGCGCCTCAGGCTGGTTCAATGAAGAGATGCAACTAAACACTAAACAAACCAGAGCAAACAAGAAAGCCCTAAAGGACAGATAGGTCCACAAAGTTCAAGAGATGGGGGCCTGAGAAGGAAATTCAGGCAGAATCCTATATGGCTAGTGGTACAATGCTAACGCGGAGAAACGCTAGGCTACTGCCCGTGACCCTCAAATCCCAAACCCTGAACTTGGACGTCCTCGTCCAGCAGATTGGCAGCTGCTCAGTGGATGCTTTACACCAAAGGTGATGGCCCTAATGATAACTCAGCCACTCTCCAATGGAGTGGGAATGCAGAACACAGCCAGAACCGTGAACCCATGTCCTGGATCCAGATTCTCCGGTTTCAAATCCAGGCTCTGCCACTTAGTTGCAGGGGGATGTTGCGCCAATTGCTTACCCTCCCTAAGCCTCGATTTTCTCCTCTATAGGATGGGATCATAATAGTACTATTCCCTAGGGTTGTCTGCCATGAGGATTAGGGGCATTAATCCATACATATAAGTTTCTTTTATAAGCCTATGGCAAGCACTCAATAATTGGAAGTCTATTATTATAAATAGCTGTTTTAATATCACTGATGTCCAACCCACTTGTGATCCAAGAGAAACAAGCAGAACTATAGATTTATTCCAGCTTCACGGTGACTAGGAATTCAGTGAGGAACTTGAAAGAGAATGTAGGAGAGGCTTTTTATGTTCTGTCGGTGACGCAGGGTACGTCCTTGTACAAAAATCCTCCAAACGGTCCCTCAGAAATTATGCTGATGACTTCTTTAGAAAGACAACAACCACACGAAAGATAAGGGGCCAGAGGTTACTTTGCGGGGTCTGGACTGGTGCTGAAGAAGTTCGTGCGTCGTCCCGCAGCCCTCCCACAGCCGGAAGTATGAATCAACAACTCAAGAGCCCAGACTCCCCGAAACTTCACCAGAATGAAAACCAGGGAAACCAGGGACTCGTAAAATGGAGTTAACCGCCTGATGCCTGTTCTTCCGCCTGTTGCCATCCACGCACCTTGTACAAGGTGACCTAAAGCAGTTTCTCACTTCGTACAGTTCCCTGTCCAAAAATCTACCTGGACCAGACCTCATAAATTAGCAGCCTTCTCCGTCTTCCTTGACCCCTCGTGCCCACAGAGGAGGTCCCTTGACGTTAACTGTAAGGCTACAGGGTATAAGTGAGGATGTGCCTGCAGGATTCAGAGCAAAACGACAAAAACGACCGATAAAGGTGGTTCTTCAGTTAAGCAACGAAGTGAAGCACACAGAGCCATAACACAAGCCAGCCAAAGGCTTGCCAGTGTGCCGCTGAGAAGACCGGCATGTTTCTCAACTGTCCAAAGCAGCGGCTGGGGGGCCCCTTGGTGGCCGTCCAGTGTCCCGTCACCAGACCGACAATACCGTGGCTTTGGTCCTGCGTTAGCCATGCAGGACGCTGCTCTCCCACGGTCGCTTTGGCCACTCACATGCCAGCTCCCTTCTGTGGCGCGTCTCTCCCTTCCCGTGAAGATGGGTCACAGATGAAGCCCCCCTCCTCTCCCGGGACAGGAAGTGGGGAGACACACATGCAGTCTCCCCCAAGTTCCTCCCTCTGTCCCTTCACTGCACCTGGACCAACAACCTCTCCCCCACCACGGCCTGGCTGCCCAGGTGCAGGACAACGAGCACTGAAGAACACGGTTCTACCTTTCGGGACTTGCCCCCTGCCTGTGCTACTTCTCTCTTCCAGCTCTGGAACCTGTAGTTCACCTTCACCGGCTCCACAGTCCTCGGTCCCCTTGCAAAGGACGGCCTGAGGAAACAGTTTTCTTTCAGAAACAGCTCATCAGGAAATAGCCTGTTCTCTTTCCATAGAGAAGGAATTTATAGCATGTTATTCAGATTCTCACATCGGCCACACTCCCCCTAACATCATGAATTGTTCCTTGCTTGTGTGAATGAACTCAGTGAACTTTCACTGAGAAGGTTGAACCATTAGAGTTCTCAGCGTGTCTGAACACTGCCTGACAGGGGCAAAGCTGCTCTGATTCTGAGGATGATAAACAACCTGACAGTAAAGAATAGCAATTCGCCAAACTAGTCTTGCTTGACAGAAATATCCTCACTTGCCAATCCAAATTTACCAAGTCATCTATGGGCCTACAATATGGGTTTCTGGATGGAGTTACTGCCAAGACAGGATTTTCCTAAGCAAATAATGTTACTTTAATCCACAGTGAATACATTTCTATTCTGGTGGTTCTTGTCAGTTGGCTTCCAGGGTTTGAGCTTTCTGGTGAATGAAGAAGGAAACGTGCAAGGCTCAGAGCCGAGGCCCGGGACGGGGGCAGACTAATGGGGTGCGGTCACCCTACTTCACCCTCACCTGCTCTGCTCTCTGCCCTCTTCCTACACACACCGAGGCCCAGGCCAGTCTTACGCATCTTGCTCCCCTCAAATCACCTGGACTTGGGGATTGCATGCATGTGGAATTAAGAGTCAGAAAATGGGAAGTGGAAGTCCCCAGCAATGCCATGCCTGAAACAGTTAATTGTTAACAGTTAAATGTACATCCTCCCAGGCTTGTTGCCCCATACCTGTACGTGTGAAATCTTGTACTTAACCAACTGTGGGCACCTTTAAGAGTCAGTAGACACAGATGTCCTTTTGATCTTGTTCCCCCAAACTTGCAGTCTCTACTTCTCCATTAATGGCGGCCCCATCCTTCCTACTTCCCAGACCAAAAGCCGCAGGGTCACCTTAGACACTTCAATTTCTCGAACACCCACATTTAATGTGCCAGGAAATCCTGATCTAAAAATGATCCTGAACTTGGCTACTTCTCACCACAGTGGCCAAGGAGATCCTTTTAAAACACAGATCAGGTAGATCATGACATTCTTTAGCTCAACTCCCTGTTAAGGTAAACACCCAGACCCCAACCTCAGGGTGCACTCCCCTCTGACTTCGTCCACTACTTGCCCCTGGCTCGGCTACTCTGGCCTCCATGAGGACCTTGGATATCTCTGGCACCTCCCTACACTACCTCCCACAAATGCATATGGCTGATCTCTTACCCCCACAAATCGTCATCAAGGTGGTACCTTTTTGGGGAAGGCCTTCCTGAAAACCCATTTATTTTATTTTTTTAAAGTTTATTTTTTAAATTTATTTTGAGAGAGAAGTAGAGAGCAAGCGGGGGAAAGGCAGAGAGAGAGGGAGCAAAATCCCAAGCAGGCTCCGCGATGCCTGTGCAGAGCCCGATGAAGGGCTTGAACTCACAAACCACGAGCTCATGACCTGAGCCTCAACCAGGTCATGAATTTCCTTCACTGGCCTGTTATCTACCTTATTCTCTATGGCACCTGGTACTATATTTTATCTATTTATTTTATTAACAAACCTTCTTTCACTAAATGTAAGCTCTGTGAGGGTAGAAATTTTATCTTCTGTTTCCTGTTTTATCCCCAGTGTCTAGAGCGAGGCCTGGCTCGTAGTAGGGTGCTCGATGAATATCTGGTGAATGAATGAGAGGTGCTATGCTTGGAAATGGGAAATATCAGAATTAAAAGAGCAAACACAAAAGCAGCAGTCTTGGCTCAAGGGAACATAAACATGGACACAAATAACTACAGGATAAGGAGCAACCTGATCATTGCTATGCATACACTGAAAACAAAGATCTATGTCTACACTACAGTAAGAGTGATTAATTCTGACTATGGGGATTTGGACAGGGTCTGTGGAGAGAGTGGCACCTGAACTGGGTCTTGGACAAACAGAATTGCAACACACTGAGAGGGAATGAAAGGCTCTTAACAGAGAAACTGCCTGAAAGGGAACAGAAAATATTTGTGAAGAAGAGTCTGTGGGGCAGCAGGACTGATGTGAGGAGCATCTGATTGAGGAGATGTGAGGTGGGAGGCAGGGCTGGGGCTGGTGGGGAGGCGTCTGTAGTCAAGCTGTGTGGAGCCCGGCACCTTAGGAAGGGGGTTGTGGGGAATACATTCTCAGGTAAGGTGGGCATGGGAGGGGATGGGCATCACTTTATTGAGCAAGAAGGTGAAAACAGTGTTTCAGGAGCATTAACTTCACTGTATGTTCACAGTATTGTCCAGAAACATAAAGACATGGCAGGTAGAGAAAGAGGTGAGGAGGCCACAGGAAGGATTCCCATGCCTGTGTGTAAGACACTTCTCTTTGGGAGTTCTCTGCTTGGGAATGGTGAGCTAGCCATGGTGTGCCCGGTCCTTGTTACCTCACCAAAATCCACAACTGACCAAAGGTGAGACAAGGTAGAGAGACCACAACACTGAAGATTCTTGGAATGGTTGACACGATGGGAGTAAGCTCCAATAAAACACCACATGTTCTGGAACCAAATAAAACACCAAATATGTTCTGGAAATCAGTTAGGGGTCCCTAACATGCACAATTTTCTTTCCTGATGAGTATTAAATGGAAGATTTACAAAGATAAGGAGATGGTTTACATTGAGTTGGGGTACAAAGAAATTTTGGCATCTTAATGCATAGAATCAATATGTGTACTGTCTTGAGAGGCCATTGGATCCCCAACTGCCTGGTCCTGAAGCATTCTACATGATGTTAAAAGAATGAGGGGAAAGGGGAACCTGGGTGGCTCAGTCAGTTAAGCGACCCACTCTTGATTTCGGCTTAGGTCACCATTTCATGGTTTGTGAACTGAAGCCCCACGTCCCAGGTTCCATGTTTACAGTGTGAAGCTTGCTTGGAATTCTCTCTCTCTCTCTCCTTCTCTCTCTGCTCCTCCCCTGCTTATGCTCTCTCCCTCTCTAAAAAAAAAAAAAAAAAAAAACTTAAAAAAAAATGAGGGGAAACAATGTGTGGGACTCCTGCTGGTGGCAAGCGAAGAACCTGCTTGGGATTCTCTCTGCCCCTCCCCGACTCACGCTCTCTCTCTGTCTCTCTCTCTCTCTTAAAAATAAACTAAAAAAAAGAAAGAAAAAAAAAGAATGAGGGCAAAGAGTGTGTTGGGTCAAAATGACCTATTTTATTAAAACAATAACTAAACCATGGCGGTAACTTAAAATTAGGTTGCAGAAGCTAAGATTTTCTCTGAAGTACCATTTTATTCTTTGATTTTCTTTTTTGGGGACAGCAAAAAAAAAAAAATTTTTTTTTTTTTTTTTTTTACTTTCTTCAAGACATTCATTATACATTTAGGTAGGCAGTATACATTTGCAAAGAGAGAAGCATGTCTTGGGAGCCCTGAATTTCATCCTCTAGCTGTGAACGAATAGCTCATTTCTTTTAAATTGCAAACGAATTACTTGCAGCTTTCTCTAGTTCCTTCAGAAAAATATCTAAGTCATTGTCTTCTTTATTATGTCTTTCCTTCTTATTTACATACCTACCTAAAAAAAGGAGATTGTATTTACATCCACCCAACAATTATTTACCAAGTGCCTCCCTGCATCAGAGAAGGCCCTGGGTAGTGACTGGAGAAGGTACAATTATGAAGGCAAGGATTCTGCCCAAGGCATCGAGAGAAGACAGACACAATTAAATAATTACAAATGCAAATGTAACAAAGTCTGTAATCCAAACAAGCTACCAGGCGCAAAGTAAGGCTGCATACTCCCAACTGAAGAAGCTGGGAAGAGATTAGAGGAGGAGGTGACATTTAAGATGGTCTTCGAGGAATTCACCAAGCAGACAAAGCTGAAAGGGCATTCTGGGCAGAGGGAGAGCTTGAACAAAGCCATGGAAACACAATTCAGTTATGAACCTATTTTGCCAGTGAGGAGGATTTCAGTTATACTTCAGGATTTCAGAAATACTTTGGGGGGAGGGGTGGGTCTAGAGGCAAAAGCAGAAAGCATGCTTGATGTGTTTCATTCATAAACACATATCCGAGGTAAGATGAACAGAAACCTGTTAATTTATTTCCACTGAGGGGATTTTTGCATTTGGAGTAAAGTCAGCTTGGGCTTGGTAAAGGAGAAAAAGTTGTCACATTGATGGGATCCATAGATTTTGTTCTAAAAGAGAGGTATGTAAATCAAAGTATGTTCTGGGGATCCAATCAATACTGAAACTGAGTGATAAAACCAGAAGGGACTATCATTTCCAAATTATACTTCAGTGATTTCTCTACGATTAAAATGGTCACAAAGCAGAAAACCTAATTAAGATGCGGGTGGGGGCGCCTGGGTGGCGCAGTCGGTTAAGCGTCCGACTTCAGCCAGGTCACAATCTCACGGTCCGTGAGTTCGAGCCCCGCGTCAGGCTCTGGGCTGATGGCTCAGAGCCTGGAGCCTGTTTCCGATTCTGTGTCTCCCTCTCTCTCTGCCCCTCCCCCGTTCATGCTCTGTCTCTCTCTGTCCCAAAATAAATAAAAAACGTTGAAAAAAAAATTAAAAAAAAAAAAAAGATGCGGGTGGGAGAAGAAAATGAGACTGTAGATTCATTCATAGGAGATAAAGATTTATGAAGACTCATGATAGGGTAAGGAAAGGGGTTAGAATAGCTCTTTAATTAAAGGATAACATTCCATTCTTTGTTTTTTATTGTTCAACAAAGATAAAGAGCTATCCAGTTCTCTCTCTCAGGCAGAGAAGTGCTTAACAGCTCCTGTTTACTGTGATAAAATGACACCCAGGGCTGCGGGTGGACACCAGTCTGTTTTTCTGTGGCCTCACAAGTCCCCAAACTCTGCTACAGGGTGGCCATCGATCATCACTTTAACCTCATCTCATTCCTTCCAGCTGGGACCTGACAGTGGGTCAGGTGACTGCAGCGACCTCGCACACAGCTGCCCACGTCGTGAACTGGCAGGGTGGCTGTGGCTCCAGCCCTTACACTCTGGGTCCTGAAACCATCCTTGCTCAACGTCTGGTGAAAGCGGGTGGTACAGAAAAGCTGCAAAGCCCGTTTCTTAGACAAGGGAAAGAGAACTTTCACAGGCAAGTGGAGGAATGCATTTGGGGGTTGGGGCTGAGGAGACAAGGGCAACTATATTTGAATCTAAAGGAACCATAAAAATACAGCAAATTTCTTCTAATGGTCCTATGTGCTAATTTGGCCTGCCACTTTTGAGTGATCAAAGGTATCAGTGAGATTTTGGAATCAACCTGCCTGGGAAGTATTTCCTAAGTAAATAATAAAATAACAATAGCAACAACAATGATGATAAGATATTGGCAGCAGTTAATATATATGCATCTAATATTCTGCTAAGCCTTTTATGTGAATTCACAAGTCCTCATAAGAACTCTACGAGGTAGAGACCATTACTATTGCCAATTTACAAATGAGAATACAAAGGCTTGCAAAGGTTTAATATCTTGTTCAGGGTCACACAGCCAGTAAGTAGTTGAGTTCCAGCACTTGCCGACCACATCCTACTAAATTCACTCACCACTTACCGAAAACACTCCGTGAACTATCATGTGTGGATGATGTTCTGATTAATTAATTTTGATGGTTTTGCTTTTAAATCTTACTGATAATCTTTCAAAAATCTATCTTACCTCAGAAAAGACAATATACTCAGCAAAATAATGCCTTTTACTGGTGACTGAGGGTCTTCTGTTGAGGATCATGATTTGTCTCCTCTGGGATGTCTTAGCCTTCCCCCATGTAATTCTTAACCCATCTTTCTGGAACCAGCCAATCGGCAAAAGGTTTTCCCTCACCACCAGCTCACAGTGGGTTTTGGGGAAAAATACTGCCCATATTTCAGGTTTTTCAGTTCAGGGAGTAAAGCTCAGGTATTTCAGAATCAGACACGTGGATATTGTGGTGGCTTTAGGTTTTCCAGAATTCCCTTCCCTGCAGGTTTCTGGGTAAGAGTGGGCCACAAGAGATATTTTCACGAGATTTAGAGGTGAAAGTGAAGCAGTAGTTATCAGAAAAAAAAAACCAACCAAACTTTATTCTGGGATAATTTTAGATGCACAGAGGCTTTCTGTTTTTATGCTGGAAGGTTGGGGCAGGTGCGTTTGTAGCTCCCACACATGGTTGTTCATCTGTGACTCCCTTCTTGCTGCAGGACAGCCGCTGGGCCTGCAGCTACTCCCGTTTGCCCAGATCCCCCTTCAACTCTTCCAACTGCTGGGTCAGTAGTGTGTTACTCCCATGATGGAGTCACCGGCTTCTCTGGTGGGACAGCCACTTCATCAAGGTTGGAGTCACGAGAAGTGACCCGGTCCCCAGTCCGTCCTCATGAGTTCCACGGTGCACCTCTGGGATCAAGTTTTCCTTTGACTTCCCCAACACCCCCTCTTCATGAATCTTTCCCTTCACAGTGTCTACCCAGTGGACGTCACGCTCCAGCATGGAAGTGAAGACAATAGCTTTGCACAGACATTTCAACCAGTTCTACAGTTGTGCAAGTTTAAATCCTTGTAATCGATCTTAATATATCTCTGTATAAATCCCTGTTAATCAATCTTAATATATCTCTGTACCCATACATCTCCATTTCTGGTTTTGCTTCTCTCTTCGAACCCTGCCTGACAGACATGAAGGGGTTGAAACCTTGAATCCAATGAAAACTTTGCTTCTGGATGGAAGGATCTCATACTGATGATTTATTCATACCCAGAAGCCAAGATCAAGGAAGAGAAAGAACAGGTAAGAGAGAGTGAAAAGGGGTCATGGAAGCAGAAAAAATAAAAGTTATTGGTGATACTGTAACATATGTCAACTTCATGCCAGGCACTGTGCTTGCTGCAAGAAAATAAAAAGATCAATAATAATCCTAGAATTTATAACCTGTGGAGGAGGAGAGACTCTTAGCTAGCTATAAAGAAGTAAGTGCTATATAATTGGCATGAATAAAGTACTATGGGCAAACAGAAGAGGAAGTCATTAATTTTGTCTGAGAGGATCAGGGAGGGTTCTGCACATGAGGTAACACTGACGCTGGGCCATGAAGAATGAATAAGAAACTCACTAGTTCCAGTATTCTCAAATTTTAGCAGGCATCAGAATCAAATGGACTAAATTCAGGAAGAAACTGAAAAGTTACTTGGCACTAGATACACATGCAAACTTTTGTTGAATGAATGATTTCCTGAGCTGTGCTAATGTGTCATTTTTGTAGGAAAACAAATTGTGTTCAGTGGAAAACTATGCATCATCTAGAGAAGAGCTCCCCTTGTTATCTGATTCTACGGGAGCTATCTTACAACTGTAAATTTTAAGTAACTGAGAGCAAGGCAAAATAATTCTTATCTATAGACATGCAGATTCTGTTCTGTCTGGTAGAAGTTCAATTGATTCCCTTGTGACAAAACCACTTTTGTGTCCATTTGCACATTTACTCATTCATTTCAATATTGCTTATCTATAATTCAACATTGTTGGTCTATATAAATTTTTAAAAATTCTCTTTGAGCTGGTTATAACACCTGCCTGGTTCCATTACTGATTAATGACTGCAATAAAATCTGTAACACGTGTTCCTTTTTGTATCTTTAAGAGAGTCATGAATTTACTAAACTCTAAATATTACCCTTTAACAGTTTCAAACTTTTAAGGAAAAAGCCAATTTTAAGGCTAAATATATTATACTAGAACATGGAAAAATATGAGAAGCTGCCCAGATTTTTTTGAAAATAGAATACTTCTGATACCAAAAACTGTGAGTACATCTCCAAAAAAAAAAAAAAAACTATAGACTAATTTTATTTCTGAATAAGAAGATACTAACTCTCACATTTTTGGATAAGTATTTGAATAAGTATTTTTGATATAAAAATTCATACAGTTTTATAATTCTTTGCTAAAAATGACAAATTTTTTTATTTTTTTAACATATCCACAGTTTACGCCCTTAAGCAAACAAACAAACAAAAACTAGACAACAAGAACTGTTGTTTTTTGATCTTATAGGTACGTCTATTGAGTGGATCAGAAAGATCTCTTCACTCCATCTTCTCTATACATGGATCATTCATCAGGCAGTCTCTGCAAAATATGCCAGTAAGTTTTTCACTAATTTTCTTAAATGGCCATAGTTTAAGGAATATTTAGCCAAACTTGTAAAAACAAACAAGGGAGATTTCAAAGCATGTGCAGTTTCTCGGTGAATTATGAAATCACAAAAATGTTTTCTGAACAATTAGAGAACATGAATCAGGAAGAAAGTTACCTATCAGCACAGGTTTTATTTATTTATTTTTAATTTTTATTAACTAATTTTATTTTTAAAATTGTATTTATTTATTTATCTACATCCTAGTTAGTTAGCATATAGTGCAATGATTTCAGGAGTAGGTTCCAGTGATTCATCCCCTATGAATAACACCCAGTGCTCATCCCAACAAGTGTCTTCCTTAATGCCCCTTACCCATTTAGCCCATCCCCCACCCACAACCCCTCTAGTAACCCTCAGTTTGTTCTCTGTATTTAAGAGTCTCTTACGTTTTGTCCTCCTCGTTTTTATACTACTTTTGCTTCCCTTCCCTTACGTTCATCTGTTTTGTATCTTAAATTCCACATGAGTGAAGTCATATGATTTTTGTCTTTCTGTGACTAATTTCACTTAACATGATACCCTCCAGTTCCATCCATGCAGTTGCAAATGGCAAGATTTCATTCTTTTTGATTGCCGAGTAATACTCCATTGTATATATACCACATCTTCTTTATCCATTCATCCATCGGTGGCCATTTGGGCTCTTTCCATACTTTGGCTCTTGTCGACAGCACTGCTATAAACACTGGGGTGCATGTGTCCCTTTGAAACAGCATACCTGCATCTCTTGGATAAATGCCTAGTAGTGCAATTGCTGGGTCATAGGGTAGTTCTATTTTTAATTTTTTGAGGAACCTCCAGACTGTTTTCCAGAGTGGCTGCACCAGTTTGCATTCCCACCAGCAGTGCAAAAGAGATCCTCTTTCTCCGCATCCTCGCCAACATCTGTTGTTGCCTGAGTTGTTAATTTTAGCCATTCTATCAGCACAGGTTTTAATATCACCAAATTTGGTTTGTTTGGGAAGAGCTTGCCACCTAGAACTTTCCCTTTACTGAATTTAGTTCATATTCAAAACTGAAGCCAGTGCCTTACTCTAATCTTTAAAACCTAGGGGCGCCTGGGTGGCGCAGTCGGTTAAGCGTCCGACTTCAGCCAGGTCACGATCTCGCGGTCCGTGAGTTCGAGCCCCGCGTCAGGCTCTGGGCTGATGGCTCGGAGCCTGGAGCCTGTTTCCGATTCACACAGAATCCTCTCTCTCTCTGCCCCTCCCCCGTTCATGCTCTGTCTCTCTCTGTCCCAAAAATAAATAAAAACGTTGAAAAAAAAATTTAAAACAAAAATAAAACCTAGGTTTTGACAACTGTAGTTTGGCAGGCAAGCTACTTTTTAGAATGAAAATATCTCACAGTTAGAGACTGCAGCTGTAGGGAATAAAATTCAGAATAAATGAAAAGAATGAGCCACAACTAAGTATGAGTAATTTCAGAAGGGTGAAGATGGGTTAAGAATTTTATTAATATCCTTAACAAAAAAAAAAAGAAAAACAGTATTATTCCTTAGACACTGAAAGGCACTAAGTAGCAAGACTTGAAGGGGATCAGGATATGCCACCTCAAACCATGACTGTTTTACATAAGAATTGTTTCAAGGTGAAGGCATTGGACTTCCTGAAATCCTATCTGCCTACAAGAAGAGCCTCCCCAAAGAACTCAATTGTCATATAAATCCCCTACCAGGAGTGACTCTACACCCAGACACTGTCACACATTAGCAGGACTCCTGTCTATTCTCCCCAGGGCCCCCTGGTCTTCCCAAAAAGTTGTTTGCTTTTCTGGAAATGCCCCTTCTTCCCCTCTTCTAGGAGGTTAGATATATAGACCCCGAATTTGTTTTTCTTACTGAGGTATACATGACATACAATGTTATATTAGACGTCAAGCTCTCACCACCCTTTCAAGTTACTCATCTCTGCGACCTCCCAAGGGTAAGTGGGATTCACATGCCAATAAACTGGTTTGTTTTCTTTTGTTCATCAACCTTTTGTCATCCCAATTTATAGGGTCCAGGAAAAGAACCCAAGAGGGGAAAAGGAGAAGGAAAAGAAGACAGAGGAGAAGCAGCAGCAGCATTAAGATCAGGAATAGTAAGCTATTTCCTTAACATAAATTTTAAAAGATCTTTCTAAAATCAATAGCCAGAGCCATTCTTAACCATGGAACCGTAATAAGGCATTGCCTTAAAAATCAGGAACAAACTAAGGGTGGACTCTGAGTGTTTATTTAGCAATGTTCTGGAAGCTCTGGACAATGCATAATTGTCTATAAATTATGGACACAAACTAGATATAATAGGTATAATGTTATAAAGGAGGAGGCAAAATCAAGTGTTCCCTGATGCTGGGCTGGTTTACCATTCTCACCCTCACCTCACCCACGCATAAGGTATAACTGAAAAACTATTAGATTTAACAAGAGAAGTGAACAAAATGGCTGGATAAAAAACAAACATCTAAAAATCAATAGCTTTCCTGTGTACTAGCAATAACAATTACAAGATATAATAGAAAAAAACCCCACATTCACAGTGTGCAAGATGTTAACATTTGAAGGAAAAACTTTGCTAAAAGGTAAAAGGAAGACCCAAATACATGAAGAGACGGTAAAAAGTTGTCAATTCTGTGCAAATTACTCGCAGCAGTTTGTCTCTAAATGGGGTTGTAGGGATGACTGTTTTAAAATCCCTTGATGCTTATTAAAATGCAGATTCTTGGGCTGAACCCAGACTTAAGAGAATCACAAGAGGAGGAAGGTAGGTTTTCAAGAAAACTGTCTTCTTACCAAGCTCCCCAAGTGATTCTAGTACACATTAAAGCTTAGCAACCACAGCTTTATGTAGGTGTCATAAAATTTCAATAAGATTCAAACTTCATCTAGAATGAAAGCCAATAAGGGGGCTGCCCTAACATATGTCAAGTAGATCATAAACTTAAAGTACATATATAAGGTACATCATAAACCTCAGTAATAAAAATAATGTGGTCTTTTGTAAAAAACAAACAAACTTAACAGAGGAGTCCCAAGACAGATTTCTGCATTAAGTTACAGAAGTCAAATTGTTTCCATGTGTCAATTACTGCATCTCCAGAAAATGGCTGCGTCTTTTTAAACGCAATATGGAGGATATGTTTGGAATAATCTGATGCTACGTGAAATAAAAACAACTTGGCTGGGGAGACCACAGGTACATGTGTGTAAGGAGTAACTATATCACTTAAATGGTTTTTGTTTTGTTTTGTTTAATCAGTCAAGTGCGGACCCAGAATAATACCATGGAGAGAAGAATGGAAATGAAAGAAACTGATTATACTCACAGGTCCCAGAAAACCGAGGTATGGCACTCCAACAGGAGGCCACATGGGAGGATGCCCAGGGAGTTGGCTCAACCAAGCAGGTGGGGAGCAGGGAGAAGAAGCGGGGAGAGGGAGAACCCATAGGCAAGTGCCTTAATTGGGGGTCAGAGGGGTGATCAAAAGCAAAAGGAGTGAGGGAATTTCACTGGTGCATTTGAATGTCACTAGGTCACAGTCGGGAGGGTGAGAAGGGACTAGCTTTATCACACATGTGTACCTGGCTGCCTGGGCACGGTACTCATAGCCTGTTGGTAGGGATGTTGAGGCATCAGGAAAATATGAAGTTTTTAAAAGTTATAATGCAATTGATCTTATGATGCCTTAACATCATTAACAATAGTAGCTGGGATGGATAACACTTGCATCTGGGTTGTGGAGATGTTAAGTGAGTGGGACAGCTTGACTTAGCCACTGGAAGACACACTTTGATAAAGGTGACAGCTAGGAAAAGTCCTATGAGGCATATGATGAGAATATGTGCCACCCCACTCTATGGGCAATAGCCAAGAGAATAGTCATCTCTGATTTTAAGAGAATCTCTTGGAAGATGTTGGTTACATTATGAGGGATCTTAACCTCTTGGCCCATTTCTCATAATTTGGCCTGTACTGCCCAGAGTTAATAATGTCCTATAGCAAGAGGTACCCCGAATGGACAAACTCTTCCTTCCCTAGCTAGTAAATAGTCTAGGGCCAGTCTGTTACCATTTGGGTTAGAGACTCATGGAATTGTTGCATAAGGGACAAAGTGTTGTGTAGCCTTTAAAGGATTTGAAAAGACTGGTGAAAGGTGTTGGTTGGCAGTTATAATCTGATTTTGTTTGAGAAAGGCTGCTATACTGGTGCTAATGTTGGCTGCTCCTGTGGTTATGACAAGTCCTAATACGATGGGAATAAACATCATCTGTTTTGCCTGGCATTCTTGGGTTGATGGAAATGGGGAAGTACCTGGTAGTTAAAGAACTATGGGAATACCCAGTGAAACCACTGCACCCTGGGGTACGGTTTAATTAGGGAAAACAAGCAGGGGAGTCAACAAGGAAAAATACATAAGGTGCTATGCCTATGAGTCTGGACCTCAATAGTACCGAAAGGTGTCATTATTTAGAGCATAATGTACCTGTGAACAAGAGGTGTTGTGCTTAACCCAGGGGAAAGAGTGCTTATGGTGGTCACGGCTGGAGACACAAGGCAAGAGATTGTGGTGGAAAGCTAGGGCAGGGGTGGATAGAAAAGGAAAAGGCATCAGGGAGTGGGTGATCCTCTCCCCAGGGAGTCAAGGGGGGAGTGACTGATATCTGGCAGGTGCCTCTGAGGGAAGCAGGATCTCCATCAATTTTAGTAACCTCTGCCAAATTTTCCTTTAGGCATGGAAATGCAGGGTGTACATTTTAGGAGAGAGCAAGGAGTAAACTAGAATCATGGGCCAACGGAGACAGCAAACTCAGGAAGAAAAGCAAAAAATATCCTGTGTCCACGTTGTGCCATAGGAGAGGTGGGCCGTAGGTGTCCCCGGGGTGGAGATTTTAGTGTAAGAAGTGAAATCACTTCCAATGGTGAGGTCTTGGATTGGAGCAATGTCACCTGGGGCCATGTCGTCTCTAGCTGTGAGATTCTGGGCCAGGGCAATGATGTCTGGCATGTGGGATTGGGCTCTCTTTTCCAAGGGAGTATCCACTGGAATCACTGTGAGTCTCCATTCTGTAAACCACTGAAAGCACCCAGACCAGCAGTAATCAGACCAACAGTCAACAGAATGGGGGTACAGCTGCACCTGGCAGGGATTTTGTTTTAGTTTTTGGTCGAAGTTCAGATTGAAATGGGTCCCCTATCAGAGGAGCCAGCTGTCTGGCCAGTGGGACAATCTATGGCTAATGAGTCCCGGGAGAGTATGTGCCTTTGATCTGGCCTCCAACCCTATAAGATGGGGGTGAGATTGAACATTCATAAAATTAAATTAAGGTCTGGGGCAAGATAGAGAACTTTAGACTTTGTTGTACTTGTATCTGAGAAGGAGTTGAGAAGACCATATGCCTCTCAATTAAACCAATTATCTGGCACCTATCATGAAAATTCTATTGACTGCCCTCTTTAAAGAGTTCAGCATTATGTATTTTGAAAAGTGAAAATATGTGTCTTAGTTACTACCAGTAACGTCTGTAACTCTGAAGGGAACAAGGAGTGTCCTGGCAAAGCTGTGTACTGTGGCCTTAATATATGCAGAGACACGAGTTTTTAGGTTTATATTTTGGCTATCTGTGAGGCAAGAGATTTCTAAAATATTTTCCTTGAAGGAGATAATTTTTAGGCAAAGGTCCAACAGCTCATAATAAATGTGGACATGGGGCCATAATTGGTCAGGGCATTCAGCGCTAAGATGACTGCCTGAAGTTTGGCTTAGTATGTTGTTCCTTGGGTCCCATTCTTCATCAGGGACATTCTGACTAAGGGATAGAAAGCATCAACATTCCACTGACATCCAGCATGTGTGATGGCTGGCAGTTCCATTTGCATAGGACATGAACTCTCACTGCTGTTCACTCAGTTAATCCCAAGAGGCTCTCCAGGTAGCCAAGGGGTTTAGGGAATGGTGCCCTCCTCTAGCACCCTGGCATCTGGCAAGAAACTGAGGTCAGGGGCCACCCCCTCCTGCAGGTGGAATATGCTAGAGGGTCCAGGTTTGGCTCCATCTTGTCTTAAGGAGGCCTCAGTAGACATGGCAAGCTTGTGGAGTGTTGTTTTAATCCAAAGCATAAGATGCCGCTGAGTATGGTGGGGCACAGGCTCAGGGTCTGTGGCAGTCTCTATTTCCAGGACAGCCCAGTAGGTAGCCAGTCATTTGTGTACAACACGAGACTGAGAGGAGAAGTTTCTTTCATCAGAAACCCTGGGTCAAGCAGCGGCCATCATAAATGGTCCGGAGACTCCAGGAGGTGTGAAAAGAGCCTCCTGGAGCCTCTACAGTGAAGGAGTTTTTGAAGGCACTAATAGAAGTGCCTGCTGATTTTTTTTTTTTAAGCTTTCAAAGTTTATTTATTTAAATAATCTCTACACCCAACATGGGGCTCACACTCATGTCCCCCAGAACAAGAGTCACATGCTTTTCCAACTGAGCCAGGCAGGCATCCCCCTGTTGATTTTAATTAAGGGAATACGTTGTTACCAGAACCCCAAAAGTACTAAATGATATTAGACCTAAGTGCCGTTAATATTTGTATCAAATGAATGAATCTTCTTGAAAAAGGATGTTATCTGGAGCACCTGGGTGGCTCAGCTGGTTAAACGACTGACTTTGGCTCAGGTCATGATCTCACGGTCTGTGACTTCGAGCCCCGAGTAGAGCTCTGTGCTGACAGCTCAGAGCCTGGAGCCTGCTTCGGATTCTGTGTCTCCCCCTCTCTCTGCCCCTCCCCCACTCATGCTCTGTCTCTCTCTGTCTCAAAAATAAATAAACGTTTTAAAAAATAAATAAATAAAAGAAAAAAAGAAAAAGGATGTTATTGATTTAATGTCCTGGAGAAAGGTGGATGTAGTTAAGGTCTGCAAAGACTGCGTGATAGCAAAGCTGTTAAATTACCCCACAGGCAACCCAGAAAAGGTATATTATGTCCCTTCTGAGGTGGACACAATCTGCCACTGGGAGACTGTTGAATAGGCACTGAATAGAACACGTTAGCCCATCTGTAAGAGCAAAATATTTACTAATTGTTGATTAAATAGAATCAGTAATGTTTTTCTTTTATTTGAGAGAGAGAGAGAGAGAGAGAGAGAGAGAGAGAGAGAGAATCTCAAGCAGGCTCCACACAGAGCTCAATCCCATGACCCTGGGATCATGACCTGAGCTGAAATCAAGAGTTGGATGCTCAACCCACTGAGCCACCCAGGTGTCTCTAGAATCAGTAATTTCAATAATATTGGGTAATATTGGCTTTGGTGGATGGGACCACAGCACTAAGGTTACAGTAATCCATCAGAAGGCACCATTAGTTATTTTTCAGATTTAAGAACAGGCAAAATTAGATTGTCAAATGGAGAAGCAGTGGGGATAATCACTCCTTTATTTATTAAGATTTATATAATAAGTTTTCATCTTTGAAGGTCCTATTTTAATTTATTTTGGGCTATATTAACTCTCCTAATGGTGATCCATGGAGTTCCATTTATCAAGCCAATTTTTTTAAATTTTATTTTTTAAAATTTACATCCAAATTAGTTAGCATATAGTGCAATGATTTCAAGAGTAGATTCCTTAGTGCCCCTTACCCATTTAGCCCATCCTCCCTTCCACAACCCCTCCAGTAACCCTCAGTTTGTTCTCCATATTTATGAGTCTCTTCTGTTTTGTCCCCCTCCCTGTTTTTATATTATTTTTGTTTTCCTTCCCTTATGTTCATCTGTTTTGTCTCTTAAAGTCCTCATATGACTGAAGTCGTATGATTTTTGTTTTTCTCTGACTAATTCACTTAACATAATACCCTCCAGTTCCAACCACATAGTTGCGAATGGCAAGATTTCATTCTTTTTGATTGCCGAGTAATACTCCATTGTATATATATACCGCATCTTCTTTATCCATTCATCCATTGATGGACATTGGGCTCTTTCCATACTTTGGCTATTGTTGATAGTGCTGCTATAAACATGGGGGTGCATGTATCCCTTTGAAACAGCACACATGTATCCTGTGGATAAATGCCTAGTAGTGCAATTGCTGGGTTGTAGGGTAGTTCTATTTTTAGTTTTTTGAGGAAGCTCCATACTGTTTTCCAGAGTGGCTGCATCAGCTTGCATTCCCATATCAAGCCAATTTGTAAAGGGACAAAAATTTATGTTAATTTTATTATTCATTATATTAGAGCATCTGTGTCTAACATGGAATATTTTAGGGCATTGAGTACTATGAGTATGGGAAATTTAGTCAAGGCTACAGTTAAAGTGTTGCATCCTTATTTTTTCCTCTATTTTATCTTTAGTTACCTATTTTATTTATTACCTTTTAAAAATTATCAGGGAATATATTTAAATTCAGCAGGATGCCCAGGTATAACTCTAACTTGAGCCCCAGTATTAAGCCCAAGAAGTTTGTCAACTGGTGCATTTCAGTAAATGTTAAAGTTAATGAAAAACGTAGGTTATAGATACATGAAAGCCAATCAGCACCCTTTTTATCTTTCTGTTACAGAGAATTTTCTGTATATAGAAACTATATACAAATTTTGGATTTCCAATTGCATCAAATTATAGAAACTTGTTTTAAGTTAGTTATACACACACATACACATTATTTATTATAATACTTTAAATTTATTTTTTTCCCTGTATTTAGGGTTTTTTTTTTTCTTGTTTGTTTGTTTTTTAAATAAGTAATCCAGGACTAGCACTGTTTGCTAGACCTGGCATTTGCTCAGTACAAAAGGTTTAAAGTTCCTGTTTTTCTTTTTCTCCCTTGGGCTTGTAGCTACCTTAAGGGTGCAGTTTCTTCCCCTTCTCCCCCTCCCCCATTTTAGGCTTTTAGCCACCTGAAAGCCTAGGTCTTTAGTTTCTATCTCTGGTTGATAAGAATAAGAGGAAAGACAGAGAGAGGGAAGTGGTGTCTCCAGGCAGTACCCTCTCTCTAGGACAGCGCACTCCAACCACAGGATAATCAGCCTTTGCATGCCACCCCCTTCTGTTTTGTTAAACAAAATCTCCCTATCTCTAGGTAGCTCAAACTTTTTACGCTATTTTTGGTCGTTTACCTGACAAGTTCCAGGTGGTCCCCAGTGAACCCGGCTGTCACGATCTCCCGCAGAGGGTCCCAGTCAACTTCGGAGGGGCTAGGATCCACAAGTAGAGTAGTCATGGCCTCAACTTGGTCTTTTAAATGCTTTGTGTTGTGATCATTCTAAGGACACTTTCAGCAGGTCAACAGGTAGCAGCACTTGAAAGTGCCCAGGCACTGAGATTTGTAATTTCACGTGGGCTGAGACACCTCCTCCTCCTGTGTTTTTGGGGCACAGGATCAAAGCGCTCCTTCCCCTCCTCCACCTCCTTTCTTTTTTTACATTGAACCACCAGTTTGCGTGGATGGGATCCCTGATACCCTGTGGCTGAGGCCGGAAAGGACAGCTGCGTGGGACGCAGCCGAGAAGGGGTTGCCAACCCCAGAGGCATGGACTCTCCCGGGGGGGGGTCGTCTGACACCCAATGGAAAGGGAGCAGCACTCTCCCTTCAGGAGTGTCACTCAAAGACACACTAGACGGCGTGGACGTGGTCACCAACTCGCACTCTAGACACACCAACACTCCGCACTCCCGCCACTCCGCAGGGGCCTAACCAAGACACGTGCAGGGGCTTTTCGCTAACAAGTCCAAGCTCGGGAACTGCAAGCGATCTGCTCTGCGGCTTTGAGTCCCGGAGCCGCAAGATGACTCCACCCCCCCCCCTCCCCCGCCTCCCTTCCCTCGCCTTGCCCGGGCTCAGGCTGGAAAGCGGGATCCTGGGACGTTCCTCTGGGGCTGGGGCAGAATCCGCACCTTAGGAGGACGGGGGCAGCGGGCAGCACTGCCCCGGGCGACACCAGGCAGCGCACGGGAGCTCAAAAACACCCACAGTCTTCCCAAAAGGTGGGGCCCAGACGCCACAGCCACGTCTTCAGCCGCGAGCATCCAAGGGCATCTCCGTGGGGTTTTCCGTCCTTACTCAGAACGGCCCATCCTCCTCGCCAACTGTGTTGTAAGGAATTATTAGTTACTGAAATCCCCCTCCCCCCCCGGGACGGGGGACGATCAGCCTGGTTCGGACGTGGAATAACACCACGAAGAGGCGTATGAAAGTGAAAGAGATTGATAACATGCGCAAATCCTAGAAGAGGGAGGCGGCAGGACCTGCGGGTGTCCGCGTGGGAAGGGAGCCCAGGGAGCGGCTCCACCACCCCAGGGTGCAGAGGGAGCGAGGACCTGCGGGCTGGTGCCGCTATTAGGGGGTAGACGGAAGGGCACAAGCAAAAGGCGGGAGGGAACTTCGCTGAGCGTCTGGTTGCGCTAGGTCACAGTCAGGGGAGGTCCTGAGAAAAGAACGTGTGGCAGGGACCCAGCCCACAGCACTAAGCCAATACGCCGGTCGCCTCAGCAGGGTTCCTACTGCCTGTCTGTGGGAATGCTGGGCACCAGGAAAATAGGAAGATGAAAACATTCACAATATGGTACACATTAAAACCAGAATGCAGAGACAGGCCATGAAATTTCCAGGCAGGAGATGTGTTGTATATGTAAAAAGATGTAATGAAACATCAAAAAGGGGATCCAATTTGGAAAAAAGAAAGAAAGGCGGGAGGAAATGTAAGCACTGATCGGGGACTGAGTTGTTTATTATTTTTGTTTATTTGAGAGAGAGAGAGAGAGAGAGAGAGAGAGAGAGAGAGAGAGAGAGACAGCTCCAGCAGGGGATGGGCAGAGTGAGAGAGGGAGAAAGAGAATCCTAAGCAGGCTCCACACTGTCATCCCAGAGCCCCATGAACAGTGAGATGACCTGAGCTGAAATCAAAAGTCAGATGCTCAATCGACTGAGCTACCCAGGCACCCCAACATCTAATATCTAATATGGTGACAGCCTGCTTGTCTAAGATAAGGTTTAAAATAGGGGTTTCTTGGGGCACCTGGGTGGCTCAGTCGGTTAAGCGTAGGATTTGGGCTCAGGTCACGATCTTGCAAGTTTGTGAGTTCGAACCCTGCTTGCAGGCTCTGGGCTGACAGTTCAGAGCCTACTTCACATGCTGTGTCTCCACTGTCTCCGCCCCTCCCTCTCTCTCTCTCTCTCTCTCTCTTTCTCTCAAAAATAAATAAAAATAAGCATATTGACATTTTGAGCTGGATAATTCTTTGCCGTGGGGGGCAGATGGATGCATCTGTAAGATGTTCAGTATCATCCCTGCCTCTAGCTATTAGATGCTCAGAGCATTCCTATCCCTGTTATGACAACCAGAAAGGTCTCTTCACATTGTCAAATGTCCCTGAGAGGCAAAGATCACTTCTGCTTGAGAAGCACTGCTTTAAAGGAATTAGTGAGGAATACGGGAATTATTTAATAAATGTGCTGGGAAAAATCAATTTTAAAATGGGGCAACGAGGGGCACCTGGGTGGCTCAATCAGTTAAGCATCCAACTTTGGCTCAGGTCATGCTCTCACACTTCACGAGTTCAGAGCTTGCTTCAGATCCTCTGTCTCCCTCTCTCTCTGGACCTCCCCCGCTCATGCTCTCAATCTCTCTCAAAAACAAACATTAAAAAAATTAAAGATAAAAATAAATAAAATGGGGGCAACACCCACATATCTAGATCCAGGTGAAATAAATCAATTCCAGGTGAAATAAAGAGTAAAATATAAAACTTGAAACTACAGCATAGTTAGGAAATTTAGGTTAATATTTAGCCAATGTCTGGATAGGGAAGCATTTTCTTTTCTTTTTTAGTTTTTTTAAATGTTTATTCATTTTTGAGAGAGACAGATCGTGGGGGGGGGGGGTGGAGCACAGAGAGAAGGAGACACAGAATCTGAAGCAGGCTCCAGGCTCCAGGCTCTGAGCTGTCAGCACAGAGCCTGACGCAGGGCACAAACCCAAGTGGTGAGATCATGACATGAGCTGAAGTCAGTCGCTCAACTGACTGAGCTACCCAGGTGCCCCAGCATTTTCTGAAGTTTAGAAACAAAAGAAGAAATCACAAGAGAAATACTGATATCCATGACCCTACATAAGGCTAAACTTTTGTAAAATTAAAAGGTAAGTGACAAACTGGGAAAATATTTACAAGCAATATGACAAAGGGCTAATACTCTTCATATATGATGATAGTATCAATAAGAAAGCAACTAATGTGTCAGAAGGAAAATGGGCAAAAGGCTTGAAGAAAGATTTTATAGGAGAATAATTACAAATATCCATATTAAGTACATAAAAATTTTGTCAACTTCCCCAACAATTAATGTAATAAAACTTAAAAACAGTGAGTTTCCATTTTTACTCTATCCAAGAGGCAATTTTATTTTAAAAAATGTTAATACTTAATGCAGACGTAGATGTAGATAAATGGGTACTCCCTATACCACTGATGATAAATGAACAAAGCCCTCTTACACATTCTGGAAAACAATTTGGTCGTAAGTATTAAGAGGCTTCAGAAAGTTCCTATCCTTTCACTTTGTATTTCTACTCACAGAATGTGTACAGAGTTGAAATGTGTCTTCCTCAAAAAAGACATGTCCAAGTCCTAACCCGTTGCCTTATCTGGAAATAGGGACTTTGTAGATGTAATTAAGTACCTTGAGAAGAAATCATCATGGATTTAGGGTGGGTCCTAAGTCCAATGACTGGTGTCCTTATAAGAAAAGGAGGGGACACAGGGAGACACACACAGGAAAGAAGTCCACATGAAGACAAAGGCAGAGAATGGAGTGATGCTACCACAGACCAAGGAATGCCAGGAGCCACCAGAAGCTGCAAGAGGCAAGGAGAGATTCTCTCACTTGGGCCTTCAAAGGGAGCATGACCTTGCCGACACCTTGGTTTTGGATTTTTGGCCTCCGGGACTATGTGAGAGTACATTTCTGCTCTCCTAAGCCACTAAGATTGTGGTGGCACTTGGAAACAAATATACGATGGAAACAATCATTAATATGAATGAAGGCTTATATATAAAGATCTTCATCTCTGCAGTATTTACAATAGCAAAAATTAGGAAAAACTTAAAGCAATAAAAAACAAAGAAAGGGTTAAATAAGCTATATCTATAATATATTGTCCAGGCATTAAAATGTTTTGAAGAATTGATTTTATTTAAGACTACAGCATTTTATTTTATTTTATTTTATTTTATTTTATTTTATTTTATTTTATTTTATTTTATTTTATTTTATTTTATTTTATTTTATTTTATTTTATTTTATTTTATTTTATTTTATTTTATTTTATTTTATTTTATTTTATTTTATTTTATTTTATTTTATTTTATTTTATTTTATTTTATTTTATTTTATTTTATTTTATTTTATTTTATTTTATTTTATTTTATTTTATTTTATTTTATTTTATTTTATTTTTGAGAGAGAGAGAGAGCAAGCAAGCACACATGAGCAGGGGAGAGGGGCAGAGGGAAAGGGAGAATTCCAAGGAGGCTCCATGCTCAGCCTAGAGCCTGACACGAGACTTGGTCCCATGACCCCATGAGTTGAGCCAAAATCAAGAGTCAGACCCTCAACCGATGGAGCCACCCAGGCACCCATTTTGAAAAATTTCTAACGTGACAGGAAAATGGTTACAGTACATAAACAGACAAGTCAGAATACAAAAATATATATACAATGTGACCCCCAAATACACATGTGTTATAATATGCATACTTAGGTGTATGAATAATCCTGATGGATAATGTGAGCAAAAAGTCCCAAATGGAAAATACCACATAAAACCCACAATGTACTAAAAGAAAAATAAACCATAACTTAGGAGAGTCTATCCCAGGATATATTGTTATTATTGATGTAATACAAATGTTAATAAATCAACTAAGAAAAATCCTAAGAGGATCCTGAAAAGACGCCTGATAAAATCTGGTACCCATCCCTTACAAAATATCTAGGAAAATTAGGAATAGAAGGATTCTATAATGAGTATCTCTTACAAACCATCAGCCAATATCGTTCTTGGGTGTTAAAAGAAAGCCTTCCCATTAAGCAAAACTAGCATGAATGAATACTGTTACCATGATTATTAACAACGTTTTGGCAGTTCTTACCAATTCAGTAAGAGAAGAAAGAAATAAGGGGTCTAGTTATAAGAAATATAGAAATAGAGTTATTTTCTGTAATGAAATTAGTACAGGATCAGAGAATTAATTAAAATATTATTGGAATTAATGAGTGTTCATAGAAAGGGTTGGATAAAAGATGAAAATTCAAACAGCTTTTAATTATACAGGAAAATGGAGAGACTAGGAAGATGGCGGCGTAGGAGGACGCTGGGCTCACCGCGCGTCCTGCTGATCACTTAGATTCCACCTACACCTGCCTAAATAACCCAGAAAACCGCCAGAGGATTAGCAGAACAGAGTCACCGGACCCAAGTGCAGACGAGAGGCCCACGGAAGAGGGTAGGAAGGGCGGCGAGGCGGTGCGCGCTCCACGGACTGGCGGGAGGGAGCCGGGGCGGAGGGGCGGCTCGCCGGCCAAGCAGAGCCCCCGAGTCCGGCTTGCAAAAGCGGAGGGGCCTGACGGACTGTGTTCCGACAGCAAGCGCGACTTAGAGTCTGGGAGGTCATAAGTTAACAGCTCTACTCAGAAAGCGGGAAGGCTGGAGGACAAAGGGAGGGTGAGCTGCGGAGCCCCCGGACGACAGAGCTCAGTTTGGCGGGGAACAAAGGCGCTCGCCAGCGCCATCTCCCCCGCCCATCCCCCAGCCAAAATCCCAAAGGGAACCGGCTCCGGCCAGGGAAATTGCTCGCTCCGCGCGAACACCCAACTCTGTGCTTCTGCGGAGCCAAACCTCCGGCAGCGATCTGACTCCCTCCGGCTGCACAGGGCCCCTCCTGAAGTGGATCACCTAAGGAGAAGCGAGCTAAGCCTGCCCCCCCTGCCGCCGTGCACCTTGCCTTCCCACCCCAGCTAATACGCCAGATCCCCAGCATCACAAGCCTGGCAGTGTGCAAGTAGCCCAGACGGGCCACGCCACCCCACAGTGAATCCCGCCCCTAGGAGAGGGGAAGAGAAGGCACACACCAGTCTGACTGTGGCCCCAGCGGTGGGCTGGGGGCAGACATCAGGTCGGACTGCGGCCCCGCCCACCAACTCCAGTTATACACCACAGCACAGGGGAAGTGCCCTGCAGGCCCTCACCACACCAGGGACTATCCAAAATGACCAAGCGGAAGAATTCACCCCAGAAGAATCTCCAGGACATAACAACAGCTAATGAGCTGATCAAAAAGGATTTAAATAATATAACAGAAAGTGAATTTAGAATAATAGTCATAAAATTAATCGCTGGGCTGGAAAACAGCATACAGGACAGCAGAGAATCTCTTGCTACAGACATCAGGGGACTAATGAACAGGCACGAGGAGCTGAAAAACGCTTTAAAGGAAATGGAAAACAAAATGCAAACGACCACAGCTCGGATGGAAGAGGCAGAGGAGAGAATAGGTGAACTAGAAGATAAAGTTATGGAAAAAGAGGAAGCTGAGAAAAAGAGAGATAAAAAAATCCAGGAGTATGAGGGGAAAATTAGAGAACTAAGTGATACACTAAAAAGAAATAATTTACGCATAATTGGTATCCCAGAGGAGGAAGAGAGAGGGAAAGGTGCTGAAGGGGTACTTGAAGAAATAATAGCTGAGAACTTCCCTGAACTGGGGAAGGAAAAAGGCATTGAAATCCAAGAGGCACAGAGAACTCCCTTCAGACGTAACTTGAATCGATCTTCTGCACGACATATCATAGTGAAACTGGCAAAATACAAGGATAAAGAGAAAATTCTGAAAGCAGCAAGGGGTAAACGTGCCCTCACATATAAAGGGAGACCTATAAGACTCGTGACTGATCTCTCTTTTGAAACTTGGCAGGCCAGAAAGAATTGGCACGAGATTTTCAGGGTGCTAGACAGCAAAAATATGCAGCCGAGAATCCTTTATCCAGCAAGTCTGTCATTTAGAATAGAAGGAGAGATAAAGGTCTTCCCAAACAAACAAAAACTGAAGGAATTTGTCACCACTAAACCAGCCCTACAAGAGATCCTAAGGGGGACCCTGTGAGACAAAGTACCAGAGACATCACTACAAGCATAAAACATACAGACATCACAATGACTCTAAACCCGTATCTTTCTATAATAACACTGAATGTAAATGGATTAAATGCGCCAACCAAAAGACATAGGGTATCAGAATGGATAAAAAAACAAGACCCATCTATTTGCTGTCTACAAGAGACTCATTTTAGACCTGAGGACACCTTTAGATTCAGAGTGAGGGGATGGAGAACTATTTATCATGCTACTGGAAGCCAGAAGAAAGCTGGAGTAGCCATACTTATATCAGACAAACTAGACTTTAAATTAAAGGCTGTAACAAGAGATGAAGAAGGACATTACATAATAGTTACAGGGTCTATCCATCAGGAAGAGCTAACAATTATAAATGTCTATGCGCCGAATACCGGAGCCCCCAAATATATAAAACAATTACTCATAAACAGGAGCAACCTTATTGATAAGAATGTGGTAATTGCTGGGGACTTTAACACCCCACTTACAGAAATGGATAGATCATCTAGACACACGGTCAATAAAGAAACAAGGGCCCTGAATGAGACACTGGATCAGATGGACTTGACAGATATATTTAGAACTCTGCATCCCAAAGCAACAGAATATACTTTCTTCTCGAGTGCACATGGAACATTCTCCAAGATAGATCATATACTGGGTCACAAATCAGCCCTTCATAAGTTTACAAGAATTGAAATTATACCATGCATACTTTCAGACCACAATGCTATGAAGCTTGAAGTCAACCACAGGAAAAAGTCTGGAAAACCTCCAAAAGCATGGAGGTTAAAGAACACCCTACTCACGAATGAGTGGGTCAACCAGGCAATTAGAGAAGAAATCAAAAAATATATGGAAACAAACGAAAATGAAAATACAACAATCCAAACGCTTTGGGACGCAGCGAAGGCAGTCCTGAGAGGAAAATACATCGCAATCCAGGCCTATCTCAAGAAACAAGAAAAATCCCAAATACAAAATCTAACAGCACACCTAAAGGAAATAGAAGCAGAACAGCAAAGGCAGCCTAAACCCAGCAGAAGAAGAGAAATAATAAAGATCAGAGCAGAAATAAACAATATAGAATCTAAAAAAACTGTAGAGCAGATCAACGAAACCAAGAGTTGGTTTTTTGAAAAAATAAACAAAATTGACAAACCTCTAGCCAGGCTTCTCAAAAAGAAAAGGGAGATGACCCAAATAGATAAAATCATGAATGAAAATGGAATTATTACAACCAATCCCTCAGAGATACAAACAATTATCAGGGAATACTATGAAAAATTATATGCCAACAAATTGGACAACCTGGAAGAAATGGACAAATTCCTGAACACCCACACTCTTCCAAAACTCAATCAGGAGGAAATAGAAAGCTTGAACAGACCCATAACCAGCGAAGAAATTGAATCGGTTATCAAAAATCTCCCAACAAATAAGAGTCCAGGACCAGATGGCTTCCCAGGGGAGTTCTACCAGACGTTTAAAGCAGAGATAATACCTATCCTTCTCAAGCTATTCCAAGAAATAGAAAGGGAAGGAAAACTTCCAGACTCATTCTATGAAGCCAGTATTACTTTGATTCCTAAACCAGACAGAGACCCAGTAAAAAAAGAGAACTACAGGCCAATATCCCTGATGAATATGGATGCCAAAATTCTCAATAAGATACTAGCAAATCGAATTCAACAGCATATAAAAAGAATTATTCACCATGATCAAGTGGGATTCATTCCTGGGATGCAGGGCTGGTTCAACATTCGCAAATCAATCAACGTGATACATCACATTAACAAAAAAAAAGAGAAGAACCATATGATCCTGTCAATCGATGCAGAAAAGGCCTTTGATAAAATCCAGCACCCTTTCTTAATAAAAACCCTGGAGAAAGTCGGGATAGAAGGAACATACTTAAAGATCATAAAAGCCATTTATGAAAAGCCCACAGCTAACATCATCCTCAACGGGGAAAAACTGAGAGCTTTTTCCCTGAGATCAGGAACACGACAGGGATGCCCACTCTCACCGTTGTTATTTAACATAGTGCTGGAAGTTCTAGCATCAGCAATCAGACAACAAAAGGAAATCAAAGGCATCAAAATTGGCAAAGATGAAGTCAAGCTTTCGCTTTTTGCAGATGACATGATATTATACATGGAAAATCCGATAGACTCCACCAAAAGTCTGCTAGAACTGATACATGAATTCAGCAAAGTTGCAGGATACAAAATCAATGTACAAAAATCAGTTGCATTCTTATACACTAACAATGAAGCAACAGAAAGACAAATAAAGAAACTGATCCCATTCACAATTGCACCAAAAAGCATAAAATACCTAGGAATAAATCTAACCAAAGATGTAAAGGATCTGTATGCTGAAAACTATAGAAAGCTTATGAAGGTAATTGAAGAAGATTTAAAGAAATGGAAAGACATTCCCTGCTCATGGATTGGAAAAATAAATATTGTCAAAATGTCAATACTACCCAAAGCTATCTACACATTCAATGCAATCCCAATCAAAATTGCACCAGCATTCTTCTCGAAACTAGAACAAGCAATCCTAAAATTCATATGGAACCACAAAAGGCCCCGAATAGCCAAAGGAATTTTGAAGAAGAAGACCAAAGCAGGAGGCATCACAATCCCAGACTTCAGCCTCTACTACAAAGCTGTCATCATCAAGACAGCATGGTATTGGCACAAAAACAGACACACAGACCAATGGAATAGAATAGAAACCCCAGAACTAGACCCACAAACATATGGCCAACTCATCTTTGACAAAGCAGGAAAGAACATCCAATGGAAAAAAGACAGCCTCTTTAACAAATGGTGCTGGGAGAACTGGACAGCAACATGCAGAAGGTTGAAACTAGACCACTTTCTCACACCATTTACAAAAATAAACTCAAAATGGATAAAGGACCTAAATGTGAGACAGGAAACCATCAGAACCTTAGAGGAGAAAGCAGGAAAAGACCTCTCTGACCTCAGCCGTAGCAATCTCTTACTCGACACATCCCCAAAGGCAAGGGAATTAAAAGCAAAAGTGAATTACTGGGACCTTATGAAGATAAAAAGCTTCTGCACAGCAAAGGAAACAACCAACAAAACTAAAAGACAACCAACGGAATGGGAAAAGATATTTGCAAATGACATATCGGACAAAGGGCTAGTATCTAAAATCTATAAAGAGCTCACCAAACTCCACACCCGAAAAACAAATAACCCAGTGAAGAAATGGGCAGAAAACATGAATAGACACTTCTCTAAAGAAGACATCCAGATGGCCAACAGGCACATGAAAAGATGTTCAGCGTCGCTCCTTATCAGGGAAATACAAATCAAAACCACACTCAGGTATCACCTCACGCCAGTCAGAGTGGCCAAAATGAACAAATCAGGAGACTATAGATGCTGGAGAGGATGTGGAGAAACGGGAACCCTCTTGCACTGTTGGTGGGAATGCAAATTGGTGCAGCCGCTCTGGAAAACAGTGTGGAGGTTCCTCAGAAAATTAAAAATAGACCTACCCTATGACCCAGCAATAGCACTGCTAGGAATCTACCCAAGGGATACAGGAGTACTGATGCATAGGGGCACTTGTACCCCAATGTTCATAGCAGCACTCTCAACAATAGCCAAATTATGGAAAGAGCCTAAATGTCCATCAACTGATGAATGGATAAAGAAATTGTGGTTTATATACACAATGGAATACTACGTGGCAATGAGAAAAAATGAAATATGGCCTTTTGTAGCAACGTGGATGGAACTGGAGAGTGTGATGCTAAGTGAAATAAGCCATACAGAGAAAGACAGATACCATATGGTTTCACTCTTATGTGGATCCTGAGAAACTCAACAGGAACCCATGGGGGAGGGGAAGGGAGAAAAAAAAAAAAAGACGTTAGAGTGGGAGAGAGCCAAAGCATAAGAGACTGTTAAAAACTGAGAACAAACTGAGGGTTGATGGGGGGTGGGAGGGAGGGGCGGGTGGGTGATGGGTAGTGAGGAGGGCACCTTTTGGGATGAGCACTGGGTGTTGTATGGAAACCAATTTGTCAATAAACTTCATAAAAAAAAAAAAAATAAAAAAAAAAAAATAAAAAAAAAATAAAAAAAAACTAGGTTTTCCCAATGTACAGGAAAAGAGAAGAAAAAAATGAATAGATGGATAGATTTTCTTTCAAACCTATAAACTGTACATGAGTTACCTGATACAAAACACATGTGAATATAAACAGAAACTCTACATGAGTTTACATACAACAGTTTAGGGCTACTTTTATGATATACAAAATAAGGTGTAAGATACCCCAAACAATACAACTGATTAAAGGGATTGTAATTGTCAAAGAAAAAAAAAACATACGGTTAAAATAATAATTATGATTTACTAAATCCCTAAAATATGTCAGGTTAGCCATCTATGCACATATCTATCTATCTAATCTCGTTTAATATCCACAATGCTCCTGTATTAGTTTCCTATTGCTGGTGTGACAAATTACCACAAAATTAGTGGCTTAAACAACATAGATTTATTATCTACAGTTCTGTAGATTTTTGACTTAAGATACTGTCAGGGTTGTGCAACTTCCGGGAGCTCTAAGGAAGCATAAAATTTGGAATTAAATGGGCATAGGATTGAAGCCTGTCTACTCTTTGCCAGAAGGACAGCTCTGGGCAGGTTATCTACAGTAACTTCATATATACAATGGAGATAATTATTCCTCAGCTGCAGTAATTTTGTGACAAAGAAGACATTATGTGTATGTAGCATCCGCCACAACGATTGACCCATAATAGTTACCTACCTGTATCATGAACTACATTTATTATGCCAATCTTGACCAATACACTTAATTTCTGGATTTCTGTTCGTTAGCTACATGACTTAAAAAAAAAAAAAAAAAAAAAAAAAAAAAATTATACAGGAAAATGGAAACAAAAGATTTATAATAGCATTAAAAAACCATAAAATATCTAAGACTATCTATAATAAGAGATGTACATGGAAAACCCCACAAAACTCTGAGACACACAAAAACTTAAATAAATGTTCCTGGAGGGTTAATTAGAAAACTGTGAAGAAAGTCATTCTCGCCACATTAATTTAGAGATATCCAGAATTCAATTAAAAAAGAAAACTCAAGGGGATTAATTTGGAATTTGACAGTGTTTCTAAAGTTCATCTGGAATAGCTGTTGAAACACAACTACGTATAGAAATTTGTGTCTATGCCCCTCTTTAAAATCTACTTAATAATCCTGAAGAAACTCGTTTTATTTGGAGATTTAGAAAACAAGTCATTCAGTGTCTCTGCCTGCTCTTTCAGCTATTAAATTAATAAAGAAGAGATTAGCATTCATTACTTTGGAGGCCTCAAAACTGAAGGATATTTTCTTTAAAAAGTTGTTTTTTTCTGCCTGTTATTTCTTTGCATTTTATTCCTTTTTAATCCTAATTTCCCCTAGGGCAATGTAAGCCCCTGCAAGGCTTTGTGGCTACTTAAAAGTACCCCTTGAAAGCTTTCAATTTACTAGAATTCAATCCCAGCTGTGCCTCTTTTGCAGTCCGTTCCAGCTTATTTTTGAAAAGTAGATTAATATACTTACCTCCAATATTGGCTGTGAGGATACAGCCACAAATTATTAACTAGCACAGAGGTTGGCACATACCAGAAACTTAGTAAGTATGATTTGTTGTAAATTATATTCTTTCCAGGCTTCCCTTTCTCTCTATTTTCCCTGGTTTGTGTATGTAACTATTTACTTTTATTTAATTCAACCTCATATTCCGGTTAGAACACAGTTGTTCACATGTGTGTCTCCTGTGCTAGGCTGTGATTTCTTAGAGAGAGAAGGCACTATTTTACTCCTCCACACATCCACACAGCTCCTAGCCCACAACTCTGCATTTCAGATGCCCATTGATGAGAAAGAGAGGAAGAAAAAGAATAGACCGCGGTGTGTGTGTGTGTGTGTGTGTGTGTGTGTGTGTGTGTGTGTGTGTGGTGGGGGGGGGAGGGGGTAGAAAGGAGAGGAAGAAGATGTTGATTTTTCATGATTCACGGAATATGTATGTACTCTAGCAATACAATTTTTTTGATGTTTATTTATTTTGAGAGGGGGAGAGAGAGAGAGCATGTGCACGTGCAGTGGGGGGCAGAGAGAGAATCCCAAGCAGCCTCCGCACTGTCACGGCAGAGCCCTACTTAGCGGCTCAAAGTCACAAACCGTGAGATCATGACTTGAGCCGAAATCAAGAGTGAGATGCTTAAACGGCTGAGTCACCCAGGCGCTCCTCTAGCAATACAATTTTATTTCATTGTATCTTAAGTTTAATAAAATATCGGTATTGTGGAAGATGTACTATATTAGTACAGAGAAGTGAATGGACACATATAAATCAGACTCCATCAGTGAGGACCCCAAAATAAACCACAGACTAACATGTTCACAACATTTACTGGATTCCCACTATGTACTTAAATGATTTCAGGGTTCTGGCTCTTAATTCTATACTCTATCCATGGCTTAATAGAGAAGAAATGTTGATATACTGAAGCAGCCATAGTCTCATGTATTATAAAAGTCAGGAAGTAGTGACTTATGAGTCCCATAATAGCAATAGTAGCCCTGCTTGCTCTACAATATTATTTTGTTTTACTGCATATGGTCTGGGCTCCAGGGCTTTATTTATGTGCAATGGGGTGGAGTTATAGCTGCCAAAAGGAAAATGTTAATTTATTATTTTTTTTTTACTAATGCATATAAAACAAGTACAATTTTCCTCAATGCTTAACTGGTAACCTTATAATATTATTAAGTTAATAATCTGAGTCATCAATGAGAATTTTTAAACAGCACTTAATAAAGCTCTAAATTAAATATAAGCAAATGCAAAAATATAGGAAGAAGCCGATCAATGTTCAAGAAGAGGTAGGAGTGGGGCACCTGGGTGGCTCAGTCAGTTAAGTGCCTGACTCTTGACTTCGGCTCAGGTCATGATTTCATCGTTCTTGAGATCCAGGCTCCGTGTTGGGTTCTGCACTGACAGCATGGAGCCTGCCTGGGATTCTCTCTCTCCCTCTCTCTACCCCTCCCCTGCTTATGCTCACTCTTTTCTCAAAATAAAAAAATAAAAATAAATAAAAAGCAAGAGGTAGGATTGAAAAAGCAGGTAGGCCTTAACAGAACGGGTCAGGTAGGGCATTTTGCAGTGAGAACCAGGAAAATGAAAGTAAGAAGTCAAGACTGTGTTCAGGAAAGTGGGCAGAAAAAATCTATAGTAGAGAGGAATGGGAAGAAAAACAACAGATAAAACAATGGATAGATAGCATGAGTTCCGATTATGCATGGCCTTGAATGTCAACGCGAGTACTTGGGTTTGGTCATATAAATAAGATACTTTCTCAGGAAGGTTCCTGGGTGGGTGAGACCATTATGAAAATGAAATGCTGGGAAGATGAGCAGACAGCACTGTGCACAAGAGACTCAAGGAAGCAGGGAAACCAGTGTGGAAAGTACTGCAGTGTTTTCACATATGAAATCATTGTTATTTAACATAATTTTAAAAATGTGTAGTGCCTGGGATTTGGCCACAGTTATTTCTGTATAACAGACAATGGAAAAAGAGAGCAAACAGCAGTTCTAGGTCAAGGCAGCCTTTCTTTGAACCTTATATTGTATATCAGGGTGATTATGGGTGTCATTAAAAGGGTCCACGTGAGGGTTGCCTGGGTGGCTCAGTCGGTTAAGCTTCCGACTCATGGTTTTGACTCAGGTCATGATCTCATGGTTCCTACATTTGAGCCCCCATGTCGGGCTTTGCACTGAGCATGGAGCCGGCCTAAGATTCTCTCTCCCTCTGCCCCTTTCCCCCACTCGTGCACACTCTTTCTCTCCAAATAAATAAATGAATTTAAAAAAAGAAGGGTCCACATGAAAGACACCCTACTTGGGATATAGAAAATGTGAAATAGGGGTGTCTGGGTGGCTCAGTCGGTTAAGCGTCCTATTTCGGCTCAGGTCATGATCTCATGGTTCGTGAGTTCAAGCTCCATGTTGGGCTCTGTGCTGACAGCTCAGAGCCCGGAGCCTGCTTCGGATTCTGTGTCTCCCTCTCTCTCTGCCCCTACCCTTCTTGCATGCTTTCTCTCTCTCTCTCTCTCTCAAAAATAAATAAATGTTAAAAAAAAAAGAAAATGTGAATGTAATGGAATCACCACTAGATAAGATAGGGAAAGACACACTACTGAAAGTATTTCAGAGCGTCCAATACGTGGCAAGACCTCATTGAATAAATATCACCTTCATATGAACAGCAATTTGAAAAGCCTTTCACATGTCATATCAATAGCTGGTATGTATGGAGCATTTGCTCAGTGCTTACCAGGCACAATTCTAGGAGGCAGGTACCATCACAGACGTATAGAGGACAGTAACCTGCCCAACGTCATGTTGCTGGGAATGCTGGAGCCAGGATGGGGACGCAGGGGACTAGCTCCAGAGCCTGTGCTGTCAACACTACACTAAATTGCTGTTCATCCCACCTGCTCTTCAAAACAACCTATGAAGTAAGTAAGATGAATCTAATTTGCTCGACAAGTATTTGCAGAATTCTTACCTTAGCAGGTAAGTACCTGTACTGATTTGCTAAAGATGTATGAGCCACAACCCCTACTGTGAAGAAGCTTACAGTCTATTCGGCAAGGCAGACAAATAAATCCACATTTTACTGATGAACAACAGAAACTCTAAGTTTCCATACATTAAATAACCTATTCAAGCACGCAGCTGGTATAGAGGGCAGTTAGGCTTTGACTTAAAGGCTGCCATTAACATCTCCAAGTCTAACGCTTCATCTGAGTCATGTTACTTCCTTTAGTTGCCTACTGGGCAAAAAGAAAAGAAAACAATACAACAATATCATAACCAGGGCTATCTAGTCTGGCCAAGCTTCTATAAAAGAGCCTGATTTGGATGAGATGGAAACACGAAAGGTTGTGATTCTGATGCAAACAGCACAGGCCAGTGAACCACATATTGGTTCAACAGCTGAAACATGTATCATTTCAAACACTAAATGTCCTATCATTAATAATTTTTGCTAAAATTATTTCAGATGCTTTGGGTGAATCACTCACATTGGGCCATTTTCCTTAAGAAAACCCAATATAAATCCTTGTGGGTTGAGAAGCTGAAGGTGGCCCCAACTGATTAAGTTCCCCAGTAATTATAACTATTGTTCACTTTCCTTCTGCCCCTTTCATGCCCCCTAACAGAGGCCTACAATCCCCCTTTTATATGTAAGAGAGCTATCCAAAACTACTTAACTTTACCAGCCTGTGAAATGTGTTTTACCAAATTTGTGTGGCCCATTAAGGTTTCTTAGTGTGAACAGCTGCTGCTTACAATACGATGTTAGCTGCCAGTCCAGTGTAGCTGGCAAGATCAAGGGTAGCAAGCATTCATTTGCTGTCTCTACTCACCAGGGTGCTCAAAGCCATGCCAGGTGTACATCTTTTTACTTCTTCATGTCTCCTAAGGGTCCTGATCGGGATCAGTCACACATGTAGTGTAGGCAGCGAGTCACTATTATATAACGTGGGGGATGAGGATAAAGGCCTTCCATGCCCCCAAATAACTCCTGTTCCAGCCCGTCAAAGTAGCTGAATTTAAGGAACAGAGGTTTGATCATAGGGAGCTAGGAGGGTTATCAAGGAGGTTAACAGGTATTTACCAAACACACGTTTATAAGCCCAACACTATAGGAGATCGGGCATGATCGATGTGACCAAGGACAGGGGCCAGAGTTCACCTGTATCATTAAGATAAAAATGTAGTCTTTTACAATGATATTAAAATCAAATTTATTTTTAGGAAAATGTAAAGTATTTTTAAATCTTTACACTGTTTATCCAAGGGGCAGCAGTGTGTACTGGAGAAAGGGCCAGTCTTTCATCTACTTTTCCAACCTCATTTCTGAGCATCCCGTGATCCAGCCCCTCTGAATGACCAGTAGCCCCCTAAGCTGCTCAGCTTGTTTGCCAGGCTCACTGCTGAGCATACACAGATAAATGCAGAGTCCCGGCCCCTAAGCAGCTCATAGTTAATCAGGAAAGAACCACAGCACCAGAGATTGGTATGGGGAATTAGGGAGCTCCAAAGGGGGAAAGTGACCCAGCACTGAGGGCAGGGGGTAGGCAAGCAAGGAGGAAATGATCCTGGGCTGAGTCTTCAGAGATGTGGAAGTCTCCTATGCAGCTGCAGTGAGTGGCATGGGCAGGGGCTCCCAGGCATCCGACCACTGTGTATGCAGGAAGCAGGGGTTTGTGGTGCTCAGATCGGAGTGGTGGAAGATGAGCTGGGGCAGGGGAGCAGGGCAGGTACCCATCATGGGGGTGACTCCACTGTAGCTGATGAAGGTCTGTCTCCTTGGCTCACTATAAATACTTTAGAAGGTACAGATCAAGAAAAAGATGAAAAGTTTTCAAACTTCCAGGATTTAGAGTTAACCACTATTAACATTTTGATACAGTCACTCTTCCCAACCCCAGTGCAGCTCTTTCTGCCCTTGGGTCCTGTCCCCATTCTTTAATAAAGTCATCTTTCTTCACCAAAAAACTTTGATATATAATGTTTATTATATTGATATTTATTGATATTATAAATATTTATTGATATAATATTGATTTATTATATTGATATTTAATGTTTATTATTTTGAGAGAGAGAGCGTGAGCAGGGGAGAAGCAGAGAGAGAGGGAGACACAGAATCTGGAGCAGGCTTTAGGCTCTGAGTTGTCAGCACAGAGCCCGACGCGGGGCCCAAACCCACAGACCGCGAGATCATGACCTGAGCCCAAGTCAGACACTCAACTGACTGAGCCACCCAGGCGCTATAGATATAGATATAGATATAGATATAGATATAGATATAGATATAGATATATATGATATATAATGTTTTATATATGTGTGTTTATACTACTACTAATTTCAAAAATGGAATCATTTAAAAGTGTGGCATATACATACAATGTAATACTATTGAACCTTAAAAAGGGAATTCTAATACACCTAACATGGAGAAACCTTCAGGACATCATGCTACATGAAATAAGTCACTCATAAAAAGATAAATACTGCATGATTCTACTTATATGAGGTACCTAGACTAGACAAATTCGCAGAGAAAGCATAATGGTGGATGCCAGGGAGTGAGGAAGGAAGAGGAAGGAGGAAGTTGTTTGATGGGTACAGAGTTTCAATTTTGCAAGATAAAAAGAACTTTGGAGGGCTAGTATCCAAAATCTATAAAGAGCTCACCAAACTCCACACCTGAAAAACAAATAATCCAGTGAAGAAATGGGCAGAAAACATGAATAGACGCTTCTCTAAAGAAGACATCCAGATGGCTAACAGGCACATGAAAAGATGCTCAACGTCGCTCCTCATCAGGGAAATACAAATCAAAACCACACTCAGATATCACCTCACGCCAGTCAGAGTGGCCAAAATGAACAAATCAGGAGACTATAGATGCTGGAGAGGATGTGGAGAAACGGGAACCCTCTTGCACTGTTGGTGGGAATGCAAATTGGTGCAGCCGCTCTGGAAAACAGTGTGGAGGTTCCTCAGAAAATTAAAAATAGACCTACCCTATATATATATATATATGACCCAGCAGTAGCACTGCTAGGAATTTACCCAAGAGATACAGGAGTACTGATGCATAGGGGCACTTGTACCCCAGTGTTTATAGCAGTACTCTCAACAATAGCCAAATTGTGGAAAGAGCCTAAATGTCCATCAACTGATGAATGGATAAAGAAATTGTGGTTTATATACACAATGGAGTACTATGTGGCAATGAGAAAGAATGAAATATGGCCCTTTGTAGCAACGTGGATGGAACTGGAGAGTGTGATGCTAATAAGTGAAATAAGCCATACAGAGAAAGACAGATACCATATGTTTTCACTCTTAGGTGGATCCTGAGAAACTTAACAGAAACCCATGGGGGAGGGGAAGAAAAAAAAAAAAAGAGGTTAGAGTGGAAGAGAGCCAAAGCATAAGAGACTCTTAAAAACTGAGAACTGAGGGTTGATGGGGAGTGGGAGGGAGGGGAGGGGAGATGATGGGTATTGAAGAGGGCATCTTTTGGGATGAGCACTGGGTGTTGTATGGAAACCAATCTGACAATAAATTTCATATATTAAAAAAAACAAAAAACAAAACAAACAAAAAAGAAAATAGGGTTGAATCTTGGCACTATCGTTTACTAGCTCTGCAAATTTTGGAAAATTTCTTACATTTGCTAAAACTCTGTGTAGTCATCTGTTAAATGGGATTAAGAGTTCCCACTTCATGGGGCGCCTGGGTGGCGCAGTCGGTTAAGCGTCCGACTTCAGCCAGGTCACGATCTCGCGGTCCGTGAGTTCGAGCCCCGCGTCGGGCTCTGGGCTGACGGCTCAGAGCCTGGAGCCTGTTTCCGATTCTGTGTCTCCCTCTCTCTCTGCCCCTCCCCCGTTCATGCTCTGTCTCTCTCTGTCCCAAAAATAAATAAACGTTGAAAAAAAAAATTAAAAAAAAAAAAAGAGTTCCCACTTCATTAGGTTGTTTTTAGAATCCATAGCTAATGCATCCTGTTCATGATTTAAATATATACCACCTTCCTGGTCTAAAAAAAAAAAAAAAAAAAAAAGAACTTTGGAGAGATTGAGTGTGAAACAATGTGAATACAGTTAACACCACTGACTGTATACTTAAAATTGGTTAAAATAGTAATTTTATTTATATGTTATATTATTATATTATATTATATTATATTATATTATATTATATTATATTATATTATATTTTGAGAGAGAAAGAGAGAGAGTAGGGGAGAGGGAGAGAGAGAATCCCAAGCAGGTTCCGGGCTGTCAGCACAGAATGCGACACAGGGCTCAGTCTCAAACCGTGAGATAATGACCTAAGCCGAAATCAATAGTTGGGTGCTCAACCAACTGAGCCACCCAGGTGCCCCTGTAATTTTATATTGAGTATTTTACTACAAAAATAAAAAAAAAATTAAAACAAAATCAATAAATCTGTCTTAATACTTTTTTTTAAATGTTTTATTTATTTTCAAGAGAGAGAGAGAGACAGAGCGCAAGCTGGGGAGGGGCACAGAGAGGGCGACACAGAATCCGAAGCAGGCTCCAGGCTCTGAGCTGTCCGCACAGAGCCCGACGCAGGGCTCAAACTCACGAATGGTGAGATCATGACCCAAGCCGAAGTCAGACGCTCAACCGACTGAGCCACCCAGGCGCCCCTGTCTTAATACGTTTTAAACTTATTTTTGTGGTCATTTTTCCGTGTGAGAAATACATTTATATACCTCCAACAATATTTCACAAGACTGTATAGTGTTCTTATAGAGATGTTCTTGTAGAGATCTCAATGTACTAAACATAAGAGAATTATTTTTATGGAAGTAACCTGCGAATGCTTCGCTAACAGGAGGAGACGGTAAAGGGAAGAGATAAAAGACCACAGAAAAGAGGAATACAGAGCAAAGGTCTTGAAGGAAGCATGAGGAGATGGTACTCAGGATTCAGGTAATGTGGTGGCCTTAAGCATGCAGAAAACAGGATACCACATCCTCTGAGGAAAGGACATGAAGACAGATATGACTCTATTTGCATTTATAAGGAAGACTTAGGGCAGCTGAAGGAAGTCAAGAGACTGGATGCCTCAGTGATGTTAAAGAGGTGGAGGGAGTAGGGTATGGAACAGCTAGAAGGATGTATAGTGATGTTCAGAGAGAATGGGACACTGAGGTTGAGATTTCTGAGGGGGCGCCTGGGTGGCTCAGTCAGTTAAGCCTCCAACTCTTGATTTCGGCTCAGGTCATGATCTCAGCGTTCATGGGTTCAAGCCCCACGTCAGGCTCTGCACTGACAGCATGGAGCCTGCTTGAGATTTTCTCCTTCCTCTCTCTCTGCCCCTCCTCCACTCGTGCTCTCTCTGTAATTAAATAAACATTAAAAAAAAGATTTCTGATGTGAAAAGTATTTTGAACAAGAATTTGTGTAGAGGGTTGGGAGTGAGCAGCTATGGTTTAGCTGGAGGTGAACTTATTAAAATGGTCCTGGGGATTTTGAAGCCAGATTTATGGTCAGATGTTCCATCATGGTATCATTGTCAAGGGTTATGACAAGAGTTGGGGAGCCAGGGAGGCAGAGGAGACGTGGAACCTCGTCCTCAGTTCCTCAAGGAATGAATGAAGTGACTAGGAACTGGATGGATAGGAGTGCTGAGAAGGGGTGGAAGGTGCTCTACCATGTTTGCATGACACACCTTTTCATGCAGTGGCCCATATGGAAGAGTGAGAGAGCAGTCAGCCAAAAGGTCAAGGTCATTATTAGACATGGATTCTCTTGGGGCAGAGGAAAAGAATGGGAGGAATGAACAGAGGACCAGAAAACATTAAAAGGGAGTGAAAACACAAGATGTGATATGTAGGGGAGGTGGGTGTGAAAGGTCTTGTTGACACAGTTAGGTGGTGGAAGAGGTAGGAGGTCATGGGGTTATGGACACAGGTGGATGGCCAGGCTTGAATGAAAGAAAATGATTGCAGGATCCAGGTCTAGTTTCAAAAAAGAGGTAAGAAATGCTAGTAAGTTTGTAGAGAGAGAGCATGCTACGAGACTTCTAGTTCTCAGAGCACTTTCTTGGGTATTTCCAAACTCTTTTTCTCCATAACACATTTGTCACACACTATACTATTTCCTTATTTATCTATTTCTGGTTGGTCTTCTCCAATAGACAATAAAGCTCCCTGAGGGCAGAGATGCTGTTTTGTTCACTGTTCTATCACCAGCACCTAGATGATGTCTGCACACAGTAACACCTCAATACGCCATACTTGTTGAATGAATGAATAAATGAGTGAATGAATAAATGATAAAGCCCAGTTAGGATAAGGATATCCCGTGAGGTTTCCAAAACTGCAGGGAGGGTCTTCTCTATGAGGAAGGTATCTTATGGAGTTCAATCTTAGAGAGACAGAAAAATTTTTTTACTTAAAAAACATTTATTTATTTTTGATAGAGAGACAGAGCATGAGTGGCAGAGGGGCAGAGAGAGAGGGGGACACAGAATCCGAAGCAGGCTCCAGGCTCTGAGCTGTCAGTACAGAGCCTGACACGGGGCTTGAACCCACTGACTGTGAGATCATGACCTGAGCTGCAGTTGGACACTTAACCAACAGGCATCCTTTAGAGGAACAGAAAATTTAAGCCAGGGCCTCCTCCCTGGCTGTATCTGCTCTTTTGTTCATTTTCCCCCTTCTTCATGTGACTACTCCTTTTTATCCGTAAGACTCAGTTTGGGTGTCACTATCTCTGTCACCCTGGGTGCTCCTGGGTGCTCTCAAGGCACATAGTGATTCTTCTCTCCATATTATGCTTACCCTGCTGTAGGATAACTGTTTACATGTTGGTCCCCCCCATGAGACTGAGAAGCACACTTTACCTCAAACATACAGTAGGGCCTCTATAAATGTTTGCTGGATATATAAATGGAAAGCATTGGACATGTGAATTGGTCAATAAGAGCCTATATTTTTCTTTCTTTGAAGCTCACTTCTGTCATGCACTAATCTGCACTTTGGCCCCACTGAGTAAGGGGACCTCTGTTGCAAGGGCAACCGGGTGGGAAACAGCTCAGCAATCAACAGCAAAGATAAGTTGGAGCCTTTCTGTTTAAGATAAGGGAGGGGTCCACTGTCTTTCGTGTGCCCATTTCCCTGCCCATATGACCACAGGCAAGCCTGTGATAGCGTGATGGAGCACTGAAGTGCACAGGCTGCCCAGCAGACGGAATGAAAGAGCACCCAGGGAACTTTTTTAAAAATGTCTGATTTGGTCTGAAATGCAGCCTGAATTTTTACAGCTCTTCAGATGATTCTACTGCACAGCCAGGTTGAGAATCTCTACCTACAGCTCCTTGACATTTTCTCCTGGTGTGTGGCGCTGTCCAAGGTAGCATCTCCTCAAGCACTTCTTCACCCAAATGATTGCCCAAGCCAGCCATGGGCAAGGGTCAATGGTTGTTTGAACAACCCAGTGGAAGGGTGCTGTACCCTAGGACGGTATCAGAAGCCAAACCACATGGTTAATTGTACTGGAGGAAACCACAACTTTGTGTTGTCTAAATAAAACTGTGTTGTCCAACAGCCTCACATGGCTATTTAAAGTTAAATTAATCCTAATTAAAATTTTTAGTTGGGGTGCCTGGGTGGCTCAGTTGGTTAAGTATCTGACTCTTGATTTCAGCTCAGGTCATGATTTCACAGTTCATGAGTTCGAGCCCTGCATCAGGCTCTGTGCTGACAGCATGGGGCCTGCTTGGGATTCTCTCTGCCTCCTTCTCTCTCTGCCCCTCCCCCATTCATGGTCTTGTTCTCACTCTCTCAAAAATAAAATTTTTTTACACTTAAAAATTTTTTTTAAATTTTTAGTTAAAAATTCAGTTCCTCAGTTGCACATTTCAGTGCTCAACAGATAGTGGCTACTGTACTGCACAGTGCAGAAACAGAACAATTTCATTAACATAGAAAGTTCTATTGGATAATGCTAACATAACCACAAAAAAACCCTTCCTTCTGAAAATAACCTGTGGCTATATTCATTTTCTGCTATCATGGGCAAAATGAACCACATGGTTTGTAGACGGTAAACAAACTGAATTTCAGGTCATTCCTTCTCAGCAGTCATACCTAGATGAGGGAGAGTAGCCTTTTATGCCCCTTTTCCAGAATGAGAACTAAGACAGGAATTCTATGCTCTCATGAACAGAAGTTTTTCTGTATAGTTCCATATATGTATTAGGGCAGCAGTGGCTTTCCAACTTCTTTGACCACGACTGACAGTAAACAAAAATATTTTATATCACAGCCCAAAATACACACACACACACACACACACACACACACGTATATAACTGAAACTAAAGGTTTTACAAATCAATATTTATCCTTACTACATATTTTGCACTTGCATATTTTAATATATTCCATTGTATTGTGTTTTCTGTTTCATTACAAAAATTAATCTACTTCACTGTTTTCACAGCTCTGTTGACCTACATTTTGAAAAACCACTATCTTAAGATATAAGTTGTCCACACAAAACTGGGACTCAACTTCATACCTCAGAGTTACTAACCAGCTAGATAATAATAGCTAACATTTATTGGGCACTTACTATCTGCCAGGCACTGTGTTAAATGTCTAATATTCACTACCTTATTCAAGTCTCATAATAACCCCACAGAATAGGTGTCTGAGAATTGGAAAGGTCTGGGATTTTATGCCATTTGCACAAGTTATCTGCCACATTTCATGGATGCTGGCATAAGACCCAAGACTCCCAGGTCAGGGACAAAGGACTTTATTACTCTCAGCAATAGCAGTAGCTGGAGTACCTGCATTTTCTTGTACCATTCTCCAGCTCAATTCCTGCAAGGTGCCACAAAGAGGGTCATGTGATACCTGCACACACAGTGAGCAGCATTCCTGGAGAGGAACTCTGATCTGAGGAAATGCAAATCTATTATACTAGATGTAAGCATGCCTGCCCCTTGCTTCTGAGGGCAACACTACCTCTATATCCAAGACTGTTCATTACACAAACATCCTTGAAAAGACAACCCAGGACAAAAGCACAGTGCATGCCTCTCTTTGTAAAGACCTGTTAAAATGCACAGGACGCTCAGAGGACTATCTTCCAACAGTGGTGCCATAGTACCTATAATAGCTTAAAAAGGATTAGGCAATTTATTCAAAGTTACACAGCTAGCGACCCAGGTCTATATGATACCTAAGCCTATGGTGATGACACCTTCTTGCATAGGCAATGGACAGTGCAATAGGAAGAGAGAAGTATTTGTCACTCATTTAGTCATTCACATGTGAAATCTGCTCCTACAGGAAGCAATTAACTGTGTATAATTAACTATATATGATAGGCCATTTTTTTCCACATTTTCTTCACGGATCCCATAAGAAGAGTATCATATGAATAGGGGTTGATAAGTTTTTCCTATAAAGGGCCAGATAGTACAGAATTTCAGCTTTATGGGCCAGATCGGCTGTTTCAACTGCTTGACTCTGTAGCGGTAGTACAGAAAGAGTCACAGGTAATATGCAACCAGCAGGCACGGCTGTGTTCCAATAAAACTTTATTTACAAAATAGTTTGCCAACCTCCATCCTCAGACAACTGGGTGGGATACAAAAAGATTACGTGACATAATTCCTACACAAAAGAAACAATGGTTAAACTGGAAAGTCAAGGTACACATGCCACAAGCAAGGAAACCAGGAGATACGCGAAACTGAAGTCAGCCTAGGTTCAACATCAGAGTCCTGTTAAGTCAGCCTTAACAGAGACAGTATGCCAAGAACTAGTGTAAAATATGCATAGGCCGTAACAGTGAAAATAAAAAAGTTACTCTGGGCCAGGGGCCACGCTAAGGATTTCACAAATGGTGACCAACAGCTAATAAAGATCACCATTTCTGAATTGCCAAATTTATGGCCCTGTAACTGTACGCTCACTTGGTTCAGTGGTCTGATCTTAAAAGATGATCATGTGGCCACCATTTGATCTCAACAGTATCCCTTCCCCCAAATCAGTTAATGGAAAACTGTTGTCTTTATTTTCACACACATACAGAGACAATCAAAATTTTGGTATACAAATGGCAACCCTCCCCTTTTCATAGAAGTCAATTCTTATGCCACATATAAGCTCAAATGAAAATGGAAAAACACCAATCAAAATGTCATAGAAAAAATTATCTGCTCATTCAGGAACAATTCTATTAGCTGCTAAAATTACAGGGCGATAAATATTGTTCTTGTGAACACTGCTGTCATTGACAGGACTGGTGAAATTTTCAAAATGACATAAGTCTAAGATATGTGGGAACATAATACTACAAGAAAGAAAAACTGTCATCCGTAAGTGAATGTTCCTGCTACTGCATGTAGGTATATCTTAGTTACTAGTGTTTCTATGTAAATATAATTTAAGTTTTAGTGAAAAGTAGAATTTAGAAATTCCAGGAGATATATTTCCCCTAGAAATTCCAGGACAATTTCATTACAGAATTCTAATTTACAAAACACTTCAGTAAAAAATAATATTTCTATTTGAAATGCTGTACAATGACATCAATATTTCTTAATTAACACCTTCCACTCATGAATCAATAGAATGAAAACTAATTTGAAAGGCTGTCTTAGTAACCAGCCCCGTTTAAATAATATAATGTCCATTTTGCCTATGTACAGTTTTGTTTTTGTCTTTTTGTTAAAGTACTCTGTACCCCCAACATAGGGCTTGAAGTCACAACCCCGAGATCAAGCATTGCATGCTCTAACGACTGAACCAGCCAGGTGACCTCGGCTATGTATAGTTTTAATTTATTCTTTAAAACTTCCATTTATTACCACTTAAAATATTTCTTTGGCAGCTAAGCCATTATAAGTGTAAAAAAAAAACCCAGGAAGAAGTCTACTTTGTTAATAAATGAAATGTTTGATATAAGGCTATGTTATTTCTGGAGACATTTATGTTTACATTCAGTTGAAAACCATTATAATTCATTATAATTATTGCAGAATTAAATAACACCATTTAAACTACAGACTAATTTCCTCTACTGCCACAGTTAATCACAAGTACTTCTTTTTTTTTATTGAAAAAAAAATTTTTTTTTAATTTTTTTTCAACGTTTTTATTTATTTTTGGGACAGAGAGAGACAGAGCATGAACGGGGGAGGGGCAGAGAGAGAGGGAGACACAGAATCGGAAACAGGCTCCAGGCTCCGAGCCATCAGCCCAGAGCCTGACGCGGGGCTCGAACTCACGGACCCTGAGATCGTGACCCGGACCGCGAGATCGTGACCTGGCTGAAGTCGGAGGCTTAACCGACTGCGCCACCCAGGCGCCCCGAAAAAAAATTTTTTTAATGTTTATTTATTTTTGAGGGAAAGAGAGAGAGAGAGCACAAGCAGGGAAAGGGGAGAGAGAGAGGGAGACACAGAATCTGAAGCAGGCTCCAGGCTCTGAGCTGTCAGCACAGAGCCCAATGTGGGACTCGAACCCACCAACCGTGAGATCATGACCTCAGCCAAGGCTGGATGCTTAACCAACTGAGCCACCCAGGCGCCCCCACAATTACTTCTTAAGCTTTGTCTACACTTGCCTAAAAGTGTTACATGACCTTCAGTGGTTTTTCAAAGACTGAACTCCTTTGTATTCCACAGGTAGAGTCTGTATCACTGTCTTCAGAGATGGACGACTCTGCAGCCTTGAACAAATTTGAATGTCTCAAGGACATTCGGTACTTTTTAAAGAAGAAAAGTAACCACAATGACAAGCCGTTGCCTCTCCTATTCTACCTGACAAAGTCTACGGGCATGTGATCGCTTATATTTGGTCTGACCTTTAGGGAAAACTGAAATCTACTTCCAAAATGAAATTAGTTTTACTTTCTAGATTACACTAGGGGAGAAAAAAAAGATTTCCAGACCCAATTTTAAGACATCTCCTTTTATATAAAATTCTTAAAACAATATTGTTTTCCATTTATTATATTAAAATTTAAATCAAAAGGTACAAACTTCTAGTTATAAGTAAATATAAATCCTCAGGATATAACATATAGCATGGTGACTACAGCTAATAAAACTGTTTGTATGTATTTGAAGGTTGCCAAGAGGGTGGATCTTAAAAGTTCTCACCATAGGAAAATTTGTAACTATATGTGGCGATGGACTTTAACTAGACTTCCTTAGTCATTGTGCAATATATGCCAATATCTCATCAATATGCTGCACATCACAACCAATATAATGTTATATGCCAATTATATATAAAATATATATACACACCATGAAGCACCTACAGGCAAGAAGTGATTCTGAAAAGTTTAGAATGCAGCAAAAACTGGGGGATTCATGGGATGGACATATCTATTTAGACCATTTGTGACTATTTGCTACAACCAGTATGCAGAAGTTAGCAAGTGGTTAGGAGGGAAGGAAGCCTGCACAATTTGTAGGCAGTCTCAGGGTCATTCGTGTTTCTTTGGTCACCAGGCTGCCTGACCAAGGGCATTAGCTTTCAGAGGCCATGGACTGGCAGCAGAGAGGTCTCCCCTAGTTTACACATAATGCAATGACCACCTCTCACCATTTAGGACTTGTCTTCCACAGAAAACACCTGTGGTCTGCTCATTTCTGTACTGGGCAATGCTGTATAATGCTTGAGCCTCACAGGTCTGCAGATGTCCGTCTATGTATCACTGTTACACTGCAATACGGGAGGTGAGGGGGTTGAACTAAATGGGTTCTGTTACCAGACTGCCCGGGGTCCAGATTCTGCTTCTATGACATCCTGGAATATAGGTACTGTGGGATTGTGGCAGTGCTTATATATATCAAAGGACTGTTGTGAGAAACAAAATAATACATGTAAAGCATTCAGCATGGGGCCCTGTAAGTACTCAGTGATGTTGCTTGTTAAAATTGATGATCACATTTGTCTCAGATCAGTGTTTTCCAAAAGTGGGTCCCAAGCCTAGTTTCAGAGGCAGTATTTTACATCATGATCTAGGATACACACACTTATATATTAATACTACAAACACTGGGCCTGCTTATATAGTCCTTACTATATATGGATTGGGCAGTGCAGAGTCAGGATTTGAACCCAAGGTCCTGTTAATGTAGTGCTTTTAACCACTATGCTCCTTGTGGCCTTGTATTTGCCACATGTGGGAGAACCAAAAATTTCGTTAATCACTAGCAGCTCCTACTCAGAGGGACGCATAGTGAGAATTCCTATTCTACTACTACATATTCCATTTCATTTTTTAAAAATGCTGATTCTAGGGGTGCCTGGGTGGCTCAGTTGGTTGAGCACCCGACTTCGGCTCAGGTTATGATCTTGCGGTCCGTGAGTTCAAGCCCCGCGTTGGGCTCTGTGCTGACAGCTCAGAGCCTGGAGCCTGCTTCGGATTCTGTGTCTCCCTCTCTCTCTGACTCTCACGTTCATGCTCTGTCTCTCTCTCAAAAATAAATAAACATTAAAAAAATTTTTTTTTAATAAAAAAATAAAAATGCTGATTCTAACCTTTTAAATCAATTTCATGACTTAGGACACATGATTTGAAAAATACTGTAAGTGTTATATGAAAAATTTTTGGAAACACTAATAAAAAAGTTAAATGAGTATATGTATCTCATCTTAGAGGCTTCACCATGTTATTGTGAATTGTAAATCTCAAAAAAACAAAGGATTATATGGAACATTTCCTAAGTGTATTCAAGCATCCTTAAGTGATGCTCTAGGCATTCCTTGAGGCAGGGGTACTCATTTATCAGATTTATGGGAATTTTAAGGGGGAATGGTTGTGTGTCACTGTCTACCTCCAACCTCTCTCCAAATGTCCCTCCCCTGGAAAAATTTAAAAGTGCAGAAACTGACTTTTTTTTTTTAATTTTAGAGAGAGCCAGAGAGCCAGAGCCAGAGTGCATGCACAGCAGAGGAGGCAGAGGGAGAGGGGGGGAGAGGGGGAGGGGGAGAGAGAGAGAGATGGCTCCACACTCAGTGCAGAGCCCGATGTGGGGCTGGACTTCATGACCCTGGATCATGACCTGAGCAGAAATCAAAAGTCAACAGACTGAGCCACCCAGGCACCCCTAGAAACTGACTTTAAGAATAAGTGATTCTGGGGGCGCCTGGGTGGCACAGTCGGTTAAGCGTCTGACTTCAGCCAGGTCACGATCTCACGGTCCGTGAGTTCGAGCCCCGCGTCGGGCTCTGGGCTGATGGCTCAGAGCCTGGAGTCTGTTTCCGATTCTGTGTCTCCCTCTCTCACTGCCCCTCCCCTGTTCATGCTCTGTCTCTCTCTGTCCCAAAAATAAATAAACGTTGAAAAAAAAATTAAAAAAAAAAAAAGAATAAGTGATTCTGTAATGTGCAAGAGAGCAAATTTAAGCAAGTTCAAGAACACAGACACATGGGGCCAAGCATCTAAACAACTCTGGGTGAGGCTTTTTTTGTGGCTACCAAATATCTATAAATTAAAAAGGGAAACTTTTTTTTTTTTTAGAGTGGAATGGAACTTCAGCAAACATATCCTTTAGAGTAGATGCTAGTGTTTTTTGTAATAACAGGATGACAGAGTGAAATTTTATTTCCTGGTTCTATCACTGCTTATTTCCACTTTCTTCTAAAGAATAATCACCATCAAATGTTATCTCTACAGGAAACAGGTAAAGACAATTCAGAGCTGGACTATCCAGTATGATAGCCACTAGCCCCGTGTGGCTATTCAAATAAAGTTAAATAAAAATTAAAATTGAGTTCCTCAATAGCACTAGACACATTTCAAGTGCTCAATAGCCACATGTAGCTCGTGGCTAGCACTTTGGACAAATTATGGAACATTTCCATCACTACAGAAAGTTTTATGGGACAGTACTGATATAGAGAAAGACCATTTACAGATGCTTAAAGAAAACTATTCATTTCTTATTTGGGAAAAGAGTTCTAAGCCCTACTCAGCAGAGGTGGCTTGACTTAAACCACTGTGGGATTAAATTTGAAGGCTACTGCCCAAAGATTCTGTTATTATCTCAAAATACCATTCCAACGGGCCTAAAATCTCTTTGCATTAAGACTTTCCATTGCTGCAAGTTATCTTTTAAAATCCAAACGTGACAGGAAATGCTGTTTGGTGACAGCAACAACTTGTTAAAGTGCTACTAACTCATAAGCGAGTTTGAAAGTACTTAGAGCAGTTTATGAAAAACCATAAAGACACACAGCACCGTCCAATCCAGGAAGAAAAGTCTGCAGTTACAATAAGTAGGGATGCGCTTCTGTTGTTACCCTTAGGATAAGGAAAATATGTATTACATACCTGAGTCTGTTCCTAGACTTCTCACGAATTTAGACCCAGATTTGGTAATGGTCTTTGTATCTCATTTTGAGAACTTTAGTACATATCTTATTTGAGCCTCACAGAACCTAATTACCACTGGAGTGTGGATTCTGAGTGCTATAGATCCTTCTGGTGAAGGGGAAGACTGAGAGGTAATACATTATCTTGTCAGTGTCTGTCTTGCTTAATTGGTTACTGAAATGATCCCTAGTGGCCAGATTATAGTGAAAGCAAATGGCTAAAATTGCAGGGGCCAGCTAGCTTTTCCTCTTTCATGACTGCGGGCTGCCCTATTAATCTGGCCATTGTACTGCAGAGGTGTGCTTGGGTCACAGGGGAAACAAAGCAGGGGTGCAGACAAGAGTGTAAAGCAAAGTGCTGTCCCTGTTGGTGATCACAAAGCAGGTAAAATGAGTATAAAAAACAACAACAACCTGCAAGGTCACTGTAAGCATGATTGTGGTCGTTCTATGACAAAGACTAAACATTAGGCATTATTATGTTCATACAAAAAATTATTCCACAGAGCAAACTATCTCCTCCACAAAGCAATCTGTGAAAGGCATTTGATGAGAAATACGTGAGTTAAACAATTGCTATAAAGACACCAACATCAGTTTAAATAATCCAAACAAATTGCCTATGGCTAAAGGCAGATTTAATAAACATGCACTTTCCAAATCCTTTAATATGTTTGTTCAATGTCATAACATCTACCAACCAGTTATTAATGGTAGCAAATTTTCTTTATCCTTTTATTTACCATGTCCAGTTTTTGAGCTTCCAAGTTGGAGAGCTTGCAAAACATTTATTAAATAACGTATAAAGGATACACCATTAAAATTCCTGTGCTTATGCCTTGAAGATTAAACTCACATTTCTAGTTAAGAGATGACAGCTATAGCTAATCTTAGAAACATGGTGTCTCTAGGACACATAGAAAAAAAAAGTTTCGGATTTAATGCATGAGCGCTAAGACAAAAATTCTTTGATCTGCAAATATCACATATATGAACCTAACAATTTTTCCTTGAAAACTTTAAGTAGGTCAACTTATTAACTGCTACCATGGAGTTTATATATTCACATTCGCCTATCTTTATGATGAACTGCAGCCCAGAATGGAGTTACAGCCCTGCACTATAAAAAACTTGCCTTTGATTCGAGCAGAGAAATGAAGAAGCAGAAACTAATATTACCATTTGGCTTTGTTATGTTGTAATGGATCCAATACTTTTTTTTTTTTTAACATATCATTATATTTGGTTCTCAGACAAGACCTCGCATGTAGTAAGAGAGAATGGGATTACTCGAGGAGAGGCTTCCATCCCAACTGGGCTATGTTCTCCCATTTGCAGTCAAAATCCTGGCTCAGCCATGAAAGACGGTCTGGCCGGAATAAACCTGACAAAAAAATCAGTGGAGCGTTTGTGATATAATAAAGTGTTCTGGAGGGAAGAGTGGACAGAGAACTGGGATGGGTAGAGAAAAAGGGAATATGTAATTTAAAATGGGAAAAACACTCTTCTTCTCGATTTGATTCATTTATGGAGGAGGAAACCACTAAATAAGGTCTTTCTACATAATCCAAAGCTAATCACTTTTTTTATTGCAATGGATGACCAAACGGCCTCGGTGACCACCCCCCGCCCCACCGCTGCCTCCGCGAAGAAACCGAAAACCCCATTTCTTTCCAAGTGTGCACCCCGGAGAGGAAAGCCAGACTGTGCATTTAGAGTGGAGGGCGGTGCACAGGGCAAAGCAAGTTAGTGCCTTCTTCCCGGCTACCTCGCTCCCCGAGCCAGCCTGACTTGGCTAACGGTAAAGTGAACAGCGAATGGCAGAGAGACCTGGGGGCCAAATTTGGGGTCGCTTCTGACCAGAGTCCTCCCGACAACAAAAGGCCTGGGGTTCCGAAGGGGGCGGCGGGTGGGGACACCTGTCAAAGGACGGGACGGAACCGCAGCCGGCGGGCGGCGCAGGGGCTCGGCGGACAGCACTGCGGCGGCGGCGGCGGCGGCAGGGACCGAGGCGCGTCGGCTCCGCGCTCGCGCGCGGGGGAGAGCCGGCGGGGACCACGCGGCGCCGCCGGACACTCGCGTCTCGCCCGCGGGGGCTCGGGCGGGCGGCTCCGCGCCCGGGGCGCTCCCGGAGGGGGCCCGAGCCGAGCAGGGCCCCCGCGGCCGGGAGGACACCGCCGCCCGAGCCCCGCTGCAGCGCCCGCCGTTCCCGGGCTCCGCCTCCGGGCTGAGCGCGGAGCCGGGCCCGACGCCCCCACTGGCTGCCCGGCGGCCCGGGCGGAGGAGGGGGCGCCGCGGGCGCCGCGCCTACCTGCTCCGGTGCGGCGGGGCCGCGGTCGCCTCGCGGGGCCGTGACCTGCGGCGGAGGCAGCGGCGGCGGCGGCAGCGGCGGCGAGGAGGGCGCTTCCTTCAGGAAGGGGTGGGATCTGCTCGGCCGCCCGCCCCCGCCCGCCCGCTGCGCCGCGGCCCGCCCCCGACTTATTCTGGGGTCCCCGCCGCGAGGCTTCCCACTGAGAGCGGAGTCCCCCACACCCCCGTCCCCGCGCCTCTGGCTGCCGCCGCCCTTCGGCTCCCCTAATAGTTACCCGGGACTGGAGCTGCGTGTGGACGGCCGGACCGCTTCTTTCCAAAGCCTTTGTGGACGCGTTTGCCTGGCGCTCCTCACCCAACAAAAGGAAGGGCAGAATCTGGGATCCTCCGCCTGGTGGTTATTTATTCTTGACCTCTTGTAACCTTCTGGCTGGCTCCCTTCTGTCTACACACCTAGGGTTTTTGCACAAAGCAGCTAAAATTCATTTTCATATCCACTGGCTGAATGTAGTTCTCCGCCACTCTGCGCTCTCCCGCGGTTTTCTTTCAGCGTAAAGAACAAACACCGGGCCAACTTCTGACCCTTGCAAGGAACAGTGGACTCCAAGGCCTCCCTCCCAGCGCCAGCTTGCTCTCTTCTTCCCGGTGTCTCGTCTGCGTCTGTTATAAAACTGTATTCATCGGCATTTTAATAGTTTCCCCACCTCAGACTTCAACCTACCAGTGGTACCCTGTCAGTGACCTCCAGAAGAAGCGTGGATCAATGCCATTTTTATCGCACGCTCACTGTTAATTTCTATTCCAAACGCAGCTTTGCGGAGCTCCCACAATAGGACCTCCTTTATCAACCTGCCTTAGGATGACTGCCATTCTTTTGGGGGGACCCCCCCCCCTTACCACGCCCGTCTTTTATCTGTTGTTGCCTCTCAAAGCACACGGTTCAAATTCTCCAACACTCCTTGCAACTCTTGGAATCCTTGCTTACCTATGTGTACATTGATTTATTGTTACTGTTTTCTCTTGGCTGTTGGACTGTGAGCTTCTTGAGGCCAGGGACCTTACCTTAACTAATGAGAGTGTTATCTCTCCATCTTGTTAAAACAGCAAAAACAAAAACTGAAGTCTCATCTAGAAGCCCTTGAGAGTATGTGCTACATTTTTCCTGGGGTTAGCCTATGTGTATTTTTCTGAGGAGAGTAACTATATCTTTCATCAGACTCTCAAAGTGATCTGTGAGTCCTCATAGTTAAGAGTTGCCTGAGTCCTGGGGCACCTGGGTGGCTCGGTTGGTTGAGTGGCAGGCTTCAGCTCAAGTCATGATCTCCTGGTTGGTGAGTTCCAGCCCCACATCGGGCTCACTGCTGTCAGCCTCTTAGCGCAGAGCCCGCTTTGGATCCTCTGCCCCCCTCTCTCTACCCCTCCCTCACTTGCACTCTCCCCCTCCCAAATAAATAATTATTTAAAAAAAGAATTGCCTGAGTCCCATCCATGAATGAACCCCAGCTCTGATGTGAGAACCTCCCCACTCCATCCCCTCTATGCCACACATTTCTCTCTACAGTACCTGGAAGAACCCTCTAGCCAGACCTTCTTCCAGTCCATGTTTTAAAAACTTCTGGATCCATCCAGACAATTGGTGGTCCCTCTCAACAGTGTCTGCACATCAGAATCACCAGTGAGGGCTTTAAAAAAGACAAGTGCTTGATTCCACCTCAGATACACACGTCAGAACCTGGGGAGGCGGGGAGGGCTGGGAGGGGAGAGGCATGGGTATTTTTACAAAGAGCCATGGGTGATTCTGACCTGCCCATGACTAAAGTCATTGCCTTTCCTGGAAAAAGGGTCCCCAATTTATAAAATATCCTCACTTTTCCTTTCCTCCATGGAAAGATTGAGAAATCTTGCACTATGTTTAATTTATTTGAACATTTTCATTTTCACTTCGAGCCAGGCCCACTTTTGCTTAAGAAACTAACTGGAATTTGTGAGGATAGCAGGCTCAGTGCCATTTGTCAACAGCACTAAATCACTGCCACCTTCATCTCCACAATGTCCATCCAGATAAACCCAAAGCATGAAATAAATTGTATTCCTGACAGTGATATTGACAGCCGAAATATTATGTTAAAATACTGGCCGTGAAGGAGAGCTGGGTGCTATAAGCAGATCTGTTAACGTCATGAGAGTTTTAGTGAAGCTTCGAGGGAACGGATGACAAACAAAACATAAGTTTACCTATGCTTTTATCTTCCTTTTATTGCTTTTGGAATCCTACCCATTAAAATTTGTTCTCTGTGTACTCAATATGACCTTCGATGTTTTAAATCATGTATGGGTGTAAGATCGAAATACTTTCCTAGAACTGGTTGTCTTTTTAAAAAATGTATAGAAAGATTCATCCTGTATTCTTAAATGATTTGTTGACAGTGTTCCAAAATGCTTCAGGCTTTGAGGAAAGGGCTTAAGTACAGAACAAACAGGGCTTAAGGTCTGGTGATAGATGCCAACTATAAACTCCATGGGGGTAGGATGGAGATCAATACACAGAGACATAATCGCTCCACAGCACCATGATTTTGACACCATGCTGCTCCAGCAAATCTGCTGACCAAACAGGTGAACAGCACAGGTGTCCATCTATCTGAGTAGGGGTGATAGGGGTGATGGTTTTTCTGATAGAAGAGAACTTGTTAGCTGGCTGAAACCACAACAAAACATTTAGGATTATGAAGAAATTCTATATTTTGCTCATTTCCTCTCTCTTAGGAAGCCAATTTGTTGTTGTTTATGATTCAAATCACTTCCCTCATTCAGTTGGAAAAAGGGACTGGAAGCACAATTTATAAATAACGCTGCCAGGGTGGTGGGATCCTTGCTGCTGGTTGAATTGCAATATATCGTGTTATAATAAAAATCTCTGTATAACAAAGTTATTGCCAACCCTTCTCCAACCAGCGATAATTCAAGTAATCTCTGAGAAACAATAGAATCATGCAAAGTTTGTTGAAATGGCATTTGATATTTTCCAACGTCTACCTAGTAAAGAAACTTTATAGGGGTAATTAGAAAGAGAATGAGAATACATTTGGTAACAGGATGTTAAATTGGAGCTATTATTTCATTTCCATTTTGACAGAGGACCCAGATAATATCTGTCAACCCCTCTCACATTCCAAGCAGGTGCAGGACCGCTATGTAGGACTTGCAAAGGGGTATTTCCTTAATGTCTCACTTACCTGGAAAATGTGAAAAGGTTGAGGTGGATGGTGGTGAGAGTGCTTGGATCAGAGAAGGATTTCCGTAGAGGAATTGAAGGTATTCTAAGAGATCCCTCCTATGTACCCCCAGGGGCATGTTGGAGGGAGCTCTTCTCTCACCTTAAGTCTGGTGAGAGGTACTTCAGGCAGACCTCTTGGAGAGCTTAGGACGGTTCCCTGCAGTTTGGGGAACTGCCATGGGCTGGTGTCTGCCTAATGCTTGAGAAATCTTAAAGGGCCAGAGTTGGCAAGAGGGATCTGAACACGGGGTAGAGGCCACGGTAGGGGAAGTCATTACTCCCAAGGAAGACAAGTCTAAGAGAGTGAGGCAGACAGTGTGGGCAGGACTTTGATCCTACCCATGAGGATTGCCTAGAAAGGCAGAGATCTGAAAGAACCCAGAGGTTTGTCTCCAGATGGCCAGGGCCCAGAGGAAGAATCTGAGGCAACCAGTCACAGGCAAAATGAACTTGCTTGTGTCAAGGAAATGGGTGTTGAGAGATGCCTCTGCAGGATGGTAATGGTGAGAGTGGTTCTGACAAACCTATAAAACTGCCCACGAAAGAAAGTGTCAGTTGGAAACATCTGCCATTGCTGGAGAAGCTATGCCAGTTAAAGCCCCCCCAAGGCCTTTCTGCCTCCTTAGCTCTCTCTCTTCCCTGCTTTAACCCTGGAGGATTAGGCAGCTTCATGAGAGAAAAGGAGGGGAGAAGACCCAGGATGGGAGAAACACAGAAGAAACCTACTATTACTCCGCTTTGCCACTGAAGTGTGGAGTTTTTTTATTATGACACTGTACCAGACATGTTAATTACTGATCTAAGACTGTATTTTTGACTAAAATAAATCAGAAACGCTTTTTATTATTTGAGCGTGACCCCAAAAGTCATAAGGCTTACACATTAATTCATCCAAGGGCAGGAGAAACATGCAGCCCCACAGAGCAGGTTTGAACAGCATGATGGAGGAGACTAAGGCTGTTTTCTGATTATACCATGAGTCCTGCTGGGTCAACATATCAGTGGTACATTCAGATATATTGCATTCCACCTCACACTTTATACCTTAAAGCTTCCGGGGCACCTGGGTGGCTCAGTCGGTTGAGCGTCCGACTTCGGCTCAGGTCATGATCTCATGGTTTGTGAGTTGGAGCCCCTCATCGGGCTCTGTGCTGACAGCTCAGAGCCTGGAGCCTGCTTCTGCTTCTGTGTCTGCCTCTCTCTCTGCCCCTAACCCACTCGCATTCTGTCTCTGTCTCTCTCAAAAAAAAATTAATAAATAAACATTAAAAAAATTAAAAAAAAAAACTTCTGAGGATGTCTTATGTTGGCATCTTACCTAAACTACAAACAAGTGACATGTGTCAAGAAATTCCTTCACATGTATATACATTATAACTTAAGCTTTCCAACAAGAAAGTTAGAAGTGAAGATACTAAATTAAAACATCCAAATGGGGGCCGCCTGGGTGGCTCAGTCAGTTAAGACTCTTGGTTTCGGCTTGGGTCATGATCTCATGGTTTCGTGAGTTCGAGCCCCACATCTGGCTCTGTGCTGACAGTGCAGAGTCTGCTTAGGATTCTCTGTCTCCTTCTCTCTCTGCCCCCCCTCCCCCACTCACACTGTCTCTGTCTCTCTCAAAATAAATAAATAAATTTTAAACATGTTTAATAACCCCCCCATCCAAATGGATCTAAATGTTGCTTTGACTTTCTATTAAATAGTTGTCTGCCACACATCCCTCACCTCTATCTAAATGGCTAGAATTAGATAAAAGGCATCTCTCAGTCAGAAAAGTCGATGTTTTGAAAGGCTACAGCCACGTGCAGCACGTCCTAGATCAAGGACATATTAATTTTTCAGAGTTTGCTCCACCAGGCCAGCGGCCTCAAACCAGCGTATCTGTAGTGCCCTGGAGTGATAAAGGAGAAAGATTTCCAACACATAGACTAACACATACAGGGGTGCCTTCCTGTGGGGGCTGACATGTGGCTGCTTGATATGATCACCTTGGTGACGGTTTCCATATGATGTACTTGGCAACCGTGGGAATCCCCAAACACTTCTCTGTATTCTCTTGAGTGCTAGGCAGCATCATCTCATTCCCGTCCTCCAGTGGGAGAGCAGAGTTGCCAAGAGGTCTGTGACTGGTGCTCAGAGGGAAGGCCTCCAATAAACACCAGATTCTGTGTTCTGAAATTCACTGCGACCCCGTTTTCCCTCCGTGAACTAAGACACTGTGCTTTGTAGCAAGAGAATAAGCCAGACAGTGTGAACAGTTTTGATTTCGCTCAATCCCATCTCTTTTAGACCTTTTGCCAACATGCATTAAGTGTATAGAAGCCATTCATTATTTATGTGATAAAAAAATACTTTCTAAATCAGAGGGCTACAGATTAATCATTTTATAGCATGATATTCTTTTGTTGCAAATGACTGTTTTGAGGAATTTAGATGATTCTTAATCAGTCTTCTAAGTTCTACCCAAGAAATGTGGCTTCAGCTCTAGAGTTGTCTTGCTCCACTCTGCTGCCTGCCCCTTAGCTGCCCCACCCTCTACCCTCAGACCTTGTCATGACCAGTAACTAGAGTTAACATGGCACAGAGTAGGTGGCCTGCTGGATGCTGCTTCAGTGCTTGTGAACTATTTTAAATATCACCCCTGGATACAGGCTCAATTTCCCTTCACCAAAAAAAAATTATCTTCTATAATTCTTTCTTGCTCTCTCCCCACTCTTAGAATATGAAAGTTTGCATTCTATTTCCAAGCTTAACTCTACCAGTTGTTATTCTTATTTCTGTCCTTTCCCAAGACTCTCTCTTAAAGGTATCTAATCCTCCCTTCTCAAGTGTCTATTAAACATGGGCATATTTCCTCCATCCTAAAAACGCCTTCTATAGGGGCGCCTGGGTGGCTCAGTCAGTTGAGTGTTGGACTCTTGATTTCAGCTCTGATCGTGATCCCAGGGTTGTGGGATCAAGCCCTGCGTTGGGCTCTGTGCTGACAGCATGGAGCCTGCTTGGGATTCTCTCTCTCTCGCTCTCGCTCTCGCTCTCGCTCCTCCTCCCTCCCCCTCTCTCTATCTATCTCAAGACAACAACAACAACAACAGCAACAACACCTTCCATAGATCCTGCTTTCTCAGTCAAATTCCTGTTTCATTACTTTCTTTCCCTTTAATGAGAAATTTCTCGAAAACATTGTGTTCACTTGCTATTTCCACGTTAGTCTGGTCTTTGATGAACTCTTAGCCTCCAGAAATCTGGAATCCACACCCTCTGTTGAAAATGCTCCCTTGTAGATGCACAAAGAATGACCTTCCAGGCACCAAGAGCCACTGACTGCTGTACAAACCCCTGCTTCATCTCCCTGTCCTTTTTGAAACTAGCTGGTCCTTCCCTTCCTGGCATGTCCTCACAATCCCCTGGATTTCTTTCTTCCTCTCTGACTACTTCCTCACATATTCATTCTTCCACAGAAATGCCCATATGAAAATGTGGTGTTCAATATCCTGCCCTTGGTCTTCTCTCTTCTTGCACTGTGTAATTTTACCTCTTTCCAGATGACTCCTCCAAAGCACTCATCTATCATGGGTCTCTGTCTGATGAGCCAGTCAATACTTCCAACTCAAAGCCAGTCTAGGAACATCTCCTTATTTGTAGACCAGCCTGGAATCTTCAATTAGCATCAACTCGTTTTCTCTTCGAGTGATCTCATCTTCACCTAGTAACTAAGTTCTATTTCTTGCTCTACGAGAAATCTACAAGATTTTACAACATCTTAGGAATCTGTTTCCTTTTCATTTCTACTGCTTTTGGGCAAGACCTCATCACCTCCAGCAAGCCCAATTATCTTATTTCCTCCTTCTGCTTCCACTCTCTCTCCTACTCCAATTCCCTTTCTCCCTGCCTCCCAAGATCTTTTAAAATAGTTTAATTTTATTCTTTTATTTCACTTCTTTTTATGATCCTATATACCCAATTAAAAAGTGAAAAGAATCCACATTTGTATAAAGAAAAAGTTAATCACCTCCCATTGTCTCCAACCTCTTTCTTCCTACTCCCAATGTTAACAGCTCAGTATATAGCTTTTGGAAATTTTTTCATGCTCATGCAAACATATTTTCACATTTTTAACCTAAAAATGGAGTCATAGTATATATATTACTTTAGAACTCTCTTCTTATTTAAAAGTGTATCAAGGTCATCTCTCCAAGTCAATAGATATAAAGCTAACTCACTTAAAAAAGAAATCACAGCTTTATTCAGATGTCATTCACATACCATATAATTCATCCATTTGAAGTGAACAATTCAATGATTTTTAGTATATACACAGAGTTATGCACCTATTACCATAATTAATTATACAACATTTTCATCACTTCAAAAAGAAACCTCATACCCATTATCAGTCATTCCCTACTTTTCCCCAACACCTCTTCCAGCCCCTTACCATTACTAACCTACTTTCTGTCTCCATGGATTTGTCCATTCTGGATATTTTATACAAATGGAATCATATAATATGTGGTCTCTGGTGTCTAGATTCCTTCACTTAGCACGTTTTCAGGGTTCATCCACGTAGCATCTATCCGTACTTAATTCATTTTTTTTAGTCAAATAATATTCCAATGAATGGATGTACTACATTTTATTTTATTTAACCATTCATCTGTTGATAGACATTTGGATTATTTCTACCTTTTGGCTATTATGAATAATTCTGCTATGAACATTCATGTATAAGTTTTTTTAGAGATTTTGTTTTTAAGTAATCTCTACACCCAACATGGGGATCAAACCCACAGCCCCAAGATCAAGAGTTGAGCGCTCTGTGGACTGAACCAGCCAAGTGCCCTTCATGTATAAGTTTTTAAAATGTAGATATATTTTTAAATTTCTCTTGGGTGCACACCTAAGAGTGAAATTTTGGGTCATGGTAACTATATTTAACCTTTTTAGGAACTGCCAGACCACTTTTCAAAGTGGCTATACCATTTCACATGACCACCAGTGGTGTGTGAGGGTCCCCATTTCTTTACATTCCCACCAATGCTTGTTATTGTGTTTATTTTAAAAATTGTTTTTAAAATTATAGCCATGCACCAGTCTAATTGCTCTGATCGGACCGCTAGTACAAAGTTGAATAGAAGTGGCAAGGGCAGACATCCTTATCTTGCTCCTAATCTTAAGGGGAAAGCATTTAGTACTCCACCATTGAACATGACGTTGCTGTGAGTTTTGTAGCTGGCCGCTATCAGGTTGAAAATGTTGCCTTCTATTCCTAGTTTGTTAAGTGCTTTTCTCATGAAGCGATGTTGGATTTTGTTCAATCTTTCTTCTCTGTCTATTGAGATAATCATATAATTTTTGTCCTTTATTCTATTAATATGACATATTATATTAATTGAGTTTGGGGGTACCTTGCTTGCTGGCACAAATCTCACTTGGTCATGGTAGATAGTTCTTTGAATATATTGCTGGATTCATTTTGCTAGAATATTGTTGAAGATTTTTGCATATATTCATAAGAAGAGATCCTGGTCAGCAGTTATCTTTTCTTGTGATGTCTTTGTCTGGTTTTGGTATCAAGGACCAATATTGGCCTCAAAAACTGAGTGGAGCTAAGTTATTTTTTCTAACAGTTTATAAAATATTAGTAAGTATTTCATGATTTGGGTGTATCACAATTTACTTAACCAAAGCCTTATTTATAAATATTTAGTTTGTTTCAATTTTTTTTTTTTTGCCTCCATTAACAATGTTTTGGGGAACCTGGCTGGCTCAGTCAGAAGAGCATGTGACTCTTGATCTTGGGGTTGTAAATTCAAGCCACATGTTGGCGTAGAGATTACTTAAATAAATAAACTTAGAAAATAATGTGTTGGATATATATGCTTATGTACTTATGCTTTCATTCCCGAAAGAAAATCCTAAATGTGAAATTTCTGATTCAAAATGTATGTACACTTACCCTAAATAGAGCGCCTGGGTGGCTCTGTTGGTTAAGTGTACAACTTTGGCTCAGGTCACGATTTCACACTTCATGAGTTTGAGGCCCTCACTGAGCTTCGTGCTGACAGTGAGGAGTCTGCTTGGCATTCTCTCTCTCCCTCTCTCTCTCTGCCCCTCCACCACTCTCTCTCTCTCTCAAAACAAATAAACTTAAATATATATATATATATATATATTAATTTATAGATATTTCCAGATATATTTCCAAAAATGTTGTAATGATATGGACCCCGCCATCAGTGTATGAAAATATCAGCTTCTCTACATTCCACCAAATACTGAATGATATCACTGTTTAAAAATATTTTAAAGTTGCCGATTTTATGCTTTCTTTTCATTTTCCTCATTGACATTTTTCTGTTATGTAATTTTTAAGAAGTCTTCATACATTAGGGATAATAATGCCTTTTCTCTTACATATCTAACATTTTCCTCCTGTTTATCACTTTTCTTTTGACTTTGGTTTTGATGTTTTTAACATTAAAATATTTTTAATTTTTTTAAGTTCAAATATTCCTCTTCTTTCTTCCTAAGGTCAAAGAGAAATAGTTGACCTTAAAAAAAATTCCTTCCTTCCTTCTTTCTTTTTCTTTAAAATTTTTTTATATTTATTTATTTTTGAGAGAGAAAGACAGAGCATGAGCAGGGGAGGGGCAGACAGAGAAGGAAGACACAGAATCTGAAGCAGGCTACCCAAAACCATAAAATACCTAGGAATAAATCTAACCAAAGAGGTGAAAAATCTATACACTGAAAACTATAGAAAGCTTATGAAAGAAATTGAAGAAGACACACACAAAAAAATGGAAAAAGATTCCATGCTCCTGGGTAGAAAGAACAAATATTGTTAAAATATTGATACTACCCAAAGCAATCTACATATTCAATGCAATCCCTATCAAAGTAACACCAGCATTCTTCACAGAATTAGAACAAATAATCCTAAAATTTGTATGGAACCAGATAAGACCCTGAATAGCCAAAGCAGTCTTGAAAAATAAAAGCAAAGCAGGAGGCATCACAATCCTGGACTTTAAGATGTATTACAAAGCTGTAATCTTCAAGACAGTATGGTACTGGCACAAGAACAGACACTCAGATCAATGGAACAGAACCAAGAAATGGACCCACAAACGTATGGCCAACTAATCTTTGACAGAGCAGGAAAGAATATCTGATGGAGTAAAGACAGTCTCTTCAGCAAATGGTTCTGGTAAAACTGGACAGCGACATGCAGAAGAATATCCTGGACCACTTTCTTGCACCATACACAAAAATAAACTCAAAATGGATGAAAGACCTAAATGTAAGGCAGGAAGCCATCAAAATTCTCAAGAAGAAAGGAAAAAAACCTCTTTGATCTTGGCCACAGCAACTTCTTACTCAACACGTCTCTGGAGGCAAGGGAAACAAAAGCAAAAATGAACTACTGGGACCTCATCAAAATAAAAAGCTTCTGCACAGCAAAGGAAACAATCAGCAAAACTAAAAGGCAACCAACAGGATGGGAGAGGATATTTGCAAACGACACATCCAATCAAGGGTCAGTATCCAAAATCTATAAAGAACTTATCAAACTCAACACCCAAAAAGCAAATAATCCAGTGGAGAAACGGGCCAAAGACATGAATAGACACTTCTCCAAAGAAAACATCCAGATGGCCAACTGACACATGAAAAAATGTTCAACATCACTCATCATCAGGGAAATACAAATCAAAACCACCATGAGATACCACCTTAACATTAACAACTCAGGCAACAACAGATGTTGGCAAGGATGCAGAGAAAGAGGGTCTCTTTTGCATTGTTGGTAGGAATACAAGCTGGTGCAGCCACTCTGGAAAATAGTATGGCTATTTTCCATACTATGTATGGAATAGTAAGGTTCCTCAAAAAACTAAAAATAGAACTACCCTACGACCCAGCACTTGTCCTACTAGGTATTTATCCAAGGGATACAGGTGTGCTGTTTTGAAGGGACATATGCACCCCAATGTTTATATAAGCACTATCAACAATAGCCAAAGTATGGAAAGAGCCCAAATGTTCATTGACGGATGAATGGATAAAGAAGATGCGGTATATATATACAATGGAGTATTACACAGCAATCAAAAAGAATGAAATCTTGCCATTTGCAGCTACATGGGTGGAACTGGAGGGTATTATGCTAAGTGAAATTAGTCACTCAGAGAAAGACAAATATCATATGACTTCACTCATATGTGGACTTTAAGAGACAAAACAGATGAACATAAGAGAAGGGAAACAAAAATAATATAAAAACAGGGAGGGGGACAAAGCATAAGAGACTCATAAATATGGAGAACAAACAGAGGGTTACTGGAGGGGGTGTGGGAGGGGGGAATGGGCTAAATAGGTAAGGGGCTTTAAGGAGTCTACTCCTGAAATCATTGTTGCACTATACGCTAACTAATTTGGATGTAAATTTAAAAAATAAAATTTAAAAAAAAAATCTGAAGCAGGCTCCAGGCTCTGAGCTGTTAGCACAGAGCCTGACGCAGGGCTCAAACTCACTAACTGTGAGATCATGACCTGAGCCAAAGTCTGGACGTTTAACCAACTGAACTACCTAGGCACCCCTCTTTTTCTTATAGGTTTTTATAGTTTATAAGTTTCCAGTTTCACTTGGGAAGTTCTCTTCCAATCCAAGTTTACACATTTTCCCAACTTTCTGTTAATGTTTGTATTGTTTTACTTTTTTACTTTTAAATCTCTGACACATTTGAAATTTTTTATTTATGTTGCAAGGTAAGGGTTGAATTTGGTCTCCTTCCAGTTTAATTGATAATTATGACAGTACTTTTAATTAAATAAGCCATCATCAAATTACCACCTTTGTCATGGACTAATTTTTTTTTAATTTAAAAAATGTTTTTTAATGTTTATTCTTGAGAGAAAGAGAGAGAGAGAGAGAGAGAGAGAGAGAGACAGAGCGTGAGCAGGAGAGGGGCAGAGAGAGAGGGAGACACAGAATCCAAAGCAGGGTCCAGGCTCCAAGCTGTTCGCACAGAGCCTGACTCGGGGCTTGAACCCACAAACCATGAGATCACGACCTGAGCTGAAGTCCGAGGCTTAACCAACTGAGCTACCCAGGCACCCCTGTCATGGACTAATTTTAATGTCAACTTGGATTTATTTCTGGGTTCTTTGTGCCAATACCGTTGCACTTTGATAATTTTAATAAAGTCAGGCAAATTGTCCCATGCCATTCCTTTTCACAAATTTCTTCCCTACTCTTAGACATTTATTTTGTTATAGTACAGTGAACGTTATTGGTTGCCTTCTCAGCTTTCCAAATACCCTTTCCTACTGGGCAGTAGCCATAATTGGGTGGACGGATCCACTCTTAGCCATAGAGGTGGCCTCGATTGGCCTAAGCCAATCAGTTTAATCCTATTTCTCTGGCTCTGGCTCAAGAATGTGTGCATGGGGGAGTGAGACCTAAATTGGTCTAATCAGAATGAAACTTTGCATTTTTCATTAAAGGCTGAGAGAAATAGCAAATAGCTCTGGTGGCAACAATCTTGCAACCATGAGACAGGCCAGTCTGAACATGATGCCAACACAACCACCAAAGTCCCTTTTGTAAATTCATTGGAATCAGGTTTTCTGTTACTCCCAATGGAAAACCCCCTAACTGATACACATATGGGCTTTTCAAAAATTTTTCTTTCTAAAATCTAACATGAAAATGATCTTCCACTGTCCCACTTCCATCTTTCCACTGGGTACAAAACTAGATTATAGCCCTCTAGCATGGCCTTTAGGGCTTGCTGCAGTCTGATTCTAACCACTTCCCAGCCTAATTTCCCATTACATTGTCCCTCCCCCCAACCCATCACCTAAATCCACCTCAAATGCATCTCCCCATCCCCGTTCCCCTACTGGCATTCTCGCATGTTCAGCCTTCTATTAAAGTTGTGTACGGGGGCACCTGGGTGACTCAGTTGGTTAAATGTCTGTCTTCAGGTTGGTGAGTTCAAGCCCCACATGGGGCTCACTGCTGTCAGTACAGAGCCCACTTCAGACCCTCTGTGCCCCTCTCTTTCTCTGCTCCTCCCTCACTCTCTCTCCCTCTCAAAAATAAATAAACATAAAAAAATAAAGTTGTGGGGCGCCTGGGTGGCTGAGTCGGTTAAGCATCCTACTTCCGCTCAGGTCACGATCTCATGGCTGGTAAGTTTGAGCCCCGCATAGGGGTCTGTGCTGACAGCTTGGAGCCTGGAGCCCGCTTCGGATTCTGTGTGTGTGTGTGTGTCTCTCTCTCTCTCTGCCCCTCCCCGGCTCATGTCCTGTTTCTGTCTCTCTCTCCTTCAAAATAAATAAACATTAAAAAGTTAAAAAAAATTAAGTTGTGTATAGATTTTGACATACAATTCTCCAAACGTGTATCGAATGCTTACTCCTATGGAAATGGCCTATGCAAAGTGCTGGGGACACAGCATGAGTTACAGAAAAATGCTGCCTTCAAGGACTTACTGTGTGGTGGGGCAGTCAGACTCATAACCAGAGGGCTTCAATGTGGTGTGGTGAACGCTCTCATAGTCAGCTATACAATGCCTTGTATATGGTAATGGTGAATCAGCATTTGTGAAACAGAATTGGATTTAAGGCCATGTTAACACAAGCATATCCACAAAGATACATTAGTGCATTTGAAGGAACAAAACTACCATGCAGAAAAATAAAGTAAACACATGAAATGAATAAGAACTTTTAACAAAGTATAGTCATCTATAACTCTTGTGAAGTCTTTGTCTGGTTTTGGCATCAGGGTAATACTGGCCTCAGAAAAGGTGAGTTGAGCTAAGTTATTTTTTAAACAACTTTATAATATTCCATGAATTGCCAGTACAACCCTTCCTTTCTCCACACACACACACACACCTTGGGGCTGTGGTGGGCCCCGTGCTTCTGAAGATGAAGTGAGATGAATAGAACCAATTGATCCGAAGAAAGAAGTGAGTTCCAGACACATACACTCAGACTAGAGCTGGTGCCAGTGAAAAGAGGGCTTCTGCTTTGTTCACCTTAGTACCTCAGTCACCTTAGATACCCCAGTAGAGGGGCGCCTGGGTGGCTCAGTCCATTAAGCATCTGACTCTTGATTTTGTAAGTTCGAGCCCCACTTAGGGCTCGGCGCTGACACTGCAGAAACTGCTTGGGATTCTCTCTCTCTCTTCTTTCTCTGCCCCTACCCTGCTTTCTCTCTCTCTCTCTCTCTCTCAAAATAAATAATAAACAAACTTTAGATACCCCAGTATCCTTGCACACATCTTGACACACAGAGCAAGTGCTCAATTACTGCTCACTGAATTGTAAAACACTCCCATCTCTCCCCCCGCCCCACCCCCTTAGAAAGCTGGGACTGGCCCCTTGCTAACAAAGTCCTCTCTTATCTCCAGGCTCTTTGTTACCTTCTCCCACATCTCTTTCCAACCTTTCCTCTTTAAAGGCTGCGTCCACCTTCGTTCAAACCACAGTGTCCTGTGAAAGAAGGTGAGCGGGGCCTGTCAGTACAAGATCTGATCCACCCTGGAATTCCAAACTCTCCTGGGGCCTGCCTGTCTCCTAGGACAAAATTAGTAACAAATCTCAGACTGTTCATTTCTGAACAGGTTCCTGAGAACCAGGCCTTGCAGTCTCAGACCACAGCCCCCAATGCGTGAGTCTGCCCAATCTTTACCTGCTGCTCAGCACTGCATATACACACTTTATTATCTTTCTCACCTTTTTCTCCTTCAAATGCACTAATTGAAAGGTAGGCGTCCAACACTACCGCCTGACAATCTCAGTCCCTGGTCTCTGCAGATCCCATCTCCACAGTGCCAGCTGCCCAGTCTCCCTTCATACAGTGCTTCCAAACCCACAGAGTTCTGAGCTTCCAAGAGGCAGGCTGACCAGATCTTTCCCCTGGGGGTGCTGGCTGGGCCTCTCCTCCGCTGCCCTTTGCTAACAGTCTCTGTCACTCTAGATCAGTATTTGAAAGTAACAAAACAATCCTTGTTTTAAAGCTGTCTTCAACGTTTCGCTGGCTCAGTCTGCTCTCCCCCTACTTGTGGGTTCGTGAGACTAGGTTTAAGTTCAGGATTCACAAGCACAACTTGGCAAGAGGCCATCTTGCATTATAAATAGGCATGACAGGCCCCCAAGTGCTGGGTGAGAAGGAGGCCCCTGCGGGAGTGGAGTCAATTCAATTAAACTCCACCCAGCAACCTCCTGTCAGGGAACATACAACTCAGGGAACAGTACAAGTCGGTTCTTATGCCATCAGCTGGTTGTGTCACCTTGGGCTAGCCAAATTCTCCGGGTCTCCGCTGTAAATTAAAGTTTTGGACCTTAGATGATCTAACTCTCACAGACTGATTTTAGATATAGGGTCACGCATCACACATGCAGTCTGGAGCTGATGCAAGTCGCTGTGATATCCCCTCTCCTTTTCTATTAACAGATTTACACAGACAAACCTGATTAAAAATCAAGAGCAGTTTTGGGTGGTTAATTAAATCTTCTAACACTAAAAGGGGAGGGAATATCACTGTCACCAAACAACCATCGACTGTCCTTGGTGGCAGTGGTGGGGGAGGGTTCTGGCCTTGGTTTAGCTGCAATTGGTGGGGCCACGGTGGCCTTCTCCCCAACCATTGCTGTTGCCATCCCATGGAGCTACCCCTAAACCAGCCTCATGGGAGTTTAAGAAGACTCCTGCCCCCTCCTCATTCCCAAAGTTTGCAGACTAGAGCAATGGAACCAATTTCTTATTCTGTAAGAGCAGCTCTACTCCTATTTCTGTTGTATACACAGGCATGTGTCTGCATAATACTTGAAAGAAAATGTTAATTAACGCAATCTCCCCTTTATCTTATGGAATTCTTCCTTATTTGCCCCATTTAAGACAGTTGCCCTTTCTCTGCTCTGTCTCACCACCTTGTTTATTTCCTTCACAACACTTATTACAATCTATAATGATCTTGTTTATTTATTAACTTATTTATTATTGGTTTCTCCCATAAGAATCTACTCTCAGCAAGGTCATGAAGCAGTCTATCTTGTTCATAGTTTTATCTAAGTGTCTAGCTCGCTACCCGGTACATATTAAATATTCAATAAATATTTGTGGAATAAGAGGCATGACACGATAACACATTTTCATGTAACCGCACACATACATAAAAAAATCACTCATCAGTGCTTACTACATGTCAGGCATTGTGCTAAGCACTTTACATGGATCAACTCATTTAGATCTCATATAACTGTATGAAGTAGGTGTTATTATTATTTTTAAATGTTTATTTATTTTTTTTAAAGAGAGAGAGAGACAGAGCGTGAGCAGGGGAGGGGCAGAGAGAAAGGGAGACACAGAATCCAAAGCAGGCTTCAGGCTCTGAGCTGTTAGCACAGAGCCTGATGCGGAACTCGAGCCCATGAACGGTGAGATCATGACCTGAGTAGAAGTTGGACGCTTAATCTACTGAGCCACCCAGGTGCCCCAAGTAGGTGTTAGTATCCCCAGTTTACAGTGAAGTCAACAGGGGCACAGAGTGGATAATTAACTCACCTAAGGTCACACAGTGAGCTGGGTGGGGCTGGAACTGAATCCCAGCAGTCTCTCCAGAGTCTGTGCTCTTAACCATTATGCTATAAAAACTCTGAACAAATAATACCGTATTTAGCACATTTGGAGTCTCCTGGCGTGGCAGACACTCTTGGCACCTCACTCGATATCTATCTCAACCCTCCCTGCCTTTTTCTGGCCAACTTCCTTATGGTTCAGAAAGGCAACGTGGCCAACCCTAGCACTAAGCCAATCTTGATAACTTCATGTCCATTTAGTATTTACACATCCTCAACCTTTTTTGCATATAGGGAGCATGTGACCTGCTTCTGCCCAATGAGAGACCAGAAGAAGTCAATTGGGGGGATCTCCTCTTAAAAAATTTTTTTTTAATTTTTTAATGTTTATTTATTTCTGAGACAGAGAGAGACAGAGCATGAGTGGGGGAGGGGCAGAGAGAGAGGGAGACACAGAATCTGAAGCAGGCTCCAGGCTCTGAGCTGTCAGCACAGAACCCGACGTGGGGCTGGAACTCACAAACCGTGAGATCATGACCTGAGCGGAAGTCGGTCGCTCAACCGACTGAGCCACCCAGGCACCCCCAAAATTTTTTTTTAATGTTTATTTTTGAGAGAGAAAGGGAGACAGAGCACGAGTGGAGGAGGGACAGGGAGAGAGGGAGACACAGAATCTGAAGCAGGTTTCAGGCTCTGAGCTGTCAGCACAGAGCCCGACATAGGGCTGGAACTCACAAACCGTGAGATCATGACCTGAGCCAAAGTCGGATGCTTGACTGAGTCACCCAGGTGCCCTGAGGGATCCCCTCTTAAAATGAGACTGGCAGCAGCTAAGAACTCACTGATGCCATTTTTCTTCTTGTTGTGTACGTGGAGTTGCAAAGGCCATGTTGGGACCATGAGAGGATGAACATGAGGACAAAATGCCGACACGCTCAGGATGGTAAACTAAAAACGCAATAAAAACATGAGTCTGATGACATTGTGTTGCTGCTGAACCAAGCTGGGAATCACCTTCTTTCTGACCTCTCATTATAAGAGATAAGTAAATATCTGTATGTAAATGTTTTTTTAAACAGGTTTATTGAGGTACAATTTAATTTAGGCACCATAAAGTACACCCACGTATACAGTTTTAGTAAATTTGCAGAGTTGTGCCATCACCACTACAAACCAGTGTTAGAACATTTCCATCACCCCACAAAGATTCCTTGCACCGGTGTGCAGGTGATCCCCATTCTTACAACTGTAGCAGCCACTAATTTGCTTTCTGTCTCTATAGATTTGCCTTTTCTGGGCATTTCCTAAACACCTATTTGTTTGTTTGTTTTAGCTGAAAATATTCCTCATTGCCGTTCAGAGCATATGGCTATGCAGCTGGTGATGGAGCCCACACTCAGGTGACAGCATAAAGGTGTGATAGTGGTATTGTGGTTACAGATCAAAAAAAAAAAAAAAAGAATCCTCTAGGGGTGACGGGACTATTCTGTATCTTATAATGATGGTTACGTGAATCTATCCATGTGTTAACATTTTTAGAACTATCCATTCTACAAAAGGGAAGTTTTACTGTATGTAAATTTAAAGATTAAAGTTAAAAAAGAGTCCTTGCCTTTTAGAGATACATGTTGAAATATTCATGGGTGAAATGATACAAAATCTAGTGTTTGCTCCAAAATAATATGGGAAGGAGGGAAATGGTGGGGCATAGATGAAACAAGATTGACTATGAGCTTATAATTGTTGAAACTGGATTCATTATAACTCTCCAAGCTTTCGTTATGCTTTCTTATCTCTTTCTGTAAATGTTCAAAGATTTTCGTCATAAAAAGCTAAAAATAAAAAGCACTGGTGAGCAAGAATGAAGTTTCTTCCTGTTTGCATGCTTAAAAGAGGCTTATTTCTGATTTCCAGACTGATGGCCCTCCCAAAAAGAAGGAATTATCTACACAGGTGAAGTGATGGAAAAAATATATACAATGTCTCTATACAATTTATGCACATTTCACAATAGGAGAAAAGATTTTTTTGGGTATATGGTTCCCCAGAGCTGACTACATTTTAAAAGTTATCTTTATATCAAATCAGAACTAATAGCTACCATTTATTGACCTGCTTACGACAGTCAACAAAATAATCTTCTAAATAAAACATCTTGAATCTTTACACCTCCTCCAGAAGATGTTATTCTCATTTTACAAAGGAGATAACCAAGGAGAGACAGGCTGCACATCTACCATTAGTGCAGTTGGAATGCAAATCCAGATCTATTTCCAGAGATTGCCTCTTACCCAATGGACTTCTGGAGCAGACTCTCTACTAAGCGGAATGCCTTTTACAGGTTCCATGCACCTATCCCCCTACTTCTGCCTGCTTCTCTCCTAGTATCTGGCACCTGTGACCTTCTTCAGAGGACTCCTCAGGGCTAGTGGGTCAGCTTTGCCCCAGCCCAGAGAGCCGAAAGTGCACATAGTTTTACATCTCCATAAGTGGCACAAAGTCAGTGATTCACTGCTCAGGAGTACCAAAGTCAAAGTCCCTTGTTTGGATGGAGACAAACTCTGAGGTGTACTTAACCCTCCAGAGCCCCCATGGATATCAGGCAGAAGCAGAACAGGCACCTGAGATCACACTCTCGCTCAGCGTTTTTCACTTCCCTGTCCTGCTTCCTTCACTGGCTTCTCATGAGAGTATCTGCTTCCTAAGTCCCTTGCTCATGAACCCCTGTCTCAGGGACTGCTTCTTGGGAGCCTAGTCAAAGACAGCTTCTTTTTCCTATTTAGATGCAGTTTCATTGCTAATAATTCCTTACCTAGGAAGCATTTATGAGAATGTTTGTGTGTTTGTACACGGATAAAGTCTTATGTACTGAAATGTGAGTGCAGTTACTGCAGTCACTGGAAATAGAGATGTCAAAGAAGAAAGGACCAGCATTACCGTCTATAAAGATCACCCTGACCTGTGATAAGAAGCCAAGGAATGTGGTCTCATCTACCACAGTGTCCATGCAAGTACTCCAGGGGCAGAGCTGTAGTAGAGTGGGCTTCCGGATAATGATCCAAATACCATCTGCTGAAACAACAGTGCTTTAAACCCATAAAGGTGGCCATGAGTGTTGGGAAGAGAGTCTGATAGTGTGGGTTGAAGAAGAGAGGAAGAATACCTTGAAAAAGCTTAAAACTGGGCTCTAAAGGCTTTAAGAACAATATAAGACTTTCCTGTAAGCCCCTTGCTGGAAAGCAGCCATGGCATTTACAGGGAATAGAGACTACCTGTGTTGCATCCCCAGAGACAAGAGGATTTCAGTTTGACAAGGATTCTCCTAGCTGTAGTGCTATCCTATCCACAGGAGAGTTTGGTTCCGTACCTAATCTGGGGCAGTTCGTATTCTGGCTAATGGGAAGTAACAACGACCTCGTACTGTTGTGAAGGGAATGTTATTAGAGCCATACATTTCATTAGATACATAAACCACTGGAACATGATAGGAATTCAGTGAATGATACTTATTCCTATTAGCGGAGCTGCAAATCTTCTTCTTTGAATGTCTTTCGTAATGACCTGAGGCTGGGAGGTTGCAAGGCATACTCACGCGCACTGCTGGAGGCAGGGAGCATATGCATTCTTTAGAAAGAGATATGGCGAGTTAAACACCCCTAGACAAAGTCAGTCAGGGCTTCCATAGCAGTTCGTTCTTCTCTATGATATATTATTTCACCATGGTACATGCCCATTTTTTCTGTTGAATAGGGCTCTCTCCATCACCAGAAAGAGAATTCTTTGAGGGCCGTGGAAAATAGTTATGATGAATTAAGTGAAAAAGAAAAATAATTTTATCTAGATAATCACCATGACCCTGTAAAAGTTATATAAAGACATGCCAACAAGGGCTAGAAGGGGGTGTGAACATATGAAAACAGGTTACTTTACTGCAGTGATGCTCTTATGGGTAAATTTTTAAAATTTTGGCTTTTTATTAATATTTCTACAATATTGTGTGTAGGCCTGTGCAGTTAAACTGTTTTTTAATAAAAAAATGTGGCCGATCTTCCACTGTGGAAGTATCTCAGGTTTTCATAGAATGACAGCCTCTCAAGGTCCCTTGTGGCCAGGCGTCTGGTATTTCCCAGCTCCTAGGACCACACTCTGAGACTCGCAGAACAGCTCAAAAGCAATTGCCTGTGTGTAATGTCGATGTGGTCAGAACCCAGTGGAAAAATAGTTACAATAAGGTGGAGTCAACACAAGTTGTGAAAGAGTTGACCCCTAACTCTAAAAAATACTTTTTAAACGTTTACTGAATATCTGCTATATGCTAGTCACTCTCCCAAGCGCTGGGGATCCAAAAGATGAACAGGACACTGTTCTTGCCTTCAAAGGAATTCAAAGCCCAATAGGGAAGGGAAACAGCAAATAACCAGCTACAGTATAATATGGTAAATGCCAAGATGGAGCACAGAATAAATGCTGTGGGATGGTTAATTAGGGCATGTTTGGGGGCACAGAATAGGAATGACTTCAAACTGGCTGAGATCAAGAAGGGCTCATTATAAGGATACGGGGAAATATCATAGAACCCAAGGAGGAAGCACATCTTGGCCCCTCAAGATATAAGAACTGCAATTCCTAGATATAAAATTCCTTTGGAACTAGGGGTGCCTGGCTGGCTCAGTTAGTGGAGCATGCCACACTCTTGATCTCGGGGTTGTGAGTTCGAGCTCCACATTGAGATTGCTTAAAAATAAAATCTTAAAAAAAAAACACCTCAGGAACTACAGTAGCTAATAGTCTCACCATCTCCCTCCCTCTCTCTGTCTCTCTCTCATATATACGTTTCTTATCCTTTCTAGGGTAATGGGGACTGGCATCTCCACTTCCCTTGGCACACCTATTCCTCTCTCTCTCCCTCTCCCAATAGACTAATCCCATTGCTCTGTTTTCACATGGTTCACCATGGCTTCCCTCAGATGATACCAAGCTCCAGAAGCTCCAGACCCTACGTGACCTTCAGATCCAACACTTACAGTTAATTTGAGTCACTGGGTCCTAATTTCAAATCCCTGAGAAAGAGAATATATTAGGTGAGTCCTGAGTCAGGTCAGAATGTAGCTGAGGGCAGAGTCATGAAGCCTATTGTCCACTTACTCAGAAAGGGCCCTGGGGACAGACTTCCTGGCAAGGGGGTATCATGAAAGCAGACAAGTTGGCCAACATCTCTCCTTTGTGAGAAAGCGGAAGACCTAACTCTGACTAGGACTCCACAGTCAGGAAGGTGCTTTTGAGTTGACTTTGGGGGTGACAGTGAGGTAGGGTGCAGATTTCAAATATAATTAGGCGGTAGAATCAATAAACTTGATTGGATAGCAGGAGGAGGGTTGCAAATTGAATCTCAGCCTATCATATAATTGCCTTAGCTCACTGTATTTGTTAAGAAACCTTTTGGACTTCACTGTCCTTGGAACTATCAGGGGTTTCTTCTATATTCAGACCCAATGAAGTCTCACCTACTCTGGCTATGGTCCCTTGTGTTTATCACTAACCCAGACTGCAATAAGAACAGAGTTACAGAAAACTGTGATTCCGCAGAGGAATTTGAGAATTCCATGTATAGTCTAAGCTTTTTGCTGCATACTGCATTCTGAGTCCACGCACACACACACACACACACGCACACACACACGCACACACACACTTACGCACACACATGTATGCATCCCATGCACCCACTTCCATGGAATGATACAGAGCGTTTTTGCCTGGCTATATTTATTTTATTTGTTTTGCATAATGTATAGAATAAATTCACTGCTCTATTAGTTAGAGAGAATTACAGCCAGCATATGTGGTGTGTTATACTCTATATATGTAAATATAGCCCATTTATAACCACAGTGATTGTGTGCATATGCGTGTTTAAAGCTAGCTTCTTAGAATTTTTTTAAGCAGAGAAGCCGTCAGCTTACAAATCCTTATTTATGTTTTGTACATTGTCCTTTCCATTCCCGTTGCCTTCAGCCTGATTCCGGACATTCGCAACTTATCCCAAGTTATTGCGGCAGCTTCCTAACTGTCCATTCCATCCACAGCCGCCAGATTTAGCATCTTAAAGTGCCACTTGCATGACGGCACCCACTGCTCACAAACCTTCTTTGTCTCTCTATTACCTACCGAGTAGAGTCCAAAGTCTATGTCCCAGCACAAAATGTCAGTAGAGTTTAGTACACACCAACCTTATGGGCTGCTTTGCTTCTCCTCCATGCTGCCGCTAAATTAAACTACGTTACTACTGGATTCCTAAATATGCATGGATATTTCTTTAACTTTTTTTAATGTTTATTTATTTTTGAGAGAGAGAGAGAGAGAGACAGAGACAGAGCATGAACAGGGGAGGGGCAGAGAGAGGGAGACACAGAATCTGAAGCAGGCTCCAGGCTCTAAGCTGTCAGCACAGAGCCTGACACGGGGCTTGAACTCATGAGCCTTGAGAGCATGACCTGAGCTGAAGTCGGATGCCCAACCGACAGAGCCACCCAGGCGCCCCATGTATGGATATTTTCAATGAGTATATGCTTTTCTTCTGCCTGGAATAACTACTCTTTTCTCTCCTCTTCTCCCATGATCAAGCTAACTTTCACCACATCTTTCTAATACACCCAGCAGGAGGTGATTATGCCTTCCTCTGCACCCCCAAAGTATTTATTAGCATGTACTTTTTTCCTACCATATATATATATTTGTGTACGTCTGGCTGCTCCTTCTAGATGGTGCTACCCGTACTCTTTCAGCCTTCTCTGTCTTGCATACACTGTGATTCTCTCACCTACCGTCCTCCCCTGCCTAGCTAACTCCTGTGTCATTCAGTCACTTCAAACAACACAACCCAAGTTTGGCTCTTTTTGGGGGATTTTCTGGAAAGGTTTTTGGGACTCACAAAATAATGGGAGGCTAAGGAACCAAGATTAGAATACAGACAGAAAGAAGGAACCGAGGAGGACCAAGAGCAAGAAATACAGCTATTTAGGGGCGCCTGGGTGGCGCAGTCAGTTAAGCGTCCGACTTCAGCCAGGTCACGATCTCGCGGTCCGGGAGTTCGAGCCCCGCGTCAGGCTCTGGGCTGATGGCTCGGAGCCTGGAGCCTGTTTCCGATTCTGTGTCTCCCTCTCTCTCTGCCCCTCCCCTGTTCATGCTCTGTCTCTCTCTGTCCCAAAAATAAATAAACGTTGAAAAAAAATTAAAAAAAAAAAAGAAATACAGCTGTTTATCTAACAGGATTCTGCTACCACTGTTGCCATTGCTGCCATTAGCCACCACTGTCACCACCATTGCACCATTCCAAATCTCCTACAAATGAATTCTTCCCATCCTGTCTTCACTCCTCCAGCTCTAAATTCAATATCCTGGGAAGGAGTCTGACTAAACCCAGGTTTTGCACTCATGCTCTGACTTCCAGAAGAAAAGAAGCATAAACGGAGCCTCTTACCTCTCTGACTTCCCTTGAGGGGACACAGTTCTATGGACCCAACAGGACCACACACAATAAAGAACTTCCCCCAGGTAAGAAGGTTAGTCAAGTTTACACTCCCCAAAATACAAATAATAGCCACAACTTCTATTCACCCTTCAAGCCATGACTTTGATGTCACCTCCTCCAAGAGGTTGATGTGAACTTCTCTTTACTCTTTCCAAGAGGAACTAGAGACTTCATCTCAGTTCTGAGAACTGATAAAAAAAAATCATTTTTCTGTCTTAAAAGTAATGCTGAGGCGCCTGGGTGGCTCAGTCAATTAAGGGTCCAACTCTTGATTTCAGCTCAGGTCATAATCTCACAGTTCGTGAGATTGAGCCCCACATTGGGCTCTGCCTTGACAGCATGGAGCCTGCTTGGGATTCTCTCTCTCTCTCTCTCTCTCTCTGCCCTCCCCTGCTCAAGTGCTCTCTTTCTCTCTCAAAATAAATAATAAATTAAAAAAATTGTTTAAGTAATGTTAATTTTTAAAACAAAGTATAAAGAAGAAAGGTCCCCTCATAATCTTATAATTAACACTTTGGATTGTATATTTTCATTTTTTGTATTATACACATATATTATTTATCTTTTACAGAGCGTAAGCCAGGTTTATTATGTGACATGATAATATTACGTTCATATCTTTTTCCCCTACTATACTCTGAACTGTGTGAAGGTAGATGCAGTGGTGTTTTCTTTCTTTTTTTTTTTTTAATTTTTTTTTTTAATTTTTTTTCAACGTTTATTTATTTTTGGGACAGAGAGAGACAGAGCATGAACGGGGGAGGGGCAGAGAGAGAGGGAGACACAGAATCGGAAACAGGCTCCAGGCTCCGAGCCATCAGCCCAGAGCCTGACGCGGGGCTCGAACTCACGAACCACGAGATCGTGACCTGGCTGAAGTCGGACGCTTAACCGACTGCGCCACCCAGGCGCCCCTCTTTTTTTTTTTTAATGTTTATTTTTATTTTTGAGACAGAGAGAGACAGAGCACGAACGGGGGAGGAGCAGAGAGAGAGAGGGAGACACAGAATCCGAAGCAGGCTCCAGGCCCTGAGCTGTCAGCACAGAGCCCGACGAGGGGATCGAACTCACAGACCATGAGATCGTGACCCGAGCCGAAGTCGGACGCTTAACCCACTGAGCCACCCAGGCGCCCTACAGTGGTGTTTTCTATTTTTGTATCTGCAAGCTGGTAGCGCCTCCCACGGTATCTGGCACATGCTTGACCAAAGCTTGCTAAGTCAACTGAAAGCTCCTTGAGAACAGAAATCTTGTTTTGTAAAACTTGATAGTTAATATAACATGCATTACACTCTCTTGGACATAGTAAATATTTTAAGTAAGCATTCAAGTTAGTAAATATTATAATTAAGATTTTTGAATTAAATAGTTTAAGTCATATGTTAACCTTAAATTCTGAAGCTTTGGTGTATAGATATGTATGCATTCTTTCCCTGGCTGCACAGATTTAGGAACAAGACCAGGAGTGTGAATTACAATAGCAATGATAATAAAAATCTCCTTTGTCTCTTCTTCCTCCTCAGCAAATCGCCAAAAATATTAAACTTTCCAAGTTTCTTTTTCCTTCCTCCTTGTAGGACCAGACACTTTCTCATTGACAACCTGCAAGTTCTCCTTCGATAGCCATTTGTTCTGACATGTTAGGGCTGACCTTTTCCAGGGCTCATGAAGTGTATTAAAGATGGCGGCAAGGTCTTTGTCACTTTCATCACTGAGAGGTGGGATGTATTTCTTCACCCCTCTGCATATGGGCTGGGCCTATGACTGCTTTGATCAACAGAATACAACAAAAGTGATGCTGTCCCATTCAGACACTTGTCTTTAATAAGACTGTTAACTTCTTTTTTTTTTTTTTTAAGTAATCTCCACACCCAACGTGGGGCTCGAACTCACAACCCCAAGATCAGGAGTCACACGCTCCACTGACTGAGCCAGCCAAGTGCCCCAAGACTGTCAGCTTCATTTGTCCCTCTTGGATCCCAGCCTCCATGCTGTGAGGGTTCCTAAACAGCCACTTGGAGCCACAGGTTCATGTGGAAAAGAATCAAGGCCCCTGGCTTCTAGGCCCAGCTGAGTTCTCAGCCGACAGCCAGCCCCAACCTGCCAGCTCTGGGAGTGGGCCAGCTTGAAAATAGATCCACAGTCAGCCACGCTGTCCTAGAAGATGCTACATGGAGCAAAGGCAAAGTGTTCCAACCTAATCTTGACCTAAGAAATGGTTCTTGTTTTAAGCCCCTATGTTTTGAGATAGTTTGTTACACAGCAGTATATAATGGAAACAATTCTTAAAGTTGACCCTGCTTCTCTCCTAGAGGTAGAGGAGAGATCGCTTGCTTCTGGGGCAACAGCAAGAAACTTGCTCTTCCAGTTTCTAATTCCTTCTTGACTTGTATCAGAGAGCCCAGGAGTTTACATGGCACCTTTCATTATCTTATTCTAAAGAATTCCTTTTCTTTAAAAACTGACCAGTGTTTCTTTTTTTTTTTTTAATTTTTTTTTTCAACGTTTATTTATTTTTGGGACAGAGAGAGACAGAGCATGAACGGGGGAGGGGCAGAGAGAGAGAGGGAGACACAGAGGGAAACAGGCTCCAGGCTCTGAGCCATCAGCCCAGAGCCTGACGCGGGGCTCGAACTCCCGGACCGCGAGATCGTGACCTGGCTGAAGTCGGACGCTTAACCGACTGCGCCACCCAGGCGCCCCAAAAACTGACCAGTGTTTCTAGTGAGTCCTCAGGCCCTTTAGCTTTGCCCTCCCACAGAGTGATCTAGATCTTTCTAAACATCTAAGGTATTCCCTGAGAGAATGAGGGTAGCTCTGATGGCCCCTTCCTGTTTACAAGTTTTTATTGTAACTTCCTGGAGCCCAGCTAGCAATCCTCCAAATCCTGTTTGTTTCCCACCCCCAAAGATTTGACAGATCTCTGTGAAATTCGGACTCCATTTGGCTGCCCTGGTAGACAGGGCTGACCCCCTCTGATGCCCACATCTAATCTATTTGCACGATTTCCAAAGTGCCTTAGCTAATCCTGCACAAGGTTTGAAACCTTCATTAGGTCGTAGCAAAACAACTCAGTATCTTTCCCTTGGTTTTGCTTTCCCTACCTCTCAACTTGCTTTGCTCCATGCTTCAGCTCTCCACTTTGAATATCATTCCAGCATCTTAAATTAAGAGATCTCTTCTGCTTCAGCAGCTCTCATAGTGTAATTTCCTCTTCCAATTCTGAAGGGCTACAGCAGAATGTGCATTATCGGAACATCCTGGGGTTTGGGGGAAGCTAGGGAAATCATTTAGATCATTCCCCTTCCTTCAGATGGGACTACATGCACACAAATAGCTTAGCACCTAAGAATAATTCAGGAAATACTTAACTTTCTACAAGACACCTGAGATTCTCTTGCAACCTTCAGTCTTCCACCTGAAATTGAAAGCCTCCAGGGTTGGGACTGAAGCACTTATTATAAACTTCAGCAAGCCAATGGAGTTCTTTGCAAACTTAAGCCTCCTATCAACCCTGGAATAGGCATGCACTTATCCAAAATTGGGAAAAGGTGTTAAGAGTCTTGATTAAACTAGCTCCAACAGTCCTTTTAAGTAAGGGGACCAATCATGCAAATTAGGATATCTCTTAAGGTAAGGGGGCTTGCAACTGATAATTATATCATGGCAACAGTTATAAACTAGGATTGTCCCAGCCAAGCCAGGATGCATAATCTCCCTGTTTGAGAGATGCTGAGAACATGATGGGGGAGGGAGGGGTGAGAGGCAGGACAGTGGTAAGAAGGAAAAAGTATCCTAAAATATATCTTTTGTGTCCTTTGGAGTCTTTAGACCAATGGTGCTCACTTTAAAATTGCTTGGAAAACTTTTAAAAAGTATCAAATTGCAGACCCTAGCCTAGACCAATTGTGTCAGAACCTCTGTGAAGGCCAGCATGTCTTGAATCTCCCCAGGTGATTTTTTTTAAACCTCTTTTAAAAAAATGTTTACTTTTGAAAGAATACAAGTGGGGGAGGGGCAGAGAGAGGGGGGCAGAGGATCCAAAGCAGGGTCTGCGCTGACAGCAGCGAACCCGAGGTGGGGCTCGACCTCACAAACTGTGAGATCATGACCTGAGACAAAGTTGGACACTCAACCAACTGAGCCACCCGTCCCCAGGGTGATTTTAATGCACAGGCAAGGTTGCTTGGGACCTTAGGTGAGTACTAAATTTATATGGGTGCAGGTTCAGTGGTCTCTTTGGAGCCAAAATACTCAAACATACCATGCAGAACATGGAGGCCTAAAGTAGGTGTATCTAGGCTTGCTTAATTCAGTGGCTCCATCATCAAAGTCTTTTGTTCTTCTGTCTTTTCCCTCTGTTATCCTAACTTGTTGACTTTCTTCCGGGCTAGTTCCCTACATAGTCACAAGATGGCTTCCACAGTTCTAGGCCTCTACCCCAGGCTTGAGGTCTGGAAGGAATGTCTCATACCTGTGTCTTTCTTAGATCCAGAAGACTTTCCCAGAAGCCCCCCAGCAGACCTGATCTCCTGTTTCATTAGCTACAACTGGGTCATATGCCACCTCAAGAACAATCGTTAGCAAAGAGTATAAAGTCACGATTGACTTGGGTTGTTCAGGGCTTACCACTGAGCTAGATGAGGGTCTTTTATCCCAAGGGAGGGACACCTGGAAGATGAGAATTCTGTTGGCAAGGAAGGAAAAGCGTAGAGGAACCAATAGTGTCTGTGGCACCTACCAGGGCCCGGAATCAGGAACATTTGCAGCAAACCTGGTCAAATTGGCTTGTGGATAGAAATACCCACCCTAACAGGGTTATTTTAGGATCAAATGAGATGGTACGTGCAAAATTGCTATATGTTAAGTACTATTTTTAAGTGATATACTTCTTAGAATTTCATTTTACAGAAGAAAAAACCAAGGCACAGGAAAGTTAAATGCCATTAGCAAGTTTACCCAAGCAGTCCTGGTCAGAAGCCATCGGAAGTTTGGCCCGTGTTCTCCACAGGAGTCCAAGTGCTACTTAAAATACTCCACAAGCACTTGCCACCATCTGTCCTCCTGCAACTCAGCCAGGGGGTCTTCCAGAAGGGACATGAGAATGAGGTACAATGTAAATATAAAATAGAAATTGAGTCGATGTTGGAGAAATACTATTTATGGTATGTGGGGAGAGGATGGAGGATAGGATTGTGTACAGTATTTGCTATGGCCAGGAGCCACAGAAGAGGAGTGAAAACCCAAAGAAGACCAGAGAATATATGCGGATATCAAAACAAAACCAAACAAAATTAAAAACAAAAAGTCTGACAGGTGAAGTTTGGGAAGCAGGACACATTATTGCTTAATGTCTGTCAGGCTCACGAAGGGTTCATTGCACATGGTGTTACACGATGTTTCTCCCCCTGATTCCTAGAAGTTGATCTGTCAAAACACAGATGTTGCATTAGGCGGCTTTGCCATTTATAGGGCAGCTTGGCACCTTCTGTTAAAGACTTGAGGCCATTTGGGGAGTCTTTGGAAAGGAGAGGATGGGGAACTGAGATGTGCTTGAAGCTGAGATTCTGTGCTGTTGAATCATGTTGGAAATTGTTAACTTTGTTCTTTGAAAATGTGTGTATTGCTTTTCTTCCCTTCACTCCATCCCTTAAAAAACATCTTTGCTCTAGTTTAAGTTGTTTCTTCATGTTCTTGCTGTGGGCGTAATGATATGTTTGAGAATTTTGAAATTCTAACCATGAAACAAAATACTCTGTGGCTAAACCACAGTGCCAATAGGATAGTGAGGATATTACCAACCAAACAACCACATATACCAGTAGTCACTTTCTGATTGTACCTTGTTCCGCCATCTCTAGATTCCAACTTACAGTTGGAATAGTAAACACAAATAAACAATACAGAGGAAAGATCCTGAGGAAGCAATTGATGCATTCTTGGTAATTGTGTCCCAATAAGCAGGGATATTCTTGGGAAAGATTGCAGAAAGGACAATGCCTCTTTGGGGCCCAGCAGACTTCTGCATGCCTCTCTTCTCCACTTCTTCCCCTTCGAGTGATGAGATCAGAAGTGTTCTTCAATTCTGGCATCCCAGAGTCTTTCCCCCGCCGCACCCTTCCCACTAGTCTCTCCCAACCCCATTCCAAAATTACCATGAGTATCCCACCTCATTGCCCACGTCCCCCCTCCTCCCATCCCTGCCTTCCAGCCCTCAGTACAAGGCTGACCCACACTGGGTACCAGGACAGGGTAATTGAGTAAGTAAATTTACTTTAAGTCATGAATGACTGAAGATATTTACCTCTTAAATGAGGTGCTTTTAACCCAAGTGAATCTGTAATTGGTGGAATTTTACGCAGTAACAAAGAGAAGTAAAAGTGAAGACTTTCACACAGGGACAGAGAGAAGAGGGGTGAAGGAAATCTGGGGATGTTTTTGATAACACCCACTTAGGCCACAACACAGTCAACCTACTTAAAAGGAGTTCTAGAATCTCCTCCTCATCTGGGACAGAGTAGAGAAGAAAATAGGGAGAAGCTGTTCTCCTAAAATCATGAGCTACCTGCCTTTTGCCTTGGATTTTGCTTCCTACCTCCCTCAATTGTGTCAGCAATCATGGACATCTCTGGATTATGTCGTTTCTCAATCCAGCATAGGTTTATAATTGTATGGACTGTGATAAAGGAAACACATATCCCAAGATACATTTTTCTAGAAGCTGTTCTTCTAATAAATAAGATCTTGGACCAATATGTTCACAAGGATCTAGTTGTATAGGCAGAGTTTTAAAATAAGCAAACCCAGGACAAGATTAGTAAAAAGTGACAGTGACAGTGATATATCCACGGGGCTCTAATTCTCTGGTCCCTCGGGTCTTCCTGATAAGAAGACACCATTAGAGGGTATAGGTTCTTTTTTTTTTTTTTAATTTTTAAGTTTATTTATTTACTTAGAGAGAGACAGAGACAGCGTGAGCAGAAGAGGGAAAGAGAGAAAGGGAGAGAGAGAATCCCAAGCAGGTTCTGCACCATCAGCACAGAGCCCAATTGGGGTGAATCTCACCCCATGATTTTGAACTCACAAAACCATGAGATCATGACCTCAGCTGAAAACAAGAGTCAGACGCTTAACCAACTGAGCCACCCAGGCGCCCCAGAAGGTAAATGTTCTTTAAGTTAAGCCTGACAAAATTCGTCTTGTGTTAAATAACAAAAATGGGTAAGGAATGACAGCACTGAACAAAACAGGGAACTAAGAGTTTTTCCTATTGACTATTCCTCTTATAATATAAGCACATAGGAACTCCGTATCTTTGTTTTTCCACAAAAATAAAATTCTGTGCTTGTGTTGTCTGCAATAGCAAAAGATTGGGAAACAAATCTAATGTCCATCAATAGGGAACTTGTTAAATAAACAATTCTACATCTACACCATAAGGTACTAGGCAGCTACCAAAAAGGACAAGGAAACTCTATTTGCTGGCACAGGATTATCTTCCATAGAGACTGAACATATGAAGAAAGGGGAACATAAGAATGCACTATTCCCGTTATTCATTGATTTGTGTAAGTACATAATAATTGGATGGTTTCTTGTACAGAATGGGAAGGGGAGTAAGATAAACAGGAATAAGAGTGTGAGACAGATTCTTCACCATTTTATATTGTTTGGATTTTTGAGCCATAAAAATGGGTTATCGATTCAAAAGCTTTTGTGATTAGAATTCGAAATTTTTTCAGAGAGGTTTGTTGAGCATTTAATATATTATTCTTCAGTGAAACAGGTTGAATTTGGGACTCCATCGGATGGAGAAGAAAATGGAGCCTCAAAATGATTTGGGTAAGATTCTACCTCTGCCATTCTTTGATCCTGGGCAGGTTGCTGACCCTTCCCAAGCCTATCTGTAAAACAGGAATAACAACAGAATGGAAATGATGGAGGTGGACTTGCAAGTGAGGAGTCAGTACAACTTAGCTACTATCACATAGCTGGTCAGTGGCTGAGACACTAACCCAGGTCTCCTGACTCCTCGTCCAGTTCGTGTCTCATCAGAAGCTACATAGGGAAGTGGACGCTCTTTGCTGTTCAAATACTTAGTGATTTCTTGGAAGGAAGTCATCATCTTTTTTTTTAATGTTTATTTATTTATTTTGAGAGAGACAGAGAGAGCGCAAGTGGGAGAGAGGGGCAGACAGAGAGAGAGAATCTTGAGCAGGCTCAGTGTGGTCAGAGCAGAGCCTGTCCCGGGGCTCAAACTCATGAAACTGTGAGAAAATGACCTGAGCCAAAATCAAGAGTCGATGCTTAATGAACTGAACCACCCAGGTGCCCCAAGAAGGCATCTTCTAAGAGGTAAGAACAACTTGGTACTAATAAAAGAAAAGCCTTTGAAATGAATAGATTTTCCCTCTAAAAGTTGTTCTGTCATTTGTTCATCATGTCACTTTACAACTTAGCATTAATGGATGAATTAATATATGTTTGAGGTTTGATTTAAAATAATATAGGTTGGGGTGCCTGAGTTAAGCGACTGACCCTTGGTTTTGGCTCAGGTCATGATCTTGCAGTTCACGGGTTCTAGCCTTGTGTTTGGCTCTGTGCTGGCAGTCTTCCCCACCAAGGAGTCAAGCATGTGAATGAAGCTCTTCTGGACCTGCCAACCCACCCCAGTGACAACCTTGGTGCATACTACTGAATGATGTAGTCATTGCACCAAATGGCATAAGAACTGTCCAGTCAAAACCGTGCCCAAATTCCTATTACACAGGAAGTGAGAACAATAAAATGATTGCTGTTTTAAGCCCTGAAGTTTTGGGGTTATTTGTTAGACGACACTAGACAATAACCAGAACACACACATACACACACTTTAAAAATTAAGTGCAGGAAGGCACCTGAGTGGGTCAGTCAGTTAAGCATACGACTCTTGGTTTTGGCTCAGGTCATGATCTCATGGTAATGAGATTGAGTTCTGCACTGGGTGTGGGGCCTGCTTAAAGTTCTCTTTCTCCCTCTCTCTCTCTCTCTCTCTGCCCCCTCCCCGCTTGCACACAATTTCTCTCTCTCTCTCTCAAAAACAACAAACAAACAAAGCAAATGAAAATAAAATTAAGTGCAGGACATTTAAACATCTGGTTACTTAAAATGTTGCAGCATGACCGAACTAAAGTATAAAATGGTGAAGAGCTTGGTTGTTCATGTAACAAAAACATTTAAGTATGTGATATCCAAGACAGCATTTTGAAGGCAGAGTGGGTCTTTTTAGTAAGTAAGTTGTAATAAGTTGTGAAAGACTCACTTTTAGAGTCTGGGTAGTTCTGCTGGTCTTCATTTGGCACCAATTTTGTTGACAAAACTATTGAAGGGCAAAGGGTGTCAAATCGCCTTAGAAAAAAGAATAGGTTACAAATAGATGCAGTCGTATCAAAACTGAACATGGTTTGGCGGCCGCTTTTCATAGCTTTCTATGTCTCCTTTCATCTGGCCACTCACCATATTTCATCAACTAGACATAATACTAATCGTAGTTTTTTGAGCAGCCGTTACCTTTTAAATCCAGTTTATTCATTATTTGCGGGTGCAAACTGCACTCATGTTGATGTAAGTGGTGCTCTCACTTAATGGAAAGATCTCCAATTTATTTATATTCATTTGTGATGCAGTTAGGAAACCAGCAAGCAATAAAAACAAAAAAGACAGACCTTCATGTGAATGTTGCTGTGCTTTTTAAAGAACCGATCCAGTTCACCAGAATGGGCACGTGTATCATAACCAGCTTTTCGATAAGGCCCCTCCCACTCATCCCATCTGGAATAGCAACCCTTGTGACTCTACCACCTTGCTCTGCCTTATTTCTCTTCATTGTAATTATGAGGGCATACATTTCACATTTACTGGTTTCCTGTCTTCTTCTCTGTCACAAAAGTGTGAGCTCTTCAGAAACAAGACCTTTGGCCTCTTTGGGCCAAAAATATTGACTGACACCTGGTAAATGCATAATAAATACTCATTAAGAGGATGGGGATTTTTAGCCAAGTTATTTAAGGATAGGAAATCACCTTAAATGTATCAAAATATGGGAACAGTTAACTAAGTTATAGTATATCTCTGTGAGAGGGTGGTATGCAAATTATGATGTGATGCTAACTTTCAAAAGCAGCACATGGTGATGGTAGTTGGGGGGGGGGACATTAAAATTATGCCAGATACCTCTAGGTCTATAGGAGAACACCAGCCTCCTGACACATACTTTCCTTTTTATGGGAAGAATTATTTAGTAGTCCTTAACTTGTTCTGAAATGTAAGAAGGCAGTCGGGCGGCTGTTGCCTGAGGGAAGGACAGTACGTTTTGTGTGACTGAGCCCAGGTATCTCTCTCAGTGCCTCCTAGTGCAAATCATTCCAGGAAGGAGGTGCTCTCATTTGCCCAAGGAGCCCAGGGGTCTTCTGAAGGGAAACTGACAGGACTCCAATAACTTATTCCTGAAGCTCAACATTAGAGAAATCTTTTGGGGTAGATTGTGAGGGCCCTAACCTGAGGCTCATGGTCAGGTTAAGGCAAAGGGTCTTTTGAAATGAAATCACCTTGAGTGTGGAAAGAAGTAGGACTGGTAGTGTGTTGTGTACTGTGTGAACAAGTGCCAGTGATCACTCTAGGCCCATAAGTATGAAAACATGAGTCTATGCTAGGGCAGTTCCTTAGGAGACAGGCATGTGCTCAGGAAGTGGCTGTGTGAATGCTGACCTTACAAAATGGGGCCGTCTGGTGGCTCTTAGGTCGAACTTCACACTGTGAAGTGGCTAAATCCAGACCATAGTCTCCATGATTCTCGGGAGACTGGATTATCCTCCCTGGGTCCTGGATGATGTCAGAAACATCCTGCCCTACCCCAGAAAGTAAGCAGACATTCCTAGGGGGAAGTATGGAAGGAAACTACGTTGGACTTGGTAAGAGGAGACTCAAATATTTTGTTTTGGGCTACCACAGGATGAAGGACCATAATGCATCTTACATGGGACAGCCATATATCTTCATCACATGCCGTGTGGGGGATGAATGGTGTCCCCCAAATATTCAAGTCCATATGAAACCTCGGAATACGACTTTGTTTGAAAATAAGGTATTTGCAGATGGAATTAGTTAAGATGTGGTCATAGTGGACTAAGCTGGGCCTTCAATCCAGTGACTGGTGTCCTTGCACAAAGACCATGTGAGCATACAGAGACACAGACACACAGGACAAGAGGCCACATGAAGACAGAGGCGGAGGCCAGAGTGATGCTGCCACAAGTTAGGAAGCCAGGGACCGCTGGTCACCACCAGAAGCTGGAAGAGTCAAGGAAGGACCCTTTCTCAGGCTCTTCAAAGGGAGCGTGGTCCTGCCAATATTTTGATTTCAGGCTTCTAGCCTCCAGAACTGGGAGAATAAATTTCTTTTTTTTTGAAGACACCCAGTTTGTGGTACTTTGGTTTTGGCAGTCCCAGGAAACTAATATACATGCATTTATAGAATGATCTGAATATTGAAAAGATGATAGATAGATAGATAGATAGATAGATGATAGGCCTATCTACCTACATGTGTGTGCATAAGAGAAAGCATATAGAAAAGTGGCATATTGCATGCAAGAGCACATGGCAAAATGTGAGTGGTGGTGACTTTTAGTGGAAGGAGAATGAATGACTTTCATTTCCTTCTTTTTTTCATTTTCAAAGTTTCTATAACCAGTGATTATTATTTTAATAATCAGAACTAAGTAAAATGCATGCCTGATGGATGCTTCCGACAGACTAACACCCAGATCTGTAAGTCAGATGGTTTTAAATCCCATTTTAAAAAGTACTTGTATTAGCATTTAACCAATGCTGTCCACTAAAGGTATTTGTTTTTCTAAGCACAGCTGTAGTTTGCATTTATTTATTTATTTATTTATTATTTCTTTGCTTAGTTCTCAGTGAAAAGATAATCCTCTTCAAGTTATGGTACGTTCGAGTCTGACACCGTTTCATGGAGTTTTAAACATTCTCAATTGTCCCTTCCATCCACGTCGATGTTTACAATCAGCTGGCGATTCTAGTCTTCTTCGGAATAAATGAAAGCATCTCACTAATGACAATAGCCAGACTTACTATGCGCTGGACACCATTCTAAGCGCTCTGCACACATCAGCCTACGCTACCACCCCCTTCTGTCTACCAAACGTACAGTTTGGATGATTAGTTATGTGGCTACCCTGCCTAGGAGGTCCTATTATTATCTCCTGTTTCAAAAATGATGGAACCAAGGCTCAGAGAAATTAAGTGACCTGCCCAGGTTCACTGCCGAGGACGTAAGTGACTGAGCTGGACTTTGAGCCCAGGCTCCAGAATCCATGCTCTTCTAAGTGCTATCCCATACTGCCTTGCATGGAGTCTGGTAGGAGAACATGGAAGAGTATAGATACTACAGGTGAAATAGAACTTTTTTCCTAAATACTTACTTAGCAGGTTCTTTAAGTGTTATTGAAAATCTATTTCATATCCTACAAATAAACATGATAGATAGTAAAATGGATTTAATGTGTTCCCCTAAAGTCCTGGAAAATGAGTCTGGAATTGTTCTTACATAACGGCACAGCAATTAGGCAAGGACATGGTCAGAAAATCAAAAGGCTGCAGAGACTGACTGACCACAGGGCACACAGATCAAACCAGCCTCTGATAGGAGACTCTCCTGCCTTCCATTTACCCTTAGGATCAAGTCTGATAGTCCTCACCCGGACTCCAACCGTGTCCACCTTTGTAGTCTTACAGGTTTTCTTTCTGCTTCTGGAACACTTCATCCTTTTGCTCCATTAGGGTATTTCTCTGCACATACTGTTCCCTCCGTCTGAAAAGTCCTTCCTTCTCCATTGCCTTTGCCAAGAAAATTCAAGAATTAAATCTCACTTCTCAGAGAAGTGTTTCCTGACCTCTCCACCCGAGGGACCCTCTCTGTCGCACACTCCAAGGGCTCATTCTGCTCGCTTTCATAACACTCACAGCTCTCTACCAACCTCTGTCTTCATTATGCTGGAGGGGTCCTTATGCAGCTCGCCCAGTGCTGTACCCTGAGCATCAGCACACATCTGGAAATATTTGTGTACTGAGTTCCTGACTGCCAGATAGACTAAGGGAAAGAGAAGATTCCTTCCCTGCCACACACACATACACTTTGGGTTTGAGACGTTTACGATTAATGAAAGCTATAAACAAGAATATATCAGTCATAGTACTGCAAAATTAACAAAATAGGGGTAATGCTGTGGCTGAAGTTATACAGTTTAGTTACCCAGAAAAGCAAATGGTTAAATTCTTTAAATAGGATTTTAAGAAGATGTCTGTATTAGTTATAGTATGTTTTATTTTATTTTATTTATTTATTTTTTTAATGTTTATTTATTTTTGAGAGAGAGAGAGAGAGCAAGCAGGGGAGGAACAGAGAAAGGAGACACAGAATCAAAAGCAGCCTCCAGGCTCCGAGCTGTCAGCATGGAGCCTGATGCAGGGCTGGAACCCACAAACCGTGAGATCATGACCTGAGCTTAAGTCGGACACTTAACCGACTGAGACACCCAGGTACCCTAGTTATAGTATGTTTTAATTTGCACATAAGAATTTACATTTTTTTTTAATTTTTTTTTTCAACGTTTATTTATTTTTGGGACAGAGAGAGACAGAGCATGAACGGGGGAGGGTCAGAGAGAGAGGGAGACACAGAATCGGAAACAGGCTCCAGGCTCTGAGCCATCAGCCCAGAGCCTGACGCGGGGCTCGAACTCACGGACCGCGAGATGGTGACCTGGCTGAAGTCGGACGCTTAACCGACTGCGCCACCCAGGCGCCCCAAGAATTTACATTTTTTATGTCTCATATTTTGCAGAAAGATCCAGAGCCCATCTAACACCAGGATATGATCCCCATCAGGAAGACACAAGAAGACCTCGAATTAATGAATGATTGTCTTTCATAGTGGCTAATTGTTTTTCCCTTCCGGAGATATTAGTCACGACATATATAAATATCAATTATAACTCTTTCTACAGGGAGAGGTCATAAAAAGCAAGCAAATTAATTTTTTAATGGCATTTATAAATTCTTTTATTAGTTCCTATAACTCAGAGATCAGCTGCCTGGTTACTCCCTAGGTGTCCCAGAGTTATGGGGGGGTCACTCTTCTACATGATATTTAAACAAAAGCTGTCAACTATACAGCATATCAGAGGGTGATAGGTTGATAAATGCTGGGGAGAAAAGTTAGTAGGAAAGAGAATAGGAAGTGAGGGAACATTGAGATGTTAGGGTGGGCAAAAAAACCCAAAACAAACAAACAAACAAACAAACAAAAAACAAGCCTCACCAAGATGATGGCTTTTGAGAAAAGATTTGAAGTTGATGAAAATGGGGTGGAGGTAGGACAGAGAGGGCGTGAGCTTTCCAGGATAAGGGAACAAGTACAAAGGCCCTGGGGCAGAAGCATACCTGGTGAGTTCAGGAACTGCACGGAGGCTGATCTAGCTGGAGTGGAACCAACAAAGAGAAAAGAAGCAAAAGATGAAGTCTGAAATATTTGGGGGTAGGAAATGGGAGGAGGAGGCCTTGTAAGGCTGTTGTAAGGTCTTGGTTTTTATTTAAAGAAGAGGAGAAGTCATCAGAGGGTGTGACAAGAAGTGTGGTGTCATCTGACTGTTTCTTGAGTACAGACTGAAGAGTCAGGGGTCATCAACCTGGATTCAAGTTTGGAAAAGCAGGTGAGAGGCCTAGACCAGGGACGTGGCAGTGGCTGATGAGAAATGGACAGATTATAGTTACAGCTGCTTCTCTAATTACAGTTGACCCTTAAATAACGTGAGTTTGAACTGCACAGATCCATTGATATGAAGATCTTTTCCAATACAGTACAGTATTGCAGATGTATTTTCTCTTATGATTTTCTTATATCATTTTCTTTTCTCTAGCTTACTTTATTTCTTTACATTTATTTATTTTTATTTACATACAGAATATGTGTTAATTGACTATTTATGTTATCAGTAAGGCTTCAAAGTCCATAGTAGGCTATTAGTAGTCACGTTTTGGGGGAGTCAAAAGTTCTATGCCGATTTTCAACCATGCAGGGGGTCAGGAGCCCTAACTCCCATGTTTTTCATGGGCCAGTTGTACTTCCCTTTAAATATTGATACACATAACCTCATTTTCTTCCAGGAAGCTTGTATCACCAAAAATTTAGGGAGCACTCATTTCTCCATACTTTCACCAATAACGAATTAATGTACTGCTTATAATTAAAAACAAAAGGTAACTCAAATTATTTTTATTAAAAATTTTTTTAAGGTTTATTTATTTTTGAGAGAGAGAGATAGACATAGAGTATGAGCAGGGGAGGGGCAGAGAGAGAGGAGACACAGAATCCAAAGCAGTCTCCGGGCTCCAAGCTGTAGCACAGAGCCTGACGCGGGACTTGAACCCACAAACCACAAGATCATGACCTGAGCCGAATTCGGGCGCCCGACCGACTGAGCCTGCCAGGCACCCCCAATTATTTCTATTTGAAGGGAATCAATCATTCCCTGACATGACTGGACCGTAGTCATGCCTTGGTAGACGGCAAAGGTTGTGAGCTCTAATCTGTCACCATGTACCATCCTCACACTCAGTTGGAGAGAAAGCGCTTCTGGCTGCGATGAGGATGCCGTGAGGGCAGCCAGCCACGCTGACCTGACTGCGGGCTGCAAACTCACCTTTGGCCTCCCAAACCACGTTAGAAAGTCACCAGGTCGAATCACACAACAGAAGTGGTTGATTACTCTGGACATCCCACTTCCCCCGCCACCCCCCCCCCAGTGGGAGGAGTGTAACTTTTTGTGGATTTGCTGTTATCATGCTGTTGTTGAAGTTGAAGAATATAAGAGGAAATAATTCACAGTGCTTTTCTTAGGCTCCGTGTTTCAAGGACCTGTTGAATCTTCTGCATTACAGGCCACAGAGGCGACTGACAAGCTAGTGCTTAGCAACTGCCCTTCTGCCCTCAATTTCTGTGTCTGCCCCCATCCACTGCAGTGGGTGTGTACACTGCAATTTCATTTCTTATTCCATTCTGCTGAGATAATTGCACATTCAGGGGAAAGGCATCTAAAATACCGAGGAGAAAACAAGACAAGGGAAAGGTGACTTCTTAGAGTACTTTTGTTAATTTAAGTCTTTATTTTGGTTTGTGCTCTCTGGCGTCTTATTTTCTGTATTTATTCCTCAGGGTTGGAGTAATTGCTTTTCTGGTCTCTCTTATTTGGGTGGCCACAATTGGCTTAGTAGTTCTATTATAACTCCTCAAAGGTTTCTTCTGTTCCAACAGATTTGGTTCTTTCGTGCTGTTTATCCTTATTGCCGTTCGTTGCATCTCTGTCCCCTTTTCAAATTTTCTACCATTTGTACACAGGTTTCTTTCTGCACCTGGATCTGCTCGCTGAGATATCTGTGTTCTGCAAACAAATGGCAAAGAGGCTGACGCTGTAAACTGTCGCCTTCTTGTGCTTGCATTTCTGTGACAGTTTGGACTATGAACTAATTTTCTAGTGTTTGGCAGCATGCCAGGATTGTTGAGGCATCCACTCCCCCCCCCCCCACACACACAAGGAGATTTTCTTAAAGAGCTGCGATTAAATCTCGCACAGCTCCCTTTCCTCTGCCTCTTATCTCTGGCTGGCTCCCTCCTGCTTTCGTGGGGGGGGAGTTTGGGTTGTAAATGAGAAATAATTATTTTCTAGGTTAGATTTTCCAAGGTTGTCATTCAACTGGGGTTGTTATCCTCTTCAAAAGGCGGTTTCTTATTTTGGAACTGAGAAAAGAGAAGGGGAATTCCACAAAAAAACAACGGTGAAAAAAGTGAGGTTTGAAACACATGCCCACCCAAATATTCACTTACATTTAGAAATGTTCACACAGTGTCATCAAATCACTGTCCCATTTTTAGATAGTAGAGCCTGATGGTCAATTAGTCTTCCTCGTTGCTTTGTTTGAGTCTGTCTTTGAAGCCTGGTTCTATGGGAGCGGTTGTCAAGGCAACCTGGACCACCAAGCTGGTCTCCTGAGTTCATCCTGCCAGTCCCCAACTCCCGGAGAACGGCTGTGTGATGGGGGCTTTGTTCCACACCTTATTATAGCTTTACCTTGATTAAAATGAATAATCTCTTGGTAATCGGGGGAAATGTTTTACACCTTGCGATGAGGTGCTGGAAAAATGATACCATCATTTTGTTCACCACCTGGGTTTTAAATCATGTGCCACCTAACAGTTCAGTAAGATTGTGTACAATTTGTCACCCCCAGAGACTTTTGTATGTGGATTTAAAATGATGTCCGAATGAAAGTCTGAGTCAGGAACACTACCCAGATTTTCAACTCTGCAAAGAGGAAAATTGTGGTCTAAATATTATTCGTAGTCTCCATTTCTCCACTGATGTCAATGTAAGACTCAAGGAATAAGAGAATCCTCACCCTCTCCGTATAAAATTTTAAATGTTTCTTTCAGGACAGTTTTTAGAATTTTCTTCCCTTAAGCCATTGTCTTCTAATGTAAGGGTTTTAAAAAAGACAATTTCTCATTTGTTTTGTTTAGGGAAAATCCGTAATACTCCATCATTTGACTCTATTCTGAACTTAGTTATTCCCTAAAGTCATCTTTTAAATTTTTTTTTCAACGTTTTTTATTTATTTTTGGGACAGAGAGAGGCAGACCATGAACGGGGGAGGGGCAGAGAGAGAGGGAGACACAGAATCGGAAACAGGCTCCAGGCTCCGAGCCATCAGCCCAGAGCCTGACGCGGGGCTCGAACTCACGGACCGCGAGATCGTGACCTGGCTGAAGTCGGACGCTTAACCGACTGCGCCTCCCAGGCGCCCTAAAGTCATCTTTTAAATGGAACAAGGAACTTGGAAAAATATTTTTGTTTCCTATATAGTAAGAAATTAGTAAATCAGCTTTCCTAGCTCAGCAACTTTGTACTAACAAAATTATTAGGGAGCATGCAGAGATGAATATGATTCAGTCCCTGCCCTCAAAAGGCTTGTAGTCTATGGGGTACCTGGCTGGATCAATCAGTAGAGGGGGTCAGTGACTTTTGATTTTGGGATTGTGAGTTCAAGTCCCACACTGGGCATAGAACTTACAAAAAAAAATCTTTATGGTCTATTGGAGGAGACAAAAATTTGTATTTATTCATTCAATAAATATTTATTGAGCATTTATTATGTACCAAGAATTATGCTAAGTCTTAGATTGAATGTTCAATAACAAGATATTCGTGATCCCTGCTCTCATGATATTTACATGATAGTTGGGAAGAAGTAATTATAATACAAATTAACATAAGCAGCAGTACAAGAAAGAGTTCAGAGAGAATCTGGTGTGGCAGGTTTTAAAGAATGAATGGGAGAGTGCTAGATTTGCAAGGAAGCTAGGCATGCTGTTGATGGACCGCCTAGTATATGAAAGAAACGGGGTGTTTGAGGAATTACACGTTTGTATTGCTAGATGATAACACTGCAGGCAAAGAGGGGTGGGGGTGGGGTCTCATATGCAGTAATAAAGGGTTTGTGTCCTTCTTGCAGCGGATGAAAGCCACTGAAAGATTTTGATCCTAGGAACAACATAAGTGACTGAGAGCAGCATGAAGGATGAATCGGAGATGCAGGAGTGGAGGTGGGCAGACCAACGAGAGGGTGCTAGTGGTCCAGGCAAGCCTGATGGAGGACAGGATGCTCAGGACGCCGTAGAGTTGTTTATCAGGTAGAATTGTGGAGATCTGACCGATACCCTGCAGGCACGGGGAGAGGTGGAGTGGACTTCGAGTCCCAAGCAGTAGAGAACAGATTCTGGAGGGAGGGACACACGGTCATCCGTGAGAGATGTGGAGCACGAGCTGCCTGAGGGGAAGCGAGGCAGGGCTAGCCAGCCGCCGAGCCTGGGGTGCGGGGCTCTAAGACACTCACATCCCACTGCCATCTTCACTCTTCAGTCTTGGTGCTGGGTCTCTGCTTCACAATCCTCACTCTCAACTCTCCCGGGCCCGCTGCCATGATCTGCTAACAGGCCTTGTCCGGGCCTCAGCTCCAGTCCCTCCTCCCCGAAACTCCCTCTACATGCTGTCCCCAGTGTCACACAACTGAGATGTGAATCTGTCAGGTCCTGATTAATTCCTTAAATGACATTGGATGTCGTCTCCTGATTCATTCCTTTCGGAGGCCCACACCTACCTGCTGTGATAAAGGCCAAGCTTTCAGCATAGCCCACGAGTCCTCCGTAAGTGGTCTTGCCCACGTCACAAAACATCCCTGGTTCACACATTTTGTTGACACGCCAGCCGCACCAACCCCCACTGCACTGTTTTGTGCTCCTGCTGTTACTTCTTACCTGGGGGGTTGAAGAAATAGGAGCAAATGGGCTAATCATGAGGCCAGGATCTGGAGGAAAGAGAAAGCAAGCAGTCAAGGACGCAGGAAGAAAGGTCTGCAGAGAGCCAATGCTGGCATTTTAGGGGGCCTGTCGATTATAGGGGATTTGGACAAATGTATTGAGAGGATGGAAGTTGGATGCAGAAGGAACGTTTGCTCTGGGCCATTTCTGCCAGACACAAGATCCCTCTGAGGGGCAATTTTGGCTCAGGGACTTTCCCATGACTTGACCTGGATTCTCTCAGAATGATGTTGCAGTCGGAAGCTCTTTCGTCTCAACCCTTCCTGCTCTCCTTTCACAGATGTCAGACCTGTGTCCTGGTTGGAAGCTTCTCCCCCATTATTCCTGCTCCCTCCCCCGCTTTATCTTCACAGGCATTTCTCTCTGTCAACCTCCCATATACCTAATTCCATTTTGGTGTCTTGCTCTTGGAGGACCCAAAAGAAAATGAAGAGATAACCACACACCTAAGGATTGGGAGGCGAAGGCCACTGGTAGAGAACCACTGAGCTTCATTTATTACACAAAACGATCCGGTCACTGAGATGATAGGAATGAATCTTAGCATTTTGGAAGTTTCTTGAAGAATATTTGGAAGAATATTATAGCCATACTTCCCCTCCCACTGTTTCTTTCCCTCTCCTAAAAATGCTGCGTGAACAATAGGACCAAATTTTCTGAATCCCGAAGGAAAGATACAGTGTGATCATAAGTGTATTTTTGTCAAGAGGCCGAATTCTTGAAATTAGAACAGTCGTCAAAAATGTAGCCTCGATGTTCAGTTTCTCCATGACATTTGCTTTTTATAAGGACGTTAATTTTGTTTTTGAGATTTTGTGGCACTCATCCTATCTTAAGAGAATTAGAAAATGTGTACAGAGCTGCAAGTATAGGAATTACTAACCAAGATGTCTCTCAAAAGTGTGTTAGACATCCCCTGTCCCAACCTAGGCAATTCAGAATCATCCTGTCTGCTGAAAACCCCCACTTCTTAATCTGTACAGCACAGATTGGCCCGAAACAGCCAAATAGCCCAGTTCCCAGTTAGTAACAAGTTTAAGTTCCAAGGTTTATGAAAAGACTTAGGGCCTTTCTTAAATTTTTTTAAACATTTATGCATTTTTGAGAGATGGAGAGAGACAGAGCGTGAGTGGGGGAGGGGCAGAGAGAGAGGGAGACACAGAATCGGAAGCAGGCTCCAGGCTCTGAGCTGTCAGCACAGAGTCTGATGCAGGACTCGAACCCACAGACTGCAGCGATATCATGACCTGAGCTGAAGTCAGATGCTTCACCGAATGAGCCACGCAGGCGCCCCAACTTAAAGTCTTTCTGATGCTATTTTCGTCTCACTGCTTCAGTGACTTTGGATGTTTTCTTCCAATTGATTAAGATTGAAAGCATTTTTCTAAGGTTCTGTTGAGAAAAGCCAGGGACCTGCACTTATTACAACCACTGCTTGTTCCCTATAGTCCTATCTTTCAAAAATAACAAATAAACATAAAAAAAATTAAATAGGCCTGTGTTAGTTGGATTTCCCAGAAAGCAGATGCTGGGGCAAGAGTTAGGGGTGTAGTTGATTTGTGGGGGTTATGCCTGTGGAGGATAACAAGGGGGAAGCAGGAATGAACAGGGAAAGACTTCATTCTCTGATGCAGATTGGATACCTATAAACATTTTTAAAAATTATTGTGTGTATTTATTTTGAGAGAGAGAGAGACACACACAGAGTGTGAGTGGGGGAAAGACAGAGAGAGAGGGAGACACAGAATCCGAAGAGGCTCCAGGCTCTGAGCTGTTAATATAGAGCCCCACGCGGGGCTCGAAGCCATAAATGCTGAGATCATAACCTGAGCCGAAATGGGACACTCAACCACCTGAGCCACCCAGGCGCCCCTGGATTTGATACCTATAAAAGAAAAGAGAGAAAAAGTACAATTGGGCAGAGGAGACTCAGAGCATGATTCAGATCTGACAGAGTTGTAGCAGGCCCAATGGGGGCTGGGAGCCTGCCAGTTAACAGAGTCTCTCTTTTTGGGCAGAAATAGTGGCAACCATGCACAGTCATGGGCTAGGGCTGTTCAGGAAGAGCATGGCAAGCAAACAACCAAGCAACAGGTTCTGAGGTGTGAGGGCCATCAGTTCACCGTGACTTTGTTCAGGTACAGCAAGTTCTTTCTTGAGAGAAGATCTGACAGGTGCACTTCCACGGCTGTCTTATGGGCTACTCCCAAAAGCCCAGGTTGAGTGTTGAACAACCACAAGCAATAGAGTTGATCAGAGAGGGGCACCATTACTCTTTTAGCTCCAAGGAGACAGACAGGATCATGACTGTCGGTTCAGGGGCATCCAGTCTGCAGGGAGAGAATCTAGAAATAAATACCCAGACCTCCCCTCCTCCCTCCATCCTGCTGGTGCTTCTCATTCTCCATGCCAGCTCACTGATATGATGCATGCCTGACAGCCTCTCTGAGCAGAGAGCAGAGTTGAGGGGCAAATAAAATGCCCCTGAGCATCCAAGGGCAGACAAAGAGGAGAAACGAAGTCTCTAAGGGAGAGAGAATCCAGCCTTGGAGAAGGCATGAGGCAGGGAAAGAGGTTGCCTGGCTGTGCTTCTCCCAGCTGTCTGCCTCCCAGAGTCACTGGAGCTTCCGGATTACTCCCCACCCCCTCAGCAGCTCCTCTTGCAAAAGCAAGGGCCTTAGGAACAAGCAAGTAATTTACTGGAAGTTGAGGAAGGGAGGGAGGGAGGGGAGGAGAGAGAGAGGACAGGGAGATGGAGAAGGAGAGGGAGAAGAAGGAGGAGGAGGACAAGAAGAAGAGGAAGAAGAGGAAGAAGGGAAAAAGAAGAAAGGGGAGGAGAAGGAGGAGGAAGAGAAGGAGGAGGGGGAGGAGCAGGGGAAGTAGGAGGAAGAGGAGGAGAAGAATGAAGAGGAGGAGGAGAGATTAAGAGGGAAAGGAGAGGAGGGGGAGGAGAGGGGAGAGAAGAGAGGAGAGAGAGAGAGATCAAGAGTCCTCATGCACACATATCACACACATGCACACACACTCTGTTCTACTTTTTTAGCTCTCACATCAGAGCTGATGAAAGGACCAGAATCTGAATCCAGTGACACTCCCAGATTACTTATAAACTTGTGTACGCAGTCCATATTCCCCAGTTCTGCCCATCTTTCAGAGGTCTTGGTGCTTTGCAGAGTGACCTGTGGCCATCTGTACACTTGGCCCCTAAGGTCTTTCTTATCACTTCCTACAGAAGCCTCCTCTGTTACCAGCTCACTTTCTCCAGCAGCCTGTAGGCATTTATCTCGTGATGTTATTTCACAGACGTTCACAGCCACAGGAAACATTACTTCTGCTTCCGAGGAGTGGACAATGCTGGGCAAATTACTTTTGGCAACAAGCAGTTAAGATAATTTGTTAATGATTCAAGCCTCAGCCAATGGTATTCAAAACAGGTCTTCTGGAGCTGAACCTGAAGCTGACAGATGGTTTCTCTCCTAACTTAGTTTGACTGAGTGAGACATTTGATTTGGGCTTCTATTAAAGGGAAGTAATGTATTTAATTGCTTGATGATGCTTGGCCTATATTCAGTGAAAGAATGTGACTCCTTTTGTCTATAACACTGACCACCTCCCTCTCCCACCCCCCATGTAATATGTCCAAATTCTTAAGTGCAGGCTTAGAACTTACTAAGTCACTTATTTATCTACAACATTTAGAAAAACTGTGTGAAGGGCGCCTGGGTGACTCGGTTGAATGTCTGACTCTTGATTTAGGCTCAGGTTATAATCCCAGGGATCAAGCCCCACGATGGGCTCCATGCTGAGTGTGGAGCCTGCTTAAGATTCTCTCTCTCTCCCTCTGCCCCTTTCCCCCACTTCTTGCGCATGCTCTTTCTCTCTCAAATAAAATTAAAAAATTTAAAAAAATTATTGTGAAAAAATGCCCAAGTGATGTGATTGTACTTGGATAATGGGATGGGAGATGGGGAAGGTTTGATTCCTTACCTTCCAGGTGAACTTGTCTCCTTCTTAAGAGCCAGAAACAAGATCCATCTATCTCCCCACAGTGCTCCATCCTATGCCTTCCCTATGGTGGAAACTAAGTAAATTCCTGTTGATTATTAAGAAGAAAGGCAAAAAACATTCTTTGGTGATGTGATGCTAGTTTGAAGGCAGCCCTCTCTGTGGAGTCACTTACAGTGCAAAATGAAGAGAAAGACCCAGTTGAGACAAGGCTTACCTTCAACACCTCTTTAAAGATTCTCTCTCCATATGCAGTCAGGGGTCAGCCCCTAACACCGTCTTGGCCTGTTTCCCTTCTTACATGATCTTGTTCTTGTGGCTTCATGGGCGACTCCTCAGAGCGGACGTGCAACTTTCTAACTCTAACCATCTCAGAGTGGCTCTGTGATTGGACAGTCTTCACAAATTTAGGTGCACCTTGTGTCTCCCACCACATGTATTTCTTAAAAGTTGGTGAAGGGGGCGCCTGGGTGGCTCAGTCGGTTAAGTGTCCGACTTCAGCTCAGGTCATGATCTCTCGGTCTGTGAGTACGAGCCCCTCATTGGGCTCTGTGCTGACAGCTCAGAGCCCGGAGCCTGCTTCGGATTCTGTGTTTCCCTCTCTCTCTCTGCCCCTCCCCTGCTGATGCTCTGTCTCTGTCACTCCCAAAAATCAATAAACATGAAAAAAAATGTTTTAAGTTGGTGAAGACTTTTAAAAGTTGAGCCATGTTTTCAAAGCCTGCTTATGAAAGGAAATCTGTACCAAATACTTTTGTAAAATTAAGAATTGTCTTTTTTTTTTTTTTTTACTTTTGTAAGTTTGGATTTCTGGTTCAACCGTTGGTGAAAGTAGGGCCTACCTGTGTTCATATACAATGACAGCTCAACCAAAATTTTAGAGGTCATGCTTACATGGCAAGCTCTCTAATGGGAGCTTACGGTACAATTGTGCCCAAGACAGACAGGGGCTTGCCTTCCTGGGATCTCACATTTAACAGGGCAAACAAAGGAACAAGTTTCAAAGCTAAGACCCAGCAACGCTAAATAGGGTTCTTTCTGCATTGCACTACATTGTATCCATCCACCCATGCATCCATCCATTCACCATCCTTCCATCCATCCATGTATCCATCTATCCATCTATCTATCCATCTGTTCTTCCAATCATTCGTTAACACCTATCAAGAACCTCTCCTCTCTCTGACCCTGTTCTGTGGATTGCAAAAACACTTGGCAATCAAGACCAGCACGGTTTGCATGGCTCTTAAATGTGAGTTGCGAATTCTTTGTGCATCATTTTTTGATGCCATTGTAATAGATTTATAAAATCAAGCCAATTATAGTCAAAACTAGGTGTAGTTTGGGAAAATACTTTCCTGATGAAGATTTTTTTCTTTTTCTTATTTTGGTCATTATTTTTTTCTAAAGGTGGTGGGTTGAGTGAAATTGCAGTGACTTGAGGTGTTATTTGTGGGCTGGTTTGCTGAGGTTCTATGGTAATGCCAGTGGTCTTTCAAGTCTGATGTGCTTTCATTTGATTTTGTTTTTTATGCAAAAGAAATTAGTAAAATGCATTATGATAAGTGGCCTAGAAACTGTAATAAAGGATGTTCTTCTCAATTAAAAGTAGCCTGTAAGTGCTATATATACACCAGCCCAGGAGCACTCATCTATTTAGAGTGGGAAAGCCAAGTGAAAAGGGGTAGCAGAAAAATAGATAAATATGCGTACTTTCAAAAAAGTAATTATATTTTTACACCTCTTCAGGCTGTCCCATTTTCTCTTTCTGTCTTCTGTGGCAGTGCTGAATTTAAAGCAAATGGAAAAACAACAGACCGAATGTTACAATCAGATTCTATCAATCAGATGAACAAGACAAACTTGTTGGGAAGGTTTAAATTATCTCTCTGTGCACACTCAGCGTAGTTCTAACACAGAGTGTGAATCTTTGGCAGCCAAATCATTATGGCATGTGATGGTTGGTGACCTTATTTTGACGTTTGTTCTTCTTTCCAAGATTTATAATTCTGGAACTTTTGGACACAGCAATGCTCAATTTAAGGCCATCCCTCAAATGGAAACTTAAAAATAAAACAATACAAAACAAAACAACCCCCACCTCCCACAATTGTTGAGAAATATTTAGCCATTGCAATGGCATTCCAGAAAAATCAACCAGCCTCAGGATTCTGCTTTTCCATCTACAAGTGTTTACTTTGCTTCGACAGAGGCAATTTTCTAAGACTACTGTGGCCTGCAGTCTCTTCCTTTTTTTTTTTTCTTTTATAAGGATACAATATTGGGATGGCTTCCAACCACATGTTTTGCTTGGGTAGAGCAGAATCTGACATTTTCTAAGCTTGCTTGCTATTAATTCCTGTAGTTTTTGATCAAAGAAGGGACTTAAGTAATCATTTGTTTCAGCGGTGACATAGATGCAGAAGTGGAAGTTTTGCATGTTTCTCCTTAGGCTGTTTATCTCCCAACAAAGTAACAATCTAACCATCCCTGGGTTGTGTAAATGTAGGCCACAGAGCCAAATAATGTAAAAAATATATATATAAATAAACACATCAAAATGTCCTGTCCAGAGAGCCACCCCTGCTGCCACCAAGATGGAGACTTTGTACTGGGTCCCGATCTTAGCGCTTGAATGCCCCCAGCTGAAGTTGAAGGTGGTGGTGTCTTATGTCCTCATCACGGGAGGAATGCTTTATGACATTATTGTTAAACTTCAAAGTATTGGCTCTATGACCGATGAACATGGACATCAGAGGCCAGTAGCTTTCTTGGCCCACAGAGTAAATGGACAATATATTATGGAAGGACTCACATCTAACTTCCTATTTACAGCAGGAGGTTTAGGATTCATAATCCTGGACCGATCAAATGCACCAGACATTCCAAACCTCAGTAAGATTTCTCCTTCTATTCATTGGATTCGTCTGTGTCCTGTTGAGTGTTTTCATGGCTAGGGTATTCATGAGAATGAAACTGCCAGGCTATCTGATGGATTCAAATGCCTTTTGAGAAGAGATCAGTGGATATTGGATTTGCTCCTGTTAATGAAGTTTTAAAGGCTGTACCAATCCTGTGATGTGAACTATGGAAAAGAATGAAAAGCGGCAGAAAAGAAGCATCTAGTGAAAACATAGGAAGCATGTTAAAGCTTGAACTAGAATGTCTTCTTGGTCTCAAAGAGACAAACTTATCACAGTATTTTCTCCCTCTGGCCTTTACTGACCTACCACTGATGTTAAGTGGCATTTTCTTCTTAGTTTTTCATTTCTTAGAGAAAATATACTCCATTTCCACAACTATAATATTGAATAAAGTGATTACTTTTTACAGCTCCCTTAATGTGTTTTGGAAATGACATTTCTGACTTTCAAAAATTAATGTAAAATCACGAAGCAAGATCCCATGGGCTGAGAGAACTCTGGAGAGATGATCAGCTTTACTTATGATGCTTTGCCTTTAAACAGTACATTATTTCAGATATGTATGCCAGACTGTTTCATGCACAATAAGATGTATGAAAGAAGCAGAAATAAATAATGTTTCTAATTAAAAAAAAAAAAAAAAGGCCTGTCCCTTTCAGTGTCTTGAAACTGACCCAAGCCCCCGGCTTCAAATAGACTTTAAAAGGTGGTTGGAAAGAGTCCAATATATCATTGCTTAAAACTTCCCACGTAAAAGCAAAACCAAGGTCTTCACTTTTAAAAATAGTGACCTGAATCCATAAAGGGCAAAAGATCCACTTTGAGATCATTTTTCACCTTGGTTGGCTATGGAGTGTCTGTGTGTACATTCTCGCTAACAAGCTGATTTACCTTGTGTTACAAATTGCTCGATCCAGCAGGGCCTGTAGAGAACAGTGCACACACACGTGCTCATTGGTTGGCATATCTGGAAGAACTTTGTGACGCTGGGCTTTTAAATTCAGAGAAATGCGTTGTTGCATTCACAGGCAGCAATTTTGGGACTGGGAGAGAAGTGAGTGGGTCTTCTGGATCCCTCCACCTGAAGTGTGAGAAGCCTGCTTGCTGGCACTGGAAAGTCATCATCTACACTGATGATTCACTCTTCCTTTGAGACACTGGATATCCCAGTTTGACAGTTCGTCCTCACTCAGTGATCACAATGATCACAACATGTACCAGAGAGGGTCGCCCCTTCCCTCTCTCCGCCACCCTCACACATGACCTTGTCATACAGCCTGGAAAAAGGAGTGCCCTCTACAAACACCTCTTCTGTTTTATGATCCATACACTGTGAGAACCAGCTTTTAAGAAATCTGATAATAAAAATACAACCATGCCCTGCTCCAGTGGGACCCAGGCTACTTTGTCTATCGACAGCATAGGATTTGGTGACTCCACCCAGCAGTCAGTGCTTCTATCAGAAAAGCAACTTTGGAGATTTCTCTCAATGACATGAAAAGTAGCCTTGCAGAGGATCAAAAAAGGGAAGGACAGGGACATAGATTTAGTAAATCCTGAGTTGCAGGGATTTCAACCGTCAAAGGCCAAGTCAACTTTTTTGCATAGTAACTGTAGGCCTGGAGCTGTAAGGACGGAGACTTTCTCAGGACATAGGCCTCCTGGCCCTAGCTAACTGGGGCAGCTGTCTGCTGGTCTTTTCCTCTTTAACCCATGGGAAGTGAGGCAGTCTGCCTGTGCTGACTGGTCTCCCAGCTGCCCAGGCAGAGGCGTCACGGGAGAGCAAAAGCAAGTGAAAAGACTGTCACTCAGCCACAGTAGCTGCTGGAACACAGGCTTGCAGCCTTGCCTGCATTCCCCCTCCCCCCCCCATCCCCCAGCAGCCGCAGGCCAGCGCTTTCCTTCCTCTTGCCTCTGATTTGCAAATTTACAAGTCAGGAGCATTCCTGGGGTGGGGGTGGGATGGTTATGAACTCCCTAGCCCAAGGAGAGAGAGCAGGAGCAAAGTTTCCAGGTCATTTATAGCAGTTCCTTGACGTTGAGGAAAGGGAAGGAAAGGATTTTGACAAATACCTTGAACTAAAAATGGGGAAATTAAAAAAAAGGGGGGGGCTTATAAAGGTTAGGATACTTCTTTGCTTCCTTGTTTCACATGAGCAGCCACTGAGAAGTCAGCTGGCTTCCAGTGTCTTCTATAATTGAGGACTGGAGTGACATGGATAAATGAACGTCACAGATAATCCGCAAAGCTCATTCTTATCCATTAGCTTCAGCCTCTTCCCTCTCTGGGTCTTCTATCCCAGCTCCTGATAAGAAGAAAAGCAAGTAAGGCTTGTCCTCTGATGAGGGTGTGAAGGCACAGGAAGGAAGCCAAGGTTCAGAAGGACTCTCGGGGGACTGGACAAAAGGCCTGTGGGTGTGCTGGGTTTCTTCACACGGAGGGGAACGACTCCCAGCTGGCGAACTGGGCGGGACAATCTAATCCAGTCCAGTTCCTTTACAGAAGGGCTAGCTGAGGCTCCATTGTAGAGGAGGTGGAACTTTCCTTCTAGCCTCTTAGGGTCAGGCTGGGTCCGAGAATTAAGTTGACATTAAGACAGAGTAATGAGAGAAGAACATACAGATTTTATTATTACATGCTCATGGGAGCCTTCATGGGAAAATGAAGACCCAAAAAGTGGTTGGGCCCAAGTGCTTATGTGCCACATTGGACAAAGAGTATTAATTGTGAGAGAGTGCCAAAAATATATGGGGATGCTAAAGGAAGCTAAGAGTTACTTGAACAAGGTTTGTTTGCACTGATTCTCTTGGTGCCTTCTCCCTATCTCTGGTGAGAAGAATGTTTCTTTCCTCCTGATATAGAGAAGGCAGCTCTCACATCAGAGTTTCATCTCTTGCTTTTAGGGAGAAAAAGGGAGATCAGAGGGCCCTTTTTGCATCTGCTGTTTTCAAGTGCTTTATTTATTTATTTATTTATTTATTTAAAATAAGCTCTACCCAGAAGGTGAGGCTTGAATACATGACTTGGAGATCAAGAGTCACATGCTCAGGGCACCTGGCTGGCTCAGTCGGTAGATCATGTGACTCTAGGTAACACACCAAGTTAGGTCATGAGTTACAATTTGAAATCTTGCCATTTGTGACAATATGGATGGAACTTGAGAGCATTATGCTAATTGAAATGTGAGACAGAGAAACACAAACACCATATGATCTCTCTTACATGTACAATCTAAGAAAAAAAACCCAATGAACTCATAGATAACAGAGAACAGATTGGTGGGGCATAGGGGTTGACAAAATGGTGAAGGTAGTCAAATGATATATACTTCTAGTTATAAAATAAATATCATGGGGATGTACAGTATGGTGACTATAACTAAGAATATTGTATATCATATTTGAAAAGTTGCTAAGAAAGTAGATCTTAAAAGTTCTCATAAGAAAAAAATTTCTAACTACAAATGGTGAAAGATGTTAACAAGACTTATTACTGTGGTGATCCTTTTGGAGTATACACAGACTTCGCCAGCCAGGTGCCCCCCTCCTTTTTTTTGCAATATATACAAATATCAAATCATTATGTTGTACACTTGAAATGAATATTGTGTTGTATGTCAATTATACCTCAATTAAAAAAAAGGGAGGAGAATTCAAACTGAAATCTTGAACTCCAGTCCAGTGCTATTTCTACTACACCACCAAGCCAAAGCTTTTTACAGTACTTTCTTTCATTAAATTGTTTTTCATGGATTAAGTTCACTTTTGTTGTTTCATTATATTTTGAAAATAAATGAAACACATGCATGTTTTTTTTGTTTTGTTTTGTTTTTTTACCAAGAACATTCTTTTCAGCCTCAGTCTGTGTTCTCTCACTCAGACTCAATTATTTCCCCCTCACTTTTGACCTCCCAGATTCCAAAAAAGGATGGGCACAACTTGAGAGGTGTTTCAAATCCCAAATCAGGCACGTTCCTATCTCTGTTGCTGTTGGTGACCATTAGGGCTTGGTGGAACCTTAGCCAGAGTCTGGTTTCATCCTCTCTCTTTGTAGAGGAGAAAACTGGATCCAGAAAGACTGGTTTTCTCAAGGCCACACAGCCGGCTAGTAGAACACTTGAATTGACTCTGCCATATCAGGCTAGCTCCATGTAGCTGCCATGACATACATGGATCTCTTCCCCTTGTCTCCCCTCACCGGGATGCATGGGTGGATGCTTCTGAAATAGGCCTTGTAGGACACGGGAGATCAAGGGCAGGACCAACCTCTCTAAGGCCACCTTGGATAGTCTAGGGAAACACCACCCCCTTAGATGCTACTAAGATCTGAAGGGAATGTTAATATGGAAGACTCTAGAGTGATCTAACCTTCATCTAGCCACTCTGTCAACAAAATCATCCCAATCCTCATTCATTGGCACTATTGCAGATATATATGTGGCACTCAGGTTCAGAGGAGTGAGGTTCTGGATTTCTTCTGACCACCTGGGGAATGTCCTCCTTTTGTGAGAAGATTTCAAACAGTTTTTCCAAATGTAGCCTTTTCTATTAATGGACAAGCAATTAAGTTTAGTACATTTAAGGGGTCAAAGATTCACAGAAATACTTCTAATTGAGGTCATTTTAGGTCTTGGGATACAATCACACTCTATCAATACTCCATACAAGGTCTCAGCAATGTGTGGCTGCAATATGAAGCAGATAGAAAACACACAGTCATATTCAAAGGGTCCAATGGCTGGAATCCCACTCAACTGCAGGCAGGCTCAGAAGTCTGTATCTGATGGCAGGGGCACAGGTGCTTCAAGGCCAAAGGGCAGCACGAGGGAAAAGTTGGGGGGCAGGACTGGAGGGAGAGATGAGCCCATCGCCCGTGCCCCTGGTCATCACTACTGGGGCCTGGTGGGGTCAGGGAAGGAAGATGTCCTTCCTGTTCTTTTGGGTGACAGGTAGGAATAAAGGTTCCCATTTGTCAGCTGGAAGCAATACAAATGACAGTGTTGGTGAGTGAGAAGTGGGGAACGACACCACTGAGGGTTAAGCATTCCAAAAAAAAAAAAAAATAGTCAATTTTCCCTCCGGCATAAGGCTGATGGGAAACAGGAGGCCTGGTCTTAGGGGTGTTGTTAGTCCAGTGCTCGAATCAAATGGGAATCACGTGGTTATCATGGAGCTTCAGGTACCCCTGAGAGAACATCCTCTGAACAACATTTAAGTACCTGGTCAAGAACACCAATGAATTAATAATCATTTATTGTAAATCACTCATAGTGTACACATTATTAATGGCAAATAAACACCTGCTGGATGAAGAACTTCATTGTGACAATTTCCGGTTGGCATCACTTCTTTTTCAAACATTTTAAATTAAAATTCCAAATTCCCACCTTTCCCGAAAAGATCTATCTTCGAAGTGCTCCAACATCTTTCTTTTGCTCTAACAACTAAAACAAAGGGCACGCGGTCCCATTAAGTCAACATGCTCTTTACAAGGCAACTTAACACACAACATTTTTTTTACTTCAGAAGCTACATAATGATCACTTTATATTTTGCTGCAAAATCAATGAAGGCTGCATGCAGGGGAAACATTAGTACACACTGAGTTCTAGATAACTGTCGGTTATTAAGATCTGATGGCCTAGTGTGGAAAATTAATATGCTTATTTAGCAGTAGTAGCTAAAGTACATGCATCAGTGGCTGGGATCAATTAGAATATAAATTAGATGTTTAAACATTTAAATGAGAGCTTAATTTGAGCTTAATTTTATGTCTGGCACATCTGCGTTATACACCTTTAAAATGACAATAGCAAAGAGAACAAAATCAAACACCTAAACAGGCACTGATTTATAGGGTCGGCTGGCCATAATCGGGACACAAAACTAGCCGGGCAGTGAACAGATCTCTTTGGAAGCAAAGACAGTGGAACATTAACAAGCTGTAAACAGGGCAAGAAAATAAGAGGGCCATTTGCTGTCATTTTTGAAAGTTTTCAATTCTCTTATTTAAATTTTTTTTCATGTTTATTTTATTTATTTTTGAGACAGAGAGAGACAGAGCATGAACGGGGGAGGGGCAGAGAGAGAGGGAGACACAGAATCGGAAGCAGGCTCTAGGCTGTGAGCCATCAGCCCAGAGCCCGACGTGGGGCTCGAACTCACGGACCGCGAGATCATGGCCTGAGCCGAAGTCAGACGTCCAACCAACTGAGCCACCCAGGCGCCCCTCAATTCTCTTATTTAAAAAACAACAAACACACAGGCACAGTAATTACAAAACAGAAACATTCTTTAGTTACTTAGACCCTCTCTTTTGTCTTCTACCTTCAGATAATGTGTTTAAAAACAGTGCTGGGTTAACTGGTAGAAAAGAAAGCAAATGCTCTCCTGAATCACACTGAAAGAATATTAAATTCCTTCATCCTGTCAGGGTTAACATCACATTCAAGCACATGACCATGTGTGTTTGACATATTGTAGCTACAACGATTAAATCACATGTTCACACTCTAATGTTAAAATCATAGTTACATTGATGCTAAAAACTTTTTTTCATTGATAGTTATATCTTGACATTATTTTGAGACAAACGAAAAGTTCCCAAACCACATAGATTCCTTTCCCTCCCCAGCCTCTACCCCCTCCCACATCCAATGAACAAGAGAACTATAGGAACATAAGCCATGAACTAAGGTATCAATGGCAAACATGTTGGATGCCAGTTCCAGGTTCAAGTGCTGCCGTCTCCAGTCCTGGCTTTTCGGGCCTTGATCATTGGCTTGGTTGCTCGTTTGCGGTCAGTGGCCAGTCCCAGCCAGCACATGAGGTCAATGAACCAAGTGGTTGGGTTGAAATTTAAGCCAAATTCACTCGCAGAGTAGTCAAAGGGAAAGGTGTGGTGGTAATTGTGGAAGCCTTCACCTAGAAGACAAAGTGGGTATTGAAATAACCCCTCCCCACCTCTCTGCACAGATTTATTTTCCCCCCTCGTCTGCTGAGAGTCTACCATGTGCAAGGCACTATGTCAGGCTCTCTGGGCAGCAGAAGACTTGGTGTCTGCCCTTAGGAAGAATTTACTTAGTTGGCTAGACTAAATCTGAACAGATTAAAAAAAAAAAAAAAAGGTTATCAGCGCAGAGTCACAAGATTAATTTCCCCGTATGAACAACTACCATGATTTCGGAGCTGTACTTAGTAAGCTCAATGCTAAATGACTGATAACAGATCCTCCTTTTGATGTATGTTCATAAAAGGAAAATAGCCTCTGTGGGCTGGAGTGATTAAAGGAAGGCTCGTTGGGAGAGCTTGGATGACCCAGAGGAGCCCTGTTCAGATAGGTAAGTAAACTGAGGAGCTGGACTTTTACATGTCCCAAATCTGCCCATATATTATTCCACCACCACCCCCCACCTGCCCACCAGTGAATAGCTTTTCCTCTCTTACTCTTTTTTTTTTTTTTTTAAATTAAGGTGTTTTCAGGAGGGATCTCAGGGACTCTTTCATTTGACTTTTTTAAACAGCTTTATTGAGATATAATTCACCATATAATTCATCCATTTGAAGTACAATTTAATGCTTTTTAGTATTTTCACAGAGTTGGGCATCCATCACCACGATGAATTTTATAACACTTTCATTACCTAAAAGGAAGCTCCACACTCCTGAACTGTCATCCCCCAACCATCCCCCCCATCCCTCCAGCCCTACTTTCTTTCTCTGTCATGGTTAATTTTATGTGTCAGACTGGCTGGCCGAGGCATGCCCGGATTAAACATCTCTGTGTGGTGTGTCTGTGGGGGTGTTTCTGGATGAGATGAGCATTTGAATCAGTGAACTCAGTAAAGCAGATTACCCTCGCCAGTGGGGGTGGGCATCACTCAATCCATTAAGGGCCTGAACAGAACAAATGGTGGAGGAAGAGGAATTTGCCCGTTTTTTTCTGACTCACTGACTGAACTGGATCTATCTCTTCTTCCCTTGCCCTCAGACTGGGATTTACATCATCTGCTCCCCTGGTTCTCGGGCCTCTGGACTCCAATTTAATCATATCACCAGCTTTCCTGAGTCTCCAGCTTGCAGACGGCAGATTGTGGGATTTCTCAGCTCCCCTAATCGTGTGAGCCAGCTCCTCATAATAAATCTCTCTCCCCTCCCCTCTTCCCCTCCCCCCTCCCCTCCTTCTTTCCCTATGCACACACACACACACACACACACACACACACATACATATATACATATGTGTATATATGTATACATACATATATATACACACGAAACAGGAGGCTACATACATATATATACACACGAAACAGGTTATATTTATATAGATATTGTACTGTTTCCCTATATATATGGGGATTTATGATGAGGAACATATAATATATATTACAATATATATAAAAACTGAATAGTGTATGTATAACATATATATACATATACATACATGTACTGATTCTGTTTCTCTGGACAACCCTAATATAATCTCTGTAGATTTGCTTATTCTGATCATTTCATACAAACAAAACCATACAATATGTAGCCTTTTGTGACTAGCTGCTTTCACTTAGCATCATGCTTTCAAGGTTGTAGCAGATATCAGTACTTCATTTCCTTTTATTGCCAGATAGTATTCCGTTGTATGGATGTGCCATACTGTATTTATCCATCCATCAATTGACAGACTATTGGATTATTTCTGCTTTTTGGCTATTACGAATAATATTGCTATGGACAGTCATATACAAGTTTTTGTGTGGACATATATTTTTATTTCTCTTTGTGTATGAATCTGGGAGTGGAGTTGTTGGATCACATGATAACTATTTTTAACCATTTGAGGAACTGCCAGATTTCTCCTTCACTTCTTAAATAGGCCCTGGTCATCATGTAGTTCTTCTATTGACCACAGCCGAAGGATCTTGCTCTGTAATGAATATATCAGATGGATGGAACTGTGGTTTGCAGTTTTCTTTTTTTAATTTTTTATGTTTATTCATTTTTGAGAGAAAGAGAGAGGGAGAGAGAGAAAGAGAGAGACAGAGCATGAGCAGGGGAGGGGCAGAGAGAGAGGGAGACAGAATCTGAAGCAGGCTCTAGGCTCTGAGCTGTCAGCAGAGTGCCCTACGTGGGGTTTGAACTCACAAACCGTGAGATCATGACCTGAACCCAAGTCGGATGTCCAACCGATTGAGCCACCCAGGCGCCCCTGCAGTCTTCTTTTTAATTTAGGTCTTCTTTACCCTGCTCCTTTCACCCTCATAATTTTTAGTGTTTTTCCTGCACTACAGTGTAGTATAGACGAGTCTCCCCTGCTATTTTCAGAAGCAGACACTGTTCTGAGAACCTGTGCGTACCCGCCATCTATCACACAGTTCAGTGTAACGGGAGCCTTTCCAGGACCTTAATGAAGAAAACTGACTAGGAGCCCCGTGTTGACCTGGGTGGACTTAAAACCAGTACCCAGCTCTTCAAGGCCAGTGCCATGGTCACATTCCTTGGGTTTTCTGGTCCACCATCCCCACATCAGATGGTAACAGTCCATCTTGTCCCCTTGCTGTCTGCTCTCAGGGTCAACACTGGATATGGCCCCCCTCACTGCAGTCCAGGAAGAAGTAGAAGCATCAGAAACTCCTTCCAAGACACTTTTCTCTCTGCTTAGCTGGTTGGTCCCATAGTTAAATTTGGGTGCTTATTCCACCTCAGATTGCTGTTGTCAACACGGGGTCCGAGCCTAACAATGTGGTAGGAGAAACTCTTTGCTAGGTGATGCAGAGACCATTGCTACTTAGCCACAGGGCCTTCCCTTCCTGGGGCCGATCTCAATGCTCAAGGCTCAGCTTACCAAGAAGCTTGAGTTACTTCTAGAAAGATACAGCTAATGTCTATTTATTACTTACTACGTTTCAGTGCTCAGTGCTTTAATGGGTATTAACACCTATAGTCCTCAGATCTCTGAGCTAGCTGCTATGATTCTCCCCATTTTAAAAATGAGGATGTAAATGTACAGAAGGGACATTCCTAAGACCATAAGGCTAGTCACAAACTAAGCACTTATTTCATGCTAAGCACTGTTGCAAAGACTATGTATTAGCTCATCTAACCCTTTGGTGACCCCAGGAATGCTATGATTATCTTCACTTTACAGGAGAAGACACAAGGTGCGGAGGAGCCAGATAACTCTCTCAGAGAGTAAGTGAAGGAACCAAGACTCAACCAAAGTTGTCAGAATCCAGCGGCCTCGCTCCGAACCATTCTGTGGCACCATGAGATGCCACACTCTTGTTTCTTCCCGTCTCTCTGAAGGCCTTTTTTCTTACAGTCGGTCAAATGACTGGACAGCTGAATGGTCAGGGCAGTTTGAGAGAAAAGCCAGCTGCTACTCCTCCATTAGGAAAAATTTCACGGTAAAAATAAATAGCTCCTAATTATTGATCACTTACTATATGACAGACATTTTACTAAGCAGTTTACATATAGTATCTATCTTACAGCATATCTATATTGCATATAGCAGTTTACATATAGTATCTATCTTCATAACATCCCTATGAAGTAAGCATCACTCTTCCCATTTCACAGATGAGAAAACTCTAAATCAGAATGATTAGGTGACTTGCCCAAGAACCAGGATTCTAATACCGAAGCCCAAGTTCATCCCACCTGACTCCATTCCACTGCCTCTCTTTACAGAGTTCAGAAAACCTTTGGAAGGTTAAGAAAATCTGAGCTGCCATGCTCCCCATTGGCTCTCACACCCCTACTCACCAATGGCACCCAGGGTGACGAGTGGGTTCTGCCGAGGGCTGATGTGCTTGTCGTAGGGCCGGTTTCCATACATGTGGGCAGCACTGTTGACCAGCCAGCTGATGTTGAGTGAGATGGTATAGCGGAGGATGGAGGCCAAGAAATAGGAGTTCCACAGACTCTCTTCCCAGGCACACCAGGGTACCAGCGTGGGGATCACAAAGCACATGAGCACCACAGTGATCTTATAGTACCTGGAAGGCAGGACATTACACTACCATCAGGCACCTGTTGATGGTGGCAGAAATGAGATGAACAAGCTACATACAGGAAAAGCCAGGAATTGTGCCCATCAATTCCTTCAACTCTTTCTGGATAAGAAGTACCCTGTTGTGTGTTGCTCTGTACAAGGGTCACAAACCCATATACCTACAAGGCAACAGAAGTAACCCAAATTTGAGAATTAGGATGGGTAGAATGCTATGGAAAGTGGTAGGACCTGTAGCATACTTCGGAAGAATTTCAACATAAAACAATCCATGCTGTGCTGGTGAAATCCGGGTATCTCAGAGCTACATTTCTCCTATAGGTCACCAGTTCGACAACTCCTAGCTACTTCTTTGACCAGTCAATCAACTTGGTACTCAGGTTTTCTTTCCTAAATGATTTCAAGGAATATGTATTTCTTGAATAATTTCCAGGCACATTATTTTGTACTAATGTAGCCTGGTAAAAAGGTAAACAATCCAATCCCCTCTCAAAAATGTTCTCTGTTCACTGGTGATTACATTCCAGGTCAGCATAAAAAATAAACAATAGTATAAGAACAAGCATGACCACATAAAAAGTAATCTTTAAGAAGAAACCATCAACAGTTTGATTTCCAGACCTATGTATACAGGAAACATTTACTGAGCACTTACTATTTGCCACACCATGAATACTGATGATACAAAGACAAATTTGACACAGTCCCTATCCCAGGTTTCAGTCAGGTGGAACCACTGTTCCCCACCCTCTAGCCATGTGGAACCAGCTCTATGCAGGCACAGGAAAGGGACTGTGATATGAGTTCATAGCTCTTTCCTCCCTGGCCTCACACTGGCTAATCGAGCTTCCAGAAGGCCAATGTTAAGGTGCATATGTATGAAATGGGAGGTGGCAGTGTGAGGGAATGTCATTCAGGAGGTAGAAGACTTGAACTTGAGTCTAGATCTGATTCTGGATGTTGTACAAGTCTTTTTTTTCCCTTTCACTCTCCTTTTATGCACAGTTAGATGATTCCACAAAGAGCACAGCATGAAGGCTTGTATGTGGATAGTCTATTTTGGGAAGAGTGAGACAGGGAAGGAAGGAATGCCAAGCCAGGGGTGCCCATGCTTTGGACACCTGAACTTGGACCATGATGGGACAGATTATACCTCAGAGTTATTCTCTCAAGGAAAGAAAGAAGGGATATTTTCCCATTGGTTCCAACTCCCTCCTGGTCAAGGGATGTCACATGGGATATTAGCTCCCTCACCTTTCCATGTTTGCTCAGGTCAGAATGGCTGAGTGCATTTCTGGAAGCATCTCAGGTGGAAGTGGCAAAGCAACCAGACAGGAAATAAGAAATAAGCAGTCCAGCTGAGCAAGGTGCTGTTGGTTACACCTGAGCCAGCAAGTGGCTGCAGCAACAGCTGGAATGAAAAGATGGGCAGAGAGTAGGAGGTGGGGCACAAGAGGTGTCCAACACAGGTAGTAATTATAATACCTCTAGGGGTCTTGTGAGGATCTAATAACTAATGTATACTATGTGCATATTATGTGTCACAGCTATTCTGAGACCTTTCCATGTACTGACTCATTTAATTCTAATAAAAACTCTAGGAGGAAGCGACCATTATTATCACCATTCTACATAGCAATGGAAAGATTATGTAGCTGGGCAAGGTCACAAGACTAAGAAGTGGTAGGACCAAGATTCAGATCCAGGCAGAAACACTTCAGAGACTATCATGCTATTCTGCTTTTGCAAATGAAATCATGTGTGTAAGTGTGTTTTGCAGATTGCTAGCTGCATGTGTCAGTTCCCATAAAATTTGCTTCTCTTGGGCAACATGTTAACCCATCAGCACCCATTTTCAAGTCACTGGGATACAAGATGGCTGAATTTTAGTGGAAAGAGGGTACTTAGGAGGTCAGATGAGTGGGCTATGGCAACAGGCAATGAAGGGATTGGTGGTCTTAGATTAGGCTCCCTAGAGTCACATGCAGAAGGATTTTGGAGACTGGTCGTGAGAGATACTTGTAAGGAAGGGAGGAAGGCAGGTTGGACTGAGGCAGCTCATCCACAATGAGTTTCAGCAGATCCAACAGGGAGCTCTAAAGGATGACCCTTTAGAGTTGTCCCAAATTGAAAAGTATACCTGCATCATCCAGCCTTTGGCCTCAGGGTGCAGGGTGTAGGGCAGTTCCATGTGGGCAAGGGCAATTCCCAGAGAGGACAGTAGCTGTGAGGTGGGAGCATCAGCTGAAGAGGGGATCTGGGTAAAGCACGCAGATACTGGGAAAGGCCCTGGGGAACTGGTGGTCAGCATGTGGAGGGACGGGAGGAGGTGTTTTTATGTTGTAAAGCATTGTAGAATGGTAAACTCCCCAACTTTGCCATTTCCTACTGTGGTATCTTGAGTAAATTATTTAATTGCACCGAGCCCCAGGTTTCTCTTCTGTAAAACGTGGTATTAACAAATTTACTGAGTTCCCACTATGTACCAGGTTCTGTCCTGGTACTAGAGATATAAAGTGAACAAATCAGACAAAATCCCTGCCCTTGGTGAGCAGGGGTATTCTGGTAGGAAGATTTGATAAATACATGTATTATGTATATACCATATAAAAATTTGCACATATGTATATTCTGGCAGGGGAGAGAGCTAATAAACAATATAAATAAATAATATATAAAACATGTTAGTGTAAATACTAAGATAAAAATAAAGCAGAGAAGGAGAATATGAAGCCAAGGGCAAGTGCTGAAATTTAAAATAGGGTGTTGAGGGAAGGACTTAGTGACATTATGGCTTTTGAGTAAAGATATGAAAGAAGTGAGAAGTTAACCATGTGGCTAAATGGGGCAGAAATTTCCAGGCAGAGGAAACCACAAGTACAAAGGCCCTGCAGCAGGGTGTTCCTGGCACATTCAGGGACAAGCAAGAGAGTTGGGGCTGCAGCAGGTGAACGAAGGGGAGAATGTAGAAAATAAGAGAAAAATGGTGGGTTGAGTCACAGAAGGTGTGAGAGGTCATCAAAAGGGTTTCAACCTTTACTCTGAGTGAGATGGAGCCTTGGGCAGGTTTGGACTGAAGGAGCAGGGCGACCTGACTTATAGGTTAGCAGGGTCACCCCGAATGTTGTGTTGAAAATGGACTGTGGGAGGAGGGGCAGAAGCAGGGAGAGTAATTAGGAGGCTGCCACAAAATCCGGGCAGGAGAAGATGTTGGCTTGGACCAGAAAAGGGGTGGTGGGTGTGAAAAATAGTCAAATTCTGGATATATTTTGAAAATAGAGTGACAGGACTTGTTACCAGACTGAATGTTGGAGAGAAAGGAGTCAAGGATGATATTAAGGATGGAGATGTCATTAGCCAATAGGAGGAAGCATGGAGGGGGTGCTGGTTTCGAGCAGCATATGAGAAGCTAGATCTTACATATGTCAGGTGGGAAATGCCCACTACACATTCAAGGGGCGAGGTCAAGTAGACAGCTTGATATTCAGGTCTGGAGATCAGAGGGTGCTCTAGAGAGAGGTTTGACAGGAACAGAAATTTGGAATTCATTAGCATATTAATGTATGACACTCACATACAAACATTTTTTTCATCTGAGTTCCACAATAGCCTTGTGAGATATCTATCTATCTATCTACCTATCTATCTATTATTTATTTACTTTTAAATTTTATTTAAATCCAAATTAGTTAACATACAGTGTAGTACTGGTTTCAGGAGTAGAACCCAGTGATTTATCACTTACCTATAACACCCAGTGCTCATCCCAACAAGTGCCCTCCTTAATGCCCATCACCCATTTAGCCCATCTCACCACCCAAGGTGGAAGTTCCTCCATCCCTGTAAGGAACTTATTTATTTGTAGGACATTTCTGGAGCTCCAGAGAGGTCATGGGACTTCCTCAAGGTCATACTGGTTGTACAAAGCATAGGCATCTTGCTACTTACTTGGCTTACCAAGAACAGGACACAGGGGATGGGTAAACTTACCCAGAAGTAAACCAGGCCAGAGTGTGGAATCTGGCCATTGTCCTAAGAGTTACACATATTTGAGTAAAGATACTACATTCCAGCTGGACTGAACTTCTTCCCATTCCTCAGGCACCACCTTTTCTATGTCCCCTGTGTCTATGACACTCTTGGCCTGGCTTACTTGATGTTTCCAAATATCAGTCTAAACATCACTTCCTCTGGGGGGAATTTCCTCCGTCCACCAGAGCAGGCAGGGTGCCCCTACCCAGTGTTCCTGTTGCATGTTGTACTTCTCAGCTTCATACTTGCTGGTGTAGTAAGTGGTTTGAGGCGAGGCCTCAGCCATGAATGCACATTTGAATCAACCGGGTGAACATTTAAAAATGACTGATGTGGGAACCCACGGCAGACCAGCTCAATCGAATCAGAATTTCTGTTCTGGACATTGATATTTTTAAAGTCTCTCCATTGCAGACAGACATTGACGGTAGCCTCCCTATAATCCACCCCCATCCTTTCTTTCTTGTTGGAATATCCTGATTTTGTTCAGATATTGAGCTGTTCTCCCTGCAGCCATGTCTTTCAGGGAATGTGGACTCTACCCAGGACGTGAGTCCTGATTGGCTTGGAGCAATCAGTGGTGATCTCATTCACCTTCCCAATAATTAATTTGGGAATTAGCCAATAGCGGTCAATAAGATATGAGGGGAAATGGGCATAATTTTTTTAAAGGGAAGTAACAAATGTTGGTAAAGATGTAGAGAGATTGGAACCTTTATGCATTGCTGGTAGGAATGCCAAATGACGCAGCTGCTATAGAAAACAGTTTCTCAAAAGGTTAAACATCGAATTATCATACGACCCAGTGATTCAACTCCTAGGTATATGTTCAGAAGAATGCGAAGCAGGGATTTCAACATATATCTGTACACTAATGTTCATAGAAGCGTTATCCAGACTAGCCAAAAGGTGGAAACAGGCCAAGTTTCCATTAATAGATGAGTAGATAAACAAAATGTTATATATATGTATACACAATGGAATATTATTCCACCATAAAAAGGAACAAAGTTTTCATATATGCTATAACATGCATGGATGGATGGACCTTGGAAACATGTTTAGGGAAATAAACTAGACACAGAGGACAGATATTGTTATAATTCCACTTATATGAGGTACCTAGAATAGGCAAATTCATGAAGACAGAAAATAGAGTAGATGTTCCTAGGAGCTGGAAGGAAGGGGATGGAGAAAGGGAAGTCCCTGTTTCATGGGTATGGAGTTTTTGTGGGGAATGATGAAAAAATTTGGGGTATAGATATCACTGATGGTTATACAACATTGTGAATGTACTTAATGCCACAGAATTGTACACTTATGGTTAAAACAATAAATACTATGTTGTGTATATTTCACCACAATAAAAAAGAGCGAGATGAGAGAGTGTTTTCTTAACCACAGAAAGAACACATGGGCAGAGATGGACTCTCTTTTTTCACAGTGACACCAGGACCTACTACAGCCATCTGTGACCGTGAACAAAGACCAGGAAGAAGACTGAAAAACAAAGCAAACCCCGTAGGCTGACAGAGCAGAAAGATGGAAAGGTTCCTTGAATGAGCCACGGAACCAACGAACCCCAGAGTGGTTTTATCCCCGATGTCTTATTCTGGAACGAGCCAGCTGAGTCGGGACCTTCTGTGGGGTAGCTGAACGCATTCTAGTATCTGTAGTGGACACTCATGCCATCTGGATCTCCTTTCAGTTGAGAGTCGCTGGCCGTGCTGCCTCTGCTAGAAAGAGCCGTCCTGCCCTAGGTCACGCCCTCTCCTAACAACCCTATCCAGTGACTAACCTTACATAAGGGGAGTAGTCCATTGCCCAGGCCTGATCCCACTGCTTCACCTCTCAATGACTCTAAATGTCACCCCAACTTCAGAGCCCACAGTAAGGTAGGCCGAAGCCTTTGTAAAACAATTTTTTTTTTCAACGTTTATTTATTTTTGGGACAGAGAGAGACAGAGCATGAACGGGGGAGGGACAGAGAGAGAGGGAGACACAGAATCGGAAGCAGGCTCCAAGCTCTGAGCCATCAGCCCAGAGCCCGACGCAGGGCTCGAACTCACGGACCGCAAGATCGTGACCTGGCTGAAGTCGGACGCTTAACCGACTGCGCCACCCAGGTGCCCCAGGCCGAGGCCTTTGTTGGGACCAATTGGGGCCCAGATTCTTCCTTTGCCCAATCCCGTATCCATCACTTCTTCCACAGGTGTTGACCCCAAAGACTCTCTCCATTACACTTCTTGTGATGTAATATCCACCTCAGAGCCAGCTTCTGAGGTAACCTGCCCTGCGACATGGATACACTGCTGGGCCAGCAGAGTCCAGCAAAAAGGCACGCTCCAGAGCCTAGCACAGGGGCTTGCACAGAAGCAGGCACTCCTACGTATTTGTGGGACAACTAAGTAAATGATTCTTAGCTTCTCAGGAACATAAAAACACTACGGAGACTCAGTAGGGCACAAAGCAAGAGAGATAAAATGCCCAGTTTTCCAAAAAACAACACAAACCACACAGTAAATGTGTAGCCTGCTTTGGGGTCCTTCATGAGATACTTATCTCTTGGATTGGTGCAACACAGGATTGTGACTATGAAGCCAACAACTTGATTAGAGACATCTGTGCTTATCTGCGCCCCAAACCCCAGCTTCCAACAAATTTCCACTGTGAGGTGTCGCGGCTCCAGTTTAACAGAATGATTTCTGAGCATGAGCTTCTAAGTCATGCTCTGAGCTGCCAAATATGGCAAAACACTGGCAATATTTTAGACAACAGCCAATCTAACAGGTTTGGCCTTGGTTTAGAAGGTGGGTAATTTCCTGCCTTCCTGTGAACACTCAGACCCTGAGATAGGAGAAGATTCCTAATATCATCCAGGGAGTACAAGATAATGGGTAAGGACTAGAGAGAAGGGTTGGTGTGAATCCAAGAACGACCTAAGGAAGAGTAGTTCTCTACCACAGATTTGAAACCAGAGGACCGTGGGTTTGAGTACAAAACACAAAAGCCAAAGTACTCAAGCTCACTCTACACGCAGCCCTGGAGCACCTTTCTATCACTTTAAAGTGACAGCTTAGGGGTGCCTGGGTGGTTCAGTCGGTTAAGTGTCTGACTCTTGGTTTCAGCTCAGGTCATGATCTCGTGGTTTGTGAGTTCAAGCCCTGAGTCAGGCTCTGCACTGGCAGCGTAGAGTCTGCTTGGGATTCTCTCTCTCCCTCTCTCTCTGTCACTCCCCTGATCACTCTCTCTCTGTCTCTTGAAGTAAATAAATAAGCTTAAAAAAATTTTTTTAAGTGACGTCTTATCAGAACAGACCTACAGCAGATGTTGGAACCCGTCCCATTCCCACCATCTCACAATTTCTCATCACACGAATTCCACAGCGGGAAGATGGTTTTCTGCATTTAGCTCAAGATAAGAAGTCCATTCACACACACAATCAAACACCATCACACACCATGACGCTCCAGTCCAAGTAAGTTTCAGTGGTAGGACACAAATGAAGATATGGGCCCTCATCTTGCAACTTTGTCAATGCTTTGAAAATCCTTATTTCGGGGCGCCTGGGTGGCGCAGTCGGTTAAGCGTCCGACTTCAGCCAGGTCACGATCTCGCGGTCCGTGAGTTCGAGCCCCGCGTCGGGCTCTGGGCTGATGGCTCAGAGCCTGGAGCCTGTTTCCGATTCTGTGTCTCCCTCTCTCTCTGTCCCTCCCCCGTTCATGCTCTGTCTCTCTCTGTCCCAAAAATAAATAAAAGTTGAAAAAAAATTTTTTTAAAAAAAGAAAATCCTTATTTCAATAAACTGGATCACAATAAAGAGAACTGAAACATTAAAAATAGACTTGGGGTGCTTGGGTAGCTCAGTTGTTTGAGCGTCCAACTCTTGATTTTGGCTCAGGTCTGGGATTGAGCCCCATCTCAGGCGTGGAGCCTGCTTAAGATTCTCTCTCTCTCTCTGCCCCTTTCCACTGCTTGTGTTCTCCCTCTCTCATTCTCTAAAAAAACTAAAACTAAAATTAAAACTAAACTAAACTAAAAATAGACTTCAGACAAAAAACTTATTCTATGGAGAAGAAAGGATTTGGGATTTCTTTCTTTTTTTCTCTCTCACGGTTCCCAAATCTGGGTGTGCTAAGCATCCTAAAATCCTTTTTTCTTTAGATGAAAAAGAAATTGCTGTTCTCTGCCTGCAAGCATTTCCTATTGCTTGACTAACCTAAGCACAGCGGTCCAGAGCCAGTGGCGTGTGAGATCTCCAGAGGGAAAATCATGAGAGCACGAAGGAAGGGGAAATATCTGTCTACTGCTGACTTCTGAGGGGGGCTGGCCTGAGGAAACGTGAAAAGAAGCAAATATCACCACGGGTGGGGGAGGAATTACAGCCTCACAAACATATCCTAATGATGAGCAATGAGCTGTCACTGGCATCCTGATTAAACTTGTTTGGTTTTGTGATTTCACTTAAAGCCTAGCCAGAAATTCATTTTCCCTACAACTTTTGCCTCTTGTAGGGAACCAGGCAAAATCATCTGGCTGCTTACTCAGCATTCATTTAGGGGGCAGATAATATGCCCTGGCAGTTTGTAAATGGAATGGATGGAACACTCTCTCCGCCCTGCTTTGTCCCCCTCTGGCATTGCCCACAGGGAGGGGAAAGATGTGATTCATTTGGATGCAGACCAGACCCAAAGGTGGAAGCCCCCTGATGGGGGAGCTCTTTGGAATGTTTGAGAAAATCTTCCAGGCTCTTTGAATTGTTTAGGTTGAAAATGGGCTCCGCTGTTGTGATTTTACCTCTTGATTTTACCTCTCTGATGTTGCAGTGGCTTTAGGTGAGACAGCTCATGATGACTGCATTTGAAGTGTGCTCTGCAAGTCTTAATCAGTCTAGATGTGGCTCTGACCCTCAATTAGTCTTGACATTACTTCCCCTGTGCTACTTCATGAAAAGCATTCCCATAGAAAAAAATCTTCTAATTGGACTATCTAGATGCATAATCGTCATCTTCTGGATGCCTCTTCTGCCCCATGAAGGAAGCAGAGATGGGGAACGACTACTCCATGAAAACGACTCTGTTGGAAACTTGAGACGCAGTGGGCAAAAGATGTATTTTTATTTTCTCTGTGACCTTCCGCTTTATTTGCTTTTGAGGTCTGAATATGGAGGTTAGTTGCATCCATCCACTCGAATTTAATCTGTCTTTGTACAAACGGTTTGCATTCATTCGCTGAGCAGCAGCTTAAAAGATAAACACAATCGTTTCAGAATTTCAACACAAAGAGCATTATTTGTACCTCACTAACAATGAAGTGCTTAAAGAAAAGACCCAGGCATGCTGATTGCGGAGACTGAGTAAGGAGGGTTAAAAGGCCTCTTTCCTTTTTCAAAGCTTTGATTCCATCATAGTAAGTAGATGGCAAGTTCTTTGTGGGCAGGAATTGTCTTGATCCAAGTCATATCGCCCTCAGTTTCTTGAACACAAAATGCTCGTTAACACAGCAGGTGCCCAGTAAGCAGCTGAATCGTTGACCTGCGCCAGAAGGAATGAGGCCAAGGAGCCATCTGTCTTTGGCGAAAGCAATTAGGTCAGTTCCATCCTCCTAATGGTTTGCTACTTAGAGCTTCTCTAGTTGTCTCAATACAAGTTTAAGTTCATTAGACTGATGTTCTGTTCTCTCTCCGGGCTCTTGGTCTCTGTCTTTGTCTTTCTCTGCCCTTCCTCCCACTCACCTGCTTCCCTCCCTTCATGATTAGTTCTCAATTGTTCTCAGTAAGTCATTGGAACACAGACTAATTCCTGACGGTATGTAGAATCGCATGACTAAAATGAACACTTAAAATTGTGTACAGAATAATTTTTTAAACTAAGTTGTTGCTGCCTTGCCACTTTCTCTCACCTTTAAAACTGCGTTCCATTTTCATCCTTGCTGCCTGAGATAAAGTGAGCACCGCAGGAAGAAACATAACCACGTTTCTTAATCTGGGGCCTGTGAAATTGTGTGCAAACGCGTTTGTGTATTTCCATTTGCTGGGGTTCAAAGTCCACAGCTTTCAGCAAATTCTAGAAGGATACTCGGTTTTCAAGACCCCAGACATTTGATGAGGTTGTTGATGAACTTTGATTTTCTTTGTTTACTTTAGAATTTGGCTTAGGACTTAAGAAAACCTAATTCACTTCAAGGAAGGGTCGATTTAAAAAATTTAAAGAATAGTACTTTTAAAAATGAGATTGCCCTGCCTACTTTTTTAGCAGTAAAATGTTAAAAGGGATTACAGTGGCACTAGATGTGTGTGTGTGTGTGTGTGTGTGTGTGTGTGTGTGCCCGTGTGCACTTCCCTAATCATTCTAGCCCACATATGTGGACCTTGTGCAGAAAGGGTGGTGACCTACTGACAGAGTTCAACTTTCCACCCCCACCCAAGGGAGCAAGTTTAATTCCAAACTCTCATCAATGATAAGCTATTCACGGGCAGCCAGTCTCTGGGCAGAAAAGGAGCCAGTGGAGTCATTTCAACCACTTTCATCATCAATATCAACTGTTGCTGCTGAACTGATTAGGTGGGCTGACCGTTTTTCTTGTTGAGAATGAACAGACTGATATACGCATGGCTTCTTCATTTCACATTTGAAAGCCAGGACCCTTGAGCACAATGCATGCTTTCTAGCACATTTCCTAAATTCAAGCTGCAACGTCCTTTCAAAACTCCCCAGGCCTTCAAAACTCAGCTCAAATTGATTTCTTCTAGAAAGCCTACCCTGATACGTTTCCTTTCAACTAGGGTTACTGCATTATTTAACATCCCATCACTACAACTGTGCTGTAAAGACTCAAGAAGATGATCGTTTTAGATAGTTGAGTTGTCTGACGAGCTGACGGTGTATGTGTTCAACTACACCAACTTAAAAAAAAATTGTATGTGAAAATCACTATCCATTTTTCTGCCTTCCTAATCAGTTTATGGAACAAAACTTGACCTTCCTTGGTGGTGATGAGTGTCTTATACTGGATTCCCCAGAAGGCAGGGCTTAAAACAAAAGCTTATATGCTACTAATTTATAAAAGGAGCTCAGTCCAAGGAAAACAGAATGTGGGGGAGCTGATAGGAGTGTGTGTGACTGAGCCAGCCACTGCTTGATATCTCAGCCTGGTGGGACCATCCTCCAAAAGACCATATGGATGACTGAGCCTCAGAACATTCTCTCTAAGAGCAGGATGTGGGAAGAATGTGTCTCCCAGCAACCTGCTCCCATTGCCCCCCACCTCCGCCCCCCACCACACGAACTTTAGGATTATTAACACGAATGTCACGGGCTCTAGCACCAGCAGGGATGCCTTAAGGCAGGAGGCACACACAGTGCAACGTGACATCCTGTAGGGATGAACCTACCCAAAGCTAGTTGGAGTGCATAAACGGCTGTGCAGAACATGTAGGCAAGAGCCCCAGGACAGAGCGGGTTGAGACAGTGGTGTCTAACCTGCAGGTGTCTGATGCAATGAGTTTTGGAACATAGGTGTGTGATCTATGTTCTGTTCACAGAGTCCATTGAGGTGTGAAGAGTCATTGTAAGAACTGGTTTCTACATTGGGGCACCTGGATGGCTCAGTCAGTTAAGTGACTGACTTCAGCTCAGGTCATGGTCTCATGGTTTGTGAGTTCAAGCCCTGCCTGTGCTGTGCTGACAGCTCGGAGCCTGGAGCCTGGTTCAGATTCTGTGTCTCCCTCTTTCTGCCCCTCCCCTGCTTGTGCTCTGTCTGTGTGTCTGTCTCTCTCTCTCAAAAACAAATAAACATTAAAAAATTAAAAAAAATAAAACAGCTGGATTCTACATTCACTTATTAAATCTTGCTGATCCCTCCCTCATTTTCAGGTACACCGATAAGCTGTCACTTGTGTTTGTCAGTGTTCTCTCCTGCAGTAGCTTCTCTGTCACCTTCTAATTTGTTTCTCTCAATCTGCAAAGGGTGTGAAAACCAGACAGCTGGGTTTGTTCAACTTGGGTGAAATGAAGAACACACAGGCTCTGGGTGAGAGCTGAAGAGGGTCACCTGTACCGAAACTCAAAATGCAAAATCATTAGCAATGTGACATTTCTTCAAAGATCTCTTTCTGTGGAGGTAGAGGGTGGACCATTCACTATGGAGTTTAGAGAATTCCATGAAACAATGTGAACCTGGCACTATCTCCAGTGAAGATTCTCTTTGTTTATTTATAGGTCCTTAGTTTTATTCCCATTAATTCCAAGTACTGGACGGCTTAGTTTCTGACTGGTGAGACACGAGTGTATTTAGTTTCCACTGCACTCTGTGTATTTGAACTTAATGATATCATTATGCTGCCTGTGATTTCCTTGAAGACACTTCTGTATAAACAGTGTGAGGTAGGGATGCATGGTGTGTGTGTGTGTGTGTGTGTGTGTGTGTGTGTGTGTGTGTTTTGTTTTTATTTCTTTGGTTTTTAAAAAAAATTTTTAATTTTATTTTTTTGTGTACTTTCATAATTTTAATTTTTTAATTTACATCCAAATTAGTTAGCATATAGGGCAACAATGATTTCAGGAGTAGATTCCTTAGTGCCTCTTACCCATTTAGCCCATCCGCCTCCCACAACCACTCCAGTAACCCTCTGTTTGTTCTCCATATTTAAGAGTCTCTTATGTTTTGTCCCCCTCCCTGTTTTTATATTATTTTTGCTTCCCTTCCCTTATGTTCATCTTTTCTGTGTCTTAAAGTCCTCATATGAGTGAACTCATATGATATTTGTCTTTCTCTGACTAATTTTGCTTAGCGTAATACCCTCTAGTTCCATAGTTGCAAATGGCAAGATTTCATTCTTTTTGATTGCTGAGTAATACTCCAGTGTGTGTGTGTGTGTGTGTGTGTGTGTGTGTGTGTGTATACACACTACATCTTCTTTATCCATTCATCCATCGATGGACATTTGGGCTCTTTCCATACTTTGGCTATTGTTGGTAGTGCTGCTATAAACCTTGGAGTGCATGTGCCCCTTCAAAACAGCACACCTGTATCCCTTGGATAAATACCTAGTAGTGCAATTGCTGGGTCAGAGGGTAGTTCTATTTTTAATTTTTTTGAGGAACCTCCATACTGTTTTCCAGAGTGGCTGCACCAGTTTGCATTCCCACCAGCAGTGCAAAAGAGATCCTCTCTTTCCACATTCTTGCCAACATCTGTTGTTGCCTGAGTTGTTAATGTTAGCCATTCTGACAGGTGTAAGGTGGTATCTCATTGTGATTTTGATTTGTATTTCCCTGATGATGAGTGATGTTGAGCATTTTTTCATGTGTCAGTTGGCCATCTGGATGTCTTCTTTGGAGAAGTGTCTATTCATGTCTTTGGCCCATTTCTTGACTGGATTATTTGCTTTTTGGGTGGTGAGTTTGATAAGTTCTTTATAGATTTTGGATACTAACCCTTTATCTGATATGTCATTTGCAAATATCTCCTTTTAGTTTTGCTGATTGTTTCCTTCTCTGTGCAGAAGTTTTTATTTTGTTGAGGTCCCAGTAGTTAATTTTTGCTTTTGTTTCCCTTGCCTCTGGAGATGTGTTGAGTAAGAAGTTGCTGTGGCCAAGATCAAAGAGGTTTTTGCCTGCTTTCTCCTCGAGGATTTTGATGGCTTCCTGTCTTACATTTAGGTCTTTCATGCATTTTGAGTTTATTTTTGTGTATGGTGTAAGAAAGTGGCCCAGGTTCATTCTCCTGCATGTCGCTGTCCAGTTTTCCCAGCACCACTTGCTGAGAAGACTGTCTTTATTCCATTGGATATTCTTTCCTGCTTTGTCAAAGATTAGTTGGCCACACATTTGTGGGTCCATTTCTGGGTTCTCTATTCTGTTCCATTGATCTGAGTGTCTGTTCTTGTGCCAGTACCATACTGTCTTGATGATTACAGCATTGTAGTATAGCTTGAAGCCTGGGATTGTGATGCCTCCCACTTTGGTTTTCTTTTTCAAGATTGCTTTGGCTATTTGGGGTCTTTTCTGGTTCCATACAAGGTTTGGGATTGCTCTAGCTCTGTGAAGAATGCTGGTGTTATTTTGATAGGGATTGTGTTGAATATGTAGATTGCTTTGGGTAGTATCAACATTTTAACAACATTTGTTCTTTCTACCCAGGAGCATGGAATTTTTTTCCATTTTTTTTTTGTGTCTTCTTCAATTTCTTTCATAAACTTTCTATAGTTTTCAGTGTATGTGTGTGTGTATTTTATTCATCACTCTATGGGCAGTTCACTAACATTTGAAGTACCCTACCTAATCATGAATCCACATTTGAGGCATGCTTAGTTAGCATTTGACTAACTCTAATGAGTTCATAAGCCAGAGGTCCATTACAGGCTTCAACTATTTTTATCTCCAATCACCTCCAAAGAGTTTGTAAAATAGTGGTTGAAATACGTGCGTTGTGTAGAAATACTATACGGCTACCTCTCGACAGCCTATATTCCTCAGAGTGGTGTCACTGAAGGCTTTGCTCCATCCTGTGCCCAACCACTGACAGAATTCTGTTGCTGGAGTCTGACAAGAAGGTGATACTACCTCAACACACCTTCCATGCACAGAGCTTACTGTCATGTCCAAAAGAGCAGCAAGTGGGGCTTCACCGAGCTTCCAATGCATGCATGGCTATCTTTGTCCCTAATTGCTAATTGTGGTAGAAATTGGTCTGAGGCAGGATTCTGCTGTAGGGAAGACCCATTTCCTTCCTCCTCCTCTCACACTGGATTTGGCCAAGGTCAGATCCCAGAAGACACGGCCAAATCGGTCTCTTGTTGCACCATCTATGTTTCTGTAGTGCTCTTTCAGGGTCAGAGGCAGCACCAGTCTTGGATAGGATCACTGTTGGTGCGATGAGACACTGCACCAATGGGCAGTGTGCTCATGGAACTTCCCTACCCTCACCCTGGGAGGTATGCCCCCGGCTGTGGAGCCATACTGTGAGGGAATGGAAGGCACTAGGGCTGGCTGGGTGAGTCCAGGTGCCACTTACTTCAGCAACTGAGGGTTACAGCATCATACACAAATGATCACCCCAAATGCTGGTTCTCAGCTGTGAGCTGTCCAGCACTCTCCACAAACTGGATAGTAAACACACTCCTCAGTCCAGAAAGGATTTTGGGGGGTGCTAGGTATTTCAGTAATCTCACGAAATAGAAAGATGAATAGGACATAGTCACCATCCTCAAGAGCTTTGGGTCCAATGCGAGAGACATACAAGTGGATCATTTTCATACAACATGATAAGCAGAAAGGTGTGGTAGGCCCATGATTCTGTAGACCTGACGAGAAGGGGTCCTTAGCTCATTCTAGGACAATGGACCTCAAACTCTTTGGTGTCAGGACGCTTTAGAATATTTTAAATATTATTGAGAGCTCCAAAGAGCTTTTGTTTGTGGGGGACATACCTACCAACATTTACTGTATGGGAACTTAAAGCTGAGAAATGTTTTATGATTTGTTAAATATTTGATGTTAATAATATATGTTAATAAATTACATGCACTATATAATATCAAATAGTATATGTAAAACATAAATGTATCTGTTAATATAAAATAAATGCAAAACTGATTGATTCATTAAAATAATAATGAACCTACTCCATGTTAACATAAGGGACATTTTTATGAAAAGTAACTATATTTTCCAAAACACAAAAAAGTTTTAGTGTAAAGAATGGCTTTATTGTACATAATGGCAAATCTCTAATATCTGGCTTCATGGAAGCAACTGGATTGACCCACCTGCTTCTGCCGTGGTTCTGCTGCAATATTTTGTTTTGGCGGAAGTCCATGGAGAAACTGCCTCACACAGACATGCAGTCAGAAAAGGGAGGACCTCACAGACCTCCTAAGAGGGACTTAGGGGAGCCCTCCCCCCCAGATAGCACCCCCCCTTCCCCGCTGAGAGTCCTTGAACCGCTGACCTCAGCTTCCTGGATGTGAATTTTGAAGAATGAGTAAAGGCTGTCTAGGAGAAAAAGAACATTCTAGATCAGTGCTTCTCAAACAATCATGGTGCATCTGAATCACTTGGGGTCTGGGGTGGGGCTTGCATCCTGCATTTCTAACAAGCTCCCAGGTGACACTGATGGTGCTGTTCCCAGGACTACATGTTAAGTAGCAAGGATCTAGGCCAGAGAAATAACAGAAGCAAAGGCAGTATCACAGAACAGCCTGACTTGTGAGGGGACTGGCATAGTTACAGAGTGAAGTACAAGGCGGGAAGTATCAAGGCCTAACGTAAGCACGCCAGGGAGATAACAGACAGTTGTAACTTTTCCCAAGGGGAAGTCTTGAAAAAGTTTTAAGCAGGAGACGACTCTGGCTCACAGGTATGTGTAATTTCTTATTCTCAATAACTCAGAACTGCAATGAATAAAAAACACACGTGCAAAGTAAGCGGGCAATAGGATGAAGCAGAGGAAGAAGAAAGATGATACTCCCTATACTATTACAACATAGCTTAGTAGAAAGAGCATGTGCTTTGGACTCGGACAGACTTTGCTTAAATTCCGTTTACAAAATAATTCCTGAGTCAGCTTCTCAGAGGCTCAGATTCCATCATTTGTAAGGATAAGAGAGATCCGAGTTATATAGGCAGAGAACAGAGTCTGATACATTGTGAGTAATTGCTATGCTGAAATCTATATGATAAAGGATGTTAGAGAGTAATAAAAAATAACAACTGGAAGCTATTATTGTTATTCTAAAATTAGATGTAGGCCTGAAACAAGATCATTGAGCTTTTAGAATTTTGTATTTTCTGGGAACCTAGGTGGCTCAGTCGGTTAAGTGTCCGACTTCGGCTCAGGTCATGATCTCTCAGTTCGTGGGTTTGAGCCCCTCATCAGGCTCTGTGCTGACAGCTCGGAGCCTGAAGCTTGCTTCGGATTCTGTGCCTCCCTCTCTCTTTGCCCCTCCCCGACTCATGCTCTGACTCTGTCTGTCTCTCTCTCTCTCAAAAATAAACATTAAAAAAAAAGAATTTTGTATTTTCAAGAGCAAAAAGATTCTGAGAACCTGAGAGGAATCACCTAAAAGTAAATGTTTTCTCTATTTGCATGCCAGGCAGTGTCAGCTCACGGCTACCTGCAGTGATGGAGGATGCAGGCCAACAGCTACAAGAGAAAGATCTCTGGTCTCCTGGTTATCATCCTTTCTGGCAAGACAACTTGGACCCAAATTTTCAATCCAAACTTTGAATGGCTTATGTTGCAATCTCCCCACTCTTCTTTCTCTTCTCCTGGTAGTACTTGGTACCGATAATAAGGAGCAACGGCACAGAGAGCACAGAGAAAAAGAATTATGACTGCATATTAAACAGAGCTATCACAGTTTACAAAATCTCTCTGTGCATGGGCACTCTCACGAGAAGGGCTTTCCCAATTTCTATTCCTCTTTTTCTCTGGAAGCACTTGGCTTTCCAGAAACCCCCTCATCACCACCTGGGATTCTGAGACTCTTCATATCTCATTCGTGCCTTGAAGGGTTAGGTTTTTTTTTTTTTTAATGTTTATTTATTTGTGAGACAGAGAGAGAGAGAGACAGAGTGTGAGTGGGGGAGGGGCAGAGAGAGAGGGAGACACAGAATCTGAAGCAGGCTCCAGGCTCTGAGCTGTCAGCACAGAGCCTGACGCAGGGCTTGAACTCATGAACCCTGAGATCACGACCTGAGCCGAAGTCAGACGCTTAACCGACTGAGCCACCGAGGCGCCCCTGAAGGGTTAGTTATTAAGTCACCCATGATGTGTTGCTTTCTCAATCCATTAAAACAAATACTGGTTCTCTGACTATAAATGAAAGTTTTCATTATCCTAAAAATCCAGGTTCTTAGTTGGACAGAATTTGAAAGCCTGTTCATTTATCCTGAAACATATATATGTAGATATATGGGGTTTGTCTCAATCTCTTGATAGTTAGGACTTCTGAGTAATTGTTTTTCTCTGTTTTAAAATGAAAGACAAGATAAGAGTAGGTTTATAACAGAGAGCCAAATGTCAGAAGAGATAGCACACTTCAGTTGAGTCAATGAGCATGTTTTGACAAATCACATTATCTCAGCACTAAGAGTCTTTGTATCTGTGTGACAGATTTGTTATTGTTTTATATGAAAATAGGTAATGTGAGGAGAAGTAAGTGACTTAGACAGGGAGACAGACAGTTCGAAGCTGATTTCTGACAAGCATTTCCACAGCTAGTGGGCTGACAGTAGTCTTTGGTTTTTCTTTCACCAGGAATTCATCCTTTTAAATTTTTATAATTTTCAGTTTTTTAGACTCAAGAATTGGACTCTTCGAACAAACACCCTTAGCAATGAGATATGCTCCCCAGGAAGGGAGGATTCACCTATGCTCTCATTCATTCATTTTTTCATTTTCTGAATCTGTGGAACCATTTCTTTAAGAAAAAGCAAGGAGGGGGGTGCCTGGGTGGCTCAGTGGGTTAAGCATCCGACTTGGGCTCAGGTCATGATCTTGCAGTTTGTGAGTTCAAGCCCTGCACCAGGCTCTGGGCTGACAGCTCAGAGCCTGGAAGTTGTTTTGGATTCTGGATCTCCCTCTCTCTCTGCCCCTCCCCTGCGCTCTCTCTCAAAAATAAACATTTAAAAATTTGAACTTAAAAAAAAGAAAGAAAAAGCAAGGAGGGAGGAAGGTGGGTTTTTAATTTCTAAGGTTCATTAAGTCAGCAGATAGCTGATAGGATGGGGGTCTCCATTGGAGCCCTCTGCCTTTGGGCAACAACCTCAATGGCATCCTCTCCAGGTACAGTGCCCGGTGGTGCTTGCAAAAAGTCGGGGACTCCTTGACAGTTTCCGCTGTCCACTGGGATTTTGAGGGAGGGGAGATGAGGTGTCTGGGTATCCACTCCCTGTCCCTCTCACTGGGATAAAAACAGCGATTCCTATTAACAATAACCACAAAAATTACAGAATATGTAGGAATAAACCTAACAAGAAACATAGAAGATCTATATTTAGAAAACTACAAACATTTACTGGAAGATGTAAAAGAAGTGGTAACAAAGGGATAGACTGTTCTGGGAGAATGAGAGCATCAGGAGAAGGTCATGAACCATGCAGACCTCAAGAACCTCATTCTATCCTTCTCTCCTTTACTGTGAATTCTCTCAGCTACTTTCATATACGGACTTGGAAGCCTCTGACTATTTTATAAGTGTGTGTCTTTTCTTCCCAATTAAATGATATGATTAATAAAAGCAAGGACTATCCCTTTTCTTCTCTTTATATCTTCCATATCCCTTAATACAGAAATGCCTCTACTTACAACTTGGCCATTTAAGGAGGTTCACAGTACGGAGAAAGCAGGGTAAGAAAGTGCATCCACTCTACCCACCACCAGCGGATGGTATTAGCAGCCACAAGCAATCATTCTGCCACACATGGTCTGTTAGTCAGGGGGATGCTGGCTGGATTGGCGCTCAGTTCTGAGATACTTTATGAATATCAATAACATCATCAGTTTGAAAAGCACAAAAGTAGTGACTTTTGTCAAAAGTTGCAAAAAAGAGACACACAATTTTGACGGAAACAAAAGTGGAGATAATTTTTCAGGACTGAAAGTGGCGAGCGAATGCTTAATGCTACAGGTGCTCCTGGCAGAGCTGGAAGAACCCTGAAGGCCAAGGACTAAATACCGATCAAAAAGGAAGGAACAGGTATTGGTGGAATGAAAAAGGCAAGTTTTGGGGGTTGTGGTTAAATGTTAGCAGCAATGAGCGATATCCTTTGGCCTAAACTTTGTCAGTCCTGGTGAAGGCCAGGAGTTATGAGTGAACTTAATCCTAGGGTTGGTGGAAAGTGTTGACGAGTCTGCTGTGAGGTAAGGGTGTCTCTGTAGGTTCAAAGTTGCTGGGTTTAGGGCCCATCAAAATCAGCAAAATCTCGTGTTGGCAAAGGAGGGTGATGCAGCCATAAGAGGTCCACGTTTGGGGAGAAACGTTGAATAGAATGTATGGAAGAGAACAGCACTCCTGGGTGAAAGCTTTGAAGGGCCCACTTATGTTTTTATTTATGGAGATGCATCTGGAAACTGGTAACTTAAACCTTTCTTGGCCACTTTGAACTTACAAAAAAAATGGACACCTGAACAGGGTTTTAGAACTAAGGTCTTCTTGAATGGAGTAGCTTCCATATAGTGCCTTATGTGTGGTTAACTGCACAAATATTTATTGCACGTCTCCTCTGTGATGGACACTTTCACATACATTAACTAATTTATTCACTCAATCATTCTGTAAGATATATATCACCACTATCACCATTTTATGGCTGTGGAAATGAAATCTTGGAGAATTCCAAACGTGGGTTCTTTTGATTCCAAGTTGCTGTTTTACTTCTCCATACATAGCTGCCTCTTTGTGTCAACCAAATTAATGAATGAATAAATAATCCAATGCAATATACATTATAATTTTATCTATGTGTCACACAGTTAAAAAATGGCTTGATTTTTGAATGCACAGCTATTATTTTATATAATGTCAAAAATACATACAATATACATAATGCCACCAGTGTTACTTTATATAATATCACCAAGTCCCATTGTTGTGTGTTTCTCTTTTGACCTTCCAAATATCTGCAGGGGCCCAGAAGGGGCATACAGCATTAAGAGGCACTTTGAAGGGTGGTTTCAGTGAGTATATAATGAAGCCAAACAGGACACCCCCTGAAAGGGTTACTTTTCAATATGTATTTTTGATGCAATTCACAAAACATCTTGCAGTGCAGCCTCCTGGTTAAGGACCCTTCCTTGTCTCTGGAAATCCTTTGTACCAACAAGGAATAGAGAAAATGGTCGAGAATTCTAACCAGGGTTGTTTAGTGTAATTTCTCCGGTGCTCCTGTGCAAAGTGTGGCTGTAACAAAACCTATCTCTCAACCTAATCATACCTTGACATGTTCAATAAGATATAACATGGTGAAATGAAGAGTGAGGAATTAGAATAAATTGTGTCAAAGAAAAATCCCCCTAATAGCTCTGACATGACAACCTGCACATGAACAATCTAAATATTCATTTTGGGTAATAGAACAGCTATCAACAAATTCATTACTGAAGACAATATTTTCACTTCAACTGTCAACTGACAAGGGGTCCCCATAATATACTGCCATTAGCAGTTTGCATCAGTAACAAAGAAAATGCACTTGAATTTCACAAATATGTATGAATCATACTCTTTCAATTTTAAAAAGGGACTCAGCCTCATTAAAAGTTTTCACAAAATAGCTGTCATAGGGATGTTAACCTCGTAAATCATTTCATGGCAAGAACTACAAGTTGGACAGTAAGTAATGGATTTGTTTCCAGGTAAACAATTTATTTCTTACTTTAAATATATGCATTTGTGCCTTCAGATTCCTCTTGTTTAAACAACTTCTCCTATATTACTCTCTTTCTAGCTTAGTCGTTGCTAGATTCTTTAGAAAGAGAGTCTTCCATGAAGCAAAACAGCACTAAAATGACTGTTATTACTTATCAAGTAATATATCCCAGCTCAGAGTACCAGGGATAGTAGGAACAAGAAATATGTAAATGTTCCATGTGTTAATTTGCCTTATAGACATCAGACTCATTTGTGGCTGTTCTACCTTCCTGTTCCAGGAAGGGCAGAAGGATTCTGGGTAGGAAAGTGGGCTTTGGCATCTCACTTTGTTAGATTTTCTTCTTCAACAAAAATGGAGGAAGGAGGGGCGCCTGGGTGGCGCAGTCGGTTAAGCGTCCGACTTCAGCCAGGTCACGATCTCGCGGTCCGGGAGTTCGAGCCCCGCGTCAGGCTCTGGGCTGATGGCTCAGAGCCTGGAGCCTGTTTCCAATTCTGTGTCTCCCTCTCTCTCTGCCCCTCCCCCATTCATGCTCTGTCTCTCTCTGTCCCAAAAATAAATAAACGTTGAAAAAAAAAATTTTTTTAAAAAAATGGAGGAAGGAAATGAAAAGATAGTACCTTTGTCCTTGACCAACAGTGGATTTGGAGTTGTGAGGAAAATAACTGCATATCCCCTCTAAAAGGCAAATGGCAAAAAACACATGACCACATATTTAGTCTCACTAATAATCAAAGATCTGCAAATCCATTATGACCATGAGTATCACAAGCTGAGAAATTTACATATTATTTGACTCAGCTCTTCTGATTTTAGCCAAAGGAAAATATCATAGCTATGATAAAAAATTTATGTATAAAGTTATTCATCTCACCATTGTTTTAATGATAAAAAAGGTGAAAATCCTTCAATGTTCATCAGAATTAATGACCTGTCTTCACAATGAAATATTAAGTAGGCACTAAAACTGGAAAGATTTCACAGGTTCCATTAGGCAAAAACTGTAGGTCCTATAAAACAGGACACAGAGTTCTTCTTCCACTTAGGATGTAGAAAGTCATAAGAGAACATTGTTTCCATCAGAACAATAAGAAAAGGTGGGCAATATACAAAATAATAACTTTTCTAGAGCCCATCAGACAATTGAGGTCACAAGGCCACTAAGTGAATTGAATTCCAAAGAGTGGTAAGCCCATCCATGAACTTCTTCACTTGGCAGAGCATAAGGAAGGATGGGGCCACCATATTAATAGATGAGAAGAAATTAGCTAAAAATTTAGCTAAAATCCTTAAAGGCCAAGTGTGGGCTAATTTGTCACTTTGGAATAGCTTAGAGCTTCAGACACAAGGGAGTTTGCACTCACCTTCCAGGTCTTTTCTCTAGACCTGCATTAAGTGTTCACAAAAAAGTCAGAGGCAAAGTAGGAGATTGGAGAGAGCTCCTCTCCACTGTATAGACATGCAGGATGTGACCAGCTGCCACCAAATGACAAGCACAAAGCCTTGACCTCTTCCCCAGAGACTTCTCTTACAAAGCCAAAGTCTTAAGCTTCTGGGGGAGGGCAGAAAACCTTTTGCCTCTAAGACTAGGCAAAAGTCCAATACTTCTGGAAGAACAAGAGAAACAAAACCTGCTTGTTTTGAGGGAGGAGTAGGAAACTCCCCCCCACTCCCAGACATAGGCAGAGTCATTGCTGTTGAAGCAGAGGTGGAAGCAAAAACCTGGCTTATGCCCAGGATCTTGCACTGCTTCAAAGCAGAGATCTCCTATTGTTGGGGAAGATGAAAAAATGCTCAAGAAGTATTAACCCCAAGGTTCAGGCACAGAGCTTGCCTAAGTCTGATATGGGACTAAGACAGCAAAGAAATCCCAACCCCCTACATTAAGACATGCATAGACAAGCAAGCAATAGAAGTCTCCCCTAGTTCAGATAAGGGAAAGACCACAGAGAGAGATGTCCTCTGTGGCACAGGTATGCAAGGACAGCTGAAAGCTGAAAGCAAAAGCATTAATACTTAGAAATACTCTCTGGTACTCCAAGGTCTACTCTAAGCATTTGATAATAGCAGCTCTCCACCAAAGTCTTTGGTACACTAAACCCAAATCTAACTTAACTCCTAACTCATTGACTCAACCTCCACCTTTTCCCATCCCCTTCACCCATATTAATGGCCTGAAAGAAGAATAGGTGTGGCCATTTAAAAAAAATTTTTTTTAATGTTCATTTATTTTTGAGAGAGAGAGAGAGAGCATGAGTGGGGAAGGGGCAGAGAGAGAGAGAGGGAGACACAGAATCTGAAGCAGGCTCCAGGCTCTGAGCTGTCAGCACAGAGCCCAACATGGGGCTTGAACTCACGAACCGTGAGATCATGACCTGAGCTGAAGTCAGACGCTTAACCGACTGAGCCACCCAGGTGCCCCTAGGTGTGGCCATTCTTAAACATAAATTATATTTACCTTAGTATTTCTATTCTTGTAGACATGTCCAGCATATAATTAAAAATTATAAATCACATAAAAATGCAAGGGAAAAAAAAACACTGTCTAGAGATAAAGCAATTAATAGAACCAGACTCAAAGATGATTCAGCTGTTGCAACTATCAGGGACTTTCACTATAATTAACACATTTAAGAGATCTAGTGAAAAAATGCACAATATGCATGAACAGATAAGAGATATCATCAGAGAGAAGATATAGAAGTGCAAATGCTATACTTAAAAAACAGTATCAGAGATAAAGAATTCTTTTGATGGGTTCATTGGCAGACAAGATATAGCTAAGGAAAGAATTAGTGAACTTGGAGATAGGTCAATAGAAATTATGCAAATGGAAATATAAGATAAAAAGGAGTGAATTAAATAAAACAGTGTCTCTAAGAGCTGTGGAACGACATCAAATGGTATAACATAGGTGTCATTAGAGTTCCTGTGGAAGGAGAGAGAAAACAAGGCCAAAAATAGTCTGGAGAGCTAAAAACCAAGAATTTTCCAAAATTTATGAAAGAAAACAAGTCACAGATCCAAGAAGCCCAAAGAATCTTGAGCAAGATAACTGCTTCCTCGCAAAATAAACAAACAAAAACAAAAAACCCTAGACACATCAGAGTCAATTTCTGAAAAGCAATGACAAAGAAAAATTCTTGAAGACAGTGAGAAAAAAGAAACATCACATGCAGAGGAATAATAAGAAGAATCACAGCAGACTTCTTAGAGACCATGCAAAGCATAAGACAAGGGATTGACATCTTTTAAAATCTGTAAGAAAAAACTTGCCAATGTAGAATTTTATGTCCAGTAAAAATATCTTTCAAAAATGAAGATAAAATAAAGACCTCAGATAAGCAAAGCTGAGAATGTATTGCCAATAGACCTGTGCCACAAGAACTGTTAAAGGTAGTTCTTCAGGCAGAAAGATGATATCAAATGGAAATTAGGACACACACACAGAAAACCATGAGGCTAGAGGTGAAATAAAGAAGGCAAATATTAAATATATTTTTCTTATTTAATTACCTTGAAATAATATATAGGGTATAAATAAAGTCTTGTAAAAAGAAAGCAGAGCATAGTTCATTAAAAAGAACTTTAGAAGGATATACAGCAAAATTTTAACTGATGTTTTCTAAGTGGAAGGATTACAAATGATTTTATCCTTTATGAAGCTTACTTGCATTTTCTAAATTTTCTACAATTAACTTTTATGATATTTTATACTAAAAAGAGAATTTTATTGTTATGTTCTATCTTAATTATTTTTTTTTTAAATTTTTTTTCAATGTTTATTTATTTTTGGGACAGAGAGAGACAGAGCATGAACGGGGGAGGGGCAGAGAGAGAGAGGGAGACACAGAATCGGAAACAGGCTCCAGGCTCTGAGCCATCAGCCCAGAGCCTGACGCGGGGCTCGAACTCACGGACCGCGAGATCGTGACCTGGCTGAAGTCGGACGCTTAACCGACTGCGCCACCCAGGCGCCCCTATCTTAATTATTTTTTAAAGGTGGTATTTGGATCCCAAGCTCTGAGGTTAGAAAAATTTTATAAGGTAATTGTTGGAGAAAATAATAAATAGAAGATAAGTTTTCTGTTATGAAAATCTTTCTCCACTTTTTTACCTTTCTCATAAAAAAGAGACAATGAAAAGGCAAAAACGGTCTTTTTCTCTGATGGCATAATCCATTGGTAATACATCTAACTTTTAAGAGAATAAATAAGTATTAAATAAAAGCCTCTTATAAGAGTATTGGTTCTCTCCCTACTGGATAAAGCCTTGGAGCTGGAACCACATACATGACTGAAGGACTTTTTATTCCAAGAAAATATTAAAAGATTATTCTCTACGTGGTCTCAAAAGAGAGCCAAGAATTGATGATATCTAAGTATTACTGAGAATTTATACTTCCACAAAAATGTCTTTCATAAAATTTAATCTTGCCTTAACTACTACATAATTACTTAATTTTTACATTAAAACTTAGCTAAGATTTCTTGGCAGCTTTGGTAGCAACGAATATTTTACTAGAGAGAATAAATTAGTGCAAACATCTGCTATTCTTTTTTGACATGGTTAATTGAGGCCACAGGGAGCCAGAATATTTAGAATTCAAGTCCAGAATCCAGATACCATCATCTACATGATACAGTTATTGAAAGGATCAGAGATAATGTGTGAAAAGACACAATGTAAGTGCATAATAGGCAGTTAGTAAATGGTAGTTATTATTGACTACGGAAGTATATCAAAGATGCATGAAGTCACCTTCGCTGCCATCAACAATGAAGCTAAGATAACACTTTACAAACAGCAGTTCCAGAATCTACTGACACCTGTTAGTTAATATGTCTAACATGCTAGTCAATGATGTATTCAGATTCCAGACATTTGAGAAACTGTCTCCTCATCTTGCCAGGGGAATTTCACATAGAAATGGAATGGTCAGTGTGGGGAAAAAAAAAATGACAATACAGTTGATGTATTTTTATGTGCATGCACACACACACACACACACACACACACACACGGAGGGGGAGAGAGAGAGAGAGAGAGAGAGAGAGAGAGGAAGTTTTCATAAAGTTCTCATAGGAAAAGTACCTCTTACACAGGCAAACAAATAACATTTTGACCTGGAAATTTTTAAAAAGTCAAAATTAGTCATTGAATTATATGCCACACTGGTTTCTCTCTCACCTAAATTTTTAACCACTAAAATAGGGAAATTTTGGTGTTAATGCTACAGCTTCAATACTGGACCATCTCAGTCTTGTATCCCAGAGTATAATTTGGTTCTCTGGCTATAGCAATCAGTTGCTTTAGAAAGGCCAAAGGTTTAAGAAGAAGAGTAAAGGATGTTGTACCTCTTCCATTGACTTTTAACAAAAGGAATCTAATTAAATACAGTTTACACTTCTTTAGCTGATTTGATCATCTTCCTTGGAACTTAGAGATTCATAATTTTAACTTCTGGCAACTACAGCTGGATGCAGGGAACACTATTCAAAGAAAAATTATTTCATCCTCAAAACTTTCACAGCCCCAAGACAAGATGCAATGATTTGAGATGAGGACAGAATGGGAGAGAAGATTCCAGGGCTCAAGCTGTTAACCAAAGATAGACTACCCCTCAGAAATGGAAGCCAAGATTCATGAAGAGAGAATATTTACATGCAGAAGTAATGTATGGAAAGAATAAATCAGAACAAGATCATGACATGAGGAAAGAATACAAGAGGACAAAAATTCCTCATCTCCCTCCAAAAAGAAGAAAAAGTCTGCCTGAACAATTGGCTAAATGGCTTTTATTCTCTAATAAAACTATGCAAGAGGAAGAACTTCATGGCTTGGAGAACACAGTGTGACTGATGAGGGAAAATGTACCCATGCAGAGAAGGGCACAAAGGCAGGAACAAAGCCCTCCGGCAGGTGAAGAGACAAAGACTGTGAGGACAGAAAGAGGCAAATAGACAAGAGGAAGTGAACCAAAACAGATTCATGGAACAGGGACTGAGTAACAAGAGAAATGGAAAGGGGAGCAGCAAAAGTATCTTTCTGTGGAGAGAGAGGCCCAGTCAGGCAGGGGGGCAGATGTATGGTGGGGGCATCCTCTCGCACATCCCCAAACCCAAGTGGGGGAACTCTAGAAAGAGGGAGCAAATATTTTCCAGAATCTGGTTCTCCTGTGGACTGTTCCATCCCCTGCACCTAGAACAATTTCTGGTATATAGTGGGTGCTCAAAATATAGTTCTTGAATGAAAAGTGATATATGCAGAAACGAGAAGAAAGCTGAATCCTGAGAAACACCATGTGCCTCATCACTTACATTATTTATTTTTGTTTTTATTTTTAAATTTTATGTAAATCCAAGTTAGTTAACATATAGTATAATAACGGTTTCAGGAGTAGAATTCAGTGATTCATCACTTATATATAACACCCAGTGCTCATCCCAGCAAGTGCTCTCCTTAATGCCCATCACACATTTAGCCCACCCCCGCAACCTTCCCCACCCAACAACCCTCAGTTTGTTCTCTGTATTTAAAAGAGTATCATAAGAGTATGATTTGCCTCCCTCTCTGTTTTTATCTTAATTTTCCTTCCCTTCCCCTATGTTCATCTATTTTGTTTCTTAAATTCCACATGTGAGTGAAATCATATATTTATCTTTCTCTGACTTATTTTACTTAGCATAATACATTCTAGTTCCATCCATGTTGCTGCAAATGGCAAGATTTCATTCTTTTTGAATATTTGTAATATTCCCTTGTATATATACACCACGTCTTCTTTATCCATTCATCAGTTGATGGACATTTGAGCTCTTTCCATAATTTGGCTATTGTTGGTAGTGCTGCTGTAAACATTGAGGGTGCATGTGCCCCTTTGAATCAGCATTTTTGTATCCTTTAGATAAATAACTAGTAGCATAATTGCTGGGTTGTAGGGTAGCTCTGTTTTTAATTTTGGGGGGAACCTCCATACCGTTTTCCAGAGTGGCTTCACTGGTTTGTATTCTCACCAGCAGCGCAAAAGTGTTTCCCTTTCTCCACATCCTCACCAAAATCTGTTGTTTCCTGAGTTGTTCATTTTCTCATGGCTTACATTATTAAGGTGTGAGTTGGCACAGAGTGTACCAAAGAGCTGGGATCTGCATATAGCATAAACAAGTGATGTTCACCTTGGAGCCAGTTTGGTTTTACTGTTGCAGGACCATTAAGGACCCAAGTGAGACGGGCAGTGATCAAACTAAGGGTAATTGATGTGCAAAGGAGTAGCAGAGGGTGGTTGTGCTTAAAAGGCACTGCTTCCATGTCCCCGAATCTCACCCACATGACTAGATGTTTGAATATCTCATCATCCAGGTCCTCTCATTTGGGGATCATTTTCTGTAGAGTTTTCCACAAATTGCAACTAACCAACTAAGGCCTTGAATGTACTCAGCCACTCAGCGTCACTAATATCTAGAGAAGAGCTGTTCTATTAACTTAGCAACAAGTAGGGTAGGTCCCCAAGGAAAATGGACTCAGAATAGAAAGAGACTCCCTGGGGGCCCCACAGGAACCCTGATGAAAAAGCAATGGATTTTGTCAACTGAGATGGGATTATGTTGGTTGTAAATTCCCAGATGACTCATCCCAGTCCCTAGGGGATCCCCCACATGGAAGATGAGGGGATGAGATAGACAAGTGAAAATAAGTCAATTGTAGACTTGTCTGACTGCTCTGCCCTGGCAATTTGATGTCACCAACACAGAAATACATGTGGGGTTTGGACAGAGGATTGACATAAAGACACAAAAAGGAGGATGTCACTGAGAGATGTGATGCTATTGTTGAAGAAAGAAAAAGACTAATGATAACAGACCAGGGGGAAATTGAAGTGAAGGAGGTCTTAAATAGATTCTAGCCATTCAAGTGTCAATCTTATTGGAAAGGCAAAATTTACACATTTTCATACCTTTCCAGGGTTTCAAAACAGAAGTGTTTTACCTTTCTGAATCACTCCAACCATTTTTCTCTTAGCTAATCCCATACTATGGCAATGAGGCAAGGACCTTGTTTTCATGTGTCTGGCTTAGTATCCTTGTTAACTCCTTCAAAAATACACATGACATTGTCTGCATGCTACTTCTAAGGGTATTTCTTATCTAATATGGGAATCAATGGGATAAGCAAAGCATTAGGAAGAACAGCCTCTGGATTTTTATCCTCATTCTGCCATCTCGGAAAAATGATGTGAGATTCCAGTTTCTGCTTAGAAAATGGTGGCAGAAAGGCCACTCACTTGCTTTATAATGAAAACGTTGTCAGACTGAGCCACTTGTGATGCCTGGTTATTTTGCTTAAGTAATTAAGTACCTACAGGAGAGCCTACCTCATACCAATTCGTACTTTCTTCCATGGGAACAAAACCAGGAATTGATGCAAGGGTGTAAGGCATCAACCAAGAAACTACATTTCCTGACATGGTTAATGAGAGGTGCGTGGATAGGCTATATGTGGCTCCTGGGAAAGCTCCTTATAGGTGACTGACTCAGGTGAGCAGTGTTACCCCTCACCCTCACCTTCCTTCTGATTAGGGCTCCAGTGGTCACATTGGACCTTAAAATGAAAGAATGAAAGTCACATGCTAAGGTTGGTGGAGCAGAAAGATCAAAGAATCTGGTTTTCAACTGGCACTGTTGCTACCATAACCTGGGCCTTCACAATTCTTTCATATGTGACGGAAATAAACTTCTATTCTGTTTTGGCCAAACACAATTCCTAACTGACAGACCTACTGCCAGTCTTATGAGTGGCCCCCTTCTAGGCTCACCCTGATATTCATAGAGCCCAGACCAGGAACAGAGGTGGAGGCCCTTAGCCTGTGATCTGCCCCATTCTCTTTCCACCCCTAGTTCTATCCTCTTTCTATGGACAGCCAAACTCATCTCCAGGCTAACACTGCCTCTTGGCCACTGTTCAGGACTAGGGTGTACACATCTCTACCAGGAGGACAGAGCCCTGGAGAGGCCAGTGTAGGTTCTGGAAGTAGGCTCAGAGCCATTTGGACAGGGAAATCTAGGTTCCTTGGAGCCCAAGGCAACGTATACAAGTGGGAGAAGATTCCAGGTGGTATGTGCCTCTGCCCTGTGATCTCCTCACCCTGTAGGGAAAAGCACAGCTCTTGTAGGCATAGAACCTCAGGCAGGGCTCAGTTGCCAAAGTCTGAATGTGATACCACTAGCTTCTCTCCCTCTCACCTCCTAATGCCTGCCATTTTGTCACTCACAACCAGGCAGCAGAGCAAAACTTGAAGCAGTCCAGTTAACTACTTGTTATCATAGCCTTGGTAAAATTTTCTTTAGAGGAAAAGTCTAGAATTATAGCTTGAACTGTGTTGTCCTCCTGTTATGTTTAATGCCACTATCTTCTCTCTTTTGTTATACTGTATAATGGAAAGTTGATCAAGCCTGGCTCTCTGACAAGGCAAGCTTTTATTTGGTAAACTGTCATGAGGATGGCTGAGCACAAGTTTATCAACCAACTGCAATATTAGTGCTGGAGCAGCACTAACATTAGTGAATTAGCTACAAACCCTGGGGATCAAAACCAGAACAGAGCCTGGTGCCCTCAGAGAACCATAGAGGAGCAGGTGGGGATTCTGACAAGGAGATCAACTCTATAAGGTGTACTATCAAAGTGACCCAGGGCCGAATCTCTGTTATGCAAGGAGTCTCCCATTCAGCTAAGGGTAGCAAGGACTTAGACTTGATGTGGCAGTCCTGCCAATGACAGGGTCCATCCCTCCTCCAGCTTACACCCCAAGTGCAAGGACTCATTCTTTAAGGAATCTGTTGCCTCCATATAGTCTGACTGGCAGAACCAATAAAGCTGGCTTCACAGACTTGAAAATATCCAAACCCTTGTACTACCTCTGTGTATTCTGGAAGCTCTCTCCTTTAGTGCAGTGATTCTAAGCCTTATTTCAGATTATGGATCTCTGTGTTCTCCAGGCTGGATAATTACCAATGAACATGAGTACTCACCTACACTTAAGAGAACTGTTGTAACCCTTTTCAAACAGCAAGGTATAATCAAAAGAACACGGAGCAAATAATTTGAGATGTAGGTGCTTGCCACAGGGTAATATTTGTGTCCCCCCAAAATTCACACGTTGAAACCTAATTCCCAGTGCAATGGCATTAGGAGGTGGGCCTTTGGGGGGTGATTAGGTCATGAGGGTGGAGGCCTCACAAATGGGATTAGTGTCCTTACAAAAGAGACCCCCAGAGAGCTCCTTCCCCCCTTCTTCCATGTGTAGAAACAGCAGGAAGGAGGCTGTCTATGAAGCATGAAGAGAGCTCTCACTAGACACCAAATCTGTGGCACCTTGATTTTGGACTTCCCAGCCTGCAAAACTGTGAGAAATAAATGTAGCTGTCTAAGTTACCTAGTCTATGGTATTTTTGTTATAGCAGCCCCAAAAGACCAAGGCAGTACTTCTATCCCCAACCTTCTATCTATATTTTGTTTATTAGTTTTCCCATAGGAGAAATGGAAGGCATGAGCTAAATGATTTACAAAGTCCCTCCCTGTTCTAAAGTTCAATGGCTCTATATAGTTCTATGTATCGACAGATATATTAAATATCCTTTCCCCCATCTTCATCTAACTTCTTGTCATCTTTCAGGTCTTGGCTTAGAAGCTAGTTTCTTTCCTAGGCCCTCCCTCACCCTCACCAGCCCGTATTGTGTTCCTGTGGCACGCTTTTACAATACTTCTCTCACGAGGGTATAACTGTCTGTACATTTATTTGTGGGATCCCTGCTGGTCTGCAAATCTGGGGGATACAGCCGCCAATCTTGAAGGTTGTATCCTCAACACCAATTCTTAGCAGGAGCTCAATGGTATATACGAAATGATGATATGACTGGATGATATGAGTGGATGGATAGCTACAACCCCCTTTGGTCACTGGGCTGGTGAGGAAAGATATTCTCAGGTAACTATTTAGGGAACATGCTGAAATAGTCTCTGTTCTTCTGCTTGCATTTAGAAATAGTCTTTGGACATAAGTGCCATGAGTACAAATCTAATGAATCAAATTACCACATTTTTAAGGAAAAAGATCTTCCATTTTTATGGTGAGAGAAACCCAGACTATTATACTCAGCCCAGTTCTCATTAATAAAATAGAAGATCCTTTGCCTTCTCATCTGAGCTCTTCAAATTAATCTAAGGCCTGATTGTCCCAAAGCATTACTAATTATATAGCAACATCATTTATATCACAGAATTGGAAACAACACACATATTCAGCTGCAGAGTGATCATTAAATAAACCGTGACACTCAACTAGTGAACTCACACAGCCTTCAACAATGGTGCCTCCAACATAATCTGAAGTTCAAAAGCAAGACATAAAATTACATATGCAGTATGCTTGTCATCATGTGAAATATATCAGATATGTGGACAAAATATGGAAAGATACACTACAGATTATTAATTGTGGCTGTGTTTATGTGTTAGGACTTGAATTATTTTCTTTCCACTGTTCTGAATTTTGCAGATTTTCTTTAATGATTTTTAAGACTTTATGTTTATGGTGAAAAATCAAAACGAATAAATCATTTAATTGTTCATCAAAAACCTCTTGTTATTTTCTGCTAGAGAACTTTTGGCTACTGATACTGGGTGTGTCCACCAGAAAGAGCTGTGTTGAGGCACACAGTGACCCTCTGGAGAAACCAACAGAAGCAGGGGATGGAAACACACTGAGTCCTCTGAACTAGCAACTGCCTGTGGAATAATAATAATCACTGATCTAAGCTCTTAACTATGAGCCAGGCATTTCCCATACATTTTTTTTCCATTATGTGCTCATAAGAACTGTGGGAGATAATGGTCAAGAGCCAGTCTTTACTAGCACATGGAGGAGCCACAAAGTTTGATCCTAGGCAGTCTATCTCCACGGTCCGCCATTTTCTCACTATGTGCTGCTGCCCACTCCAATGTAAAGAGGGAGGCCGGGGGGAAAGTGAGCACAATTCTAAGCCATACTTCCTTTCATGCAAGAATCGTTTGTGTCAGACAAAGGCACAGCCTCCATTTCTGTTTTCAGGAGTTTCTATTCAGATAAGGTCTCAAATATGACTCTTGCTTGTCAGTGGAGATGGCCTCTGGTAACCACGTTTTCACCATATTATATCAAGACTCTAGCCAGAGTGTAATTCATAAATTGTCTCTCTTTGCACATAAATTCATTACTTTGGGGCAAAAAGCCCATTTATAAATGCTCTCATAGTTGCCAACTTTGCAGATCCAGACCAACATGGACATAGTCTATGCCAGCTTCCTGGTAAAGGTGAAAAATAGCCACTCTATCTGCCAGCACAATTACAAGTGATTTTCTCCATATGCCTGTTGAGAGTAGATTTATCCTGTAAATGCTGACTGGCTGAATACGCTCAGCTAACACCATTAGTGCACACAAGCATTTTGAGGCTCTCTGTTACATGATCACATTTCCTCTGCAGAAAATCTACTCGTGTAACATTTCTAGGAGTCAGGGGAAGAGAGCCATCACTATAAGAGAATTCCAGGAGAACAGAGAAGTATACCTGGATAGAGTCCAATGCTGTTGGAGTCAAGGATCACTAAAATGAAGTAAGTTCTCCCCGCCCTCCCCACCACCCCAGGGAAACTCTAATGGGGGAGTAGGGAACTACAGAAAAAGATTCCATGAAATCAGTCATGTGGGTTGGTCTGAAGGAAATGACATTTGGGCATAAAGGAAATCCATTTAAAATTAAAATTAAAACAATTGTGTAAATAGGGAAGACTTAATGAGCAAAAGAAAATGAATAAACAGAGATAAATCCTAATAAGAGAGTAAGTGGTATGAGGAGAACTACTTGGGGGTATTATTGCACTCCATTGTGCTCTGTCTCTTGGTCCTGTCCCCGAGGGACAAGTCTATGGTGTCTGTTCACTTACTTTCTCTGGAATCGGACCACAGGATCAGCCAGCAGGTCAGTGAGGTCAAGTTTTCTCCCCTTCTCAATGACATCTGGATGTTTGCGAACAAAGAGCCACCCGATATGAGAGAAGAAGAAGCCCCGACGGGCATTGTGTGGGTCAGCATCGGTCTCTGAGTACTTGTGGTGGACTCGGTGGTCCCTGGACCACTCGAAGATGTCATTCTGCAGAGAGAACACAGACCCTGAGTGAAGAGACAAAGCACCCTGGCGCCTTCTTGAAAACTTAGCCTCCCTCTATGCCTCACCCCCACCCCCCTACCATCCTCACCACTGACTTCTACTTTGCTCCCATCCTCAACCCACAACCTCTTCACCTCAATTTCAATCCCTGGGGTTGGTCTGGGATGATTTCCATGAAAATAAGAGGAAATCTTCACTTAGTAGGAATCTTCGCTTGTGTTTGAGATGTGCCTGCTGCAGGAGATCCAGGCTTGTTGAGTGAATGAGAGGGGAAACCTGAACGTTCTGGTGGGGGTTACTGAAATCTCCTGGGAGAGCATTCATATCAAGAAAAGAGAGATCCAGTCTCAAGATGAAGTCTTGTTGTCAGAGGAGAGGGGCAATCTTGAGTATGAAAGAAGGCTGGTTCTTGGCCTGAATCTCTCTGGCCTCCTCATTTTTTTTTTTTTAATTTTTTTAAATTATTATTATTTTTTATTTTTTTTAACGTTTATTTATTTTTGAGACAGAGAGAGGCAGAGCATGAACGGGGGAGGGTCAGAGAGAGAGGGAGACACAGAATCTGAAACAAGCTCCAGGCTCTGAGCTGTCAGCACAGAGCCCAACGCGGGGCTCGAACTCACGAACTGCGAGATAATGACCTGAGCCGAAGTCGGACGCTCAACCGACTGAGCCACCCAGGTGCCCCCATCTCATTCTTTAATAGCCTTCATATCCAACTTACAGAGAGCAGGAAGCCAGTAAGTAAAAACCCAAAAGCTACTTCACCAAATCTCTGCAAAATACCAAGACACAAATAATACTGTTTGAGGAGTGCTCTAACAGTGTGTCACAGGAAGGGAGGGGAAGTGATTTTGGTTCCTTGAGGAATCTGATGTACTTGGCCATAGGAGAAGAAATGCTTAAGGTACAGGCTGTGCTTAGTGGAATCCCAAGAGAGACTCTGGTGCCCAGGCAAAGAGAAGCATTGTCTAGCAGATTCTGCCAAACCCAGGCACACATGGGGGACACATCCTATTGATCGCCCTATGATGGGAGACAGAAGAAGGGTGTCCAGAGACTGGAGGTCCTGGGTGAGCTATCAAGGGCACCAACCAATGTCATTTAGGCTGATATTATTAATGACACTTTATCAGTACCCATGGGCCAGTGGTATCTATAGACTTTCAGTTTATACTCAGTTTTGTTTTTCGCGGACAATGTTTTCAAAACTTTGAGCAGACAAATTATTCTGGGAAGTAGTGCTTTTGATAGGAAAACTAGTCTGAAAATAAAAATAACTTTATAGGGGTGCCTGGGTGGCTCAGTTAAGTGTCCAACTCTTGATTTAGGCTCAGGTCATGATCTCACGATTCGTGAGTCTGAATCCCTCATCTGGCTCTATTCTGACAGTGTGGAGCCTGCTTCGGATTCCCTCTTTTCTGCTCTCTCTCTGCCCCTCCCCGACTCGTGCTTTCTCTCTCTCTCAAAATAAACAAACTTAAAAAATAAAATAAAAATAAATTTATGTAGTGCATAAGCCCCTTTGTTTTAAAAAAAGATCATAATGTTTTTATACCATACTATTCAGGACATAGTTATGTTTTCACTAGAAATCTGCCATTTTACAGGTATTGGCTTCATCCTGTTGATGAGAAGGGAAGGAACTGTTTTATTCTCAAAGTTCCAATAGTTTCTTTAACCAAAAGGGGGTTCATTGAGTCTCTGGCTCATCCAATGCTGCTGGAAGGTTACTCAACTTTGTTTATCCAATAGCACCCCTGAAAGCTTCTCAATTTGCTTCATCCTTGGGTAATAGGACAAAGAGAGGGGAGGTAGAAAGACCTTAAGAGTTATGTGCTCAGCTTTGACTATAAAAAGAGAAAAGAGGTTCTTGGTAGTCTGTGCAAGGCAAAAATTATAGCCTGGCTTCGTGAGATAAGAAAGAAGTCTTTTAAGGGCACCTGGTGGCTCAGTCGGTTGAGCGTCCGACTTCAGCTCAGATCATGATCTTGCAGTCTGTGAGTTCAAGCCCCGCGTCTCTGTGCTGACAGCTCAGACCCTGGACCCTGTTTCCGATTCTGTGTCTCCCTCTCTCTCTGCCCCTCCCCCGTTCATGCTCTGTTTCTCTCTGTCCCAAAAAATAAATAAACGTTGAAAAAAAAAAAAGAAAGAAGTCTTTAGATTTTACCAGAGTATTTAAACACAGTGGTTGGAAAGAGAAAGTATTTATTATTTATAACCATAGAATCTGGAGTTAGAACGGAATTTCAAATGTCAGTGAAGACCACTGCAGCCCAAGGCATAATTAATTCCTTTTGCATTAGTTTATTGCAATGTCCAAATGAACGTAGGAAGAAAGGGGAATACTCTGTCCCCAATTCACAGACAGCAAAATTAAGGCTTAGAAGAATTTTGCTTAAGTTCATTGAATAGGTCAAAACAGTAATGGAAAAAAGATAGTGCTCCTTCAATTCTTGGTTCACTCTCTTTCAACAAGGTATTTCCCTTATTCTCTAAATTTAGAGGGAGGAAGTCTTTTACAGAGAACTTTCATTTTCCTTGTTAAAAGATTATATTTGTTCTTTATCACAATGCAATTTTATAAAAACTCTGAGTAGAGGCTTCTGAAGAACTAGAAACATTATTCTCACACAACTAAGCATAATACAATCACAACAAAAGAATGGTGAAGACAGGTCGGAACAGAGATGTTTATTTGCTTTAACTCCTCTTACCTGGATGTCTTCCCAAAAGAGGCCACTTAGCCTGCAACAGTGAAATGAAGCAAGGGTTTTGGCCAGATTCCAAATGTCCGAGCATATCATCGAGCCCAAAATACTTTAAGATGAATTTTTAAAAAAATCTTCTCTTATTGTTTTGTTCTTATTGTTTTTAAAAAATCTTCTCTTATTGTTTTGCTAAAGCAGAGTCCAATGAAAAAGTGATCCAAAGGACAAGATGTAAGCCAACAACAGGGCAGAAGCAAGCAAGATTCGTATGCTTACCCAAGGGCCTTTTTCCTCCTCCTTATCTGCATTTTGCTTCTATCCTGGAGGGATTGGGAATGGGAGCCAACCTGTGAATGGCATTTGTATTTGATGAAAAGCTGTGTGTACCTAGGGTGTGTTTGGTACGGTTAATATATGTGGAAGGGCAAGTGGAGGGCTGATGGGAAGGGTGAGCAAACCTCAGGAGGCGGAGAGTGAGAGAAAACAGCCACTAGCTGCTCCCACAGCCCCAGCAATCTCCTGGTAATCTCTTCAGCCCCTAGAGTTTACAAAGTGCTGACTACTCTTGTCTGGAACTATGTGCCTTACTCCATCATCCTCACTTCACGGGAAAGAAAAACAAAATTGAGGCGTAGAAGGATAGCGAACTTCCATCAATGAACTGACTCTCGAGTATGTGTATTCTGTCTGTGCCCCGTGTGCACATTTCGGTAGGAAATGATATTAAACTCAGTGGCAATTTCTGAAGCCTAAATACTTACACATCCTAACAAATCAATTGACAAATGATTCCCTTTGCGACTCAGAGTTTATACCTTACGGTACTGTCTTAATCTGCCACCTCATTACCTTCATAAGTGGACGCTCACTTTTATCGAGTTTATTGATCATTCCTGGCAAAGAATTGGAGTGGCAAAGAGTGCTACATTAGTTCTAAGAGCCCCCGGTATAACTGAGGCACAGGAAGCTGGGGGCGCTGGAGAAGACCAGGCAGGGGAAGAGAAGCAAATGAGGAGTGGATGGCTCAGGTGGTAGGTTTTGTTATCTGAGGAGCCATACTATGTCTTACTTTGTGTTGTCCAAGAGAAATATAATACAAGAATATATATAACGAAAACTTCCCTGGTAGTCACATTAAAAAAGTGAGAAGACACAAGTAAAATTAACTTTAATAATATATTTTGCTTAATACATCCGAAATATCATTTCAATATATTATTAGCATAAAATTATTAATGAGACATTTTCCATTATTTTTTGGCACCAATTCTTTGAAAGTGAGTGTTTCTTTTTACACTTCTAGTGTACCTCAATTCAGACTGGCTACATTTCAAGTGCTCAGCAGTCACATGTGTTTAGTGGCTACCGTATTGAATAGTGCAGTTCCAACTTAGGGCTTGTCCACTTTTCTATATGGGTGTTACACTTTTAAAAGCTTAAAAAAGTTCAGTGTTGTTTACCGGGAAGAGTGTCAAACTGTCACAAGCCATGTGAAGGGCAAACGGGCTGCACATATCAAAAGCACTAAAATTGTGTCTTTCAATTTAGCAATTTGTTTTCTAACTTTTTTGTTAAGTTTATTTATTTTTGAGAGACACGGAGACAGCTCGAATGGGGGAGGCGCAAACAGAGAGGGAGACAAAGAATCCCAAACAGGCTCCATGCTGCCAGCGCAGAGCCTGATGAGGGGCTCGAACCCACAAAACTGTGAGATCATGACCTAAGCTGAAACCAAGTCAGATGCTTGGTTTTCTAGACATCCAGGCGCCCCTAGAAATTTGTTTTCTAGAACTTATCTTAAGGAAATAATCACAGTTGCATGCAAAGATTTAACCACAGAGATGCAGTGAAAACTGGAAAAACCCTGAATTTCCACATAATGGGATTTGATTGAGTACCTTGTGATACATTCGTGTGTGTGTACATAGGAAGTTTCTGGAGATAACTATTAAGAGAAAAACCTGAGGGTTACCTCAGGGGAGTGAGACTGGGAGGGAGGAGATGAGGAGAAACTTTTATATTTTACTTTATACTCTGAAATTTTTAACAAAAGCATCTCTTGGTTTTGAAATAAAAACCAGTCAACAACAACAACAAAAGGTTACTGTAACATTGACATGGAGTGATGAAAGGGAAAACAGTTAAGAGAAAATAGTTTTGAAAACAATAAGTACAATTTTAATCAAAATGTGTGCGTAAAGATAGAAAAAATAAAGGAAGTGTGTAAGTCAACCTGTTTTAGAGTGGTTCTCTCTAGGAGATGGCATGGCAGGTATTTTCAAAATTTTTCTTTTAGTTTGCCTGTATTTTCTAAATTGTTATAATAAACGAGGTTTTTGTTTTGTTTTGTTTTGATTTTTGGAATATGGGGTAAACAGATTTTTTTAAAAACATTTCTATCCTCCTGAATCTAAACAACCCAGCTTCTGCCATTAGCTCCATGTTAGGAAAAACTACATGAAAGAGTAAGATTTGTCTAGTAATCTGGTCAGTTCCACATCTTCACACCGTTCTTCTTCTATCTTTTGTTCTTCTTAGCACGCATCAACCAACCACACCTCAATCAGTGTGACGGTGCCCTTGCTGAAGTGCACCCTGTGTCTTGTACCTTTAATACTTCACTCTCCGTCATAGGTAACGTCCCTGAACAGGGTCCCTGCTGAGACTGTGGAAATTGAAATTGATCGTGCGGTGATTTTTTCCTTCATAAGCACGGCCTTTGAGTATTATCTGGGACTTGAGCAAAGGTAATCAATCTCAAAAGCTCCACTGAAGCAGATTATGAAACAACACGCTCTATCAGAACTACTTTTCCCCAACTTCCTTTTATGATCAAAATAATTCTCGAATCTAGTCCTCTAAAATGGCAATAGGGGAGCCTGTCTTTTGAAGCCCGCATAATTTCCACTGGTTAGCAAGATGAAGGCTAAATGTAAACTGTATTTTTAGCTTGTCCCAGTCAACAGATCTGAGACCAGAAGCGTCGATCAGCTTTCCCCCAGCCTAGCTGCAAACAGATGTGTGCTTCTGAACAGACACCACCGAGGTCGTTCTGTCCCCTACCTCAATTGTTCCAAAAGGGGAAATTTACCAGGTGGCCTCAACACAGAGCCAAAGGGAATTCCGTCTGTGTCTGTAACACATCTTTGTTTCTAGTCAGTAGTGAAAAACAAACTAGGACCAACATGTCAGCTCCGACAGTCAGGTTTTAGAGGAGAGAGAGACAGAGACAGAGAGAGAGAGAGAGAGAAAGAGAGAGAGAGACAGAGTCTTGCGAATGCATGGCATCTTATCTGGAAAAAGAGTCATTCTACCAAGGGGATCAGAGAAGAGAAGACACTGCTGCCTCCACTCTTTAGGGCCCATAAAGCTCATTTGAAATAGACTTTATCTCAGTCTCTGGGGTCTGAATTTAATCTCCTCCAGTTCAGATGACAACATTGTACTATTCAAACAGTGAAGAACACTCAGTGCTTTCCCCATTGTTGATACTGGGTCAGCACTGATATCCCTCCAGATAACACTGACAATCTGTAAGAAGAACCCAGAAAGTCCCCAAGAAGGGCCTGGCAGAAGTCTATACCACCTGGCAAACTGTAGCTTCCGGAGAACAAGTTACCACCTGCCGACCAGCCTTCAGGTGGCACTTGGCCTGGGGAGGTTTTTTTATTTAAAAAAATTTTTTTTAATGTTTTCATTTATTTTTGAGACAGAGAGACACAGAGCATGAGCAGGGGAGGGTCAGAGAGAGGGGAGACACAGAATCTGAAGCAGGCTCCAGGCTCTGAGCTGTCAGCACAGAGCCCGATGCGGGGCTTGAACTCACAGAGGGTGAGATCATGACCTGAGCTACTCTGAGAGATCATGACCTGAGCTGAAGTCAGATGCTTAACCAACTGAGCCACCCAGGCACCCTGGCCTGGGGAGGTTTTATAAGATGGTTAAGAGTTGAAAACCAACTTTCATGATTTAAAAAGTGCTGACAAAACTTAAAGATTGCAAAGAAGGAAAGGGGTGTTTTATGTTTTCTTTTATTACTCCATTGTTTAAATCTCTTACAATGAGAAACACATTTTTTTAAATGTTTATTTATTTCTGAGACAGAGAGAGACAGAGCATGAGTGGGAGAGGGGCAGAGAGAGAGGGAGACACAGAATCCGAAGCAGGCTCCAGGCTCTGAGCTGTCAGCACAGAGCCCGACGCAGGGCTCGAACTCACAAACTGAGAGATCATGACCTAAGCCGAAGTCAGACGCTCAACCAACTGAGCCACCCAGGTGCCCCGAGAAACACATTTTTAACACACATTCTAAAAATGGCTTGGGAAGTCCTCTTGGTAGACAAATTGACCTCCTGTGAATCTTTCCAATTTGATTTTGGGAGGTATTTTTGGTCAGTGATGTGACCACTGTGCTAGTCTCCTGAGCTATATCTCCTTCCCTCAATGAGTCAAAATTTCAGGAAGAAAGGGCTTTGATAATAATGACAGCCCAGTAGCCAAGGATACACCTTGCTCCTAGATCTTGCTTTTTAAATATCACTTCGCATTAAAAGGAGTCGGTACTTTGATGATATGGCCGATGTCAGGCCTAAGGCAGGAAAAGTACAAGAGGAATGTGGTATATTTTGTTGTGCCAGAAAGTCAAGAATTGCTCAAGACATGATGGGAATGTATGAAAAAAGACATAGGAGTCCACTTGTAGTGCCTCCCACTGAACAAACTGGGATAATTTGATAAATAATTGGAGGCATTAAGATGACTAACAGTAATGAGTTAAAAACCATTTCATAAAATAAAAATCCATGAATAAATAAATAAATAGGTAGAAGAAATCATGGAGTGTGAAAATCATTGTTTTGCAGGTGCCATGGCAATAGTTGATTCCAGCAAGAATCACCCATGTGTGCTGAAACTACTAGGTAAAAGGTTGATGGAGGAAAAATATTTACATAGGCTTATAATATCTCAGCATAAATCACTTATTAATTACCAAAGGAAAAATAGTCATCTTACAGGAGACACTGAGTAAACACCACCTTAACTAAGCGATCAAAGTTCATACTACCTATAATGGTATAATGACAAAGCGATATCATATGCTTCTTATTTGATGCTCAGGACACAGGATTATTAATGCATTCCCGACAAAAATGCACAGAATGTAAGTAAGAGAAAACATGAGCAAACCAAAATGGGAGACCCTCTACAAAATAGCTAGTCTATGCATTTCAAAAATGTCAATGTCATAAAATCAAGGGAAGACTGAGGGAATATTCTACTTGGAAGGAGACTAAAGGGTCATCACAACTCATTGTAATACAGGATCCAGAACAAGTTCTTGGGCTAGGATCATGGATATAGCATTTTATCAACATTAAATCCCCTGATTTTGGTCCATGTTCTGTGTTCTTACAAAATGTCTTTCCTATTAGGAACTACAAAGTGAAGTCTTTAGAAATGAAAAGGTATGATGTTTATAGCAGTCTCAAATGATTAAAAAAAAAAAAAGGAACGCAGAAGAATGCATATACACACATATGGAAAAGGAAAGAGAGTAATAAAGCAAATAAGGCAATAATGTCAATAATTAGTGAGTCTGGGTAAAGGGTATCCAGGATTCTTCATGGTATTTTTGCAAGTGTTTTGTAAGTTCGAAATTATTTCAAAATAAGAAGTCACAACTGCAAAGAAAAATGTCAAGGGCACCTTTAAAAATCTCAGATTTTCTCCTTCCATTCCATTTCTACCCTGCCACCCCATTCAGGCTTTTGTCAGTCTGCTTGACTCCTGTAATAGCCTTCTAGCTCATAGGGCCTTCAGTCCTTTCCCCTTGGGCAATACATGTGGTACATTGTGACCATCCTCTCCATATTCATACTCCCCAAATACCTATCATCCTCTTGTTTATTATCCAACAACCTCTCCGCGCTACTTTTCTCACCAAGCCTAAACACTTCTTCTTCTGACAATCAAAGAGCTTCAACTGGTCTGATCATCCTTATCTTTCCCACTTCATTTATTCTTTAATTGGACAAATATTTACTGACTGTTGGTATGTGCTAGGAGATAAGAAACAGGACAATCAAGGCTCTATCCTCAAGGAGTTTATATTGTATGGAGGAGACAAACATAAAGTTAAAGGAGTCAACATAAATAAAATCATTTCAGACTCAGATTAGTGCTATGAAGCAAATGTATGGGAGATAATGAAGGGACAGGAAGATAGGCAAGGACTTTCTTATCAGGTAATCCGCAGGCTGGGAAGAGGTGGATGGAAGGGAGAAGGGAGCTATCTGGGGCAGAGGGAAGGACTGGGCAGGATCCAGGAAGTAGGAGACCGGCGTGTTGTGTGCAAGGAGATGGGGCAAGAGTGAAGTCTGAGAGGTATTGTGGTGTAATAAAGAATATATCTGGTCTTTGTCCCCAGTGGTTCCTGGCACAGAGCTTTACAAACCCTTAGAATTTCCGGAGTGATAAAAGGTTTCCTTATTATGCTAATGGGGTGACTGTGATGGGCCCCCAGATAGCTTCAGGATCATGCTGGTCACCAAAAAGACCCACCAGGTGACTAGAGGGTTGGCACTTTGGGAGGGGAGGGGTACTGGAGACTGGGTTCAACCATGTGACCAGTGATTTAATCAACCATACCCCTGTAATGAAACTCCAGTAAAAACTCTGGACACAGGCTTAGAGGAGCTTCTTGACTGATGAAGGCACTGATGTGCGGGGAAGGTAGCACACCTTGATTCCACCGGGAGAAGGCATAGAAGCTCTGCCCGAGGGACCCTCACACCTTGCCCTATGTGTCTCTCCCATTGGTTGGTCTTGATTTTCTAATCAGATAATCAGATCCTTTATAATTAAAACTGTAATGAGAAGTACAACACTTTCTTGAGTTCTGAATTGTTCTGGCGAATTATCAAACCTGAGGGAATTGTGGGAGTTTGTAGCCGGTTGGTGAAAGGCACAAGGGCCAGGAAACCCTACTTGCGGCTGTCACCTGAAGTGGAGGTGGCCATGCGGAGGGCTGAGGCTTTACCTTGTGGGATCTGCTGCCATCTCAGGGACTTAGTGTCAGAATTGTAGTGAAGTGTGCTTGGGGTGGAAAGCGGGTATTGCGATGCAAAAGCCTGATCACTCAGGGCCTTTGAGGCCATCACAACAAGGCTGGATTTCATTCCAAATGCAACGCTAAGCCACCAAAAGATTATTATTATTATTGTTATTGTTATTATTTTTGCTAGAGAGTGGTTTCATTTTCGATAACGTCTGGCTGCAGTACAGAGAGGGGCACGTGTTGCAGGAGGAAGACCAGTTTATGAAGCATTTGCAGTAGTGTAAGCAAGAAATGGTGGTGGCTTGGACCAGAGGGGAGCACAGAGGAGAGGTGTGCAGATGCAAGATATTACCTAGAAAGTGGAACTTGAAGAGATTGGCTAAAAGAGAGCAGTGAGGGATGATGAGGGACATGAAGGAGTCATGAATGACGCCCAGATTTCTGGCAGGGAAAACTAGAAGTGGTCGAGGGGGAGACGGTAGAGTCATGACTTTGGTTTTGGGCACATTGGTTTGGGGAGGCCTAAGAGACGTCCAGGGAGAGACGTCGAGGGAGAGACGTCCTGCAGGTAGCTGGGCTTGCAGCCTGCTATGGCAGTCAGTTTCTTTCTCCAGTCAGACCAACTTTCTACTCTGCGGGGACCCCCTCCAGCATGCCACTATCACTCCTCTCTCTCCACCTGTGCTCAAGTCTTTCCCCTACTTTTCCCTTTCAATTTTTTTTTAACGTTTATTTATTTTTGAGACAGAGAGAGACACAGCATGAATGGGGGAGGGGCAGAGAGAGAGGGAGACACAGAATCGGAAGCAGGCTCCAGGCTCCGAGCCATCAGCCCAGAGCCCGAAGCGGGGCTCGAATTCGCGGACCGCGAGATCGTGACCTGAGCTGAAGTCGGACGCTTAACCGACTGAGCCACCCAGGCGCCCCTACTTTTCCCTTTCTTCCTTGCCTACGCAAATCCTTCTCACCTGTGAAGGTCTAACTCCATTTCTGCATTAGGTTTTATCCCAGTACCCTAGCCCGTATTCATATTTCGGCAGCCCTAAGAGTCAGGATGAAGCTTTGGAGCAATTTAACTCCACACTGTCTTGTAAAAGTCCCCTTTTATCACACAAAAGGCTAGCCGGCTCTCTCAGACTGTCAGCTCCTTATGACAAGGGCCATTTCTTGTACATCTCTTGTATTCCTCAGAAGCACACAGGGGTTTATGCACCTTTAAATTAGAAAGGACTTAACTAGCAGATTTACACAAAAAGCCATAGAGGAGTCAACTGGAGAAGATGAAGATAATCAAATGTGTCTGTCTTCTAAGAGTTTTTAAAAGCAAGGCTAGAAATTTCCTCTAGCATATAAAAGTATAACAATTTTACCATTAATTAAAATTGTTGATTCAGTGGCTCCTATAGCCATTGTACCTTTGGAGCTTAATAAAGCATGTGAAATAGCATCCCTGAAACACTGCTGGGACAAGAGCTCTGATTGGCACTAGCAGGAACTATGACAGGATGATTGAAAGTCTGAACTTTGATAAACAAGGACAAGAGATGAGAAACAGCTCAATTATCTAATGAGGGGGAGGGGGCAGGGGAGGGAGCGCATGGAAGGTCCCGATGTGCCTGAGAGATCTAGTTTTATTTAGCATCTTCATTAATGACTGAGAGGCAAGGCATACACATTTTGTTGATAACGTTTTTTGGTCGTTACCAAATTAGGAGGTGCTGCAGACATCATTGAGGACAGGAAAATAACACAGATGGATCTAAAAAGAGGTTGGAAATACGAATAGAAATTATCACAATGAGATTTGATTTAGGAAAAATGCAAATGAAGGCAGCTGGAAGAGAAATCATCCAAAATGCAAAATAATCAGTGGGTAGGGAAACCTAGAAAGCAACAACGTGGAGTGTTTGGCAGGAGAGCAGTGGGAATAAAGAGTAAGGAGTGACAACTCAGTGCTAGCTCAGTCCAAATGTTCGGTGGCAGGTCTGGGAAGAAATAGCTCATCAAGGTATTGAATCGCGACACAGTGTCCTTCGACACCTATACAGAATTTTCGAGACAATGCGGAGAAATAAACAAAAATCAGCTCAGACATTTGGGCCTCAGTTTCTTCAGCTGTTAGACAAAGGATTAGACTCAGCTTCTGAGCCCCTCCTCCCACTCCAACCTTCTGGTGGGTTCTAAGAGAGGAAGAGAGTGGTGGGGGAAAAAGGGCCCGGATAAGGAGGTGCCTGGTCTGAGTGCCTCCTCCGAAAAACTTCCTTATGAGAAACAGGCAGAATGAAACACTTAGCTTGAAAATATGTTTCAGAATAGATTCTATATTGACAGGCCTGCATGTGGAATTCATCTTCAACAAGTGTAATTTCTTCCAATATAGATGCGGAGCCAAACGAATATATAAAATCTGATAGCTACATGTTTGCAAAAATACCCTCTACTTTACCAACTATTTCTTTGAATAAAAACTCTCTGGGTGCCTTTAAAGTATACATCTTTTTCTTTATAAAAATGTAATCACCTTGAAATGCTTAGGAAGACACCGCTGTACAGAGGGCGAGACTGCATGGGGAGTGGCTGCTCGATGTGGGGTAGGGCAATGTGACAGGCAGGCTAGCCCTCTGGCTCGTACACGCATCTGTGGAATGACTCCCTTTTCTCAGGCCATCCCAGGCTATCACCTTTTCATTCCCTTGAGGTTCATTTCACTCCTCTCCCCAGCTCTCACTGACCTAGATCCACAACAAGGAAGGAGGTGAGGCATCTTAGGGCAGGAGCCATTTTGACCTCTGCCTTACAAGGTACATTTTTCCTGGTAGGAAATCCTACCAGGTAAGGACACGCAGAAGATGCAGTGCCTCCTTCGGCCACCTCAGAAGTTTCTTCTCTCTCTCTCTCCCTCCCCTCCCGCCTCCAGCCCGTCATCGTCATCGGTAGGAGAGCCTTGCCAATACGGATGGAGTTACAGAATGGTATGCATACGACAACAATGCTCTGATGATTCCATAAGTCACCAACATCACGAACAGCGAGGTTGCTCAAAGAAAACTGAGCTGTTTGCCCTTCCGTCATGGCTTCCACACGTGTCCAGGAGGGCTGGCAGCGGTGGAGACAATGTGAGGCAATATGCAAGCATCTTCCAAAAGCACGTGGAGAAACCTCACGGCATCTGGGTCAGGGCCACTTCTGCTACTCCCTGTTTACACTGGAAGGAAACCAACAACGTCTACCCAACTTGAAAGGAGGAAGGCGAACTTGTTTCGTGCAGCAGAAAGGCTGTATGTCTGAGGTGCAGACTCATGGTTAGGAAAGGTGGCAAATACTGAAACAGGATCTCTGCAGACAGAGTTAGAGCCTGCCCAGAGAGCCACGTAAAGGTAAGGATTCTTGAGCCTGCAGTAAGTGTTCTGATGTTTTATTCTCCCACCCTACTGCCACCAGGGGCTGTTGCTAACACCCTGAGCTGGCAGCAAGGTCACTGCTTCATATGCAGGTCCCTCTCCTTCTTATGCACATCCACACAGACCCAGCCTTGGGGACTGGTCTATGATCCTGAATCCACCACAACACCTCCAGGGTCTCATGACTATGGTCTGAGACTTAATCATGTCACTAAAACATATGAGGCCATGTTGTTGCCCCTCCTAAAGTTCCGGAGTGCCTTGCCATGGCATTTAGAACAGCATCCAACCTCCTTGCTATACCTGACGGAGCCCTGCACTGATGTGGCGTCCATCCCCCTCTCTATAATCTCTTCAGTAACTGTCTCCCACACCCACGTGGACCAGCCACACTGGCCACCTTTCTCTTCCTTGTATACACCATTCTTGTTCCCATCTTTGCTTTGGCTCCTCCTCCCATCTGGATCCCCCTTCCCCTACCAGTTGTCTCCCTCAGGTCTCAGCTCTAATGTCACCTCTTTAGCAAGGACTTCTCTCACCAGCCTCTCCAAAGAAGCCACTGCCCTGGCACTCTGTCACATCGCTGTGTTTAAATTCTTCACCTTCGGGGCGCCTGGGTGGCGCAGTCGGTTAAGCGTCCGACTTCAGCCAGGTCACGATCTCACGGTCCGTGAGTTCGAGCCCCGCGTCGGGCTCTGGGCTGATGGCTCAGAGCCTGGAGCCTGTTTCCGATTCCGTGTCTCCCTCTCTCTCTGCCCCTCCCCCGTTCATGCTCTGTCTCTCTCTGTCCCAAAAATAAATAAACGTGGAAAAAAAAATTAAAAAAAATAAAATAAAATAAAAAAATAAATTCTTCACCTTCTTCTCTCCCTTCTGAGTACCTTTCTTGACTCATTCGCTCACTTGTTTATTTGCTCTCTTTCCCACTGAAATATATACTCTATGAGGACAGGGACCTGTCCGCCTGTCTGTCGTGTTCTCCAGTGCCTGGAAGAATGCTTAGTCCATCTATCTGCTGAATGAAAGGATAAACATATCCTTTGATCCTGGGAGAGGCACTGGAGTGTTGCAGTGAGAGCGGGACCTCCGGAGTCGAGCCTCTGCACTTAAAATTCCCCTTGTGTCATTTCAGTACGTGTGTCCTTGGACAGGTTATGTAAGCTCTTTTCTTTCCATTTCCCCACGTATCAAATGAAACAAATAACAGTATCTAACTTTTAGGGGTATTGTCAGAAGACCATATAAAGCACTTAGTGAAGTGACGGTATGTAGTAGCTCTAGATAATTGTTTTGTTTTATTGTTGCAGAGTTTAGACTTGCCAAAGTTTACGGCCCATGACCATGTGATTTATCTGACATATTTAGAGACAAAGTTTGGTCCATTTACAAATCACACCAACTTCCACCTTCTGGTCCGACATGCAAAGAGCTTGGAAGTAGTCCGTCACTCCCCATCCTTGCAACAACAACAACAAAAATCCAAATGAACTGAAAATCAACAACTCGTCTTAGATGCATCAGAGAAGTGAGGCCGCAGGGCAAACTACTGCCCCCAAAACTAGAGAGATAAACAGGCCGTTACAGAGAATCACTGCCTCCCAGAGGCAGAAACTCAGGAACAAAAGCCCGCAGCTGGTGCCAGGATGGGCAGGCACCTTTAAACCGTAATTGATGAACTGCTCAAGTCTTAGTGTGGACAAGTTTGAGAGTTAAAAACACGAAGGTCCAGGACTAGGGGGCCCCAACTTTCATAAGTTTTACCTCCAGGAGCCCTATCAGGTTCTCACTGTGAACAGCTGGTTCTCCCAGCAGGTGGAAGAGAAAAGTAATCATTCTGAAATACACACAGTGCTCCCTGTTCTCTTTTCAAGACCCATCCTCAAGAGAAACTATTTTACCAGATCCTAATCAACCGGGGTTTTACCAAAGCCTAACTGACCTGGGGAGGGGAAATACTCACCTCAGGCTCAGAGACTGAGAACTAGTCCCTTCATCTCTATGTCAATAGTGCTCCTGTATGATGACAGGACCTCAACTGAAAGAACTGAGCCTTAAGCCTCATTTAAGAAGAAATCTCTAGGAAAACCCAAAGACAATACAGGAGAGAAAAAAAAAAGGATACCAGAGGAAACTTTAGCCCCTGACGCCGTAGCTAGAGTGCATAGTAAGCACACAGCCCAATTCCTAGCCAGGTAAACATAAAACTTCACACTAAACCCCTATTTCCTCAGTTCCTCTTACCCAGTACATCATCTCCAGCTTCCGACAAAAAGTTACAAAGTATGCTAAAAGGCAAAAAATCCCATCTAGAAAGAAAAAGCAAGCATCAGAATTAGATTCCACATATGGCAGAGATGTTGGAATATCAGACTGGAAATCTAAAACAACTATGGTTAACATGCTAAGAGCTTTAAAAGAAAAAGTGGACACCATGCAAGAACAGATGGGTAATATAAGCAGAGAGATGGAAACTCTAAGAAAATATGAAAGAAAAATGCTGGAAGTCAGAAAAACTGTAACAAATGAAGAAAAATGCCTTTGATGGGCTCACCAATACTGGACATGGCTAAAGAAAGAGTCAGTGATCTTGAAGATACATAAATAGCAACTTCCCAAGCTGAAATGCAAAAAGAAGAGATAGAATATCTAGGAACCATAGGACAATTATAACAGGTATAACAAATGTATAATTAGAATACCACAAGGGGAAGAAATAAAGAGAGAGAAAAGAAGGAACAAACAGCAGGAATATTTGAAGTAATAATAGCTGAAAATTTTTCCAAAATTAGTGACAGTCACCAAACCATAGATCCAGGAATCTCAGATAACACTAAGCAGGATGAATAGCAATAATATATATATATATATATATACACACACACACACACACACACACACACACATATATATATATGTATATATATAGGCATATCATATTCAGACTGCAGAGAATCAAAAGCAAAGAGAAAATAATGAAAGAAGCCAGAGGGAAAAATATCTTCCCTATAGAGGTACACTATTTATTAAGATTTATTTATTTATTAAGATGTATCTTAAAAAACATGAAAGCAAGAAGAAAGTGAAATAAATTATTTAATGTGTTGAAAGAAAACCCTCGAAACCTAGAATTCCATATCCAACAAAGTTATTCACCAAAAGTGAGGGAGAAATAAAGACTTTCTCAGACAAACAAAACCTGAGAGAATTTGTCATTCGTAGACCTGCCTTGCAAGAAATGATAGAAGAATTTTTTTAGAGAAGGAAAATGGCATAGGTTAGAAACCCAGATCTACATAAAGAAAGAAGAGCATTAGAGAGTGAAAAAATGAAAGTAAAACAAAACTTCAATTTTTCTTATTAATCGATCTGACAGATAACAGTTGGTTCAAAATAATAGTAGCAACAATGTATTTGTTGATTAGAGCTCATGGATAAGTGAAATGAATGACAGCAATGTCATAAGAGATAGGAAGGAAGAATTGGAAATGCTCTGTTATAAGGTTGCTGCGAAGTGCCATAATGTTATTTGAAAGTGGATTTGGATTAGTTCTAAATGTGTATTACACACTCTAAAGCAACCATTACACAACTGTAAAAAGAAGTATAGTTGATATGCTAAAAGGGGAGAGGAAAAGAAAATCATGTAAAATGTGCAGTTAAAACTAGGGAAGACAAAAAAGGCACAAAGAACAAGGGTAATGAGTAGCAAACAGAAACAGGGTAGATGTTACTCCAACTATATCAGTAATCGCTTTAAATGTGAATAGTTTAAATATACCAATTAAAAAACAAGATGTCACAGTGGATACAAAAACAAGAGCCAACTAGAAGCTGTTCACAGATCACACTGTTGAACATCACACAAGAACACCCAGAGATGAGCCTAAAGCATCCCTGGCCTGAGGGTCAGGAGACAGGTTTCCCTCTGGTCCACCCACTAACTTGCTATGTGACCTTTCACAAGTCACTGACATTCTCTGGGCCTCTCTATACTACTCTTGACCCTTTATTGCAAAATAAGAGGAGTTAGACTAACTCCCTTCCAGCTCAAAACCCAATGCGTCTTTACTAGGATCTGATGAGTAATCATGGGCAGAGAGGAGGCTGCAACATCTAACAGGTGCTATTTGGCTAAGCTCATGAGAGACCCAGTTGCACCCAGAAGCGGTGTGTGCATGAATGTGAAAGCACAAATCCAAAGCCCTGGCTAGTGCTTGTGAAAGCTAAACTCTTGGGTACCATTGGATGGTAGAAATATCTCACCTGGGTCCATATTTAACTAGCAGAAAATTACAAGGAATTTGCACCCCATATTTAGGTTGACTGGCATCCTACTGATATGGAAGGAGAATGGGCCAGAGAGGAGCTCAGGGGGTGTCTGCTGAATGAAAGGGACAGAGGATTATCATAGCTCCTTGTCTATCATTCCTCCCCTGTCTTCATCTTTCAGACTAAAACACCTTCCCACTATCACCCCTGCCCCATGTGCATACATCTTCTACAGAAGAAAGAGAATAGGAAGTTTCAAATGTTTAAGCCCCAATTTTAAGAAGATTGTTCTTGAAGATCTCGCTTGCAGCTTCTAGCAAAAGCCCTGCTCATTGTCTTCAAATACAGATAACCATGGCATGACTCGTCCATTATGGCCAAAGGCATGACCATTCTGATGGAGTAAAGCACAGGAGAACCTTTGAAATTATCTTCAAAAACCCATGAGGACATCAAAGGGAAGCTAAATCAATGACTCTGCATTAAATCAGGGTTGCAGGTCTGTACCCTACATGGACAGATCATAGCACATTTTTACTTTCCTAGGTTCTTCTCTCCCCAGGGTTAAGTGGTCTGGATGGACTGTACTCTTTCCCATTGACACAGTTTTGCACTGTATGGAAGCTGGCCCTATGCTGACCTTACAGATACCTTTTACCTAGGTCTATGATGTTGTTATAAACCCCAGACCCATGAAGTACTGACATTTCCACCGGGAAATTGTGGGAATTCTAATATTCCACTAGATGGAAAGCTATACGAAGACAAGGCTTGGACTGTGTTTGCTAACATTATACCCACTGTGCCTAGCTCAGTGCCTGGCATAGAGTAAGTACTCAATAAATATTTGTTAAATGATTGGGGGGGGGGAGGGAATCCACCACAATGTGAGCCTGAAAGAAGTAGGCACAGTTCAAATTTGATTGTTTCCAAAAATACTTCTTGAAAGTATTAATTCATTTCTCATTTCTTTAACAAACTCTCAGAGTGCCTTCTATGTGCCAGGCACCATAACACAGAAATGAATGAATGAATGAATGAGACAGTACGCCAATTCTCATAAAGAAGAGAGAGAACAATATTCACTGAATGCAACTGTAAGTTGGGCATTTTTTATTCATTATTTCATCCTTCCAACAAACTGTGAGGTAAATATTATTTATTTCCCCCCTCCTTCACAGACAAAGGAAGAGGGAATTGCACAAAAACCCACATGTAGCAAATAGCAGTGCCAAGAATTTATTCCAGGACCTGGGTACTTCCTCTAGAATGTGTTTTCTCCCCAAAGTCAAGTTAAAATCACAGTGTGATGTTCTGTTATGTGATGTTATGCTGAGGAAACTCAGGTCATCAAAAATTGAGTTGTAAGTAAATAGTTTCATTGGGAAAAAGGAAATAAGAATTTTATGTTCTCAATTTCAGGTTGTTTAGGTTGGAAAAAAATTTTAATAATGGAGGTGCTTTGTAACTACATGAGTGTGTAATTGAAGGTTAGAAATAATAAACTGCTCAAACAAAACAAATGAAAATTACAGAGTTAAGTCCTAAATAGCATCTAAGGCCCAAGTCAATGAGTTTCTAAATTATCATTATCATAACTCATTGTTATGATAAACAAAGCACAACATTAAACTAAGATGGTTGAAGTCAAAACAAAGTGTGGTGTAGTTCATATTGCCGATGATGAACAAAAGAACATGAAAATAAGAATTTGCCAAATGCTCTTCTGTGCACAATAGCTTTTTCTCCAGGACCTGGTAGTAATTCCCGACTGCTTGAATTATAACCAAGAGATATCCATAATATGAATTGTGTTCCCTAAGGTCTATTGTGTTATATCCTATGTGCTTTATGAAGGCTCAAACTGTGGGAGGGAAATAGGGAAATGAACCCTTAGACATGAGAGCAACTTGGGAGAAATGCTCAGGGTCAGGTTGTCTTGTAGGGATGGGAGGCCCACTGCGGAGATAGCCACGTGACTTGCATGTTTGAAGGTTGCCTGTTTCCCTGAACCCTAAAGCCATTTTGCAAATCACCATTTCTTCCCAATGGGTGAAAATACATGGAGCCTGGAATCACCTGTATTCATATATTGGCAGAAACTTTGAAAGCACGTTGTTCCCATCCACCCTACCTGGATCAGATGAGGAGCTGGGAAACCAAAAATTCATAATCAACTCAAAATCCAGCAGCTCAGAAAGTGCCCAAGGTGGTGGGGAATGTTCTACAACTGGAATAGTCCTAAAGGATATGGCCCAATCCTAATGCAGTGATGACTCTCTTACATTTTTATACTTCCCTGCAATTTTTAATGATTTCATAACAACTATGGGAGTGAAGTCATATTCTTATTTTTATAGATGAAGAAACTGAAGATGAGTAAGTGATTGCCAGCAACCATCAGAGTAGGGCTAAAATCCTGTCTTCCAGCACCATATTTAATAGACCTCTACCACAAAATGATAGGATATGTTTTCTAGGAGCAATGAATGGCTTTCGAGTCAGATCTGCATTTGCATCCAGGGCATATATCCAGGATATACCACTTTCAGCCACGTAATTTGGCAAGTTCTTTAACCTCATTAAGCTTTAGTTCCTCATCTGTAAAATGGGGACACATATGACACCTAGCTCATGGGGTTACTATGAGGGTCAAACGCAATATGCAGATAGCATGCTCAGCACAGAACTTGGCCATGGGTAGAGCCGGACAAATGTTGAGGGTTTCGGGGCATGCGTTTTGGGTGGAGGAATCTCATTCCTCCTCTGTGGTTTAGTATTCCTAGGGGCACAAAGCCCCTAGGGAACATTTTACCATATCTAAAGCTACAAGGAGATAGAAATTTGGGACAGAAGGGGAATGCTTAGGGACCTGATTATTGAGCCTGGAATGGAAGTGAAGGAATGATCAGTCCACAGGGAGCAGGTCTGTGCCTCCACCCACAGTGCCATCTGCGCTGGGTCCCTAAGGCAGAGAGGACCCTCCATTGCCCACCTGGAAAGCCATGGAGTTGGCAACAGCCAGAAATATCCTCAGAGGCAGCTTGGCTTTGTAGGACCTGTGGCTCCACAAGCGATGGGCACCAGCTGTCACACCCAGAGCAGATAGGAGGAAGCAGAAGTACGCTGTAAGACACAAGCAGGGAAAATGTCAGTAAATGTCACCAAGCTCCTACACAAGCTTTTTTCCCCTATGCTTTTTTCTCTTCTGCATAGACCCATGGGAAATGGTGTTAGAACAATCTGCAATGTGAAGGAAGAATCGATAACTTGGGGAAATGCAGACTTTTTATTGATTTGTAGTTTTTCAGTACCAGGCAGAAGTGGTGAAAACTTTCCTCAGGAAACTTTGACCTTTGAACATTAATTTTTCTCTATCAAACAAATCTTTTATTTGCTAATGTTTCTTGCCAGTCTTGATGCAAAGTCTTAATCACGTTAGTGTGTATTTGTAACTCAGTCTTACATGCTCATTCTCTGTAGAGCTAAGATTGATGTTTATGTTGCCTCTTGACTGGCACCTGTGCTAGGAAGTGTGTTATATGAAGACCATATTTCTAAATGGCAGTGCCATTATCATGGCTTCATAGGCCTTTGTTTGAAGGAAATCAGGCCAGATCTAAAAGCAGTGAAGTCTGGCTCAGGACCAGTGAAAATGAGAATAAAAATGACAATAGGGACAACTGAGATTTGCCTTCTAGAGATCCCCACTTACACCATCGCTATGACCCGGGATGGCAAAGATGGCCAGGTGGGGAATTTTTTTAAAGCCAGCCTACAGTGGAGCTTATTATCTACCACACACTTAAATATATTATCTTTAATCCTCATGACATGTTGTAGTGTCTCATTTTACAGTTGAGGAACCGGATCTCTGAGAGTTAAATCCTGCCTATATACCCAAGTCAGCCTTGTTCCAAAGCCTCTGCCAAGAGACCCCATGCTGCCTGGCCAGTGGTGGGGGTGGATTACTTTTTATACCAAGACCTGGGAGAGTTTATAAAAGCCTGTGTAGGGGTGCCTGGGTGGCTTAGTCACGCGACCAACTCTTGATCTCTGCTCGGGTCATGATCTCATGGTTTGTGAGATCAAGCCCTGCTTCGGGCTCTGTGCTGACAGTGCAGAGCCTGCTTGAGATTCTCTCTCTCTCTGCCCGTCCCTCCCTCCCTCCCTCCCTCTCTCTCTCTCAAAATAAATAAACTTAAAAAAAACTGTTAAAAAAAAGTGTGGTATAAAGGGGACACAGGGACCCCCCAATAAATTATTATTCCTGAGATTATTACAACTACTTTAGTGCTTTTAAAGCAATATGCCCACACAATGCTAAATGTCTTACTTGGATTATCTTATTAAAAACACATCAAACAATCCTATAGGGTTTATATTATTATTAATCCCATTTTACAGATGAGAAAACCAAGGCTTAAAGAAGTTAACTAATTTCCCAGTGTCACAAAGCTAGGAGGTGTCTTTGCTAAGAGTCAATTTCTAGTCTGTCTGAACCAAGAACCAAGTTCCTGACCCCACACTCCCCTATCCCTCTGGGAGACATCAAGTAAGTTTTATCTTTACTTCTTTACACCCCACTACCATCCTTAATACTGGATTCCAGTCTAAATTTAAAAGTGAGCTTCTTCCTTACTTGAGGGGAGAACTCTAAACCTAGCTATAAGTAGGTAGGATCAGGCATATTATCCCACGCAATTGCTTCTAGCACTTAGCACATACAAGGCCCTCCATAAAGATCTGGCAAAGAACAAGTGAGTGGCTGTCAGAACATCCCTGATCAACTGTGAATGGTACCAGGACAAGACGAGTTTTTAGGGAGACTATTATAGCACTTGTCTAGAAGAATTACTAGGGTAACTTCAGTGTCAATATATGTATTCAAAAGTAGAACCATATTACATCTCCCAAAGGTCAAGTCTGATCTTGACCTCAATCCATATTTATATGGGTCTAAAAACAAGACTTACCCTTGGCACTAAGATTAATGAGTCTCTGAATGCATGTGCTTTTCATAAACTTGACAAATCATTCCTTACTTGAAAGGTTAAAAACAAAAAACGACAATCTGCCCATAAATCACAAAAAATAACAGTATATAAAAAGTTGTGGCCTCTTTTGTTATTATAATTTAATCTTGGTCATGAGTCTATGAAACAGACAGCTATTTTCCATGTCATCCCTGGCCTTCATGTCTCTACCAATAATTTTTTCCCAGCTGTCAAGTAGTTAGGGAATAAGAAATCTATAACAGAAAAATTCAATGTGACTCTATTTTGCCAGTGGACTAAGACACTGGACAATGAAAAACATTGGCCAAAAAAAAGAATCCATTCAACGCATGGTTCCCAGACAGGGCCTTATCACAGACAATGCTTCCCAGTATGGGATCTCCACTATTTCAGGGATCACTTACATGGTTGATCTGAGCTGGGCAGTAGTGGCTATTGGTTTTTCATGGTCCTTCTTCTGGCAACAAGAATGTGGCCATGTAACCCAGGCCTGGCCTAGCATATGACTCTATCTTCCTGGCCCTGGAATAAACAGCTGACCTAAACTTTCTCTCTCTTCTGGCTCAAAGACTAAAGGTCACATATCCAGGCATGATTACAATAGTAGAGAATGAGGCCAAGTAAGTGAGACATGAAGATGATGGAGATGCCAATAAGAGCTGAGAGGAGAGCTGCCTGCCCCGGGCCACTGGTTGCAGCCCCCGGAGCTCTACAGTTCTTTTGATGCTGTGAGCCTCCCTGGTATTTCTCCTAGTTATGTGAGGCGACAAATTCCCTTTTCTTGTTGCTAGTTTGCTCTGGATTTCTTTTTTTTTTTTAATGTTTATTTATTATTTTGAGAGAGAGACAGACAGACAGACAGACAGAGCATGAGCAGGGGAGGGGCAGAGAGAGAGGGAGACACAGAATCTGAAGCAGGCTCCAGGCTCTGATCTGTCACCACAGAGTCTGACACAGGGCTCGGACCCATGGACCCCAAGATCATGACCTGAGCAGAAGTCAGAGCTTAACTGAGCCACCCAAGTGTCCCTGGATTTCTGATACTAAAATTCTGCAGAACCTCTGGGGAAGAAAGCAACCTCTGGCCATAGCCCAAATGAGGACAAACTACAAAAACCCTTACCTGAATATGAGACTGTTATATTGACAGGGCTCAGTTTTCCTATTTTGATAGGGCTAATTTAAGAGGTTTTTAACCTCTTTTCTATGATCTTTGTGGAGATTGATATCCAAACTAGTTTTCAGATGGATGCTGCCTAGTTGGCTCTGAGACAGTCAACTACTCAGAAACAGAGTTGATAACTTTGGGGGGAAAAGGAGTAACAAGCAGGGTCAATAATTTTACCAAGTAGCTCACACCTCACAGAGAAAGGAACTAGATCAACAGAATTCAGAATCACAATATTACAGAATAGTAAGTAGCAAACACCTATATTGGTCTGGATGGAAAGAAGAGTCACCAATTCAGGCTATCTCAAGTAAAAAAAGAATGTAGAGATGCCTGGGTGGCTCAGTCCATTAAGCATCCCACTTCAGCTCAGGTGTGATCTCACCTTTCGTGAGTTTGAGCCCTGTGTCAGGCTCTGTGCTGACAGCTCAGAGCCTGGAGCCCACCTCAGATTCTGTGTCTTCCTATCTCTCTGACCCTCCCCCATTAGCACCCTGTGTCTCTTTTTCTCTCAAAAAATAAACATTAAAAATAATTTTAAAAATGTATTAAAAAGATATTAAATAGCCTACAGATCTCATACTTGGGGGGGTGGGTTGCAGGACATTTGCAGGACAGTTTTGGTACGGAGCCTCCAAAATGGCCCCAATGCTCCCTGCCTCCTGATATTCACGCCTTGCATAATTTCTTCCCCTTTAGTAACTTGCTCCTAACCAATAGAATGTAGAAACATTGAGGGAACATCAGTTCCATGATGAGGTCACAAAAGATTGTGACTTCTGTTTTGCTAGCAGATTCTCTCTTATGTTGGCTTTGATAGAGTAAGTCACCACATTGGGATGACCCATGTGGCAAGGAAGGGAGGGTGGCCTCCAGCCAACAGCTAGTGAGGAAATGAGACTTTAGTCCAATAATCCTCAAGGAACTGAGTCCTCTCAACAACAGTGTTAGTGAACTTGGAAGCAGATCCTTCCCCAGTCAAGCGTTCAGATAAGACAGCAGCCTGGGTCAACACACTGCTGCCTTGTGAGAGATCCTGGGGCAGAGGGCCCAGAACCAGTGGTACCTGGATTCCTGCTTCACAAAAACTGTGATAAAATAAATGTATGTTGCTTTAGGTTGATAAATTTTGGGGTGATTTGTTCTGTGGCAATAGTAATGCAAGACTTAAGTAGAAACCTTACCTCAAGGGAAGGAAGGTATACTTTAAATCCTGGTTTAAGAACAGTTTGCTGTTGGGGTGTCTGTGGCTCAGTAGGTTAAGTGCCCGATTCTTGATTTCAGCTAAGGTCAGGATTTCATGGTTTTTGAGTTCGAGCCCTGCATCAGGCTCTGCACTGGCAGTGTGGAGCCTGCTTGGGATTCACTATCTCTCCTTCTCTCTCTCTCTGCCCCTCTCCGCTCACATGCTCTCTCTCTCAAAATAAATAAATAAACTTTAAAAAAAAATAACAGTTTGCTGTCTATAGGGACAGAAAGTAGATTCATGTTGTGAAGAGCTGGGAGGGCAGGGAGGGAGGAGGGGAGTGACTGTTAATGGGTATGGGGGGGATTGGTGTGAAGAGTGATAAAAATGTTCTAAAATTGATTTTGGTAATGGTTGCACAATTCTGTGAATATACTAAAAGCCAATAGATGAGTTGTATGCCATGAGTAAAAACTTAATAAAGCAGTCATTAAAAAAAACTATTACTGAATTCCTAATAGACTTTGTAATTATGTATATTTTCTAAATGCAGAATAAAATAGACATGACACAAAACAAAACAGAACAAAACAAACAAATATCAACCATTTGCCTAGGATGCCACCACAGGCATCATCACCCCTGGACACTGGGCACCACTGGACACTCATGTCATACTGTGGTCTCTTAAATCTTCCACAGCTGCCAAGAAGAGTCCCTATTTGACCCTTGGCCTATGCCTGAATATATCAAGACCCAAGATTCCAAGGCAGAAGCACCTATTTGTCCATGCTCGGATCACAAGGCCAGCCCCAGCTGCCAGCAACAAAAGAGAGAGTACCCGCAGCCCCTTTGGTTTCCAGGGTGGAAGGCAGAGCCTCCCATCTATCCTGAGTACTCTATTGGAACAATGTTTAGAGAATTATTGTAGTGACCCCCTTTGGGCCACACAACCAGAGAACAGTCCTGGAGAGATGTTAAGAACCAAAAATTAAAACTCCCTTAATTCCGGACCTGACCAGAGGGAGAGGTGGACAGCTCCCTTTGAGGCCCATCTGTGAGCACTAGACAGAGGAGGCAGTTAGCGGAACTCTTTAACTGTGCATGATCTATGTCCCTCTAGCACTGGAGTGAAAGCTACTAAATAATAGTAGCAACTACTATTGACCAAGAACTTTCCAGGTGCCATTCCGTGTTTCTAAATTTATACCTAGTTAGTCTTTGAATACTCACCTCAAGTGGGTGGGTAATATGATCTCTATCTTACAGATGAAGGCAACAAGACAGAAAGTGATGCAGCCAGGACACAATCTAAGGCAGGAAGAGCCCACATTCCACACCCCTGCTGGCTGCTTGACTTCTCAGGGTTGCCTTAATTCTAATGGGAGGAGCCTAAATGCATCAAGACTTCTTAGCTCAGAAAATAAGCTGAAAGTCAAGACCCTTGCTTTGTGTTTTGCCTTTACCAACCGGCAAGTTCACTTCTAAAATGACCCTCACCATAATTCTGCATCCAGTTCAGCCTCATCTTGCCTTGGCAACTCCAGGCAACTCAAGACTTCATGAGACAGTTTATTGAGCTCCTATTATAGACCATGCACTGAGCTTAGAACTGGGTCTACAAGGTGACCACAAACACGAGCTTTTGCCTCCTGGAGTCAATAGGAGTTTGAAAAGTAAATTACTTACTGTATAATTATAAATTATGGCAAGTGCTGCAGAGGACACAAACAGCATAATGTAAAAAGAGATTAAAAGACGGATAATTCAGGGGTGTCTGGCTGGTTCAGTTGGAAGAACATGTAACTCTTGATCTCAGGGTCATGAGTTCAAGCCCCACATTGGGTGTAGAGATTATAAATAAATAGATAGATAGATAGATAGATAGATAGGAGATCATTTAGTTTGGGGGATCAGACAGGACTTTGCAGTAGAAGCAAAAATTAAGTTAACCCCTGAAGGATGAGGAGAAGGCAAGATTCAGGCAGGGGGACCCACAAATGCACAGACCTGGGCTGGGGAAGGGGCTCTGACAAGAAGCCTGTATCTGACCACCTCACACCCGCTCAGATGGCTACTAGAACCAAACAAAAACAGAAAATAACAAGTGTTGGCGAGAATGTAGAGAAATTGGAACCCTTGTGAATTGCTGGTGGGAATGAAAAATGATTCAGCCACCAGGGAAAAGTTTGGTGGTTCCTCAAAAAGTTAAACATAAAGTTACCAAGTGGTCCAGCAATTCCACTTCTGGGTATATACCCCCAAAGAGTTGAAAACAGGTACTTTTTCACCAAAGGGTGAGAACAACCCCGAAAGTCCATGAACAGATGTATGGATAAACAAAATGTGACGTATGCACAATGGAATGTTATTTGACCGTCAAGTGGAATGGAATTCTGACCCATGCCACAGAACATGGATGAACTTTGAAAACATTATGCTAAGTGAAATCAACTAGACACAAAAAGAAATTTATAAAGCCACTTACATGAGGTACTTAGAAGAGGCAAATTCATGAAGACAGAAAGTAGAATAAAAGTTACCAGGGGATGGAGGAAGCGGGGGGGGGGGGGGGGGGGGGGATGAGGAGTTGTTCAATGGGTACAGAGTTTCAGTTTGGGATGATGAAAAAGTTCTGGAGATGGATAGTGGTGGTGTTTGCACGACATTGCGAATGCAGTTAATTGCACGCTTAAAATGGTTAAAATAATAAATTTTGTTATGTAAATTTTACCACAATTTTTAAAAGCATGTGTTTGAAGTCCAGGGTGAGAGGGGAAGGGGAGGTCAAAAAAAGTTAAAGAGATTTAAATGTAGGGCCAAATAGGTCTTATTTGCTGCACTGAGGTGACTGGACGCTGGGCTCAGGCCAAGGGAAGCTATTAAAGGGCGTTCAGCATGAAGTACTTAGAAAATGCATGGAGAGTAGAGGAGGGTAAACCAGTCACCACACCAGATCTGTCCCTCTAATACTTCTTAAAACAATCTTCTCGGTTTTTTTAATGTTTATTTATTTTTGAAAGACTGTGAGTGGAGGAAGGGCAGAGAGAGAGGGAGACACAGAATCCGAAGCAGGGTCCAGGCTCTGGGCTGTCAGCACAGCACCCAACACGGGGCTTGAACTCAAGAACAGCAAGACCATGACCTGAGCTGAGCTGAAGTCAGACACTCAACTGACTGAGCTACCCAGGTGTCCTTTAAAACAATCTTCCTTTGTTCACTTTCAAATACTCTGCATACATAAGATCATTACAACTCCTATTACAGCAGTGATCGAATGAAAAGATCAATATTTGGGAACAGAGTGCAGAAGGAAGTTTGGTTCCCTTAATTTCCTAAACCAACACACAATATAAAAATTCCTCTTTAGGGGCACCTGGGTGGCTCAGTCAGTTAAGCATTTGACTTTGGCTCAGGTCACGATCTCACAGTTCGTGAGTTCATCCTGCTCTCTGCTGTCAGTGAGGAACCCACTTCAGATCCTCTGTCTCCCTCTCTCTCTGCCCCTCCCTGCTCACACATGTTCTCTCTCTCTCTCTCTCTCTCTCTCTCTCTCTCAAAAATAAACATTTTTAAAAAATAAAAATAATAAAAATAATAAAAATAAAAATTCCTCTTTAAAAACAAATGCACAGGGGCGCCTGGGTGGCTCAGTCGGTTAAGGTCTGACTTCAGCTCAGGTCATGATCTTACGGTTCGTGAGTTCAGGCCCCGCATCGGGCTCCGTGCTGACAGCTCAGAGCCTGGAGCCTGTTTCAGATTCTGTGTCTCCCTCTCTCTCTCTGCCCCTCCCCTGTTCACGCTCTGTCTCTGTCTCAAAAATAAATAAACATTAAAAATTTTTAAAAACAAATGCATAGCACTGTCTAACAGAGTGTCAGAAGGAGGCTGGAGAAGGGAGCCTGCTCACACTGAATGCCTGCCATGGACCATCACTTTGCCAATATACCTAATTTTATTGCTTTACTTCCACGAGGTAGACATCATAACCCCCATTTTACAGAGTTGCAAAACTGAGGCCCAGACGTTAAGTAAATGCCTGGGGATCTCAGGACAGAGCTAGGGCCCCAACACTACATCAGTCCAGCCCCAAGCCCTTGATGCAGTGGTTCTCAGCCCTGGCTGTGCATTGCAGTGTCTTGGGCTTTTACATGCTGCAGTCCACAGAGCAGAGTGAATTCGAGATGAAGGCCAGGAGAGCCAGCATCTCTCTCCAGAGGTGATTCTGATGCACAACCAGAGCTGAGAAACCACTGCCCTATGAGGTACACCCTAGAAGACCATCTGGTCCCATCCCCTCAATTTACAAATGGAGCAGCTGAGATCCAGTGAGGGCTAGGTGCTCTCTCTAACCCACCCAGACGCTGACCCTATGCAGAGCCAGGGGCTCCAGAGGGGCCTCGGGGCCCCATAAATTCTAAGTGACTCTCAGGATAGGCAAGCCCAGGCTGCCCTTTCATGTGAACTCTGGTCTTGTCAGCATTCCCCTCCCAGTGGCTCCCTTTGATGGTGTGAGCTGTCCCCACCAGGTTCCAGACAGTGGGGACTCTGATATCTAGGCACCCGGCTAGGGGGCGGGGTGTACAGCAGGGCTCCTGCTGCAGAAAGCTGCAGGAAGATGTGATTAGCACCAACCAATTGACTTCCACCAAGGGGAGGGGAGAGGTTGCAATCAGAGCAAACAAGCAGGGTGAAGGCTCCTGGGGGAGGGGCGGAAGCTGCCACGGAGAAGATACTGTGCTTGGATACCTGCCTTGCCAGCCTGCTCAAGTGCTTTGAAAGTCAGTTTGGGGCTCTGGCCAGTAAATGGCTGTTTCTCCTCTCTAGTTCTTCCTAGATTCAGAAGATAGTTAAGAGGCCAGCAGACCCATAGATGCAGAGACACAGATAAGGAATACATATAAAAGATACATATACATATATGTACACATACATGTATACGATTGGCAATTATGGTAGCATTATGGTTAAAATGAACCTGGGAGGGGGCCTGGGTGGCTCAGTCAGTTAAGCGTTCAACTTCAGCTCAGGTCATCATCTCATGGTTCAGAGGTTCGAGCCCCACATCAGGCTCTCTGCTGTCCACACAGAGCTTGCTTCAGATCCTCTGTCCCCCATCTCTCTGAACCTCCCCCCCTCTCAAAAATAAATAAACATTTTAAAAAATAATGAAATGAACCTGGGACCGAATCCCTTGCATATCACTTATCAGTGTGACAATCTCTAAACCTTGGTTCCTCCATCCATAAAGTGGGTAAAATAGTACCTGCTTCACAACAAACGTGTTATAAAGATGAAAAGAGGTGAGCATGCAAAATGCACGCCATGCCTGGTGAGCAGTGAGCACTGGCACATATTATTGCCCCTCTTAGGAACGCCACTCCACTGCCTCTGTAAAATATTCCCTTTCCTGATAACCCCCTCCGAAGACACCTACACTCCTTATCACTCTAAGCCCGTGCTTTCTCAAGGGAGTGGGTGATTTTGTCTCCTCACCCCCCAAGGGACATTGAGCAAAGTCTTTAGGCATTATTAGTTGTCACAAACCCAAACTTGAAGGGCGCTCCTGGCATCCAGTGCGTAGAGGCCAGGGATGCTGCCTAAGTGCCCAGACTCTCCCTCCAACAAAGAATTATCATTACCAAATGGCAGCAGTGCGAAGGTAGAGAATCCTGCTCTACTCTTAGCAGAGTTCCTGGAAGACTTCTTGTTCATTCTCCCGGTGTGACTGCACCTGCCCTTGCTTCTTTAAACCTCTTTGGTTTCATTGGGAGCTGTAGGAGTAATTTATCTCTGAAATTATTTAACAAATAGGCTGACAACAAAGGACTGGGATGAAAGATCGATAGTATTTTAGGTCACTGCTTCTCCAACTTTAATGTGCTACACATATCACCAGGCGATCATGTTTACATGCAGATGCTGGGCCCCGTCCCAGAGATTCTGATTCAGTGGGTCTGTGAAGGGTTCATGGGCGGTGTTGATGCTACTGGTCTAGGGTCCCAGCGTGTTTTGCTGACTGGCCAAGCCCTGAGAGAGAGGTCCTGATATGGGGCTGCCAGAGACAGAACAAGGCCCTCCATGGCCACTCATCTCACCAAATGGTATTAACAAAGAATTTCAACTAGACCCGACATCTTCCCTTAAAGGTTTGGGTTTATAGGTTTCAAGATCCTGAGGCAAATTTCTCCTAGGTGCTATTTCAACAGCTCTCTCGAAAGCAGAACATTTTCACAGGGTCTTACAGGCTGAAAAGCAAAAGGTTTCTGTTTACTGTTAAAACCTTCTACTTCTGTTAGATTTACAATATCCACCAGCCCCTCTTTGCAATTCCCATCTCCCTCCACTAAACCTCCTTCTCTTGTGCTCCACATGGACCGGAAGAAGATATGTTCTCTCTTCCCATGGCATGAATGTTTAAGCAACTGCCAGCATCTTCTAGGAAGATTTAACAGAAAGCGAATGGAACAAGAGAGAGAAGATATATTTCATGCATCTTACATGTACTGCCTATTTTCCTCAAGTATCCTTCCTGCCTTCAATTAGGCCCACTTAACATGCTCTAAAGTTCTGAGTAAATGTTACTTTTCCTCATTGGTTTATGGCTTATATGACAGAATGACAGTCATAGCAGATCACTAAGAAACACAAAATTGTTGGGTAACTCATTATGACTCTGCTACTGTACCACACTATTTGTAATTTAAAACAAAAACAAAAACAGGGAACCTGCGTGGTTCAATCGGTTAAGCGTCCGACCCTTGGTTTTGTCTCAGGTCATGATCTCATGGTTCGTGAGTTCAAGCCCTGCATTGGGTTCCGTGCTGACAGCTCGGAGCCTGCTTGGGATTCTCTCTCTATGTGTGTGTCTCTCTCTCTCTGCTCCTCCCCTGATCGCTCGCTCTCTCCAAAAAAAAAAAAAAAAAAAAAAAAAAAAAGGCAAGAATTTAAGTCTTTTCTAGTACCTCATTCCAAACATACAGGACTCACTTCAGGCACTCAGGCCAGGCCAGGTATCCATGTTGGATGCTCTCTTGCCTTCTGTGTTTTTCAATACAGCAGCCATCACATTGTAATAAACAAGGAATTATTGATCTAATGCCATCTTCCCTTCTAAAACATAATCTCCGGGAGGGCAGGGAACATGTGTTCTCGTACCTGTGCAACTAATTTAGCCAGAGAAAGATACACAACCATGCTGATTGGTCTCACTTTAAAACTCATGACCACTAGCTTCACTTGGATGTAATATTACTCAGCGATCATTACATCTCCCTGGTCCATATGTGCTGTCTCTTGCCTGGACATCAGTTTCATACCTGCTCCAATCCCCTCATCCCCAACACATCCCTTCCCCCCAGCCCCTGATCTGATAGCTTTGCTTCTGATTTCATTGAAAATACCAAAATCTCTTCAGTCCACCCTCCAGCATCTCAGCCTGTGACCCCCAGATTTCTCTATTACTACAGAGGCCAATCCACACTCCCTTTAAGGCTGGTTGGCCTTCCTTGTGCATCTTATCCACTCCATCCTACTCTGTTGCTCTGCAACTCTCCTCTCCTCTCTGTATCATCAAGAAATACCCTCCCTCTACATCATTCCCACCAGCCTACAACCACACTGCTATTTCTCTCATGTACAAAACACCAAAACACTTCTCTTGACTCCAATTCCCCACCTAGATCCTTTCCATTTCCCTGCTCCCTTCCCAGAAAAGCTTACTGGATAGATTGGTCTCTTTATAGGAGATTATAGTTCTTCACTGCCCATTCCCTCTTACGCCCACTAAGTTTTTGTCCTTCTTCCCCATCCCCACCCCCAGCCAAAACTGTTCTTACCCAGGTCCAGACAAGACAGACTTGGTCTCTTCACTTGTGGGCAGTTTCTAGATGGGTACTAAACACACCATCACGGGGTGAGGGGAACAATGAAGGAGAGGCACCCTGTACCATGGCAGCTCCTGAGGGTAGGAGGAATGGCACCAGGAAAGGCTGGAGGTGTGAAGGCTCAGTGAATTCAAGCAGAGGGATTTGGTTTGGCTCCTGGTGGGAAGGAGAGTTGGGGGAGTACAAGGAAATAAGAAAATCAGACAGGGGGGCACCTGGGTGGCTCAGTCAGTAGAGCATCAGACTTGGGCTCAGGTCAGACCTCTCTCTCTGACAGCACAGAGCCTGCCTCCAATCCTCCATCCCCCTCTGCCCCTCCCAGCTCGCACTCATGCTCTCTCTCTGAAAAGGAAAAGAAGAGAAGAGAAGAGAAGAGAAGAGAAGAGAAGAGAAGAGAAGAGAAGAGAAAAACAGAAGAGGAGAGGAGAGGAGGGGAGGGGAGGGGAGGGAAGCAGAGGAGAGGAGAGGAGAGGAGAGGAGAGAAAAGAGAAGAGAAGAGAAGAGAAGAGAAGAGAAGAGAAGAGAAGAGAAGAGAAGAGAAGAGAAGAGAAGAGAAGAGAAGAGAAAAGGAGCCCCTGGGTGGCTCAGTCAGTTGAGCATCTGACTTTGGCTCAGGTCATGATCTCACTGTTCGTGAGTTAGAGCCCCACCTGAGTCTGCTTTAGATTCTGTCTCCCTCTCTTTCTGCCCCACTCCTGCTTGTGTTCTGTCTCTCTCTGTCTTTCAAAAATGAATAAACATTAAAAATTTTTAAAAAAAGAAAAGAAAAGAAATGAAACAAAAAGAAAAGAAAAGAAAATCAGACAGGGGCCCGACCAGAAAGGGACTTATGTATGATGCTGAGACATAGAATATATCTGATCACGAGAACAGTAGGGTTCCCAGAAAGGATTTCATGTGATCAAATTTAGAAAGACAGACAAGAAATCATCGTGGAAGATGGTCTAGTGGGTGAGAGTAGAGAAAATGTGCAGGATTCCCTCCATGTGCCAAGGCAGACACACCCTCCCCTCTCACACTGCCCTGTGCCCTGGGGGGCTAGCCTCTATATGAGGCACGGTGGGCTTCTGGACTGGGCTAGCTGCCTCAGATTACCCGAAGAGCTCTAAACTCTATACATGTATCCTAGGGCCTCACACTGACAAGGCAACTCGGGGGGCTCCCCCTGGGTGATCCTGTTACATAGCCTGCTATGGTGGCGATGGACAAGGACAGCGCCTCTCAAATCAATGTGCCCACAAATCACTTGCGGATCTTGTTAAACTGCAGATACAACTCTAGTAGGTCTGGGTGGGGCCACAGATTCCGCACGTGCAACCAGCTCCCAGGTGACACCACTGCTGCTGCCCGGAGGACCATACTTTGAGTTGCAAGGCAGGGGGGATCCCTGCGGAGACTCATTTACAACCAAGGAAACCTAGCTTCTCTCTTGGTTTAGTGATGTGGGCAAAAGGTTTTCTAGTGACAGAGCCCAGATGGAAGCATGCCCTACACACGTTCTTCCTCCCTTCCTTCCTTCTTTTCCTGCTTTCTGTCTTTTTCAGGTACGGAGTGGAGAAAAGTATACTTAAGTGTACTAAAGGATGAGACAAGGATTGCTTTCAAAGCATCACAAAAACAGTTCTATAATATAAAAACACAAGAACTGAGCTGCTAAAAGAACCAAGACTGAAGGGGTGCCTGGGTGGCTCAGTCAGTTAAGTGTCTGACCCTTGATTTCTGCTTAGGTCATGACCTCACGGTTTGTGAGTTCAAGCCCCACATTAGGCTCTGTGCTAATAGTGCAGAGCCTGCTTGGGATTCTCTCTCTCCCTCTCTCTCTCTGCCCCTCCCCTGCTCATACTTTCTCTCTAAATAAATAAATAAATAAATAAAACTTAAAAAAAAAAAAAAAGAACCAAGACTGAAGATCATTTGTGCCTTTGGGCCCTACCTTCACACATCAGTGTGGGAAGAAGTCTCATTAAAGCAAAAATATCCCTTGATAGGAGTAAGCATTTGTTAAACAGAATGTTAATGGCTCTTAATCATCATAGAATGGTGCTGACAGCCTTCTTCCTGAAGGGAAGTCTGTAAAACAAGTTGACCAAACTGAAAGATTGGGGAAAGGAAGGGGATGAGTTATTTTCCTCTATTCTTAAAAAAATGTCAGACTATGGGGTGCTTGGGTGGCTGAGTTGGTTGAGCTTCTGACTTTGGCTCAGGTCATGATCTCACGGTTCCTGAGTTTGAGCCCTGCATCAGGCTCTGTGCTGACAGCTCAGAGCCTGGAGCCTGCTTCAGATTCTGTGTCTCCCTCTCTCTCCACCACCCACCCCCCCGCTTGCACTCTGTCTCTCCCTCTCAAAAAATAAATATTAAAAAAATTTTTTTAAAAAGAGAGAAAATGTCAGACTTATACCGTTCTGCTTCCAGTCCACTTTTGAAAATGTCTGGCGTCTAGTAGGAGCGGCCACACAAGTGTTAGAAGAGCTTTATCTGGAGTGGTCAATTGCTTAATATTTTAGTAAAAATGCAAAAAAAACCCACAAAACAAGCAAAAATCAAAGTTATTTTATTATTTTATTATTTTATTATCTATAAGTATTCAGTATGACACCAAAGCAAATCCTTGAGAGACAGCTGTTCAAGAACACAAAGTAATTTAGACTTGGATCTCTCTACCCTTCCAAGTGGCTTCCTGCTTCCTTTATGTCCTCTTGCTCTCTTCCTCAAAGCTCTTCCTCTCCCTCAACTGATGCAAAGCTTTCTTCGGTGTGGGGGTGGGTGGGAATCATTTATTAGGCGTGAGACTCAGAGCTCACTGGAACAACTCATGGAGGAGGTACGGGCTCCTTTCACGAAGTGAGGAGACACACAGGTAACTGAATTGCCCACCTGCCATTTCCTAGCTGGGGGGCGGGGGGGATGGGGCAGGATGTTACCTTACACTTTCTTTGTCTCAGCTCTCTTATCTGTGAAGCAAACAAACCAACAAAATAAAAGACTATCTCAAACGGTTTAAGACAAATGAAAATGTATATAAAGCATTTAGTAAACAGTAATATCTCAATAACCATTACTGAAAACACCATTATTCTTTTTTTTTTTTAGTTTATTTATTTATGTTGAGAGAGAGAGAGAGAGCACAAGCAGGGGAGGGCAGAGAGAGAGGGAGAGAGAGAATCCAAAGCAGGTTCCGTGCTGTCAGTACAGACCCCAACGTGGGGCTGGAACCCATAAGCCATGAGATCATGACCTGAGCTGAAATCAAGAGTTGGATCTTAACCAACTGAGCCACCCAGGCTCCCCCAAACACCATTACTCTGATCACTAGGCTACCCTTGCAAGGCTGAGGCTGGGTGACCAGGAAGCAGGGACTTCAGGGGAAAGAATGCCTCAGGTCCCAGCAGAGACTCTTTTTCCTACCCTGATCCTCAGCCCTCCCAGGTTCTCTGAGGTGAATTTAGAAGAGCAAACTCATTCGGGGTTTATGATTCAGGATAACTCCCATCATCCATCTCTCTTTCTCTCAAACAATTAAAATCAAACACAATTACTGAAATTAGAATTACAGATAATTGCGCACAAAGAGAATAATTTACTGCACTATGGATACACTGAATTTCCTTTTCCATTAATTATTTGGTTGTGATTTTCTCTTGGGCAGTAAGTGTGTTTATGGGGGGAGGGGAGGGAGGTGTGCATACATACATTTTGCTATAGCTATGTACACGCTCATTAATGTCTCTGACCATAAATGAGCAAGGACAATGTCAAAAACGTTGGTCCTTCTGAAGGAAGACTAAGATTAAAATCATGACCCAAACTAATCAATTTGGGGGAAGTGGCAAAAAAAAAAAAAAAAAAAAAAAAAAAGGATAATTTCTGCCCTCATCGTCTGAAATATCTGGGTAACTATGGATCATCATCCTTCTCTCTCTCTTTTTCCTAACAAGCAATTTCTCTAAGGAAATCAAGACAGCTAGTGGTTGGAGCCTAGGACCCGGAAGTTCAGGCAGGAGTTAGGCACCTTCTCAGCAATGAAGCATAAAGACTGGGAGACCCAGACCCTCAGAGGGCCGAGCCCTGGAGGAGCATCTTGGGGGAAAGCTCTGACAGGGCGCCACTGCTGCCTTTATGTCTAAGCCAAAAGAGCTGGTAAAAAAAAGTCAATGGAAAGCCCCCTGGGAGGTACTGCTTTCTGTCCCCATTCCCTTCAAGGCTCTCCTCATTCTCCTCATGCTCTCTTCTGACCAGAGAAAGGTCCTTCCCAGGGCTTGGCATGAACCCAGTGGATTCTGACCCAACCTCCCCCACCTAGCAACCACAGGCCAAGGACATAGATGAAAAACTCCTGGTGGTAAGGTGTACTCGGTGCCCCCAAAGGAAAAAATAACAAAACACAGTCTTTTTACCACAGTAATGAATCTGCCTTAAGTAGGAAAAAAAATTTAATTGAATAATAAAGCATTCTATCAACATAGTAAGAAATCCCCTTTGATTGTCTGGTTAGTGACTGCATCACTGAGGCAGCCTGACCTAGTTCATGAACTCTGGTTTCAAGGGTTTTCTTCACACATTTTTATTCTTGGCAAGTCTGTAAGTTGCTGTGAATAACCCAGGAAAGATTTGTTTTTTCTTTGCAGCATAATCCAGGACCTGGTTTTCTGATCTTCCCTGGTTTTGATGCATAAAAGCCAACCTGATTTTAACAGGTTGCCTTAGCAAAATGTAAGTATCCATTCACTTGTTTCTGAGCAAACAAGTACCTTCCACGTACCGGGTTTTCTGCAAGGTACCGAGTATGAGAACGGTCAGCATCTCTCCCCAGGGAGGCCCACTCCTTCCGCTACAATCAGCCCAAAGACTTTTTTTAAAAACTGAGCCAACAATTAAAAATAAATAATTTCAAATTTTCAAAAGTCTCTATTTCTGGCTTCTCTGGAAAAATGGAAAGATGTATCAGGCCACCTCACTTTCCTACATGGCCATTTTCTACTAGAGCTAAATGCCCCTTCCCCTTAAACAGTCACCCCCACTGACCCCATGCACCTATATGCACTCAGAATCAACCTTCTTCAATTACTGCTTGCCTGGCCCCTGATCTGGATCTGGATGGAGCATAACCTGGACTAAGTTATGCATTAGGTAGAGTAGACACAGTGCTGAAAGCCCATAGTACATTTCCTTCCAAAGGAAAACAAGAGAATATAACATGAAATACATGATAATGAACCCAGACCTAGGTTGTATTTCTCTTTATACCAACACAGTTGCAAAATGTAACTTCTGATGTTTTTATGGCAGAAGGGGGTCCACCTTGGCAAAAGTAATAATGCCACTCTGAACAGAGCTGAATTATATCAACTCCTTACTTGGAAAATGGTGATTAAACGGGAAAAATGTAAGCATTTAAGATTTTCCCCATATTTTTAGAAAGGAGTATATAATTCATTGCAGTTGATGAGAAAAAGCTCTTCTTTTTGGAAAAGCGCCAGGTAACAAATGGAGATTTTGGAGGAAAATCACCCTCTGCCATCCCCAGTTGTCCAGGCACTGTGGTTCCTGCCTCAGCTTCATGGCCCGGACACTCAACCCCCAACTGCCCGCACTATTGGTGTCCGAAAGCTCATGGCTGAGCCTTTCTCTGGGCACTGCCCTCATGGAGGAAGCTGGCAAGCCCAAGGTCTTGTCCTTCCCTGGTGGGAGGCTGTGTCTAATGTTTAGTTGATAAAGGGGCACAAAGGCCTGGCCCTTTGCCTCAATTTGTAATATCCATGAAGACCCATCCAGATATACAGCTGCCTGCAGTGTAGACTGAGGTCTCTGTTGCAGCTGTGGTGAACCTCATCTTCTCTCTCTGCCCAGTCTTGCTTCTCTTAGTCTCTCATGGATGTCACCAAGCACAGTCCCTGAGAAGCCAGCACACAAATCTGCCTCCCAGAATCTGTTTCCCAGGGAACCCAAACTAAGACCCCAATAAATAATGGATTCCAGTGAGAATCATCAATGGATGCTGCTGTGGGTTGAATTGTGTTCCCTCCTCCTCAAATTCTTATGTTGACGTCTGGACCCCCACTGCCCCCTGAATGTGACCTTATTTGGAGATAGGGTCTTTGCAGACAGATTCAAGTTAAAAGGAGTTCATTAGGGTGGGCTTTAGTACAATGGGACCAGGGTGCTTATAAGAAGAGGAGATTTGGACCAGGCACCCAGAGAGGGAAGGGGATGTGAGATGACACGAGGAGACAGTCATCTACAAGCCAAGGAGAGAGGCGCCTGGACCGGATGCTGCCCTCACAGCCTTTAGCAGGAACCAATCCCGCCAACACCTTGATTTCAGGCTGCTACCATCTAGAACCATGAATTATAAATTCCTGCTGGCTAACCCCCAAATCTGTGGTACTTATGAGAGCAGCCCTTGCGAATGAATACAGATGCTAAAATCATTAGGTCAAAGGATTGCCAGGAAGCAGGATATTCCCATTGTGTCAAAGCATCACCCTCCAGACTGCCTACTAGCTGTGAAGGGGAAAATCACATTTTACCATGGAGGAATCTGGCACTTTACCAAGAGATGAAACTTAGCATCAGTAACAGTGGAAGAACTTGACATCAGGTGCCTTTTTTTACATTTATTTTTTTTTATAAATTCAAGTTAGTTAACATACAGTGTAGTCTTGGCCTTAGGAGTAGAACCCTGTGATTCATCACTTACATATAACACCCAGTGCTCATCTCAACAAGTGCCCTCCTTAATGCCCATCATGCATTTAGCCCATCTCTCCCCCACCCAACACCCTCCAGCAATCCTCAATTTGTCTTCTGTATTAGAGTCTCTTACAGTTTGCCTCCGTCTCTGTTCTTATCTTATTATTCTTTCCCTTTCCCTATGTTCATCTGTTGTGTTTCTCAAATTCCACATATGAATGAAATCATATGATATTTGTCTTCCTATGACTGGTTTCACTTAGCATAATACCCTCTAGTTCTAGCCACATTGTTGCAAATAGCAAGATTTCATTCTTTTCCATTGCTGAGTAGAATTCCAGTGTGTGTGTGTGTGTGTGTGTGTGTGTGTGTGTGTGTGTGTGTGTACATACCACATCTTCTTTATCCATTCATCAGTCAATAGACAGTTGGGCTCTTTCCATACTTTGGCTATTGTCAATAGTGCTGCTATAAACATTGGGGTGCATGTGCCCCTTCAAATCAGCATTTTTGTATCCTTTGTATAAATACCTAGCAGTGCAATTGCTGGGTTGTAGGGTAGTTCTATTTTTAACTTTTTGAGTAACCTCCATACTGTTTTCCAGAGTGGCTGCACCAGTTTGCATTCCCAGCAACAGTGCAAAAGGGTTCTTCTTTCTCTGCATCCTTACCAGCATCTGTTGTTTCCCGAGTTGTTCATTCTAGTCATTCTGACAGGTGTGAGGTGGTATCTCATTGTGGTCTTGATTTCTACTTCCCTGATGATGAGTGATGTTGAGCATCTTTTCATGTGTCTCTTGGCCATCTGGATGTCTTCTCTGGAAAAGGGTCTATTCATGTCTTCTGCCCATTTCTTCACTGGGTTATTTGTTTTTGGGGGGGATGCTGAGTTTGGTAAGTTCTTTATAAATTTTGGATACTAACTCCTTATTTGATATGTCATTTGCAAATGTCTTCTCTCATTCTGTCAGTTGCTTTTTAGTTTTGTTGATTATTTCCTTTGCTGTGCAGATGCTTTTTATCTTGATGAAGTCCCAATAGTTCATTTTGCTTTTATTTCCCTTGCTTCCAGAGACATGTCAAGTAAGAAGTTGCTGTGGCTGAGGTCAAAGACGTTGCTGCCTGTTTGTCCTGTAAGATTTTGATGGTTTCCTGTCTCACATTTAGGTCTTTCATCCATTTTAGTGTATGGTATAAGAAAGTAGTCCAGTTTCATTCTTCTACATGTCATTGTTCAGTTTTCCCATCACTATTTGCTGAAGAGACTTTTTTCCATTGGATATTCTTTCCTGTTTGGTCAAAGATTTGTTGGCCATATATTTATGGGTCTGTTTCTGCGTTCTCTATTTTATTGCATTAATCTACGTGTCTGTTTTTGTGCCAAAAGCGTACTGTCTTGATGATCACAGCTTTGTAATACAGCTTAAAGTCCAGAATTGTGATACCTCCAGCTTTGGTTTTCTTTTTCAACATTACTTTGCCTATTTGGAGTCTTTTATGGTTCCATACAAATTTTAGGATTGTTTGTTCTAGCTCTGTAGAAAATGCTGTGTTATTTTGATAGGGATTGCATTATATGTATAAATTGCTTTGGGTAGTATCAACATTTTCACAATATTTGTTCTTTCAATCCATGAGGGTGGAATGCTTTTCCATTTCTTTGTGTCTTCTTCAATCTCTTTCATAAACTTTCTGTAACTTTCAGCATACAGATATTTTACCTCTGGTTAGGTGTATTCCTAGGTGTCTTACGGTTTTTAGTGCAATTGTAAATGGGATCAATGCCTTAATATCCCTTTCTGCTGCTTCATTATTGGTTTATAGAAATGCAACTGATTTCTGTACATTGATTTTATATCCTGTGACTTTGCTTAATTCATGTATCAGCTCTAGCAGTTTTTTGGTGAAGTCTTTCAGGTTTCTCATGTAGAGTATCATGTCATCTGTGAAAAGTGAAAGTTTGACTTCTTCCTTGATGAGTTGAATGCCTTTTTTTCTTTTTGTTGTCTGATTGTTGAGGCTAGGACTTCTAGTCCTATGTTGAACAATAGTGGTGAGAGTACACATCCCTGTCATGTTCCTGATCTCGGGGGGAAAGCTCTCAGTTTTTCTCCATTGAGAAATATCATTATTTCATTGAGATATCATTATTTAATTATTTCATTGAGATGATATTAGCTGTGGGCTTTTCATACATGGCTTTTATGATGTTGAGTTATGTTCATCCTATCCCTACTTTCTTGAGGGTTTTTATCAAGAAAGATGTTGTATTTTGTCAAATGTTTTTTTCTGCATATATTGGGAGGATTATATGGTTCTTATCCTTTATTAATGTGGTGTATCACATTGACTGATATGTGAATATTAAACCAGCCTTGTAGCCCAGGAATAAATCCTGCTTGATCATGGTGAATAATTCTTTTGATGTACTGTTGAATTCAATGTCCTAGTATCTTGTTGAGAATTTCTGCATCCAGGTTCATCAGGGATATTGGCCTGTAATTCTCCTTTTTAGTGGGGTCTTTTTCTGGTTTTAGAATCAAGGTAATGCTGGCCTCATAGAGTTTAGAAGTTTTCCTTCCATTTCTATTTTTTGAAACAGTGTGAGGAGAAAGAGTATTAACTCTTCTTTAATTTCTTTTTGGGAGATTTTTGATAACTGATTCTATTTCTTTGCTGGTTATGATCCTGTTCGAATTTTCTATTTCTTCCTGTTTGAGTTTTGGTAGTGTGTGAGTGTCCAGGAATTTGTCCATTTCTTCCAGATTGTCCAGTTTGTTGGCATATAATTTTTCATAGTATTCACTTATAATTGCTTGTTTTTCTGCGGTGTTGGTTGTGATCTCTTTCATTTGTGATTTTATTTGGTCCTCTCTCTTTTCTTTTTGAGAAGTCTGGCTAGGGGTTTATCAATTTTGTTTAGTCTTTCAAAAAACCATCTCTTAGTTGCATTGATCTGTTATACTTTTTTTTGGATTCTATATCATTTATTTCTGCTCTAATCTTTATTATTTCCCTTCTTCTGCTGGCTTTAGGCTTTATTTGCTGCTCTCTTCCTAGCTCCTTTAGGTGTAAAGTTAAGATGTAAATTTGGGACCTTTCTTGCTTCTTGAAACAGGCCTGAATTTCCTCTTAGGACTACTTTTGCTGCATCCCAAAGGTTTTGGACTGTCGTGTTTTCATTTTCATTTGCTTCCATGTATTTTTTAATTTCTTCTTTAATTTCCTGGTTAACCCATTCACTCTTTAGTAAGGTGTTCTTTTAACCTCCATGTATTTAAGGGCTTTCCAAATTTTTTCTCGTGGCTGATTTCAAGTTTCATAGCATTGTGATCTGAAAATATGCATGGTATGATCTCAATCTTTTTGTACCTGTTGAGGACTGAATTGTGACTAAATATGTGATCTATTCTAGATAATGCTCCATGTGCATTCAAGAAGAATGTGTATTTGCTACTTTAGGATGAAAGTAAGCAAGTCCATCTAGTCCACTATGTTATTCAGAGACTTTGTTTCCTTGTTGTGTTTCTGCTTAGATGATCTATTGTTGTAAGTAGAGTATTAAATTCTCCTACAATAATAGTATTATTATCAATGAATTTGCTTATGTTGGTGATTAATTGATTTATGTATTTGGGTGCTTACAAATTGGGGGTATAAGTATTTATAATTGTTAGCTCTTGATGGATAGACCCCTTAAGTACGATATAATACCCTTCTTCATCTCTTGTTACAGTCTTTGTTTTAAAATCTGGTTTGTCTGATATAAGTATGGCTACTTTGGCTTTCTTTTGGCATCCATTACCATGATGGATGGTTCTCCATCCCTTCACTTTCAATCTATAGGTGTCCTCAGGTCTAAAATGAGTCTCTTGTAGATAGCATATAGATGGATCTTGTTTTTCTATCCATTCTGAAACCCTATGTCTTTTGATTGGGGCATTTAGTCCATTTGCATTCAGAGTGATTATTGAAAGATATGAATTTAGTGCCATTCTGTTATCTGTAGGTTTTGTGCTTGTGGTGATGTCTCTGATCCTTTGTAGTCTTTGTAGCATTCCACTCGCAGAGTGGTCATGAACTCCTTTAGTTTTTGTTTCTCTGGGAAAGGCTTTATCTCTCCTTCTATTCTGAATGACAGCTTTGCTGGATAAAGATTCTTGGCTGCATATTTTTCCTATTCAGCACATTCACTATTTCCTGCCACTCGCTTCTGGCCTGCCAAGTTTCAGTGGAAGGGTCTGCTACTACCCTTATGTGTCTACCTTTAAAGGTTAAGGCCTGTTTGTTCCTCGCTGCTTTAAGAATTCTCTCTTTGTATTTTGCCAGTTTCACTATGAGATGTCATAGTGTTGACCTGTTTTTGCTGATTTTGAAGGGAGTTCTCTGTGCCTCTTGGACTCAGGTGTCTGTTTCCTTCCCCAGGTTAGGAAGTTCTCAGCTATTTGTTCAAATAAACAAATTTGTTCTCAGCTAATTTGTTCAAATAAACCTTCTGCCTATTTTTCACGCTCTATTTTTAACGTTTGTTTATTTTCGAGAGACAGAGAGATAGACTGTGAGCAGGGGAGGGGCAGAGAGAGAGGAAGGCACAGAATCGGAAGCAGACTCCAGGCTCTGAGCTGTAGCACAGAGACCAATATGGGGCTTGAACCCACGAACCACAGGATCATGACCTGAGCCGAAGACGGATGTTCAACCAACAGTCACCCAGGCATCCCTGCATTTGTAAAGTTCAGTTCAGAAGAGCACGCATTGTTGCTGCTAGGCTCATCCTACTAGGTGGAGGGTATCCTGTCTCTAATGGAGTAAGGTCTATTTTTCTTCACAATCATCAAAGGATAACACAGGGGTGTGTTAGGGTCACCCCATCTCACATCTTGAGGCTCTTGGGTTCCCATCCAAGGAGGAGAGATTTCCCCATCAGGCAGACGCACCCAATTCTGAATTCCTGATCCTTGGATTCAAATGAAACCCCAAGCTCCGCTATGAGACATGGGGATTTGGGTGCAAGAATGACATGTGGTGGACAAGGCCAAGTGCTGCCCAACTGCTGAAGGTACAACCTGGAATATTCCATGAAGGGATGCCATCCACGTAGAGCACAGTGAGGATGGCACCCTTGGAGAGCTGTGTATCCTGGCCCACTGGCAAGGAGTTGAATATATTTCAAATGCTCTGAGGCCCTTGTCCTTACCCTCTTTGAGTGCACAGGCTCCACCCATGGGTTGTGGTCTCCCCCATATCAGGGGTTATGGCCTCTGTGAACAGTTTTACTTTCATCTCCCAGAGATAGGGGCTGCTCCAGGCTTTGGTTCCCTTTTGATTCTTTTGAGAAGTAATGGTTTTTCCTGTCTGCTCCTTGGACATCCCCATGGACAGCCAGTCAAAACCATTCTGGTTTCACAGGTAAATCCCTTACCAACTGGTGTTTCCCTGTGTCTTGGAAGGTCCAGCTTCCCTTGGGCCTCCCCTCTTCAGCCTTGAGCTTTTCGATGAGCAAAACTACCTATTTCCTTTGTCTCCTCTAAATCTTTTCCCTGTCTTCCACTAGTCTAGTAGAATAGGCTGTTTTAAGAACCCTCATCCCAGGGGCACCTGGCTGGCTCAGTCAGTATAGCATGGGACTCTTGATCTCTGGGTCATGAGTTCAAGCCCCACGTTGGACACGAAGATTAAAAAAAAAAAAAAAAGGAATCCTTATCCTGAATTTACTTGTGCAGGTCTTGTTTTGCCTACCTGTCCTTTTTTTCCCCTTTAATGACTTATTTTAATTCTCAGAATTCTTCCCTGGAATTGCATGCCCCCTATAGATGCTAATTAAGAGTCTCCTCTTCCTGCAAATAGTCATCAGGCGGCCCAGCTCAGCAGTTGTTCTCAACCTGGGTGGCACATCAGAATCACTTAGGAAGCTTTCAAAAGTCTCAGGAGCCCAGGCTACACCCCAGACCAGTTAAATCAGGACCTGGGGGTGGGGCCCAGCCGTGATATTTTTAAAGCTCTCCAGGCAATTCCAAAGCATAGGCAAGGTTGACAACCACTGTTTATTGTTCCCATTTACAATGCATGTTTCTATGTTTAAGACACTTCTGTAGCCAGTAGGACATAAGCTCCAGCTTCCAGAGTGAAGACTATTTCCATCCCCATTGTCCAAAAATGTCGCTTGCAAAGGTCACATCTCAAGCCAAAATGTGCATCTCAGAGAAACAGTCTTTGAAATAAAAATAAAGCCAATTGTTATTCCCTAGCACAACACAGATGTGAGGATGCCAAAGGGGACCTGACTTGCCCACCAGCTCTAGAAGTCCCAGTCCCAGGAAGAAATACTGAGGGGGATTTCATCTCTCAAGATGAGACCTTTAGGGCCCCAGGATTAAGATGGCAAACCCAAAGGAAGAAGAAGCGCTACAGGCAGTAGTGACTCCTGTAGGGAGGAGGAGGAGGAGTCAGAGGCTGCAGAGAGGATGTGGTTTCTGACCTGGGTTTTTGATAACGAATGGGACTTTCCCAGGCAGAGGGGAGGGAGAAAGGCACAGAAGTACTTGGAGAAGGGCCAAGGGAGCCACAGCTCTTTGATCCAGACCTCACCAGTCCACCTCATAAGGGAAAGAACCAGCTCTGAGTTTCCAAAAGCTGACACTGTCACACTGAAATTAAAGAATCCAATCCACCAAGAGGTATCCATCCCAAAGATGTGATAAGTGGCCAAGTCTGTGAAGATGAGCAGGTTGCTGTTCAGAAGGCAGAGGGATTCGTTTGAGGCTGGAAGGGTGGAGTAGGGTTTCCTGAAGAGAGAAGCTGCACCTCAGGGGGTGAGGAGAACCAAGGGGATCATTTTGGGGAGCACGGAGGTTGGGCCAAGTTGGAGGTTGGGCAGGTGGCTGCTGAATACCAGGTTAGGAATGCAGAGAGTCCTAGTCAGGTATCTTTCCTTGCATCTATAACCTCGTCTGAGAAGCTCCACTGTAAGCTCCCTGAAAGCAGCGGTCAGCTCTGGATTTCACCCCACCTCCAAAAGCAGCAGCACACAGTTGTACATCTGGCAGGTCCGAGTAAAGAAAAGTTCGCCAATGGAATAGTAAGCATTCTTGGAAGTAGTGGAAGTAGGAAGGACGGAAGGGATATGTTTAAGAGAAAGAATTTTCAACACGCCACTGTCTGATTGTACACAAAGAGCTCACTCTCTTGAGAGATACCGCTTCTTCTTGGGAAGGTTCCTCAAAGCAAGCTTACCCTTCCCGCTTGGGGTGCAAGGAGGCCCCCAGACCCACTGACTACCAGTCTGGGATGCTCGCTCCATCAGGACGTTTCGGTGCTTTTCAACCCTTTCATTTCATTTTCATTTTCAGCTCCGTGATTGATATGCGGAGTACCCACCAAGCCTGCCATTCTTGAGAGCAAAATCGGGGGACAGGATGTGGAGGACACGGCAGAGTTCTCCTGGGCGACTTCTGCTGGCCAGCTGGTTGTAGTTGGCACCAGCACTTCTTTTGCCTCCATCAGGAATCCAAGGTGCAGGACACAGCTCCTGGGCTAAGGCCTGGCATGGGTCTAGCCTGGCTAGGATAGCTTTGAGGAACCTTGCAGGGGCCGTGAGTGCAGAGCAGGTCACCTGGGGAGAGCACCAGCTCCCTCCCCTTCCCTCCTCCTAATCCAGAGGTAACCTTCTCAAAGCCTTTCAGCCTCAGTGCAATGAGACTTGCTGTGAGCACGGTGGGACAGGCTTGGGGCTGTGAGAGCTCACTGCAGCTGCCAGCACCGCTGCAGCAACTAAAAGCAGGGAATGCATCTGGGGGACACGTGGTCCGGGACTTGGAGTCACATCCCAGCTCCGGTCTTGCAGCCTACAAGTGGAACGTTTATTTTCAAAGCTCATCCGCTTCCCACGCAGAGCCTCTCCAGGTGCAAGGAGGCAGCGCGGGTTCCACGAGGGTGGATTCCATGGTTCGGAGCCCTGGACCGGGAGCCCTGTCACACTCTATCCACCAAGACAGAGTGAGCTGGAGAGAATTCAGACCTCACAGCCACACAAACATAAGCCCTCCGCCCGGCCCGAAACACGCCAACTTATTCCTCACTCCCTTCCCTCCCTTGGTAGCAAAATGACTGCAGTTCCCGCCTTCCTCTCTTGTACCCCTTTGACTTCGGAAAAGGAGAGCTGTCATCTCCCTGGTTCAGACCAAGGTGCCTCCAGCTTTTGCTTCTTACAAACCCCACATTTCCAACACTAAGTGTTGTAAATTAGGGCCCCTCCCCCTCCTCTCCTCACTCAACCTTCCTCATTTCCATTTTTGCTCCAAGAACATTTTCTGCTCAGGAGGAAGATTCTTTTCTCCCCTCTCCTATTACTTCCAGAGTGACCTGCTGATTTCAGTCATGGAGCCACTCGTCCAGGGGTCTCCATGCCTCTCACGTGCTCAACAAATGATAGCCCGGTCATCTCACCGGCTCGAGTCCCCTTCTGGCTGAGATATCACGGTCAGATCCTGCTGAAGCCGGGGCCCCTGGCTAGGTTCAGAGACAACATCTTTCACTGATCACCGCCAGCCCTGCCAGCGGAGGCACAGTCCCCGGGTCCCCCCACTCTAGGCACAGTCAGCAAGCGCAAGTACTTCAGGGACTGAGCTCCTGGAGAGAAACAGAACTCCAGTCACTGGGAAACAGATCCTCCTCCTCATTCTGGGTGTGGTTCCCGGATAAGAAGCAGTGGCAGCACCTGGGCTTGTTAGAAATGCTACTTTCCGGGCGCCTGGGTGGCTTGGTCAGTTAAGTGTCTGACTTTGGCTCAGGTCATGATCTCACGGTCCGTGAGTTCGAGCCCCGTGTCGGGCTCTGTGCTGACAGCTCAGAGCCTGGAGCCTGTTTCAGATTCTGTGTTTCCCTCTCTCTCTGCCCCTTCCCTGTTCATGCTCTGTCTCTCTCTGTCTCAAAGATAAATAAACGTTAGAAAAAAAAATTTTTTTTAATTAAAAAAAAAAAAAAAGAAATGCTACTTTCATCACCACTAGTCTGGGAGGTGGGGCAGTGGTTCCTAAACACCGGCATGAACGATGATGGTGGTGATGATAATGGCTGACGTTAAGCATAGTAACTCTGCACCGGCCCCTGTCCTAAGGATTTTATTAACACACTTACTCATCACAACAACTCTCAGAAGAGTTAAGTACTATTCATATTCTTGCAATTTTACAAATGAGAAAACTGAGAACAGAGGGTTAGGCAACTTGGTGTCGTCAGAGTAAATAACAGAATGACAGGTCAGGCTACACACACACACACACACAAACACACACACACACACACACACACACACACACCTTCACTGACTCCTCACTTGGCTTCAGTGATCTCCTCCCGGAACATGGGCAAGCTCAGCCTGGCTCACTCTCCCAATGCATTATACAGCTCAGTGGCCAAAAACCACTTCGGGCCAAATGCTTGGGTTTAAAGCTTGGTTCCACCACTTTGTGAACTTGGACAAGTAACTTAGATTTTCTGTGTCTGTTTCCTCAGCTGTACGATGAGGATAATAACTGTGCCCATCTACCCCATAGGGCAGTCGTAAAGATTAAACTGGTTAATATACATAATTGTGCCTGATGCATAACATACACTCAGTAAATGTCACCTTATTATCTTGAAGGCCTCTAATTTGTAGAGGGGTGGAAAAAAGCAAGACACATATAGGAAGGAGAAGAGAGGGAGAAAAAGAACTTGGGAACACCAGCCTGAGAATTCTGTGACAACTCCTCAGGTAAACACTCATTCAGGCCCCTGCCCCTTCTCCCCTTTGCTGGAAAAGCACACACTAATGAAGCATTTTGTGCACAACTGAGGGAGGAGATGTGAATCTCTTCATTCTGGGTCTCAGGCACATATTTCATCTTCCCGTGAAAGCAGATGGTGTTGACCCAGGCCCACCACCTCTAACTCTGAGAACTGCCTGGTGTAAGCAGAATTCCATGTCAAAGTACAGAGAATCACAGATGTTTGCTGCATCAAAGAAGCAAATAAAGTGGGACCTACGAGATTCAGTGCCCTGCTTACACAGGAGCAAGGACAAGAAGAAAAACGGCCACTAGTCAATAAAATGAAGTCTGAATCTAAACCCTTAAGAACATCTAGCTATTTAGAGGAAATATGTGACTCTATTTTATTAGGGTTATTGTTGCTCTTCAAGGTGGATAAGACAGCAAAAATAACCATCAGAGGATGCCAAGCCTGTGGGGCAAGAAGGACCAGGCGCAAAGGTAAAGGGCACCTAGGATGCTGAAATGTATTGACTTAATTAAGGAGGGAGAGTCTTACAAGTGGAGAAAGGAGCCAACACTTTGCCTCTTCCTCTCTCCCAGACTGGCCTCCCTCTCTTCCAGAAATGCCAAAATGATCCAACCACCGGGTCCAAGTAGATAAGGCTCTGGCATCAGATGAGCCAACCAGATAGCTAATTTGCCGTGATTTTCTCCTACAGTCACTCAAGGCTCTTGGTAATCACATACCCCCTCTGTGTAATCAGCAGAGGATCTGTGCAGTGAGGAGATGCAGTTTCTGTGCTATTCCAGCTCATGTTTAAGATCTGGGCAGCTGTCAGAAACCACATGACAAAGGGATAAGAATTTACTGTGCTTCTCCTTGATAAATTATATATTAAATCTTATATTAAATAGAAATTAAATAGAGAGCAGCCTTTAAAATTGTGTTTTTTATTTATTTTATTTCTTATATGCATATTTATTTTTGAGAGAGACAGAGCACTAGTGGGGGAGGGGCAGAGAGAGAGAGAGAGAGAGAGAGAGAGAGAGAGAATACAAAGCAGGCACCAGGCTCTGAGCTGTCAGCACAGAGCCCGACGTGTGGCTCGAACTCACAAACTGTGAGATCATGACCTGAGCTGAAGTCAGTCACTTAACTGAGCCCCTAAAATTGTTTTTTTTAGAAAGATAAACACAAATGTCAAAGCAACAGAAAAATCAAATTCACTTCTCACGCTGCCATGTAACGAAAGTGAATAATGTCTTTTTAGTTTCATTGTTGGTCTTTTTTTTTTTTAACATACTTATAGTCAATATTCACAAAATTTGGGCTTAACTATTTTTCACTTAGCATTATTTTATATCAACATTTCAACGTTTTTTTATTTTTGGGACAGAGAGAGACAGAGCATGAACGGGCGAGGGGCAGAGAGAGAGGGAGACACAGAAACGGAAACAGGCTCCAGGCTCTGAGCCATCAGCCCAGAGCCCGACGCGGGGCTCGAACTCACGGACCGCGAGATCGTGACCTGGCTGAAGTCGGACGCTTAACCGACTGCACCACCCAGGCGCCCCTATATCAACATTTCTATTCCTTTCATCATACACAAATGTAACATTCTTAATAGTAATACTATATTTCATTATATATCATAATATGCTTTTATTTCATCATTTTTTGGTATTTTTTCCATTTTTTTCTTTTTGTCTCTTCTCTGCCCCATGATTTTTCTTTTTTTTGAGTTATTTATTCAGAATACGGTCTCAAGCATATGTTTACCAGGCCCAAGGATGTGATATTTCATGGCTCATTACGCTTTGCCATGTTGCTTTCCAGAAATATTGTATTAATTTATGTTACTAGGAGAATACAGCTTTCTCAAAAGCCTTGCCAGATTTTGATTTTGTAATCATAATTTGCTTTTACCAGTTTAACTGGCATTGCATGACTTTGTGCTTTAAGTTCCTATAATTACTAGGGAGGATGAATTCTTTTCCACAGATTTGTTTTCTATTTCTATTGCCTCTTGTGTGAAGGACATGCTCAGATTTTCTTTGACCACGAATGCAGTAGAAATAGTATTGCCCTTGTGGATTTGGTTTCATTCCCTAGAGATTCTGGATGTTCATTTTTTTCCATCCATTCTGTTTATAACAAACGATTTCCCTCCTAAGTCACTGTGACTCAAGAAAGTTTTGCTCAGTCCATGCAGGTTCCATTCAGGCGGAAGATCGTCCATTCAGCCCGGGTTCCTGGTGCTTTAATTACTGGTGGCTGCATGGCATAATCCCTTCATACATTTTCCTGCAGGCAGCCTGATTTTAAGTTCCCCAACTCCCTAATGAACTCAGTTCCCGATTTGTCAAATATACCCAGCAATTGTTCAATGCTGTATCAGGTACTCCTAGGAAAAAAAAAAAAATCAGAGAAACTGTTTTCATATTTGCCTTTCTGGGCATTTCTGATTTATACGATACCTTTCTGGTAGGGTATCGTTTACTGATTGCAAAACTTTCTGTGACTACTGGGTCAGATTCTGAAAAGGGAAGAAGAACCAAAGTGAAGATGAATCTATGGCACACGGGGGTAGGATGGCAGGGGAAGAAAACCAGGTCATAGACAGGATAAGATTAACTTAAAACAAAACTTATGTGTTTGAAATATGTTACAGAATGGACATAAGGCCAATTTAGTTGGTTCAAAGGATATCCACCATCTAGGAATATATCTACCTTTTGCGGGCATCACACAAAATTGTAAAGCAACAACAATAATTAAGAACTGTACAAGAAATGCTAAACATTGCACAAATTATTTGATTTTCAAAAATGGCCAAAAGACTAACAGACACATGAAAAAATGCTCAACATCACTCATCATTAGGGAAATACAAATCAAAACCTCAATGGGATACCATCTCACACCTGTCAGAATGGCTAACATGAACAACTCAGGCAACAACAGATGTTGACGAGGATGCAGGGAAAGAGGATCTCTTTTGCACTGCTGGTGGGAATGCAAGCTGACGCAGCCACTCTGGAAAACAGTATGGAGGTTCCTCAAAAAATTAAAAATAGAACTACCCTCTGACCTAGCAATTGCACTACTAGGTATTTATCCAAGGGATATAGGTATGCTGTTTCGAAGGGGCACACACATCCTAAGGTTTATAGCAGTGCTATCGACAAGAGCCAAAGTATGGAAAGAGCCCAAATGGCCACCGATGGATGAATGGATAAAGAAGATGTGGTATATATATACAGTGAAGTATTACTCGGCAATCAAAAAGAATGAAATCTTGTCATTTGCAACTATGTGGATGGAACTAGAGGGTATTATGCTAAAAGAAATTAGTCAGTCAAAGACAGATAATCATATGACTTCACTCATATAAGGAATTTAAGATACAAAACAGATGAACATAAGGGAAGGGAAGCAAAAATAATATTAACAACGGGGAGGGGACAAAACATAAGAGACTTAAAATACAGAGAACAAACAGGGTTGCTGGAGGGGTTGTGGGAGGGGTGATAGGCTAAATGGGTAAGGGGCATTAAGGAAGACACTTGTTGGGATGAGCACAGACTGTTGTAGATAGGGGGTGAATCACTGGAATCTACTCCTAAAATCATTGTTGCACTATGTGCTAACTAACTTGGATGTAAATTTAAAAAGTAATTAATTAATTTTAAAAATGGCCAAAAGATTTCTGTTTAAAAAAAAATTTGTTGCTGTCTATCCCTTGGCTTTTTTTTTTTTTTTTTTTTTTTTTTTTACCTATAAGAAGGATCCCAAGGTGAGGAAGAAGGCGTCTCAGCACGCTTCCTCTCTCACTCAATTCTTTCTCACCACAAGCTTAGATTATGCAGCCACACACTGATGCCCCCCACCTCTCCATCCCCACTCTCCCAACCAGGCTAACTCCTGGCCACAACTTTGGGTGTCTGGAGAGGAGAGACTGGTGGTAGAGAAGCTACTCTGAAGAGCTACATATCTGAAGAGCTACTCTGAAGAGCTACATACACATGGTGAGGGGAAGGGGCATTTCTCCTCTGCGGTAGACACAACTACATTGTAGTTCCAAAGTTCAGGTGCCAAAGAGTTACCATTATTATTGTTACTATTATTATTAACACTTACTGAACACTTAGAATATGCCATGACCTAAGATAATCACTTAAATACCTTATCTCTTTTAGTTTTCACTACCACTATTATTCCATTTTACAGATGAGGCAAAGTGATGTTTAAAAGCCTGGCTATGTTCACCCAGCTGATGATAACAGACAGGACTGACACTCTCTAACATCTTGCCTCTCATAGTATGGGTATACGTCTTGATTGTTTGTAATAAATTATAACTTTTGCCACAAGTGTGCTATTTTTAACTATTAAAAAAAACAAACAAACAACTACTAGTTAAGAGCTGACCATTCCTATGAAGCCAAATGCAAAAAGCCCTAACTTGTGATTTCCCAGGCAAACAGCACCAACCACCTTACCATCTCCTGTTCTTTTCTAATAATTCCACATGCAAGCTGTGTTCCTTTCAACACTGGTAAGATACCTGAGATCACACCAGGGGCAGAGGTGGAGGAGGACAGAGGGTAGGGATCCCAGCGTGGAAGTCAAGAGGCCTGTGTTTTGGCCCGGCTTTACCACTGACTCATCTCTTTGAACCAGAAGTTCCTCATGGGCAAAGAAAACCCGTGGTTGACATGATTTCTAACATCCACTCCAACTTTAATTGTCTAACAATCTAAGAAGCCTGGTGGTGTCAGCATACCCGTGGCTACAGGTGTAGACACAACACCCCCTACCGGCAGCCGCTTGGCAGTGAGGTCGTGGTCACTGGCTCAGCACTCCAGCCTGCTGGTCCTTGGGGGGGGGGGGGCGGGGGCGGGGGCTGTGGGGACTGTGGGAAAGGCTAGCAAAGGGGGACGCGGTTCATGCATGCCCCCCACTCACCCAGCTCTTCTATAAAGTATGTATCGCCATGTGTCCACTGAGAGAAATGTGCTTAAGATTCAGAGAGGCAAAGGTTTTACAGAGGGCAGGAGGATTACAGAATAATTTAGGGAAGAGTCAGGTGGTGGGGGCTGGGGCAGGTATCAAGGCCTGTGTGATCATGAAAAGCCACAATTTTTTTTTTCATAAAAAATGCTTTTCTTTTAAAGTAAGGTATAGTCTCTTAAAGGCAGGCATATATCTATTCTCTGAAAGTGAAAAATAAACTCTATGGATTTTTGTGTTCGTCTAAAATATAAGGCAGGTAAAGGTTCTGTGCTTCCCCCCAAGGATGCTTATCAGCGTCAGCTATGTGCTGTGTGGGCCTGCTCACCTCTGTAGCTGAAAAACCAGCCCCAAGCACTTCACTTCTCGGCAAAGTGACCTGCCCTTCCAATGTCATCAGCCTCTGTTCCCTTCCTCCTGGGGCATCTGATGGGAAACACAGGCCCTTTCCATTTAGACTCTAGATAAACACACATAACACAATGACATTTCAAGGCTTTAGAAATGGTTTTAAAAAATGAAAATTCTGAGCATCGAATCTGCAGCCCCCAGCACAGCAATAGGGCAGCCAATCGCCTGGGTCTCCTAGCTTCTCCCATTCACCTCTTCCTGAAGCCTCACACCTGAGGACAGGGCTGTTCGCCAGTACCCCGCACCTCTCCTGGGACTCACCTTCCCTATGAACATATCAGAGGAGAGGAAAGATGGGGGGTGGAAAATGTGTCCAAGAGGGCAGGTGGGAGAGGAGGAATCCAATCTATGGTAAAGTCCGTTTTCACATTAAGTTCCAGAAGATCTCACCCCCCTCCCCCAATTCACACAGAGATATTGACTGCCTCTACCGTCATGAATGGAAAAACCAGCCTGGCCTGTTCTCTACACCAAGGGCTCCTGGTTCCCAGCCTGTGGTCCATCCCCCTGGAATGCTTCCCCAAAGCACCCCTCGGTTGGCTCTGCTTTCTTCCCCTGGCTCTTACCTTCTGGATCTTTTCCCTTCCTTTCCATCCTTTCAAATAGAAGCCCATCAAACCAACGGAGACTGATTTTAATCCCTCCCCTAACCCTCCACCCCACATCTGCTCGAGCTGGCCGAGACAGAAAGCCCTGTAGTGAGTGAACGGGGAGAGCCAAAGACTGTAAATGCTAATGTCAGAGTCTTTTCTTCCCACCTACTGAGTTTAGGCTGGTCTTGTGGTTTTGCTTTGGCCAACAAAGTGTATGATAGTGATGCTGTGTGATTTCCAGAGGCCTCCAGGCCTTAGAGCTTCTGCTCGGGTCTCTTGAAATGTTGCCCAGATCACCATGAAAGGAAGCTTGTTTAGCCTACCAGATAATGAGAAGCCATAGGAACATGGCCTGAGGCACCCTGCCACCAGTCAGCACTAAATGCCAGCCACGGGAGTGATGGCTGACCCTCCAGCTCAGTGCAGCTGCAGAAGCAGGCCCCCGTGAAACCAGCGGACGAGTGACCCAGCCGACCCACAGAAGCACGAGAAATGATATACCAGTGGTGTTTTCAACCACTCAGTTTCAGGGTGCTAAGCAGCACTAGACAACTGAAATGCACACTTTTACCTTTTTCTCTATTGTTTATGGAATAAGATACTAGGATGGGATTCTTTCTGCCTCTGCTTTAGCTAAGGCACCAGTATGAGAGATATCAGATACCCGCGTGAATGTGGAACAAGCCCCCTCATCCAGAATTCACAAAGGACATTTTGAGACCTGGCTGCTTCATTCTTGGATGCCTCACTCAGCTCAAGGATATGAAAAGGGGTCGGAGGGTGATGTGGCGGGGAAACACAGGTAAAGAGGTTGGTTTTTTTTTTTTGTTTGTTTGTTTTTATAAAGAGCTGTTAATGAGCTGTGAATGTCCCCTTAACACCCCAAGGAAAGAAGGGCTACCGGTGCATCTCCTTCATCTCAAGCCGGGTGAAGCAGGCTTATGTGGACCATCTGGAGTGTCTTGAAATACAGTCAGGAAACAGCACATGATGGGTCCCAGCTTTGTGCTTTTGACACTGACAGTGGGCTGTGACAGTGGGGTGGAGGGGCACGGGGGACTGATCTGGTTTTGTGGGGTTTCTTGGGTAGAGTGTGTCCTGTGGACCAATTGTGGTCACTCAGAAGAGAGAGCTGGCATGTGGTCAGCTTGGGTGCTGTCTCATAGGACCACCTAGAGAGGCAGAGAGATGCCAGCAGCAAAAAACTGGAAGTGGGCATTGGATTGCTAGGGTCTTAGAAAGAAATCCAGAGGGACCTGCTAGAATAAAGATACATCTTCACATGCCCCGAGAATTGCAGGAGGGATGGCCAATAGTGGGGGTCTCTGAAGAACCCACCACAACACCCAACAAGGGAAAGGGTCCACATCAAACACTGGCCAGGCTTGGAGAGTGGGAAACCCACCTTGCTAATTCCCTTGTCCCGAACTCCCTACCTGCCCCCCAATCCTGGAAGTCCAGAAACTAGCTAGCAAACTGAGAAGTACAGGCAGGAGAAAAGCAGAAGGCAGAGACCACAGAGAGGCCACCAGCTACCCACCACCCCTTCCCACACCAGCCCCCCAGCCTGATGCGGGCTAGAGATGGGGAGGAGGAGGGGAATTGACATTAAATCAGGTTCAAGGCTTAACCCTCGTCTTGGGCTAGACGTTCTGATTTCTGACTTGAGACAGAGTTCAACTTAGAATGACACAAGTCCTATCGATTTCCTAAGAATGAGTTGAAAAGTCAGGGCACCTGGGTGGCTTAGTCGGTTAAGGTTAAGCATATGACTTCGGCTCAAGTCATGATCTCATGGTCCATGGGTTCGAGCCCCCTGTCGGGATCTTTGCTGACAGCTTAGAGCCTGCTTCAGATTCTGTGTCTCCCTCTCTCTGCCCCTCCCCTGCTCATGCTCTCTCTCTCTCAAAAATAAATACTAAAAAAAAATTTTAAAGTATGAGTTGAAAAGTCATAGGCCTACTGAGTTTTCACATCAAACTTCCCCTATTAAATAAAATTTAAAACGGCAATGGGGGGGGAATAATATTTTTATTAACTCGTTAATTGTATTTGTTGGACATGCTAATTACATATTTTGTCTATTCACCGTTTCTCAGGAATACAGTTCCTAGGGATGAAAAAGTTATCTTTGTGCAATTCTTTTTCCCAGTTACCCATATGTCTCTTTGATCACATTATCCTCCTACTCGTACAAACTATGTGGGCTTATAACTTATCTCATCATGTGATTACATTCAACCAGGTCCAGAAAGTCCCTAGCTGCTCATCGGTTACGACAGAGAAGACATTGAGGCTACAAACTTGGAAACAGGTCTTTCCAGGTGCTTAAGGCCCTGGCAAGCTTTCTCCCCATGACCGTGGGAAGAGGTCAGCACAGGTGTCTGTTGGCGTAAGGCCAGTCTCACTTGTCTGGAATGCAGGACTTCATCTGGCTACTTGCCTAAAAGCTTTCAAAGACTGAAATCTGTTGGTGAGTTTTTGGACTTCATGCCGGGAAGCTGAAATCCAATAGGGAAGATGGGTTGGCAGAACCTATGTCAGAACTTCCAGCAAGTAAATTTTTATAAATAAAAGATGCAATCAATTATTTAGCATAACCAAACATGCTTGAAAAATTTAGGTATCACTTGCTAGTTCTCAAGAAATTAATGCATAATCACACAGATGCATAATATATGAAGACATGGCCCCACTGGATATCGTCTTAGGAGGGAGACTGGCTGGGCTGAGAGAGAAAGGGATCACATTTCAATCAATTATTTGCAGGGGATGCACTGCATTTATTCATGTAGTATAATAGAGCTCAGGTGGGAAAAGAGCATCAGTTTCTTTTCTCACAAATATGCGAGTCAACGAGGACGTGTACTGATGAAGAAAAGGGTGCTGGGCTCTCTTTCTGACCACGGAACAGACAGTGCTCGGTGCCATGGAAGCTTAAAACCCTGCTCAGTGCTGGGAACCACCACCCCTGGGAGAAACCTGCAGGCTGTCCTACAAAAGGTGTCACAGCATGGACCTTGAAGATTTTGTCAAGGTTCAAGGCACAGTCTTCAGCCTCACTGGCACCGACTCTGATCCAGCGACTCCATTCGCAAGACCCGTTTCTTGGGGCAGATTCACATTATCCAGCCTCACAGCCTAAACCAAAATGACAGTTTACTAATTCATGAGGATACTCAAGAATCAATGCATTCTTTCCCGGCAGGCAGACCTCTGTCAGCGTCCAAATCCTAAGCACTGGGTAGCTGGGTGAGCACGGCACCAGAACCAGGGGAGATACGGATAGAATGTTTCAGGCACCCAGCCAAAACAACCTGATGTGTCCATCTCACAACAGGGGAGGTCCGGCCAAGGGTTTTCAAACTTCGTACCATTAGAATTGTAAAAGCATTTTGCGAGCCACTCCCAGACACCATTTAAAAAACAAAACAATAGAGGAACCTGGATGGCTCAGTCCATTAAGCGGTTAAGGGTCTGACTCTTGGTTTGGTTCAGGTCACTATCTTGGGGTTTCACGGGTTCAAGCCCAGTGTCAGGCTCTGCACTGACAGTGCTAAGCCTGCTTGGGATTCTCTCTCTCTTCCTCTCTCTGTCTGCCCCTCCGCCACTTGCACTGCCTCTGTCTCTCTCAAAATAAATAAAGTTTAAAAATAATAAAATAAAATAATAAAACATAGAGTAGAATAGAAAGTATCAGAAAGTATTGCATATAAATGAGATAAGTAAGAGGCAGTACAAAGTGGTGGTTAAGAGGGTAGGCACTAAATACAGGCTCCATAGGACCAAATACCAGTCATACAACCCGAGGCAAGTTGCTAAATCTATGCTTCAGTTTGTGCGCAAAATGGGAATGCTAACAGTACATACCTCCTAAGGGTATTGTGAAAATTAAATGGCTAAATACCTACAAAGGGCATAGAACTATGCCTGGCTATATGAGTTTTCATTACTGGTAAGAATTGCTTTGTGAAACTGTTGCTCACAAGCTGAGAGACCAGAATAGAGTTCCTACGACAATTGGAGTCAGACGTGCTGAGCAGTCCATGAGGAGAATGGGGGGAAGGAGTGTTTGCCATTGTATGGGGATCAGAACATTATGGAAGCAATGCCAATTTCAGGAAAATGAGAACCGGAGGAAATGATCCAAAAGGATATCGCAGATGACCAGGCTAGAGCTCTCTTTAAGCCGAAGAGTACTTTTCAGTGAATGAAGATTGAAAGTGCTTTTGTTGCATCGAGATGCTATAAATACCTCTTTCCTGGAGAGAACTTTCATTCTCTGCTGTACGCTTTGCCTTTTTTCTTGCCTTCTGGCTTTCATCTGAGACCGTGATGACATATTTTGGTTCACTAGAATGGATCATCAGTTTAAATTTAAACTTGAACTTGAATTTCCTCTCTTCGGATCAATCAGAATTCCCATCTTCGCTTTTAAGAGTGTCAGCTATACCAACTGACGATTCCACGCTATACCACAAGTCCTCCTTTCATATACTTTTTCATGTTCCACAGAAATCTGGACAAACAAAAGGTGACTGGTAAGGTAGAGGCAAGAGACTAAAATATATTTCTTTTTTTTTTTTTATTTTTTATTTTTTTTAAATTTTTTTTTTTCAACGTTTATTTATTTTGGGACAGAGAGAGACAGAGCATGAATGGGGGAGGGGCAGAGAGAGAGGGAGACACAGAATCGGAAACAGGCTCCAGGCTCTGAGCCATCAGCCCAGAGCCTGACGCGGGGCTCGAACTCACGGACCGCGAGATCGTGACCTGGCTGAAGTCGGACGCTTAACCGGCTGCGCCACCCAGGCGCCCCGACTAAAATATATTTCAAGAAGAAAAGATACCGTTGAGGAAGACAGGACACAGTAAATGGGGAAGAGTTAATGATATCCAAATAGAAGTAAGAGTAGTTATAATAGTTACCATAGACTGAGTACCTACCACGTGCCAAGCACAGTGCTAAGCCCTTCATAACCATGAATCATACTTTTCACAACGGTTCAGAAAGCTTGATGGTACTATTTACGACGACAGGTGAGGAGAACATCAAGGACCGTCTGAGGCTCACTGCTAGTACGTGGTAGGGCAGCATTCCAACTTGGACTCCCGGACTCAGGCTCTTCACTCACTCACTACCGCAAGGGTTTCAGAACCAGACCCGCTGGGTCTGCATTTCAGCTGTGCCACTTACAAGCTATTTAACTTCTCCAAACCTCGCTTAATTTCCTCTTCCATAAAACAGGGGTGATAACACTAGCTTCCTCACAGGATTTCGTGAAAATTAAATGAGATGTTTATTCAAGTATTTCACATCGTGGCTGGCACACGGTAAATGTTCAAATAGATGCCAATTATCATTATTGTCATGCCAGCCCTTGCGAGGCTGCCTGCAATTGCAAACATTAAATATGGATGATCAGTGGACCGGGCTGGCCAACAATGTGCCATTTGGCCAACTGCCTTTGGACCCCTCTCTCTATAAAGGCATTTCCCATGGCACGTCGTTCCTGCCACTGGCACAAGGAGGAAACGAGACAGCACCGAGGACAGAAGCATGGAGTAGCAGGGTAAAATAAGGAAACCAGAGGGGGTGCCCGGGTGGCTCAGTCGGTTAAACGTCTGATTTCGGCTCAGATCATGATCTCACAGTTCGTGAGTTCGAGACCCGCGCCAGGCTCTGTGCTGACAGCTCAGAACCTGGAGCCTGCTTCAGATTCTGTGTCTCCCTTTCTCTCTGCTCCTCCTCCACTCATGCTCTGTCTCTCAAAAATAAACATTTTTAAAAATTAAAAAAAAAAAAAGGAAACCAGCACCCATCTGAAAGGTTCTGTTTCCTCCTATGGAATCAGGAAGACCGCAAGAAAGAGCTGCTATCGAAGACCACCGTGGAGCTAGTCTTATAAAAGACAAATTCAATAAATTGTGGAAGACAGGAAGATTACTACTGGGGAAAAACAACTTCCTTGGGGATTTGAGGGGAAGCTCTTGCTCATGTTACCATGTGAAGGAGTAGTCCCACAGAAGAACTAAAGGATTAGGGTTGGGAAGAATTTAATCAGTTTCACAAGCCCATTTTAACGTAAAAGAGAAGGATTTGATTTCCAAAGTCTTAAATGGGAAACAGAATTCCGACTGAATCAAACCAGGGGAAGAGAAAAGAGGAGACAGACTCATTCACTTTCCAGAAAACAAAAGGAAAACATGTGCTTGTGGGAGAAGTGCCCAAGTTCAGGTTTAAGAGCTAATTTGACTCTGCAAGCACAGGGCATGGGGAGGGAGTGGGGGTAAGAGGGCACAAAGATGAACTGTCAGTATTTCCATTCTCTGCGGGGAGGGGATCAGCTAGATGAGGACATCAGATTCAGCTGTATTCATTTCTGCTCTGCCAGGCCAAGGATGCCAGGATTTTAAACATAAGTTTAAATAACCAATAGGCAATGACATTTATTTTTAATATCTGCCCGTCTGAGAATTAATGCATCTGCTGAAATCCCTGGGGTACATAGGCAAAAAAGTTGCAAGGTATCTTTGTTATCCCAGCAATGTGGAACTTAGACATATGGTCTTGAATCTGCAGATGGCTGGATATAATATATACTATGAACCCTGCTATAGAGGGTCCCAAACAACTCTAAGACCCAAGAAACAGTGTAAGTGAGTTTACAGAGGTTAGTGGGAGGAGAAAACAAAACAGGAAGAAACAAGAAGAATTCAGGGTGCTAACTTCATCATTAGACAGCAGAAGTGGGCCGAACAGGGGGCAGACGGTCACATGTTCAGTGAACAACACTCTTCAGTGAAAAAAGGCAGAAGGAAGAGACAGCAGTAGCTTCTGTCATTATCAGCACCGTCGTCAATAAGTATTATTCGCTACAGTGTGTGTGTCATTGAAGGACACTGTTCTCACGAAGCTTACAGTCCATCTAAGGAAACAAAACATGTACATAAACAGAAGAGTAAGGTAACAATTCTTAGAAGCTGCTGAGAATCTTCATATTACAAAAATATATACCCACCTTGCTGGGCACAAGCCAGCAGGTGACGCTAGACTCAGAGGAAAAGCCCCAAATGCCAACAGGATACACTGATCGTCCTTCTAAGCCATCCAACCATGCAGCAGACCCATGCTTAACAGGAGAGCTGTGATGTTAAGATATTAGGAATCACTGCCTGAGAACACATTAGACAATTGCCTTATGTGCTGTTTAAAACTGTCCATTTTAGGGGCACCTGGGTGGCTCAGTCAGTTACGCATCCGACTTCAGCTCAGGTCACGCTCTTAGGTTTGTGAGTTCAAGCCCCGCATAGGGCTCTGTGCTGACAGCTCAGAGCCTGGAGCCTGCTTCAGATTCGGTGTCTCCCTCTCTCTGCCCCTCCCCTGCTCGCAGTCTGTCTGTCTCTTTCTCTCTCTCTCTCTCTCTTTCTGTCCCTCAAAAATAAATAAACATTAAAAAAATTTAAAATTGTTCATTTTAGCCTCATGCTGATTTGGGAGTTACTCATCTAAAATGACTTTAGGCTTTAGACCTTCAGCATATTTTATGTTTATTTAGGAAGGCAACAAGTAGAGTGGCTTAAGAGTAAGGACTCCGGAATCAGATTTCCTGGGTTTGAATCCCAGTTCTACACTGACTAGCTGTGTAAGTGTGGCAAGTTACTTCACTCAGCCTTGGTTTCCTCATCTGTCAGTGGAATAACAATAGGATTTGCCTCATATAGCCATAGTGAGGATTTCATAAAATAGTACACAGCTCAGAGGATGGCACACAGCCCACAGAATCTTTCCTTTCATTGTTATTGTCAACTGAGGTGGCTGAGAGCCAGAGCTGGTGCATGATGGACCCAGAAGGGGCCAGGGCCCTGCACAACCGTGGGCTCCCACACTGATACCTCTGAGCCCCACCTCCCCATTCTCTGTGTTTAAAGGCAGATGTGTGCACAGAGACAAGGAAGAGGCACGTAACAGTCTGAGGGAGTAACACATGAGGAAATATTATATCCAATACACCTGCTTAAAAATTACTGGTTCTGGGGTGCCTGGGTGGCTCAGTCAGTTAAGAGTCTGACTCTCGATTCTGGCTCAGGTCATTTGAGATCAAGCCCCACACTGGGCTCCATGCTAGGCACAGAGCCTGCTTAAGATTCTCTCTCTCTCCCTCTCCCTCTGCCCCTCCCCTCCCTCAAGAAAAATTACTGGTTCATATACATAAAAGATAAGAAGAAATTTGGAATTGGAAGCAAATAAGCACACTTTGTGAGGACTGAGAATGTGATGGGCACAACGGGTGAGAGTATTCCCTGAAGCCAATAAAATTACCTCTAGAAAAATGTTGTTAAAGATCCAGGGAAGTCATGTAGGGCCCCCTGAGTCTCAGAGAATAGCTTTATTTCCGCCCGCTGCCAGAGAACTGCTTGTAGCAAAGAAGTTGTGAAATCAAAAGGCTGTTAATTAAGTCTGTTTTAAGAAAAGTATTGCAGGCGAAGAAGAGGAAGCTCTGATAAAAAGGTCTGGGGGGTGGACGTTCAGAAGCCCGTATTACACTCAGTGCTGATCTCATGTGTCAGGCCCAAGTGCTATTCTTGGCCGAGGGCTCTGTGGCCTGGGTTCTTCTAAAGCTCTGCAGCAAATACCAAAGAATATGCCTTCCTCAGAGTTGCCCAGCCATGGCAAAACATGCGCGGACAGCAGGCCCGGGGCCAGGTCCGTGCCTCTGTTCGGTGCTCTCAGCTCTGTACTCTCCTCCTTCCACTGCATGCACTCATTCATCGCTGCCACTATTGGTCTCCCATGCCAGTCTTCAGACTTCAGGATGTCTGATGCTATGTTTTCCATAGAATCTTAACTGCTTAGCTAAGAGCTATGTAAGCATACCATAAAGCATATAATAAGCCTGCAACAAATACCTGCGGAATTAACGTATAAGCAGATGAGCAAATGTGTGAGCGAGAACAGTAGCTTGAGGACTGAACACCTGCATTCTGCTCTTTATGGGGATGTTTACGGGGCACCTGGGTGGCTCAGTCCATTAAGCGTGTGACTCTGGATTTCAGCTCAGGTCACGATCTCATGGCTTGGAAGATAGAGCCCCACGTGGGGCTCCACACTAACAGCACGGAGCCTGCTTGGGATTCTCTCTCTCCCTCTCTCTCTGACCCTCCCCTGTTCTCTCTCTCTCAAATAAATAAACTTAAAACAATATTTTATGGGGATGTTTACATTGGGCCTGATTATTGGTATTGCTTTAAGTATTTCCTTAAAGTATTGCTTTAAGTATATGTACACATATACATACACACATAGACACACACATATACATGTATACATACACAAACACCCATATGCATATTTCCCATTTCCTGGGGTTAGTCCCACCCAAGAAAACCCAGCCTATTGGCACATTCAGTTATAACTAAGCACCGTAATTCACCTGCTGGCAGCTACTTTTATTGCTTACGTCGTGTTTTCCACAGGGATGGCAAACACACAGACCACATGACCCCATGCCCCTGCTGTAAGTCCATATAAAACATTGCTAATCCATGATGGCACTTTCTCTCTGAGTCTAGACACTGCCTCTGAATTGTTTTCAATACAGTATCCTAGCCAGCCACTACAAATCAATTAGTGTTGGAATACAAAATGAAATAGCTTTGCCTCCTCGGCCTACAAGTATATATTCTAAAGCATTGAATAAGGCATTCACATGAAGCACACGCACAAAGTTTCACTAAATAACACTAGCCCGTATTTGTGTGATGTATTCTGACTTTCTCTTCTCTTCTATCTCATTTTTCAAAATGCCGCTGGCAACCTACTGATTTTATAATCTATACAAGAACTTTGCTATAAAGGACTACCTCTGTGACTTCCAAATTCTAAGGTCATGGCAAACAACATGAGGAAACTGTGTTAGCTTGGACAGAGTTAGTCGGTCCAGAGTTAGTTGGACAGAGCACTGGGCTCCTGTAACCATGAGCTTCTGCCCCACTGGGCCCTGCTAACTCTGAGGTCCTGAGCCATCAGTGAATGCCTAACTCTAGACAGTCATCTCAACAGGGCCCATCCTTGGCATGGGCAGGATGGGACAGGAGGAAAATCCCTTATTCTTTTGGAACAAATAATTTAGAATACCCATCCTTCCACAGTGGGTCAGGAAACCACTCATACCACATGAAAGACAATACTACCTGGGAGAAATCTCATTATTGATTGCTCGGTTCCCATAAAAACTACCCAAACTATCTTTAGCTGGCTGAAATCACGTGTTCTCTCACTACTGTGTTCTCTCTTCTGGGCTAATTCCCACTTATTTCTCTAGATTGGAAAATTGGAAAATGTCCTCATTAGAGAAACATTCTTCTTCCCTAAACCACAAGTTGGAGGAACCACTGAAAACAGGACAATGACAAAAACCTGGACTGTGTGGATTTTAGCAAGAAATACTCCTCTGTTAGAGACTTGTTCTAAAGCAAAAGAAATCCCCATAATTATGTGGGCAAGGGAATCACCACCGCAAAGTCTGAAGTATCAAATCTTAATTAAACATAATTTTAACCCAGAGGAATTTGCTCCTGTTTGGCAATTGGTAGCTCTATAAAAATTAGGAAAAAAAACACCCCGAAAACAGAATGTAGGCAACATTCTCTGAGGCTGACTTTGACTTTAAAATATATAGGTAATCGTGCAGAAGTCAGGCAGAATCTTTTTTTAATTTTTTGTTTATTAATTTTGAGAGAAAGGGGGAGGGAGAGAGAGAGGGAGGAAGGGAAGGAGAGAGAGAGAGAGAGAGAGAGAGAGAGAGAGAGAATCCCAAGCAGGCTCTGTACTATCAGGGCAGAGCTGACACGAGGCTTGAACGCACAAACTGAACGGTGAGATCATGACCTGAGCCAAAACCAAGAGTCTGACACTCAACCGACTAAGCCTCCCAGACGCCCCTGTCAGACAGAATCTTGCAACTCCAAGATGGCATCTATAGCTCACAGGAAGGCTGGGGGAATGGGGAGGTGGATGGCTGGGGGAATGGGGAGGGGAAGGAGACAGCCTTTTAAAAGCAGCCAGCTGAAATGATCTGACCAAGAAAGGCAAACTTTTATTTCTGCTCCTAGGTTCAGATGATTTGAAGCCCAGCATAAACCAAAAGCTGTCACTATAAATCAAGAATAATTGGAGCAAATGGCTGCTTAGCACAGGAAAAAGACAGGGCTGAGGAAATGGAATCTTTGGGCTTTGAGTTCTGAAAAGCAAGAGCTTTACCTTAAATCCTAGCTGAATAAAACTGCCTCTTCTCATCTCTTCACCATAACTGGACTGAGAGAAGCTTACACATTTGTCGCCCTTTGATCTTCCCAACCCCTAAGATTCATTCAAGATGGAATATTCACCCTGTGAGCACCCCTACGTGTCTCTCTCTCTCTCTCTCTCTCTCTCTCACACACACACACACACACACACACACACAAGCACACTGCCATCTCTGTCTTCCTTTTCCTCCCTAAATACACCTGCTCCAGTGTTGAAAATGGATATGGTTGAACTCTACCACCAAATACTGAGTCACATGTTCCCAAAGACCATGTCACTTTGCCCCAGTGACAAAAGGGAACTCTTCCCCACTACCATCAAAATGTCTCTTTCACGTATTCCCTGCCTTTTCTACACCACACACACACACACACACACACACACACACACACACACACAAAAGAAACCCTATAGTATCAGAGCTGCAAAGACTTGAAGGACCACCCCCCACCCCCCACCACCTGGCCTTTACCACCAGAGGGTGGATGGATGGGGTATGAGCACCAGCTGCCTCACCCGGGAGCCTGCTGGAGGGCCAGACCCTCTGGCCCCACTGGAGCCTGCAGAATCAGAGTGTGCCTGCAACAAGATCCCACGTGACTCACAAGCACACTCCGGTGGGAAAGACGCTGGTCTAGGTGGCACTTCTCAGGCCTGGCTGCACGTGACAATCACCTAGGGAGCCTCAAAAGCTACCCAGTCGGCCCCCCCTCACCTGAGAGCAAATTAATCAGCAATGTCAGGAGGCTGGTGTGGTTAAAGGCTCCCAGAGGTTCTGTCACGCAGCCAGGGCTGAGTGGCACTGTTCCTGTCCAAATCTCCCATTTTGCAGATGAAGACACAGAACTGAAGAGAGGCCAAGGTGACAGAGTAAGCTAGTAGGAGGGCTGAATTCAAATCTACCAAGCCACGTGCCCTAGGGTTCCTCAAGAGGCTGGACTCCCACAGTGGGAGTGTCTCCTTTCTGTGCCCTCTGGAGTCTGGCTCTTGTTGGGCTGAGTGACGTGTGAAGAAGGCTACATTCATAGAGGGTCATCCAAATTTACTCTTTTGAGCCGTCCTGTACTCTCAGAGAAATCATTCACTCTGGCTTGGAGTATAGCCATAGAAAACCACATGACCATTACATCTCTGTCTGACCCACCACATGTGTGTGTGAAACAACCATATTTGCCCTCCTGGCTGGCTCACTCTTTTCCCCCACTCTGGCAAAGCAGCCAGTACACAACACCCTGACAAAAATCTCTGAGAAAACCCAGCTCAGGGGAATTAAAAGACAAGACAGGGCATACTCCATTTCCTCGAAGCCCTGGGGAAAAGCTTCCATTGGAGGATGACTGGGGCCTGCCATCTTTAATTCAAAAAGCCGTGGGACTACCACCTGTAGGTGGAGGGCAAAAAAGTTGGTCATGAGATTTTGCCAGGGCACTGCAGAGATGGCATATGGAAAGCCCAAATGTCCCTGCTCCTTGGGATCCTCTCACAGAGAACGCAGTTCCTTATCAAGCACAGACCAGCCTGAAAAATGAGACCTAAGAATAGGGGCAGGCGTGAGGAAATCTATTCAAAGACTCAGACTCTCCGAGGCTGGGGGGTTTTCATGTGGAGGAAAGCCTTATCTCCCTGTTTCCCGGCAGTTCGAAGGGCAAAATGGACGAAGGCAAAAGGACTTACATGGAAAAATCAGCATAGAAGGAGGAGGAGGAGAGAGAACAAGAATTCAGGGGGAGAGAAATGTGTAGTTATTAAAAATAAATCACAAAGGCCCTGCTTTTCACTTTCTGAATTTCGATACCCGAGAAAAACGGCTGAACCTTCTGAGATAGCTCAAATGCAAGGACTAGGAACGATTTGGAGGCATTCCACTGGAAGGCCTGGTGATATGGCTGCGGCTCAGGAAGCCTCCTGGGTGGTCCATGGAGGGAGCGGGCTCCTCGCCGGGCTCCACTGCAGACCCACTTTCACAGAAACTGGGACTGAAGCAGCCAGCACTCCTCCCCTCACCACAGGGAGGAGACAGGCTCAGTGCTTCTACCTACGACTTCCATTCAGGCCATTGTCACATTTTGGAATGGAGTCGGCTAAAGGAGAGAATTTCAGCTCCTCCTCTATTTTCCGGTTCCCTCTTCAACGGAGGGTAGTGTCAACTAAGCTCCAAGAGGTAATTGAGAAGTGGAGGTGGTGGGAAGACAGGAACCCCCGCCAACCTACAAACCCGCAGAGCCTAGGGATGAAGCTTTTATTTTTAACACCGGGCTCCGTGAGGCTGACCTGTATTTCACTCCTTATACTGACAGACATGACAAGCCTCGAAGGCCAGGACACAGATCCAAGCAGATGCCCTCTGAAGGCTTTGCACAGAGGAGCGGTTGGGGTAAGACACCAAAACTCCACCATGGACAGAGACTGGGACTAAAACAGAAGTATCCGGCAGGTCTGAGTAAGGGGTGCAGTCAGGTAGACCGGAGGGAAAGAACCAGATCTTAGCTTTAACTTCACAGCTTGGAAAGTAGTCCATAGCCAGCCCGAACCATGCAGCTAACAAGAAAAATGGGGGGAGGGGTGGAGTTTGCACAGATCAAATGCTCAGGAAAGGAGAAAATTAGGATGTGAAAGAGATGAAAAGGAGTGGTCAGGATGGGGATAGAGGGGTCAACTGAATTTCCAGATTTCAGGAGGAGAACCTGTCCAACACATCGTAGTCCCTTGGTTAAATAGGCAATAAAGGAGGCAATTTTTTTTAAGTTTATTTATTTATTTTGAGAGAGAGGAAGCAAGAGCAGAGGAGGGGCAGAGAGAGAGTGAGAGAGAGAGAATCCCAAGCAGGCTCCACACTGTAAGCTCAGAGCCCAATGCAGGGCTCTAACTCACAAACCGAGAGATCATGACCTGAGCCAAAATCAAGAGTTGGATGCTTAACAGACTGAGCCACCCAGGTGCCCCAATAAGAGAGACAATCTTAAACAATGTGATAAAAGGACTGCTTAACACCATCAGATATGTTTTTTTAATGTGTCATCTCTACAATTAATTTATTTCATATTTTATTTCTCCCATTCATTTCTCAAAACCTAACCCTCTAAATCATATTTGTCTGGCCAGCCTTATGATGACAAGTCTTCAAATGCGTAATGCGATGTTAAATGTAATTTTATGCCTGACACACTGAAGGTTGGCACGGCTAAATCATTTTTTTGTCAAACCTTCACATTTTAATCTGCCATCCTGTCAGTAGACTGGAAACAGAGAGAAATCACATTAGATTATGAGAGATTTTAGGACCTGAAGCGCCGAATTATTTTTTTCTTATCAGCCTGTCATCTAAATGTAAGGCAGAATAACGACTTAAGCCCCATGGCTCAGTGACGAGAGGCTCCTGGAGGAAGAACCTAAGCTAGATTCCTCCACTGGGAGCTCCACAGGCACCTCACAACAGACACGCATAGCATGGAGTCCAGTGTCTTTCTCTGCTCCCATCTGGAGTCTTTGGTCAATGGCGCCACCATCCATTTGGTCATCTGGAGGCGATGGCGGTGGTGGCGGTGGCCTGTCATCCAGATGCCTTTCCCTACCCCCAGGGCTCACTCAGGAGTGGTGCAGCATGGTGATGAAGAGAGCAGGTGACAGAACCAGAATACCAACCCCAGCCCCAGTTTGTTCCTTGCTGGTCATGACAGTGCCCTTGGGCCAAGTACTGGGCCTCCTTGTATGTCATCTTCATCGTCTATAAACCCTCCAAAGTTGTGGTGGGTGTAAATGAGTTAAAATATGTCATACATTTAGAACCATATTTTACACATACTAAACACTCAGTGGTGACTGAGACTTCCTGCTCCTCTAGCCCATATCCACTCAACATGCACGATCTGTCAAATTCAGAATCCTCCCCACCCCCACACTCTTTCCTACTTGAAACCCTTACCACCTCTCACACGGATTCATACAACACCTTCCTCCTGGTCTCTTATCTATACTTGTCTGTACTCTTGCTCCCTCAAACCACCCTCCACAGAGCCACTTCATTGATCTTTCTACAACATGAAATCGAACATTTCATTCTTGTTCTCAAAACCCTTCAATGGCACCTCGACCTCCACATGGGGGAAATCCAAATTTCTTACAGTGTCACGTTAACCACCTTCCCCATCCTGCTCCTCCCCACCTTCCCTCCCATCCCCTTGCCTTCCAAACCAGTTACACTGAACTGATTCTCAGCCCCAATCTCGATGTCTCAAGTCTTTATGCCTTAGTCTGGGTGAATCCTCTCTGGGAAAGTCCTATAGGTCCCTGTTTAGTCATCATTTCCTTCAGACAGGCTTTCCAGAACCCAACCCTGGGAAAGCTCCTCATTCTGGGTTCCCAAAGCCTGGTGCATTTCTCCTGCAGTCCATCCACCAAGTCATACTATAATTTTCCGGAGCTTGAGGGCAGGACTCATCCCAAGCACCCTCATGCCCCCTGCACAACCATCCAAACCCAAAGTGCTTATTTTGATGTGTGGTGGTTAAAAGCATGGACTCTGGTGGGGCGCCTGGGTGGCTCAGTTGGTTGGGCAACCAACTTCACTCAGGTCATGATCTCACAGATCGTGAGTTCGAGCCCCGCATCGGGCTCTGTGCTGACAACTCAGAGCCTGCAGCCTGCTTCGGATTCTGTGTCTCCCTCTCTCTCTGCCCCTCCGCCACTCACTTTCTATCTCTCTCCTTCAAGGGTAAATAAACATTTTTTAAAAATTAAAAAAAAAAAAAAAAGCATGAACTCTGGAGCCAGAGTGCTGGGCATATATCCTGGCACCATCATGTACTGGCTAATTTGGCCGAGCCACTTACCTTGTAGAATCTCATCTACAAAATGGGGATGTGGTACTACCTCCTTCACAGAGATATTATGAAGAATGGACACAATTAACACATAGTCCTTAGCTCTGTACCTTGCACATCCTAAGCACACATATTGTAAGGGTTAAATTGTAGTATAAGGCTATACTGTAGCTTGAAAAATAACAGCTTTGTTCTGACACTGAAGGTCAAGAGATAACAGCCTTGCTTTACTCTTGTAAATTACGCTTCATACTCTTGTAAATCAGGCTTCACCAATGAAGGAAACAAAAGCTCAAAGAAAAGAGCATCAGAGGCAAGGTCAAGGAGATCCACTGGTTGCAACTTAGCGGCAGAAAGTCTAAAATAATCACCTCATCCGGCAACTGTTTCTAACTCATCTGGGAACTGTTTCTCCGTTCTGTTCCCAGGTGATGATAAAACAATGTGATCCGCCATAAAAACTCTGTACCCCGGCTGTTCGAGGTCGCACTCTTATCAAGAGTGTTGGTCCCGATCGGTCGGCCTTGCCTCTCATTGCAATAAACTTTGTTGTGACTGTCACTGGTGCCCGTAGCATTCTGTTTCAGGAGTTGTGTGGATGCAACAATATAAACTTCAGGGCAACAAAGTCCTGACAAATAAAAAATAGCAATAGGATACAAAAAAAAAAAAAAAAGGGGATGGCCACCAGCTTCAAACACTTTTGCAGTGCAGAATTCTTTAACGGATAATGCCAAGAAAATCTTGGATATGATGTTCATCTGGCTGCTTCTGAGACTTCAAAAAAAAAAAAAAAAAAAACCAAGAGAACATAGTAAACAAGAGAAAACAGTTGAGTCAGCAGGTAGAGTCCCATTCCCAAGAGGGTTAGTGACAGCAGTCCTGTGAGGAGCAAGTGGAGACATTCTGGAGGATTCTGGAGGATAACAGTGAATCTGGAGCAAGTTGCTCACCCGCTGCAGAAGCCAGAGAGCGGGGGGGGGGGGGGGGGGGGGGGGGGGGTAGTTGGGGTGGTGGGGGTGGTGGGGGTGGTGGGGAGACAGTCAACAGAACCCTGGACCCACCTGCCAGTCTCTACAGGAGATCAACTTGTCAGAGCCAGGCTTTGCCAAACTCTTTCAAACAACAGGTTATTGATCTGCACTTTGCCCAGAAGACCTGCTTAACTAATCTCTGTTTCCATGACTTCCCTGTACCTCAGCCCCAGCACAGACAGCTGCTGCTGATGGTAATCGGAGATGATTCTCTGCCCTTCATGCCAGGAATTTAAGTGAAAACCCTCACGGCTCACTAAACGCTATATCCCCTTGTAAATCCCATGAACCCGTACTGAATTTTTGTTTTTTTAACTGACCTCCTCACAAATCTAACACTTGTCTGGCGGAGCACATCCTGAGGTTCTACCACTTTCAGTAATAAGAATCCTCCGAAAAGGAAAGAGCTGGGAAAGGGGGACACACAGATGTTGACCAATTCTCTGAAGGAGCTGAGGGCCAGTCAGTCACAGCTAAACTTTCTGAGCGAGACTCTCAGTGACCATACTGAAAACGCCGATTTCAACGACATCAGGGAAGGGACCTCATAGACTGTGACGGTGGCATGGTCAGCAGTGGGAACAGGCCCCAAAGGCTCCTGGTCTGAAAGACTTCATAGTTACTGACCCTCTGTATTCATTTGCAAGGCCTGCCTTCCAAGCACCCAGACTGGGGGGCTTTGCCAACAGAAACTTACAGTCTCAGTTCTGCAGGCCAGACACCCGAAATGAAGGCATGGACAGGACTGGTCCCACCGAGGGCGCTGAGGGAGACTGTGTCCCGTGACTCTCCCCTAGCTCCCGGTGGCTTGCCGGCAATCTGTGGTGTTCACTAGCATACACAAGCGTCCTCCTCCCCCTCTGCCTTCATCTTTATATCGTGTTCTCCCTGTGTGTGTGACTGTGTCCAAATTTCCTCCTTGTATAAGGACACTGATTATACTTGATGAGGGTCCACCATAATGGCTTTGTTTTAATTTGATGACCTTGTAAACCCCCCCCCCCCCCGCTCAAATAAAGTCACATTCTGAGGCACCGGGGGTTAAGATTTCAACGTATGAATTTATGGGGAAGCAATTCAACCCATCAGACCCCCACTCTCTCTCTCCAGGGACCATTCCGTAACACCAGTAAATACGCCTTGGGATCAGTGTGACAGGATCTAGTTTCCATCAGCATCCGAGTAAACACAGTGAGACGAACCGGCACTTCTAGAGCCCCAGGCTCCGCTGAGAGGGGTCCCGGTGGGCACAGAACACACAGGGCTGCCCATGCCTGGCTTCAGCCGCCACAGTTACAAAGATGCCCCCACTGTGAAATAGCAAGCACATCACCTCACAATCACGAGGCACACACGGATGTCTGCACTCCTTCCGCAGTCTGACCTGACCCTTGCTCCCGACCGACGTCTACATCTCCAACAGCTGTGTGATGAGCCTGCCATTCACCTCTCCCTTCCCAACAGCACAGGCCTCTCGGCGATGGCCCCAGCAGAACCCTGCTCTTTTCCTCTACACTTTCCTTGAACCTGTCTTTCACTACTTAGCCTAATTCTGCTGGCTTTTTGAGTAAGTTCTTTTTTTTATTTCTTATTTTTATTTTATTTTTTTCCAGAGAGTGCGCTAGTGAGGGAGAGGGGCAGAGGGAAAGAGAGAATCCCAAGCAGGCTCCACACTCAGTGCAGAGCCTGACTCGGGGCTCGATCCCATGACCCTGGGATCATGAGCTGAGCCGAAAATCAAGAGTCGGATGCTCATGGACTGAGCCACCCAGGTTCACCTTTTTGAGTAAGTTCTTAACAGTGAGGAGGGGGAATTTAGTCCATTCTGTTCCCTTCTGCATTTCCAGCACCCACGGTAGCACCTGGTGAGTAGGAGGGTCTCAACACATGAAATCTGAATGTTGGAATGAACGGTCTTTTTTGTTTTTAACTTTTTAAAAATGTTTATTTAAAAAATGTTTTTCTGGTTAATGTTTGTTTATTTTTTAGAGAAAGAGAGACAGAGCATGAATCAGGTAGGGAGAGAGGGAGAGGGAGACACAGATACAGGCTCTGAGCTGTGAGCACAGAGCCTGAGCTGGGGCTCAAACCCATGAACCATGAGATCTGACCTGAGCTGAAGTTGGACGCTTAACCAACTGAGCCACCCAGATGCCCCTGGAATGAACAGTTTCTTCCCCTGCTAGATGAACACTTTCTCGAGACAGGGAGACAGCCTTATTCACCTCTTTTTTCCTAGAGTTCCTGCCTTGGGGCCACCTCCTGTGGAGGTCCCTCCATAAGAAGGAATGAGTGAATGGATGCTTCCCACTTATGCGTTCTGCTTCTCCTCAAAATAAACTCTGAAGTCAAATATAATGTATACTTCTTCCTCAAACTCCCCCCACAACATTCAGCTCAAGACCCTCTCTGGTGAAGGCATTCCTGTCCTTCCTCCTCCCCAGAACTAACAAGTCCTTCCTGTGAGCCCCTCAATGAACTTCGTACACGCTTTTATCTTAGACCCCCTAATCACACTCATCTTTTCCAACTAGGGTGTGAGCTACTTAAGGGCAAGAATTTTCCTCTTACCTTTTTGATTAACACAGGGCTTGGTGAGCATCATTTCGTTTCAAGGTGTAAACTCCTTTCCTACCGACTCAGACTTGAACCTCACACTCTCCTCTGCCTCCTTTGCTGCATCCTGTCAGTGAGAAGCTATTCTTTCTCAGTGTCTCTGGGGTCCATCCATGCCTCCACTCATTTCTTCCATTCCCGCAACCTCTATCCTAACCCCTGAAGCAGTTTCCCATCCAATCTTTCTGCCTCTTCCTTCCGTCCTTCAAACCATCCTATACAGGGCTCCCAGATTAAGAATCCTGCAACGTTACTTTGCAAAAAACAACACCCCCCTTGCTCTAAAACCTTTGACAATCCCTCACTGCCTACATGATAAAGTCTACACTCTGCCATGCCCCCTCAGAATCCTGACAACCTGAGCCCCCGACTCTCCCTTGTCAATTTTATTTTCACTGTCCTCACAGAAGTCTGCCGCTTTCCCTGAACAACCATCAACTTTCATTCCTGTCTCAGTACTGGGCGCTCCCACCACTGTCCTCACTTATTTGTTTTCAAGATCCTCCCCGTGACCCCAGCCCTGCCCTTCATTCCAGCCCAGATCAAGTCCCTGAGCCTGTCCCTGATCACCCCAGCCCCAGAAGAAAGGCTGCCCTTTTGAGTTCCTATGGAGCTTTTTGACTGCACCAGTGATCTGAAGCCCATGCCACCTTGCATTACCATTTATTCTTGTCATGCCAATGTTCATCCTTCCATTTGGACCACAAGCCTCCCAAGGCGCAGGACCTTTGCCTGGTTTCATTCCTTTTCCTAATTTCAAAACCTAACACAGTGCTCTAAGCACAGCACACACACCACAAGAGTGTGGGTGAAAAGAAGCAAGTGGCCCTTTGGAGGATTTGAAGTATTAGCCTTTATTTGCTGCAGATCTACCCCAGGAAATGTAAGCAATCAGCATTCACTGTGGCAGGCGTGCATTTCACCAGCGTGATGGATGCTTTTGGTAGAATTCAATGCTAGGTAATCTATAAATATTTTATCAAATGAATGAATTACAGCCTCTGGTTATCAAAGCCTGGAGGCAGGAGGGGAGCTGCCATGGTCTTTCTAACCAAAGAGCTGCTGCCACGATTCCCACAAAGATCAGGAGAGCAGGTGACCGCTGATATCCCCCCCCCTAGTGACTTGAGGCCTGACTCTCAGGAGAATCTTCCTTAATAGCTAACCCAGATTTTGTGTTCTCCCTTCTAAGTTTAGTCCAATTTATTCTGCCCTGGGTCCCCTCCCTCCAACTGACACCAAGATTCTGTCCACACAGAGAGAACACTGTATAGTAACCGACAGAGTCAGCTGAGAGGTTGCCATGGAAACACAATGGTGATTTCAGGAAAACCATCTGGTTTTAAATTGTTCTATAGACTTGCTCTAACTTCTTTTACAGATCATGGAGCTCAGGGCCCCTGGAGCCTTCTCTCCCACAGAAGCTTTCTGCAGCCTCTTTCCTCTCCTTCAAATTTCAAACCTCACCTAGAAACCTTGCACCTTTGGGGCTGAATTTGATGAACTAGCTCCAGTCTCCTAACATATAACGAAGTGAAGCCAGAACTATCATCTCCACACTAGCGGAGAATGAATGTTGTCATGGCAACAGGAGGCAGCCTGCCACGGATGGGAGAGTTGGTGGGCTTATGGAAGGATCAGCATTTTCATTGGTTCTTCTTCTGCACATCAGAAGAAACAGTGTTTGCTTGAAGCCTTCTTTTCATTAATTGAGAAGGAGAAAATATATGGTAATTTTAACAACAACAACAAAAGTATCTCAGAGGCAGTTTGTTGTTAGAAGGTTCAAGAGAAACAAGAGAGGCAGCACAAGATTCTGGGTAGACCCGACTCCCTTCCTCTTCATTTTTGCGTCCTCCGTGACTCTCTTGAGAGGTGAACCATAGCCCCACAACTTTGGCCCCTTCTCTCTTGGGTTGATTCTTGCCTCGTAGTCATCATAAGGCCAGGAGGGCACTGTCTTCTCCAGATAATTATACCACACCATGAAAGCCCAAAGATACTGTGCTTGTAAGGACATTTATGATAAGCAATGTCCTTGGCTGATATAGGCTGAATTGTGTCCCCATCCAAATAATTTATATGTTGAAGCTCTAACCCCGGTACTTTAGAATATGATCGTATTTGGAGATGGGGGGGTCTTTAAAGTGCTGAGTAAGTTAAATGAGGTTGTTAGGTGGGCCCTAATACAATCCATCTGATGTCCTTATAAAAAGGAAGAAATTTGGACATACAGAGAGACCCCGGGGATGCATGTACATAGAAGGTTGACCATGTGAAGAGGCAGCAAAAGAGTGGCCATCTGCAAGCTAAAGAGAGAAGCCTCAAGAGAAACCAAGCTTGCTGGCACCCAGAACTTGGACTTCTGCCTCCAGAACTGTGAGAAAATTAATTTCTGTCATTGAAGCCACCCAGTCTGTGGTATTTTGTTATGGAAGCTCTAGAAAATTGGGGCACCTGGGTGGCTCAGTCGGTTAAGCGTCTGACCTCGGCTCAGGTCATGATCTCACAGTCTGGGTTCAAGTCCCACGTCAGGCTCTGTGCTAACAGCTCAGAGCCTGGAGCCTGCTTCCAGTTCTGTGTCTCCCTCTCTCTCTGCCCCTTCCCCACTCATGCTCTCTCTCTGTCTCTCAAAAATAAAACAAACAGTAAAAAAAAAGAAGCTCTAGCAAACTAAAACATTTTTTCCTCAGCTGCTCCCACAGCAACAACATAATACTAAGGATCACTAAAATTTTTGTCTTCAGAGAGGTTATGTCTTCTTGATATCCACTATGATATTATAAATCAACCTTTATTGGTTGATGTTTGCATGATATATCTTTTTCCATCCTCTTACTTTTAAACTATTTGTCTTCATATTTTAAGGTTTCTTTTGCCAGCACATGACTGGGCTTTGCTTTTTAGCCAATCTGACAATGTCTGCCTTTTCACTGAGGTATTTAGAACTGTGCTGTCTGATAGGCCACTAACCACATGTGGATATTTTAATTTAAGTTAATTAAAATTTAATAAAATTTAAAATTCAGTTCATGAGCCATATTTTAAGTGCTCAATAGCCACGTGACCAGGTATCAGAGAGCATAGATAAAGAACAGTCCATCATTACAGGAAGTTCTATTGGACAGCCCGCTTTAGACCATTCACATCTGGTGCTATTATTAATACGGCTGGTTAAATCTGCCATTTTGTTATTTATTTTCTATTTATGCAGCTGCTTTTTGTTCTCTCATGAATCTTTTTCTACCCACTTTGAATTAATTGAACATTTTTCCTGATTCCATTTTATCTTCTTTGTTAACTTATTAGTAATAACTCTTTGATTTTTTTCTTTCAATGTTCATAGTATACATCTCTAGCTTATCCTCATCTACCCTTAAATAATATTAACATCACATATTATAGAAGAATCTTTAAACAGTCTATTGCATTGCCTCTTCTTGGCCTTTGTGTAATTACTTCTACATATGTTGAAAACTCCAGAAACATTGTGATTATTTTTACTTTCAACAGTCATTATCTTTTAAAAATATTTTTGAAACAAGGGACACCAGAGTGGCTCAGTCGGTTGAGTGTCTGACTTCAGCTCAGGTCATGATCCCACGGTTCATGGTTTGAGCCCTGCATCAGGCTCTGTGCTGACAGCTCAGAGCCTGGAGCCTCCTTCAGATTCTGTGTCTCCCTCTATTTCTGCCCCTCCCCTGCTTGCACTCTTTCTCTATCAAAAATAAAAAAAACATTTAAAAAATTTTTTTAAATATTTTTGAAATAAGGAAAAAGGTGGGGCTCAGTCACTTGAGCAGTCGACTCTTGATTTTGGCTCAGATCATAATCCCACAGACTGTGAGACTGAGCCCTGCATGGGGCTCTGTGTTGACAGCATGGAGCCTGCTTGGGATTCTCTCCCTCCCTCCCTCTCTCTGCCCCTCTCCTGCTTGTTCTCTCTCTCTCTCAAAATAAATAAATAAACATTAAAAAAATAAAAGAAGAAAAATGGCTTCTATATTTACCCATATATTTAGCATACCTGATATTGTATTCCTTTATATCGATCCAGATTTCACACTGGTAGATTGTTCATCTAACTGAAGAACTTCCATTAACATTTCCTGTAGTGCAGGTCTGCTGGAAATACATTCCCTAGGTTTTTATATGTCTATAAAAGTACTTTATCCTTGTGTTTGAAAGATATTTTTTTTCAGATATAGCATTCTCAATTGATAGTTGTTTTTTTTTTTTTCTTTCAGAACTTTAAAGACGCTCCACCATATTTGGTCTTGCATAGTTTCCAACAAGAAGTTTGCTGTCCTTCTTGTCTTTGTTCCTAGGTATGTGATATGTTTTCACTGGATACCGTTAAGATTTTTGCATTGTTATGGTTTTTAAATTTTTCACTTTGATGTTTATACAGGATTTTTTTCATATTTCTTGAGCTTGTGTTAAACTTGAATCAGTGGGGTTTTCGTTTTGATCAAATTTGAAAAATTTGACTAGTATTTCTTCAAATATTTTTCTATTCCATTCCCACTTGGTGGATTCCAATTATACTCATATTAGGCCACCTGACACTGTCTCGTAGCTCACTGCTGCTGTTCTTTTTTCCTTTCAGTTTATATTCTTTCAATAGTTTCTATTCTATGTCCTTAGATTCACAGATTTTCTTCTCCAGTATCTACTCTGACATAAATCCCACCTCATGTATTTTTCATCTCAGATACTGTATGTTTTATCTCTAGAAATTTGAGTCTTTTAAAAAATATCTTCCATGTCTCTACATTTCATGCTCAATCTTTCTTCTATCTTCTTTAACACATATGATGTAGTTTTAATGTTCCTGTCTAATAATTCTACCAGAAGGGTCATTTGGAGTCTGTTTCTTTTTATTATCTTTTCTCCTCATTATGGGTTTTATTTTCCTTCTTCTTGTATGCCCCATAATTTTGTATTGGATGTCAGACATTTCAAATATTGCCTGTTGGACACTAGATACTTTCATGGTCCTGTAAGTATTCTTGAGTTACTTGAAACAGTTTCGTCCTAGTGGGCTAGTTTCGTGTGGGCTAGTTTACTTTTAATTTTAGTGAAATACACATAACATAAAACTTACCATCTTAACAACAGTTTAGTAGTTTTACATTTTTTTGACATTTATTTATATTGAGAGACAGAGAGAGACAGAGCATGAGCCTGTGGGGGAGAGCAGTGCAGAGAGAGGGGGAGACACAGAATCCAAAGCAGGCTCCAGGCTCCAAGCTGTCAGCACAGAGCCCATCGTGGGGCTCAAACTCACAAACTGTGAGATCATGACCTGAGCTGAAGTCGGTCACTTAACTGACTGACCCACCCAGGCACCCCTGGTTTAGTAGTTTTAAATATATGTACAGTGTTATGCAACCAATCTCCAGAACTCTTTTCATTTTGCAAAACTGAAACTCTATACTTGAAGTCTTACTTTTTTTTTTTTTTTTTTTTGAAACTTTGGTAGGTGGCAATACCTCTGAGCAATCTACCCAATGACCCATGAATTATGTGGCTTCCCACTGCGGCTGGTGGGAACACAAACTATTCCCAGCCCTGTGCGAGCTCTGGGGATTGTTCCTTCTGCTCCCTTTGGGGTGGTCTTTCTCTGACCTCAAGCAGTTTCCTCACATGCATGCACTAATCAGTACTTACTTAGAACATTTGGAGAAGACTTTCTGACATCTCTAGAGCTCATCTTCCCTCTGTGGAACTCTTCTCCCTGGTACTTTTCTCTGTGAACTCTGGCCACACTGGCCTCCCTGAATTCCTAGCTTCATATCCTCAGCTCAAAGAGATGGCTAGGCTAGATTCCCTACTCCCTACCCCACAGCCTGAAAATTCTCTCTGGAAGTAGGGCCCACCTCATTTGTGTATCTTTTTCAGGGACCTCTGTCCTGTGCCACCTGATGTCCAATTGCTGAAAACTGCCCTTTCATATATTTTGTCTGGTTTTGTACTTGTTTCTGTCAGGTGGGTAAATCCAGTTCCTCTTACTCCATCTTGACTGAAAGTAGAAGTCTTACTACGTTCGTTCTCTCCAGAGATTTGCTGGGTAGAGTGTTTCTACATATTTTGGTCTTGTCTCTGGCTTCTGTCTTTTTCCCTTACTTCTCTCTGTTCTTGTGAAAATAGTCCTTGATACATTATTTTTTCCTCTTCATTCTTTGGTGGGTACTAAAAACTAATGACACGTGGATGACAGATTCACTCTGAAATCCCACAGCACAAGATAATGATGGAATTTACCAAAAGGAATGTCAGCAGCAACAATCAGTCTGTAAACTCCACATGCGTGGCTAGAGAGGACCCTCTAGTTCCATCAGTTACCCACAGCATGCTGCATAAACATTCTCCCATAGGTCCACTTTTTGAAAGAAAAATAATTCTAGTATATGATATGACTCAAGTGCCAACCTTACAAGGAAAAAGCGCCCCATACTTTAAAGATTAGACTTTTCTCATTTATTTGGCTAAATGAGATTAACCAAAAATTGCTCCTATATAAAAATAATAACTAGTGAGGGGTGCCTCAGTGGCTCAGTCAGTTGATCATCCAACTCTTGATTTCAGCTTAGGTCATGATCCCAGGGTCATGGAACTGAGCCCGGCAACAGGTTCCGTGCTGAGCGTTGAGCCTGCTTGAGATTCTCTCTCTCTCTCTCTCTCTCTCTCTCTTTCTCTCTCTCTCTGCCCCTCTCCCTTGCTTGCACACATGCTCTCTCTCTCTCTCTCTCTAAAAGATAAATAAATAAATAACTAGTGAATACATATCATTACATTATAGATACTCGTTACATACCATATCTGGTTATACATTATTACATTACATTACATTACATTACATTACATTACATTACATTACATTACAGATCTACATGGTAAATCTGTGAATCTGAAATCTGTTTGACACTAAGGCCCATTCTATATGGCAGTGCTGTGGCAAACTGGAAACACTATTGCTTGATGGAGGAAAATTAACATTGGCATAAAATAACTATTAGAATAACATTTCAAATAAGGAATGGTATTCTCTAGTAGATAGAAAACTCTGACCAATAATTAGGAAGAGTACAGTAATAAAAAATAAGATGTCATCTTTTATAAAGCTATTTGGTGGAAGCTAAAGGTAAGGCTTCCAAAGGTTGGTGGTTTTGGCATTATAAATCAGAGCAGTAGTTATGTGAATTATCTGTAATGAAGTGTATTTTTTATGAAGACACTGTGATAATCTGGGAAGAGTAAGATTAGCATCCTGACTCAAGAAGCGTATCATGGGATTCTTGGTAAGTGCAAAAATAAAGGTACATTTGGAAGAAGAATAAATGGTAGGGAGAGGGCTTTGGATACATGAAGTCATCCTTTGATAAGATGAATCCTTTTTTTAAAAAAATATTTATTTATTTTTGAGACAGAGAAAGACAGAGCGTCAGAGATAGGGAGACACAGAATCCGAAGCAGGCTCCAGGCTCCAAGCTGTCAGCACAGAGCCCGATGCAGGGCTCAAACTCACGGAGTGTGAGATCATGACCTGAGCTGAAGTCGGATGCTTAACTGACTGAGCCACCCAGATGCCCCAAAACCTTTTTTTAAATGAGTTTTGCCCCTAGCTTCACCAAGGCAATGGTTTTGCTTTTGAAAATTAGAGGTCAAGCAAGATTAATGAGAGGAGGCTGTGTAATGTGGAGATAGAGCTGAACTTGTACTGGACAGAGGTAGAAGGCTCAGGCTCTCACCCCAACTCTTAATCAACTTGCTGGGTAATAATGAGTCCATGTTTAAACTTCACTAGGCCTATGTATTTTAAGTAGTAATGTCCTTCACAGAAAATCTTATGCAGAACCTCAATGCATGAAACAGAGGAGAAATCCAGGATGTCTGATGGAAGCTGGAGGCTGAGGGCTGGGTCTCATGCTTCCTGCTTACCATACACCCTCTCGATCCTGATTGGTTCCAAAGAGCCCAATGGCTCCCCTCACTCACACTAGACTGATACTATCTGAAGGGCCTTCTGAGTCTAGAGTGAGCATTCCTGGGTTCCACTACCAACCACCATCCTAAGGCTGTCATGGCAATGTCTTTCTGGTCCCTAGTTTGATTAACTGTAAAACGGAGTCAGAAGAATGTCTAAGATACCTTCCGGCTCCAACCCCGTCTCTTACTAGGAATGTGATGGTTAATAAATTAATAAAATGCCATTGCATTGCAGCAGACTATTTCGGGGAAAGGATATTAACCAAGTAGGCAATGTTTTCCAAGACCCATAAATGTTTCACTACATTATAGAAGATTACAGAGCAAGGATGAGAATAAATATGGGAATTAAGAATATTCTTTCAGGGGAAAGGTAGCTGGCATGGTCGGAGCCCCCTTGGTTCTCACCATCCACAGAGGTGCCCGTGGCTTCTTACTGCAAACTCCTCTGATTTTTTTTTTTTTAATTTTTTTTTCAACGTTTATTTATTTTTGGGACAGAGAGAGACAGAGCATGAACGGGGGAGGGGCAGAGAGAGAGGGAGACACAGAATCGGAAACAGGCTCCAGGCTCTGAGCCATCAGCCCAGAGCCCGACGCGGGGCTCGAACTCCCGGACCGCGAGATCGTGACCTGGCTGAAGTCGGACGCTCAACCGACTGCGCCACCCAGGCGCCCCGAACTCCTCTGATTTTTGACCCGAGCACTTTTCCCAGAGCAGAAAGCAGAACGGATGTGCCGGGTATTAATGTCTGTGAAAGCAGTCCTCAGCTGAAATGGACAGAGTTTGGAGGATAAATACCCTTCACTTCTTCTCCCTTCCAAGCATGTTCTAATCTGCACAATCTCCCAGCTCTCACCCAAGAGACTGAGCCCCAGTCTCCCACAGTGACAACCAATTTATTAACATACCTTGCATTAACTCCTTTCTCATTCCTATCTCACTTACCTCCCTTCTTGGGTTCTCTTCCCAAATAAGCTACTTGGGCTCAACTCCTTCTTTCAGGTTCTGCTTCTGGGGGAATACACTGCAAGGCAGGTGACATTTCCAGAAGGAAAGAAAAGAAACTAAGTTTCACTGAGGTATAACATAGGTATAGGTATGTGTTAGATGCTATAGCTGTTATCTCATTTGACTTTCACAACCACCCCAAAGGAAAATACAATTATCCTGTTTTTGTAGATATGGGACTAGTGGCTCAGAAAAGTAAGTATCTCATACAAGATCACACAGGTTGGGGAGGCTGAGGAGGAGTTAGCTTTCAAACCTATGCCCATCAGATTGCATGGCTCTATGACTACCTCAACATCATGGTTCCTGAAGCTCTTCATTAATTGCCAGTCCTCTACTGGCCAACTTCCCCCAAGTCCCCCAGACACAAAAAGCTTTGAGTTCACTCTTCCTGGAGTCTGAGTAAGTCAATAAAAAAACAAAACAAAACAAAACAAAACAGAGAATTCAGTTCACACATGTGTTGCATGATCACTACCACATCCTGCCACATTCTATCCTCAGGAAGCTTCCAGTCCAGGGAGGCAGAAATGCCCATAATAAACAATGGCCATCTAAGGAGCTAAGATACAAGGCACAGATATGCACTCAGGAAGATTATTTAGCTCAACCTGGGGTTTCAGAAAAGTTTCCTAGGAATCTAAGTCCAGCCTGGGTTGTGAAGAATGCAAGAATGTCCAGGGACACAACCAAAAGATATTCTGATGGTAAAATCAGCAGAATGTAGTGGCTAAAGGTGAAAGCTGAGGAAGGGAAAGAGTCTAGGATAATTCTCAGAGTTTGTCTTGATTGTCCAGGTGGATGGTGGTACCATTAACAAAGACTGAGAATACAAGAGAAAGAGCAGGTTGGAAGATGCTGAAGCCTTTTCTGTTCATGCATCACTAGAATGGACAGTGGGAGGCATCCTTTGGGCCAGCCAGGCAAGCTTTCCCACAGTCCTTCTTTGGATTCAGAGCACAGTTTCTTGGCCATTGGGGTGGGCTCTTGAGCTGCCCAACTGTAGCACCCCACACCTTTGTCAATAATGCTTGAGCAGGTACCTTACCTGTATTAGTTAGCTTTGACTGCTGAACAGACTATCCTCCCCAAAACTCAACCACTTAAAGCAACAACCATTTATCATTTCTCACAATTCTGGGGGTTGTCTGGGTGGGTCTTCTGGTCTAGGATGGTCTAGGATGGTGTCACTTGTGTCTGGGGCCTCCACTGGGATGTCTAGGTCTCTCTCCATGTGATCTCTCATATTCTGACAGGCTGGGCTATGTCTCCTCACATGGAGGCAGAAAGGTTCCCAATAGCAAAAGCCTACTTCCGATGCACAAGCACTTTTCAAGCCTCTACTTGTGTCATATTACCAATTGGCCAAAGCAAGTCACATGGCCATGCCCAGATTCAAGAGATAGAGAAATAGGGCAAGTGCAACATGTGGCCTTTTTTTTTTTTTCATTTTACCACATGACCCTAAAATGGCAGTCAGAGCCCTTCCCTGGGAATGAAACATAAGTTCTGAGAAAATGATTTCTCTTTCTGCTTAGGTTAATACGCTGAGAAAGTGCAAATCGGGGCCATCCTTCCCACCCCACAGAGAGTACCTGTCTGCAGGATGAAATCAGGCAGGAACAACCAAACCTGAGAGGGGGCTTGGTGGCCAGGGTCTCAAATCTTGGTTCCTGAAGTTCTTCTATCTCTCCCATGAGACCTTCCCAGATACTTGAGCTAATACGTACCTTTCTCTGAAATTGATTTGTTTTGGTTTCTGTTATGCCCCATGGAAACAGACTAATTCAACCACCTTCCTTCAGCTGCTTCTGATGAAGGGAAGTATCTTCCCCAACCCTTCCTCCCTAAGGCTGTTTTCCTGAGGCAAGCCCCTCATGACACCATCTCAGGGCTCCTGGTATTCCTCTTGGAGCACTTGTCAAATGAGGCCCAGTGAAGGTAGACAGGAGGTCTAGACACAGACTTGATAAAAAAAAAATCACATTACAGATCTTGGCTTCAGACTGTAAAGTCAAATGATCCCATAGTTCTTGGATGGAGCAGGACATGTGAGGGGCCAGAAGGCTAATCTCTCTTCCTCCCTGATGGTAACCCCCATACCATGCCAGGCAGCCCCGTGCAGGCAAGCCACTCTGGAAGACCAGTAACACTGGGCAACATGTCCTGCTCTGAGGGCAGCCCAGCCTCTGTCATCTAAGGTGCATTTTCTGGTTTTGGAGCAGGCAGTGTCAGTGGGTGACAGCTCCTGCCATCACCAAGGCCACTTACCCCAAATTCTCTGACCTCAAGGGGATTTGTTGGGCCTCTTTTGTGAGGTTTGTTCAATTTTGCCAGCAATACCCTCAGGGCAGGATGTCTCAAAGCACCTTCCACTTAGGTTGAAAATAACATCCTCACACTTCAAAACTCAAGTCTCCACTCCAGAGCTTTTCCTTCTCCTGCATTTCACTTCTCAGTTCATGGCACAACAATCCTCCAGCTTCCTCAACCGAGAACCTCAGATCCATCCTCTTTTCTTCTATCAATTCTGCACAGGCAGAACAAACAGGACTAAAGAGTGATCAGTAGAGCGATGAAGGGTGCTGGAGCCAATCTGTCATGTTGAACCCTAGGCAACTTTTGCAACCTCTCTGGGTCTCAATTTCCTTATCTGTAAAATAGGGCTGACAAATAGAAACCAACCCAAAGCCATTTTGTAAAGGTTAATGAGTTAATATGTAAAACACTTAATACAGTATCCTGTATCTGGTAGGGGTTCAGCAAAAGGAAGTTGTAATTTTCAAGTCTTTTCCTCGTCTCCACTCCCATCACTGTTACAATTCCTCCGGCTCTATTGATCTCCCACTTGGATCACTGAATCAGACTTGTCGGTCAGTCAGCGTCCAAGCAGGAAACACATGGTGCACTTAAAAGGGGTGACTAAGAAGACAAAGGTGTGGGCAGGGCCAAGAGAGCCAACAACGGTGCTGAAGCACCATAAGGACTAGCAAGGTGGGAAGCCACTGCAGCCTAATCATGAAAGGCATAGGCCACCGTAGCCCAGGAGAGGAGCTGCCTGCTGGGAGCTGTAGCCTTACAAGAAGGGCCCACAGCCTCAGCCATCCTGCAGTACAGGAGAGCGGGAGCCATCAGAATAAATACCTGACCTCTCTCTCTCTTCCCTCTGTCTTTGAAATTGCATGGACCTAGCCAGAAGCCCACAGGCAAAGGAACCATTGCTGCAGTCCATCCAAGTCAGTCTCCAGGGCTTAAACTAGGGTGAGGAAGAATCGAGAATGGGCTTAAATGGACAAACTCCTAGCTAGTCTTCCTTCTTCCCACTTTCCATCCAATATAGTCCATCTTCCACATTACCACCATACCTATCTTTGTAAATCTGATCATATGGTTCCACTGCTTAGACTTCTTCAATGGTTCCCATTCTTCATGACATCAATGATCCCATTCTTCAGATCCAAACACTTGGGCATGATGTGCTCTTCATGGTCTCGCACCTGCCTTTTTTTCTGGTTTCAGTTTCCACACAAATATTCCCTGGAACCAGACCAAATCCCTCACCACTGCTTAAACACCTCCATAACTCCATACCTTTGCTCATGCCATTCCTCATATCTGGAATGCTGGTCCCTCCTTCATGAACTCATCCTTCAGGGGCTCCCTATAGCTTTCCTTCACTGTCCTAGAAATGATTTGCTCAACATGCCTCTAGAGACTGCCCACATTGGTCTTGTTCACTGCTCTGTCCTCAGGACTTAGCATAGGGGCTGATGAAAAGTAGATGTTCAATAAGTACCCATTGAATGACTTCTTGCTCTATACCATCCATGAATGTATCACTAATTCCCTCCCTGAGTTTTTTACAGTACCTTAGTAGTCACTCAACTATTGCACTTACTACCTTTTATTAGAGATATTTCTGTGTCTGTCTCTCTCCCCAGATAGTCATCTTCTCAAGGGCAAGGACCTATCTTGACTGCCTCTAGTTCCCAGGTCCTATCATGAACAAAGTTGGTTGAATTAAGAAATGAATGGATGACAAAGCTGGATGTCACTGAATATCTACTGTGTTCTAGGTACTGTTCTAGAACTCAATAGTGAACAAAAGAGAGAGGAACTCTTGCCCTCATGGAGCCTACATTCTTAGGGGTGGAGGTAGTAAGACAAGCAATAAACAAAATATGTTCACTGGTAAAAAGTATTATGGACAAAAATAAAGAAATGATGGGTGATAAGGGGTGCCAGGGTGCAGACTGGGGTACAGTTTTAAGTACTTTGGTTATAGCAGTTTCCTGTTGTTGACACAAACATAGTGGTTTAAAACAACACAAATTTACTATCTTATATTTCTAGAGGTTAGAGGATCAACCTGATTTCACTGAGTTACAGTCAATGTGCTGGCAGGACTGAATTCCTCCCAGAGGCTCTAGGGGAGAATCATTCCCTTGCCTTTTCCAGCTTCTAGAGGTTGCCCATAGTCCTTCCTCCACTTAAAAGCCAGCAGCAGTTTGAGTCCTTCTCACACGGAATCTCTTGGACTCTGAGTCTCCTGTCTCTCTCTTTCACTTATAAGGACCTGTGTAATCACATTGAGCCCACCCACACAACCCAGAAGAGTCTCTTCATTTCAAGATAAACTTAGCCACATCTGCAAAGTCCCTTTGGCTCTGTAAGGGAATATATTCACAGGTTCCAGGGATTAGGATAGGGACTTGGTAGCGGGGGGCATTTTTCTGCCTACCTCCACGGTCTTCCAGAAAGACCTCACTGAGAAGGTGACAGGGAGTCAAGACTTCAGAGTGGGAAGCCTTGTCGCTACCTGGGAGAGGAGTGTTCCAGGCAGAGGGAACAGGCTCTAGTGGACTGTACCTAGTGTGCCTGTAATGCCTGTAAGACTGCAGCAAGCCCGGTGGGATGAGGCAGAACTGAGCTCTGAGAGGTCACACGCAGGGAAGGGCATCGTGTAGGACTATGAGTGAGTGGGACTGAGTGAGATGGGAGGGGTAGGAGGGTTCCGAGCAGAGAAGAGACAGGATCAGAGCTACATTGTAACAGGACAACTCTGGGTGTTGTGTGGAGAATGGACTAAAAGGGTCAAGGGCAGCAGCTCGGAGACTTTGTGAGAGGATCCATCATCCAGGGGGCCTTGGACCAGGGTGGCAGCTGTAAAAGGGTTTGCTGTTATTATTCAACTCACTTTTCTATATGATGGAAATATTCATAATGATAAAAAGATGAGTGAGAAAGACCTTGATTTTTGAAAGCATATTCCACCTGCATTCCTTCAGGGAGAACCACATTGTAATGGCCTTGGGGAGGCCAGAACATTTTGTGTTTTCAAAGAGTTCCAGACAAAATCTATATTGCTCTGCTTTTGGCAAACCCCAATAGGTCCTTCAGTTCTTGACTTAGACATTAATTCTTATGAGAAGTTTCCCTGACATCAGTCCCTTCCACCACCTCCCACACCCCCATTAGATGGGGTGCTCCCACTCTGTGTTCCCACCACAGCACCTGTAGGTCCCTCTTCATAGCATTTATACTGCTCGGTGCATTGTTAGAGGTTCTATGCTCCATGAGGGCAAGGACTGTGTCTATTTTATTCATTGCCCCTCATGGCACCTGCTTTTGTAAGTACTTGGTAAGTATTTGTATTATGAATGAATGATTGTAAGACTTTCCAAAGATGAATAAATGAAGTAGCCTGTTTCAATCAAAGGCGTTTACCTGAGAAAGAGACTTCATAGATAGGGCAACATTTCAGAGCTCACAGCACTGTGATATATGGTGTGGGGAGCACTGATGTTTTTCATTTCTGGTGGGGTGGGCCCTGGCCAGCACCCCGGAACACAGGACTTCACACTCTCTATGCCACTCCAAGAGAGACAAGAGAGGCTTTCTGAGCTGCTCCCTCCTCCTGCACTCTGCAAAGGCATGTGTTCTCCCTGCCTGGGTCTTCAGTGCCCGGAACTAGCCTTCAGGTCCCCAAAGAGCTGCATACAATCCTCTTTTCATTGCAACAAGGAGTGCATTGTCCAGCACTGCACCACCCCCATTCCCATTCCTTCCCTCTCGGCTTCTCTTTCTGTTCTACACCTCCTCCCAAGGCATCTTGCCCTCCTTTCTCTCCTGGATGCAAGGACAGGCTCCAAGTGGCTCACATTAGTTATTTCCTACTCCAAAACAGCTTGAGTATTCAATTCCTTTTCCAAGTGAAAGACAGGATGGGTTGGGTTGGCTTTGGTTGAGCTCCAATTAAACTGAATACCTAGACCTCATTTTCCTCTGAGACTTAGATGTTCCAGCACCACAAATATTACCAAGAATAAAAATATCTGTGTGTGTGTGTGTGTGTGTGTGTGTGTGTGCGTGTGTGCATGATGGAGCATTATTAAGCCATGACAAAGAAGGAAATTCTGTTGTTTGAGACAACTTGGATGGACCTCGAGGCCATGATGCTAAGTGAAATAAGTCAGAGCTCAGAGAGACAGTAAAGTGGTAGCTACCAGGGGCTGGGGGGAGTGGTTGGGGGAGGATATTGGTCAAAGGGTACAAACTTCCAGTTATAACAGTAACAAGTTCTGGGGATCTAATGTACAGCATAGTGATTAGAGACAAAAATACTCTCAATATATTTGAAAGTTACTAAGAGTGAATCTTAAATGTCCTCACCACACAAAAGAAATGGCAACTAGGTGACAGGATGAAGGTGTTAACTAATGCTATGGTGATAAGCATTCTGCAGTATATACATGTATCAAATTAACACACTGTCCACCTTGAACTTATACAATATTATGTATCAATTGTAGCTCAATAAAGCTGGGAGAAAATATCCATGTGTCTAAAGCAAAGTTTCCCAATCCTGGTGCTAACTAACATTTTGGACTTGATAGTTAGAGAGGCTGTCCAATAATTGTGGTACCCCATCTCCACCCACTAGATGCTAGTGGCAACTTCCCCTCTGGCTCTAGACATTGCCAAATGTCCCCTGTGAGAGAGGGGTCACCTTGGTTGAGAACTCTTGGTCTACAGCTTTAAAAATGCATCTAGAAATGTATCCTATGGAAATCTATCTAGGACTTTATTCTGAGGAAACAATTGGGGATGTACATGGAGTTTGTTAAGAGGAACAGCTTCAACAAGAGAATCACCTAAATTTCCAACAATAGGGGATAAGTACATCCAAACTCCAGAATACTGTATGCCATTTAAAATAATCTGTGATCCCCATCTGCGGACATGAAATATGTCTATGACACGTCAACAAGTGAAAGAAGCTCATGACAAAACAGGGTTATGGTATAATTGCTGAGAGTGAGACTACAGCTCTGTATAGAGAAAAAAGTCTAGAAGGATATGGCCCCAAATGTTCACATCTCTACATTGGGGAAGGGGGATACAGGCAATTTTTTTTTCTTTTGCATGCTTGTATTTTCTAGGCTGCCTCCAATGAACGCGTATTGCTTAATTTATTAGATGTAAAATAAAATGCTTCAGAAACACAGGGGTCTCAGGCACTCCCTTGCTTCTCCCAGTAAATAAAAGAAATTTTATTGCCTGAGGCAACTGTTAACTAGAACCCGGTCTTCGTATTCTGCTTCTCTCCTACCCTGCCTACTTCTCTATCCACTCTGTCCTCCCAGGATTCCAATTAAAAATGAGCATATCAGGGGTGCCTGGGTGGCTCAGTCACTTGAGCATCTGACCCTTGATCTCAGCTCAGGTCTTGATCTCACAGTTGTGAGTTCAAGCCCTGCATTGGGCTCCGTGTCAGGGTGTGAAGCCTACTCATAAAAAAAAAAAAGAGAATGAGAGAGAGGATATCAGCTTTGAGAAGAGAAGAACTTGTCAGCTTCAGAGGTGGCAAGTGGGATGGGGAGGTCACTAAAGCCATGTGCCCTGACCACCCCTGGCGCAGCCTGGCTGCCTGGACCCCCCATGGGCCAGCTCTCTGCAACAGCCAGTATTTCCTTTGGCACATTCCAAATTCTCTAGGCCAAAGGGTTTGGACCCTTGGCTCCTTCCTTCCCTCCCACAGCCTGCCTCTTGACTGGCCATTAGCACCTCAGGCTGAGCCGGGGCAGGGCAGGCAGAAGAGATAGAGACAGAGCCATGGCGTCTGCCTCTTGTCAGCACTGCCTGGGTAACCTGACTGCTGGAAAAGGGGTGGCAAGCACTGACTGGGGTGAGTTTGTGGCCATCCCCTGAATTCACTGGACCACAGTTGCCTGTTTTTCCTCCCACATGGCTTCCCTCCCCCGGTCCCCTCCTTGTCTCCCTGGGGCTGGGTTGGGAGCTACCTGTAGGCATGGGTTCTGGGTGGGCAGGTGCTGTGCAAGCTCAGGTGTCTGGCTCAGCAGCTCTCGGGTCCTGCAGAGGAAAGCGTGTAGGTGCCATTTAGGTGTAGGTGTGGGTATCCGTGTGCTGAGGGCTCGGAAGGGAAAGCTGGGGAACCGGAGCATCTAGTTAACCATACTGAACCAGGTTGGTGCTCAGCTGCTGTGCCCTGGCTCTTCTACAGACCTCTCGACCATTAGTTCTGGCCAGCGACCTGTTTGATGAGCAGAAGTCTGGAGGGTCCTCCTGGTAACCCCTCGATGCCAGGCACAGTCCTGGAATATCTCTCAGAGCACCTTAAGCAATAAGCCTCACGATGTCACTTTGGAGTCAGGAAGGTGATCACGACTCTACAGATGAAGAACTGAGATGGGAGGATCTAAGTTGCTGGTCCCACAGCCAGGAGAGGAAGGCTCTGGGTTCCAAGTTTCTCCTCCTCAGCCCCCTCTCCCCTCCCGCCCTTGAAACGGGAGCTCTCCCCAAAATGGAACCTTTCAAAAGCACCAAATAAATATCCAGTTCAATCAAGACAAGTTGTGTGATAAGAAAGTGAGGTCTCAGCGCCAAGGCCCATGGTCCTGGTGGTTCCCTGGGAGACAGGCTTCGGACACCATTCGTGATATCAGAGTGCCAAGGACATCCATAGGGTATGTTATTTCCTGACGGGGGCATGGCCAGTGCAAGAACACAAGGCCTCACACTTAGATGGGTCCCATGCTTGGTTAAACACTTAGCTGTCACCATCTTAAAATCCTTAACAAGTGTTGCACGTGGGCCCTGTATTTTCATTTTGCACAGGGCCCTGCAAATTATGTAGCTGGTCCTGCTTCCAGGAAAGCTTCCCGGCCACCTCTCCCTATCTTCCCTATCCCCACCTCACTGCCTCATGCAGGGCCACGACTCCACAGTCACAGTGAAGGATGCTTTCCCAACAAGTGTTTGAAACCCAACGGAACCAAAACAAAAGCCTCAAATCCATGGAATTAGCCAATAATATCTCCTCATCAAGACAAAGCCGCTCCCCCCAAGCTGATACTGCCCCCTTGAGACAGATCCCTTTTCTCTCTCAAGGTCTTACTATCATTTTTATGTGACTCATGGGTAAATTACCAGGGGCTCTTCCCCCCCCCCCCGTATTTTCTTGCATAATTTTGCAACTATTTCTGTTGCTATTGTCATTGCTAGTTGTTCTGTTTTCCCATCTCTATCCTCTCATGCCTGCTAACTAACTGTGCACACAATCATAAGGGATATTCCAGGCAGGCCAAGAACGTCTCCCAAGCCCCATCCCCAATTAAAAAAAAAAAAAAAAAAGAAAAGAAAAAAAGATGGCTTTAATACCCTAAGCTGGCTCCTGGGGTATATGTCACCCCAGGGACTGGTCGGAAGTGGATGGTCAAATATTAGCGTTGGCAGATGTCCTCCGGAAGGTCCCTAGGAGGGCTACGTGCTCTGGGAGCTGTTTGTAGCAAGTGGGCCATAATCTGTGAGATGGCCAGGCCATCTGCAGGCCATCTGAGGATAAGGAGGGAACTTGCAACTTCAATGACCCTTTGATATGCCCATCACGAGGACGAGCTCTCCTAGGGGCGCCTGGGTGGCTCAGTTGGTTAAGTGTCTGATTTCAGCTCAGGTCATGATCTCACATTTCGTGAGTTTGAGTCCTGTGTCAGGTTCTGCACTGACAGCTCAGAGCCTGGAGCCTGCATCAGATTGTGTCTCCCTCTCTCTGTCCCTCCCCTGCTCACAATGTGTTTCTCTTTCTTTCTCTCTCTCAAAAATAAATAAACTTTAAAAAATTAAAAATAAAAAGTCACCTGATTAGCAACTTTAATTCCATCTGCAAACTTACTTCCCTTTTGCTATGTAATGTAACATATTCTCAGGTACCAGGGACTAGGACAGGGATATCCCTGGGGACATCTTTGGGAGGCCATTAGTCTGCCTATCACACCCAGACACCAAAGAAAACTAATCTGCATTCGTTCTTCTGGTTATTATAGGTACCACCTGGACAGAAATGTTCAGTTATATTTGACCTTCCTTCGAGGAGAGCTTGTCCTTTTTTTAAAAAAATTTTTTTTAATGTTTAATTTTGAGAGAGAGAGAGAGAGGGAGACAGAGCAAGAGTGGGGGAAAGGCAGAGGGAGAAGGAGACACAGAATCCAAAGCAGACAGCACAGAGGCCGACACAGGGCTCAAACTCACGAAATGTGAGATCATGACCTGAGCCAAAGTCAGTTGCTTAACTGACTGAGCCACCCAGACGCCCCTCCCATACAGCCTTCTGAAAGCAGCCCTGTTGACTTCTTTACCTTAGCCCAGTGAGACCTGGGTTAGACTGCTAATCGATAGAACTGTACGACAGTAAATTTGTACTGCTGTAAGTCATCAACTTTGTGATAATTTGTTACATAAAGAGTTAATACACTGGGTCCCTAGGATTCTTATCACCAGAGTGTTTTTTTTTAATAATGTTTATTTATTTTTGAGACAGAGAGAGACAGAGCATGAATGGAGGGGGGTCAGAGAGAGAGAGAGAGAGAGACACAGAAGCTGAAACAGGCTCCAGGCTCTGAGCTGTCAGCACAGAGCCTGACATGGGGCTCGAACTCATGGACTGAGAGGTCATGACCTGAGCCAAAGTCGGATGCCTAACCAACTGAGCCACCCAGGCGCCCCATCACCAGAGTGTTTTTAACAAACAGAGCTAAGTAGCGGCAGGGAAAGGCCCTCAGGAGTACCATCGCTGCTCGCCTCACAATGAGGACACCATGGCAAAAGTGTGAATTCAGTGAAAAGATGAAAAACATCCTTTGTTCTTTGTCCTTGGGTTGTCCCACAATCCAAGTAGATCCCTCATTTGGGAGGGACTCCATTAAGACCTACCCCGTAAAGACCTACTAAAGCCAGAAGCTACCAAGTTTTCCCTTCATCCTATCAAAGCTAAATGATTCTATGTATTAGATATAGCACGAAAGTGATTATATTGACTACAGATACACAGAGGAATAATGGATGATAATACATAAACACATACTATTTATCCTTTTAGGAAATGTTGGCATGTTTAATGTGGCTCACTCTAGAACCAGCAGCACTTAACCTTTTTAAAGTCACAGGCTCCGTTGGGAATCCAACATGCACAAAATCTATTTCAGCTCGTGAAGCCCCTGAAGCATCCAGCCCCAGGCCGGAACCCCCGCTCTAATTGCTAGGCCAGCTGAGGGAGGCAATCTGAGGGCCGCTTCAGGCCTGTGTCCTAAAATCACTTCTCACCATGGGCTACCTACTTCCTGCCGCACATTAGGCAGACCCTGGCTCCGACCTACAAAACTCCAGAATCACTTCTAAGTACCTGTACCTCCTTCCCACTGGTCCAAGAGACCCTCAGGGTCATAGACCAGAAGCCAGTGATGGGAATAAGATGAGAGACGAATGAGGAACTGGGGAAAGGAGACATGAGAAATGAGCAGGGGGTGGCTTCTGGACAAGGCAATAGCAGCCCTGCCGGCAGAGAGACACAAAAGCATCATGCCCTGTTATGTAGTGCCTGACTACCACCGGAGTGAGGGTGGCTGAGCCCCGGCCAAGGGGAGAGATGGAAGCCCATATCCCCGTCACTGTCACCAAGAGGACAGATCTCTGCCACCAGGCATGTACCTGTGGGCACTGCTATCCTCACCCACCCCCGCTCCAGAGATGTGCCCACGTCCGGCGCCCAAATCTCTGCTGTGTAGGAAGTCAGTGTCTCTCAAGATAGTGTCACCTGGGGGTGCCCGGCAGGGCTCGGCAGTCAGAAGAACCTTCGCACAAGCCCTTACCACCCCTTGCCAATTCTGTGATCTTGGGCAAATGAGTCCTCCCTACATTCTGCTTCCTCAAATCCAAAATACAGATGATACCAGGACAAGTGGACCGTCTCTTAGCAAAGCCCTAGGGTCAGACGTGCGTCAAAATTCAGAATTTTTCAGATTTTAGAAAAGTAATAGAGCACAAAGGCATATAATGAGTCTGTCATCAAACACAAGAACGTGAGTATTCAGACTACATAGTTTAGGTCACATTTTGCTACCAAATGAGTTCATTGGATCAAGTTATCCCTCCACATCAGTTGTGAGAGAACTTTGTTTTCAAAATGTTATTGTTGTTCTTCAGAACTGCAGTTAAGACATCATGGCCCTGGTGTGCCTGGGTGGCTCAGTCCGTTAAGTGTCCGACTTAGGCTCGGGTCATGATTTTGTGGTTCACGAGTTCCAGCCCCACATCGGGCTCTGTGCCGACAGGGCAGAGCCTGCTTCAGATCCTCTGTCACCCCTCCCTGCTCCTCCTCCGCTTGCACTCTCTCTCTCAAAAACAAATAAATTAAATAAACAAAAACAACTCCCTAGGGTTCTGCTGTGTGAACTAAGAGTTACAGCGCCCCCTAGTACAGCTCATCCCTGCATCCCGGCCTGCTTCTGTCCTGGCATTCATCTCTCTGAATCTTAGCTGGCCTAGGTCTTCTCCCTTTCTAGATCCCCAGCATCCCATGGGTAGGAAGGACCGCTTGCTAACCTTTGTGTTCCGAGCACCTGGCCAGCCCTAGGCCCATGTCCCCACATGTGTGGGAAATGGAATTTAATTAGACATCGAAATCTCCCAGCCCACCGTCTCCAAGCAGGTGCAGAAAAGGGCATCTCAGAAGTGTTCCCTCATTGTTCCTGAACTTGAGCACAGATAAAAACGCTAATGTGAATATTTAGCATCCTCACAAGGGTGCCTGGAGAACCTCTTTTGCACTTCAAAATACATTTTTTTCAAAAACCCAATTGTTATCCACTAGGAATGGCGCTGGCCAGGGAGACTTAGGAGATAGCCCTTCAGCTAAAATTTATTTTATTTGAGTCCAAAATCTTCCCTCCAACCTGTAGACTAAAGAAGCACCTGGCAGACCCAGGAGGTCTGGGAGGCCAGCGTGGGCCTCCGCTTCCCCAGCGACCGCTGCCATACGTCAGGTGCACTCTGGGCAGAGGGCCAAGGGGAGATTTGCATTTAGTGCTTTACAGTTCTTCCCTAGGAAGACTCAGTCCTGAGAAGCCAGCCTGGCTGAGTTCGGAAGCTCCTGCCTGCCTCTTTGCGCTGGCATCACTGAATGAGAGAAACTGGTGGGGGCGCTCATGGAAGGCTGAGTGAGCCCTGACATCTAAACCAGCACCGGCTTCCTGAGAAGCACTCACGCTAAAAGAAAAAGGGATTTGGAAAGCACATCTCCTTTCCAAGAGAAAGGAAGGGGAAGATCCAACAGCAGGAGGAACTGAAATATCCATTTGGATTACGGTCCTCGGTGAGAAAGGTCACAGGCCCTTGCTGCCCGCCCCCCACCCCCACCCCCAGTAAGACCACCTAAGTCACGCAGCCACATTTACAGGATGCAGGTTAGGATTAACCCCTCGGCCCCCCTCAGGTGCACTGTTAACATCGAGAGCCCAGTGTCTTTCCCCCTCATTCTCATTTGTTGGTGGGTCTGAAACCTTTACCAAGGTCCTTGTATCTCAGGCAGCAGAGGAGCCTGGGTCCAGGATGTCCACTAAAACGTGTCTTGCCCCAGGACAGCCGCACCGTGCCTCCAACCGCCAAGAAGCAGGGGCATGACGGACCTGAGAAGTGTGTGCTCTTCCGGAAATGATGATGGTAAAGCTGCCGACCCTCAGAGATGAAAGGGGTCTTATTGAGGGGCTCCTGTGGCCTCTGTATGAGGAATGAACAAGCGTGCTCGACCCAGACATATCTGTACAGTGGACTCACAGCCCCAACGTGCTTGTTGGTTCTGGGAGTGATGGCGGTCGGTGCCTGGGGTAGGGGTGGGGCTGCAGGGGCACTGATGCTGGGCAGGCCGCTGCTGCACCTAATTGAGTCCTCACAGGAGTCCCCACAAAAGGAGGCTTGGGGCACTCCCGGGCAGGTGAAGGTGTCTGCCTAAGGCTGTTTGGGTCTTTCTCCAGGGGTTTTCTTCACCTCTTCCAAACAGCTCTTCCCCCAGGCACCTAAGGCAGGATCAAAGCACCTATCCTCACCCCGGCCCACAACACAAGCCTGCTCCACCCCCACCAAGCCTTCCAGGTACTATATCCTCTATATCCGCCTTCCTTCCTCTCTAGGCTCCCAGTGGAGAAACCCAGCTCTCCTAGGCGGTCTGACCCATGTTAGACGTGTTCTGAAAGCAATTCACAGGAACGTGTGGATTCCTAGGGGGAGCTGTCTGCAAGCTATTCACATTCCTAAAATGCTGCCTCTTATCAACCCTAAGGAATCTTGGGCTAGTGGAATTTCAAGCAATACAATAGGGAGGCCACACGACAACTCTGAGGCAGGGGGATGCGATGTTAAAGTGCGTCACCCCCAGGCCCCCTGCCCCTTGGACAGCACCTCCAACCCACAGGGTGTAAGGGCCACCTGTGGTGCCTGTTAAATGCAGACCCCTGGGTCCAGCTCCCAGAGGTCCTGGTTCTGCAGGTCTGGTGAAGCCCCCAAATCTGCACATTCAGTGAGCAACTCACAGGACTCCAATGCAGACAGTCTGCAGACCACACAGAGAGTACTGAAAGGCCCATCTCCTATGCCTGTGTCTCACTTTCTACCCCTTTCTGCTTTTGAAAACAGCCTCTCAAAGCTGTCTTCCCCCAGAGAGCTGGGGCAGTAGGTAGGGGAAGAGTAGCTCCCTCAGTTTTCCATGTGGATGATGTAGTCAGAATTACCCCAACTAATACTCAATACTCTGATATTTATACATACAAGTGTCTGAAATTTGCTTCAATCTAATCCGAAGGAAAAAAGAAAGTTACAAAGGACATTACTAGGACCTAATGACATTTGTCTATCCACCGTGGGTGAGATAATGCTAAGGTTAAATTCCTCGTTTTGGTAGCTGTACTGTGGTTATATTTGTTATGCGTACGAAATACGTGCTGAGGCAGTTAGAGATAAAAGGGCATGATGCCTCCAAAGTCTTCTCAAATGGCTCCGAGAAATAACACACACATATATGTGGACACAAACACGTATGGAAAATGATAAAGAAAGAAGAGGCAAGACATAAATTGCTGAGTCTGGGTGGAGTATACAGGAGTTCCCTGCACTGTCTTAGAACTCTTCAGTGTGTCTGACATCACATATCAAAGCAAAAAGTTACATGGAAAAAAAAAAAATCCCAGGCCAGTAGGGGGTGTCAGCGAGAAGGAGTCAATTCCCTGTACCTTGTCCCGGGTATGGCTTGAGGGGCACCAGCAGGCTAGCCTGAGAGCCTAGCACCATTTACAACATTGTGGGCAGTGAGGCATGAGCTGGGAGGTGCCCCCTGGATTTGTGGTGCCGCCCTGCATGTCTTGTCCTGCCAACCCCCAGCACTGAAAGGAAATGACTCCACAATCTGAGTTTGGCAATGTTATTTTTTTCTGATGGTACAATTAATATTTTTTAGGGGAGAAATCTTACAAAGAAGCAGTTATAAAATAAAAGAAAAATAGCCTTTCAGACACACATTGCCCTCATTACCAAAGGAGGGTTTTTTCTAATTTTTGTTTATTTTTTGAGAGAGAGAGAGAGAGACAGAGAGAGAGAGAGAGAGAATACGAGTGGGGGAGGGGCAGAAAGAGAGGGAGACACAGAATCTGAAGCAGGCTCCAGGCTCTCAGCACAGAGCCTGACATGAGGCCTGAACTCACAAACTGTGAGATCATGACCTGGGCCGAAGTCTGATGCTTAACGGACTGAGCCACCCAGAAGCCCCCGAAAAGAGTTTTTTATTAGGAAAGGTGTGTTACTTAAAACTCCAGAATTTACATTGGGCTTGAACGCCTGTCCTTACTTACATGGTTTGGGGGATATAAATTTAAACCATAGCGACAGACTGATTTTTCTAAAGTTCTCATTCAGTTAGAATAGAATTGTGAGAGGGGCGCCTGGGTGGCTCAGTCGGTTAAGCGTCCGACTTCAGCTCAGGTCACGATCTCGCGGTCCGTGAGTTCGAGCCCCGCGTCGGGCTCTGGGCTGATGGCTCAGAGCCTGGAGCCTGCTTCTGATTCTGTGTCTCCCTCTCTCTCTGCCCCTCCCCCGTTCATGCTCTCTCTCTGTCTCAAAAATAAATAAAACGTTAAAAAAAATTAAAAAAAAAAGAATAGAATTGTGAGAAAGAAGCAAGAGATTATATGGATCATGTGATATATAACAAGAGGATGCACATGCAGAGGTAATATTGAAAATATTGGGCAGGCCACATGGCACCAAACAGCCCAACCAATCAGAACGGGCAGAGATTTTCAGCCCTGCAGCTGGGCCAGGCATTGACCCTTAAGCTCCTGGATTGTTGGGGAGTTCCAGGAGTACCACAAAAGGCACCAGTACTCAGTATAGTATATACTTATTGAATACCAACTGAATACCGACTGAAGGAATTTTAGCTCTAATAACTGTGGTTTATTCCAATCTTCATGGGGGTATTCTAAATTTGGGTTCATATCCAGTCTATACTCAGAGGGTAGTGACTTAACTCTTCCCAGAGAGTCAGATGGAGTCAAGACACTGGAGTAATTGGAGTATAGCTCAAAAATGTTAAATGACTCACCCACTTCTCAAGAACTACTGAGCCCCACACAATGGATTTGGGGGTGGGAGATAGAGAGGGGAGACATGTGGGCATTGTTCACACTTGCTAATAAACATCTCCTTTTGCTTATAGAGCCTTCAGGGCAAAACAAATGCTTTCGGGGACACTCAAGTGAGTCATAGGCTGAGAATAGGGATGAGCTATGGTGTAACCATCTGCGAAGGCTTCTCATGAACATATTTATTAGAGGAGTGAATGACAAGCTACTTCATGAAACAGTTAAATTTTAGAAATTTATTTGTAATTTCATGCATGGGCCTTTTAAAGAAGTAACAGTATTTTCCATTATATACCCAAGCTGAGAGAACATTAAGTTGGTTACTGTACTGGGAAAAATCACAGCTGTTCCTTTGAATTATAAAAGGTATGAAGGTAGAAACTTAGTTTTTGTTTGTTTTGGTTTGTTTTGGTTTACACAGTGCCTGGTTCAAGACCATAAGTAATTAGCCGCTTGCTTGATAAATGCTTTTTGATGATGAGGTGGAGAATGCTAAGGAGGTGACCTTCCCATCTGGGTCACAGGTCGCTTTTTTTTTTTCCTGTAGCAATTATTTTGCTTAATATAAGACAGCTGTCTTCTTAGCAGGTGAACATAATGGCAGACCTCATGTAGTATTTACTTATTTTTCCCGGATGGGTGCCTGCGGCAGGGTGTTCAGCCCCTGTACAGGGGTTATGCCCCTCCCAGTAAGGGTTTGTGCCAGTCACAGGTCGCACTTACAAGCCATTGTCTCTTCAGGGAACCAAGCTAAAATCAACACAATCAAATTGCAAGTGTTGGATGACAGGAAGAAAATAAATTTAAACCTGAGTTCTAAACTCTTTTCTTGTCCCATTTCATCTCCAAGTCCATTGGTATTTGATGCCCCTCCCCCCCCCCCCCACTTTAAGGGCAATCTCAGAAAACGTCCACAATCCCACAAGACCTTGATTACCACATCAGCATCACCTACGTGTATGGAGAGTAATGACCAGCCAGCCTCTAACACAGCTTCTAAGACATCCAAAAACCACCCGCAGACCATCGATTGAGCACTTACCTTAAGTAGGCACTTCACATGCAGTGTTCGGCGGGTTTTATACAATGGCTACACTGCATCCCTGCTCTAGACATTCTCCCCAGGAGCACTTTAAAACATGGTTTTCCAAAATCTCTAGCCAAAAGCTATGGCTTTGTTTCCTTGATCCCACAGTGAGCAATTTCTCCTTAAGTGTAAGATAGTTCTTTCTAGGTTGTTTGTGCAAATACAAAGTACCTGCTGGGTGAGGTTAAGTGGACTTTTAAAGGCCCTTTTAAGTAAAATCTGAAGCAAGAGAACAGAAATCTGGACATGACTTCATCACTGAGGTTCTGTGTCACCTGAAAGATGAAGAAAATAACCAACCAAGAAAACTACTTCTCAGGGGAAAGTATGTCACCATGGAAAACCTTGGTTAAAAAACATTCTATGGGCGCCTGGGTGGCTCAGTTGGTTGAGGGTCCGACTCTTAATTTCAGCTCAGGTCAAGATCCCAGAGTCCTGGGATCAAGCCCTGCATCAGGCCCCACCTAAGATTTTTCTCTCTCTCTCCCCCTCTCTCTCCCCTGCTCATGATCTCTCTCTCTCTCTCTCTCTCTCTCTCTCAAATTAAAACAAACAACAAACAAAAAAACATTCTAAATCACGCATTTTCCATCTTCTTTTTAATTCAGTTCTCTCACGGGGGATTTAACAATTCCATGCCCAGAGAAAATCTCCCCAGCCCCACCTTACCCCCCATAAAAATCCAGCACAGCAACAGCGAGCTCTGCGAGTTCCTAGTGAGGTCTGGGTGACCTACTGCACGGACACACGTACAGGGGGACGGGCTGACCTCTGGGGCATTGAGAGAGGCTTCTTGCTTCACAATCCTTACCCCCAAATCACGTGGAAAGTTCTCTAACAAGGGAAAAAGCATTTTTTTTTAAAAGTTTGTTTATTTAGAGAACACATGTGCACACGCGTGTGTGAGCACACAAGCGGGGGAGGGGCAGAGAGGGAGGGGGTGGGTTGAGAATCCCAAGCAGGCTTCAGCGCAGAGCCTGAGGCAGGGTTCAAACTCACAAACCGTGAGATCATGACCTGAGCCGAAATCAAGAGTCCGATGCTCAACTGATTGAGCCACCCAGGCGTCAAGAGGAAAAAACATGTATTTTTATTTATTTATTTTGAGAGAAAGAGAGCAGAAGCAGGGAGGCGCAGAGAGAGGGGGAAAGAGAAAATCCCAAGCAGGCTCTGCACTGTCAGCGCAGAGCCAAATGCAGGGCTCGAACCCGCGAACTGTGAGATCAAGACCTGAACCGAAATCAAGAGTCGGACACTTAACCGACTGAGCCACCCAGGCGTCCCTGGGGAAAAAGACATTTTTAAAGTTAAAGGATAAAACTTTATCTTCTGTTAGAAGGAAAGGCCCACAGTGCCTAAACTCCTTCATTTATTCCTTCATCCATTCACCCAACACTGATATGTGAGCAGAGGCTGTGTGCCTGGTCCTGGGGAGGCAGGGGTGTCATGGAAGAGGTCAAAGCCTCACGGAAAAGGCAGACTTTTACAAATCACTGTAATGACAGCAGGATTTGAGAAAAGTTCAGGGGGTGGGAAACAGAGGAGAGAGAAAAGGCTACCATATGAAACCAGAGCCTTTCCAGGGAATGGAGGTGACACCAAAGAGGGAAAGTCAAGACAAAAGGTGAAGGAAGTCCCTGGAGTAAAGGTGTTGGCTGTCCGAGCAGCCAAGCCATCTTCTTCCTTCAAGCAGGGCCTGGATCTTGCTTGCCTCTTAATCCCCACTCCTTCCACCCCTACCACATGTGGCTTGGTGGCCAACCTTGAGTAATCCTCTGCCAATGACTGGCTTAACAAGGGACTTGGGACACAATCCTGCAAGTGAGACTGGAGGAGACATCAGGTGTGAGGTGCCCAGGAAAGATCTCTCTGTTGAGACATCAGGAAGGGATATCCTCTTTCTTCTTCTGTAGGACATTGTAACTCCATGTGCTGCCTGGCACTCTGGCAGCCATCTTGTAACCAGGAGGAAAACTAAATTTGACATGGCCACCATGGCAGAAATAAAACCTGCCATTTGATGACAGGAGTGCCCTACCTCAGAAGTACCCTACCTCAGGATTTATTATCAGTTGAAATTAGAAATTTTCCTTATCATTTAAGCCACTTAAACTTGAGTTTTGTGCTGTGGCCAAAAGCATCCTAACTGATCCGATTTACTTCATAATTTTGTGGAAGACAGCCCTCCCCTGAGGCCTCTTCACCTTTACCAGTTCATCTGTTAAATAGACAAGCTGAATCCCCAAGGGCTGTGCACAGAGCCTTCCTGTTATTTTTCCCCAGTTCTATTCATGAAAATAAAATTAATTTTCTAGCCCATGAATTAAACATTGCTTCTGCCGGCTGAAAGATTTTAGCAACAGCCTTTTGTTGGCAAGAGAAGCAGGATCCTGACATGTTCTAAAATAAGCTACGAGGAGGCAGAAGGGGAGGGGGAGAGGGTGAGGGGAGGAGGCCATTAAGAGGAAGAAGGAAGAGCTGGCAAATCCCACTCGCGTCCATCCGGCTCCTCTGGACATTCAGCCGCACTTAAGGGCGCACTTCTCTAACTGTAGCGTGGAGATGAATCAACTGGACATCTTATTAAGAGGCAGGCCTTGGGGCACCTGAGTGGCTCAGTCAGTCCGACTTTAGCTCAGGTCATGATCTCACGGTTCCTGGGTTCGAGCCCTGTGTCAGGCTCTGTGCTGACGGCCGAGAGCCTGGAGCCTGCTTCAGATTCTGTGTCTCCCTCTCTCTCTGCCCCTCCCCACTTGTGTTCTCTCTCTCTCTCTCAAAAATAAATAAACATTAAAAAAAAATTAAAAAGAAAAAGAGGCAGGTCCTGACTCAGTAGGTCCAGAATGGGGTCTGAACAGCTGTCTTTCTTTCTTTTTTTGAGAGTGAGGATATAAGTGAGTGAGGGACGGAGAGACAGAGAATCCCACGAAGGGCAGGGGGTGGTGGGGAGAAGCAGGGCTCACCCGACACAGGGCTCAGATTCACAAACCATGAGATCAAGACCTGAGCCGAAGTCAGATGCTTAACCGACTGAGCCATCAGGGGCCCCAAAGACTTTATTTCTAACAAGCCCCTGGTGACCCTGCTGCTGGCCCACAGAGCCCTCTAACCTATCCTAGTAAGCTGCGAAATGGGGAGCAGGATGTCAGAAAGAGGACTAACCTGAAATGAGGGCTAGTGAGAACCAGCCGTTTAAACTCGCCTTCAAGGGAGAAAGTGAGGCAAGGACACCGTCCCCCATCCCCATACATATGCACCTTCCAGAAACAAGGAAGAGTAGAGAACAGGGAGGGGAGTGGAGGACGGCACGCTGGGTCTGGTTTGCCTGTACTCTTGTACTCAGGCGTTTTTGTAAACGAGTCTCGGAACAGTACCTTTGAGTCTGAAATCAGATGCCCAGCCGAGATGTTATTCCTTGCCTCCCCTCAGCTCTGGACAGCCTGAGGGCCAGCCGTGCTCCACTGCCCACCTGCTCTAGGTGGCTGCCCCAGGGTCTTTCCTGGAAAACTTCAGACTCACTTATCCCACCGGCAAGTGTCTGGCCTAAAAATTTCACTCCAGACCATTTGATCATAGCAGGAATTGTTGGTGCGTGTGATGGGCTGAGAGGAGAAGGCGAAAGTCAGGGAGAGGTTGAGGGCAGCCTCTCCACATGCCCCATCCTGCTAGTCCCCAGGAATCTTCCTTGCCCTGCATCTGGCCCCTGACCACCTCCAGCCTCACTGGACCATCAGGTCCTTGAACCGGCCTTCTCTGTCTCTCCTCACCCCTCCCCCCAATGCCATCTCACCCAAACCCCTCCACCAGCCAGCCCCAGCCTCGGGCCTCCTGCCAGGCTCAGTGCAGCCATCTCTTCCTGCGGGGAGCCTCCCCAGCTTCCCCAGGCCAGCACTAACTAATGCTGCCTTGGCATACGGTGCACCTGTCCGTCTCTCCAGTTGGCCTCTAAGTGCCATGAAGTCGGGGATAGAGCCAACGCCTGGTAGGTAATGGGTGAGTCATAAACATTATCCAACAAGGGAATTAAATAATGGTTCTCAGCCCGGCTGTGCATCGGAAATATCCAAATGGAAAAGAAGAAAAGAGAAGGGAAGGGAAGGGAAGGGGAGGGGAGGGGAAAAGAGGGGAGAGGAGGGGAGGGGAAGAGAGGGGAGGGGAGGGGAGGGGAGGGGAGGGGAGGGGAAGAGAGGGGAGAGGAGGGGAGGGGAAGAGAGGGGAGGGGAGGGGAAGAGAGGGGAGGGGAGGGGAGGGGAAGAGAGGGGAGGGGAGGGGAGGGGAGGGGAGGGGAGGGGGGAGGGGGGAAGGGAAGGGAGGGGGGGAGGGGAGGAGAGGAAGAAGCCAGGGCATCACTCCTAGAGATTCCAATTCTGGTGAGGGCTGAGGCTTCCAAAAATTGCAAAGGATCCCCAAGTGATTCTGACGTGCAGCCTGTTTTGACAATCACTGGAATGGAAAAAAATGAATGAATTCGTGGATGGATGAGTATGTGACTACATGTACAACTGTGAGGACCTCTCTTGTGGCCACTGGCACACATAATGAACAAAGGATGGGCATTTCTGGGGGGGACACAGCCGGTACCTGTTGTGGGGCCACTACCCCATTGCCTGACGAAATAAAATCAGAGGCAACAGCCTTGACCCCATGACCAAGGCTTTCTGACAATGAGGGTGCTGGAACAAGGTCCAGCCTCCAAAGGATGAACTAAACAGAGGGAAGGAGATAAGGGAAGCAGTAAGGGAATGTGGGCCCAGGCACAGGGATAACATTTCCTCTGTGCTGCTTGCAGGCCAAGTTCTTTTTTTCTTTTTCTTTTTCTTTTTGTTTTTTTAACTCCAGTAGTTAATATACAACGTTATATTAGTTTCAGGTATACAATATAGTGATTCAACACTTTCTTTTTTTAAAAAATTTTAATGTTTATTTATTTTTGAGAGAGAGAGAGAGAGAGAGAGAGAGAGGGAGGGAGGGAGGGAGGGAGGGGCAGAGAGAGAAGGGGACAGAGGATCCAAAGCAGGCTCTAGGCTCCAAGCTATCAATTAGCCCGACGTGGGGCTCAAACCCACAAACTGTGAGATCATGACAGGCACCCCTGATTCAACACTTTCACACATCACCCTGTGCTCATCACAGGTCAGCCCAAGTTCTTTACTGCATTGTTTCATTTCCCTCCAGCTGCAATACTGTTGTCCTAGTAATTAACCTCACTGCACACCTGGGGACACTAAGCTTCGGGAAGGTAGTCATCTGCCCAAGGCTGAACTTGGGAGGCTTTTTTCTTTAAGCTTATTTATTTATGTTTAGGGCTGGTAGGAGCAGAGAGAGAGAGGGAAAGAGAGAATCCCAAGCAGGCTCTGCACTATCAGCGCAGAGCACAATGCAGGGCTTGAACCCACAAACTGTGAGATCATGAGCTGAGCACAAACTAAAAGTCAGACACTCAACCAACTGAGCCATCCAGGTGCCCCTGGGGGCTGGGTTTTGATCCCAGACCCTCACTCCAAAGCCCATACTCTTAACCTCAGGGCTAAGAAACCATACATGAGACAGCAGGGACAGGTAGACTGCATGCCAGAAACTAAAGAATGTCAAAATACACACTCATTGAGAATAATGTCACCCAAAGACATCACTGTGTTTTGCAAAATCCTAACCATGGCTATGTCATCCTTTTGTAAATCGATCAATGGCTTTTCCAGGCAATTATTATAATTTTATATCATACACAAAACTAGACAAGGCAAGAACAAAAATGTTACAGCAAGGTCATGATGAAACATTTGGATTTAAAGGCTGTGCCTTGGAGCGCTTGGGTGGCTCAGTGGGTTAAGCGTCCCACTTCGGCTCAGGTCATGATCTCGCGGTTCATGGGTTTGAGCCCCGCATCGGACTCTGTACTGACAGCTCCGGCTCAGGTCATGATCTCGCGGTTCATGGGTTTGAGCCCCGCATCGGACTCTGTGCTGACAGCTCGGAGCCTGGAGCCTGCTTTGGAATCTATGTCTCCCTCTCTCTCTGCTCCTCCCCTCCTTGTGCGCTCTCTCTCTCTCTCTCTCTCTCTCTCTCAAAAATAAACATTAAAACAAATTTAAAATAAATAAATAAAGGATGTGCTTTTTACATTTGAGCCCCAAGTGCTCCAAGTCCCAGACAGACGATGAAGCCAGTGCAGATTTCATGACACTGGCCCCCATCGTGGGAGGTAATAACAGCAGGCAGCACTGAGTGTCTACTCTCTGGCAGGCACTTTCCTATGTGCCCCAGTTCTGAAAACAACTTTCAGCTCAGTATCACCGCCCCCCTTTCACAGACAAGGAAGCCGAGGCTCACAAACTGGAAGGGGACATGTATGAGGCTGAACTAGGGGCAGCACATTCATTCCAGCCCTGGTTTCTACTCTGTAGCACTCTTTCTCATTTCCAGATCACAGTACAGTCTGCAGGGACCTTGACCAGCTTTAGAAAAAACTGAGTTAATAATGTTAACCTCAAACCTATATTTATACTTGGCGGGACTATTAAGCCAGCAAAAGCAGACTGTCTTCTCTCCTGTTTTGCTGCACGCCAGCCTTGGGTAAGGCTCTTAGAGCTTGCCCATTTATTAAAAATGCAACAGTTGCAACAATGGGCTGGGAATTACAGATTTAAAAAAAGGAAGACTCTTTTTCATTTTTCATTTTTTTAGTAGTTTAATTGAGCATTAAAGTTTTTTTTTTTTTTTTTAACATGACTCAAGAAGACCGGGATGGGAGGAAAAAAAAAAAACACAAGTCAAAACTGAGACTTGTTAGAGATTTAGAAATGATTGGGCTGTGCTCAAAAAACCCTAAAGAAAACGCCAAAGACCAGGTGAGTTGTCAGCTAAACAAAAAGATTCTTATCTACAGAATAGTGACCTTTTGGAGGAAAATAGGAGGAAGACAGAATCAAAGAGAAGGGAATGGGGGAGGGAGGAAAGACTAGAAGGGATGTGTTCATTTCTCTTTGGGAATTTTGAGAAAGAACCTTTGTTTCCAAAGCCAAAGCACTCTTTTCCATACAAGAGAGGCAACAAAGCCAAGTTCTGTGCCAGCATTGCAGAATTCATTGTGCTGTAGGAGGACCTTTTTCCCTTCTATTAAAGAAAAAGAGCCAATATCAGGACCAATAATAATGGCAGCTAATAATTATTGAACACCAACCAAGAGCAAGGTACCATGCTATGATTTACACACCTCTCAAATTTAGAGCAAGAGGTATTAATATACCCATTTTACAGGTGCGAAAACTGGAGTTTAGAGATGTTAATTTGTCCAAGGTCATGTAGCTGGTAAGTAGGAAAGCAAGGATTCTTGCTCAGATAGGTCTCTCTCTCCTGAGACACACTCCCCCTAGAAAATACGGAGGCAAGCCAGAAGTCTGAAGTCACACCTTCTTGGGGCTCTGTGACAACTGTAGGGACTTGATAGAAAAAGAAGCACAACCCAACAAAGACATCAAGAGGATCCCAAGTCGTGGAGTGAGTTTACTCAATGCCTGACAGAAGACAGCTCATCTTTGGGCAACTCTCGGAATTGCACAGAATTTGATTGGTGGACCAGCACTCTCCAAACCCCAGCCTCTCCCAATGCTCCCTTTGCCCCGCCCCCCGGAGTGCTTTGTTAATCCCTGCCCCCTCCCAGCTTCCCCCCCCCCCTTAGGCTAGCTTCCTCCCCATAGGCTAAACCCCACTTCAGAGAGTCCAGAAGCTCCAGCAAGGGCACCAGGGAATCCGGAATAGCCTCAATGGTTTGCCCCAGGACTGGATGGAGGAAGGGAGCAGGGTTACAGGGCTAATTACTGTTCGCATGCCTCATACTTCCACTGAAGTTGTCCCAAGAGGACACAAAAGCTATGATGTCACCATGAAATACACTTAGGGGACTCAGTGACACTTAGAGAGAAACCAGAAAACTCCTTGACATTTCTGGAAACCAACAGCAGAATACCCGGAGACAGGCGAAACCAAAGCCTTCTGGAAAGGAGCCCGGGACTCTTAATACCATGACTCCTGCCACTCACTCTTCTGTCCCACTCATGTTGGGACTCAGGGCATGGACTAACTGCGCCTTTGGCCAAAAACTCTCAAAGCAGGCACTTTTGTGAGCTCAGGCCTGCAGGTGAAGATTTTTCTCCAACTCAGTTGGAGTTTGTGTTCTGTCCTTGAATCAACTTGTTAACTCATCCCTCAGGACCTGTGGCATCAAGAGCATTCTGTCCTGGTAGGCTGCCCACTTAGGAAACTGCAAGGAGAAGAAGGGAAACAACTCGCTCTGGTCCCAAGGAGAGTCATAAAAGGGTAGGGGGTTAGGCAACAGAGGAGGCTGGGCAGGATAACTGGATGGACCTTTCATGGAAGACATTCTCCCACTCCACAAATCACGCTGCACACCTAACACACAGTCCCTGCTGGGTGCACTGCATCAATGCCTCTTGTTCCCAGGGCAACCTCACCTGGGATGAAGGGTGGCAAGCAATGGATGGGCTAAGCCAATTTCCTTGACAACTTAGGTCCCTGAAGCCGATGAGCAGCCCGTTAGCGCATGAACTCAGTCCTAAAGCTGGATAGAGCCAGTAGCAGAAGTGGGTGAAACAGGGTATCCAGTGGGGGAAATTTGTGGCTCAAGACCCCAGGGCTTTCACTGAAAATAACCCTATCTACCATAGTGATCAGCACAACAAATCTTAGCTCATCTCTGTCTCTCCTTCTTCTCTCACAAAATGTCCATCAGATAAGATTCATTTGTTTAGAATGTTTCTAAGTCAAAATTTTGGACTGTGAAACCACAACAGCCACCACTACATGCCCTTTTTTTCTTTTCTTTCTCTCTCCCCCCATCCTTCTCTCTCCCTCACTCCCTCCTTCTCTCTTTCTCTCTCTGTTTCTCCCTCCCTCTCTTTCTCTCTTTCTTTCTTTCTCTCTGTCTCTCTCTCTCTCTCTCTCTCTCTCTCTCTCTCTCTTTCTAGTGATGCAATGAAGCACAGGTAGGGAGAGAATCAAGATTCAGAGAACCGAGCTGATGAAAGGTAGCTAAGGCAGAAGACAATGCAGGAAGGTACAAGAGTGGGGTTGGCAACATCACCCACAGAGGGAAACCAGAATCCTGCAGTGTGTTGGCTTTTCTGGGGAAGCTGAAGGAGTTTGGGGCTGAGGGAGGCATCTCCCAGCCAAGGTCGTTCAGAAACAAAGATTCTGCCTTCACTACAGAGAAGAGCCTAGAAAAGGCAGAAGTGACTTGGCAAGCCTGGAGAGGAGGCCATGTCCTTGTGGCTCCTGGTGGGGTGCCAGGGTCAGCAGGCCTTGGGGGCTGTAGGGGGTGGAGCCTGTGGGTCCTCCAGAGCTCCGGGTATGTAAGGAAATGTTTTAAGTGCTCACTTCTCTCTGAGCGCTCTCTGACACTGCAGCTATTAAGACTAAGCTTTAATCCCCTGGAGGCAGGTGGACTCTGAAGTCCAATGGCACAATCTGAACCCCTGGAAAGGGAGAGAGGAGCTCCACAGAGGCTCTGGGGCTGTAAGGGCTTTAAATGGCAGTGTGGGGGGTATGTTCACGAAGCAATGGCTGAGCATCTTACAATCTAGTCACTTGGAGATAAGGGATGAAGGAGGATAGAGAATTAAACCAATACATGATCACAAAGACGATGGTGGAAAGGACACAGAATTGAGGAGGTGCAGGGTGCCTGGGTGGCTCAGTTGGTTAAGCATCCAATTCTTATTTCAGCTCAGGTCATGATCTCACGGGGTTGAGATCTAACCCCCGGTCCAGCTGAGCATGGCACCTGCTTGTGATTCCCTCTCTCCCTCTCTCTTCTGCCCTTCCCCTGCTTGCTCACTCTCTCTTGAAAGAAAGAAAGAAAGAAAGAAAGAAAGAAAGAAAGAAAGAACTGAGGAGGTGCACTGACTGGGGAAGGCATGAGCAGGGGGTTGCCAAGGGCTTTTGTGGAACTTCAAAAGGCTTCATGGAGCATCTGGCTGGCTCAGTTGGTGGAGTAAGTGGCTCTTGACCCCTGGTAGTGAGTTTGAGGGCGTGCATTGGGTGTGGAGCTTACTTAAAGGGGGGAGAAAAGGCTCCATGGATTCCCAAAGACCCCCCCCTCTCACCATCCCTCTCTCAGTCACACCCCCTAAGAGTTACACCATTCTAGATGGGTTCGCTTCCAACAGGGGCTATAGGGTTTCAAGGGAAGGCTTGCAACCAGAGTGGCCCTTTATCAACCTCGGCATCTGAAGCTGGCACTGTACCAAATAAGCTTTGCAGAAAGAAGTCTTCTTATTATCTTCCTTCGTTTTCCCCTCTGGAAATAAAAGCAGGTTGTGCTTCTCCTGCCCCTGATCCTTGGAGATGCCCGAAATGGGAGCTGAAAGGGCTTCTTGGATAACTTCATCAAGTTCTCAGCCTGGGATATCAATGCCTGCACCTTCTGTCCTGGCTATTGCCTCTGAGGTGATTGAAGTCAAAACCCATTACTGGGGCCAGGGGGGTTCTGCGGTGGTTCAGAGGCCAGCAACTTGGGTCGTGTAAGGCAGGCACTGAGTTTCAGGGGCCCAGGAGATCAAGGAGTGGGTGGGTGCCCTGGTCCACTCTTGGGCTCCCTCCCCTGCCAACAAGGACGGGGGGGGGGGGGTTGGCTAGGAAGAACGGCGGTGGGAGAGTCACAGATGCGGCGACAGCCCCGCACCTGCCAGAATAAGTCAGGGCCTGGAGGAGGCTCTCCCCAGCCACAGTTAGAGCTCTGTGCTGGCGACAGAGCGATCTCGCCAAGGTCTCGGTTTGCTCGCCAAGAAACTTCTGGGACCGTGTAAGTGCAACTGGACATAGCAGATCACGGAGGGGGCAGAGGCAGGAGCCTTGCGGGGACAGGAGGGAAACTGGTTTCATCCATCTCACGCGCGAGAATCAAGACCGTTCCTATGCCGGATCTCTCCACCTTCCTCCACTCCCTTTCTTGTCCTTAACTCGGCCCCAAGGTCCGCGGCCCGCGGAGGACACTGAGAACCTGAAAGGCGGCAGATAGGAGGACCCCAGGGACCAGCACGGACGACACAACAATCCCGCCCGTCCTCCCTCCCCGGAAGCCTCGGCCAGCCGGCGCCCAGCACGTCCCTCGGCGCGCCTCTGCACCCAGCGGTGGACCGACCGGACTCCGGGTCCCTCCCGCTCTCCAACCAAGAGTCGGCAAATGCGCCCACTTAGCCAGACAGCGGAGAAGGGAGAAGTTGCAAAGACCTGGACTGAGATAGCAGCCCGTCCCAAGGGCCGACCACTGCAGGGCAAAGGGGCCGGGCGCGTGGGGGAAGCGAGCGGAGTGCGGACAGGGCTCCCCGCACCCGGCAGCGGAGCGGCGGCCGGCGACTCCGCGCGCCCCGCCGTGGCCTGGCCACGGCGCCCGGGGCACAGGGGGCGCCGGCGGGACTTACCCCAGAGCAGGGTGAGCAGCTTGGCTTTGGGGATAAGGGCCAGGGAGTACACGGCCCCCAGGTGGAGCAGGCTCATCAGGACGACGTTCCTCCAGACGACGATCTGCCGCTGCCCGCGCCCGCCCAGTCTCTGCGGGTCGCCGCCGCCTTCCGAGACTTCGATCCTCGCACGGATCTCCTCCTTGGCGTTGCGGAAGGGGACCTGCCTCCCGTCGGCGGCCGGGCCGGGCATGGCTGGGGAGAGGTGGGCGCCCGAGGCAGCGGCAGCGGCAGCGGCAGCGGCAGCAGGCAAGCGCTTGGCCGGCGCGGAGCTCTCCGGTGGGGGCGGGGGCTTCTGCCTTTTGGGGTTGGGGAGGGGTGGTCTCTGCACTCCCGTCCCCGCCTTCTCGGCCCTTCTCTGGTTCCTGCCCTCTTCTTCGGGCGCTCAGCGGGGACTAAGGATGCCAATCTGGGCGCCCGGCATCTGTTGCTGGCGAATCACCGCGGCGGCTGCTGGGGCCAAACTCCGCTGCGAGGAAGAGGAGGCGAGCGCAGGGGGCGGGAGGGGGCGCGGAGTTGGGGGAGGGCGCGCGGAGAGGGAGCGGGAGGGAGCCCTAGGAGGGAGTCGAGGAAGGAAGACCTGCATAGCTACAGCCAATCAGGACGGCTTGTGGGGCTCTTAAAGAGGAAGGCGCCCTCCTGGCCTCCGCTGCCCCGGGCTCCCGTGAGCGCGACGGGCGGGCGCGCGGGGTAGGCGCTTGGCCCCTCCGCCCGAGGGTGGGGGCATGTGGCTCCCCCGCCAGGGAGCCTGCAGCGCGGCTCACGGCACTTTTGTCGTTTTTGTGTGCTTCTCCAGTTCCAAAAAATACCTTTCCCTTTTGAAAATACTTTGTTTTATTTTGTTTTTTGTTTTTGTTTTTTTTTTTTTTGAAGCCACAGTTCACTCGTGTTGGCGGATTTAAAATACTTGCCTGGGCTCGCAACACAGGTTAAGGCCATATCCGAGATGAGAATCAGAAGCGCACGCGTCTGCAGGTTCAACTGGCTCCTTGGGCCAGTGGAGGGATGGAGGCAGCTGCTCAACTTTTAACAGGCAGCCGCAACCACACACACAGTAGGTACTCAATTAGTGCCTTTTAGATGATACGTGATTTAGTAGCCACCAGTGCCCTGTCCACCGCGCAGCCCATCCGCGGCGGAGCTCTGCTTACGGCTAACTCTGGACTAATCAGCGCCCTTCCGGACTCCGCTGATGGAACAGTACCCTAAAGTCAGCACCGTTGTGAACGGGGCTTTAGAAAAATCACCCAGAACGTTCCAAGGAAAATTACCCCGTGAAAAACTTGTGTTTGTTCATTCCTCTCTCGCAGACAATTCAGAGCTGTTCAGAGGGAGCCCTAATTGCACAGAAATGCTGACGGGGTGAGCTGGTCGTGTTCTGAGCAGGTGAGACTGCACGTGTGGTAGCCGAAGAAAAAGCGCTCAGGACTGGAAATCAGGGGCTCTGAGTTCTAGTTCTGAGACGTGTGACCCGTCTTGGCTTTCCAGACACAAATTTTCTTACCCGGGAAACAGAACTAATGTTTACTCTTTCTTCCAGCTTGCAATTCTATGAATGTGAGTTTGAAGGAGTACCATTATGTTGACAAATAAGGCTGATTTTGGGGTTACCCATCCTTTCCAAGATTCCAGGAGAGGGGGAAAAATTACAAAAGAACTGGCTGCATGAAAGGGCCATACAAGAGCATCTTACTGTTAGCAGACCTGAAACAGTCCAATCAGCCAGGTTACAATAACGTCTGATTTATGGGGCGCCTGGGTGGCTCAGTCGGTTGAGCGTCAGACTTTGGCTCAGGTCATGATCTCATCACGGTTGATGAGTTGGAGCCCCACGTTGGGCTCTGTGCTGACAGCTCAGAGCCTCGAGCCTGCTTTGGATCTGTGTCTCCTTCTCTCTGCCCCTCCCCGCTCAGGCTCTGTCTCTCTCTCAAAAATAAACATTAAAAAAATACCATCTGATTTAAAACTGTATGTGGCAGTGGAATTGGGGCCCCTGAGGGGTGTTATGGTGGCGCTTCAGATGGAGCTGATACTTTAGAATGAAAGGAAATTAGCCTGGAAACTGGATAAATGTTGACATTATATAATGACTAGTGAGACAATAGAACATGAAACTAGAGGGTATAGACCTCATTATTCTGCTCAACCTGGGCTTTTTTTTTTTTTTAATTTTTTTTAACGTTTATTTATTTTTGAGACAGAGAGAGACAGAGCATGAACGGGGGAGGGTCAGAGAGAGGGAGACACAGAATCTGAAACAGGCTCCAGGCTCTGAGCTGTCAGCACAGAGCCCGACGTGGGGCTTGAACTCACAGACCGCGAGATCATGACCTGAGCTGAAGTCGGCCGCTTAACCGACTGAGCCACCCAGGTGCCCCCAACCTAGGCTTTATAATGAACCACTTTTCTTCACATGTGCCTGCTCCTACCCACTCCCATTAGACCCACATACTCCCTGCAGGTCTCTAATTCAGACTGTCCTTTCTCTCAGGGATGGACTAGTTGCTTGCCCAAAAATCTCTGGGTTATTGTAATGACTCACCCCACACACGCTCTGACCATTCGATCATTTGTGTGGGATTTATTGGGCACCTGCTACGTGCTGGGACTAGTGGACACTGGGGATACAAGGATGAATAAGCTGTCCCTGCTCTAAAGGAGCTCCTCATCTAGGGGGGAAGACAGAGCAAACAAATGTAACCTCTTGGCTATGACCTTCAAAGGGCAGGAAGATCCAGCCCATTAGCTGGAAAAAAAGTTATTTTATATCAAGCATACACAACAAGAGTCTGGTGGGGGGGGGGTAGGTAGCAAAACAGTTATTTACTTAACCCCTGGGTACATTATCTGTTAGATAAGCTACTCTATCTTGAATCTGTCTTGAATGAACATCTTCCTCTCTTCCCTCCAAAGGTTCAGCTTGGGTTGGGCCACTCCTTTCAGCAGGTTGGACTCAGGATGGAGAAGGGAATGTTTGTATGTGTTGGGGGGAGGGGCAAGTGCCCATGAGGTCTTTCAGACCTCAGAAGGATGACTGAAGAAAAATGGTTCTTCCCTATCTAATTTCAGAGTGAAACCTCTACAGATATAAGATATACTCTTCCTAATAACTTTCCCCTGTAGCATATTATGCTATCAGGGCTAGTATCTCTTTTCTTAGCTTCTGGTCAAGACCCCAGACATGGATGAGTGTTCATTTCATCCCTTAATGGGGGCAAATGGGATAGTAACCTTTATCCTGTCAAACAAATAATTACCAAAAAATGTGGTAAGAGCCCTAATAGTGGTATATATAAGGCAAAGTGGAGATACAAAGGAAGGAAGAGGTAGGGGGAAAGGAGAAAGGGTGGTATCTTGAGTAAGGATTTTTTTAACTTGGATTTTTAAAGTTTTTTTTAAAATTGTGGTCAGTATGCATAAATCCCAGCATTTTTAAATGTTCAGTTCAGTAGTGTTAAATATATAATAAAATAAATATATACATCTCTAGACCTTTTTCATCTTTGCAAAACTGAAAGTCTATGCACATGAAAACAATTCCCCATTTCTCCCTCTCCCTAGCCCAGCAATCATCATTGGATTTTGTGTTTCTATAAGTTTGACTATTCTAGATACCTCATATAAGTGGAATCATACAGTGTTTGACTTGTTGTGTGACTGGCTTATTTCCCTTAGCACCATGTCTTTAAGGTTCATCCATGTTGTAAAATGTGTCAGAATTCCTTTCCTTTTCAAGGCCAGATAATATCCCATTGTATGTATTTACCACATTTTGCTTATCCATTCGTCTATGATGGGCACTTGGGGTTGCTTCCACCTTTTGGCTCTTGTGAATAATGCTACTACGAACATAGGTGTGCAACTATCTCTTTGAAACTATGCTTTCAATGCTTTTGGATCTATATCCAGAAGTAGTATTGGTGGATTTAATGGTAATTTTATTTTCAATTTTGGGGGGAACTCCATACTGTTCCCCGTAACAGCAGCACCATTTACATTCCCACCAACAATGTGCAAGAGTTTTCATTTCTCCACATCCTCACTGATGCTTGTCATTTTTGTTGGGTTTCCTTTGTTTTTTGGATTTTTTTTTTTTTTTTTAGATTACAGCCATTATTCTAATGGATTTGAGCTGACATATCATTGTAGTTTTGATTTGTATTTCCCTAATAGTGATGTTGAGCATCTTTTCATGGGCTTGTTGGCCATTTGTATGATATCTTTGGAGAAACGTCTATTCTAATCCTTTGCCCATTTTTTAATCAGGTTTTTTGTTGTCGTTCAGTTACGGGAGTTCTTTTTACACTCTGGATATTAACCCCTTATTAGATAAATGGTTTGGAAATATTTTCTCCCATTCCATAGGTTGCCTTTTCACTGTCGATTGTGTCCTTTGATGCACGGAAGTTTTAAATTTTGATGTAGTCCAATGAGCCATTTTTACTTTTGTTACCTGTGCTCTTGGTATCGTATCTAAGAAATCATTGCCAAATCCAATGTCATGAAGCTTTCCCCCTGTTTTCTTCAAAGACTTTTTTAGTTACTTCATACATTTAGGTCTTTAATCCATTTGGAGTTAATTTTTGTATCTAGTATAAGATAAGGGTTCAACTTCATTCTTTTGCATGTAGATATTCAGTTTTCTAAACACCGTGTGTTAAGGGGACTCTCCTTTTCTTTCCCTAAATGGTCTTGGCACCCTTATGGAAGAACATTTGACCATACACTTGAGGGTTTATTTCTGGACTCTATTCTATTCCACTGGTCTTCATGTGTGTCTTTATGCCAGTACCACATTGTTTTGATTACTGTAGCTTTATAATACATTTTGAAATCAAGAAGCATAAAACTGCCAACTTTTTTCTTCTGTTTCAAGATTCTTTTGGACATTTTGGATCTGTTAAGATTCCATATAAATTTAGGATGGATTTTTCTATTTCTGCAAAAAATTCCACTGGGATTTTGATAGAGATTGCAATATATCTGAAGATCACTTTGGTTAGTATTGACGCCTTAACAGTATTAAGTCTCCAATCCAAAAACTTGAGATCTCTTTCTATGTGTCTTCTTTAATTTCTCTCAGCAACATTTTGTAGTTTTCAGTGTATAAGTCTTTTGCCCCCTTAGTTAAATTTGCCAAGGAAGGATCTTCAAGGAGTGCTCTCTAATAGAAATATAATACACACCACAAATTCCAGCCACATGTATAAATTTAAATTTTCTAGTAGCCACATTAAAAAAGTAGAAAAAATAAATTTTAGTAGTTTGTTTAACCCAATCTATCCAAAATATTATCTTTTCATTGTGTAGTCTATATAAAATTATTAAGACTTTTACACTTTTCCCCACACTGTACCTTCAAAATCCATTGTTTATTATTATGGCAGATGTTATTATAACATGTTAATTCGGGTTACCACATATCAAGTGCTTAATAGCCATGTGTGGCTCCTGGCTACCATCTCATAGAGCACAGTTTTGAAGGATAAGTAGTTTATCAGACAAATAAATGGCAGAGGACATTCCAGGTAGAGAAAATGGTGCAAGCGAAAGCTTTTGCATTTGGCATTTAGGGGCGTGTCTGAAATATCTGAGGTGAAAGTAGGGAAACAGTAGGAGATGAAGTTGAAATGCCATGCAGTGGGCAGCACATGAAGGTAGGTGGGTTTCATGAATGTCATGCCAAAAGAGCTATGTGGTAGGTGAGGGGAGACATGGGAAAGCTTTATGAAGCATAATAATGTGATCAAATTTGTATTATAGAAAGACCACTCTAGAAGAGGTGTGGAGAGTGACGTGATTGGAGGTAGAGAGAGGTAGGACTGAAGGCAAGGGGACCGGTTAGGGCACTGTTTTAAGAGTCTGGTCAAGTGATGATGAGGGTCTGAAGTAAGGCAAAGGCACAGATTCTGGAGAAGAGGTTATGGAGAGGAGGGATAAATCCAAAGAAACTAAAATGGAAGAACCAGCAGGCTTCATGCTTGATTGAACATGAAGGGGAGGAATAAAAAATACTGGATCCTTTTTGGCTCTCTGGATTTGGTATTCAAGTGAAAGACAGGGTCACTTATTGAGATATTAAATCTGTGCTTATATTTTTGTAAAATAATATACTTAATAATACTTAATACTTAATAATAATACCTACTTTATAGTATTCTTGTGGCAACTAAAGGTTAGCACAGAGCCTGGCAGGTAGTAAGGACTCCATAAATATTAATCATCATCATCACCATAATCATCTAATCATTTTTTGAGATTGGGACTGAAGAAGCAGGAGCAAGTTAAAAAAAGGAAAAAAAAGGTCCTGTGTTGTCAGACATCCAAATAGAATGTTCAGTAGGTTGTTGAATACATAGGCCTGGAGCCCAGCGAAGACGTAGGCTGGAGAGAACATCTTAGTCATAACTGAATAGAGTAAAATCTAGCAGTGGAAGCAGTTGCCCTGGGAAGGTAGGAAGGATTCTGGGTAGAATTCTAGTGAAGTGCTATTCATGAGAATGGCAAAGAAAAGGAAGCCTGTGGCATGGATTGAGAAGATGGAAGAGTTAGGAGAATCAGCAAAATGTGGGAGAGGATTCACAAAATCGCATGTTATAGAGAAGCTACTAAGGAGGGAGAATGAGGAGCCCACTACATACAAAGGTCATGGCTGACTTGTGCCGAGGCCTTTTCAGCGAGTTATGGGAAAAGACCTTACACAGAAGTTTAAGAATGAGGAAGAGGAGACAAGCATAGCATATATATGGAAATCAGTTTTTCAAGAAGCTTGAAGCGAAGGGTAAAGAAACCGAAACTGAGTGTGTGTCTGAGTGTTCAGACAAGAGGGATTTTTTTTTTTTAATTTTTTTTTCAACGTTTATTTATTTTTGGGACAGAGAGAGACAGAGCATGAACCGGGGAGGTGCAGAGAGAGAGGGAGGGAGACACAGAATCAGAAACAGGCTCTGAGCCATCAGCCCAGAGCCTGACGCGGGGCTCGAACTCACGGAGTGCGAGATCGTGACCTGACTGAAGTCGGACGCTTAACCGACTGCGCCACCCAGGCGCCCCACAGACAAGAGGGATTTGAGCACACTTATTGGCTAGCAGAAATATAATGAAAGGTCAAAGGTCAAAACCATGAGGAAGGGAATGCTTGATGGAGCTAGTTTCCTAGCGTTGGGGAGGGGGTTAGGCAGGATGGGATGGAGTGATCAGATGGTTGAACTTTGAGCAGAGGGACAGCTTGTTCTTGGAGACTGAAAGGAAATGAGGATGAGGGCAGATAGAGCTTTTAGAGCCAGTAAAGTGAAGGAGGGTGCCATGACAGCCTGTTTCTTCTGAAGGGAAAGGTCAGATCATCTGCTGGGTAAGCAGAGTGGGAATTTGGTAGAGAGCTGCAGAAAGGTGATGAAGGCTTCCAAGAGCTATTGAGCAGAACGAAAGAGGAAGCTGAGCAAGAAATGCTTAAAAGATTGTTGAGCCAAATTAAGGGCCCAACCAAGAATGGATGCTCTAAGCTTAAAATGGCATCATGATGTCTGCACAGTAACGGTTACACAGCCTAACTCAGCAGTCTGATGGAATATCCCAATTGAAGTAGGGATGGGGATTTAAAAAAAATTTTTTTTATGTTTATTTTTGAGAGAGAGAGTGGGGGTGGGGGAGGAGCAGAGTCCTCCCCCCCCAAACCCCCCCATGTGGGCTCAAACTCCAGAGTGAGATTATGACCTGAGCCCAAGTTGTACACTTAACCAATTGAACCACCCAGGTGCCCTAGGGGTGGGGTGAGGACAGGAGAGTCAGGTAACTGAGGTGCTGGTGATAGAGAAGTTTGTATGGAGTCCAGGCTGGAGAAAGGAGAAGGAAATGTGATCAGAAGGAAGCTAAGAACTCATATATAGTAGAGAAATCAGAGGCAACAAGGTTTTGAAAACAGTTGAAGAGCCGATTTCTGTTGGGGAATGAGAATAAAGGGAGTAATTGGCACTGTGCTCCAAGAGTGGGATTTGGGACTTAAGACCTATAGTGGTAGAAGCGTTTTCACTGCTTTTCCAATGATCAGTTCCAAGGTGAGGCCACAGGATTATAGTGGAGGTGGCTGTCCCTGGGATGAGCAGGTCAAAGGTAGACTGGTGCTGAGGAGGTTGAGGTTTACTGGACAGGACCTTCACAGGAGTTTGAAATCACACAGAGTGGTTGTCCAGATTTAGCTGAAGAAGATTGTGAGCCAGGTGCTCAGTGGTTTGGGTCACAGGGGGCTTCCTAAACAAGGACAAGGCACAGCTCTCAATTGTCAGTGAACGCTTCCAAGATTATGTGGGTATTTCATTATTTTTTAATCACCTAGAGAGATGGACTTGATGCAGTTATGAAACCTGCCTGACCTGGAAGCCAGGGTGTGTTTGAGGGTTCCAGACTGGGTGGGTTGGAGGGATTCAGGCCTTCAAAGAACAAATTCTAGCCACACCAGGCAACTGTGAAATAAAATCACAGTTTTATTTACCACGGTATCAGAGGTAATCATGCAAGGCAACTCCCTTGGCCTAAGGAAGGGATTCACCCTGCAGCTCTTGTGGAATTAAAGGAGGGGGGCGAGCCGCCTTTTGGATGAGAGGCATGGACAACAATTTCACATGTAAACAATCTTTGTGCACCTAGGGGTGAGGAAACCATTCCCAGGCTTTAGGTTAGAATAATTTCAGGGGAACATAAAGTTGGGAAGTTTGCCTCCAAGATGACCAGAAGAGTGGCTTTGAGATACAGCAACACCATGGGCTTGGTATAAAATTAGTCTTCTCAGCTTCCTCCAGTCACAGAAGGGTTGGCTTCCCCTTTTCTGTATTAAATGGATTGGAAATTTTTCTTATTGAGATTTTATAGCAGTGGATGAGGGGGGACCTGTTCCTAAAAAATGAATGATTCTATTGCTTTGGATATGAAGGGAATGAGGGGTTTTCTTTTAACAAAGCCCAGCCTTGTTGCTTAAGACCCTTCCCATATTTCCTGACCACTCTTAACAGAGTGCTACCAGGGCACCTGGGTGGCTCAGTCGGTTAAGTGTCCGACTTCGGCTTAGGTCGTGATCTCACGGTCTGGGAGTTCGAGCCCCACGTCGGGCTCTGTGCTGACAGCTTGGAGCCTGGAGCCTGCTTCAGACTCTGTGTCTCCCTCTCTCTCTGCCCCTCCCCTGCTCATGCTCTGTCTCTCTCTGTCTCAAAAATAAATAAAAACATTAAAAAATAAAAAAAAAAAAAACAAAACCAACAAAGTGCTACCATTTGGCAGCAGGAACCTATGCAGGGGAGATGGCTGGATTTGAAGGCCTTTACTTCCTAATTCTTAGAGAAGAGCATCTACTTAATGAGAAACTGGAGTACTGAAACCAACCCAAACCTGTCTCTTCTGTCGGTGATATACTGTCCTTTGCATCTTTCCAAGTTATCTTCAGTTGGAATGAAATTAACATTTTCATTCAACATCTATTTATTTGAGCCTCTCGTAGAAGCCAAGCATAAGGTCAGCTCCATGGACAGGAGTATATGGCTGTGCTCATGGAACTCAAGGTCTAGCCAGGCAGCCAGAAGGCAATCAAATCCTCACTATGAGAAGAATATACCACAAACTCTAACAAATGCTATGGAAGAATCACTAAGCATCTTTTAAGAGCCAGTCATGGCAAGTTAACATTTGTGAAAACCTACACCACACCCCCCTTTGACCAACATCTGGGTAAAACAAGGTGTACAAACCAAACCAAGCTCCTCCCCACTGTCTCTCTCTCCCTGCTCCCAAATCCCAGCTCTCTGAAATAAATGAACAATCCCTATTATTGTGACAGAAGAAAGACAGTATTGAAACGTTTTCACCCACAGCTCTTCCAGCTCTCCAGTTCCCCTTCCCCCACAAACACCCGCCCCAATTTCTTTTAGGATAGTTATTTTGGTTTCCAAGGGCAGATAAACAAGCTCTTATTTATTTCTCAGTATTAGCTGCAGTTATTGTTTCTGTTTCAATGACCTCTTTCTCTCCCTGCTGTGTCAATTACCACAGGCTGCACTTAAAAGGCAAAGGCCCCTGCTGTTCTTTAGTGGGGAGGGGGCATTTGTAAATAGAGTTCAGGAATGTCAAAAGGGTGACCCAGATTTTGCAGCACCAGAGAAAAAGCTAGTTCATTGTTGAGTATCTATGTAATCAAATGTGGCCTATTCTTGATGTGGGAAACAGGTGTCTAGAAAGGTTAATTTCATGGAAATATATATCATTACAGAGGGGAACTCACCCCTAAGGACCTCAATGCCAAGCAAATATATTTATCCCAAATCCTCAAATTAGAAACTGTTTTAACGCCTGCCCACTTATTTCCAACCAAGGAAAGCCTAGCATTGATCTTTCTCCAGATTAGACATAAAATTAATTCTACAAAAGAAAGAAAGGTATCCAAATATAAATAGGCCTGAGTTGTTTGTCATTTTTCTTCAAAGCTTCGGTGCTTATCCTAATTTGTTTTCCATTCCTTTTGAAGATTTGTAGTTAATACACAAAGACGCTGTAGGAAAGGTAGGTGGATAACAGACTTCCAGAGCTGGGAAGTGAAATGAGAGTTTTCTTGTCCTACCCTCTCATTTTACAAACAGGGGTTTGGAGGCAAAAAGCGGCAACATTTGACTGACAGTAAGTGGTGGAGTAGATGCCGAAATCCAGTTCCTGGACACTCGGGAGGTGCTCTTTTATACCGTTTCCCCGTGAAATTTTGCACTGGGACCACCCAGGGCTTCCCTCCGGTAGGTAAGGGATTGTTTTGGCCTACTCTTTCCCCCACTCTTCTCTAAATTGCACCCCTTCCTATGGGGAAACCATTCCATGGGCTTCTTGGTGGGGCTTACAAATCACTGTGTTCATACATAGGCACACTATGTGGGCCAGCAGATTCTAGTATCCTACTTCTCTGGGCACAGAACTCAGGGAGTGGGCACGAGACCCAAACAGAAGCAATTGGAGTTGTCTTTGTGAGCAGTATTTGGGTATTGTGAGAGGTTTCCTCTCCCCTTTGTATATCCCAAGCAGTGGAGGCGTATGCAGGTTTTGGGTTGCCAGGGGCCATCTTTCCCAGCACATACAGAGAACCTGCCTAAAAAGAAGCAACACATAATGCTCAGTAAGTTGATCCATTTATAATAACCACATGCCTCATTTGTGGGAAATGCCAGGTCTCTGTAGACTAAGAGGGAAAATAGCAAACTCAAAGAGCATAATGTGTTTTCATTGTAGTAGCAGTTATTCTTACTTTGGGAAAACTGGTTTTGTGAAAGGAACATGCTCACCAGGCTGAGATCTGGGTTTGAATACAGATTTTACTGCTTACTAGCTGCATCGGGCAACTGAACTAATAGCTTAGCTTCCTGGGCTGATGTGATGAGGACTGAGAGAGAGAGCTAAGTACCTCGTTCAGTGCCCAGCTCAAGGAAAGGTTAGGTCCCTTCAAGGTGTCCAAGCAGTACCTTCCAGCAGAAAACTCTTTGTGGACTTGATTTTTACCTGTTAAAACTGACTTGTTCTCTCCCAAAGATTCCTTCAAGCAAAAAAGGTGGTCAGGGAAGGTCATCGGTTATATGGAGATAGCTAGAGGGATAGGTTGTTACTTTTAGGTCACTTTTAGGAGATGGTTGCTTTCCCTCTTTACTACTGAAGCCTGTTTTTCATATTCAATTCCACCACGTACTCTAGTTCTCCTAGAGTAGCAAACTCCTTTATTGGACAAAGTACAAAAAGAAATGATGTCTCATAATTTTTTTTTTAATAGTTAGGGTCATTGATTTTTTTTATGTTTATTTTTTTGCAAGCGTGAGCAGGGGAGGAACAGAGAGGGGGACAGAGGATCTGAAGAGGGCTATGCGCTGACAGGCTGACAGCAGCAAGCCTGCTGTGGGGCTCAAACTCACGAACCGTGAGATCATGACCCGAGCCAAAGTTGGACACTTAACTGACTGAGCCACCCAGCCCCCCCTGATATCTCATCATTAGCCAACTCATACTTATTGGCTGCCTTAATGGTTCCCTTAAATTATATATTATACTCACTACTCTTTTACTTACCAGAAAAAAAGGTTTGAAACTTTCCTCTTCTAATCAAATTTGAATCCATTCTGTTCCTGTGATAGGCTCCCTCCTGGTTCATTTTACATCAACTACTGGAAACACATGTTTGGAAATGAAGTCTCTACTGAACTGCATGAAGCCATTTACAAATATTAATTACTGAAGTAAAGAAACCAAGTTAATAATGCTAAAATGCTATGCTCTAGACCTGAGAAGTGTAAAAGCCTCTAAAGATATAAAAGAGATAATTGTAGATGTTTGAGACACCAATTTCATTAGAATTTACCTCACATAGGCTAAAGTCCAACAAGTCTTGTATCTTTTTGAAACAGAAATGTTTCGGGGCTCCTGGGTGGTTCAGTCGGTTGGGCGTCTGACTCTTGATCTCAGCTCAGGTCATGATCTCTCGGTTTCATGAGTTCAGGCCCCACTTTGGGCTCTGTTTTGACACTGTGGAGCCTGCCTGGGATTCTCTCTCTCCTCTCTCTGCTCCTCCCTCCCTTGCGCTGTGCCCGCCCCCACAAGTAAGTAAACATTAAAAAAAAAAAAAAGGAAATAGAAATATTTCCTCTATTTCATAAGGCTTCTGAAGCCATCTCCCCCTCCCCCCTCCCCGCTTGCACATTAACCCATTGATACATAAAAGGTGGTTTAGAAAGGTCATGGACCAGGAAATTATAAGACAGCAATAAAAGCAGGAACAGGCTTACCTGATGAACAATAACAATAGCCTTCTAAGTCTATGGAATATCAGCCAAAAATTGAATTCAAATTCTACAGGGAGTACAACTCCATTAAAATGAAGATCTTAGACATTATGGAGTAATGATGTTTGTACAAAGTCATTCTAGGTGTTTCAGACTAACAACATTAACATTGTTTGCTAAATAAATACTTTAGCAGATCTCTGGAAGCATGAATCCAGAATGCAAAGAACAGGTACCAGAGTTTTATCAAAGTCTAGTTCCCTTTGCTGGATTTTACTAGCTTTTTCTAGATCTACACCAACCACCTTAAAATCCACACATCCCATTCCTCCAAGAGGGGGTAAAAAGGCAAACAACTGGACAAAAAATGATACAATTTGACTTCAGTCAGGCTTAGATGCGCACTATGCAACCTGGTTCATAGTTCATAAATGACTGGTTCAGTTACGAAAGCACTGATGCTACAGAAATGTAGATGAAACAAGTAGTATACTGGGGAAAGTGGAAATACAGAGCTAATTTGATTGCTTTTTCTTTGTAATCTAGTTTGGTTGAAAGATTTGGGGTATTCATCCATAAGACCAAATAGTTAAGATTTTCTGTGCATACATGAAAAGATGCTCAACGTCACTCCTCATCAGGGAAATACAAATCAAAACCACACTGAGATACTACCTCACGTTGGTCAGACTGGCTACAATGAACAAATCAGGAGACTATAGTGCTAGAGAGGATGTGGAGAAACGGGAACCCTCTTGCACTGTTGGTGGAATGCAAACTGGGGCAGCCGCTCTGGAAAATAGTGTGGAGGTTCCTCAAAAAATTAAAAATAGACCTACCCTATGACCCAGCAATAGCACTACTAGGAACTTATCCAAGGGATACAGGAGTGCTGATGCATAGGGTCACTTGTACTCCAATGTTTATAGCAGCACTTTCAACAATAGCCAAATTATGGAAAGAGCCTAAATATCCATCAACTGACAAATGGATAAAAAAGATGTGGTTTATATATACAATGGAATACTACTTGGCAGTGAGAAAGAATGAAATCTGGCCATTTGTAGCAATGTGGATGGAACTGGAGTGTGTTATGCTAAGTGAAATAAGTTGGGCAGAGAAAGACAGATACCATATGTTTTCACTCATATGTGGATCCTGAGAAACTTAACAGAAGACCAGGGGGGAGGGGAAGGGGGAAAAAAAGTTACAGAGAGGGAAGGAGATAAACCATAAGAGACTCTTAAATACTGAGAACAAATTGAGGGTTGATAGGGGGGCGGGGGAGAGGGGAAAATGAGTGATGGGCATTGAGGAGGGCACCTGTCAGGATGAGCACTGGGTGTTGTATGGAAACCAATTTGACAATAAGTTATATTAAAAAAAAAAAAAGATTTTCTGTGCATAGACAGTCCCTTTTACTCATAGAGTAATTTGAGATGCTACTTGTGACATCTTTAGCATTTGATGAACACCCACAGATTTGTCAGGGGTTCTATCTGGGAATGCTGCCTTCACAGCAGGGGAACAACAAAATAAAGAGGGGAGCACACATACTTACGTACACATGCATACACGGATGTGCACACGCTATTTGCTCAATCTTCATGACAGTTCCAAACGAAGTCTCCACCACAGCAGAAGTCAACAGTTGGCCTTGCAGTCGCTCTTAGGTGAACACAATTGTGGCTCAGGAGATAAGTGGTTATCAGTGTTAACCAGTCATCATCCCTCCCTTTACCTTTTAGGCAGGTGTTAATCAAGGTACATCTGGTTGCCCGGAACTCCATTGTATCTTTTTGTCCTCCAGAATACATAGGAGTTTTCTGAGTCCAGAGGAATATATATAGGCTCACTGGGCTCCCAACAGTCAAGCATAGAGCAAGGTGTTCCCAACTTTTCCCTGCTGCCACACTATTCAAATAAACAACTACCTCCATCAGCTATGTATGCCATTACATATAAAGATTCTCAAATGAGGCCTAAGAATACATCCACCCCACCAAGCACAAAGGGCCGTATGAAGAATGAAGAGCAGGTGCAATATTAAAAAGCACCTCCAGGGGCTCCTGGGTGGCTCAGTCGGTTGGGCCTCTGACTTTGGCTCAGGTCATGATCTCACAGCTTGTGAGTTCAGGCCCCTGCACTGGGCGCTGTGCTGACAGTTCAGAGCCTGGAGCCTGCTTCAGATTCTGTATCTCCCTCTCTCTATGCCCCTCTACTCATGCTCTCCTTCAAAAATAAATAAACATTAAACAAACAAACAAAAAAAGCACCTCCCAAGGGTGCCTGGGTGGCTCAGTTGGCTAAGCTTCCGGCTTCAGCTCAGGTCATCTTACAGTTTGTGAGTTCGAGCCCCGCGTCAGGCTCTGTGCTGACAGCTAGGAGCCTGGAACCTGTTCGGATTCTGTATCTCCCTCTCTCTCTTCCCTACCCCTGCTTGCGCTCTGTCTCTCAAAGATGAATAAACGTTTAAAAATTAAAAAAAAAAGGAAAGCACCTCCCAGAGGTCTGATACATCTCCTGGCCACACCCAGCCCCACCTACCAGTTTCCCTCACACCCCTTTCCTTGTTTTAAAATTAAGTAGGTTCAAAAAAATATAAAGCACACCAATAAAGGGGCAAAACTGAAGGAATTTGGGATTCAGGATGAATTGATTCATCACTATACACAAAATAATCTCAAGGGTACAGCTAGAACTTTCCCAAACTAAGTAACAGATCCACCACATCATCGTGTAAGAGTAACTTTATACAGAGGTGCCTGAATCGTGTAGGAATACAGTGCAGTGTCATTGGAGTTGAAAATGTTAAAAACAGGCTCATTTACAAAATCAAGTTGAAGTTTTTCTCTCTACTTTTATAAAAAGAAAACTTTTTGAAGTTGTTCTGCTTTTCTTCAAGAAAACAAAGTGTGCTCTTTCCATAATCTCCTAATATCTTCATACTTCACACAACACAGAATTTTGGGTTCAGTTCTTCTTACCACCATCCATTTATGTGAAAATTCTCCAAGGTTACAAGCCACGTGAAAAAATGCTCCACTGTGGGAAAAAAATTATCACAATGCTGTATTGAGAAAGGAGAGATAATGGCTGCTCAGATGTCAGTGGCAAATAGTTTTTTACCCTCTACTTGTAAAATCTTTGGGGTTGGCCAGGACTCCACTGCCACGTACTTTTCTTTCTCTTTTGGGAATTTATTTTTTTCTAAAATGCTGCCAATGATGCTATTATCCTATCAGGGTAAATGTGCAGCCATAACACAAATAGTAATGTAAGGGCAATAGATGAAAAAAATTACTAGAAGCCAACCTGCTGTTCCGATGGAGTCTGGGACTGACACTGCAGTTGGGGACCAGGTCCAGAAGGTCAAGCTGTGACGTCAGTGAGTCACAGAACTGACTCAGACTACTCAACTCCCAGGAGACTGAAGGGTAGGTGCCCCAGTATATCACCCTAGTCCTGAGGCTCCAATGTTCACACATACTATCAAGGTCCTCCTTTTTAGTTATAAAACTATTCTGAGCTAAACAATGAGTGGTTAATTTTTAAAAGAGGGGTTTAATTTGGCAAGTAGGGAATCCCAGCAAAAGAAAACGAGAGGTTCTTGCAAACTATTTCACTCAGGACATACAAAGCCTGATGAACTAATCTTACTGGAGCTACTCTTAATCCTTGAAACAGCAACTCTATCTCCATAGTAGTCACAGTATTTATTTTCTAGTTTTCCAATATACTTAGGTAAAATTACATAATGTAACAATGAAGAATTGTTAGTATTTAATTCTCAAGATTCTGTGGGGACCATTATCTTTTATTAATCGCACTGTTCTTAAGACAAAATTATAATAAAATCACTTGACAGAAAAACTGGCTGATAAATGTTTTCCTTTGATTCAGGAGGCTGATAGAAATTAAAGTTTTCTTTCTAAACTTAAACCTTAGAATTCTGGGTGACTTTTAAAAAAATGGATGAACAAATTTCTAAATATAAAATGGAGATAATTCAATCTTAAAACTCAATACTGGGGGCGCCTGGGTGGCGCAGTCGGTTAAGCGTCCGACTTCAGCCAGGTCACGATCTCGCGGTCCGTGAGTTCGAGCCCCGCGTCGGGCTCTGGGCTGATGGCTCAGAGCCTGGAGCCTGTTTCCGACTCTGTGACTCCCTCTCTCTCTGCCCCTCCCCCGTTCATGCTCTGTCTCTCTCTGTCCCAAAAATAAATAAACGTTGAAAAAAAAAAAAAAAACTCAATAGTGAAAACATTTATTAATAGAAGAAAGTCCAATGAATTCTACACAATGAAAATGCTCAGTCTTTTCCAATAGATACTTAAAGCTAGTGATCCCACTTTTCATTAATATTTGCTAAAATCTATGTAACAGCTTCTAGATTTAGTTATTTGTTCAGGACTGGAATGAAGCCAAAGACACAAAAAAACAGGGATTAAACTAACCTGTGAGCAGCTGTTTTAAAAAAAAAAGACTACGTACACATAAAATAGGATTACACACTTTAATCTGATTGACATGGAGGAAGTAGGGAGGATGTGAAAGAAATTTAGTTTTAGCTCTGCTTTATGCATAACAAGATGCTTCTTTCCCAAAAAGTATACTGAGGTTTTAAAAACCACATTTGATCAGAATACTTCAGGAAAACATACTAGTGTAATCCAGGAAATACACTATTTGCAGAATAGGAAAATCGTCATGGGCAATAAAAGATTAAAACAAAAGAAAGCACCTGGGTTTTGAGCAGTTCTAAGGTGAGTATATCTGCAGGAATAGTGTAAATGCTCTTGACTGGCTGCTATGGAAACATGCTAATGAGGATTGGTCCATATCTTAACATTTTTTAAAATATGCTTCTTTGGAAGAATGGCAATATGGGCTGGGAATAAAGATGTCCTTTCAGACACCCAGCTTATTGGCCTGGGTGAGAACGACTTTGAGAACTGGCATGAAAGCTGAGGTCTCACTGAAGTTGCTGGTGCTAACTATGTGGGTATGGATGGTCAATCCTTCTGAGTAGTTTCGAGTTTCAATGCTCCTCGCAATGTTGTGTAAACCATTGATGATCGTGGGTGAAAGCTGAAATAAAGGTAGAATCAAGAGAAAAAATTAAATTAAGGAAGAATTTCCCATAAACACTGATATTTAAAAGGAACTAAAATAAATATTATAAAAAAGCAAATAAACCATTTAGCATTTCTAGAAATAGTTTCTTGGACCAAGCAACTCTTTAAGTTATAAAGCATAACCATGACAAAATGATTTATGTAAGGAAACTATTATGAATTATGAACATGTATAAGCCAGGTTTTTGTTTTGTTTTGTTTTATAGAAATGAAGCCAGATTTCCACCCCGAGCTGAAATGCTAACATCTTCCTCCACTTAAGAGCTTTACTTCTTCAATTATTTTAGATATAGCCTCATACCTTTTAAAAATTTTCCCATGTATATGAAGGAGTTTAAAAATTCTTAATCACTATATCTCAGAGTAAGGACCCTATTTATTCTCAAACCTTGTCTACAATAGAGATCTTGAACTTGTGGCCTACCTGCATGCGTAGGACAATAGTTCTTACCAGGTACTCAATTTATCAATTCTCAACGTTTTTTTGTAATCTTACCATCTCTTAAAACCATAAAATCTATAGTTTCTGTACCCCATTATTTGGCCTACATGCCCATACTTTTGAGGGAAGAATTTATTTTGGATCAGTCCATGGACCACACCACTTCTACTGTTACATCAACTTCCTTTGGTTTGGTTCTTGTGAAATAAGTGATGGGACTGATGTGAGGGTAGGGAAGAGAATGATGAAATGGAAACAATACAGGACATATATAATGAACGGAAGACCAGTTACTCCAGGGCCACTACAAGTCAGTATGTATTTCTACTCTTTGTTACAAGAGGAGTTAAAACTATACCCCTGCCTGACAAACACATACTCTCTCTCTCCCCACTACCCTCCCATCCCCAATAAATGACATTTAAGACTCTAGCTAGAGAAAGCCCATTCTATAACTGTCACCACAATTTTATCCCCGAATACATTACATACGTGTGCTGGTGAGATGCTCATTTACTAGCTAAGAAAAAATGATTATCATAGATCCTTCTTTTTCCCACAAACTTACTGTCTGTTCCCTAAGTTTATCATATAGAAACTCCAAGCGTTTGCTGGCATCATCTAGCTTCCTCTTGGTTTGCTGCAGGAGAGGAAAAACAGATGATGTTATATTTGAACGTTAACTTTAATCCAAAGACTTTGCCTTAACTCATTTCACTAACCCTGACACTCATCATGCTGAACAGCTTCATTTAAAAAAAAATTTTTTTGGGGCGCCTGGGTGGCGCAGTCGGTTAAGCGTCCGACTTCAGCCAGATCACGATCTCGCGGTCCGTGAGTTCGAGCCCCACGTCGGGCTCTGGGCTGATGGCTCAGAGCCTGGAGCCTGTTTCCGATTCTGTGTCTCCCTCTCTCTCTGCCCCTCCCCCGTTCATGCTCTGTCTCTCTCTGTCCCAAAAATAAATAAACGTTAAAAAAAAAAAAATTTTTTTTTTAACGTTTATTCATTTTTGAGAGACAGAGAGAGACAGAGAGCAAGCAGAGGAGGGTCAGAGAGAGAGGGAGACACAGAATCCGAAGCAGGCTCCAGGCTCTGAGCTGTTAGCACAGAGCCCGATGCGGGGCTCAAACTCACAAACTGTGAGATCATGACTTGAGCCAAAGTCACACGCTTAACCCACTGAGCCACTCAGGCGCCCAGCTTTATTTTATAAAGAAACAGAGGCAACTATGAACCAGAAACCTGAAAGACCATTACTGAAAGACAGAGTTCAGTAACCTATTAACGGGAGCGTCAGGGGAGAAAGGTAAAAGGATAAGGGGCTTCCTTCTGGAGTGCAAGATGGAGTAGTGGTGGATTTCACATGGACTGCAAGCTCATCTGACAAGGTGTGTGCATGTATAACTGCACTATTCACAAAAGCAGGAAGGGCCATCTGGAGGAGCAGTGCATCACTGTACACCAGAAAAGAGGATCTAAGGACAGTTATTGTAAATTATGGGTGCTAGCAGGCTTACACAGAGGTGAACTGGAATCTTATTTTAACCTTTCTACTTTAATATTACTTGTACACTTAGTCCATTTGATAGTTAATTCTGCTTCTTTCTGAGCTGTTAGAACACCAAGAAAAAAAGAAAATTATCTTCTGGTGGCTTAAGATTACTAACACGGAAGTAGTAAAATGAGTTCTTAAATTAAGGAGTCTTCCTACCTCCCAATCCACGTACTAGAAGTCCAGTGAAAGAAAACTATTCTAAAGCTAAAATTACCGGCTTCAATTACAATGTGATTAACTTAATGACCTACATTATGCAGTAACCTTAGAGGTGACACTGGTCTTCAATATTTATTGAGTGCCTATTATTTGCCATGCTTATGTCTCATGGAGCTCGGATACCATTGGGTGGGAAAAAGATACTAAATAAATAATATGTTGTACATGAGATGGTGATGAGTGCCAGGAAGGAAAGCTAACAGTGTGAAGGGCTTAGAAGCGCTGGAGTGCGGGCGGTAAAGAAAGGTTGGAAAGCTACTGGGACACGGGAGCAGAAGCCTGGAGCAAGTGTGCAGTAAGCAATGCAGCCACGTGGGGGCAGCATTCCAGGCAGAGGAGTGCTGACGCACGCTGGGTATGCTGCAGGACAGTGTCAGCGTGTCACAAGAAGAGTAAGGAAAAGCTCGGAGCTTTTCCCCATCATGTATAATGTTAGTTGTGGGTTTTTCATACATGGCCTTTATTATGTTGAGGTACGTTCCCTCTACATCTACTTTGTTGAGGGTTTTTATCATGAATGGATTTTGTACTTTGTCAAATGCTTTTTCTGCATCTACTGAAATGGTCAGATGGTTCTTATCCTTTCTCTTGTGGATGTGATGCATCACATCAATTGATCTGTGAATATTCACGGAACTGCATGTCATCCTCAGGCTGATCTTCTCTGTACTGGTCCAATTTTGGTATCTGTGTTGCCGAAGCGAGCAAAGATTTATCTATGAATACTGAACCACCTTGCATGCCAGGAATAAATTCCACTTGATTGTGCTGAATGATTTTTTTTATGTATCAAAATCCCAACAGCATTTTTCACAGAACTAAAACAAATAATCCTAAAGTTTATATGGAACCACAAAAGACCCCAAATAGACAAAGCAATCTTGAAAAACAAAAGCAAAGCTGAAAGTATCACAATTCTGAGCAAAGCTGTAGTATGGTACTGGCACAAAAACAGACACATAGATCAATGGAACAGAAGAGAAAACCCAGAAATAAACCCACAATTATATGGCCAATCCATCTTCGACAAAGGAGGCAAGAATATGCAATCGGAAAAAGATGGTCTCTTCAACAAATAGTGTTGGGAAAACTGTAGGGCAACATGCAAAAGAATGAAACTGGACCACTTTCTTACACCATGCACAAAAATAAACTCAAAATGAATTAATTAAAGACCTAAATGTGAAACCCGAAGCTATAAAAGTCCTAAAGAGCATAGGCAGTAATTTGACATCAGCCATAACATTTCTCTAGATATGTCTCCTGAAGCACAGGAAACAAAAGCAAAAATAAACTATTGGGATTACATCAAAATAAAAAGCTTTTGCACAGTGAAGGAAACATTCAACAGTTAAAACTAAAATGCAACATACTGAATGGGAAAAGATATTTGCAAATAACCTATCTGATAAAAGGTTAGTATCCAAAATCTATAAAGAATTGATACAAACTCCAAAAACAAATAATCCAATTAAAAAATGGGCAGAAAACATGAACAGACATTTCTCCAAAGAAGGCACACAGATGGCCAACAGACACATGAAAAGATGCTCACCACCACTCATCACCAGGAAAATGCAAATCAAAACCACAATGACATATCACCTCATGCCTATCAGAAAGGCTAAAATAAAAAACACAAAAAACAACATAGTGTTGGTAAGGATGTAGGAAAAAAGGAACCTTCTTGCACTGTTAGTGGGAATGCAAACTGGTGCAGCACCTGTGGAAAACAGTATGAAGGGTCCTCAAAAAGTTAAAAATAGAAATACCCTACAATCCAGTAATTGCACTAGTGGGTATTTACCCCCAAAATACAAAAACACTAATTCAAAGGGATACATGCATCCCTATGTTTATTGCAGCATTATTTACAATACCCAAATTATGGAAGCAACCCAAGTGTCCATCAATAGATGAATGGATAAAGAAGGGGTGGTATGTATATGTATATAGACATACACACACATATACAATGGAGTATTACTCAGTAATAAAAAGAATGAAATCTTTGCTATTTCCAATAACATGGATAGAGCTAGAGGGTGTTATGCTAAGTGAAATAAGTCAGTCAGAGAAAGACAAATATCATATATTTCACTCAGATGTGAAATTTAAGAAACAAAACAAACTAGGGGCGTCTGGGTGGCTCAGTGGGTTAAGCGTGTGACTTTGGCTCAAGTCATGATCTCACAGCTCATAAATTCAAACCCCATGTCAGGCTTTGTGCTCACAGCTCAGAACCTAGAGCCTGCTTCAGATTCTGGGTCTCGGTCTCTCTCTGCCCCTCCCCTTCTCGCACTCTGTCTCTCTCTCTCTCTCAAAAATAAACATACAAAAAAAAGAAAAAAAAAAAAAAACAGAACAAACTACCAAAGGGGAGAAAAAAAGAGAGACAAACCAAGAAACAGACTCTTCACTATAGAGAACAAACTGATGATACCAGAGGGGAGACGGGTGGGGGGATGAGTGAAATAGGTGATGGGGGAGTACACTTATCATGAGCACTGAAAAATGTATAGAATTGCTGAATCACTATATGGTACACCTGAAACTAATTAAAAGAAAAAAAAATAAAGAAGAGGGCAGAGGAAGAGATAAAGCTATTAAGGATAACATTAGAAACTAAGTCACGTGGCAAAATTGCTCTCTGTTGTATGAACATAACTAAAGTGAAAATAGGAATACAGCTATACTGTAAAAATGATTCCAGCTATTTGTGAGGAAGGGACCTCTTACAGTCCCCGCTCAAAGCTAGTATCATCTAGCTACCAGTAGGAGCCCTGCCCCAATGTGGCGGAGTCACCTGGATGGGATAGCATATTAGGGCCTCTCCCCTAACTAGGTACAGGAATTATAGAAATAGTTTGTCTTTTGTGGTTCTCATCTGGCCCAGGCCTCCTGTGGACCCAGAACGAAGATAAGATGTTGACCTAGAGGAGTTTGAAGTCAACAAAAATTTATTAAGTTGGGCTGGGTATCATGTGCCTTCTTAACCTCTCTATACTGACTCATGCCTGAAGGAGGGCTGGAGTCTTCCTTCATTTTTAGTTTTGAATGACTGTGTCCTATTTAGAGGTATGCACAGGGGACAGCGTATACTAGGCCATCTGCTCTCTGTTCCTAGCTCAGTCTTTCCATCACTTCCAGAATGCTGGGCATGAAGATTTATGATAACCTTTCCTTGCTTCTGCTTTCCTGACACTTTTAGTACAGGGAACTGCCTTCCAAAAGACCGGAAGGAAGTTGCACATATTAATACTCAATGTTTGATGAAACAACAAATTCCAGGAGCTGTTTTTCAAGCAGACAAGTGGCCAGTGGCTAAATAAACATATTCAATGTTTGCTGGCAGAAACAGATTTCATCTAAAACAAGACAGCTTTGTGGAACTTTTGTTGTTGCCAATACACAGGCATCCTCTAGGTAAACTAAGTAAAATCAGTTGCTTTAACTATGAATATGACGCTAGTATCGAAAACAATTATTTTTAAGATCTTTGCAAAGTTACATATAAGATTATCTACCTACTTTTAAAAGCTTTGAGTAAGCTCAGAAAGAAATCCCTAACCTGAATTTTTTATATACCACCATTCTGTTCTATTTATGTGCCAAACATGAGGTCTTCTGATGAAAGGCAATGCGGCACAGTGGTTGACAGCATAAATTCTGGAGCCAGACTGGGTTTGAATTCTGGCTCTGACCTTGGGTGTTACTTAACTGCTTTTTGTCTTAACTTAGTCATCTGTAAAATAAAGATGACAGATCTACCTACCCTGGGGTTGTTGTAAGGATTAAATAAATTTATATATAAAAGAAATTAATTATATTTTTTTATGTAAAGCAAAGTACACAAGTGCTAATTTTATTACTATTGTACAAACTTTTGCAGAATCTTGTAGGACTTCATACAATTACAGAAGAGCTCTATAAATGATTATTAAAAAAATTTTTTTAATGTTTATTTTTTTTAAGAGAGAGATACAGAGCATGAGTGGGGGAGGGGCAGGGAGGGGGGGAGGGAGAGAGAGAGAGAGAGAGAGAGAGAGGGAGAGAGGGAGAGAGGGAGAGACAGAGACACAGAATCCGAAGCAGGCTCCAGGCTCCAAGCTGTCAGCACAAAGCCCGATGCAGGGCTCGAACCCACAAACCGTGAGATTATGACCTGAGCTGAAGTCAGATGCCAAACCAACCAAGCCACCCAGGTGCCCTGAAGATTATTTTAATTAAGCAAAACATGAGAAAAAAATACATACAGGATCTGTGGCTGAGGAGAGGCAGCGCTGAATAAGATCCTCAAATGTGGTCTTTAGAATGAGGTGCTCATCTGGAATAGGTTTCTTGGTAATTTTTTCTGTTGGCAAAGACTGCACATGCTGGAAGAAATAATAGCATAAATGACCAGAAATGACCAAAAGCTACCTATATGCAAAGCCCCGAAACTCTGTGATAAAGAGAAACCAGCTAACTACCTTGTAGACAGGCTGTGACAAATTAACATGTGAAATCCCTTGGGAGAAGTAGAAATGAAAATCAAATATTCAGTAGAAGGTACAGACACTCCTCCTACAGCTTTGATTTTGAAAAACAGAATTGGATATAAAGAGTTTGATGAACTACGGAACATATGTTGATCACTATTGTATGTACCTGAGGGGAAGGAGACTGTAGACCTATGCCGGTAGGAAATAAAAGGGCAGTTACAAAGCTGGCTAGTTAGAGTGGCTGCTTGCTCTGCTTGTTGGCTCATTTTTGTTTATCTTTCCATTCTTGTTCTTTGATTTATTCTTGGAGGTTGGTAACTGGGCTATTATCAAACTGCAAGATTAAGTCAAAAGTTAGAAGAGACCATGATGTTACTGAATGTACAGATGGAAAAACAAAGAAGGTATGTTTAAGTGTTTAGGGTTCTGATTTATTAGTACATTCATTCAAAAAATATTCAGCAATTATGTTCTAGGCACTGGCTATGTACTTGTGAGCCAATTCAGAAAAGATCTCAGCTCTCTGGCAGTTTTTAGCTAAAGGAAGGAAAAAGAAGTTTTAAAATGTCATACAAAAAGCAAGTTTACAAATACTTACATCTTAATGACAGATGTTACTTGAACAAAAAGTAAAATAATAAAATGCCATAAATACATGTAAAATAGCAACTGCATTGCTATTTTATAGCTAATAAATTAACATTAATGGAACCAACAGGCAATATAACTGGAATTTAACTGAGGGGAAAGTTCCCTTCAGGAAATTCTATTAGAAAGACAAGTAGGAGTTAACTGGTGAAATGGGGAAGTTAGAGTGTCAGAGAAAGAATGTGTACAAAGGAAGGACCATGATACAAGAGGACTAAAAGGAGGCCAGTGTGGCTGAAGCAGAGAGACAGCAAGGAGGAATATGAAGCTGAAGGGCTTCCAGACAATGTGAAATAATTTGGTCTTTATCCTGAGAACAATGTTTTAAACAAAGAGGAGACAAGACCAGATACAACGATCAAAGTCAATGCTTGTAGACCAGTTAGAGGCTCCTGCACTGCCAGAGACTGGAAATGAAGGCAGCATGGGCCAGATTAGAAGTGTATGCGGATAAAGGATTTGAGAGAGATTTTAAAATAATATCAGCAAGATTTGGGGATAGATTTGAAAGAGGGATTAAAGGAAAAAAAGTATAAAGATGATTCCCAGGTTTTTGGCTAGATTGAATATGGATTATGATGCCATTTTACTGAAATAGGAAACACCAAAAAAAGATCAGGTTTGGGAGGAAGACTACGAATAAGGTTGTAGAAATGCTGAGTGTGAGGTGCCTTGGAGACATCTAGGTGGGCAGGTAGCTGGCTATTATGGCCTGGCTGAACATATACATCTGTGCAAGCTCTCCCTTTCGATGGTAACTGAGGTTCTGGTCTGGGTGAGTATTGCATGAGCACCTAAAGTCTAAACAAAAGTGAATGGCTGGGTAGCTTCCCAAACTAACATAGACTTGTAATCAGAAAAGAAAAGAAAAGAAAAGAAAAGAAAAGAAAAGAAATTAACAATGCATCTTTGTAATTTATATTCCTATGGAAAGAAACAACTCCTCCCACCTCCATCAAAACACTGGTTTTTAGAACGCCACTTTTAATATTTAGAAGTTCCTTAGGCAGAACTATCTCTTAATAGTAAAGCACACTCTTGTGATAGAGATACAACCTTTATAAATTTGACTTCAATGAACCAAAGACAAAAACAGAACTAATTTTATACTTTGTGCAGGGATTTGTTTCACCTTCACATGCTGAACTTTGACCCAAACTCTTTACTTTTCACAAACTGATCAAAATGTTCATCTTTGTATGTTTAAGTCGGTTGTATCTGACTTTTCATTGTCTAGAAGAACCCTGTGCCAACTAGCTGTTTATATGTGAATAGCAACTACAAATTTATATCTCCAGCTGAAGATAAAGCTGTATATTACTAGCTCTTATACATACACAAGAAATGATATAACTCATTACATTTTTATTTTAGATTTTAAAAGGAAAACCCTTTGGAAATAGCTTCTGCTTAGCAAGCTTGGCTGAAAATACAGATTCAACTAATCTTAAATTGTGGGTACTGATTAGGTCAAATGAAATATAATTGTCAAGTTAGTGTAAACATACACAAGCAATTATAAAAGCCTCTTCTAGAAAGTTTATGGCCATGTAATTGAAAAATAATATCCATCCATGATCAATCTTAAAAAAAGGGGTTACTATTTTTTACTTAGGTTGTCTTAATTGAAACCAAAGTTAGATGCTCATTAATAAAGGTGTAAACATAAACGTTAACACATTACAAAGAAAAAATGAACTGAAATAGAGCCATCTCCTCATTCCATTAACACAGATTTGTTACCTGGATGGTATTTCCAATAGGAGCCCCTGGGGCACCTTCAATATTGGGCTTTGAGAAAGACGGTGGCATGCCTGGTTGACCAAGAGGTTGCTGTATGCCATGGAAGGTCTGGCCACCTGGAAGGTGTGGCTGTGGAAATGAAGCTTGGCTTGACAGAGGTAAAGGAGCTGAAGGTTGTTGCTGCAGCATCTGTGACTGGGGGTCACCCAAAGGGTTCATGATTGGTGATGTGATGGGAACAGGAGGCATAAAGTTTTCAGGTATCTTTTAAAAGACAGAAATAAAAGACACTAAGCATAAGAAAAAAAGGTACAATTTCCTCACCTTTAAATAAGGTTTAAAAAAAATTTTTTAATAGTAGAATACTTTTTCAAATGAAATTTTATGCAGAATTCTACAGTAAAACGTAAAAGTAGAGCTAATCTGGCTCAGAGGGGTGGGGAACTCAAAACTGGACCTCTCAGTTTCCCCTTTGCCTTCCACACTTACCCTCGTATGGGGAACCAACACCTGGTGTTTTTGAAAGAGGATCTCAAAGTCTAGAGAATTATATCTAGCACTAGTGGAATCAGATAATGTGTGTTTATATTTAATGTGACCAAGATGTAATACCCTTTTCCTAGATCACTAAATAGACATTAACTATCAATTCAATCATATTAAAAGTAGTAGATTAAATTCAATCTCTGATTATTATTAACCTAAATTTGGGTTTTGTTTTTTTTTTTTTTTTGCTCATTTAGTGTCTCCCAATTTTATTGTTATGACCTCTCCCTACTATATTTAAGAAAAGGACATCACGGTGAGTAAAAAAAAAAAAAAAAGTAGAAATGTTTGGGGAGAAAGAAGAAGAATCTTAACTTCTGCTTTAATGGCTGTCAACAGTTACTGACATTTAAACAACGCTCAGCTACAAGGTGATTTCTTCATTCATACTATATGTGATAAACAAAAATAGTCCAAAATATAATTACCAAATTCCTGACTATTGTTGGAACCCCTAAAAGACATAAAAATCACTGGAAAATTTGTTTCCTATTCTTTGAAAGAAACCTGTTAGAAATTTACATCTTATCTTCTTCTTTTTAATGTTTACTTATATATTTTTGAAAGAGAAAGACAGAGAGAGAGAGAGCACGAACAGGGGAGGGGCAGAGAGAGAGGGACACACAGAATCTGAAGCAGGCGCTCCGAACTGTCAGCGCAGAGCCTGACATGGGGCTTGAATTCACGAACTGCGAGATCATGACCTGAGCCGAGGTCAGACGTTTAAATGACTGAGCCACCCAGGCGCCCCTACATCTTCTCTTCTAAAGGAAGTTAAATTCACACCACTGTACTGTTTTTAACTTTCTTTCCTTCCCTTCATGGAGAAGATGCAAGCTGAAATGCACTTTAAACCTATCAGTCAGTAAGCTTTGCCTTCAAAAGGATCAGTGAAAGGTAGTATGTTCCAGGTGGCTACATGATTAAAGAACATCTGTAGGCAACTGGATGGACATCTTTTTCTGGTACCTTCTTCTTCTTGGGTACTCTGTTCAAAGCTGGAGGATCATTCCAACCATTCTGAGGACCTATAACAGATAATAAAGAGCATTTTCCTTTAGAATTCTGAAAAGAGGACAACTAAATTGTATCCATCGCATAGTACCTTCAAATTCTGCCTTAACTAACCTGAGGATAACCATCACAAAGGTTTTACCAGCTCAGGTGTGGGGATCACTCTGTAGCCCTGGATTCACAAACTCATTCCCTCAAATATTCACAAGGTCTTGGCTTAGGAGGCAAGATAACTTGACATTATTTCCATTGAAAGTGAAAGAGCTGTACTAAATTTAGGGATGGTGAAGTGTTTATGTCTATATTGGTGTATAACTTTCAAATCAGTTAAGAATTCTCTTGTAATAAAGAAAAAAAAATCACCTGAATCTGCTAAAAAAAACAAAAACCTTGATGTATTCAGCATACTAAAAAAATAAAATAAAAGTAACAATCTCCTACTTCCCAAGAGAGTAATTTAACATAAGCAATTGAACATAAGCAAATTATCCACATGGTAGAAACAGTGTCAAAAACAAAAAAAAAACAAAAAAACCGGGTCCCAATTACACAACACCAGCAATTTCATCATCCTTCCCTGAAGAGTTACTTATAAAGTATAAAAAAGCATTCAGGTATCTGTGATAAGATTTTTTTTAATGCCACAAAAAAAAATTCCAGATTGGCAGCAAATATAAAATTAAACTACTTGTCAACGTTAGTAAATTTCCTCTACACGTACCCCCTGCCCCCAAATCTTCATCTCAAAGTGAAACACAGACATCAGTAGCAGAATTCATTAAGTATCTTAATGCCAGTATGTTTAAAGAAAACATGCCAGAAATAAAGATAATTTTAAAATCAAAATATAATCATTTTACATTTCATTGAATTTTGTGTATGTTGTATATTTAAAGACCAAAAATTACTCCTCTTTTAACAAATTAAACATTCTTTCAGTATTTTACCTTCTACTTGTTCTACTGATATCCACGATATGAAATCACAACAAAATTGCTTAGACGAAAGAACCTGTGATCCATACATAATGTCACAGAAACTTTTTAAAAAAATAAGATCTTCTAACCAGCATGTACTCATTTCCCTTGATTTTTTAAAAAAGTTTATTTTTAAAATTTATTTTACCCAATGTGTGGCTCAAACTCACGACCCCTGAGCCAGCCAGCCAGGCATCCCTCATTTGCCTTGATTCTAAAAATGGAATTAATTTTCTACAAGTTTACGAGGAGACAGAATGCCAAAAGAGCCTCAAAACATTGAAGAGCTAATCACAAAACATTAAACTACATGCTGCTATCTGCTTAACAAATTCTCAAAGTTCTGGGCTTGCACAGAGAATCATTCAAATCTCTCTCATCACCTTCTAATCTTACTCATAGCTAAGACAATCTTGATATGATCATGGTCTTTATGATTATATAAAATAGACGACTTTAATGATTTAAAGCTACTGGTGTCACCATGTTAATTCAATCAACTCTAAGATTTGATTTAAGAACCCAAATTAAAAAATGATACTGATCACATTCCGAATATCATCAACTTTGAGGTTCACATGCATTATTGTGAATGTCCATTCATTAACTATATTTAATGATTGAAAATTTTCCAGAGGTATATTTTATAACTAATTCACCTTCCAACATAGGTGCCTGGTCTTGCATAGACTGATTTTCTGCAGACAAAATGTAAAAGTCACTTAAACAGTATTATCATGAAAAACATTCTAAACTCATTTTGTAATTGCTTCTTCTCCCTCCATCAAGCCAAAAAAGAAAAAAACTAATTTTATAAAGGAAAGAAACTTTTTAGTCAAGTCATGTGAAATGTCTTTTATCTAATTAAGAAAATAATCAGCTTTTGGGTAAATTGAATTCATCTAGGTTGTGCCAGATCCAATTAACTCTTAAACATTACTTTTTTTCTCTTCCTGTGCTACATGTCTCTTTTAAGAAAAAAATTTTCCTGCCTACTTGAAATATTTCCCTGTTTGCATGGAATTTTTTTCTACTACTTCATCAGTAATATCACTGTGTGTGGGGGGAGAGCATTTGGTACTATTTAAAGCTGTGAATCAAAATCAGCTGAGAGATCGATCTTGTTAAACTGCAGATTCTAATTCACACTAAGTACAGGGAAAGGCCTGAGATTCTATTGTTCCAGCTAGCTCCCAGGTAATGCCAATGCTGCTGGCCAAAGCACTCTTTTAGTGGGGACTTAAAGAAAAATGGGAGGCTTTAGCAAGGTGGTGCCACTTTACTGCTAGATTTAGGAGGCAACAGGGGGCTGCACCCTGATGAAACTGTAATTTCATGTAATTCATGTCACACCATGAATAGAAACATAAATGAGAACAGGCCCAATAAATATGTAACCATCCCATATGGTCTTTTCTGTAAGAATATATGGATTTGTAGACTGTTGAGCACAGGTCAAGAAAAGGGTGAAAACTAACACAGCAATGCCAAAATTATCAGATATTATTATCAGATATTCAGGGTCAGGCCAGGCCCAGCCTCAAATCAAAAGTATGCAGTGGAGGTATATTATATGCATATGTAACTTACGAAAATTGAACTATCTTCCTTTGGGGATAGAAGAACCAAGAGAATATAGCAATTAATGAGTTCAATTCGGTTTGAGTTCTACTCAGGAGGCACGTGCCTCAGAGAAATTGTGAGGTGGGGAGGTAACCCCACAGCTTGCAGTTTTCCCTCTAATCTCTCATAGCAGTGACTTAAGCCCTGGGTATTAAAGCCTGGGAGGGTATCCGGAGATTTCAAAAACTGTAAGTACAAAAAGTTTGTGGAGCAACTTCATACAACCCTTTTGTAAAATGACTCCAAATTTATGATGAAATCAAATCAAATTCAAAATTAGGAATGACAACCTAAATTAGAAACAAAAAGACTTGCAGCAGGAGTACATAGCCAGTGGGGTAGCTCACATAACTTGAGGGTGGAGAATGTCTTGTTGAATAGAAAGTAACAGTTGTACAATAATCAAAGTTCTCCCCCAAATATATGCCTAACTGACTCCTCCCAATGTCAAACCATGCAATATATTTAGCCATTTTTATTTCAGCCCAGATAATCCTTGTTCAAATCTCTTATCAATTTAATGCAGTTTTGTCTCAGCTATAATTCGCTTTTGAATTTTTTCACTTTTATGTCTTTAAATTGACTGTTTAAATATGACTTTTTTTTAAATTAAAAAAAATTTTTTTTTAACGTTTATTTATTTTTGAGAGAGAGAGAGACAGAGCATGAATGGGGGAGGGTCAGAGAGAGAGAGGGAGACACAGACTCTGAAACAGGCTCCAGGCTCTGAGCTGTCAGCACAGAGCCCGACGCGGGGCTTGAACTCACGAACCGCGAGATCATGACCTGAGCCGAAGTCGGACGCTTAACCGACTGAGCCACCCAGGCGCCCCTAAATATGACTTTTTAAAAACACAGCTAAACTGACCTCTGTAAATACGCTTTAATAGCAACCTTAGGTAAAGCAAACTACATGAACAAAATAAATATCTCTAGGAAACAGTATTACGGAGGTTCATTATAGATATGCAAAATGATACTCTTGGTCAACATTTTTAAAAAATCAACATAGAACAGTCATTGAAAATAAATCAATACAGCATAATCTAATCTTAGACATAATTGTCCCATAAAACTATAAAGAGAATCTTTTTTATTCTTTCAAAAAACTATAAAATGAAGATAAATCTCTCTTTTTAAAACATGACATGACTTTAAAGGCATGAAAAATATGGTTCATGGTGTAATATTAAGAAAAAATGTAAGATGTAAAATTGTGTGTGTATATATGTGTATTATGATCTCAATTCTTTAAAAATAGGGGCACCTGGGTGGCTGAGTCGGTTAAGCATCTGACTTCAGCTCAGGTTATGATCTCACAGTTCATGAGTTCGAGCCCCACATCAGGCTCTGTGCTGACATCCCAGAGCCTGGAACTTGCTTCAGATACTGTGTCTCTCCCTCTCTCTGCCCCTTTCCTGCTCACACTCTCTCAACAATAAATAAATGTTAAAAAAAAAAAAAATACATGCACACAATGAGATACTACCCATTAGAATGGCTAGAATTAAGAAAGAAAAAAACAAACAGAAAACAAGTGTTGGTGTAGATGTGGAAAACAGTATAATGCTTCCTCAAAAATTTAAATACTGAATATTGAATTTGATCCAGCAATTCCATTTCTGGGTATGTATCCTAAAGAACTGGAAGCAAAGACTTGAACAGATATGTGTATACCTGTGTTCAAGGAGCATTATTCACAATAGTTCAAATGCCCACATGCAGATAAATGGATAAACAAGATGTGCAATATAATACAGTGAAATATTATTCAGCCTTAAGTAGTAAAGAAATTCTGATACATGAATATTGGAGAGCGTGAAATAAGCCAGTCAAAACAGGACAAATATTGTATGATTCCACTTATGTGAGGTACCTAGAGTAGTCAAATACAGAGAGAGAGTAGAACAGTGGTTACCTGGGGCTGGGGGAAACAAGGAGTTATTTAATGAGTACATAGTTTCAGTGTGGGATGATGAAAACTTCTGGAGACAGATAAGTGGCAATGGTTCTTCAGCAATGTAAACGTACTTAATGTCACTGAACTATACACATAAAAATGGTTAAAATGGTAAATTTTATGTTAGTATATTTACCACATTAAAAATATTTTTAATAGATGCATATAGACATACATAGATATATGTATATATGTGTACGAAAAGAATAAATAAACCTATATTATCACTGGTAATATTTGGGCGGTAGAATTATAGATAATTTAAATTTTATTCTTTATAATATTTTGAGTCTTTAAAAATCCTACAGTGAAAAATTAATAAAAATCAAGGGAAAATTAATTTAAAAATTGAATATGGCATGTTACTGGAGATCCTTATCCACTTTAGTGTAGGGTTTAGTTCTCCAGTATCTTTGGGGAAGGAAGAAGGAACCACATGGTCCCACATATACAGGAGTGCAGCTGAGTACCATCTTTACTTGAATCCCACTTCTCACTCGGAACGTTCTTAGGTATTCCAGCAGAAGCAAAATGTGCTATATACACTGGCTAAGATACTTTTCAGTGGATTCTTTATTAGTGCAGTGATATGAAGAATTTTGGCTAACAGACAATTTGAGAAAGAACAGAGCATCCTTCTTAACCTCCCATTTCCCCTATAAGCCTAGCATGTCACATTAAAAACAAGAGGGTCATGAAATTAAAAATTAAAGTTTAGAAAGACATGAATCCTTGAGGTCATTTTCCAATGACACAAGATAAAACAGGTACTTATAATTTGAGTAAGGAATATTTACGAAAATTAAAAAAAAATTTTCAGAACACTGTTCTATGAAAATATGTAACATTATGCCCCTTCAAGACTTCTATGTGACAAAGCATGAGACTATATACCTAAATTAAATTTTCCATGGTTTAATAGAATCAATAATGTTTACTCAGATAGTTTCATGACAGCCTGAGGGTCATTTTATCAGAAAATAATTTTTTGAGTAAAATTCTAAGGCCTTCATATTTGAAAGTGCTCTCCTTTAGTAATAATAAGCACAGATTAAATCAGGACGGGGAAAAAGTCATAGACAGTATCCTAATTATCCTAGAGAGTAAAACCATGCCTTTCAGCAGTTCAAACTCCTTCATGAACTTTCCTGCCTACTGTATGAACTATCAACTTCTTGCCCTGGCATAAAGCTTTCCAAAATTTGGGCCAAATATAAATGTTATGTTCCAAATTACGGCAAAGCTATGTGATGTTCACTAGAAATGTACTGTTCACTTCTGTCTCCCTACCTGTGCCTGGAATAATTCTGATTATAGACCAAACAAGTACCCATTAAGAATTTACTCAATGAATGTTCTGGTATTTGCAACATTAGTTTCTCTGAGCCTCAGGCATAATTTGGAGGCTCACAAACAGTTACAAGTCTTGCAAACCCTAGTGTCTGTCAAAATTATCCACTGGACAAATGGAATTCCCAAGTCTGATAGAGAACCATATGATATGAGACCCATAAAAAAGTAGAGAAAATTTTCATTCACAATTATTTGTACACTGTAAACAACATTTTTAGGAAATCAAAAAATAAAATATGGTAAAATACAGGGGACTATTAACAGGCAAGAGGTAACAAAGCAGCTGGCTTAGAACATGCTGAATACTGAAAAATGTTTGCTTCTTCTTCCTATTAGTCACTCTGTTTCTCAGCCAGGTTAGAACATTCTGTTACTTTGTATATAAGCAAAGACTTTATCTCAAGGCCAAATACACTTTTGCTTAAGAATACCCATGCAAATATTTAACTTAGATGATGAAGTAACAAAATACCTAAAACAGTGTTGTTATAGGATTTTTGTAATTCTAACATTGATAACTACTTCTATGACTTATATCAGGACTAGACCATCTGGTAAAGAAGAATGAACTTATTAGGCTTTATAGACTGAGAGACCTGGGTTTGTATCTCAACTTGGAGACTATCATCATGCAACCATGAGTTTAACTCCTAGGAAACCAAGTTTCCTCATGTCAACTAAAGAAAACATTTCTATTTCTCATGGCTCTGATAATTAAATAAGAAAATATATGGCAAATGATGGTACATGTCCAGTGTATGTTCAGTAAATGATGACTCACCTCTCTATTTCCCTGCACCACTTTAAAGTGGGAATTTTCTGGAACTCATCTTTCAGTCAAGAACTCTATCACCCAACTATTCAGAATAGATACTATCTTCACTATTGAGGTTTCAGAAGGTAATTTTTGAACTCTACAACTGAATTAGCACTCCTCTCTAAAATATCAATCTACTGAACTATTTATATTGAAAGTTACAGAAATTTTATTTGTGCAGTAAAGGGTGATAGAGATATGTGTGTGTGTGTGTGTGTGTGTGTGTGTGTGCGTGTGCGCACGCACACATGTGCACGCATGTATGTGTGAGATTTTTGGTACTCTGGCCTTTATACATCAGAGAAGAAAGGTGATAGGTATATAATTCTGCATTCATGAGACTTTGTTAGAATACAATATTTCTTCAATAGATCCTATTTTATAATTGTTTTCAGTAATTATAGCTGCTTAAAATATATATATATATATATATATATATATATATATATATATATATATAAAAAATATATATATATATATATACACACACACACACACATACATACTGGACGCCCCAGGAGCAACTAAAGTATTAGGAGCAAAGCAAGATTCATTCATCTCTTTGTTCCTTTAGTTCAAAAACATCGGTTATAATCTAAAAGGGAAACTATTTTCAAATACTAAAAGGCACAGAGCTCTAATTTTGAGTCAGGTTTTGTGTAATCACAGCCAACTTTACAGTCACTATCCCCAAATGCTTTAATGTATTAATGCATTCAATCTTCTTCATGAGCTTATGAGCAGGTATTAATATTATTCTGAGGAAATGGAGGCTTGAAGAAGTTTAAGTAACTTACCCAAAGCTGGGGTACAAACCCAGGAGATTGAATTCCAAAGCCTGCATTCTTAACCAGTATGGTTAGTGGTTCCTAACCCTGATTCATCGATCCCTTTTTATTTTTATTTATTTATTTTTTTTTTTAATTTTTTTTTCAACGTTTTTTATTTATTTTTGGGACAGAGAGAGACAGAGCATGAACGGGGGAGGGGCAGAGAGAGAGGGAGACACAGAATCGGAAACAGGCTCCAGGCTCTGAGCCATCAGCCCAGAGCCTGACGCGGGGCTCGAACTCCCGGACCGCGAGATCGTGACCCGGCTGAAGTCGGACGCTTAACCGACTGCGCCACCCAGGCGCCCCTATCGATCCCTTTTTAAAACACATGCCTTTGAGGCCCCTTTTGGTAGGGGCCAAAATGAAAACCAGATAATAAAACCTCCCCATAAAAAATTAATGTAATGCTCTAATTATAAAATGAGATAAGAATTTAGAAAACGTGTATCTCATTATAATAATAATTTAAGATTATGGTTTTCATTAGAAAACTTCAGGCATGACTACACTGTTAGACTATCTATCGAATCCTTGAAATTCCTAAACTATCTGAGGGTGATGCCGCCCTAATGAAGAATCGCTGCACTACTGTCCACAGACTTTCTACTTTTCTGCTGTCTCATTAGAGATCCTCCGTCAGAGTTGTGTTCTCTCACTTTTTTCCTTTAGATAAGCATATCCAGATCCCTCATCTTTATAAATAAACATAACTATAAAATTATATACAATCACCATGTTTAATCTCCATGAATGGGCTTAAGGCACAAATAATTTTAAAAATGCTAAACTTCTCAATAAGAACAGAGCAAAGTTTGGCTCTAAAGAAATTAGTGTCAATTAAACCTAGTTCCAAACACCACTTATCTTGCCAATTAATTTCTTACCACTTATTTTAAGTTTAGTGGCGGGTTATATACTCTTACCCTTTTGAAGCTCTAAAGTTTTCCTCATTTAGCAACTAAAGTTCATTATGGGACGATCACACTTTTAGAAATAGTTTCAGAATTTGTGATAAAAACTCAACACCTCAGATTACTCAGTTTACAAAGATTCAGACATAATTCCCCTCCATCCACCCACGTGTTCATGGAAAAATAAAGGAGGGAGCCAAACCAAATCCCTTTCAAGCGCAGACCTGTTCTTTGCGACGCAGGCAGCTCACTGGCAGCAGGCAGTGTACCTGTTGTTCCAGGAGGCAGTGCATAAGCTGAAGATGATGGTGGAGCTCCTGGTCCGCCATGCTGGAAGGATGCTCCAGAGGAAGGGGGAGGAGGGAAAGAAGCAGCAGAGCTGGAGGTAGGTGGAGAGGCCTGGGGCTGTGTTGCGTACAGCTGAGACTGCCCAGAATAGGAAGAAGCAGAAGATATGTAAGGGGTGTTAGGGTAAGCGTTTGAAGCAGAAGGAGCAACGGGCTGCTGAGGTCGATACATTGTTGACCCCCCTGTTCCGAAGGAATACTGCTGGGCTGGTTGATAAGCTACACCAAGGAGAAGAAACAGAAATTTTAATTAGTTATAAGTTTATTGACAGCAACAAAAAACCAGTTATCTCATTCTATGGAAATTATTTTTGTCATTATTATTAGAACAATAAGCTACAACCAAATATTAACCCTTATATGTTATGCTTTTGATGACTTGGATACCCTTAAATATACTAAAATATACCCATTGGATCAATATGTGAAATATGCCATCTCCAGACTGCTTCTGGCTATGAAAATCTTTCAATCATCAAACCCAAACACTGAAAGACCGACCCTTTTCTCAGACTTCCTGTGCCTGAGAAAAGACTGCAGTGACACCGACTAGCCACCAGATGGAACCATGCAGGAATTACACGTCCCAAGCACTCCCCGTTACAGTAAATTACAGGGACTTTGCTGGCGGCTCAACATCTCCTCCACCGGAAGAATTGTAGGGTGAGCACTATTGTTATGAATCAAATACCTTCTCCAACATCTAGTAAACTAATCAGCTACTCACATTGTGATTTTGAGCTTAGTTCCAGATTAACAGCCAACTCTCTAAGATCCCTGACAAAACAATTACTACATAGTATTTCATATACTATACACAGTTGGTTAGTAAGCATTCAGGCAGCCAACTAATGTTTTGATGCAAAGACCTGAGCCCAGATTAGAGAATATTACCACATTTTTCATGACCAGGGGTAGGTATGGACCTCTACAGAGTGAATCTACTAGAACTGTACTTGTTCTACTCTGAAGACAGCATTTTCATGAGTGAAAAATTGTGTCAAATCTGTATTCATGTTAAGTAAGAATATCCACTTTAGCATAGAACATGCTTATTAAGATTAGTTCTTACTAGGCAGTGGCCTCTTGCTTTTGTAATAGTTGTTTAATCATACAATTTTCTCCTTGGAGATTTTTTTTTCTCTTCATGTAAATTTTAAAATAGTGGTGATATTTTACTTTATAAGTGCAAATATTTTCTAAAAAACAAAAGCCAATGGTGGGCACATGTTATTACCATACATTTGTCGAAATTCATAGAATGTTCAACACCAAGAGAGAACACTAAAGTAAACTATGGACTTTGGGCGATAATGATGTGTCAATGCAGATTCACTACTATAACAAATGTTCTACTAGGGTGCAGGCTGTTGATAGTCAAGCAGGTTGTACATGGGGGCAGGGGAGATATTGGATATTGAAATGTCCCTTGGAACCATTTTTCCAAAAATGGTTTGTGTCATCTTGCTGAAAGGAAAGAATATATAACAAAATCATTTCAAAAATTCTGTTTTTTAATACCAAAATCATGGGACAATTCACTGTTCTTAGTAATTGCTCAGGAACAGGAGCCAACTGTTCTGAATGGACTGACATAGGAGGCTGTTTCCAAGCATGCTAATTAGGGATGTCACCTAGGGAAACTGTGTTTCTCCCTCTCAAGTCCTACACAGTTCTTTCTTTACTTGTTAAAACTGATTTGATCATGGGTTTGGAGCTTTAAAGCAACATGTTACTACATTAGGTAAGACATGCTGTTGTGCAAGGACTTCAGGGTCACACTACTTACGCTGTGGCTGTGGATAAGGTGGTACCTGGGTGTGCATGTGACCTGGAGATGTGGGAAGCTGAGCTGTGGTCGCATTTGGATTAACATTTCCGTGCATTATGAAACCTGGAGGTGGAGGATTTTCTCCCTAGGAAATGAGAATATGATAAAAAGGAAGATTACATTTGGAACCAAAAATCTTACCAGATGGATTTATAATCTCTGAAACGGAACTGTTTATTTTTTTTTTTTAACTTTACTGTGTAAGAAACACTGCATTTTGCACATTCTGTCTTCTTTAGAACACATTTTCTGAGCAACACATTCTAAGTGATTTAAAGATCAGACAGGTCTAAAGTATTAATTGCAATAAATGGCAACAGATGCTAATAACTTCACAAAACAGTGTCAATGATATTTATAATAAGTCACCAGGATTTTCCATCTCTACTAAATTCCATCCACACTTTGGAAATATAAGTATAAATGCCACAAGGGAACTTTCGTTTCTCTTCAATTTCTGCAATGCTCAAAAACAAAGAAGAAAGAAAAAAGAAAATCTTCAGTGAAATCAGATTTAAACCATAGTTAGAACTTTAGTTGATATTTTTCTAGCTGAGGTCAATTTAGAACTGCAAATGGAGAGGGAGAAGAAAATAAACTAATTGTCCAGAAACTTCTTGCATCCTAAAGCATTAAAATGCAATAAGCAGGCGGACAAATGGGGGAAGGGGAAATTAAGAAAAGGGGGGTAGAGAATATTTAACTATATATATATTTAAGTGAGCAGAATTCTGCTCAAAGATGAATAATGAAGGATATACCTGTGTGTCAGAGGGAGAGGCTGCAGGTGGATGGCTGGGAAGGGCGGTAGGAGTTTTGTTACTCCAGGTAGTGACAGTAGGGGCAATTCTAACCTGAATTGAACAAAGAAATACCAATCACAGAAAATAAAAAATAAAAATGTTAAAAGAAGAAAAAAAAAAACACCCAGAAGGCATTAACAGCCAGATGCAAAGCAAAAAAATAAGAGTAGCAAGATAGCATATGTTAGTCAGGCAATTGCTTTCAAGGTAGCTGGGATTCCAAAAGAAAAACACATTCACAACAAAACAGGGAGAGGGAGGCAGTAGAAAAATCAACATGAAAACTAAATCAAAGCATAAAAAAAAGTAGCATTCAAGTGTCAAGAATAAGGGGAAAAGCTAGTTCCTGTAAGTAGGTAAGGAAAGAAGATATTGGAGGAAAAAAGGTAATCGAGTAGAAAAGTGATTTTGAAGCATTAATAGTATTCATGCTACTATTAGATCTGTAAGCATATTGCTACAAGTTCCCTTTTCTGGATTTTATTAGAGCTGCAAAAATCGTATTAGTCCCATATCAGGCTTAGAAACATATAATCAAAGGATATTAGAGATCAATCAGTCTAATCCCCACCCATGACCACTGAGAAAACCAACACCTAGAGAAATGAAAGGGCTTCCTAAGGTCAATACAACTAGCTGGTGACAGACCTAGGACTGAATCCAGACCTCCTGATTTCCGGGCCAGTGTTTGCTATACTACACCATGTTGCTTACCCTGGAGTCCTAAGATTTTCAAAACAAATTTTTTAAGCCACCAAAATCTTTCTGGTCAAGTAAATCTTCATAGAAATTCCAAGTGGAAGTGGAACTCCTACTAATCTGGCCTCCCTCTCACCCTTTTACCCCTTCCTGTAAACATTCCTTTAAAACCGCAAGCTGCTGTCCTCATTTGGTACATGATAAGCTTTAATCAAGAAAATCAGTGCTTGGGGTGTCTGGGTGGCTTAGTGAGTTAAGCATCTAACTCTTGATTTTAGCTCAGGTCAGGATCTCACAGTTGTAAGATCAAGCCCCATGTTGGGCTCTGCACTGGGCATGGCTTAGGATTCTCTCTCTCTCCCTCTCTCTTTTTGCCCCTTCCCTGCTCCCGTGTGCACACATACTCTCTCTCTCTCTCAAAATAAACAAAAAAACAAAAAAAAAAAAAAAAGAAAAAAGAAAATCACTGCTTAGTTTCTGAATTTGTTTTTCTTTTGTTAAAGTATTAGACTGCTAAGTCAAAGTACAATGAAAGTCTTTCAGTGTTTTTATATCTTCCCAGAAAGACAGATAAACTCAAGGACATAGAGAGTAAATATTCTCTTTTCCCAAAGTAGAGGGTGTCTCACCTCAGTACCCTTCAAGATAGCATGACTGAACAAAAGATGCTTGGGAGTTCTAATATCAAGTTGGCCAGGCGATATTAAGAAATTCAAGCTCTGTCTTAAAACTCTGGCTTGTCACTTGATGTCTGTGCCTCTTAGTTCTTCCAGTCACTGCCTGCTTTGCCCTACCTATGTCATAGACTTTTCTCAAACTAGTAAAGTCTTCATAATAGTGGGAAACCTAATCTGCTTTGTTTACCAATGTATCAACAGACAGAATAAAGACAGGCACTCATAGAAAAGCTCTCAATAAATTATCAAATAAAGGAAAAAAATAAAAAAACAGAGAATACTCTAGATAGTTACAGTTAAATCCAAATGTGATCTATTCCTGATTAAGTATTAATCAAAAGTGCAATAGACAAAAGAGCACTAATTGATCTTTTTTTTAGCTTTCCATGATTTTATATTTACTTTTGTTGCAACAAATTATAAAAAAGACCTTGTCAATTCTATCAGTAATCTGATGTATTTTAAAATGGGGAGAGGATCTGCTTTGTTATCAATCAAGACCATTTATTACTCATGAAAATGTACTTTTCATTCAAGAACATGAAGGTTATCTGCGGGTCCGGAAATATAAGTTTCTGTATGAAATAGTAAAAGACAGTAAAATGCCACATTTTATGCCACTAAATGTTTTAATTTACTTACTTACTTAAAAATATCTAATCATCTTTATAATCCCCATGACCTACAATTTCATACACCTTTGGTCATTCACTAATATCCAAGTTATCCAAAAAAAGTATGTTCTGAATACTGTGTTGATACAAGAGACACAGTAAACCTGTAATAATGATTCAGAATAAAATACTCAAAATAAGAGTACCTTTTCTAAAAATATTTCATAGTATTAACCAAATCACCCACAAATTATTCCCACTACTTTACTTACAGCTTGTCAGATGAATCAAGTTGAAGCAGTTTCAAGAACAGATGTACATGTGTATGGGTAGTTTGAATGATGGGGAAATAAAAAATCTCCCCAGAGAGCTTACATTAATTTATATCTAAAATATAATCTGTTTGACCAGATTAAAGTGATAATTAAAAAAAAAAAAAGCAGACCAGGGGCACCTGGCTGGCTCAATGGAAAGAGCATGTGACTCTAGATCTCTGAGTCGTGAGTTTGAGCCCCACCCACGTTTGGTGCAGAGATTACTTAAAAAAATAAATAAATAACTTAAAAAAAATAAAAAATAAAAATAAAAAGAACAGACCATCACTTTCAAGAATACAAAAAGAAAAACTATTAAAACATTATGTTGTCTAACTAGACAACTAGACTTATAGCAGATTAAGGTCTCTTACCCAACAAATTTTTGAACAGAAATATATAAATGTTCCTACTTAATCTGGACCATATCACTCACATGGGGATAATATTGTTGAGCTGGAACTCTTGACATCTGTGTGTGGCCAGCCATTGGTCCAGGCCTGCCCTTAGGCAGCTGCTGCCTCTCATAAGGAATTTTAGATGATTCCTGTCCTGGTACAGGCTGTCCTTGTGCTCTACAAAGTCTGTCACGAAGCTGCACAATATTTGGCTATAACAAGCAATGGAAGAAAATAAAGCAGAATGTTAGAACTCACTGAACTATATGACAGCATGTTGCTTTTCTTAAAGTAAGCTTGATCGGTCATATGCTCCTTGTTCATATGCTGTTTCCTATATAATAGATCCTAGCACAAGAGGGTTTAACATCATGGCTTCTAATACTCAAGACTGATACCAAAGGCCCATGATATATCATTTAACTGAGGCAAGGATTTGAATTATGCCCACTACACAGTAGTATGTAAGATCAATGCCACTCATCATCTCTGCTCTTTTGTATTTTCTTATAGTTGAGTAATTTTCACAAATCACAAAAGTAGTTAAAAAAAATACAACTTCATTTCTTTATAGGGAAAAAAGGTCCCCAAAAGAATCAACTGCTGACGATGTGATGAAAGAAAATGGTGACCTAAGAAAGGAAGGAAAATTAATAAAAAAAAAAAAAAAAAGAGAGAGAGAGAGATGTTGGAAATAAAAGAGTAAGATGTCACACTCATGGTAGCTTACACAGATCTACAATTATACAGATCTACAATAAGTATGAGTTGACCACATACATGTTCCAGATATTAACAAACAACAACAAAAAGGTAATGTTAAAATATTTCAGCAAGAACTGATTTTAGTAACTTTAAAAAGTCATACATTACTATAAATTCACTAAAGGTTTAAAGCTGTCATTTAAACTGTTAGGTATACTATTAGGGAGGAAGGTTAGATACTATAATGATATCACAAAGTCTCAGGACATGTTCCCCAGAAAATACTAAGGGTCTACTGAAATATATAGAAGACAGCAACTTCAAAATTGTTTATTTTTACATAGAGAATGTTCTTTAAAAGTCCAAAGGAAACATGAATAATAATATACAGAAAATGTATGTGGTTAGGGGTGCCTGGTCAGCTCAGTTGGTTAATCATCTGACTTCGGCTCAGGTCGTGATCTCAGTTTGTGAGTTCAAGCCTTGCGTCGGGCTCTACACTGACAGTGCTGAGCCTGCTTGGGATTTTCTCTCTCACTCTTTTTCTGCCCCTCTCGTGCTTGTGTGCATGCACATACTCTCTCGCAAAATAAATAAACTTTAAAAAAAAGAAAAAAAAAAAAAGAAAAAAAATGTATGTGGTTATAAATGGTATTGAAGATAAAGAGTTTAATACTGAGGCTACAAGATCTAAAGGTCTTAGATTAAGTTAGTCTTAAAGGGTCTTATAACTCACTATTAAAGGGGTGTTTAAAAAGTCATAAAATAATTATGCCAAGGTCATCATAAAGTCTGTTTCTATTCTACCTAATATTCTCACAGATAAAATCGAAAAATACGACATGTAAATGTGTTTCAAAACCAACTAGAGTCAAACCTCCATAATGCTGGAACATAGACTTAAGTGTTTTTACTCAATGAAACTACTCAATGAAATTTACTGATATTTCCCTACAAGAGACAAAATACTGAAAACAATTAACTAAAAAAATCCATCAAAAACAAAATAAAGCTTATAATAAAAAGCATAGAAAGAAGAAAATATCTTCAAGGCTCAAAATTAAGCTCTGTCACACACACAATATAGATACAAACATCCTACTTGTGGATAACTGTCCTCAAACCTCTCCCTGATTTCTACCCATGCTTCATTATTAAATTTAGGTTGCCCTCTTCTGTGATTCCACTGCACTACTACCTCTATCATAGTTATGTATCACTTTTGGAAAACTCCCTTAGGAAAAGAATCTTGGCAATCGTGTCCATCATTATATTGTCAGTCACTTACTTAATTCCATTGCATTGAAAAAGCCCAATTTAATGCATACCAAATAATAAATCAGAAATGTCATTCTCCCTGCCTTGCGTATTTTAAAAATATACTTGTCTGCAGACAGTATCAGACTGAAATGGTATACAGAATGAACTTCTTCACTAATATCTATGTCTATGTCTATGTCTAGCATTTGTGGGAATTTTAAAACTACAACCCCAATTATTTAAGTATTAATATTCATAGCTTTCTAACACAGAAGATTCCTACAAAGAACCATGTACAAAGAATCAGCATTTGGCTCAAGAAATTAGAAGTTGGTCCTTTTCCATTTTTTCCCTCAAATACTATGCCCATCAGTACAAAGGGATCTATCGTACTACAAGAGCATCCTATCTCTCCAATACCGTCTGGGTACACCTAAAATGATCCCTGAATAATTGTCAGTAACATTCACTTATGGTCAGATGACAGAAATTCAATTGTTCCAAAACATTCTACTTACCAATATTCTTATGTTTAATACTAAGTGCTACCCACTGGACTCACCTTATTCACACATTAAAAGAAGAGAAATGGTCAATTCTAATTACCTGGTTGGTGTTTTCAGGAAGAAAAGCCAAGGCTGCAGCAATACTGCCTTGGGCTGCCAACAAATTAGCATACTGACTCATCTTCTCAGCCAAAAGAACTCCTACAGTATTGGTGTCCATGGCTTGGGTGAGTTGCACAGCTTTTCGCAGGATGACAACTTTCTCAATAAGATCCTAAGTGAGGAAAAGAAGGGAGAGAGAAGGGCAAGCAAACAAAATTACCAAGATGTGTATGCAAGAGAGCAGGAATGAAGAGATACTAAGATTTCTAAAACCTCCTAAAAGTATATCTTATTATCCTCTCTCTTAAAAACTTCTGCAACAGCTGTCCACCATTCACATAAACTGAAAAAGTAAGGAGGAAGAAAGTACCTTATCATGGTTAGGGCATAGGTTATTTCCTTCTCCTAAATATCCTTAAACTGCCAGATACTTGTCTTGTGAGCTTAAAGTAGGCAAGCATCCAAAGTGAAAGTGATCAGCAGATAAATGTCCAAAGGCAGAAACTGGGTTCCAGCAGGTATAAAAGAAACTGACTGAAAACATCATACTACCTATACTATAAAAACACTACTACTAAGAGGTGACCTCCAATGAGCTTACTATTTCAACCCCAAATTTTTCACATTGTTCTTCAATACCAATTATTTCAACAATGGGAAGCCTCAAGTATAAAGCACAAGAATATCCTATCTATCGGCCCTTCAAAAGTACACAGATCCAGAAGTGTAAAACAAGTGTGCTTTCTCTCAAAAGACCTTAGGAAAACAGTGATTTCCTACCAGATTTTCAGTTTTAATAAAGTGATCTTTAAAGTTACAACTGTACTGAGAAAATCTCTTTCCAGAGCGAAAAAGAAATACCTGAATGAAATATTATGAGACTCTGAATAAATGCTTCGAAAAAAAAATCTAAATACTGTATACAGCTACTCCATGCCTGAAAATAGTCCCCATATTTTTTACTCCCCCTCTTGTCCAGGTTTTAGTGCTACATAGGATTCCATTTACCTCTTACTTTCATTTTCCCTTAATCATGACAATTAAGATTCTCTATTGGTTCTGGGAAGGTCTCCCATTCCTTACCCCACATTGCCTCTTTCCTTGCCCAAGGCAGACAGGGTCACCAGAGGCAGGGAGAGAAGCATGGGGGAAAAGACGTACACTCTAGTACTGTTTTCATGCTCTTGCCACCTGCTTCTTCCAATAAACTACCAAATCACAACCTTGATTTCACAAGCAGTTGCAACTCCATTTTACTATTCCATCATCTCATACTTTGCCCCGCCAAATATGCTACAAATACACATAAATTATCCAGCAAAAGAACTTCTAAAACATAGGTAACTAAGGTGAAAGCAATGAACTTCTGGAACAAGTCAATTTCTAGAATAGAAGTAGGGTGAAAGACAACACTAGAAAGTAAGCACCCCTTGTTTCAAAGATACTAACCTGAAGGGACAAAGGACTGCTTCCATCTTGAGCTTTAGTCCAACATGCAACTAGTTTCTCTACATTCCCTGCACAGATATAGCAGAGACATGCCTGAGTCTGCAGGAGGATATCACCTTCACTTTCAAGCCTGGTTCCCAAAAGATCTACCGATCAAGAGGAAAACAAAATAAGACTATACTCAAGGCAATCTGAACATGAAGTCGTAAGTAAGCCAATAATATTTTCAGAAGTATGAATTAAACTTCACAACCAATGAGTAGCAGATAGAAACAAAATCAGTTATGTAAATGCTCAGTAAGTATTTATTTATTAAATGAATGGAAGTGCGTGACAAATTGTATGTAAGGAATGACTTCTCAAGATTCTATATACCTAGTTGCAGAATGAATTTCCCTGAATTACATTAAAAAATAATAAATGGAAAGGACATTTGAACACAAAAATCCTAATGAACATTTAACTCCATTTCAACATGTCAGATATTTGTGTAAATAGATGAAATATGGCACATTTGAAATGAACATCAATGGTAGGTAGGACTACGATAAATCACTTATGATAATAAAGTTAATATCTTATAACTTTCATATTCTCATAATACTTTCAAGGTAGCAAATGGTTGGTTGTTCTGATACTAGCACTCTGAAGCTTCTGTTCTTACAGGTAAGGAGTATCATTCCTTAGCCACCAGTCTAGTCACAGCCTTTAACAGTAATTTATAATTTCCAATCAAATGTTATAATTACTAATTTTATCAAGTTAGTATTTATTAAGTGAAAGCTAATTATGTGTAATTTTACATATAATAGACTAACTAAGGCTTAGAAAGTGATTTTTCCAAGGTCATACAACTAGTAAGTGGCAGAGGCAAGATTCTAGGTCCAGTCTGCTGGAAACCAAAACTGTTAAGAAATATTATTAAAAGTAATGACTAGATATGGAGAAGTAATGTTAATAATTCTAAGAAAAGTATCCAAATGGGAACTTTTTTCTTATCTATGATTAGCTGGTTTGCAAACATTTCTAATAATATGTTACTAACTTTATATAAAATATACGATGCCATATACATTATATAAATATAAGGCTCATTTTCTTACCACAAAGGGCTGAAAACTCATCTGGTTTAGCATAAGTCAATACTGCAGCTAAAGCCTCTCTCCAATTTTTAAGGTCACAAGACTCAACAATTTCTTTCCAGTTCTTCATCACCACTGCAGTAATTAGCTTAAGAAAGGAAAATAAAGGAGAATTAAAAATCTCTGGTATATTAGTAAAAATTACCTCTGGCTAATCAATCATATCTTTTAAACCTACTATTCACAGTATTTCATGCAGAATAAAGCAGCAACAAAGTGAAGAATATCCCTGAACCAACAGACATAAAAAAGATGGTTATTATTTTTCCTCAAAACAAACAAACAAACAAACAAACAAACCCCATCACACAAACATTTTTTGTAATGTAAATATGCTGAGAAGGAGGGGTGCCAGGCTGACTCAGTTGGAGGAGCATGCGATTCTTGATCTTGGCGTAGTGAGTTCAAACCCCATGTTCGGTGTAGAGATTACTTAAAAATAAATAAATAAACTTAAAAAAATATGCTGAGAAGGAAAAGTATAGGGTATTATCAAAACATTAACAGGAAGGCATGACCTGCTCTGATGGATCAGAAAAAATGTTTTGAGTACACGTGAGATATGAAGTCAGAATTAACTTCATCAAGGTCGAGAAAGAGGAAGATGGCAGCAGAGTAGGAAGACCCTAGGCTCACCTCGTCCCACAAATACAATTGGATAACTATCCAATCATCCTAAATACTCCAATTTGATGGAAGAACTAGAATTTAAAATTTAAAATATTTGCCTTTAAATTTTTCTATGTTCTAACTTTTCTACAATAAAAATATGAAAAGTACTTTTCATTAAAAAATTATATACATAAAATACAAAAAATAAAAATAACAACGCCAAACTATCAATAATAACTATTTCTGGTTCAAGGAACTATGAGTGTTTTGTTTTGTTTTGTTTTTTTAACTGTTTTCTGCATATCAATTATCTATTCTAAGAATGTATTGCTTTTATACTCAGAACAGTGTTATAGTTTATTTTTAAAACAACATACCCTGGTAATTTTGCTTTGGGATTTTGCAAAGTATTTTTTCTGGGTTCGAGCCAAGAGTTCTTGTCCACCTGCTATGGCCAATATAATGGCATCAGCCATGCGGTTATCATGTAAACAAAGGTCAACAGCACTCTCAAAGTTACCCGTCAGCAAAGCCTGAGTAATTAAACCATCAATATCTGCAATAAGGAAATACACCCAAGTTAAAAAAAGGTTTTGTTAAAAGAAAAAATCTTATACATATCAACTTTTACATGCACACACAAAGGAGAAAACAATGCTAATTTCTGAATATTACTAGCGGATCGATTTCTATGGAAATATATTGAGATGCAAGTAAGTAAAATCAGGTAAAATAACACATTTTCAGATCGCTTAAACTGGAATAATAGAGATCATTACACAGTTTTTATTACATTGATGTCAGAACATCTATCTCCAAGAGACTGATTACATATACTAATTTTTTTTTTTTAACTTTTATTTATTTTTGAGACAGAGAGAGACAGAGCATGAACGGGGGAGAGTCAGAGAGAGAGGGAGACAAAGAATTTGAAACAGGCTCCAGGCTCTCCAGCACAGAGCTCGACGTGGGGCTCGAACTCACGGACCACGAGATCATGACCTGAGCCTAAGTCAGATGCTTAACCGATGGAGCCACCCAGGTGCCCCCTGATTACATATACTAAATAACTGGGTTCTTCTTTTCAACCCTCTACCACTTGTCACAAAACATTTGTAACTTAAATTTAGGGACTATTTGTTTTCAAATAGGTAAAAATAAAAATGAAATAAGTACTTACCACCACTGATGGAGATGTTAAATGTTCTTCCTGCTGGTGGTAGAAATTCAGATTCTTGTTTTCCTTCTTTGATGCACTAAAAGATGGAAAGGGCAGCAATTTAGCAACAGTGAAACTGTGGAGAAATTTACTGGCAAAACAAAATTTATATATTTACTATATATATATATATATATATATATTTCACCTACTGACTAGATGACATGAGCAGTTATTCCAGAAAAGTTCTCAGATCTAAGACTTTCCTAAGTATTAACTCCCATTATACAATCATAAATAAAATCCAAAGTCATCAGGAATAATGTTAAACAAACTATAAGTGTACATATCCATTACTGGTAGCTCAGAAATTATTGAAGAATGTTTGTTTTTACTTCAAATAAGAGGAGTTTGAAACAAGCAAAATACACGTGTTTTTAATTTTACCATATTTAGACTGTTAAAACAACTCTGCTTCTACACATCTAAAATTTTCTATGTCTAAAAACTTCTGTCCATTAGGTTTAGTTATAAGGTATTTTTGTTTTAATTGAATCAGTTATGAAAGAAAAACCACTTGGTGCCCTTATATAAATGCTATATAAAAGACTGTATGAATATACTCAAATTCAATTATAGACTTTGTATTCTCTTAAATTAGTCATACCTGCCATAGCAGGTTGGTCTGGTAAAAAGATACACACAGTTCTGTTATAAATTTCTGAAACTACTTATCAGTATATTTTCTTTCTTTAGAAGAAAAGAAACATAATGAAGGCATATTGCTGGCAAATAGTTTAAATGCTTTCTCTTCTATGCATAAAAAGTCACAAGAAGACAAAAATAAAATATATTAAAGAAATCATAGAGAAAAATTTAAAGAAAAAGATAGCTGTCTTGCAGGAGATAAAATAGCTATCTTCTGTGTGTGTTACCTATACATCTGAATGTAAACACCTAGTATTCAAAGTCAGGGGCATTTTTGGATTGGGGAATTTTAGTGCAGAGCACAGCATAGCATCATCAATGCTTAATTAGTTAATACTATTACAGAAGAATAGCTAAAACCTTAACTCTTTCCCTAATTACAGGGAAGCATTTTAGAACTTTAAAACAAAAACATTTTAGAGCTTAAATTATTCCTATTAATAAATAAATCAGATACTGATCTGATTATATTCAGTAACTTACAAAAAAACCCTTTTTTTAACTCACAATTTTTCAAATTTGCCTTCTAAGAAAACAATAAAATCTATTTATTGACTTCTGAAATGTAAATAATGGTGAAAAAAGCAGCTGATTACATATTGAGTATTTTCAATGTGTAAACCACTATGTCTGATAAACAAATGGCATCATCAAGGTAAAGGAGATGATCCTATCTCCTTAAACTTTTTTTGAATACTCCGAAAGTACACATTGGTGACTATCGTTTTGTTATGTGCATATTATTCTAATCTATTCATTCATAAGTGTATTTCCAAATGGCCTTCTATTTGATAATACATAGTTAGTCTAGTTGTACATAAATGAAAATACATTTCTTCAAGGTATCCTACAATTCTGTATAGGTATTCCCAAAATTGGTTCAAAGTTTTACTAAGATTTTACACATATTCTTTATTTTCAGATTAAATAAATGTCAGAAGATCCACTTCTAAGGAAAGTTGTTTTTTTAACAATTTTCTTGTAAAAGTCTAAATTTACTGATGAATTACTCTTATAACTTAGCAAAGGATTGTAAGAGACATTCCAGTCAAGGTATCTCTATACCACAAAGAACAATGAAAAAGTCAAAGATGAGATGAGAAACAAGAACGTGTTGATTAATTAATTGTCCAAGATGAAATATAATTAGAAAGCAAGAAAAGTACAGAATTATTTAGTAGTGGTTAAAAAAAAAAACCCAGAAAAACAAAAGGAAAAAAATTAATGATACAACTCTGTGTTCAAGGACTCTTTTTAACTGGTTATAAAAATTGTCAACTACAACTCATGACACGTTTATCATGTCAATCAAAAAATCATGACAGTTCAAATTAGTGAAAATTTCTATACCTGGATTCAAAGTTCAAGACTAATCTAGAAGCCTTTGTTTCTCACTGATCGTAGGTCCTAAATATTAATGTGTCAAGAAAAAACATAAATTTTACATGCAATGCATTGTGGATTTCTGAGCAACATCTCTTTTCATTGTGACATGCTGATATCCATCTGACCGAATTAAGTCAATCTCATGTCAACTGTTAATTTTAAGACATATAATCCAGAAGCTAGGTCAGAGGACTAAAGATTTCACTGATGACAGTTCTGTCAAACTAGTAAATAGACTCCTACCCCAAAAATCTCTAAGAAAACAATATCTCCCAATTTCATTCTAGCACAAGTAGTCAAGCAAATTTTCCATATTTCAATGTGAGATAAACAAATATAACATACTTTACCAATGTAATTAAAAAGGAAAAAAATAAGTACCTCTCCCAAGAGCTGCTCTTCAGCAGCAGGGCTCTCCTCCCCATCACTCTGTGCTACTTGGTCAGAATCTTTAAGAGCCTTTGGTACACAAAACAATTACAGAGGAAGTTGAAGGACGTAGCATTAAAAGAATATTAGTGAACAAGGAAGACAAAAGACCAAACCAACAAAACTCAGAGCTAGTTTAATCATAAGAAGCAACACTAAGTAAATTTATTTAAGAAACACTAATAGAGGAAAAGCAAAGAGCCATGATTGCTAAGACTTTCCTTTCTCCCTCTCCCCCCACCCCCCATCAAATGTCCCTTGGGAACAGAGATCTTAACCTTAAGTATCTGAGCAGCCACTGATATTGTTTGCCCTCTTTCGCAAAATTCAAATATTGTCAAGAGAAAGGAATGCTCTACTAGCTAAACTTATACTATTTTAAAATGATAGTTATTCACTTATTAAAATATCTACAATCAGCATGTATTTTTACACTGTAAAGCAATAAAAAAGACACATGTCTTAAATTACATTTCCTTCTTTGTTATGACCTAAACCAAATTTTTGGAAGGTAGCTATTTTTAAAGGCCTTCTTACCACATCGGGTTCATCCACTTTGTTCAAGGCCAAAGCAATCTGAAATAAAAACAACAACTCACCTACTACATGGAATTCTATTTCAATGCATATAACAAATGCTCACCTCTTTCTCCATTTTCATTGGCAAAATCCACAAAAATTCAGATCAAGGATGGTGTGTTTAAAAGAATAAAATCTGCTATTTGATCACAAACCTAACCTCAAAACAATCATGTTTTCTTTTACTTTGTTTTAAATCACTATAATTAATTTAAGAAAATTTCTTCAGGCACTCACTATGGAAAGAACTGCTATTACAAGTATTTTGACAAACAGGTTCTATTTCTTCATTTTTGCTATCAGGCATTCAGCAAAACTTTTTTTTTTTAATGTTTATTTATTTTTGAGAGAGAGAGAGAGACAGAGCATGAGTGGGGGAGGGGCAGAGAGAGAGGGAGACACAGAATCTGAAGCAGGCTCCAGGCTCTGAGCTGTCAGCACACAGCCCCACGTGGGGCTCGAACCCATAGACCGCGAGATCATGACCTGAGCCAAAGTCGGACACTCAACCGACTAAGCCACCCAGACGTCCCCAAAACTTTCATATTAATCTCTTACAAACCTACAAATTATAGCACCAAGAAGTTCAGACTAATAATAAAATTAAATATAAAAAATATCTAAAGGATTGAGCAAAGACACATAGCCAATAAGCGGCAGAGTTGTGATGTGACATTGAAGGGTCACGAATCTTCATGGTGCTGAGCACCGCTCAGAGTGCGTAGTATCTAAGCTGTACCATATATGCAACAACTCTGCAATGCTATAGAGAACTTTAGACACTCTGAAAGAACAACAAAGGGCTAATACAAATTACACAAGGAATCTAAAGTATTTCCTTCAAGGTTTTCAAAGTCAGAGTGTTTTTCATGCTGTTCATGTCAATATTGTGGAATGAATAATAATTAAGCCCCTCTGTGAGAAGAAGACTGAAAAACTGGAATAGGACTTTCTTTTTATTTATTTTATTTTTATTTATTTTTTTAATGTTTTATTTTTAAGAGAGAGAGAGGGAGGGAGGGAGGGAGAGAGAGAGAGAGAGAGAGAGGGAGAGAGAGGATCCAAAGCAGCTTTGCACTGTCAGCACAGGGCCCGATGCGGGGCTCAAACTCATGAACTCGCGAGATCATGACCTGAGCTGAAGTCAGACATTTAATTGACTGAGCCACCCAGGTGCCCCAGGACTTTCTCTTTTTAAAAGGGAATCTTTTTATTAAGCAATTATTATTAAGCTGAATATTAAGCTAATCAATCAGACTTTTGTTTATTCAGGTTCAGTACAATAAATTGTCCTTGTTCCAAAAATATTTACTTACTTGTCAGCTGGACCAACTCAATACAGAGTTTGGGAACGTGGGCTAAGGCATAAACAGTGAGGGTAGAAAATTGTGGTAACTTCAAACAGTACTCTATTCTTTATTACTTAAGCTGTAGTGAACATGGGGTGATCTCTAACAGTTTCCCCTTTTTCTCTTCCTCCAAGGCCACTGGTTACATACCCTCTTAAAATCTAAGTGTTACTTCCAGTGTTTGAAGTTCAGAGCCTCTTATCTTCCAAGGCCCAATTCTACCCGATACAACACAGCTCATTAAATCAAGTTTGAATTATAGATGGTTCTGGCAGCTTTTAAATCCAGGTACAAGGTAAAGTTACACATTTAATAATATGTATTTAGAACTTTGGCAACCAAACACAAATTCTTATTAAATATATATTGAATGATTTGAGGTTATCTGTGTAGAAGTTTATAAAACAGAACACCTATGCTACGTAAATATTTACTTTTATAAGCACAGCCTTTTAACCTTTCCCAGAAATTTACCTTCTTTCCTAGGTCTTCTTTTCTGTATCCTAGAAGTTCCAGGTATTTTCCCCGAGAATCATCCTCAAAGTTTACCTTTAAAAAGACATAGTCTTGAAATAAAGACCTGCATTTAAATTTTCAATTAACTGATCAAATTCTAAGTAGAATTATTAAAAATCATCAAAAATAAAGTCTACTGTATCAAGGAAAGTTTTCTATATCTACTATATAGAAGACTCACTGAAAGAGTCTCCAAAATATTTTTTAAATATCAAGTATACCAGTAATTAATTATCCTTGTTGAATAAAGCTTACTTTTATTTTTTAAGTAAACCCTGTGCCTACTGTGGGGCTTGAACTCATGACCCCAAGATCAAGAGTCAAATGCTCTGCTGACAGAACCAGCCAGGCACTCCAAAGTTTAAACTATAATTTTTGTTAAGTACAAACTAAGTCACGTCCAATGGTTATATGCATGCAGAACCCAACACTATGGGGAACACTCAATGTCCTAAAACTCTCTCCCCAAATTCATAATTACAAGATATGAAATTCTATAATTTTAGAAGTTAACCTTGTTATATTCAAGATCTCTTTGGAAAATTCGGTATTAAGAAACAGACATTCCACTGGAGGCAAAATGACCAACCAAAAAACTCTATTTTCTATTGTCTTAAATGCAATACAGTAAAAGGAATGAGAAATGCCTCCAACCTCTCTCCCCTGTAGCCTTTCCCTCTTTTCCCATTTTCCTTAACTGGATCTACTATAGAAATTATTCTATGTTTCTATTATACTAAACTCTATGTTATTAATTTTAAAATAGATCTGCTGAACGTTATGTCTCTCTCACTTAAATATAACTATTATGTCATTTTTTACTTATTAAAAGAAGTACTTCATATTAGGCTTTTCAAAGCAGAGAAGGAAGAACTCTTGACATAAAAATATGGTTGTGTGCTCTTCATGTTTCTTTAATTTCATCAAGAAGCTCCTGAAATCACAATCTTGTATAATTTCTTTATTAAGACATATTTCAAATATAATGGGAATAGTTAAATTTGCAGATAATGAAATGGTTTTAATGCCAACTTTACCTTCAAAAAGGACCATACGTTTTTTTCAAACTCAGTCTGAGAAGCATCAATTTTTTTCTGACAATAACTGACAAATCCTTGTGACTGCACAACCTGCTGAAGTTGGTCCGATCGGCTGAGGAATTCCTTTTCTGTTACAACCTGACTAATGAACACAGGGCGTGGCTGCTGCTGCTGCTCAGCTCCCTGCTGAGACTGCATTCTGACATTCTCAAAGGTAACCAGTTTGCCTCCAAACTAGAAAAGAACAAATGAACAAAGTCACTCTCAACCACAAGGATAAGGCCAAAACTTGCACTTAGTGTAAAACCTGCTAACGGAAAGAACTATGGTCTTAAAATCTATCACTCTGGATAAAGTTAGCTGATACAGTATCCCATACTCCACTGTCTGACCTTGATCTTCAATTACTATTCTTATTACCTACTACCTTCTAGATAAAATGTACTATTTACTGTGCCCCATAATTTCTCACCTACTTGTTTACACCAACTTCTACATACTCAATGTTACTTCTCTTCAAGGCCTGGGCAAATGTCACCTCTCTCACCTCAGATGTCCTCAATATATCATAGATCTCTTTTTTTTTCTTCCAAAAATGTGGGAGCTTCACGAATCTGTGTGTCATCCTTGCACAGGGGCCATGCTAATCTTCTCTGCATTGTTCCAATTCTATCATATGTGCTGCCCAAGTGAGCACTATAGACCTCTTTTGACTCAACTATTAGCTATATGTATTTGCCTCACTTTCTGTCCTAGGCTGTAAGTTTTAAAGGGTGGCAGAATATGCCCCTCCAAAATATGCCATTTGGCATAAGGATTATTTGGAGCTAAAGACTACTTGAAAGACAGCAGGAAAGAAAGGCACGCTGACCTGCTTTTTTTTTTTTTTAATATTTATTTATTTTGAGAGAGAGAGAAAAAAAGAGAATGTCCCTGGGGAGGGACAGAGAGAGAGAAAGAAAGACAGAGACAGAGACAGAGACAGAGATAGAGGGAGGGAGGGGGGAGAGAGAGAGGGACAGAGAGAGAGAGAGAGAGAGAGAGAGACAGAGAGAGAGGATCCCAAGCAGATTCTACAGTGTCAGCGTGGACCCTGACTCGGGGGTTGGAACTCACAAACCACAAGATCATGACTTGAGCTGATATCAAGAGTTGGACGCTTAACTGGCTGAGCCATCCAGGTGCCTCTGACCTCCTCTTTCCTTCCTAAAAGCAGGAGATGAAACTCCCATGTGAGAGTTGCCCTGTCTATTCCAGGGGGAAAGAAACATTCTTATCACCAGAGGTGGGAGTCAGGCTGAGAGAAATCTATACAAAGAGACTTGTTAAATGATAATTATCTCCCTTTAGCCTCTTTAAATATTTTAGGTACAACTGCCATTTTTTATTCAACCTAGTATATAAGCACTTAGGTTTTGCCATTTGTTTGTATCTTCATTTCCCAGTGAGGGCCCAAGTATACATAAAAATTTGTATGCTTTTCTCCTGTTAATTTGTCTTGTCAATTTAATTCTCAGGCCCAGGTGAAAATCCTAGGAGGGTAGATGCAAAGTTCTGCCTCTCCTATACTTCCAAGGAAGGTTCTGTGGTTCTGTATCTACTCAGTCTTGTATCTCCTACAGTACCTACAATACCTTGTATATAGCAAATATACAGTTAATATCTGATTTATTTATACAAATAAATATAGGTAAGGAAGGAAGCACAGAACCAAACTTCATCCTTCATACTCAGTAATTTTTGTGTAAGGATTATGGTTTTTACATAAACTTATTTTTTTTAATGTTTATATATTTTTGAGAGAGAGAGACAGAGTGAGAGTGGGGTAGAGGCAGAGAGATAATAGGGGGACACAGAATCCGAAGCAAGCTCCAGGCTCTGAGCTGTCAGCACAGAGCCTGATGCAGGGCTCGAACTCGTGAATCACAAGGTCATGACCTGAGCTGAAGTCGGGCCCTTAACTGACTGAGCCACCCATGGTGCCCCCATAAACTTATCTTTTTAAATGTTTACTATGTGCAAAGTTTTTGTTATGTCACACATTCTAGGAAATAGCAAGAAAACATAAACCACTATCTTTATGGAATTTAACATGAAAATACAACTGAAACAATAGGCACTTGTAGGTTCTAAATGTGGTGCAGGTAATACCACACAGGATATGGAACTTTACAGAAAGGCAAAACTGCTAGGTTTCCCCAAATTTTAGGGGAGTTGGTGAAACTGCACCCTCCAGAACCAAGACCTAAACTGGGTTTCACAAGAGGATTTACCCATTTACTTGGTTCTATGTAATAATATAATGTCACTTAATTGCAATAATGGTAAGTGCTGCCTGTTAGTCATCATTTTTTCAAATCAACCAAAACAAATATGGATATTGAACACAATAAAAATATTTTTAAAGTCTTAACAATATAAAAATACTGTAATTTACCAAAATTGGTAGAAATAAGAAATTGGAAAAATTGGAAGGAAGCATAAATGTACGAATTTAATACTGCACAGAAGAGTTTTAATTAATACCATATGAAGTTGATAATATCAAGACACGGACATTTAGGTATATTATTTACACTTATAAAGATAATCACAAAAATAACCCTAACTTCTAAAACTTCAATGGCAACCTAAAGATATTTGAGGGGGACACTGAATTCTACCCCTCATGTCCACAGAGAGGGCATTTTTCTTGCATTCTGTAAGAGGAACTAGCAGAGGAAGAACACTTCCAGCCTCTTCTGTCCTTCGCACTCTCCTGGAAGAGAACTGACTGATGTTCTTCAGGAAAGAAATGCAACATGCTCACATCAGCTCTTCAGGGCTTCTTTTTGTACCTTTCTTCATAAAGCAATAGCCCATATAGATAAGCTGCCAGCACCTTTAAAGAAAGCCCTCCAGTACTTGGACTTGCCTGTAACTAGGTTAGTAAGGCTGCCTAATGCACGGGTGAAGCTAAAAAAAAAAAAAGTCATCAAATCAGAAACTGGAAATATAGAAGCAAACAAAACAGCCCAGCTCTCACAGTCTATGTTCTAGTTTGCTAAAAGGTACATTATGGTTGAACACCTCTAAACTATAGCCTCCAATCGAGCTTATGGCAGCACTAAAGCTGATATTTTGATTCTCCATCTCTCTTATTTGGTTTTAAACTCATATGGGGAAGAAAAGAGTGTTATTTATTGTCTTTATCATACTCCAATACTAGTAAGTAGAGGAGGGTGAATGGGGAGGAGGAAGACGTTCACTTCTCATTCCAAAGATAAATATATAGTGAACGCTTTCTATTTGTCAGGCACCATTCTAGGCACTAAAAACATACCTGGGAACTAGAGAGTCTGTCCTCAAGAAGCTTATATTTGGGGGATCTTTTCTGAACAGGTGGTTTTCTTTTAAACCTTGTACATATACAATTTTAAAATAATAAATTATTAATTACTTAGGGAAGGAAGGAACTAACTAGATGAATGGTTAGGATTCAGTACAGAAAGTGGAAAGTCATAAAGGAAAAAATTCAAAGGCAGGAGTACAGATGGTAGAGAAAACTAAACAGGAATGATGACACTAATTAAATCCAAAGAATGGATTTATGAGTGACATAATCAAAGGTCTATTTTAGGAAGATTAATCTAGAGTATGTAGTATAGGTTGGAGGGGGAATAGATAAGCAATAGACATGCAATCATATAACAGCTCAGTGTGAAAAGATGAAAAATTAGGCAGAGTAACCACAATGTAAAAAGAAGAATTAAATCCAAGAGATTTATCAAGAGAGCAATATCTGGACCTAAGGAATGAATACAAGAGGTCAAAGGAAAAGTTCCAAGCCTGATTCATAGAAGAATGATATCAAGAACTCAGTAGTAGCTGCAGAGATAATTCATTCAGTTTTGGTAAAAGTGAATATACAGAATTCTATGTTGTGTACAAATTCTGTTACAATGATGGGAAGTTGAATAATATGTTTGTTTTTTTAAGTAATCTCTACCTGCAGTGTGGGACTTGAACTCATGACCCCAAGATCAAGAGTCTCATATTCTACCGACTGAGCCAGCCAGCCACCTCAAATAATGTAAGTTTACTATCTTAGTTTTAGGCATTATCACCAACAGACTCACTCTCATCATTATGCACAGGAGGCATCAGATTAGGTTGACAGTAGAATAGCTAAAATCTTTATATCTGTAAGATTAGACAAGTTCTTTAATTTCTCTGTGCTTCTCTTTATCTACAAAACAGAGGTAATAGTAATAGCTATTTTATAAGCAGTTCTGAGAATTAAATGTTACTATATGCAAAATGCTTAGAACACTGTCTGGCACACAGTACATAAATATACTTTAGCTATTAAAAAAATACACTTCAGCTATTAATATTACTACTAATGAAATTTTATTTTACCTGTAGGTTGTATGAAGAAAGTAACCCAACACTGGACAAATGGTCTGTTCTATACAAGACTTAAAAGCAGTAGTGAAATAAGAATATTTAGGAAAGGACTTTATTTCTTCTTTCTGATCTACCAGAGTCTTCTAAGCTGAAGTTTTTCTAAGCTGAAGTCATTAACTTGACAATGATATAGATGTAATACCAAAAGCACAGGCAACAAAAGCAAAAATAGACAAATGAGGCTTCTGTTCAGAAAATAAACAATCAACAGAGTAAAAAAAGCTACCTACAGAATGGGAGAAAATATTTACAAATCATTTATCTGTTAACATTCAGAGTTAACATTTAGAATCCATAAAGAACTCCTACAACTCAGTGACAAAAAAACCCCAAAAACAACCTGATTAAAAAATGAGCAAAGGACGTGAACAGACATTTCTCCAAAGATGACATACAGATGGCCAACAGATACATGAAAAGATGTTCCACATCACTAACCATTAGGAAAATGCAAATCAAACCACAATGAGATTATCATCTCCCACCCATTGACTATTATCTAAAAAAATTGAAAAACAGCATGTTAGTGAGGATGTGGAAAAATCAGAACCCATGTGCACTGTTGATGGGAATGTAAAATGGTACAGCCACTATGGGAAACAGTAGGGAGGCTCCTTAAAAAATTAAATATAGAATTACCATAAGATCCAGCAATCCTACTTCTGGGTATATATCCAAAAGAATTGAAAATAGGATCTCAAAGACATATTTGCACATGAATGTTCATTGCAGCATTATTCATAATAGCAAGAGGTGGAAGCAAACTAAATGTCCACAGATAAATTAATGGATAAAGAAAATGTGGACTATTTCTCAGCCTTTTAAAAGTAGGAAATCTTGTCAGACGCTGCAACACCTTGAGGACCTTATGCTATGTGAAACAAATCAATCACAAAAAGACAAATATTGCATGATTCCATTTATATGAGGTATTGATAGTTGTCAAACTCAGAGAAACAGAAAGTAAAATTTGATTACCAGGGGCTAGGGAAGGGGAAAACGAGCAGTTGCTGTTCAATAGTAAAAGAGTTTAAGTTTTACAAGATAAAAAAGTTCTGATGATCTGTTGTACAACAAACGTATTTAGTTAACATACTGTAATTTACACTTAAACACGATTACGATGGTAAATTTTGTTACATATTTTTACCATAAAAAAAAGAAAAGAAATTGGCAATTAAAAAAAAGTTGGAAGGAATAAAGAGAAGGAAGGAGGACACACAGATACACTTTCCTCCAAATTAAAAAAAAAAAAAATGAAGAAGAGAAAATTATGAAGGAAGGAGAGAGAGAGAAGGAAGGCAAGTTTAATAAGGGGATGGACAGTGTGATGGTTGTACTACGATGTAAATGTACTTAATGCCATTGAACTGTATGTTTCTAAATGGCTAACATGGTAAATTTTATGTTATGTATATTTTACCACAATTTAAAGTAAAAAACAAAGTAGGTCCTATTTTTCCTGAGAAACCATTTTGAATAATGAAAAATCTACAGACATATTTCACACTCAATCTTCTTCCATCTGAGTGATCCTATAAGAACCCTTTACTAAAAGAAGTCCTTTGTGCTTATGGACCATAAAAACAAATCCACCTACTGAAAAGGAAGCACCAACAGGCCTTCGGATCCACTTGGGTGGCTTCTTCAGAGGCAACACTATACTATGCTGAGCAGTTTGCTGAGGAATTTGTAATGGTGGAAGGGGCTGTCCTGTGCCAAAGGGATCAAGATTCCCAAAAGATGATGAGAGCTAAAAAAAATAATGCAAGTATAATTTATATGAGATTACATTACATGTTTTCAAGTCATACTCAAGAAATATTTTTATCACAATTATCCAATTAATCCATAGCATTGATAGTAAAGTCATTTTCAAAATAATACCATGATAAGATGATATTTTTCAATTGTTACGATTTAAAATCTTAACGCTTTCTATTACCTTGTCAACTTGTTTCTGCCTTAAGCCATCTGCGCTCCCACCCATGATAGAGTAAACGCTGATTCGCCCATCAAAGGAAGCAGCTGATAAGACAGCAGGATTTCTGGGACACCACTGAATATCAAAGCACCACTGTGTGTTGGTGGGAAGTTCATATAACACCTAAGCAACAACAACAAAAAGTCAGAAAACAGTATAGCCACTTTACAGCCAAAACACCTGTATTAATATGATTAACAAGTGCAGCTTAATTAAATAATTCCTTTTAAAAAACAGTCTTGAGCCAGGAAAAAAAATTATAAATACTTGTTTAAAATATTAGAAGCCCATTTTGATGATCTATTATGATAAAAATAATAACGCTTATTCAAAGTTTCAATCAAATTTAGAAGAAGTGCGTGTTAAAAACTAAGGTTTTCCTGTTTTTATTGAAATGGTAGTAGTGGGTGCATCTGAAAGACCAGAAAAATCTATTATAGTAAGCTTGTTAAACTCAAAGATAATGGTCTTCTGCTCTTTTGCTTGCCAAGATCCAAACAACCATAATTAAACTATTTGAAGACCAAATTTAAAAAATAACCTCAAGGAGGAAGAATTCACTGAGAATTTGGCTTTTACTCAAGCAAAACCATGTATACAGCATTCTTATTACTGCAAAATAGAAACATATTTAGCATAAACAGTTTTCTTTAAAAGGAAACAATATGGAAAAACTATAAAAAATGGTTGATATAAAACATTTACAATGTAATAATTATTGCTAACTCAAAGTTAGTGTGATGCTAATTGATGCTTATAGGAACAAAAGTTTTATGGTTTTAAGAAGTCAAGGGGCGCCTGGGTGTCTAAGTCTTGGTTAAGCGTCCCACTTCGGCTCAGGTCATGATCTCACAGTTCGTGGGTTCCAGCCCCTCATTGGGCTCTGTGCTATCAGCTCGGAGCCTGGAGCCTGCTTCGGATTCTGTGTCTCCCTCTCTCTCTGCCCCTCCCCTGCTCACGCTCTCTCTCTGTCTCAAAAATAAATAAACATTAAAAAATTAAAAAAAAAAAAAAAGAAGTCAAATTATCTTAAATTTGACTCAGACATTTTGAATGTTTTACTTTATAAGAAAACAACTAAGTGAAAAGGCATTTAGCCTGCTCATCTTTTTTTTTTAATTTTTTTTAATGTTTATTTTTTTATTTTTTATTTTTGAGAGAGAGAGAGAGAGAATGAAAGGAGACACAGAATCCAAAGCAGGCTCCAGACTCTAAGCTGTCAGGACAGAGACTGACATGGGGCTCGAACCCATGAACCATGAGATCATGACCTGAGCTGACGTCGGACAGTTAACTGCCTGAGCCACCCAGGCACCCCTAGCCTGCTTGTCTTTAAGGCTTAAGGTTGATAAGACTCATAGCTTCAAATGTGAATCACTGGTCTGTTCCTAATTTGCATCTGAATAAAAATCTACTAAAGTTTTTAGTTGCAGCATGTACTAAAAGTTTATTCCTTCAAATTCTAAGCACACACAACTAGTCATATGCAAAAATTCATTTTATCAAATCATATAATTAAGAATATTAGAGTAATTTCCATGATTCTGAACTCATTTGGGAAGGCACAGTATAAAATGCAAGATTTTATTATTTGGTCTACAAATCACATGAGGCAAAACTTACTATTTTAATTTTTTTCTCCTATGTCCCCTAACTTTTAAAAAATTTTTTGAGAGAGAAAGAGTGCATGCTTGCTAGCAGGAAAGGGCAGAGAGAGAGGGAGAGAAAAATCTCAAGCAGGCTCTGTGCTGCCAGTGCAGAGCCTGACGTGGGCTCAAATTCACAAACTGTGAGATCATGACCTGAGCTGAAATCAAGAATCAGATGCTTAACTGACTGAGACACCAGGGTGCCCCTATGTCCCCTAACTTTAATGTTTCTATATTCTTACAGATATCACTGCATCTGAAAATTTTAAACCACAAATCAAATAACAAAAGTGCTTGTTTCTATCTTAATATTATAGATTAAAACCTATTGAAGATATCTTATATTTGCTAGCATTCCATCAGAGTAACTAGCAAAACACTTACAATAATCTATCATAATTATAGAAGGTAAAAGTTGAAAAGCTGTAAGTAATATCTATGGTCTTGATGGGTTAAATAGGTAATGGGGATTAAGGAGTGCACTTTGTGATGAGCACAGGGTGATGTATGAAAGTGTTGAATTACCATATTGTACACTTGAAACTAATATAACACTGTATGTTAGCTAACTGGAGTGAAAATAAAAACTTAAAAAAAAAAATCTATGATCTCTTCCCCAATACTGAAAAAGACGGAAGCCATTCATTCAACTAAGAAAAATAATTTTTAATAGTTAAGAGTTTTTTTAGCCCATTAACTTAACCCAAAGCAATTAAAAGCAATTAAGTTATATTTATATGACATTTATATTTAATAAGGGGTAAAATTTCCTACATCTAAATTTCTATGGGTAGGACATATGACAAATATTATATTGTGATGTATTATATTCCTGCTGTATAGTTCAGAAGAGAGATTGAAAACATACATCTACTTGGGCTCCTGGGTGGCTCCAATTCTTGACATCGGCTCTGGTTGTGATCTCACAGTTGTGAGTTCAAACCCTGTGTCAGGCTCCATGCTGAGGATGGAGTCTGCTTGGGAATCTCTCTTTTTCCCTCTCTCTCTGCCACTCCCTTGTGCACGTTCTCTCTCTCTCAAAATAAATAAACATGAAAAAACAAAAACCAAACAAACCAACAAAAAAACCCATACATTTACTGATTTCCAAAAGTCAGGATCTTCAGAAATGGGAAAGCAGGAAAAAGACCCAAACTTTGAAGACACCGATTTCCAGAGATCATGTTAAATAAATCAAATGAAGTATTTGAGTGTAGGTAAACACAGTTTATTGGAAATGGGGAGTGGGAGATGGTTACTAATTTCAAATATACTATTTCAGTGGCTGATTTTCTTAGAAGAAACAGCTGAGCTTAGATAATGTTCCTGATAAAATCTCTGCTAGATTAACATCTCACACATACCTCCATCTCTTGTCTTTAATTCTAATAATACACTAAAGAATCCTTATGGAAAATTTCTTATTCATCTAGAGATAAAATTATACTGGCTGTAAGTTTGAGAAACATTTCCTCCCCATACCTCTCCTGTGTTTGGGTTGGAGCAGAGAATCTTAGCATCTTTTCCACAGCTCAGCAACAATTCAGGATCTGCCATGCTCCAAGCAATTGCCAAAATCCCCCTAAAAAAAACACGAGGTGAAGAAATTTTTAATCTTGAGAAAACCAAGTCTCCAAATGATTCCTGCTTAGGCTTTGGAGAAACATACTGCTAATAGAAGTGTAATTTAATATAATCTTTCTGGAAAGCAATTTAGGAATGTGTATGTTCTTTGATCACTGAAAAGATATTCAATATCCTCTCATAATCAGGGAAATACAGTATAGGAAACTCAAATTGTTTAAGATTGGCTTTTGCTTCCAACATTATATTTTTAAAAAGTTAAAATTAGGGTGCCTGGGTGGCTCAGTCGGTTAAGAGTCTGACTCGGGGCGCCTGGGTGGCTCAGTCGGTTAAGCGTCTGACTTCAGCTCAGGTCATGATCTCACGGTCCATGAGTTCAAGCCCCGCGTCGGGCTCTGGGCTGATGGCTCAGAGCCTGGAGCCTGTTTCGGATTCTGTGTCTCCCTCTCTCTCTGACCCTCCCCCATTCATGCTCTGTCTCTCTCTGTCTCAAAAATAAATAAACGTTAAAAAAAAAAAAAAAAAAAAAAAAAAGGAGTCCGACTTCGGCTCCAGTCATGATCTCATGGTTCGTGAGTTTGAGCCCCGCATTGGGCTCTGTGCTGACAGCTCAGAGCCCGAAGCCTGCTTCAGATTCTGTCTGTCTGTCTGTCTGTCTCTCTCTCTGACCCTCCCATGCTCATGCTCTCTGTCTCTCAAAAATAAATGTTAAAAAAAATTAAAAATAAAAAGTTAAAATCTTTGTAAAAATTATAAGGACAGTAAAATGTACAGCCTTATATTCCTCACCCTGACTCACTGATTTGGCCACATTTACTTAATGTGTTTCTCTCTCTCTCTCTCTCTCTCTCCCCATATATACACTGACCACTTGAGAGTTAATTGCAGATACTATGACATGTCACCCCTACACTTATCTCTGAGGATATAAACATTCTTCTATGTAGCCATAATACAATTACATACTGAAAATATTTATTATTTATATGTAACATTTAAAAATATATAGTCTGGGGGCGCCTGGGTGGCTCAGTTGGTTAAGTGTCCAACTTCAGCTCAGGTCATCATCTCGCGGTTCGTGGGTTTGAGCCCCACATCAGGCTCTGTGCTGACAGTACAGAGTCTGGAGCTTGCTTCATATTCTGTGTTTCCCTCTCTCTCTGCCTCTCCCCCACTCATGCTCTGTCTACCCTTTCTCTCAAAAATAAACATCAAAAAAATTTTTTTAAATAAAAATATATAGTCTATATTCAAATTTCCACAATTGTATCAATAATATACTTTATATCAGTCCTCCCATTAGAATCTAATCATGCATGTCAAGAATTAAGGCATGTCAGGAATGACTTTGAAAGAAATCTGTACATATTTAATATCACATTTTAAAGATCATTTAGGTTCTTACTAAGTATTAAAGACAAAAATATCACAGAATTATAGAGCTGGAAGGGACCTTAAAGATCCTATAATGTAACTCTTGCATATATTAGAAGGAGAAAATTGAGAAACTAGAGAGTTGATTTGCTCCTAGCACTCAGTATGGTTTTCTGTCTTGCTAAATTACGATCACTCCTAAAACTGGCAGTACAATAAAGTGTTAAGAGCATGGATTCTGGGATCAGAAAGTTTGGGTTGGAAGTAAGCACTTGACTAGTTATGTGACATAGGCCAAGTTTACCTTGCTGAGCCTCAATTTCCAATTTGTAAAATGGGTTAATAGGATCTATACCACAGGTTTGTTATGAGAATTAATCAAGCTAACATTCAAAGTGTTTGTACATTTTACCTGTTATATAAATGTTAGTTGTCCTCCCACCATAATGTAAGTTCCCCAAGGGCAGAGATTTTTGTCTGTTACATTACTGAATCTCAGTACAGTGCTTGGTACAGAGCACATGTTCAAGAAGTATGTGTTAAATGAATGAATAAAACCTTATCTAACAGAAAAATATTAAGACTTCTCAGAATCATCCTTTCTTTACTAAAAAGCTGATCGAAGCATAACATCTGAATAGGATTACATTTTTACTGCACTCTTCTCCTAAAGCTAAAGTAGAGGTCACAAACTTTAAGACTTCTCCCAGTGGGAGAAAAGGGATTTAAAGTTTTAGTGTATATATCCCTAAATAGGAAAGAAAGCCCCAAAGTACTTAGAAAATATTAGAGCTAGCAAGCTAACTAGCTACCTAGCTAGTTAGCTTTATTTGTTTGTTTGTTTGTTTGTTTGTTTGTTTGTTTCAGGGCCCCTGGGTGGCTCAGTTGGTTAGGCATCCAACTTCAGCTCAGGTCATGATCTCACAGTCTGTGGGTTCGAGCCCCGCATCAGGCTCTGTGCTGACAGCTCAGAGCCTGGAGCCTGCTTCGGATTCTGTGTCTCCCTCTCTCTCTGCCCCTCCCCCATTCATGCTCTGTCTCTCTCTGTCTCAAAAATAAATAAACGTTAAAAAAAATTTTTTTTAAAAAGTTAATATTATAAATCTTCTAGGAGAAGCCACAGGAGAAACGTTTTGTGTCACTGAGTTAGATAAAGTGTTTTTTGATAGGTCACAAAAAACACAAATATTTTTTAAACTTATAAATTGGACATAATCAAATTTAAACTTTTGCTTTTTGAAAGACCATGTTTAAAAAAAAGACTGGGGCGCCTGGGTGGCTCAGTCGGTTCAGTGTCCGACTTCAGCTCAGGTCATGATCTCAAGGTTGACAAGTTTGAGCGCTGCGTAGGGTTCTGTGCTGACAGCTCAGAGCCTGGAGCCTGCTTCGGATTCTGTGTCTTCTTCTCTTGCTCCTCACCCACTCACACGCTGTCTCTCTCTCTCTCAAAAATAAACAAACATTAAAAAAAATTATAAAAAAAAAAAGACTTAATTTTTTTTTTTAATTTTTTTTTCAACGTTTTTTATTTATTTTTGGGACAGAGAGAGACAGAGCATGAACGGGGGAGGGGCAGAGAGAGAGGGAGACACAGAATCGGAAACAGGCTCCAGGCTCCGAGCCATCAGCCCAGAGCCTGACGCGGGGCTCGAACTCACGGACCGCGAGATCGTGACCTGGCTGAAGTCGGACGCTTAACCAACTGCGCCACCCAGGCGCCCCAAGACTTAATTTTTAAAAAATGTTTATTTACTTTAGAGAGACAGAGAGAGACACAGTGTGAGCTGTCTAGGGGCAGAGACAGGAAGACACAGAATCCAAAGCAGGCGCCAGGCTCCGAGCTGTCAGCACAGAGCCCAATATGGGGCTTGAACTCAATGAACCATGAGATCATGACCAGAGCCAAAGTCGGACTGACTGAGCCACCCAGGTGCCCTAGAAAATACTACCATTAAAAGAGATTTGTTTCTTGTTTAAAACCATGAAAAAAATATGTATAAACCCCTGGACACCTGAATATCAATGACAGGAAATGTGCCAAATTACCAACTAAATTTAATGCTACCAGAATTCACATAAGTAATTTCTCATATCTTTTGATTTTTTTAATTTTTATTAATTTGTAAAGATTTTATTTCTTTAAAGTAATCTCTACACCCAAGGTGGGGCTCAAACTCCATAACCCCGAGACCAAGGGTTGCACGCTTTACCCCTCACATCTATGTAGAAAATCTGCACATTTATTAAAATTGAAAGCAGAATAACCCAGCTAATTTCTCAATAATGCTTTTAAACTAAAATAAAAACTTAGAAATAAAACAAACTTTTCAATTGTTGCTTGTCACTGAATGTTATGGAAGACTCTTCATAAGCATGATGACCCTAATAAAGATCAAATTGTATAATGTCATGAGTTGTCCCAAAGTGCTGTGATATACTGGAAATTTGATCTATTAATTATTACATGAAATAAGTAGTGGAAAATCCTTTAACACATTTTTGTACTGTTATAATATGAATTTTTGGGAACAGAAAATGAGATGACTACTGCTTCAAATAAAAACCATTTAACTTTTACAGGATAGAGACAAAGGAGATTCCTTAATTTAAAAATAATTATCTGATAATTCAAAGAAGTAAATATGTTTTTACAAATAAACAAATCAAGTTCCTTAGATGAGCAGCATGATACCTGGCATGATTTTCCAAGACACGGAGTGGAGAGGAAGCAAAGCGAAGATCCCACATCTGGACCACTGGTAATCTATCATCCTCAGAGGCAAGGACCATCTGAGTCGCAACATCAGGATGCCACGCCAACCCAGAGCAATGCATCTGCAGATAGTTAAGGCTCACACTGTATCAATCCTATTACTTTATGAAGAGCCAAAATGAGCTTGAGGAATATGCCTTTGTTGAAACAAACAGTAGAAAACATCAGCTCAGGCTTAGTTTATTTAAAAAAAAAAAAAACCCAAACTTAAAACTATTAAATTTTGAACCCTACTATCTTCACAGCCTGCATTTGGAGATGTCAAGCTATGATGCTTCTTGATTAAATGATTAAATAAAACGATTAAATTTTATTAAACAGTCTTAAAACAGTAGTTTTAAAGTAAAAGGTTGAATGTTTTCAATTCATCTCGCTATTCAATACACATCACCATTCTGGATCAGAATAATTCTGTACCAAAAATGAGTTTACCTGTCAAAATTGTAACTAGGAGGAAAGTTTTATATAAATTTAAATTTAATACTTTCAGAAAAATGAAAACAGATAAAAGATTATAATAACAAAAAAATCCACACCTTTCCTCTATTTTGCCAAAAAAACCAAGACAAAATGTCTAAAGCAACAACTACCATTTAAATTTTCACATAGAATAAGTTAACATTACTATTGAGAATTACCTGAAGTTTAGGTCCCACTAAATATTCCAGAAGATGACTGAAATGCTTATTGAAATGCTTTATTCAACTGAAACTTGTTTTAAATTCCTAATTCATTGGAAAACAATACCCTGATGAAATATTCTTCTAAATAGTTTTTTGCTGTTATAGTTAAATTATATATATATTCTCGGATTTAGGCAAACTTATTTCTAAAAATGTCAAACTAAATAATGTAATTAAAAACAAACAAAATAAGGCCCTATATTATGTCTAAATTATTTTATAGCACACTGTCACACAGTATTAAGGAATCTGTAAGGTCAAAACTTTAATGTGCTATACAGCTACATCTACTGGGCAAGTAGGAGAATATTAGCTCACTTTAGCAGTACTTAATGAGAGGAGATGAAGCCAGGAGTTTGGCAACTACAAGTTCATAGTCACACAATTACTAGCAGGAAAAATTTGTGTGTTCTAGAGAAAGCTAAAGATAAAATATTACTATAATACTTTGAAACAGCTAATACAATAAAAACAATCAGTATATCAGGGAAGAAGCTATTTAATTAACAATCTCTCCTTTCATTATTAATAATATCCAGCATGGTTTATTGGAAACTTTATTATTTTCCCCAAGGAAAAATCTTCTCATTCCAACATGATTGGTCCATGAAAAGACAGGATTTGCCTTTATAAAAATCTGATTTGCTGTCAACACGGACAAACAATATAGAAATACCTACAGCAGAAACATAACATGTTTGTTATAAATCAATCATATACTTACCCTGTTACTATGGTCACTGACTTTGATGATAGGTTCATTTTTTCTAAGATCCCATACAGTGGCCCGGCCACTGGGACTGGCTGACGCTAAAATATGCTGGACTTGTCTGTTCCATGCAATGCAGCTGATATCTTCTGGAGGCTAAAAGGAATAAACTACTAAAAACCATTTCCCAATTACGGTCAAATTTAACTATAAAATCTGATCCTTCTTTTTAAAAAGGGATTAATTTAAATCTGACCCATTCATTCCACAAATTTTTTATATTCATAAGTTCTCAATATATACAATACATCTTAAAGCTCAGATATATGCCACTTCAAGTATATTACCTTGTTTAATATTGTCTCATTCACCAGGCATTTATTAAGCTCCTGCTATAAATCAAGCACTTTTTCTTTACTTAGCAACTGCCACAAGGTAGATAATGAACTACAAAGTAGACGGTGATCAGTATGACAGACAACTAGGGAGAACAAAAGTTACAGCCTAGACCACTAGAAGAATATCTTTATAAATGGTAGATCTTATGCTACCATTACGCTACCTCTAAGATTGCCAAAATGCTGGGGTCCATTATAAGATAAACTTCAAGGAGGCAAGTGGAGGATTGTTCTCTCTTAACTTATTAGAAATACATAGGAAAGGGACGGAGTTGTTTTTTTAAAGATTTAGTTTCCTTTCTAGTCTATGATTTTTATTCTGTGGTTGGATATTGTCAAAATACTACACAATGCAAAATACTATACTATATATAATACTATATCTGAAAAAACTACCAGAGACTTGTCTATTTTATTCACTACTACATGTCAAGTACATCAAACAATTATCTGGTGTTAGGCACTGAATAAATATTTGCTGTTGAGGACTCACTGATACCTTGAAGAAACACATTTACTAATACTGTACTTTACAATACCTAAGGAAAATCAATAACAACACTGATTTTAAACAAATATATTTTGTGTGGAAAAAAATGAAATAAGTGTTGAAGAACTGACTTTGGTTATTTTGATTACATTAAAATCAACACAATACCTGTGTTTTCGCTCCTGGTGTCATTGGAGTTGCAAAATTGTTGAGATCCCAAATGTAGATTTCAGATTCATTAGCACCAGAGGCTACCAGATTAGTCTGCAGTAAGAAATAATTAATAACTAAACAGCATTTAAGAATAATTAAGAGAACTCAATTAACTGTTCAGAGATGGAAAGATCTAGGAGTTTTAGGGCACACAACTTTTCTGTTTAATTAAAAAAAGCAGAACTCAAGAATTCCTAAATACTATGCATAATAATCTGAAACTGTGATAGTGTTTTATTTTTGTTTTTAATTAAAAACATTTTTTTAACGTTTATTTATTTTTGAGAGACAGAGAGATGGAGCACAAGCAGGAAAAGGGTAGAGAGAGAGAGACACAGAATCTGAAGCAGGCTCTAGGGTATGAGCTATCAGCACAGAGCCTGATGCGGGCTTGAACTCACGAACTGAGAGATCATGAACTAAGCTGAAGTCAGATGCCTAACTGACTAAGCCACCGAGGCACTCCATGAAACTGCAATGATGTTTTAGAGACGTGTATTATAAAATTCTACTTCATTCACAAGATAACATGTCTACTGACATGATAAGACATTAAAAAAATAATTATATGGATAAATTCTTAAACAATCATGCAACCATATGGGGATTATCATTTCTGCATCCCTAAAAGGGGATCTGATTGTAAAAGGCAAAAACAGACAAAACCAATTATTGCTTTCAGACCAATAACTGAATCCTAAAATAACAGCATCTATCTACAGATACCTCAAAGCCAGCTTCTGGAGCCGGACCAATACAGGGCTACAAAAATCTCTTGTCTTAAATCCTCATGTATTTCTAGTTCATTTACACTCAATCTTGTTCTGGGTGGCAGTATTTCTAGGTTATCTCTGTTGCATACCTTAAGGATCAACAATATCCTAAAACTGTGATAGAAAGTACAGAAAGATAATGAGTTTCATATATTGACTTTCATCCCTTATTATTCATTCTTATTATAAATTCTTCCCTGATCGACCATCATGTAACTATGGAAATAGAGGAATTCTATGGTTGTAGTCACCTATAATACAACACACTAACCAATAATCAGCAGTTGTTTCATTAGCAAAAGAACTAGCTATCTAACCTAAAGAGTAGGTACCATAAACTATAGAAATCAAGTTTGGGTTTCTGTATTTCTGTATTCTAAGTACCTATTTATAATACAATAAAAATAACTATTTTAAACTTTTTATTTGAGAGCGAGCATGAGCTGAGGAGAGGGGCAGAGAGAGGGGGAGAGAGAGAGAGAAAGAAAGAGAGAAAAAGTGAATCTTAAGCAGGCTCCACACGCAGTGTGGAGCCCAACTCAGGGCTCAACCCCACGACCCTGGGATCATGACCTGAGCTGAAATCAAGAATCAGAAGCTAACCCCACTGAGCCACCCCAGTGGCCCCATTTTAAACTTTCTTAAGATAACATTTATGTTTTGGTTGTTATGCTCTACTATCCTATTAATTCAAGATCTTTACTAACCAATACATCTATATAGTTAATATTCAGTAATGTTTATGATGGCAACAATAGACTAACTCTTGTCTACCCCATTAGATTTGCACTGTATTTGTGTAATTTTCTAATTATTTGATAGAGCAGTAATCGCTGTCATGAATACAAAGTTTTTCAATTAATAAAACAGAGGATTAACCAGACACCACAGCACTAGCCTAATGCTGAACTAGCACAAACTTTTAAAAGTCATTGTTTCCAACCTCTGGAGCTCCTAATGTTTAATAAAAAATATCCTCAGATGGCATTACAGCTCCAGATTTGTAGAATTAAACCCATCAGCCTTATCCCCTCCATAGAATTATTATCATTTACCCTGATCCCAACTCTGAACCCTCCATTCTTCAAAAAAATACACTCACTCATCAACCTGCACAGGCACACATTTTTAGCTTTCAATTCCAAGACTGAGGCATAGTAGATTTATATTCTTTTCTTTTTTTTTAATGTTTATTTATTTTTGAGAGAGACAGAGAGAGACAGAGTGTGAGCAGGGGAGGGGCAGAGAGAGAGGGAGACACAGAATCTGAAGCAGGCTCCAGGCTCTGAGCTGTCAGCACAGAGCCTGACATGGGGCTCACACTCATAAACCATGAGATCATGACCTGAGGTGAAGTCGGACGCTTAACCGACTGAGCCACACAGGCACCCCTCATATTCTTATTTCAAATAAGCAGCACATATCTCAAGAATTATGAATAAATGTCAAAAGTCTAACCTGGAAAATATTCACATCCAAGGCTCTTACTGGGCCGGTATGCTTGTCATTTTGGGCAATCACAACTTCCTTGTCTCCAGCTATAATTTTAGAAGGATCATAAAGAATAATATTTCCATTTTCACCACCTGCAATCAGAACTCCAGAGACATTTCCTTTGGAATCCATCTTATAAGGCCCCCAAATCAAGTTGTGGTACCTTTAAGAGAAAATGAGTAAATGACTCATTTTTTAAGTCAAATAACTATAGAAAAGAACTTGAAATTACATATTTAATTCCTATGTTTTCATAAATAATCTAAAAACACTGCTTTTCCTCTATTCCTGGTAACTGTGCATGACTTGGTGAAATAGCATTTTAGTTTTTATTTGTATTCATATGTGCATATTTGACTTTATAATCTTAAAGAGTAAAAACTTTTTGGTAGAGGTAATATAGTATCACAAAGTATACCTGATTTGTGTGTCAAAATATATGGGCTTAAGAATGGTTTTACCATTTAGAAACTGTGAGACCCTGGGTGAGTTACTTAATCCTGCTAAGCTGCTTTTAGTTCACCTGTAAAATAGAGCTAATCAACCATTTCCCTTGATATTGTTTCATTACAGAAGTACTCACTGACAAGTGGTCTGTTAAATAGTAAAGGTGTTAAAGCAGTTATATGGAATTTTCTTTACGTATGTGTGTGTGTGTGTGTGTGTGTGTGAATCTTTAAGTTTACTTATTTATTTAGAGAGAGAGATAGAGAGAGTACAAGCAGGGGAGGGGCAGAGAGAGAGGAGAGAGAATTCCAAGCAGGCTCTATGCTGTCAGTGCAGAGCCCGACACGGGGCTCAATCTCACGACCTGTTAGGTCTGACCTGAGTCGAAATCAAGAGTCAGACACTTAACCAACTGAGTTACCCAGGCGTCCCTGAAATTTTCTAAGAAAAGTAATGTATTATGACAGTGGAAAAATGACATCAAAATTATGTCTATTATGACAAGTGCCCCCACTGGTGGAGAATAAAAGATTATAGTTTGAAAGGAGATGAAATATGAAGGTGGCATTAGTTATATAATGAAACAAATGGTGGTGAGTAGAAAACCTGATAGACAAAATGCATCTGAAGCTCCCATCACAGAGGAGGGCTCTGAAGATGAGAGGTACATTGAGACTTCATGATTTGAGCTATGTGAAGTTATGTTAGCTAGGGTACAATCTCTTCACCAAAATCTGCCAAACTACTGAGACAATAAAGCATATTTTACTACTCAGATGAAAGGGTTCTTTTTCTGTATTACAATAGGGTGTTAAGTACTTGGAAAGGCGATCCAAATAACACTGTATCAAAAATCATGTCAATAAAAATCTCTGTGAAATGTTTTTAAATATAGATAAGTACAAGGAAAAAATAAAAATAACCTACCATTCAGAGATAATCCTATTAACATCTTAATATTATCTTAACAACATCTTAATATTATCCAACCACTCCTTTTTTTGACCATACTTATCCTTTTTTTGTAAACAGGTGAGATAAAGGAGGTAAAAGTATGTCTACTGTATCATGAGGAAAAAAACTACTGGAAAAGAGCCTTTCCCTCCTATCCCACACATCAGTCAGCAATAAAAAAGTCTTTTACTTCCACAGAAATTCACTCATATAGGGAGGGAGGCAGGCAAACCATAAAAGACTCGTAAATACAGAGAACAAACTGAGGGTGGATGTGGAGGTGGGGGAGAGGGGAAAATGGGTGATGCACATTGAGGGCACTTGTTGAGATGAGCACTGGGTGTTGTGTATAAGAAATGAACCACGGGAATCTACCCCAAAAACCAAGAGCACACTTTATACACTCTATGTTAGCCCATTTTAGAATAAATTATATTAAAAAAAAAAAACAGAAATCTACTCATATACTTTTTCTCAAAATATTTCATGTAATTGATGGTATGCCTTGCAGTTTCTAATAATACCTTATTTATAGATAAATTAGGCATCAACCACAACATAATAATCACAACCATAAATAATGTGAATTTAAGATTAATCAACCTCATACCTGTGAGAAGAAGAGAAAGTGGCACAAGATTTCATATCCAAGGATGGATCAGAAAGGTCTAATTCAAATATCTCAAGGGAAGCATTGGTACTAAATGTGGCATCCAGCTGCTGAGCAGATGTTCCTATAGAAAATACATTTATGGTGAGTACACATGCAAAAATAAAAGACTTGGAGAAAACATACAAAACAGAAATTAAATGCATGTTTTTCAATTATCTCACTCATGAATGCTGCTTATGACTAAAATCTCAGGATATGTGCCATTGAACAGATGCTTAAATTACTACAGCAATGAGATTCTGACACAAGGCTTAGAGATAATGCTTCTAAGAGTGGGTAGTGAAGATAATTTTTTAAACATGTAGATGTTTATTATTTACAATGTCCGCTTATAGCTACAAATGATGTAACACTTCATATAAAAATGCTAGCATCAAAACTGTTCTTCATTCATTCAAATCAATACTTACCTTTTTTTTTTTTTTAACATGTTATCTATCGTGCTTAACACTGGAGGAATAATGATGAAAGAACTCTTATGAAGTGGGGAACACACTATAAATGTAACATATCATGATTAATGCTATAATGAACAACGTGCTAAGGAAACAGAGGAAGGTCACTGAACGCAGTTCACAAGGAGGATGGAGGTATCCTGCTAGGGAAGGAGAGGCTTTCTAGAGGAGATGAAGCTTAATATGAATCTCAAAAGGACAGGCACGGATAGGCCAAATGTGGAAAAGAAGAAATAAGTGACTCCTACTATGTTCTCTCTGTTGAACTTACCTGTAGCTAGGTAAATGGGATGATTCTGGGCAGGGCTCCAGGCCTGCATGGCTGTACGGTCTACTTCCTTTAACTTCATCCTGCTAAAGAGAATATTTTATATAGAAATAAACTGAACATGTCAAAACATAGAGGGGCGCCTGGGTGGCTCAGTCGGTTAAGTGTCCGACTTTGGCACAGGTCATGATCTCATGGCTCGTGAGTTCGAGCCCCGCGTCAGGCTCTGTGCTGACAGCTCAGAGCCTGGAGCCTGTTTCAGATTCTGTGTCTCCCTCTCTCTCTCTCTGACCCTCTCCCATTCATGCTCTTTCTCTGTCTCAAAAGTAAATAAACGTTAAAAAAAATAAAAAAAAAAAACATAAGACATTTTTTTACATAGAAATACACTTAACTAATGACTACATCATTAGAATGTTCAAATGCCAATAAATCAAACTGGTTTCGGTATCATTTGTCAGGAATGTTCAATATTAGAAAGAAGAAAAACTTGTTAAATTATATTGAGACAAATATAGGGCTTTTCGAATTGTTTACAAATTACAGTCCTTCAACTGAAAAATCAGTCTGAAAAAAAAAAAAAGAAAACAATACAGAGTGAGGGACTAACTTTGCTACACAATATACTTCTCAGGTAAGGACAGGTGGCGGTACATCAGGGGCCAGAGAAGGCACGCAATAAACAAGGTACATCTTCTGAAAGCAGGATTACTAAATTGCAACAGCAGTTTTAGAAATTAATTTTAAATTAAAACAGGCTAATTTCAGAGAAGAATGTAGTAACATCACAGATTTTAAAGATAAATTTAGCAGAAATTTTAAATAGCCGGTCACTCCAAGCTACGGTTCCATATACCACTAGTTTATGTATTTTCTGTTAAAGTTACTTTGGTAGAAAAATACTGTGCTGTAGTTTAAAAAAAAAAAATTTGTTATTATACATAAATATATCACATGGCACAGTATTCCACTGTAAGATGTACCATAATTTACTCACTTCGTCCACTACTGGTGAACACTGGAGTTGTTTTTAATCTTTTGCTATTTTTACAAACAATGCTGAAATAAATAGCCATATGTACATGTTATTCCATTCATGGGCCAGGATAGCTATAAATTTCCAGAAGCAAAACTGCTGGGTTAAAGATAACGCAATTCTGGGGCACCTGGATGGTTCAGCCAGTTAACCGGCAGACTCTGGATTGTGACGCAGGTAATGATCTCGCAGTTCATGGGTTTGTGAGTTCGAGCCCCGCAGTGGGCTCTGCACCTGCTTGGGATTCCCCCCTTCTCTCTCTGCCCCTTCCCCACTCATGCTCACTTTCTCTCCCTCTCAAAAATAAGATTTAAAACCTTAAAAAGAAAGATAAATGCAATTGTAACATTGATGGTTATTGTCAAGTTGCTCTCCATAATCACTATACTGTTTCACACCCTCTACCACCTTACAAGAGGAACACTTTTAGATTTTTACCAATGATAGATGAACAATGTTTACTCTTAAGTAGTTACAATTTGCATTTCTGATACCATAATGTTGAGCATCTTTTTATAAGGTTATGGGCCATCCATAATACACCTTTTCTGTCTATCCTTGTCTATACTTCTTGCGTATTTTTCTACTGAGTTGTCTGTCAGACTTTATTTTTTTATTTTGGTTACGATTTTTTTTCTTACCTTTCACAAGATTTTGATTCTTTTTCTTAATGTTTATTTATCTTGAGAGAGAGAGAGAGAGAGAGAGAGCGAGCGCATGAGCAGGGGAAGGGCAGGGCAGAGAGAGAGGGAGATAGAGAGAATCCCTCGGACCTTGAACTGTGAGATCATGATCCGAGCCGAAATCGAGTTGTACACTTAACCAACTGAGCCACCCAGGCGCCCCAAGATTTTGACTTTAAAAAAAAATAGATATGGGGCGCCTGGGTGGCGCAGTCGGTTAAGCGTCCGACTTCAGCCAGGTCACGATCTCGCGGTCCGTGAGTTCGAGCCCCGCGTCAGGCTCTGGGCTGATGGCTCAGAGCCTGGAGCCTGTTTCCGATTCTGTGTCTCCCTCTCTCTCTGCCCCTCCCCCGTTCATGCTCTGTCTCTCTCTGTCCCAAAAATAAAATAAATGTTGAAAAAAAAAATTAAAAAAAAAAATAGATTTATCAGAGCTGTTTCAGGTTCACAGAAAAACTGAGTGAAAAGTATAGAGTTCTCACATACCTCTCTACCTTCTCCCCCATCCCCCTCCCCTCACCCCCACCCCAGCCTTTCCCACCATAAAACTGTCCTGTACCACAGTAGTGTATTTGTTACAACCAACCTATGTTGGTGTATTACTATCAAGCAAAGTCCACGGTTTACTTTAGGGTATACTCTTTGGGTTTTGACAAATGAATAATGACACATATCCACCTACCCACAGTTATAGTATCATTCAGAAGTTTTCCTGCCCTAAAAATTCTGTGTTCCACATCTTTATCCCCCTCCTCTCCCCATCCCTCCTCCTCCTTCCTGCCAACCACTGATCTCTTTCCTCTCCTCATACTTTTGCCTTTTCTAGAATGTCATTTAGTTATAATTAGATAGTATGTAGCCTTTTGAGATTGGCTTCTTTCACTTAGCAACAAGCATTTAAAATTCCTCCCTGTCTTTTTGTGACTTGATAATTCATTTCTTTTTATCATGGAAAAATATTCCATTGTATGGAGGTACCATGAATTAGTAGTCACATTTATCATTTTTTAAAAAATGGTTTCTGAATTTTGATTAACTACAAAGGCCTTTTGCATGCCAAAGTTATAAAGAAATTCACCCATATTTTTCTTCTAGGCAAATTCATTTGTGGCTTTTCTTTTAAATTTTGACTCAGGTCCTGGTATACGATGTATGTTCATAGTTTATTTTTTTATTACAACAAAACTATTGAAAAGTCTCTTTTTCCTACTAATTTTAAGATAATCACTTTTATCATGTACTAAGTTCCTATATTTAGGTTTATATTCCTATAGGTATTATGATGTAGATTAGGATTTATATTCCTGTATATATTTAGGTTTATTTCTGGATTTCCATTCCTTATGTCCATCTGCTGTTTATTTACATGCTAGCACTCCACTGTTTTAAATACTAAGGCTTTATAGAAGTATGATTCCAATAACCTCTATCCATTGCTTTTTTTCCACCCTATTTTTTTTTTTTTGCTATTATTACTGTTTATTTTACTACATAAACTTCAGAATAGTTCTTGTCTAATTCCAGAAAAAAAGAGAATGTTAATATGTTTCCTGACTCTGCATCAAATTAATAAACTTATGGTCAGGGACGCCTGGGTAGCTCAGTCGGTTAAGCATCTGACTTCAACTCAGGTCCTGCCCTTGTGGTTAGTGAGTTCAAGGCCCACATTGGGCTCTGTGCTGACAGCTCAAAGCCTGGAGCCTACTTTGGATTCTGTGTCTCCTTTTCTCTGTGCCCCTTCCCCACTCATGATCTCTCTCTCTCTCTCTCAAATATAAACATTTAAAAAAATTAAAAATAACAATAAATTTATGGAGAAATTGACATAATGCAGAATCTTCCCAATAAGAACATGTTGCCTTTTAAGTTTTCTTTTTTTATCTTTCAGTATTATTTTAAGCTTTTTGACATATTGGGTTTGTTTATTCCCAAGTATTTTATGTTTTGGTTTGGTTTGTAAATGTGGCTCACCCCTAACCCACCCCTATTACATAGACTGTCTTCTTGTTATTGTTATACAAAGGCTAGTGGTATTTGTACTACCATATTAAACAGTAGCAATAACAGTGGGATTTCTTGTTCCTTTCTTTAGTGGAAAAGCCTACTATATCACCATGGAGCATGACTTTAGGATTTGAAATACACATACATATGCACATATAAATATATATAATGTAAGGAAATTAGCCATTGATTACTGTTTTATTCAATGCTATTTATAAAGACCAGGTATTAAATTCTGTCAAACGCTTTTTATTAGGTAATCAGAATGAACAGATTCTTCTTCTTAGGTCTATCACTGAAACAAATTATACTAACAGATTTCTTAATATGGACCATCTTTTTGTACCTTGAATAAACTTCTCATGATGTATTTCTACTAACATGTTGCTAGATTCCATTTGTTTAACAGAATTTTGCTTCTAGAGTTGTGAGACTGAGTCTATTCTTCTTTTGTGCAATCTTGTCACGTTTTGATACCAATGTTGTAACACTTGAGTCATAAAAAGTTTTCCTTCTTTTTCTATGCTCTAAAACAACTTCAATAACAGCATTGGAATTATTGGTTCTTCAAAGATTTAGCAGAATTCTCTCATGAAACATGTGGGCTGGGTACTTTTGAAGGTCTTTTATGGAAATTGATCTATTTGAATTTCCTTTATACAAAGTCATTTTTGTAAATTATATTTTCCTATGATAATCCTTTAGTTTTTTTTTCTTTACGGATTTTCTCATTATTTCAGACTTGAACAACACAGACTCACGATTCTTTTAATTTATGCTATTTATGTTTATTAGTCTTTATTACATATATTTGTGTTTTGCTTCCCCCTACCCTCCTCTTAGTAATTGATCAGCTTAGCTAGTGACTTGTTTATTTTCAAACAGCCAATTTAGTAGTTTAGTAGTCCTTTTTGTTTTCTAATTCATCAATTTCTTTTATTTGTATTAATTCCTTCCTTCTACTCTCTTTTCATTTACTTAGATCTTTTCCTAACTTTCTAAGTTAAATGCTTAACCCACTCATTTTTGTTACTTATTTTTTGTAAGTATTTACAGCTTTGAATTTTCTCTGAGTAATGCTTTAGCTAGATTACATATATTTCTTGTATTTTCATCACTATGGTCATCTACATATTTTGCGATTTCCATTTGTAGTCTCCATTGATCCAAGAGTTGACTGAATTTAATATGCAAGTGGAAGGGTCTTTTACTGCATTGTGATTTTTTTTTTTTTTTTATAGTATCTCTCCTTTCTAAAATTTATTGAAGTTTTCTTTGGGGCCTATATAGAAGGTTTTGTAAATGTTTCATGAGATCTAAAAAGAACAGGTACTCTGTTTTCAGGATCAAGATCAATATATATTAATCGAATCTACTCTATTGACTTAATTGTTTAGGTCGTCTACAGCCTTACTGTTTTTCCATTTGATCTGTCCTGGACCAAGAACAGTGAATTAAAGGTCACTACTACTAATGTATTTGTGCTTATTTTTCCTGTTATCTCCTGAAAGTTGCTTTGTTATTTAACACATAGTTATTTGGTTGACAGGTATTCATAATATTAAATGTTCACTGTCAAATACACATTTATAGCTTTGTATAGTATTGCTCTTCATTTTAAATAAGGCTTTGGGTCTGAATTCCACTTTATCTCATATTAAGACCCGTATCAGGGGTACCTGGGTGGCTCAGTCAGTCAAGCATTCGGCTCTTGATTTCAACTCAGGTCATGATCTCCCACTTTGTGGGACTGAGCCCAGCAATGGGCTCTGTGCTGACAGTGCGGAACCTCCTCGGGATTCTCTCTCTCCCTCTCTCTCTCTCTGCCCCTCTCCTGCTCACGTTTCACACTGTCTCTCAAAACTAAATAAATAAAGAGGGGCGCCTGGGTGGCTCAATCGGTTAAGCACCCGACTTAGGCTCAGGTCAAGATCTCGCTGTCTGTGAGTTTGAGCCCTGTGTCGGGCTCTGTGCTGACAGCTCAGGGCCTGGAGCCTTCTTCAGATTCTGTGTCCCCCTCTCTCTCTGCCTTCCCCTGCTCACACTCTGTCTCTCTCTCTCTCTCTCAAAAATGAATAAACATTAAAAAAATTTTTTTAAATAAAGAGAGCTTGTGTGGGAGTGAGGAGAGGGGCGGGGGTGGAGTGGAGAAGAGGCAGAGGGGGGAGAGAGAGAGAGAGAGAGAGAGAGCGCGCGAGCGCGGAGCCCCACACAGGGCTTGATCCCCCATGACCCTAGAATCATGACCTGAGCCCAATCAAGAGTCAGATGCTCAACCGAGTCTTCTAGGTGCCTCTGCCCTTTTCAATTTTGAGCCACTTTGTTTTCACTGGCTGTCTTCAATACAGAAAAAAAAGAAAAATTTCAGATTTTGCTTAGTGATCCAATTTGAACATTTTTCAATAGATTAGCTAATAATGCCATATAAAATTTACTGATATAAGTCTTTTCTTCCTGATTTGACAGGTATGATTGCTTAGTTCTATATTATTTTGCTATGTTTGGTTTTATAATTTAGAAATGTACTTTCCCTGTTGTCCATATTTGTGTATTTATCATTTTTCTGATAATTAGTATGACTTGTATTTTTGTTCTCATAAGTACTTCTGGTTCTATCTTAATAATTTAAAACAATATTATTTAGGGGCATCTGGGTTGCTCAGTCAGGTAAGTGTCTGACTTCAGCTCAGGTCATGATCTCGTGGTTTGTGAGTTCGAGCGCTGCATTGGGCCCTGTGCTGACAGCTCAGAGCCTGGAGCCTGCTTCAGATTCTGTTGACTCCCTCTCTCTCTGCCCGTCCCCACTTGCTCTCTGTCCTGTCTCTCTCAGAAATATATAAGCATAAAAAAAAACCCAGTATTATTTAGTACCATTAATCCTCTATTTCTTTACACCGTAATTACTGTGAGCACTAATGAAATCAGTTTTCATAATCTTACTGCCCCTCTTGTACTCCACAGTTATTACAGTCAATAGTATTATCTTTCTCGGTGTTTACCTTTGTACTGTTAAATATGCTTATACCTCCACTAACTGATTTGTCAGCTTTAAATAACGTCCTTTGACTCCCAGCTATTACAGATGAGGCAACCCATTAACTTATTCTACCTCCAATTTTTTTCTTACTTCCCACTTCTCTTAATTTTTTAGTTTTATAATGAATTCCTACATTATCAGATATTGAACATATACACTTTATTCTTTCTTCCTCATTCCCACCTTTGTTTTAGTCTCGGGTTTACAGTTAAATATATTCAATGCTCTCCAAGAGTACTTTTGCCAGCTTTCTCATTCATTTCTAGAGAATAAAGTTCATCCTCCAGTAGTTTCCTTACGAGGGCCTAAGACTAACGATATGCCCTGGGTCTTACATGTTCAAAGTGTTCATACATGAAGAGTATTTTACAGATGATAAAAATGAAGGCACAGAAAGATTAAATAATTTGTACGTGCTAGCAAGGGACACAGCCAAAACTCGAACTCAGAAGTTTACTTCCAGAGTCCAAGCTCTTACTTGTTACCTTAACAAATTCAGGTATTCGATTTTAATCATAGAAGGCATGCTAACATTTAGAAGAAATACTGACAAAACAACTAGGATGCAGGAGGACAATGAGAGAAGGAATGTATTTTAGAAACTGTGCTAGGTTAGGCAAGAGTGGATTAGGAGGTTGCATCACGTGGTTAAAAGTAGTAGAGCCTTTGGAGTCAACACTGGATTTGACTGTTGGCTGTGCTACTTATGATACTTTGGACACACTGTTTAACCTCTCTGAGCCCCACTTGTAAAATAGGGACAAAAGAGACTACTTCATGGGATGTTGTGAAACTTAAATGAGATGATATATTTGAAATACGAGGCCAAACACAGTGCCCAGCACATAGGTTAACATGAGTTTTAATATGCTAACTACTTTTTAAAATTATTACTATCATGAGATTAACCAAGAAAACCATACATCTAGTTTCCTAAGACTATTCTGAAAAAAAGGGCAAAATCTCAATTTTCTAAGAAGTGAAAAAGAGGCCTATTTTCTATATATGAAATGTCCTCTTCCTCTGAGCCAACTGTCTTTAATAACGAGTTCAAGTCCCAGTTCCTTCATAAGTACCCTAATGATCCAATACACAATTATCTAAATAATCTCTTAACTGTCTATACCACTTTAAACATATTATAATAAAGTATCTTATTCTATCTTAAAACTTTATAACACTCTATTAGTACCTATTGTTACATCTTTTTCCACTGCCTTTTCACCAACTGTTTTATATAGCATCTTGTCTCACTAACTAGACAAATAATGTCTTTTTTCAATAAAAAATTACAACTTTTACCCTTTCTGGACTCAAAATTGCTTAGCACAGGGTGAAGTAGATACAAAGCTTTGCTTGTTCAATTTTAAATGTTTATTAGGGAAATACAAAAAGAGTGATGAGCTAGAAAGATTACTTTCAGGTAAAACATTTAATTTTTAAATTCTTTTTTTTTTAATTTTTTTTAACATTTATTTATTTTTGAGACAGAGAGAGACAGAGCATGAAGGGGGGAGGGGCAGAGAGAGAAAGAGACACAGAATTGGAAGCAGGCTCCAGGCTCTGAGCCATCAGCCCAGAGCCCGACGCGGGGCTCGAACTCACGGACCGTGAGATTGTGACCTGAGCCGAAGTCGGACACTTAACCGACTGAGTCACCCAGGCGCCCCTAATTTTTAAATTCTTAAGTGTTTAAAAGAAAAAAATAACTTTACTAACTTTAACTTTTCTTATTTAAAAACTAGGGAGGGGCACCTGGGTAGCTCAGTCAGTTAAGGGTCAGAATTTGGCTCAGGTCATGATCTCATGGTCCATGAGTTTGAGCCCCGTGTTGGGCTCTGTGCTGGCTGCTTTGAATTCTGTGTTTCCCTCTCTCTCTTTGCCCTTCCTCTGCTCTCGCATTCTCTCTCTCTCAAAAATAAATAAACATTAAAAAAAAAACCACTTTTTTTTTTAATAGGGAAAAATACTACTAGGGTAAAAAGAGGTTTTTTAAAAGGGTAAAAAAGTTTGTTTTAAAAAAAGATTTTATAAAGTGTCTTAGAATAATTTCTAAAAGTGAAAACAAAACAACCATGTATATTAAAAAAAAAAAAAAACAACTGAACTACAGTATGTCTAAGAGCAAAGGTACAACAGAGGATACCTGATTCATGAACACTTAGTTAATGTGTAACATTTACTGAAAGAGAAAGAGACAAATTCATAAGCACATAAAATGGTTAAGTGGAAATTCAAAACATTTATAAAAGTCTACTTCTTGTCCTTAGCACTTAATGTTCCACTAGATGCAGTTCCACTTATTAACTTGTACTGAACACAAGGCTTCAATACCAGCTACTTTTTTTTCCCCCCAATCACTACAACAATGGCCTGGAACTACCTTACGTGGTCTGAATCTAATTAAATAAGAATACCATAATCTACCCACTGCAATCATTCTTAAAACACTAAGACTGCTATGAAAATACAACTTGCATATTTCCTTTCCTTAGAAATGATCATTTAGTTGTAATTAATTTTCTTAAAAATCTGAAGAAGGCTTAGATTAAACCAAGTGTACTTCCCCGAATGAAGACTAGATTAAACCAAGTGTACTTCCCCGAATGAAGACTTGCTTTAAAAGCTTTGTGCAATTTTTTTTCAATATCAAATGTGATAAGAATTCACACTATGCAGGCTTATTTCATTCAAGACTATTTTACACAGAACAAAATCATTCTTATAACACAAAAAGAAAAGTGTGAGGACAGTGGCTTGTTCACATATGACATCTATAAGACAATATCTATGGCGTAACAGTTTAGGGTATGGAGTCCAGAGCCAAACCCTCAGTTTAAATCCCAGCTCCATCATGTCCTAGGCTCTGGCTTTAGGCATGTACCTTTACCTGTTGTGTGCCTTGGCTACCCATTTGGTAAAATAAGTATAATAAAAGTATGTATAAGAAGGGTTGTTGTGAGAATTAAATAAGGCATTACACAGAGGCCTTAGAACAGTGCCTGGCACATAGTAAATGCATGCCTGTAAATGTCAGCTACTGCAAAAGTCACAATTTAAAATGCGTATCCCAAAGAATACACCTGAAGAATAATTTATGTTTCAGACTAGAACTCTTATTTTTTTGTCCAAGTTTCTCCCTACAACATGCACGTAGTTAAATGCATGCAATTTAGTGGAAGCTTTTCTCTTTCCGCTCATTTTCTAGTTGCTAATTTTGTAAAGCAATACTAAACTCCAACAGTACTATTTTCTCAAACATACCAATCTTACAATGCTCCATACAGAGATGACCCATTCTTCAGAAAGTAAAAAGTAGAAGAGTTTATGGAAATGGAAATTCTGACTCTCAAACCAGGAATACAATCTCTAGTTGGGACTGCCTTATTAAAAATCCATCTTGTGTGGGCAAATATCTCACCATGGATGGACAAATTTGTTCTAGAGGATTTATTGTTATCGATGTTCTAAGGCTCATTTCACTCAACCAAAATCACATCAAAGTGCCAACTGTGCACTGAACTAAATGGTGTCATACTTATCTAGAATCTAATAAATAAAACATTTTGAACTAAAATTAACCGAAGAATGACAACATTTCTGGGGCGCCTGGGTGATCCAGTCAGTTAAGTGACTGACTTCAGCTCAGGTCATGATCTTAACCGTGTGTGGGTTTGAGCGCCTCATCGGGGTCTGTGCTGACAGCTCGGAGCCTGGAGCCTGCTTCGGATTCTGTGTCTCCCTCTCTCTCTGCCCCTCCCCCGCTCATGCTCTGTCTCTCTCTGTCTCAAAAATAAAATTAAAAACGTTAAAAAATAAATAAATAAATAAAACATTAAAAAAATTTTTATAAGAATATTTCTAAAAACACTGTAAAAATCAATTTAATAATACCACTTGACAAGAATTTCTAAACTTCATGAAATTACATACAAAATTCTGTGTGTATTTTTTAAAGTAGGCTTCTTTAAGTACCCCCACACAGGGCTAGAACTCACCACCCTGAGATCAAGACCTGCTGAGATAGACGCTCAACCAACTGAGCCATCCATAAGCCCCTGTGCAGTGCATTTTTCTAGGAAGGTGATCCAATGCTTTCCTCAGGTCCTCAAAACGGACTGTAATTCCAAAAAATTAAGAATCACTGCTCTTTACAGTTACAAATTTCTTTCTTTTCTTACGATATTAGTTTCAAAAAGAACCTATGTATCTAAAATTAGGCAATATAATTCTTAATCCATTCCAATGTCACATTTCCCAAACAACCTTGGATGTGTGTAACATTAATTCACAACTACAAAAACACTTCAGGTTATCCAAAAGTTGTTAGAGTCTACAAACCTTCCCCAGGTCTATTTAATCAAGAGAAAGAGCACAGAAGAACCACTAAAAAACGATGAGTAAACTTCAGCCAATCCCAGAACAATCAGTATGTACAGAAAACGTAGGACGGTATGATAGAAGAGCAAGGCTCTGATATTGATTGAATACAGTTACAATTATCGACAAACACAATCACATTTCAGTTTTCTGTAGTTAGAAAGCAGTTTTGGAGAAAGGATTTATCACAGACCATCACTGCAACTTCAGAAAGACTAAATAAAATTAGTTGCTTATGCTCACATAAAAGTTCATAATGCCCACAAGCCCACGCAATATTTTGATTTATTTTTCACCTGTCCTGTAACTTGATCTCTCATCATAATAACTTATTAGCAAAAACATACAACACTTTTTGACATTTCCTTCGAGGAATAGACGGCAACTGGTAACTATCCTTAAAATAATCCAATCCTGGTTCAATGACAGTAGCTTCCAGTTAAAAACCTATGAACCTTTAAATCTGGCAACAGTTCAAATACAAACAAAAAAATCATAACCAAACTAAAATGAACCAAAGTGATCCTGAGGTTTGCTTCCTTCCCTCGCCCTTGGGGCCCGCACCTCTTTGTGCACAAGGGTGTGAGTGTCCTCTGACCTCAGACCCCCGTTACCGGACCTGGCACGACACCCTGTCGCAAGCCTCAGGGGAGCTCCTGCTCAGCAGTGGAAACGTTGGCGGATGTGGATCCGCGCGATCCCCGAAGCAGCCGTGACGCCAGGCGTTATCCAGACGGGCCCGAAACGAAGATCAGGGACGCGCCGCCACCACAGACCGGGCCGCAGGCTGACGGGGACCAGCGGAGGCCGATGCCACGGTCGTAGCTTTTGCCTGTGCTCCACCTCAAGGCCCGAGGACCGGCGAAGAAGACAGGGAGGAATAGGCAGACACACCTTGTGGGGACCCTCGGCGACCGGTTCCTGCGTTAGCGCGACGCCCGTCGGACTCTCCCAGCATTCGCCGCCGCCCCTCCTCCCGCCCCAAAGCCACCTCCACGTTCCGCTTCAACGTGGCAGCCACAGCCCCGCCCGGGCGGCCCGCGGACGCTTCCGGGAGCGACGCCTCGCCCCGCCCACTTCGGCGCGCTCCCCTTCACGGCATTTCCGGGAGGGGTGGCAGGCGGGCGTGGAGAGCGTGTAGGTGGCGCGGGCTTGTGAGGTTGGGGGGACCCGTACTGAAGGGCGGCGTACAGGTTGAGGATGCGGTGACCCGGCATACGCGAAAAGAAAAAAAAAAACAGGTCCTGCTGTGCTGGGTGTAGCTATCTGTTCGAAGAAGGGCCGAGGCCTGCAAGAATGCCACCTAGATTTAGTCCTGCGAGACATCGGCAGCCTCCGCGACACTGCCAACACTGGACAAATCACTTGGAAATGGGACTGCACGGCCCTAATTGCAGAAACTAATTTGTGATTGGGTTGGTTAAAAGTTGTTCTACAGTATTGCTTTTGAGGACTTCAAAACCAAGTGATCTGACTATACCCGAGGTCTGTTGTGGACAGTGTTGTTACTCCAGAGGCATAGTGGAGCCAAGTAGTCCAGTTAGCATCATATGGCACTATTTTTTTTTATTTTTTTTAAATTTTTTTTCAACGTTTTTTATTTATTTTTGGGACAGAGAGAGACAGAGCATGAACGGGGGAGGGGCAGAGAGGGAGACACAGAATCGGAAACAGGCTCCAGGCTCCGAGCCATCAGCCCGGAGCCTGACGCGGGGCTGGAACTCACGGACCGCGAGATCGTGACCTGGCTGAAGTCGGACGCTTAACCGACTGCGCCACCCAGGCGCCCCCATATGGCACTATTTAAGATGTACTAGGGTTTGCCCTTAGTCACTGGGCTTCGCCAGACCCTGGCTTCGAATTAGTGTATTGTCTGGATGTCGTTTTTAGTTTAGGAATTGTTTTACAGCAAAGTAAAACCGGAGGAAAAGTACTTATAAACAATTAGAACCTGGATTCAACCCAGGTCTCCTAACTTCTAGGCCAGTTCTCTAACCGTTACACCGAAGAGTCAACCATCTCTTTAAAGTTTTTTCTTAAATTTTCTTTTTTACATTTATTTTTGAGAAACAGAGTAAGACAAAGCGTAAGCGGGGGAGGGGCACAGAGAGGAGACAGAATTGGAAGCAGGCTCCAGGCTCTGAGCAGGTGGTCAACACAGAGCCTCATGCTGGGCTTGAACCCACGAACCATGAGATCATGACCTGAGCTGAAGTCGGATGCTAACCAACTGAGCCACCCAGGTGCCCCTCAAGTTTTTTCTGAAGTGCCTTCACTTCTAGGTATCAGAGTAGGCACATTTTTGCGCTCCCACTGCACGCTTTCACACACCCTTTTAGTGTCTTATACTTACAGTTCAATTTGAAAAGGAAGTTTATTTCTCTAGTACAGAAATAGACCAAACGGATTACTTAGGCTACAGCAGCAAATTTCTAGTGTCCTACAAATCCATTTTTACTTACAGCTGCAAGGACTAGTTTACCTATAGATGCCAATGAAAAATCCAACTTAGAAGTGGGCCCATCACTTGAATCAACCGAAAACTTAACTCCCTACTGCCCCAACCCCAGAAGACCCCCGACTACCTGTAAATGTACATCAGTATGGAGAAAGGGCTCATTAGAACAACTTACCAAAAAACTCAAATGATTCAAGCAGTGGTTACATTCTTTGGTATCATTTAATGTACTATATGTTCCTATTGCAGAAGTCAAACTACAAACTTCCCTGCTCCCCACCACCCCCTTTTGTAGACTGTGAGGTATGAACAGTATTTCATGACTGGAACACAGCCACTTTCAATGGTCTCTGTATTGCCTATGGCTGTTTTTGTGCTCCATGGACAAAACTGAGTAGTTGCTAGAGACCATTAAAGAGTCTGCAAAGCCTATTCACTGTATGGCTGTATTTTTAAAAGAAGTTTGCCAATCCCTATCTATTAGGATTTGCCTACAAGTCAAAGTATGAGACATACAGTATTGTATAAATTTTTATTTCAAAGCCTTGTTATAGTAGCATGCATACAAAGACAGTATGAAAACTGTCATAATATAACTGGTAATCTAAGGGAAAAGTGTATTTGTTTCTAGACTTGATATATCTGGTTAAATATAAAGAGTTCCTAGTTTGTTTTAAATAGAGGGAGTTCTCACTTGGACTATGAAAGCTGAAACCACGCAAAGCACAATCTGATTGTTCTATAACCTTAAAATTTGTCCAAACATTAGAAACTGATTTTGGTTGAAATATAAAAAATAAAATATTCAAAACATTAGAAACATTGAAAATTAGAATGTTTTATTTCTTTATAAACAAGTCTCAAGTAGTTTGAACAGTGCTTGCTTTCTCATATAACTTACAATATGGAGCAAGCATCTTTCCTATGCCTTGGCAAACTGTCATCCTCTTTTCTGAGTTTGATCTGTTTCTAACGTTTAATGCTTTGCACAGTGTCATGAAACATCTCAGAGTTCCTTTAATGTGGTTTTTCACCTGAATCACTTCCTCCAAATGTATTCATCCTTCACAACACACAACTGCTTTCCTCATTTATAACTATGTTCACCTTCACTAAATTCTTCTGGCTATATATCCAATTTTAGTGTATGTGCTGCTGAAGCAGCACCTTCTGGCTGTATATCCAGAACTACTTCCTGAATGGCAGCAGTGTAAACATTCCCACAGTCATATCTTCCGGAACTCCATTTACATTCCAGCCAAATCCTATGAAGTTTTGCACAGTAGTCTCATACCACTGTGCAAAGCAAGGATTGCCTGTGATTCTTGGAACATGGGTGCAAATTTCCCAGTAGCATCCTTATCTGAACATGCAGCTTCACCAGTGGAACATTATTCCATTCACGCCGACCTCCAAACGATGCTTAACCTTAACCGACTGAGCCACGCAGGCGCTCCAGACTTCTGAACGATGCAACCAGCCTTTCCCAGCAAAAAACGTTCTTTTTTAGTCTCCTGGTAATTACCATTTTCCTTCAGTGCAGCAACTAACCTCAACACTCTGGCCTGAATGCTAGCCAAACTGATTAGGATTTTTTATTACAGTCCTCCATCCAAAGTAGAAGCAAGCACTCCATTTCAACTGTAAGTGGCTTTCTGTTCCTAGTGTAATTTAAACTAAAAAATGTTGAAGCAACTTTACTTTGCTTTTTATATTCCTCGAACTTTTAAACCACAGTTTCTGCTGCAGCTTTATGTAGGCCTGGGTCTCGTCTCGTCTTCACTATGCTGTCGCCATTTTCAAATCCAATTTCACTTCCAGTGTTAAAAATCACTTGTTTCTTTGCTGCCCTGCCAATTCCCTCTTCTGATTATCCAGTTTTGTACAATGTTGCATGGGTTTATTACTGGGAAACAAGTAAGCAATACAACTACATGCTTTACTCTGTGAACTAATAGATGTTTAGTGATCAATCACCAAGAGACTTTGAAAGATGTGATGTAACTGGTTACTGACCATGATGCACATCTTTTATAATGCATAATCAGTTGTGGAATAAAGAGCTAGCAACAAAACTTATGCAACAATTCAGTTACTATTGTATCTGAAATCACAACTGTGTTGTAGGAGGATTGGTGTTATTTAACTAAACTGTGAAAACTGATCTTCATGTATAATGGAACGGTGCAAAGTAAGGACCACCTGTATCTAAAAAGAAAAACTTATATTAGTTCACAAAATAATCAACTTTTAATCCAATTTAGTTAACTACTAGCCAAACTTAACCATAGATCAAAATAGAAACTGAAGATTTTCTCAAAGGAATGTTAGTTCCAGAGTGAATTCCCACTGGAGATGGAAAAATGTTTGGAGACAAGGTAATACAGAATTCTTCAAATTAGCATTTGCAGACAGTCCAAAGACATCCTTTTGAGAACTTAGGCCCCTTCCCTCATTTCAACAATTTTGAGGTCTGCAAAAGAGTAAAGTTCTGGACAACTCTACTGTTGTCCTGATTATAAAGCTTTATAATCATCACAAAGCACAAGACTGTATGTATTTACAACTTATTCCACACCAGCCAGTACCATGTTTTCTCCTGTGTAACAGTAGCATCCATCCCATTTAATGTTTTGTCTTTGAATGCACTTATTTTGTAAATCTTTTGATTAAGGCCCGTCAACAAAATTTATATCAACTTTTATGTTTGTAGAAATTTATGAAATAGAAAATAAACTTAAATCAATACTGAGTATTTGCAAGAATTTTTCCTCTTTATATTCCTCAAATTTGAAACACCCCAAGACAACATGCCTAATTAGTGACAGATTAATCTGGTATTAAATTTGAGATTCCCAGCTTCTAACCACCTACTTATCTACTGTTCTTGAATAAAGATTAAGTTATAGGATGGTCATTCAGTGGCATATCAAAGAGTCATTTATAGGACATACAAAAGTTCAGCAAATTTAAACCCTGGAATATATGATCTCTAAGAACCTCAGAGGCTGAATTACACCATTATTTTTGAGAAAAGATAATCATCAAGGTTAAAAGTCCTGACCCCAGCCACCCAATTGCCTATCCTGCATCAAATCTATTGATTCAGAAAATTATCTTTGAAATCATATTCTTGTTATCTTTGAAAAATGAAAAAATAAGGAAAAAAATTTAATTGAGTACAATGTCCACATTATGCTCAAATATCAATTTTTTGCTCAAATCTGATTGTCCTTTTGTCAAAACTAGCAAATTTATAAACCACTTACCTTACTATATAAATGTTCAAATTCTTTATCAGATAAATCTGACAAAAACACCCTTCAATTTCATTCCTAAAACAGGAACACATTTACAAGTAAATCAATATACAAAAAAATTACATCGTATCTATAATTTTTTTCTCCCACTAGGATTTTCTTTTTCCATTATGTCCTCATCCACATACATTAATCACAACAGATCATGATGTGAACAGCAGTGGAAAAGTTTAATCATTGGACATTTATATTTTCTTCCTATTTTCAACTTGAGCTTTAGTCATAAGTTTTTCATTGTTTAGCCCTTTTTAAAGAACACATAATATATACACATTTCTATAAATTTTAATTTTCATGAACCGGTAACACCTCCAATTTTACTTCCAATTGGAAAAATCATACCAAAGATAATCTCAAGTGTATCATTTAACTACTTCGCACAGATTACCTTATGCTAACTTAGAAATGTCTTAATATTAAGCTTGACATAGAAAGGGTAACCATACCTAATACAAACACATCCCAAAACTGGTTGTATCTTGTTTTTTACGTAATGCTTTTTGTTATTACACAAGGTCTCCAAAATAACCAGAAGCACTTAAGCTTTAAAGGAAAAGAGTTGTCACTGCTAACAAAGAACTTTTAAGCAGCAATTAAGGGAACAGAAGACTCAAAAGATTACAAATCTCAGGCACAAATTAGAATTCTACCAATTAGGGGCATTCTGCTCAGAATGCCCCAATTAGGGGCTTGGCAAAGTCTGTATTTTGCACATCAAGAGAGATAAAAGACCGTGGTGGGAGGGGGGAGCAACAGAAAGAAAAGGAAATATACTCACCAAACTGGATAAATATCAAGCTTTTGAGGAAAAGGACAAATCGCTCTAAAGCTGCTGCTGTGTATTTATACCTTTATTCCATCCAATGTCAAATATATGTGTAAGTGCCTTTAAGTAATTGGATTGCATTCCTTAGAAAACTCTAAACAGAAATTTCAACCATTCCAAGTCAGTCTGCACCCCAAGCAAAATACCAGGGATAGGGGTACTCAATTTCTATCTATAGTCTACTTCCAGCTTCTCTAACCACCTTCACCTAAGGAGGAGTTGGGAGAGGAGAAATGGGTCCAAGAAAAAAAAACATATATGATCAAAGTCCAATATTCTCTATCTATAAAATAAGCTTTCTTATATATTCTCTAGAAAATTTCCAATAGGAGTGGCATCACTTATGGAATTTATATATTCACGGGCAAGAAACCGTGCATCTTAGAAATGAGAGCACTTATTTGAATACATATGCTCTCATACTTCTCATTACCTGACCAGAGGGTCTAATGTTAAATCTCTTGATTCAATAAATTGAAGCAGTTTAAAAAAAAAAAAAAAAGAGTAAAGGGTGATAGTCAGCCTCCAAGATGGTCCCCAATGATCTCCCACCTCTTGGTATTCACACCCTCATATGTGTCGACTTACATGTTAACTTGGCATTTCTCTCTTGGATCATTCCCTCTGGGGAAAGATAGTTGTCATGTTGCGAGAGTTCTCAGGCAGCCTATGGAGAGGTTCTCATGGTGAAGCACTGAAGTCTTCAGTCAACAGCCATCAAGAAACCAAGGCTTGCCAAGTGAGAGCCCAGAAGATGATGTCTCTCTGCTTTGCCCTCCTCCCACTGTAAGATAAGTGTTGTTGTAAACTACTAAGTTTTGAATAACTTTTACATAGCAATAAATAATTCATACAGAGGGTCACAATCCATATTCAAAAAGCAAAATGTACAACTTATGAATTAGCTGGAAAGGTCTGAAGTTTTAGGAAAGGGTCAGATTCGGGAACAGTTTTTAAGTTGGCCACCAATAATTTCAAAACCCGAAGGCTTTCTGAATGAAACGGTGAAAAATTCAGCAAGAATGTAAGTCAGTTACCAGAAATACATTTTAATACAACAGGACAATAAATAAAGGTTCTAGTAGAAATAAGAATCTGACAAAAGAGTAGGTGTTCAACAAGGAAGACACCAGTCCTAGAAGGCAAAAGGTCTATTTGCTTTCCTAGGGTTGTTGTGAGAAATACATTTGTTTATAAAACAAACTTGTGTGTCTATACAATGCTTAGCACAATGCCTGGCACGTAGTCGTTCAAGAAGCATTAGTTGTTCTTTTTTCTCCAAGTGACCAAATTAATAAAATTCTGTAACAGGAAATTAGATTTCACCAAAGTCTTCGTAAATCTTTACTTAGATAATCTGCCATTTCCAACGCACTACCATTGTTCTGGGAACACTTAATACATTTAAAAAAAGATATACTACCTCCCCTGTATATCTGGAGTGATTATCTTTGAAGTCCCAGGAATCTTTTTCCAACATCTCCAAGAATGTAATTCCTAAAAAGAGATATTTTCTTTTATATTACAATGCACAACAGTCCATGCATTTTCCCAATATCTTTAATACAGTTTACATATCCTCATTAATGTATTCAATAATCACAACGGTTCATTATGTGAACAGCAGTGAAAAGGTTTAATCACTGGATATGAAGTTATTGGAAGAAGCAAAGACAATCAAATGATTAAACTGAGAACCTCAACGTCACTAGTAAAACAGTAAAAAACAGCAACAAAAATGCACAAGTTATAAACGAACATAAAGATACATAACTACAACTAAAAAAAAAAGCATGCTTTTATGAGGAATTACCTATTTCCCTATCCAGGAGTACATTAAGAAAACCTAGACCCCTTGTGGCTTCCATAAAGTGAGTTTTCATTTAACCAGTTTACATTTAAGTACATCTGTTTTGCAGCATAGCAGTTTTCAGTAACTCATTTGTAATTAATAATTTCAAGAATGCTTTCAGAATAATGTGAGAGCCACGGTTTCATCTATCCTTGGGCAGCCACAATATCTGGAATCCACTTAAAAGAAAATTAAAATAAAAAACCCTTCCCTCTGAACTCTGATGCTGAACTGGAAGCAGGGGTACTTTCAACTCTAACTTAAGAAAATGAAAAATGAGATTGGGGCACCTGGGTGGCTCAGTTGGTTAAGTGTCTGACTTCAGCTTAGGTCATGATCTCGTGGTTCGTGGGTTCGAGGCCCACGTTAGGCTCTGTGCTGACAGCTCAGAGCCTGGAGCCTGCTTCGGATTCTGTGTGTCCCCCTCCATCTGTCCCTCCCCCACTCATGCTCTGTCCCTCTCTCTCAAAGATAAACATAACAACAAAAAAAAGAAAATGAAAAATGAGAGCCTGCACCTGGGGCTTCCCTCCCACCCAGCTACTCCCACCTGCCCTCTGTACCGTTTAGCAGCTTATGAGCTCAGAGCTCCACTTCCTATCTGTAATGTCTAGCACCCACCAGGCTTGCTCTTTTAATATACCCTACGGTAGTGTCCATTTAAGTTACCCTTAAGGGGTGAGAGGAGGGCACAGGAGTACTTTCCAGGTACTGATTACTATTTTAGAACTTATCCAATTGCACAGATTTTGAGTACTCAATGCTTTTTCTTTTTCCTACAAGCACTACTTTCACATGCATAATTTTGCTGAACATGAGGTATTTTTCAGGGACATGTATTTGTGTGGTAGAGCCTGAAAAGACAAATTCACCTTACACATTGGTCTCTACATGCAAGGAGCATCCTCTAGCAGGTTCCCTGCAAACCTGGAGTCCTTAAAAATCAGGCAACCACCACGATGAAATACCACTTCACACAAGAACGTAGAGAAAATGGGACCCTCATCCACTGCTAATGGGAATGTAAAATGGTCCAGGCACTTTGGAAAAACAGTTTGGCATTTCCTTGAGGTTAAACATAACACTTAGCATATGACCTAGCAATTCCACCTTCAGGTATATACTCAAAAGAAATGAAAACATATGTCCATACACAAACTTGTACACTAATTTTCACAGCAGAATTATTCATAATAATCCCCCACAATGGAAACAACTCAAATGGTCAACTGATAAATGGTTAAATAAAATTATCATAGCAGTATATACATACAATGGAACATCTTTTGACAATTAAAAAAAAAAATGGAAGTACTCAGGGCACCTGTGTAACTCAGAAATGTCTTGATTTTGGGTCTGGTCATGATCTCACAGCTCGTGAGTTCCCCATACTGGGCTCTGTGCTCACAGTGTGGAACCTGCTTGGGATTCTTTCTCTCTTCCCCTCCCTCTACCTCTCCTCTGTTTATGCTCTAAATCTCTCTTTCAAAATAAATAAGTAAATATCTAAATGAAAGAAGCTGCTTGCAAAAGGCCGTATATTAGTTTTTGATTCCATTTATATGAAATTGTATAGGCAAATCTACATAGACAAAAAAAAAAATAGTGGTTTCCAAGAACAGAGGATAGGGAAGATATAGGGAGTGACTGTTAATGAGAATGTGGTTTTTTTTTGGGGGGGGGAGGGGTGGTGATGAAAATGTCCTAAAATTGATCATGGTGATGACTGCACAACTCTTGAATATACTAAAACTTAATGCACACTTTATATGGGCTAACTGTATGGTGTAGGAGTTATATCTCAACAAAACTGTTACCAAAAAAACAAGGCAACCAATTTTTTCCTTAAAGATAAAACTGTTATGTATTTCTACTTAGCCTCATTTGGGTCTTAACTGGTTGAGTACTAAGAAAGTTTCTAATAGCCTAACAGACTGAAGATAATTTTAATCCAGATCCTACCCTTTGCACGTCTAACATCCAAGCAAGCACACAGCCCATGGTTCAATTTTCCCCAAAGTCATGGACTATCCTCAGGCCACATGACTTTTAAGAAAGGGACATACACAAAAGCTCTGTTAATCTCGTTCAAACAAGATACAAGCATATTATAATGGAAAGCAGATGTCAATAAGTAGTACCTTTTGGCTGGAATCTGGACTAAGAAAACAACAAGGGGAAAAAGACGCAATCTGGCTTGGAAATGTTGGAATCACCCTCGCCTACAGGAGAAGGAAATGAAAAAACTGAATGAAAAGTACAAACTTTTCTGGTTTCCTTAATGGGCCTCCAATGTAAGCAGGAGAGAAAGAAGCCACTTAATATGCTAAGTGTCTCTCCAAAGACAGAAATTATGCCCTATTTTGGCCCCATTTTGTTTCTTCCATGACAATTGAAATCTCATACCGTAAACATATAGAGCTTAACAAAGACATCTTTTGAAGACCTTCTCACTTCTTGAAAACTATCTACAATGCGCCACATCCCAACCCAAATCATTTCATTGCGCTTTCTGTCCTGACCCTCTTACTAATTATATTGACGATTCCCCACTAGACATGTGGTGCCCCAAGGATCTTACCTTGATTCCTTAATTGCCCCACAGTGACAAACGGTCTTGTAGAAAAGGTTCGTTGAATTAAAAAACGACGTATCCCCGTATTAACACTCTTATTCATGCTCCTCCGGGGTCACATATCTAAGGCCAACCATCCCAACAGCTCCTATAATATCGCCACATCAGGGAACTACCAAATAAAATGCAAGGAAATTATATGCCTCTCAGTAGATAATTTATTTGGGGGCCCAATTTTGTCTTTAACATTTCTAGGGTATCGCGTTTATCGCTCTCCCTCCCATCTCTTCACCCATATCCAGTCCCTTTAAGAGTTCGTACCGGAGACCTAACGGCATGCCCCTAGTTTCACCTCAATATTACTCCTACCTCCCCGCTTCGCATTCTCAGGCCTTGCCTCACAAGAACCACGATGGCACCGGATGTAACCGGTGCGTGTTGAAACAGTAGCAAAACTAGACCATAAACAACTAAATCCACTAAGCACCCTGGAACAGAGAGGAGGAGTCGTCAAATGCTCGTCTTAATGTTCTGGGCTCTTCCGATTGGCTGCAGCGACGCGACGTGGCCTGTGATTGGTCACGGCGTCAAGCGCAGCGCCCACGAAGAGGAAGAGTAGGAGTCTTGCACCTTAAGAGCCCGCCTTTTCCGACAAATAAAGGTCGTAGCCGCCGAATCCACGGGCGGAGCTAAATTTATCACGATTAATGCTGTCGTAGGACCACCCAAAGTGGAGCCCCACGTAGCAAGAAGATGACCCGAAGTTGCTCGGCAGTTGGCTGCAGCACCCGGGACACCGTGCTGAGCCGGGAGCGCGGCCTCTCCTTCCACCAGTGCGTGAGAGCAGCCTCCGGCTGTCTAACTCCCAGCACGGCCTGGCGGGCAGTAGGCCAGGGTGGGGCGGGGCCGGGCTTGCGTTGCGCCGTTGACGTGACGTGACGTGCGTAGCGTGGGGGAAAGGAACGAGGGACCTTTGAGAGTTGGTGTTTTTCCTGTCTTTCCGGCTTAGCGTGTGCCTCCAAATTGCTGATTCTCTCTCGTTGCCTACCGCTTACCTAATGGCGTTTAGCAAGGGTTTTTCGAAAGGAGTCATGCTTCTTTTCGGTCGTCTTACTATTTGACGTGAGGAGATGGGAAGGGTGGACAGTTTGGGAGAACTGTTGAAGCGTTCGATTCCATTAGAGTTGTGTGGCTTACCCAGGAACAGGAGTACAGATGGATTTTCACGAATACTGCCTGTTACTGCAAGTTATTTAGTAGAATTGGCTGAGCTCCACAAGGCCGGTCCTATTCTGGCTGGATCTGGTCATGGCAAGGAAGGTACATTGGCTCAAGAGTGGGGTGGGTTTTCAGACCAGTCTAATTCGAACCCACGTCTATAGTCCATCCATGACATACAGTTGATTCAAAGTTCAAGGCACAATGCGAAGTAGAAGAGTAGACAAAAAGAAACGTACTTCAAAAAGAGGTAGTCTGTTAAGGTAATAGATGTAGAGAGTTAAACCACTGACAAAGGACTTTTATGAGAAAATCAAAAGTAGTTTTACGGGACAGATGGTATTTGAGTTGGACCTTGAACTTAGGTTGTAGAGTGGGGGTGGGAGGAAGATAGCGCTTAAATACGAATAACATGGGGAAATGTAAAGGGGTGGAGAGTGCAGATATCAGAGGAGTGGAAAAAGTATCTTGAAGACATTAAAAAAAAATGTCAGGTTAAGGAGTTTCAACTCTGTATGGTAGGCCTTTTGTAGTCATTGTTTTGTGTTGTTCTTTAAATAGGGCTGGTTCCTCCACCTAAGCTGTTAGAATTGTATCTTGTAACCTTTCTTTTCTTCTCTGGGATTTTCCCCCATCAATTAGTTCCTGTTCATTTTAAATTGCTCCCTCTACTGATTACTTGCCTAAAGTCGACATTACTTCCATTTTTAAACAGGCACACAAACTGAGCCTATGTGCACCTCTGCACTACCCTATCACGCTTTCCCTCTATAACAAGGCTCCTCTAAACAGGAACATACACCTATTTTCCTAAGTCCTATTGACTTTTCAACCTATGGTAGCCAGATCACTACTGCTCTAATGCACTGACAAAGGGTCAACAGTAATGTTGCCAAATCTAAGTGAGCACTTCTAAGTCCTCTTAACCTTTTTTTTTTTTTGACTTTTAATTATATCGACTGCTCCGTGAAACTCTCATCTTCATTGGCTTTATTGACACACTCTGTCCAGAGTTCTCTCCTTTTCCTCTAATTTTTTTTTTAAATTTTTTGCTGCCCTGCTTTTCCTGTGCCTTCTTAAGATTCTTTAAGCGAGGAAGAATTCATTTATTGCTTTTATTTATTTTATATATTGAGGACCAAAGTAAGACCTACTTAATTTTAAGAAGAGAAAGTGATGCAATTATTACAGTAGTATACTATGATTCGTCCAGGCTGATTTCTTCCCATTCATTCCATTTTCCTGATTTCTGGAAATGATTTTTCTAAAAATGCAAATTTTATACTAGTTCCCTTAAAAAAGGATTTTAATCCTGGGGCTTTTCAAATGCCTAAAGGCAGAGTCCAAACTCCTCTGTGAAGACTTTTCTCCAATACCTGTCTTCCAACCTGAATTTAATTTCCTCTGTATTTCTGTTATTTTTTATGTGTGCTAAATTAAACACATGCCCTTATGTATGAATGGGAGGGAATAATCTTTGTCTTCCTATGCCTAGGAAGTTGTAAGGAATGCAGAAGAAGGTAGAGACAGGAAAAGGAGTTAGAATACTATGGTGTTAATCGTAGCAACAAAGTTATATTGATCAGAAGTAAGGGTTCAGCAAAAAGGTAATATAGGTTGGAAAGAATTTGTCAACTTGCCATCGCCCAAAGGCGTCATCTTCAGACTTCTTGAACATGGAGCCCTCTCCACAAAGAAATTTGAGTACATGGCCTGATAAATGTGTACTGATTTATAAATTACATATACGAAGTGATGAACTAATATGTATTATGAAACACAAAAATTAAGCGATGCGACAAAACATTATAAAAATAAATTCTAATGTTTTCTTCAAATCTCAGTAGATGAGTGCACACTCCTCTGGTAGCCACTGACCTAAAGGATGGATCCCAAACTTCCTAGCACACACGATCTTTTGTGATCTGGCCTTTAGCCACCCCTCCAGCCCATCCATAACCAGTTCAAGCTACCTCTGTACTCTTCTTTAACCCTCTCCAGTCTACAAATTAACTTATTTTTCAATGCTTTGTCAACCAGTAAGATCCTAGTAGTTATTTTATATCTGTGTTTATGCATTTGCTTGGAGTGGCCACTGTCTGCATGGCAAACTCCTGTTGATACATCAGCTCTAGCTCCAATATTCTGTCTTCTGAAGCCTTCCCCAACATCCTCACCACCATTACCAGAATTGTGAAAGATGTTGCAAGGACACAGGCGAGGGGCTTTGGCTGAAAAGCATGAATCAAAATGATTAAAGGTGTGGAAACTGTTGTTATGAGAATACTGATACTTGGTCAAACACATAAATGGTTAAATATGAGATGGGACTGGCAAGTTTAAAGAAGTGACAGTTTGATTCATTCTCCTTTTATTGGTGTAAAGAAATTAAACAACTTATTTCATAATCAAATATATGTATGATAACTTGGAAGAGTTTTTGCCTGAATTGTAATGAATTCTATTTTTATACTTTTAGCTATGAAACATTTCAAACACATTAGCAGGCAAAGAATAATACATAACAAACACTGATATACCCATCACTAGAATTAAGCAGATGTTAACATTTTGCCTTGTTTCATTTTTTTTTCTTTTCTGTTAGAAGAGAATTAAGTTACCAGGTATAAAGCTTTACCCCTCAATCCTTTCTCTGTCTCCCCAGAGATGACCACTGTAGAAAGGATTTTCCTAGCCACTTTTTTAGAAAATATGATATGCAGAGAGCCCAAGGTAATTTCTGCCAATAGTGTAAAAAAGGCATAGTTAACAGGAGAGAAAACAGATTCTGCATTAGTGTAAACCAATTCATTATTGTGTATATGAAATGATGATTGGTTTGGGATTTTTCTTTTGCCACAGGTGATTTTAGAATAGGGGAACATGAATTCCAATTTCAACTACTATTTACTGGTGGCTATACTTAGTTCTGGTCTTGGTTTCATCTTCAGTAAAAGGTAACCTGTTCGTGCAGAATTTTTTAAAGACTAAAACAGTTTTAAAAACACACATAAGCACTGGGGCGCCTGGCTGGCTCAGTAGGAAAAGCATGTGGTTCTTGATCTCAGAGTCATGAGTTTGAGCCCCATGTTGGGTGTAGAGATTACTTAAATAAACTTTAAAACATATGCACACCCACACACGTAAAAATAGCACAAGGTAAATGCTTTAAAAGTAGTATCAATTATTATTACCAATTTAATTTTGTCCAGAATTCATATTAGTCATGCTTGTTAGACTACAGTATTTTTCAAGCCTTTCATGGTGTGTTATGCATAGGAAATATTTAATACTTTGGGGCAAACCAACAAAGCTGTTTGGGACTGGCCTGTAATACCTACTTCAAGGGCTCCAAGTGGCCCAGGCCATTCCATGAGATAAGGGGATTGATGGCTGTAGTGAGCAGGCATGCCAGTTGGGAAACCGCATCAGAGGATCAGGCTAGTAACGTAACTTGGTGGACTGGCCAACTTTTTACTGTCCTTTGCATGGTTAGAGACTACACCCCATCTGTGGAAAAGCTGCCTCACAAACGTGCCATTAGTTAAGAAAAGAATTCAGTAAAAAGACATAGATTTGCCTCACCTTTATTAGAAAAACAATTTCCTCTTGATCAAGTGGCATTATCTTCCTGGAACAATAAAATGAAAGTCTTGAAAGTGGAATTGTTGTTCCTAGGAAAGAACAAACTCTGGGTAGCACTTTGCCATTTACAAAGTGCTTTTGAATGCATTTGTCACCTTGTGCACTCTTAACTACAACCCTGTGAGGCAGCTGAGAGATTGAGACGTGTCTGTTAAAGGTAATTGAAGGTTAAGTACAGATTTTCCAATACAGTATTCTTTCTCAAGGTGATTGAGAGAATATCTCAGAAGTATGTTTTACCATTCTGCTATATTTCCCCAACAATGAGCTGAGGACATTAAAATTTTCACTAGTTTCAATTCCTAACAACCATATGCTTTAAAACCCAAGTTAAAATATACAAAATTCACACAGCTGCCTGTAGATCTGTCTCCAAGGTAAATCAAGGGAGAGGGTGCAGAAAGAGTAGTTTTGTGATCCGCCCCCCCCCCAACAAATTTCTAAACATAGTAATTTGGCTAGGATTAAAAAGAGAGAAACACGAGGTAATTTTTGTATTCAAGGCTAGGAAAAAGTGGTGCCTTTCAAAACAAAAGAGGAAAATTGAGTATGGGAAATGTACTTACTTGTTTTCTACTGCTGAGTAACAAATTTCTTCAAAATGCAGTAGAAACATGATCTCACAAATTTCTGAGGGTAGGAATCCGGGAGTGAATTAACTGGGTGTTACAGGCTGTCTCATAAGGTAGTAGTAAAATGTTAGCCAACACTAGAATGTTCTGAACACTTGATGAGGCTGAAGGGTGCAGTTTCAGAAAGACTCATGTGGCCTTTAGCGGGGAAGCCTGTTTCTTGCCCAGTGGACATATTTCTGCAGGACTGCTTCTCACATGGCAGAGAAATTTTCCCAGAGAAAAACCATTGAATAGAGGGAGCAAGTACCTTTTATTACTTAGTCTTATTGCCCGTTGTCTCTTCTCCTTTTTTTTTTTTTTTTTTTTGTATTTCTTAGAAGCAAATCACTAACCCTAGCCCACCCTCAAGGGGAAGGAAATTAGGCTCCACCCCTTGAAAGGAATAGAAGTAAAGAATTTGGGGACATAGTTTAAAAACACACATACCAAATTTGAGCAGATTCCGTTAATGTAGTCAGTGAAGACAAAATGTAGGATATTTAATATGAGAATTACCCTCAGAAATTAAAGCAAATGAGCTCACTTAGATACTGAACTCTTGGATTCAAAAAATCAAAGAACTTGGAAATCAGATTAAGTAAGTTTAATTGGACTTCATGTTTATACGAAGCAGTTAAATAATAAATGGGTTTATGTAATAAATACTGTAGTATTACCATATTTTCATGTTAATGGAACTTTAATATGATTGCTGTAGATTTCCAACTGATACCATACAGCGCTCAAAATGGATCAGGGCTGTTAATCGTGTGGACCCCAGAAGCAAAAAGATTTGGATCCCAGGACCAGGTGCTATACTATGTTCCAAACATTTTCAAGAAAGTGACTTTGAGTCATATGGCATAAGAAGAAAGCTGAAAAAAGGAGCTGTGCCTTCTGTTTCTCTATACAAGGTACTTAAATCTAGGTGTAAACAAAACTAAATTCTACAGAGCCTTTAAAAACCAAGATACCTCACATTATAGCTAGAATTTACAAAGATTTAAAAAAAAAAATCCTAAATCTTAAAATAAATCCATTAATAGATTTTAAATGTGTAGAAAACTAGGTTTTTGGTTTTTTGTTTTTAATCTATATGTAATATTAGTAATTCTGCTTTGAAGTTTTTAAGGTATATAGATGCAAATCATTTTCTAGACCCACATAAAGATTACTAAATTGATCGCAAAAAGTAACTAGTAGATGCCTTAGAATTCAGGCTTTTGTTTGACACAGTTTCCATAATACTTAGAAATTATGCCTTTTTCGGGCTCCTCCCAGTAATGTTGATCTTGACCAAAAATATACCTAATTGTTAGCATTGATATAGAGACGTATCTATGGAAAATAGAGGGCTTTCTATGAATCAGTCACCAGGATTAGTGTTACGTTCTTAGGTTTCTTTTTTTATGTTATCCTTTTACCCGTTGGCCACATTGCTGTACGCACTCCTCGCTGCACAGTCTGCAGTAGTCCTCTAGCTGTTCTCTGCTGACGCTATCCTTGCCTCCTCTTATCCATTGGAATTTCCTTTCGATATTGTTTTCTCTCATTCCTGTATTCAGAAGAATGTCATTGGTGTCAAATCCAAACTCCTAAGCTCTAAGAGCTTCCTTTTAATTGTGCATTTCTAACTGCTCCAAATTCTCTTTTCAAACCACATGTACTAACTTCTGTATATGTGATAAATTGAGTAACTTTCATGCTTTTGTAAAATCAATAATAGTTACTATTTATTGAGACCTACAGTGGTCTAGGCATTGTGCTAGGAGATTTACATAAATTATTCTATTGTATCCTTAAAACAACTCTGTATTATTACAGTAATACAAATGAGGAGATGAGGGATTGTAGAGGTTTAGTGACAGCTAATAAATGAGGGAGCCATGATTAAACCCAGATTAGTCTCAATTCCAAAGCCCATGCTCTGTCCACTATGCCTTCCTTTTTTGCACAAATAATTTTCCTGTCCCCTCCATTAAATCATGTCATTGCTGCTTAAAACACTGCTCAAAACTCATTTCTACGAAGCCTTCCCAAATTACCACCTTTCTCTTGTTACTTAAACCATTTCAGAAACTTTCAACATCACATTAACTTTTGACATCAGGTTACTATTTCTATATGGATGAAAAAAAACCTTAAACCCTGTTCACATTTTCCTATAAATACATTTGAAGAAATTAGAGATTATGACCTTTGTTTAAAACAACTCTCCACATTAAAGGTGAGTCCTTTGATTTAGTGGTATTTTTATAGACCGCCTTCTGTGTGATCATTTCAAAAATAACCTTAATTTTATATTTCTGTTGTAGGTTCTTCAAGGTGTACACCTTAAAGGTAAAGCAAAACAGAAAATCCTAAAACAGCCACTTCCTGATAATTCTCAAGAGGTTGCTACTGAGGACCACAACTACAGTTTAAAGAGACCTCTGACAATTGGTGCAGAGAAACTGGCTGAGGTGCAACAGATGCTACAAGTGTCCAAAAAAAGACTGGTTTCTGTGAAAAACTACAGGATGATCAAGAAGAGAAAGGGCTTACGACTAATTGATGCACTTGTCGAAGAGAAACTACTTTCTGAAGAAACAGAGTGTCTGCTACGAGCACAGTTTTCAGGTATGATGTTTCCCTTTTCTTTTTTCTTTCTTTCTTTTTTTTAAAGTTTCTTTTGAGAGAGAGAGTGCGCACATGCACATACACATGTGTGTGGGGAAGAGGCAGAGAGAGAGGAGACACAGAATCCCAAGCAGGCTCTGTGCTGTGCTGTCAGCACAGAGCCCAATGCTGGGCTTGAGCTCATGAACCGTGAGACCATGACACCAAGAGTTAGATGCTTAACTGACTGAATCACCCATTGTTGCCCTGTGATGTTCCCTTTTCCGGAAATATCATTAAAGTATTTACTTTGCTGTTGCCTATGAAAACATGCTTTTAGCTGAGACATGAAGTCTCAGGGTAAGCAAAAAGAAGGAAAAGTAATTGCCAAAATCCTTTTATGTATTTCCAGTTTTAAAAGTAATGTACTTATTATAGGAAAGGCAAAGAAATATATAATGATAAAAGTAACACATAATCCAACTACCCAGAAGTTAGATCATATGGCTTATACCATATACTGTACTTCTCATTTTTTATAAAGCACTTACTCGCTTTACTGCAAATTCTTTTTAAACAATTTAAGTGCTTACATAATTTATCACCGAAGCGTTTTTGCAGTGGAGTCGAACCAGGTAATTTTCCAGTTCCCTTTGAGCTTGAAAATTCTTTGAGTCTCCATATATTATTTTCTAAAATATCCTATGGAAGATATACATGTCCATTGGAAAGACTACCTACTCTTTTCTTTGTGAACCAGCATATTTGAAGAGGGACGGAATGAGTATAGCCAACTTACTCTTTGATGAAAGCCAGCAGAGATTTTGGATTTACATCCTGGTAAAAAATAAGTATGTCTTGTTTCTAGAAAAGAGCAGGTACCTCCAAAGGAAGAGAATATTTTGTGTTTTTCCAGGAGGGGAACAGAGGTGTAATAAACAGGGATCCCCACCAGGAACAGAGGATTTTTTTTCCCCTCAAAGTAGGCAAGGTCATCTGTTCAATTTGAATAGCATCCTATTGCCGGAATTATTTCTTGTGTCTCATTTGTACCCTCAGATAAATAGTAACCAGGAAGCAAAATAAATAAATGTGCTCATAATCCAGAGACTTAATTTTATCCAGTTATTTTATCTTCTTCCCTGTTTCTCTGAAATTCTCCACTTAGGCTGCCAGTGAATTATAAAACATAGTGATTCAAGTTGAAACTTTCTTCTTCCCTCTTTTGAGTGAAACGATCCAGGATGAGCAGGATAAATTGGTCAAGAGGTCCTAAGATTGGATATTAGCCTTTGAAACAAACTCAGTTAAACTGTGATGGTATTTGTATCTGTATTTTGATGGCCACTGCTTTTTATATCCAGATGCTATGATCTGTACCTTAGAATGTTACTGTACACCTTCTTCATCACAAAGAATAAATAAATTTATTTTAACAGATTTTAAGTGGGAATTGTATAACTGGAGAGAAACAGCTGAGTACTCCACAGAAATGAAACAGTTTGCATGTACACTCTACTTGTGCAGTAGCAAAGTCTATGATTATGTAAGAAAGATTCTCAAGCTGCCTCATTCTTCCATCCTCAGGACGTAAGTGAATTACTTTTTAGATGCTAAATAAACAAGTATTTTATTATTTAATTGCATTTTATGTTTTGAAGCTATTCGTATTCAGACTCTCATTTATTAGTCCATTTGCTCTTTTTAAAAACTTCTAGTGGTATTTGCATATTATCACAACAGCAGATTTTCACCAACAAAATGAAGGTCTATAATCTGACAAATTTTTTGCATCTTCCAGACAGAGATATTCTCGGTGATAAAATTTGAATCTGAAAATATTGGGATTTCTAATATACTTCAGTAGTTTTAATATCTGACTATCCTAGAAAAATCTGCAATAGTTCTAGATTGACACCATTGGTTTGAGGCTAAGCATAAAAATCTGCATTTTTGTTAAGCACTGTAGTTGATGCCCAGTGTGGGTTGTTCAGGGAGGAAATTTTGGTAAATAATTTTGTAGGATTTGTGGTCAAAATACACGGATATATTTATAATTCACTTAGTATGAAGCAAATAACTCAGTGACTTTACAGTAATGTCTTACAAAAGTAATGCTCAATTTTTACTGTTTTTTATCACTGGTTTTACAGATGCCTTTTTATTTTTATTTATTTATTTATTGAGCTTAAAAATGACAGAAATATATTGTCTCACACTTCTGGAGGCTAGAAGTCCAAAATCAAGGTATTAGCAGGTTTAGTTCCTTTGGAGGGCTGTGAGCGAGGGGTCTGTTCCAGGCCTCTCTCCTTAACTTGTACTTGGTAGTCTTTCTCCTTGTGTATCCTTACATCATCTTCCCTTATGTATGTGTGCTTCTGTGCCCAAATTTCCTCTTTTTATGAGGACCAGTCTTAGGATTGGGATTCACCCTAATGACCTCGTTTTAATTTGATTACCTCTGTAAAGACTGTATCTCCAAATAAGGACACTCTGAGGTACTGCGAATTAGGATTCCAATATATCTTTTTTGAGGGACACAATTCAGCCCATAACAGTCACTTTCCTGATGCATAAGCCTCCCCATTACCTACAGACCAGAGGCTTGACTCCTTCCTGTGGTTTATTGAGCTTCCGGTGGTGCGGCCCCTGCTAAGCTCTGAGGCTCATCTCTGGCCTCCCTCCCTGCCCTTTAGCATTCCATGCTCCAATTGTAAGGTACTCCTTAATGGCCTCTTTTTGCCACCAGGACTTACTATTCCCTGTGCCTGAAATGCCCGTTCTCTCTCTTTATTGGTCCTAGTGATTACTCCTCAGTCTTCAGGCTCAAATTAGACCTCCTTTCAGAAGCCTGCTTGCTGTAAGTGCTCCTCTCACACACATAAGAACTGAATCATAGTTCTTTTTTTCTTTTAATGTTTGTTTATTTTTTTTTTTGAGGGGGGGGGAGAGAGAGAGAGGAGTACAGAAGATCTGCACTTGATCTTAGCCAAAAGGCTGAGAAGCCATGAGAGGTACAGAGGATCTGAAGTGGGCTCTGTGCTAACAGCAGAGAATCTGATGCAAGGCTCAAACCCACGAACCATGAGATAATGATGTGAGCCGAAGTCGGATGCTTAACCGACTGAGCCACCCAGGCACCCCAGACCTGAATCATAGTTCTTAAAACACTGTCTTCCCCACTGGACCATGAGCTGCCCAAGTATGAGGTGCATCTGGTTTTTTGTTACACTACCACTGAACCCCCAACTCTGCATTGTACCTGAAGCATTAAATGGTCCCTTGATAAATATTTGTAGAAAGAAAGAATGCCTGAATGGTCATTTAGCATTTTGAGTAGATGGAAGGAGGAAATGCAGTGGACCTTAAGTCGCTTTCTGAAGAGCAGTACTCCATTTAATTCAGTGCAAGTGGGATAGAGGCCAGCCAGGAGTAGCATCATCTCTCCCTCCTGGAAGGTACCTCTTGGTTTCTTATTGCTTCAACTTTAAAACAGATTCAGGGGCTCTGAACTGGAGAAACTCTAAGAGAGCACATAGTCCACCATCCGCTGACCCCACCCATTTTAAAGAAGGGGGAAATTGAGGGCTGGTAGGCAGTAGGACCTTAATTATATAAGGGAACAAGAATTCCTGGCCCCCCAAAGGTCCTTCTGGCTGGACTAAATCAAACTGACATGAAACTGATTAACAGGAGAAAATTAAATTTAATAGCTGTACATACAGGGAATCCACATAGACATGGAAATTCCAAAGACAGACAAAAGAGGTATATGTGTCATTCTGAACTAAGGAGATATGGGGATAGGGGTCTGGGATTTCAGAGGAAAGGCATGCACTTCACAGGGCAATATGTGAAGCAGATGTTTGGTAATTAGATGTTTGCCCTACCATACATTTGGTTCACTTAGATAAAATCTATCTCTGTTAATAACTCTTATTCTGGGAAAGCCTCCCCAGTTTAGATTATTCTGTGTGGTTAGGAAGGGATAAAAGTTTCTCTTGAGCCTGCAGGGTCTCAAATGCCTTCAACTCAAAATAATCCACATGCCAGGGTATCTGGGAGGCTCAGTCGGTTAAACATCTGACTCTTGATTTCAGCTCTGGTCATGATCTCAGGGTTCACTTTGTGGGATCAAGCCCCACTTTGGCTTAGGCTCCATGCTGACAACACAGAGCCTGCTTGGGATTCTCTCCCTCCCTCTCTCTGCCCCCCTGCTCGTGGGCTCGCTCTCTCAAATAACAAATAATCCACATGCCAGAGCAGCACATTCTGGGGATCCTGTCCTGAACCCCTTCAATTATGATATTGTTGTTTTCCATTTTGGGGAAAACATCTGTTTTATTTTCTAATGGAGATATAATTAATGTATAACACTTTAGTTGTTTTGGGTGTATAACAGGTATCCAGTATTTGTATATATTACAAAAAGATCACCACACTGTCTAGTTAATATCCATTCCACGGTTAAAATTACTTTTTTCTTACAATGAGAACTTTCAAGATCTACTCTCTTAGCAGCTTTCTTTTTTTAATGTTTATTTATTTTTGAGAGAGAGAGAGACAGAAAGAGAGAGAGAGAGAGAGACACCACAAGTAGGGGAGGGACAGAGAGAGAGAGAGAGAGAGGGAGACACAGAATCTGAAATAGGCTCCAGGCTCTGAGCTGTCAGCACAGAGCCTGATGTGGGGCTTGATCTCTGGGAATGGTGAAATCATGACTTGAGCAGAAGTCAGACGCTTAACCAACTGAGCCACCCAGGTCCCCCTCTTAGCAACTTTAAAATGCATGATACAGTATTATTAACCATAGTCACAATGCTGTATATTACATCTTCTTTTTAAAAATGATTAACTTTCCTCCACATACTATTAAAGTAATACTAATAAAAAATTTGGAAGTGAGAGAAAAGAATGGAAAATTCATTAGTTGTTTATCTACCTTGTATGTCAACAATTATTAACATTTAGGGAATTTGCTTCCAGTCTTGTTTCTGTGCTTAGATTTGCTAGCTTTTTTTTTTTTTCCTTTTACATAGTTAATGATCTTTAATAGCTGCATAGTATCAGGTAGTTGTACCCCATTTATCTGGGGCTTTCTCCAACTATTGGACATTTATATTGTTTCCGTTTTTGATTGTAGTGACCAGAAACATTTGGATAGTTGTGTATAGGCTTATTCACTCTCTTCTATCATCTGATTTTACTATTTAGGCCAGATATTATTCTTATTTATAAATGTCTACTTTTTGCTAGGCAGGAGATGTTTTTATAGATACTGTGTTGATATATCCCCCTCTCTACCTTTTGTTACTCAAATTTTCTCTTTACTGGTTTTAAAGCACTGCATATGGATTTTGCCCTGTGGTTTGTGTGAGACATTTCTTCATTTCCTGTAGTTCTCCATTAACTTCTGGATTAAATAGTCTCTGGCAATTCCAGCTCACACTGATCTTTTCTCTCTTTATGTCCATTTTGTATTTTTGCTATGACGCTATCTATTTAGTATAATTTTAGTACTCAAAAAATTGTTTATTTCTTTGGGTACTTTGTCTGAAACTAAAATACCTTGTTTAATGTGATAGTAATACATGCTTGTTATAAAACATTCAGACAATATGTAAGTATGTAAATACTGGAAAATGAAAAAGGTTTATAGACCTTTTCCAGACCATTCCCCTAATTCCCAAGATAACTGCTATTAGTAGTTTGGTATATATTCTCTCAGACATTAAAAAAATATATATCCACAAAATTTTGTGTTAATGTCTATCTATTACTCTCATATATTGGAAGTATCTAGATTTTATCTTGACAGTTCTGAATAGTCAAACATATTCACATTTGATTACATTTCTATTTATTTTTTTATTAAAAAAGATATATCTTTTTAACACACCTCTGCTTATGTATTACATTTATAATCATTATAGTTAATATTTATTTGGTAAATTTATTTATTGGTCAGGAGTGGCCAGTGAGGCAGGAGGAAAACCAGGAGATGTGATGGCCTGGAAGCCAAGTGTAGAAAGTATCTCAAGGAGATAGTCCACTCTGTCCCTGCTGCTGGGAGATCAAGTAAGAGGAGGACAAAATTGACCATTGGATTTTGCAAGATGGAGGTCATTGATGACATTGACAAAAGCAGTTGCAGTGGAGTGGTAGAGAGGTAGGCCTGGCCAAAGTGGGATCAAGGAAGACTGGAAGCCTAAGAAGCAGAAACAATGATTAACCACTCCTTCAAGGAGTTTTGCTATGAAGGGAGCAGAGAAATGGGTCTGTGGGTAGAAAGGAGCATAGATGAAAGGGAGGGCACCTGTTGAGAGGGCACTTGTTCCAGCATGTTTGCATGCTTAAGGGAATGGTCTGGTAGAGAGGAGAACTGGTGGTGCATAAGAGAAGGGATAACTGTGGGGGATAATATCTAACACCATTGTGGAGAGAGGTTTAGCCTTAATTAGGAGTAGGGACAATTCATTCATTTAAACAGGAAGAGGCAGAGACACAGATTCAATAGGTTAGCAGATTTAGTGGTAGGAAAATGAGTTTTTATTGGATTGCTTCTGTTTTTCTCAGTGATATAAAGATAATAGCAGAGAATTGGGGAAGCAGAGATAAATTTGGGGAGAGGGGTGCCTGGGTGGCTCAGTCGGTTAAGCATCCGACTCTTGGTTTCAGCTCAGGTCATGATCTCATGGTTTCATGAGTTCAAGCCCTGCCATCAGGCTCTGTGCTGGATTCTCCTTCCCTCCCTCTCTCTGTCCCTCTCCTGCTCACGCTGTCTCTCTCAAAAATAAATTTTAAAACTTTAAAAAAAAGTTTGAGGAGAAAAGAGACAATTTGAATAGTTGTTTTTCCTCCTGTGATGATGGAGAAACAGTTATATGGTAAACAATTAGATGATGACAGACCAAGCTAGACTCATTTTTTTTTTTTTCAACGTTTATTTATTTTTGGGACAGAGAGAGACAGAGCATGAACGGGGGAGGGGCAGAGAGAGAGGGAGACACAGAATCGGAAACAGGCTCCAGGCTCTGAGCCATCAGCCCAGAGCCCGACGCGGGGCTCGAACTCACGGACCGCGAGATCGTGACCTGGCTGAAGTCGGACGCTTAACCGACTGCGCCACCCAGGCGCCCCTAGACTCATATTTTTGAAAACCCTTGTTCAGTGAGACAGGTACCTGCTTCACTAATTTCAACTTGTCATATCTTTTTCTAATTATTAGCCACTATCAGTCACCTCTGTAATTTTCTTTGTGTTGATGTTGGATCTTTATCAGTTCTCTCTTGAATTCTCTATGTCTAGAACCTTCCCAGAGCTGTGCTTCTTATAATTCCAGTTCTTTGGGTCTTTAAGGTAATTTGTTTTTACATATCTTTTGTAAGAATGTCATAACATCCTCAGCCTTCCTTATCATAACAGTGATATATATGGTATGATCTTAGTAGATTTTCTCTGTCTCTGATTTTCTATTTAGGTTTTCATTGCGATTAATAAATTAGCTCCCTCTATAGGTAAGATGATGTGAGAGATTCAAAGGTAAACAAGACCATGGGAGGAGCTAAGAGTCTTTTTTTATTGTTGTTTTTTAATGTTATTTATTTTGGAAAAGAAAAAAGAGTGCCAGTGGAGCTAATAGTCTTAAAGAAAAACACTCCTTGGCACGATGGCTCTTCAGCCTTGTATTTTTTCAGGCAGAGTTTTAAGCCACCCAACTGACTCCTTATAATCACTCTATAACTAAGCTATTGTTCAATTTAAAATATCCTCTTGGGGCGCCTGGTTGGCTCAGTTGGTTAAACATCAACTCTTGATTTTGATTCAGGTCATGATCTCACAGTTGTGAGTTTGAGTCCCACTTTCGGCTCCGTGCTGCTGGTGCAGAGGCTGCTTGGGATTCTCTCCCTCCCTCCCTCTTTCCCTCTCTCTCTCTCTCAAAATAAACAAGACATTAAAAAAATACCATTTAGATATCTATTTAAAAATCAAGCTCAAAGAACAAGCTTTTTTAAAAAGCCTATTTAAAATAAAAACTTTTACAGGGCGCCTGGGTGGCTCAGTTGGTTAAGCGTCCGACTTCAGCTCAGGTCACGATCTCACAGTCTGGGCTCGAGCCCCGCGTCAGGCTCTGTGCTGACAGCTCGGAGCCTGGAGCCTGCTTCAGATTCTGTGTCTCCCTCTCTCTCTGCCCCTTCCCCGCTCATGCTCTGTCTCTCTCTCAAAAATAAATAAAAACATTAAAAAAAAATTTTTTTTAAATAAAAACTTTTACATAGAGGCATTAAGTAGTTTCATAATATACTGACTCCATGTGCAGCACAGCATCTTTGGTGTTCATTTGAGAGTCCATCCTAATGCAAGAAAAAAATTTAAACAATTAAAATTTGGAGACCCGTTTGCAAAGGACATTCAATATACTACTGGGCTGTAGCACCCTGGTGGGTAACCACTGTCCTATTTTCTCATTATCTTACTGTTTCATCCTATTTTAAAATATAAACAACTGATTAATACATTTGTCTCTTAAATAGGTTATAAGCAGCTTAAAATTGATGTCTTTTGCATGCTGTGTGTTTTTCAAACCCATTAGTGCATCTTGAAATCAATTCAGTGGGTCATAATTGGCATTATAGACACACATATGTTACATATATGTGTGCATGGCACGTAATGAGGGTAAATTTCATTTATGGAACTTTTAGTTTGCGGCAAAGTATGTGGAAAGCCCTGTCCTGAAATACTTAGGGCGAGGTACATTAAAATCTCAATTAGAGGCCTGCTGTCCAGGAAGAAACCTTGGCAGTCCGGAATATAGCCCCCAAGTCAGAAATATAACATCCCAAAAAGTCATTTGAGTTACAGAAGTAAACTTTAGCTAAGATGAACACGTCAGTCTCTACTAGAGAATCCAATTTGTCTTATTTCAGATAGTTCTTAAACTTGGCTATTGTCTCTCCTGACCCTACAGCAAATTAGAGGTAAATTAGAACTGAGTGAAAAGGATTCTGAAGACAGCCACTAACAGTAATTGGAAAGCATAACCAGTATGGAAAGGTCAGGGACACTGCAAAAGAACTCCTAAGGTAGTAGTGTATGTACTTTGTGCAGGGCAGACAGATGCAGACGCCTTCATTGTTCCTTGAGGGCACAATTTGACGTCACAAGGAGCGGTGAGAAAAGCACTGTCAGGACACCGGGAAAGTTGGGCTTCACACTTGTATGCAGCTAGCAGCACAGCAAGGGCTGTGCGGCTTCAGTTCTGCCTCTGTCCCCGTTTCCCAGTCTCTAAAATGAGGTAGATGTGCTAGATGTTCTCAAAGTTTCCTTCCCCTTCAACCATTTTCTCATTTCATTGAATTTACAGGTAAGACTGGTTTATGATCTAAACACGACAGTTACAACAAACCGGGTAATTGTTTTGTATATATCTTAAAGAAGTAGATGAGCAATGGTGTATTGAAATACTTACTCTGTGTCTAAGCTTCTCTGTTATCTTAGTATTTTATGGTAACTATTTGAATAGATGCTTGAAAATGTCCATAGAATTTGGCTACTTATATTTGGCTGTGTTTCTATAGGGATCTGAAGCAACTTAGCAGCAGTTAATGTATTTTTTCCTTTTTTTTTTAATTTCTTCATTTAGTTTTATATATATATATATATACATATATATATTTTTATATTTCCCAGATGGTTATCCAAATGCAAACCCAGTCCAGGCTTCAACAGCAACATTTTTTCTTTTCTTCAGCGAAGAGTAGAGAACGGAGACCAGCTCTACCAGTATTGTTCACTGATAATAAAAGGCGTATCTCTCAAGCAACAACTTCAGTGGGACCCCAGCAGTCACCATTTGCAAGGATTTATGGACTTTGGCCTCGGCATACTTGATGCTGATGAAACACCCCTTGCATCCGAAACTATTTTGTTAATGGCCGTGGGTATTTCTGGTCACTGGAGAACGCCTCTTGGTTATTTTTTTGTTAACAGGGCATCTGGATATTTGCAGGCTCAGCTGCTTCGTCTTACCATTGGCAAACTAAGTGACATAGGGATCACAGTTTTGGCCGTCACCTCTGATGCTACAGCTCACAGCGTTCAGATGGCAAAAGCGTTGGGAATACATATTGACGGAGACAACATGAAGTGTACATTTCAGCATCCCTCATCTTCTAGTCAACAGATTGCATACTTCTTTGATTCTTGCCACTTGCTCAGATTAATAAGAAATGCATTTCAGAATTTTCAAAGCATTCAGTTTATTAATGGCACGGCACATTGGCAGCACCTTGTGGACTTAGTAGCCCTGGGGGACCAGGAATTAGCAAACATAGAAAGACTCCCAAGAAAACTTGCAAATTTGAAAAACCACGTGCTGAAGACGAACTGTGCTGCCCAACTGTTCAGTGAGAGTGTGGCCAGCGCGTTGGAGTGCTTGCTATCGTTAGGCCTGCCTCCTTTTCAAAACTGTATTGGTACCGTCCATTTTTTACGCTTAATTAACAACCTGTTTGACATTTTTAATAGTAGGAACTGTTATGGAAAGGGACTTAAAGGACCTCTACTGCCTGAAACTTATAGTAAAATTAATCGCGTGTTAATTGAAGCCAAGACAATCTTTGTTACATTATCTGACGCTAGCAATAATCAAATAATTAAAGGTAAGCGAAAACTAGGATTCCTGGGATTTTTGCTTAATGCTGAGAGCCTAAAATGGCTCTATCAGAATTACGTTTTCCCAAAGGTCATGCCTTTTCCATATCTTCTGACTTATAAATTCAGTCAAGATCATCTGGAATTATTTCTCAAGATGCTTAGACAGGTATTAGTAACCGGTTCTAACCCTACCTGTATGGCATTCCAGAAAGCTTACCATAATTTGGAGACCAGATACAGATCACAAGACGAAGCCTTTCTAAGTGAAGTAAGCATCCTTGACATTTCAATTGCTCGAAGGACAGACTTGGCCCTTTGGACAGTTCAGCGTCAGTATGGCGTCAGCGGCATAAAGACTCTTTTTCACAAAGAGGATATTTGCCGAGACTGGTCTAATTGTTCGCTAAGTGAGGCGTTACTAGATCTGTCAGATCACAGGCAAAAACTCATCTGTTGTGCCAGTTATGTTGCAAATAAGTTATCAGCTCTTTTAACTTGTGAGGAGTGCATCAGTGCACTGTATGCATCAGATCTCAAGGTTGCTAAAATTGGGTCACTGTTGTGTGTTAAAAAGAAGAATGGTTTACATTTCCCTTCACAAAGTCTTTGTCAAGTCATAAATATTTGTGAGCGAGTTGTAAGAACCCATTCAAGAATGACAGTCTATGAACTACTTCCTAAACAGAGAGAATTGTATCTTCAGCAGAAAATATTATGTGAGCTTTCTGGGCATATTTATCTTTTTGTAGATTTAGATGAGCATCTCTTTGACGGAGAAGTGTGTGCCATCAATCACTTTGTAAAGTTACTAAAGGATATAATAATCTGTTTCTTAAAGATCAGAGGTAAAGATGCAGCTCAGTACCCTTTAAAACACCATTCAGAAAGAATTGAAGTGAAAACTTTGCCAAGAATACACTGGTCATCATTACAGGATTACAGATGTTCAAGTTTTGCTAATACCAATAAATGCAGGCATTTGTTAAGTAATGACGGATATCCATTCAAATGAGGGACCTAAAATATATTAAAATTTTCATGAAAAATTATTGGTCAACATTTAAAGTTCAACCTACCATATTTTATAAATTGACCATTCTGCACAGTTGACAAGTTTGTAATACTAGGATTTCTAATTATGCGTATTATAAAATCTGCTTGTACTTGGTATGGTTTGCAACATTTCAGTTAACTCGGAATGTAGAACGCAGTTAAGTCAGTAGGAACAGACCAGCCAACAGATGCTGCCTTTGAATATACTACTATAAGACTGAGTAGTGTGACTGGACATACTTTTTAACTTGTTCAGTCTACTTTAAAACAAGAGAGAATAACAACAACTAAGAGTCATTAAAACATTGACTTCTTTTATAAATAGACTACATTCCCCAAAAGAGCTTTGGTTTACAGCTCTTAAGAATGCTGACAGGAAAAAAAAAAAAAAAAAAGAAAAAGGAATATAAAACCTTGGATGTAATTTTTACTTACATGTGAAAATCTAGATGTGGTTTGAAAATTAGGCTGAGTTAAAATATCAAATACCACAAAATCCCTTTGCCAGGGTACCCTAAGATGGAAATACTTAGGCTTTATCGGGCAGAATGTAAGCACATGTGCCATGAGATGGTTCCGTGTGCTGCAGCAAAGTTGGGGAATGTAGTCTGAGAAGTAAATAGGGGATGTCATTTTCACAATCCATTGTCCTTGGACTTCAAAATACTACTTTTGAATAATAGAGTAGATACTTACTTGACTCCACTGGAAGAGCCCAATGCTCATCAGAGAATGAGGAGAAGCCTTATTTCAAGCTCTTCTGAAGTGTCCTTGTGTTTTGCAGGGGGCTGAAATATATTTTCAGTGTTGAATGAATAAAGGGACTTCACACCATCCAATTAATAAATTAGAAAAAGATGGGCAGTTGAGACAGTGGTTATGAAAATATTTGTCTTAATTATGATTAGTTTTTTCAGAAATTTAGGAGAAGCTTAAATGATCTGAAGATGGAAACATACCTAAGGACAATTTTCTCCATTCTGTCACACCCAGACTTGAAAAGATGAGTAGAAAAACGTAGGTATATGTTGTACTTTCACATACGAGGAGTGTTTTAAATGGATAAAAGAAGAAACAAGCGCATGATTCCCCTATGTGTGTAAAACATCTACTCTTTGTGAATAGTCATGAAGTATAATTAATATGAAAACTTAAAATTGCAAAAGATTAATGACTAGACAAAACTTGAGTTTTATTAACTGAAATTCTCCTTAAATTATATATTTTGATATATTTGTTTTGTTCTACCTCAAACAAAGGTTTAAGTTTGGAGATGTAACCAGAGTTGTACTAAATTTTATGTAAGAGCTATCGCTGAGAAGTCTCAATAGTGTGGGTTGTATTTGCAATAGAATTTTAGATACACCAGGATGAATCTTATTTAAAAGAATCCTACTTGTAAATCACCACCTTTAACTTATTGCTTATATAAATCCAAATTTTGTCCAGATCTTTACTTAAAACTAGGTTTATATCTGTAGGTGTCTCATGTTCTTTGCTGTTGCATTTTACTAATGTACTAGTATATTCTGTAGTTTAGTGTTTTGCACTATTTGAGTGCTGGATAAATTGGACAAATATTGACAACAGGAATATTTCCTTTACTGCCTTTTTAAAATTTTTTTAACGTTTTTATTCATTTTTGAGAGACAGACTGTGAGCAGGGAGGGGCAGAGAGAGGGAGGGAGACACAGAATCCAAAGTAGGCTCCAGGCTCTGAGCTGTCAGCACAGAGCCCGATGCAGGGCCTGAACCCATGAACTGTAAGATCGTGACCTGAGCTGAAGTCCGACCCTTAACTGACTGAACCACCCAGGCACCCCTCCTTCACTGCCTTTAACAGTTAATTGCTCTTGCCTTAGTGAAAGTATTTCTTTTTTTTTTTTTTAATTTTTTTTTTAACGTTTTATTTATTTTTGAGACAGAGAGAGACAGAGCATGAATGGGGGAGGGTCAGAGAGAGGGAGACACAGAATCTGAAACAGGCTCCAGGCTCTGAGCCATCAGCCCAGAGCCCGACGCGGGGCTCGAACTCACGGACCACGAGATCGTGACCTGAGCCGAAGTCGGACGCTTAACTGACTGAGCCACCCAGGCGCCCCTTAGTGAAAGTATTTCAAGTCTGGTATCAAGTTTACTTAACATGATATGCTTTATGGCGAATTTTTAAAATAAGTTATTCATATTTGATGAGGGTAATTTACTTTATAATTTCCACTTAGCACCTTTGTCCTTTTTTCGTCAGAGAAAAACATTCTCTTTAGAAATTTATCCTTCCTATGTTTCAACACATAGAGCAGGAACAACTGGATATCCACATGCAAAAGTATTAACTCTAAATGGGTCAAAGACCTAAATGTAATAGGTAAAAATATAAAACTCTTAGAAGAAAAGAGAGCAAATGTTTGAGACTTAGATTAGGCAATAGTTTCTTAAATATGACACCAAAAACATGAACAACAAAAAATAAATTGGACTTCACCAAAAAAACTACAAAAAAACTTTTACTTAGGAGGACACTGTCAAGAGACAACCCACAGAATGGGAGAAAATTTTTACTACTCACACATCTGATAAAGGACTTGTATCTAGGATATACAAAGAACTCCTATAACTCAATAATGAAGGACAAATAACCCAGTTTGAAAAATGGGTAAAGAATGTAAATAGACACTCTTCAGAGGAGATAATACAAATGGCCTATAAAAACATGAATATGTGCCCAACATCATAAACCATCTGGGAAATGCAAATCAAAACCACACTGAGGTATCACTTTACACCCACTAGGATGGTTATAGTAAGAAAGTTAATAGCAAGTGTTGACAAGAATGTGGAGAAATTGAAACCCTCTTACACTGTTGGTGGGAATGTGGATGCTTTGGAAAACAGCTTGGCAGCTCTTCAAAAGGTTGAACAGAGTTACCATATCACCTAGCAGTTCTACTGACAGGCATATATATAACATATCCAAGAGAAATAAAAACATGTTCATGTAAAGATTTTTACACAAATTTCATATTATTATAGCTACAAAGTGAAAAAACCGAAATGTCCAACTGATGGATAAGTAAAAATGTGTTGTATCCATACAATGGGTAACATAGTAAGTATATATTATGCTTTATGACAAACTGCCAGAACTCTTTTTGTGAGATAACTTCACCACTCTGCATTCCAATCAGGAAATGTATGAAACTTCCAGTTCCTCTCCTTTCTTCCCAGTACTTGGTATAGCCAGGGTTTAGTTTTGAATTAGCCATTCTAATAGGTGTGCAGTAATATTTCACTGTGGCTTTCATTTCCATTTTCCTAATGGCTAATGATGCTGAGCATCTTTTCATAGGATTATTTGCCATCCACATAATCTTAGGTGAAAGGTCTGTTGAAGTCTTTTGCCCCTCTTTTGGAAGGTTGGTTTTTTTTATTGAGTGTTAATTATATATTCTGGATAGAAGTGCATTATCTAATGTGTTTTGCAAATATTTTCTGCCAGTCTGTGGCTTTTCTTATTGTGTTTTGAAGGGCAGACATTAATTTTGAAAAATGCATTTTATCAGTTTTTATCTTTTAGGGATACTTCTTAGTTTCATATCTAAGAAAACGTTGCCTAACCCAAAGCCACAGATTTTTCTTCTCATGTTATCTTCCAGGTATTTGGTCGCTTTAGGTTTTTCATTTTTAGGTTATGATCCATTTTCAGTTCATTCTGGTCTTTGGTAGAAGCTGAGATTCATATTTTACATATGGATATCTCAGCAGTGTTTGTTAAAAAGATTATTGTTCCCTGAATTACCTTTGAGCCTTTGTAAGAAATTGACCACATATATATGGGTCTACTTCTGGGCTCTGTTCTGTTCCATTGATCCATTGGTCTAACATTTCACCAGTACCACAGTGACCTGATGAGCCTTATATGAGCCTTGAAGTCAAGTAGGAGTTTCACCTTTGTTCGTTATTCAGAAATGTTTGGCTCTTCTAATTGTACCTTTCTCTATATATTCTTTAATCAGCTTGTTGACTTTTTACAAAGATTCCTGCTGGGATTTTGGCTGGAGCTTTGGGGAATCTAAAGATCAATTTGGAGAGAAGTGATATCTTCATAGTATCGAATGTTCCAATTCACAAACATGGTAGATCTCTCCTTTTTTAAGGTCTTCTCTGATTTTATCAATGTTTTCTACACTTCACCTACAGATCTTGTATATATCTGTTACATTTCACATTTTGTGGTGCTACTATGCTAATTGTAAAAATTTGTTTCTAAATGTTCGTTGCTACTATGTAAAAATACAATTTTACATATTGACTTTGCTTAAACTCACTTTTTCTAGCTTTTTTTCTTTAAAGATTACTGACTTTTGTATATAGGCAGTCACGTTGACCAGTAGATACTGTCTTATTTCCAATCTGTGCTCCCCTGCTTACTATACAGTAACCTCCAATACAATGTCGTAGGAGTGTCTTGTTCCTAGTCTAGCAGGGGAAACATTCAGTCTTCACCATTCATATGATATTAGCTGTAGGCTTTTTAGTAAATGGTCTTTTCAGGTTGAGAATCCTTTCTCTTCCTGGTGTGCTGAAGAGTGTGTGTGTGTGTGTGTGCGCGCGTGCACATTTCAGTCATAAGTGGGTCTTGAATTTTGTCATAATTTTTCTGTACCTTTTAACTTTTTTGGAAAAATATTTGAGCTATAATATACATATTGTAATATTAACCCTTTTAAAGTTCAGTAGTTTTTAGTATATTCAAAAGGTTCTCTGCAACTTTTACGATCATAGAGTTTTACTTCTTTTTTATATCCATGCAGTGAGTTACATTATTTTTGAATGTTGTCAACTTTTTATTCCGGAGATAAACCCAACCTGGTCATGATGCATTCTTTTTATCTATTGCTAGACTTCATTTGATAATATAATCAGGGAGTTAAATGTCTCTGTCCTTATAGTAAATATTACCCTGAATATATTTTCTTAATGCTTTTGAGAAAAAAAAATGCCCTAAATGCTTTCATAAAACTATTTAAAAATTATAATTAAAAAGCCCTTATACCTTTCATTTTATAAAGTCATTTGGATCATAAAAACCTCACATTTGGTCTATAGATAATGACAAAATCTGCATTAAGGAAACACACACACACACACACACACACAGCCCTAAGTAATTGACACAGTAGAAAATAACTCCAAAAGTAAAGGCTTTCTATAGCTGATTGGCTTCCTTCTCCTTTGGGTTGCTGCTACGGAATTTCTACAGAAAATGCTGAAAAAGGATGCAACATGATGGTAGAGATCCTAGTTTGAAGCTGCGTTTACATAACAAGTATTCTCTTAGCTGTTTGTTACAGAACAATAAAAGTGGAAAACTTTTCTAAAGATTTTTTTTATTCACATTTGACATAAGATTTAGAAAATGTTAGTTGTCTGAATCCAAGAACTGGGAAGCTAAAGCAGTAGTCGCTGCTCTGCTTGTTTTATTACCTGCAACATTAAGGTTTTGTTTCCCAGATAAGACCTACAGGTTGCTTTTTGTTCTTGAAAGAAAAGGAAACTGAGAAAGGTGCTCACCATAAAAACATCAAACATTAAAAAAGAAAGAAAAACATCAAAAAAGAAAGGAAAGAGTAGACTGAGTTTCTGCCCTTACACAGTGGAAAAAAGGCCTATTTTCATTTCAAAGCAATTTTGGGTTAATGATAATTGGGCAAAATTATACTTATTATTTGTGTGCTTTCAGAAGTAATGTCAAATTTACTTAAAATCAGATATTTTAAGTTTCTTTTCTGGTACATTAAATGGTTAAAAGTGGTGTTCTTAAAGAAAAAAAACAAACTTTTTTTTTTTACAGAATAGTATAAATGTTTATTTTCTGTATGATTTACTTTGCTGTCCTGTTTTTACAATATAGAAAAGTGTATTCTTCGAATAGCTCTAGTAAATATAAATTTAATCTTTCTACTTTGGGATGTAAATAGAGCTAAAAAAATTATATACCCAACCCTCCCCAAATAGTCTTTTAAAATTGTTGAATTAATGTGGATATTAATCTTGTTCAGCAATTTGATGCAAATGCCTAAATACAAAAAGTTGCTTAGTAAGTACTACACAGGAAGGAAAGTCTTAATACTTTAGATAGCTTCTTGAAAATCAGAAAAACTAGTAGCATTTGATTGCACCTTCAAGTTTTTACAAGCAAAACATTCTCAAGCAATGCCGTCATACATAATCTACAATTGTAATCCAAATTTCACAAACATTTTCTGCACACTGTATATAAATACACATCACAAAGGTGCAATTAGAATTAAACACAGAATATGTACAAAATGAACAAAGTTTAGGTTTAGACCAAAAAGGTATTGTAATCTTTTGAAAAATAACTTGATTAGATATTTTATCCTCTTACACTAATTTACATTTATACAAATTTTAATTAAACATACTAGATTGAGGTGCTAAGAATGTTTGCACTATCTACATTTAAAGTTACTGCACTATAATTTTATAAATCCAAATTTCAAAAGGAAGATACTTCAATGAATAACGGAATCTTCTTTTGGATTACTTAATTTCTATTGCCTATATCTTGCATGTTCATATGAACATATATACAAACTTAATACATACAACTATAGATTCCTTGTAGGAAATGTAATAATCATATACTAATAATTACTGAGGATTAAGGTACCTAACAAAATGCCTGAATTCAACATGGTTTTTCTTGTCATAAAATCCAGAGTCCTCGTACAGGCTCTTAAATTCATAAAGCTCTTGAGTTTTGAATTTGTGAAAATGATTTAGGTTATTTTAGTAATAAGAAAACACTCATACCTTCAGCTTATCAAATCACTGGCTAAAAATAATGCCATTTTAAGCTTCCCTTATAAAAAGAAGTCCCACTATAATTTTGAAAGCTTTGTTAGGAGGCCCTTTCAGTAAATCAAATAAGACTCCTACACTGGATTGAGACCTCTTAGTTCAAAAGTCTATAAAGAGAATTGTATAGATGAAAAGTCTTTCCCTCAATTCATTTATTAGAGCTTCAATGTTCTTTATTTCTCCAAGTCAAATTTTATACCTGATGATTATGTAAGTTTCTGTACTATCACTACATAATAAATTCTATTCATATGCACCTCTCACTTTTAATAGTACCCAGTAATCACTTTGACAATTTATTAATATCATTTCAAATACACAGCACCTCCTTCAAAGAAAATGGAAACATCCCAGAGCATTTCTTAGTCACTCTTTCTTAGAGAAACCTTGCCTATCAAGAACTACTGCCTGTCCCTTAACAGTTTTTCTTAAAAAACAACTTCTTAATTTTAAAAGTATGCCTATGGATTCCTTCCCCTTCTGACATTCCCAAAGTGACAACACGATATTATTCCAGAATCTGTGCTAAAAAGTTTTTTCTTAAAAAGGTAGTGCTTTTCTAAACACAAAAATGTCATTTGAATATGTTTCATAAGAATTTGTTTATGTAGACATTCTATCTGCTTAGGTCTAGTGCCAAAGAATGACTGGGTAATACCAATGGTTCTCTGGCTTTTTCTACTGGAGCAAAGTCCTACAACGCCATACATTATAAATTATATTAATTTATAAATGTCCTTTGTCAACAGCATCAGATGGATAGAACATCTAATTCTTAAGAAACCCATGCAAATTAAAAATCTATATAATACAATAAAGAAAAACTCAATTTAGAAGGGGCATAAACAGATTTAACTAAGATTTAAAATGTATTAATTTCCTCATTTAAAATTTCTTCTTTCAATATTATAACTTCAGGTCACACAAGGACTGAATTAACAGTACAATCATTGTTAAATTATCTTCCAGAAAATCAAGTGTCCCTGGACCTTCAATTTTCTGTACAGTTCCATTTATCAGTCTTTTGTGCAAGAGTTAGCAATTCATGGCACAAGGGTCACTTTTTGCTTTGCCTGCAGAATTGATGACGCTCATCAAACATCGTCCGAATTCCTCCAGTATCATCCGTTCGGCTGCTGCCTTTGATTTTCCCTTCTTGTCTGCCTGCTCTGCCTGGGCAAGAAGGCAATTACATGTGGCTTCCGCTACTTCCTTAGTTACAAATGTAAATGGCAATCTGAAATGATTTTTTGAGAGAGAAAGAGAGACGATGATGGTGTTGAATAACAACAAAAGTGGATGGCATTACTTCACATGAATATCTGTTAACATGTTCATGACTCACCAACACACTGAACATTACAATTTGTGCAGTGAGCACAAGCACAGCCCAAAGAGCTTTAAAAAGTTAGACCTGTTTTATTATTGCATATAAGAAAATATAATTTTACATAAAATACATGTCTTATTACCTACACAAGGTTATCTGGTTAACTAAAAGATGTTAACTCTGTATGTCAACTGGATAATTCTGTAACAAATTCTCCTAATTCGTGAATTAGTTTTCAGAGTGCATTCTTTGTTTTATTTATTGCTGTTTCTTCACAGCCTAGAACACTGCCTGACACATAGAAACACTCCATGAATATTTGTTCAATGAATGAATAAAATTGAGCACTGCAAGCAGTATCTCCTGGACAACACTAAAAATAAAGTACTTTCCCAGAGTCCCATATATTGTTCACAAAGCAAAAAGCACACCAAAATTTTGCATTTTTCCATCATGACAAACAAAACAGTGGGGAAACCAAATGCTGTTCTCTACATGGAGTTTCATTCATAAAGACCTCAACTATTAAGTATTAAATAAGAGCAATCCATCCTGAGGCTTGCTATATGTAGCCTCGTCTTAAAGCCTTCAGAGACAAATCAGGCAACCAAACGTAACCACGACACTAATGTTACCAACGACACTGACAGAAGGAAACTGCAAAACAAATGAAGTCTGAAATTCAGACCTACTGTGACAAGAGAGTAATTGAGGGTTTGGGCTGCTGTACAGTTGTATAAAAATCTTTAAAATGTAAAACACTTTAAATTAGAAAATATTATACTATTACAATAACGTTAATATTGTATAGTTAGTAACACTGTATAATAGTTCTTCAGAATTGCTATCTGAAATATTTTGTACAAAAAGAAGCATTTCTGTAAGCATTGGAGCCTATTTCAACTTAGGCATTTTACATAATATACCATCTGGAAGGCTCATTGCATTTAATAATTCTGCAAGCTAACCTCTACTAAACCCTCTGATACAAATCCACACCAGGAAGCTGTGCGGCATCGGACCCTGCCAAACACTGGGACAGTGATGCTTTATTCTTTGTGGCCACTTGGTAAGGATGATGGGAAGGACAAGAGAACCGAGACCCTAGAGAGGGGGAGTGCTTGTTGAATTCATAAACTACTGCGTAGCACACACAGTATTTAAACTCAGCTCGGCCGAACTTTAAAGCTCGAGCTTTCCTACTCCAGAGTTTAGCAGTCCAGTGAAACAAGGTGCCCAAGTAGGATGGGGAAAAGTGCTACATGGGCACGGAAAAGGCAACAGAAGGTAAGGATGTGCAAAAGTGTGAATGATACTGCTACCAGGAACAGGTGTAAAAATTCAGTTTTCTTAGGGATTTGTCAAATTACATCACTACCTCATCTTAGTGGAGAGAAATCAAATTAAGCACAAAGCATGTTAGAAGTGTGTACTATATCTCACAGTGGTTTTCCTATTACCTTCAAAATCCTTTACAAGTAACTAGAGATAGAAAATGCAAAAAGAGGTTTGCAACAAGGCAAAGCATGAACTTAGCCTTGTCCAAAAAGAAGAAACTTTACCAGAAATAATACTGATGTTATACTATAAAAAGACATTAAAATACTGACTTACTTTCCTCCTCCACTATTCAAAGCCGGTGTTGGCCTAGTAAGCAAGTCCGAAATTTGAGAAGATAACTTAGTTTTCGCTGCCGTCTGTTGCTGTACCCTTACTTCAGCTGCGTCTGCCAAGTGCATCAGTGTCTTTCGTTCTGGGCTTTCTTCAAAATTCTTACAGCCAACACATTTGCATATTGAGGAACACATTATTTTTGCCTAAAAGATTTACAAAAGAAAAGCTTCCAAATCAAACCCAAAAAGCATTACTCTTAAGTAGACTCTAATCAAATCAACAGACAACAGAACTAACTGCTCAAATGACATAAGATACAATGGAAACCTCTCTTCCTGACACTCAATGGGCTACCTACACGTGGACAGGTCAAATATTTAAGTCCGAGAGTGGCTACACAGTGTTTGTTTTTGAGTGCTTCCACATCATTTCTTCCCCCACTAAAGGTTTTCCTCCTGATATGATTAACGTGTGTTCTTTATAAAGAATATGAATGATACAATATTAAAAAAATACCAGTTATCCGGAATCCATCCACCTCAACATGTTGATCATTTTCCACTTATGCAAACACAATTATCACATGAAAGGAATTTCATAGATGCTATTTTTATTATGGATAATCTCCATAATCTCCCTCTGTGAATCCCCTTCTCCAGCTTCCCCAAATCCTTCCATAGTCCATATTAAACCAGTGTGCCCTTGTATGTAAAAATGTGTAAAACATATATATTTATGAAAAACACAGCCCTTATGTACATATACCTATCTTAAGTAACAAATACACGTCTTTTTTTTAGTTCATTTTACAAAATCATATGCCCCACTTTCTGCATCTTCCGTTTCTCACACTACGCCTCATGGAATCCCTCCCCCCAAGTCATCTAGCATAGGCTGGATTCATTCTATTTAATGGCTGAGTATTAATCCCTGGTATAGATGTGCCACCTTTTATTTGGGCATTCACTTGCCTGTTGCTGAGCATTTATTTTGTTACCAGTTCTTGAGTACTACAAATAATGCATAAAAGATTATTTTATATATATATATATATATATATATATATATATACACACACACACACACATACATATATATGCTTTTATTTCTATGAGCTACATTTCTAGAATTGGGCTCACTGGCCAAAGGGTATGTGTATTTTAATAGATGTGGGCAGACTGTCTTTACAAAAGGCTGTAACACCTCACATCTCATCAGCAATGTATAAAAGAAGGCTTTCCCACATTCCCTCCAACAGTGTATATTCTAGCTCTTTTTAATATTTAGCAATCTGGGGGAAAGAGGTGAAGTGAGATCTCACTGTTCCGTCATTGACATTTCCCAAGCCTAGTAAATTTGAGTATCTTTTGTTGGATGCAGTTTCTTCAGTGAACCCATGTCAATTTAAAGAAACATACCAACTGCCCTTTCTCTCTACAGCACCTAGCAAGACAAACAAATCGTATGATGACGAACACATTTAACCCTGCTCCTTTCTTACAATACACAAATAAATTCTCTTTACCAAGGGAACAAAATGGATATACATTCTGGGTTAATGGAGTTAAGCTACACTTAATAAGTATCTAATGATGAAGAGATAAAATCCCTGATATCAAGGGTGAAAAAGACACACCAATAACGATAATTTGGATTAAGTATGAAGAACCATAAGAAAGGTACTAATAATCTAACAGGAACTCAGGAAGAAGAAATTAGAATGACAGAGTATCCGTTTAGCTTTGCTGATTCAACTTCCCTTGTGGTCAAAAACAAGGAGAGGAAAAAAGGTTACAAGGCACAGCCATTTAAAAAATGTGGACGCTCACACCTCCACTCAACAAGCCTTGAAAGCTGAGTGAAAGGAACAGGCATGTGTTATCCAGATGCAGACTAACTGGACCAAAAAAGCCAATTCAGTTCAAAAGACCAACAAATGAACACACAAACTGTCAGACAATATCACAACCAATTCACAAGGGGCCAATCAGCCACTGCTAGTCCTAGATTAGTGCATTCCAGTTCTTCCATTTCTTGGTCTTTGAGAGTGACAAGTTAGTTATTAGACACTATGTGTGTCCTGAAAGTCAAGGATTTTTATAACTGGGCAGCTTTCTCTCTTTTAGTATACTTCAACCAGCTTTTCTATTTCTATAAATTCTCTCTCTATATATAAATATATAATTGTTAGTTCTTGTATGTTTATCATATGCCTAGCATGTACAGACCGTTCAATGCCATATGCATGGAAGGGCTTCTTTGCCCTTCTGACCCAGCTTTACATCAATTTCCATTTTGTCTCTTTTTGTGGACTTGGTTTGATAATAAGAATATGCTATTCTTACATTTTTTAAATATCCATGACAAATTTTGTATGACATGGTTTATGAACAGATGCCACCTATTTCATCATGTGTTCAAATAAAGGAGTCCAGGGGCACCTGGGTGGCTCAGTTGGTTGAGCATCCAACTTTGGCTCAGGTCTGATCTCACATTCTGTGAGTTCAAGCCCCACGTCGGGCTCTGTGCTGACAGCTCAGAGCCTGGAGCCTGCTTCAGAGTCTGCGTCTCCCTCTCTCTCTGCCCCACCCCTGCTTGCTCTCTGTCTCTCAAAAATGAATAAACTTAAAAAAAATTTTTTTTAATTCAAATAAAAATTCAGGATAAAAAAGGATAAAAAACTGACTTGTTGGACTCTAAAACATTATTTAAGACACTTTCAAAATACTCTTAATTATACACAATTTTCATTCATTTTTACTTTAGGACCAACAAGAGGTTACCTTACTATACTTCTTAGAAGGAGTATTTGACTTCTTTTTTTTTAATTTTTTTTTTTTTCTCAACGTTTATTTATTTTTGGGACAGAGAGAGACAGAGCATGAACGGGCGAGGGGCAGAGAGAGAGGGAGACACAGAATCGGAAACAGGCTCCAGGCTCTGAGCCAGCAGCCCAGAGCCTGACGCGGGGCTCGAACTCCCGGACCGCGAGATCGTGACCTGGCTGAAGTCGGACGCTTAACCGACTGCGCCACCCAGGCGCCCCAGGAGTATTTGACTTCTAACACAGGTGAATTACGAATTCATTACATAGGGAATACAGCACACATAATCTTTACTGTGACACATTTTGAATGGGAAGGGGCACGGAATGGCAGGCACACACTCCTAAAGCAGAGCAACCTTATGAGGGGAGAATGCCGTCCTTGGTACTGCTTTACCAAGTACAACGCCAGGGCTTCTGCCAAAACAAAAAATAAGGTATCCTTCTGAATATGAAATCTGAAAGTATGAAAATCTAATAGATGAGAAGAGCCAGCTAACTGTAGGGATGACTCAATTCCAAAGATTGTCAGTGAAGAGTTTCAGGTACACCAAAAAAGCAAATACACTAACACAGGGTTCATCTTGGGCATGAATAGATTATTCTATTTAAGCTTTGAAAATAAAAACAATGTTTATTTGAAAATAAAAACAATGTAGTTATACAGTACTTCGTCTATAGCAAGAAGGGGATGATTTAAATAGCATTTAAAAATAAAATAAATAGCACCTGTCAAAGATGCCTGACTAATCATGGTCAGCAGCAAAAATGGATGCAATCACTTCACAATGACCAATAACCTCAACCAGCAATATTTCATGTTTCTTTCCTATTTTTATGCTCAGAAAGCAAACTTCGTAACATAATTCAGTTTTCCAAAGAGCACTGTTCTTCAACAAGGCACTATAGGCATGTTGGGCAAGATAAATCTTCACTTTCAGGACTGCCCCTGGAATGCAGACTATTTTGTAACCACATATATTTTCAAAAGCCCAGGGGGGACAGTTGGTAGCACTACTCTTCCATTAAAGACAACTGCTAGTTTCCAAACCACTTTGATGTTATTTAAAAAAAAATTTATTTATTTTTTTTTAATGTTTATTTATTTTTGAGAGAGAGAGACACACACACAAAGTTTGAGTGAGGGAGGTGCAGGGAGAGAGGGAGACACAATCTGAAGCAGGCTCCAGGCTCTGAGCTGTCAGCACAGAGTCCGATGTGGGGCTCAAGCTCACAGACCGGACCGTGAGATCATGACCTGAGCTGAAGTTGGACGCCCAACCAACTGAGGCACTCAGGCACCCCCAGAAAGTTTTTTTTTTTTAATGTTTACTTATTTTTGAGAGAGAGAGAGAGAGCAAGCAGGGAAGGGGCTGAGAGAGAGGAAGACACAGAACCCGAAGCAGGCTCCAGGCTCTGAGCTGTCAGCACAGAGCCCAATGCGAGGCTCGAACTTACGAACCATGAGATCATGACCTGAGTTCAAGTCAGACACCCAACCGACTGGGCCACCCAGGCGCCCCCTGATGTTATTTTTACTAAAAATCAATAAATTGTTGCTCTGATTTACACACTTCCAGGTATAATGATCAAGAAGTTATGAACTGGTAATCAGGTAATGAGTCCCAAAGCCATAATGACAAGACCAAGGTATTGTTCCTCTGAAGCCCTGCTTGGGAGGCCAGAAGGTCTTCCTCAAACTAGGGCCCTTGCAACAACTGTGCATATTTTCAAACTGCGATAGCAGAATAATTTCCCAATTTGTAAGTAAATTTTTACAATATACCCTTTCTAAAGTTATTTTCAAAAAAATGGTTAGATTATGTTCCCCAACCAGCATCTCACCTCATAGCATTCACAGTAGTTTTTAAGACATCCTGATCGTTTGCAATTACATCCTTTGCTGTGACGTCGATCTGATTCTCCCTCCTTTCCCTTCCCTATCTTAGGTTTAAAAGCTTCTGGATTTCTGTCAAGGCATGCCTATTAAAACAGATCAAATATCAACTGAAGCTCAATCACATTAGATTAAATACAGCAAAAGGAATTAATTTTCATTGTAAAGGAAACAAGTTCTACAAAAATCAGGTGAAACTGGAAATTTCTGTCAGTTAAATAAAATAAAAAGTAATCACCTTTATTGCTTTTTGCCTTTCATTTTCATGTTCCAAATTATTATAACAATTAGTACAGTTGCAGTTGTTGCAAAATTCACCATTTGCAAAGCAATCACAATATCTGGAATACAAAAATCAGTGCAAGTCACATAAAAAAGTCATTGGTTATTTTTTTTTTTATTATTGTTTATTTATTTTGAGAGAGCAAGCAAGAGTAGGGAGAGGGGCAGAGAGAGAGAGGGAGAGGAAAAAAAATCCCAAGCAGGCTCCATGCTGTCAGCACAGAGCCCAACACAGGGCTCAAACCCATGAACTGTGAGATTGTGTCCTGAGTCAAAATCAAGAGTCGGACATTTAACCGAATGAGCCATTCAGGCATCCCAGAAAAATCATTGTTAAAATACATAAAACTAGAAATTATCTGATTAAAAGCATTATATATGCAGAGCCACCTACTTACAGAGTTTATTTTTACTGACTGTCAACCACGTTGATCAGCCTCAAAATTAAAGTCACTGGCTCCTAGAATTTTGGTTTAGAAACTTAGTTCCAGTAGTAACTGCTGTCAACACAACAGCTACGTGATTTTATGTGAACCCAAAGTAAGTTATTTCAAAATTATTAAAGAGGAAACACATGAGCTATATTCCAGTAGTGCAATCTGCTTACTTGAACTACAGTTATGCTTCTTGGGATTTTAAACCACTTACATGACCAGTGCTTTTCACTTAAGTGTTTCATGTCAGATCTATTGGTTCAGACCTAATATGCAAATTAATCATCCAACAAATTCTTTTTAAATGTTTATTTTTTTTTATTTTTGAGAGAGAGTGTGTGCGAGCAGGGGAGGGGCAGAAAGAGAGGGAGACAGAATCCACACTGACAGCAGAGAGCCTGATGTGGGGTTCGAACTCATGAACTGTATGATCACGACCTGAGCCGAAGTCAGATGCTTAACTCATTGAGCCACCCAGGTGCCCCAATCCAACAATTTTTAAAGCTACTCAGAGTATCACCTCACTTAGGAGACCAAATATAAAGGTCATAAGTATAATCAAATTTATTATTATTAACAAAAGAGACTATGTCTGTCTCATGCTGCTGTGTCCCTATATTCCTACTCCAGTGCCTCATCTATGGTAAAGACTATAAAATAACTTCTGAATGTATGAAACAGTATTTTTACACTGTCATAAGTGCTCATGCACTTGCACGTTTATTTAAATTACTTGGACTTATGAAACTGGTTTGTTAAGAATTTTTATTTAACTCCATTTACTTTTAAAAGTATTTTCAGTTATATCCAATGAAGAAATAGTAGCAAAAAGACTTACAATTTCAAACACAGCGATTTTGTACAATTACAGGGCTTCCTGGGCCGACTGGCAGACTCTGATGGTATTATGCTATACAGATACAAAAAAAAAGATACAGATTTTAATCAATTAAAGATAACTATTGCAAATTGGAAATGTCTCTGCAAATTCCTCCTAACAAATGCACCCATCTCTAATAATCCATCTCTATGTTGTCCCTTCACATCAAATTCAAAAGCAAGTTGTACAGTCAAGACAGGGAATTTTTAAGAAGGAGGTTATGAATAGCTTCTAAAGAACACTCAACAAAAAAACTCTCCTTCTGAGAGAACTAGAGCTGAAATCTGCTCAAAACTTTTGGGATTCAATTATAAAAGCAATGAGGGGAAAGGGGTATACGGGGTTGGAAGTGGAGAGAGGTGGACTGGTCCCATGCAATTAACTAAGCACCGCTTCTAAACCAATATTACAAAGGAAGCAATTCACAGATTAAAAAACAGATTAATAACAACAACAAAAAAGGAAAGGACCTAACATAAACAATTTGAAAACTAGTTAATATCATTTTTAAAAACATATTCAGGATGAGAGAGAGAAAAGAAAGAGACAGAGAATATGTGGCAAAACTGATGAATCTAAGCAAAAGACATTTGGGAATTCTCTCCTCCTGTAACTTTTCTGTTTAAAGCATCTCAAATAAAAAGTTCTATAGAGGTGTGCTCACATGGCTTTGAGGAAAAAATATCTTATGATGTTTTAAAATACATATATTTAATGTTGCATTTAACCTGATCCAACAACTTCACTTACATATTTTCAAAAGACTCACCCATTGAATGGAAGCCTTGCCTGGGTCTGGATACCAGGTGTTCCGGTGAAGTTTGAGTTGCTTGCTATAGACACATATGAAGACTGCTGTAGCTACATAGAAAGAAAGGTAGTTTTAGACCATATTTACAAAAATGCACAATACTCTCAGATATAATGATCAATAAGGAACACAAATTCATCCACTAAAACAGGAAAAACAGTATGGAGAATTTCATACACACTACTTCATGGAGCTCTTCTAAAGGCCCAAACTAATACCAGAGGTGAAAACAACGTGAACATTTTAAAGTACTACATGGTACAAATACAAGAAACTTTTCATAGAGGAGTAAGCATATCAGGATTAAGAAATTCTGGATGAATGACTCAAAAATATTAAGTATTAATTTGTATTGGCTAGAAAAACGCAAGTGTCTACTTGTAAATAAAATAGGCACTATACTGATCATTCATCACATTATAAGTTATAGGGAATGAGAAGTTACATGAGCAATAAGTTTCTATTTTACATTGATTTCTATACAAGAAAAGAGATGCTGGAGACAAAAATACTAGACATTCATTTTCTAATCAGTGGTCACATTAGCATACTCCATAGTACATTTCATTAAAGTACACAGGTTTCTTTTCTCTCTCTTATAATCTGTGTAGATCAACTCAACAGCTTAGAACATGGTGCTAATTTGCTGGATTCTTACGTGAAAAAGAAAACTTCTATCTGCTTTAGAAGCAGCACTCCTAACCCTCACCAGCCAGTTAGATAATACATGGTTTTAACTCTAAAGATGACCAGATGAGAGTATCTGGAGAGGTCACTAAAGATGAGTCACCTAGAAATGTATCTCACGGTCTACTTTCCAGGAGCAAGTCAGTGGCATCCTACTCATATGTGAGGAAGAGCTGGATCACAGTGGCAATGTTCTCTAAAGGCACTTGGACTCCACCAACTTCAATTTCAATTTCTCTTCGATCTACATAGTCTTGCCCTCTTTCCAAGCTGCTCTCAGTCCCTAAGTGACTTGCATATGTGACTTGTGCCATTTCTAAACGCTAGAGATACATAAATAAATTCAGAAGTTTTTGTTAGCATCTTAAGATTTTAGAAAGAGCCATTTTCATACTGAGTAAGATGTTTTTGAGTAGTTTCAGAATGTGATAGGACTGCACATCTTAGACCAAATCATCCTTTCTGAAATGCGACGACTCCATTTTTTTCTCATACCTGAGTAACATACTGAGCTGGAAGCACTGCGTAGCCCACATTCCCTGTCCCCGGAGCCGGGGCCAGCACAGTGCCTGGTGGCAGGTTAGTGAGGTTTGGCTGGATCTGTGGCAGTGGTGTGGCAGGCATGATAAGCCGCTGCTGTGGCTGGCTGGTGGTAACTATTTGTGAAGTGGGATTGATCGGTTTGGGAACAACCTTAAAAAAAGAGGAATTTACAGAAGTAAATTTGACAGCCTCTCCATTCAGCATATATCTCTTGTACGTGAATCTTAACTTTCAATTGTAAAACTGAATTGTCTGTTTGGGAGAGACTGGGAAAACAAGTTCTGTGACACTCACCTGTTTGACAGTCTGGGCGGAGACAAGAGGAACTGACATCCGCACGGGAGTGGTATTAACAACCACTGGCTTTGCTTTTGAGAAAAAGGGGAGGAAGGACAATTTATTTTCAGAAAATAGTGCTTGAAACATTTAAGATACTTAGTTCTCTCAAGATATCCTGATAAAAGAGCTTAAAGAATTTCATTTATTTCCTGTCTAGAGCACTCTTTAATCAAGATAGTTACCCTTTTCAAAATTCCTTAGCCCATCTACCAAGGACGGTATATCTCAGGGAGCTCCAGTCTATCCGCCTGCTAAGGGAATGTTCGTCATTCAAGACAGTCTACTGAAAATATTTCAATCTCTACTCAGGTGATTCAAACATTCCCTAGTAAAGCCAGTGAGATGAAATGTTGTATAAATTTTAAAAAACTGCCATTCAGGAGCTTGAGTCACAATGCTGTTCTGTATTCTAATTGCCATGTTTGTACCGAAACCAGAGAAGATATCATTTTTATAGTATAATACATTATTTACAGAGTACCTACTAAAAGGCAGCACAGCATGAAGGTTAAGAAGATGGTCTCTTAAGTCATAACACCCTTGGGGGTTCAAATCCCAATTCTGCTGCTTTCTAACTCTCTTTGCCTGTACTCCATCTACAACATGGGGATAGTACCTCCGTTACAGAGTATAAAGATTAAATATGTTAATCTATGAACATTTATTAGAACAGTGTCCAACAAACAGTAAGTGCTCAATAAATGTTAGTTGCTCAATAAATGTGATTATTGTTATTACAACCAACATTACTCTATAAATGGCATTGTAGACAGTGTTCCGGGGAAACTAAAGTATAAAGACACTTGCTCAAAGAGGTTACACTCCAGTAGAGCAGATGAGACATATACCAAATAAAATAAACATGAGTAAAAAGGAGAAAGTGCTGCAGAGTCCGAGGGAGACAGAATGTATGTCTGACTGGCAGAGGATATGGAATACTGAAAGAATGCATGACAGGCATTGTGTCTGAGGTGGGTCGTGATCAATGGTCAGGTTGCAGAGAGGGCACACAAATTGGAGCAGGACATTCCATGAAGAGGTAGAAGCAGAGCAGTGGAGGCCTGATGCTGGGAAGCAGCGAAGCATTTCACAAAATGTTAGTGAACAGACCAGTCTGGTTGGAACCTAGGATTAAAGTAGGCAAGCACGGGTCTTTAACGTTAGAGTAGAAATCTACATATTTAATCTGCATTCTTAATTCAGTAGGCGATGAGAAGTTTCTGAGGATTTTGAAGTACAGAAATATTACTTGGAATAGCACAAAAAGAAACTGTATTTGGCCACAGTGTATAAAACAGAATGGAGTTCCACAAAACAAGGAAAGTTAGAAGAGTGCACAAACTGAGGGTCTACTTGGGATGACACAGCTGGGGACGGACAGGAGAGAGCAACTGCAAAAGAGAAGGTGAAAGTGAAAGGAACCACCCAAGAGAGGGCAGAAATTGCACGTTATTAGGGAAGAAAATGTAAGTCAGTGTGAAGCTTCCAAGTGGCCAGAAAAAGGACAGCAACCAGATGGAAAACCTCAAGGGTGAGATGATTTGAAGGGAAGATGAACCCTGACATAGAGACAAACTATGATGAAATGGACGAGAGAGGCTGGCACTAGACCTGTATGTTTGGACGAAAAGAAGTACAACCTTTCAAATTGCTTACTGCCATTTCCACAGTCTAAAAAAGGGATTGAAGAAGATAGGAAGGATAGCCCGTTAGGTTTTATTTATGCAAAAAGGCCTAGAGCCTGGTCTGAAAGAGAGAGCTGGAGATAATGGGATCTAACAACAAAAGAAAAAGAACACACTTCCTTAGATAAAAAGGCTGGGAGGGCTGATGGCTGAAGACAGAAGGCTGAGAGTCCCGGAAGAACATTAGACAGTTCTCTGACCTAAAGAGAGCAGGCCCCTGCAAGCAAGGGGACAAAGGGAAAGGGTAGGGTAAGTGGGGACCTCCAGAAAGTGTTTGATCAGTGGTGATGAATGCATCTCTCTCAATACACTAAAAACCACTACACTGTATGCTTAACAAGGGTGGATGCTATAGTCAACACAAATTCTATCTCAATAAAGTTGTCATACAAAAAGAGTACATGACCATGAATTATAGAAGCAGTGACATCGGATACCTAATTTGAACTTACTTCCTGTTCTGAGTCTCTTCAGTTACTTCAGTTTTATTTGGTTAAGTTATACTAACCACTACAGACTGATCTCAGCAGTACTAAAAAGAATTAAAGGAAATTATAAGACTGAATTCCTGCTTGGAACACAGAAGAACAGACTCCCTACTCCACTTGTTCCTTGGAGAAGAGATGCTGGCCATTGTTCCATGGACACATACAGCAGTGATTCTGAAGTGACTCCAACAACCAAAGAAGGTAAGAATTTCCTGCTGGTCTCTGAAACAAAGGGAAGGAGCGTGTGGCCTGCCTTCAGTCACATCAAATGACAGATGCAAATGATTTTTATTTGGATAATAAAGAAAGGGTTAACTGTCTCCGTGTGTGTGTGTGTGTGTGTGTGTGTGCGCGCGCGTGTGCATGCACCCGCGTGCGAGCACACACACGCACACAGAACTAGAACATTTGGAAACTCTAGGTTTACGTTAGCTTTGCATCTGCATGCTGAGTTTTCACTAAAACCTGGGAAATGAAGACAATAAAAAATGAAATGGCCAGAAAAGAGAACATTACAAATTACCTAGGGAAAGGGGAACATATTAATGTTATATAACTACATCACCAGTCTCTATTTCTCCTCCCCCTCAACTTTTGAGCACAGTCCCACATTACTATTACTGCCATTTTCATAGAAACTGGAATAATCTTTTCTTTTTTAGTCTTTAACAGAAATTCTGAACAATCTTGTTAGAATAGCCTCATTCCAACTTTTAGAAACCATACGTGCAAGTGTTTAAGGCTTTTTAATTTCTTAAATTGACTTTCACCAAGATGGTAGATTACATTCTAAAGAGATTAACCATGAAGTCTTCTGGATCTTTCTAGTGTGTGGCCTGCTATCCAACCAGCAGTTAACATGGTAGAACCTTTGAATACTGGCTTTGGTGGGAAATGTACAAGATGACCCTAACCCCCATTGGCATAAGGAAATCCCTCACTGGAAATTAAGCCCTTATAAAGACATATTAGTACATTCATGAACGAGAGCAACTAGTTTTCATGTATCTCTAATAAAAATTATAAATTTAATTCATTATTCCTGCAAAATAATATATATTATATATACCTAGGTCTCTTATGGGATAGGAGAACAAAAAAAGAAAAATATGGGTGGACATAAGGGAAATTGCATGGGTGGTTGTGTATGTGAGCAGGCCCGAAAAGGGTATATACAGGAATAACTGAAGGAGCTGGAAAGGTAAAGGGGAGGGCAGGGAGGGAAAGTTGAAGGTACAAGGCAAAAAAAGAAAGAAGCAGAGAAATAGAAAAAGGTGTGTGTGGGGAGGCGGGGTGGGTTTTCAGGAGGCAAAGAGCCTAAGTAGAGAGAGGCAGAAAGGTAGATAAAAACTTAGAAAAGGAAGTACCAGTAATTAGAATTATGCAGTATCCAACCTATTCATGTACTCTTCCTGGATCTTTAGCTTCTTTTCTACTTATACCAAAGGCTTATTATTGACTGAAATTAGTGTTAACATCACATTGGAAATGGATCTCAGCATATAGTACACATACAAACACACACATAAAATATAACAACTGTATCTCACGATTGCTTCATATCGTTGGGATTATCCAGGTACACTGGACTTGCAGCACCTCTTTTAGTACCCTGCTAAGTTTAAGTACTGAGAGAATATAAAACTTGACTCCCTTAGTCAGCAATATGTGTCATTTTCCTTTCATTAAGAATACTGTAATAAAAGATTTTCTTCTAAAATCAGCTTAAAGAGGGATTAGAAAATAAAACTACTTGATAGGTCTAACTTTAATAGAATACAAACTAAAATACTGTTTCCTTCACATATCCTCTATTTTCTCCCATCAGTAATTTAAAAAATAGATAGGATTTTTCTTCCACAGTTTCCCTTAGTGAACTAGCTATCGGCAATATGTTGCTCCAACCCTCTGATCCCTTAATCAAAATGAAAAAAGAAACAAGTGATCTTTAATTCTGCTATTTACATCCAGTAAATAATAAGTCATTTACTTGCCATCAACTGCTTTGTGACATTGAAGGGATACGCAGCAGTCTTCCAAGACCAAAAATCAGGCCCTAAATCATAAACTGTCCTGAGCCTTTCATACCATTCAATTTTTAACAAGTAGATAAATATGGAGAGAGGTTCTGTGTGTGAGTCTATGTATAGGTATCGGGTGGTAGGAAGGGTTAAACACAAACAGAAAATGGAAGGACTACAAACAGGCATATCCTCCAAAAGTACAACTGAGCAAAATAACAGAACATTGTAAGTACTTTTTATTAGCAACTACAGATTCAAAGTAAGTAAAGGATGAAAGTGGTGCAAAGTTCTTATTTATCATTTATACCTTGCCTACTAGTCATTTCAATTGACCCAAACCCTATCAAACAGCTTCACAGTTTAGAAAACAAGATAAATAATTTGGTTTCATCTAAATTTGTCCCACTAACGTAGACGGTAGGCTTACAAACCAGCAACATAATGGCTACGCACAAACTGATAAATAATTCTGATTGTCTGGTAGTATAGTACACTGTGTACCAACTTCTAGCAGAGTGAAATACTATATTTATATACAACTATGATTCTATTTTGCGGCTTTCTGCAACAGTTGCTGAACTCATACTGTCGGCTGAAATGCCATACTTAATCAGGCTTTCAGTGAGAAAAGGACCAATGTTCTTTAATAATGTTCAAAGAATTAATGACTGTTTTTAAAAAATGGTTACTAACCTTGCTGGAGAGGTTGAGTGTTTGTACTGGGATTCTGACTAACTGGCTGGGTGGAGCTACTGGCTGTTGTGGCAGTAACAAGTCGGACATAATGAAACTTGCTTCCAGGCACTTGAATCTGCTGGACATTGGGAGCAGTTGCCAGAGGAATAATTGTCTTAAACTGTGATGTGCTCACGCCTCCAACAGTGATGGTCTGCACAGCTGATTTCACTGCCTATTAAACAATACAACACGGCTATCGTTAATCTGGGATTTAACTTGCCTACTCTTTTAAACTTATGACAATTGCTCAGGTAAAAAAGTATGTTCCTGTATTTCATCAAAAGCTGTTGAAAGGAACAACCTGTTCAAAGAGAAATGGAAAGAATAGTAATGAATACAGGAGTGAAACCAAAATCGGCGAGTTCTACCTTCCATCTCTAGTAGTTACTTCCTTGAGAATCCAGGTCAGGTGACTTGCTATGAAGAAATCATTACTTAAATTACAAGAACTTACTCAGTTTTGTTAATATTTATAAGAAAAGAATTATTTTAAACCCCAAGAATTTAGCTTCATATTCAACATCGAGAAAAGAGGATGCAGACACTTGGCTTTATTTATTGCTACCCACCAAATTAACTATGACAAATTTCATTTTCACATGTTCTAAAGAAGAAACCCAAAAGAAAAGCCCATCTTATACCCTCATTAAGTCCAGTCAATTCAACTGTATCTGCAGATACAAATGTAGCCACTAACATATGGGTAAGGGGTCAAATTCAGTCTAAAACTACCCCAGTTTTGGTTGTCTAACAAAACTAATTTTGGGAGATTCAAACTTGAGTCAATATAATCATTTTAATCCTTTCCTTCATTCTGATAAACAGCAATGTGACTTCCCAAAAAGCTAAATGAAACATCAGAGGCAGAACAGAATAAAAGTCTCTCAAGATGTCTTCAGTTGGTGTTTAATCAACATACAACAGACTGTCCTATAAAGGTCTAGGCCAGATTCTCAACCAGTTCTATCGTGTTATTTTATAATTATATCCCCACCTATTTGTCAAAGAGCCCTCATGCTAAAAGACCATTCACTGATGTTGGAAATCTATATTATGCGGATAATAATTTATGAAAGAATAATTCTTAAGAATTTGAACATTTTCATAAAAGCCTAGAAAAGAGAGAGAGAGAGAGAGAGAGAGAGAGAGAGAGAGAGAGAGATGGAGGAATTCATTTAGCATGGAAACTCTACAGGCAATAGTCAAAGGAGATTACTTCATAAAACGAGTCACACATTATCACTGGGCAGCAGTACCACAAAGCAGATCTAAAATAAAGATAAGAGACAAGAGCCACAACCGTCATTTGGTTAAATGAAAATATAAAGCTTAAGAAAAGGGATAAAATGTGTACATATGGAAGCTACTGAAAAATCAAGCAAGCACGAGACAAGTATGTACAATGATGCAAGAGACACGTATCAGCTCAAAATGGGAAAAAAAAATACTATCTTAAGGTGCCTCAAGCATAGATTTATTAGATACTTAATATGAATAAAGAATAGTGCTTTTAATACTCTAAGATGAGCTGTTTTAAATCTAGCAGCCATATTATGGGCTAGGTATAGTGTAGCCCAGGACAGAGCCTAGTTTGGGTACATTTGCATAGCATGCCTTTTTCCAACTCTTTCAACGTTTCTGCATCCTAAGCTTCAAGCTACAACTCTTACAAGATGTATAGAATTGGGTCTTCAAAACAAAAATCAGATCTGACTGTAAGTTTAAATCGTTTATGTCTGTTTACATCTAACAGACCTACTTAAAGATCTGCATTTAAATCCACTGTTGTACTGTTTTCTATTTGAACCACCTGTTCACTTCCATTCTTTTTTCTCTTTCTTACCTTCTTTTGTGTTATTATTCCATTCCCCCTCCCTGTATTAGCTTTTTATTTATACATTATGTTGCTAATCTTTTAATGGTGACCCTAGAGATTACAATGGACAATGTAGGAATTAAATCAGTACTTTACACATCACCCAGGAAATGAAAAGAACCACTAAACACGAATACCATTTACTTACTGTTAAGTATTTTAATTCTACATATAATAATTGAAAAAAAAATTTTTTTAATGTTTATTTTTGAGAGAGAGAGAGGCAGAGCATGAGCAGGGGAGGGTCAGAGAGAGAGGGAGACAGAATCTATAACAGGCTCCAGGATCCACGCTGACAGCACAGAGCCCAACACAGGGCTCGAACCCAGAAACCGTGAGATCATGACCTGAGCTGAAGTCGGACGCTTAATCAACTGAGCCACCCAGGCGTCCCTCTATATATAATAATTTTAACTCCACAAGGCATTAATTTACATATACTCACAAATTTACCCTTTCTATATCATCCTGCTTCAAAGTACGAATGATTTTCCTTCTGCCTAAAGAGCGCACTTGAGGATTTCCTTAAGTGTGGGTCTGCTGATGAGGAATTCTTTCCATTTTGTTTCTCAAAAAATGTCCAGTTATTTGTATCTCATTTGTTGATAAACTCATCTACTAAATTCTTTTTTTTTTAATATTTATTTATTTTTGAGAGAGACAGAGACAGAGCACGAGCTGGGGAGGGGCAGCGAGAGAGAGGGAGACACAGAATCTGAAGCAGGTTCCAAGCTCCAAGCTGTCAGCACAAAGCCTGACACAGGGCTCGAACTCACGGACCAAGAGATCATGACCTGAGCCGAAGTAGGACGCTTAACCAACTGAGCCACCCAGTACTCCTCATCTACTAAATTCTTAATCTCAGTTTTATGTTTTCAATTTGAAAATATTCACCTGATTCCTTTTTTTTAATTGAGGCATACTGGACACACAATGTTCCATGAGTTTCAGGTTCATCAGATTCCTTCTTACAGTTTCTTTCTGCTGAAATTCTTCATCTTGTTACATTTCTGAATATATTAATCTTAGTTATTTTAAAAGTCTGAGTCTGATAACTCCCATTATCTATATTTCTTGGTTTTGAATAATTTGGTCTGGTTGCTTGGTGACCTGATGATTTCTGATTCAATGCCAGACATTGTTTACAAAAAAATTAAAGACATACTTTGAGGCTCTGAATGATGTTATATTCCTCCAGGGATAATTCACTTCAGCTTCTGGCACGCAGTTAAAAGTAGGGGCAGATCATCCTAAACCAATCACAAACTGAGCAGTTTGAAGCACAGCTTCAATCTTCCATAGGCCTGGTCTATTTCTGGTTCACTCTTCCCCTATATATTATATCAATGGTCCCAACTAGGAATGTGGTGTTTACAGGCTTCCACCTCCTTGGTGGGCCTGAAACCAAATTTTTGTTCATGAGATCGAGAAGACTGACAGATCCGCTCAGCTCCTTAATCTCTCTGTAGCCACTTTCTGTTCATCACTTCAGTCTCTCAGCCACAACTTACAAATCAGCAAATGATCTAAGAAGTGTCATAGTGAACATGAGGCTGACTTCACTAGGCTTCCCTTTATTTCATGAATGTTACTTCAAACAGATTTTTAAAATATTTTTCCCCTGCTTTTTAGTTGTTTTTAGCGAGACAGTTGGTCTCCAACAAGCTAGTTCTGTATAGCCAAAAATAAAATACCAACTACTTGGGTTTTAATCTAGGTCACACTCCTTTGTTGTGTGACCTTATGCAAGTAACTGAACTTCTCTGTGCCTAAGTTTCCTCATCTGAAAATAATACCTTTCTTATAGGATTGCTGCAAGGATTAAATGAGTTAAATCATATGAAGTGCTGATAACATCACATATTATAATGCTCAATAAACGTGAGCTGCTATTTATATCATCATTATGCCCATTACAGAAGGGAAAAACTGAAGCTCAGAGAGATTAAGAAATTTCCCCAAGGTCATAGAGCTAATACAAAGTAGCAGAGCCAGGATTTGAACCAGACCCAACTCCAAGGGCCATTCTTTTAAGTAAGACATCATAATGCCTCCAACTTTACATGCTTAATCAACAGTTATTAAATGACTTAACAAAACTAAATAGTATCCAGTCCTCAAGAATTGTTAAGAACTAAAGTTGCATATTTGCCTCTAAGAAACTTTGAAACTATTTTTTATTCAGTATGCTGAATAGAAGTATAAACACATTTTTTAAATGTTTTTAAGACAATTTCAGACTCACAAGAAGTTACAAAATGAATACAGAATTCCCATACTTTCCCCAATAGGCTAACATCTTCCATAATCATAGAACATTATCAAAATGTACCAGGAAATTGGTACAATACCATTAACTACAGAACAGAACTTATTTTGGATTTCCCAGTTTTTATATGCATTTTTGGAGGATGTATGCTAAAGACTGTATAGACTTATGTAATCAACATTACCATCAAGATACAAAATTGTTCCATCATGACAAAGAAACTCTCTTGCACTACCCTTCATAGTCACACCCTCCTCCCCAACCCTAACTCTTGACAAACTGATTAAATTGCATTTTCCGAACACCTGAAATACTTGGTAACATACAACAGTTACTATTTTTGCAAAAGACAGAAGCACTGGAATACAACTAACTTCTTTGAGGATTTACAAGTTAGTCCCTTCCTTTAAGTACAGTGGTCTGAGAAACTCCATGTGAATGCCCCTCTGAACATACAACATTACCAGAAAAACAGCTAATGTGTATTCAATAAGAATCCTCAGTATCTCTATTTCCTGATTAACATTCTTGACAGCTGGGTTAAAAACCAGCTATCTTAATTTAAATTCAGATAGCAACATTTAACAGGTATTAAGGGGCTGCCCTAAAATACATGGACTTGAAAGATTTCCTTATTTGTACTGTTTCCTAAGCTATCTCTATTTACAGATTAATATCATAATTATGTGTTTAAAAATAAATGTCTTTGAACGTTATTTTCCAATTAGCAAATGGCAAAAGTCTTTGCTTAATTCAAGTTTACCTATAAGGAAAGGAATAAAACACTCTTCCAGTTCTGCAAATGAGGACTCTTATTCTATCTGGTAAAGCTGGAGAGATAAAGAGGGAGAGAGGGAGGGACAGAGGGGGAGAAAGAAAGAGAAAGAAACAGACTCAACCAATACTCTAAAACAATGAGTTTGCAGCGTTCCGTATTTGGTTCTGTTTGTAAATACTGCTTAGAAATCATTGTTTGGACATATGGGCTTTGGTTCCAGTTAGTCTCAGTCTTGTGTGTATTTTGGCAAGCAAACCTAATGCTTTTATATCTTTGTTTCTCTTTTGTACAAGGGAGAACATTACCACTAAATGAAATCTGTACAGCACTTTGAAACACCTGCACAAATCATACTGTTTCAAACAGATGTTAAGATGGCCTTTGTTTAATCTAATGCAAAATCATAACAATATTTTCCTTCATGCTAACTAGGTAGTGTTTACTAAAGTGTGTTTGTTTCACTGAACATTAGCTCTTCAGGATTAGTTATTACATGAAACAGTCTACTTTGTCAAATTAATTTATGAAACCCTAAAGTAAACAATGTTAAACAAAAGCCTTCTCAGAGTCCTTACTATGCTAATGACCACTATAAAGTTCCTAGATGGGTATGGTATAGGGTGCTTCTCAAACTTATTTAACAGTAGCATTTGGAGGGGAAATTTTTCTTTTATTTTTTTTCTTTTCTCTTTTCTTCTTCTCTTCTCTTCTCTTCTCTTCTCTTCTCTTCTCTTCTCTTCTTTCTCTCTCTCTCTCTCTTTCTTTCTTTCTTTCATATATTGGTGCCAAGAGAAAGACAGACAGTATCATGTAAAGACACCCCACAAACTCATTGTTTTAAGAGTACTGGTTGAGTCTGTTTCTTTTTCTTTCTCCCCCTCTGTCCCTCCCTCCCTCCCTCCCTCCCTCTTTATCTCTCCAGCTTTACCAGAGAGAATAAGAGTCCTCATTTGCAGAACTGGAAGAGTGTTTTATTCCTTTCCTCATAGGTAAACTTGAATTAAGCAAAGACTTTTGCCATTTGCTAACTGGAAAATAATGTCCAAAGACATTTATTTTTAAACACATAATTATGATATTAATCTGTAAATAGAGATAGCTTAGGAAATAGTACAAATAAGGAAAGTATCACAAAAGCTGTAATATAAAATGTTAGCACAGACATACTAAATCCTAAGCAACTTGCACCATAAATATTTGTGAAATCTCTTAAAGTAGCAATCTGTATGTATTTCTACATAGAATATGACTTGAGACTCATTTTGAATCTAGGTAAATGGCAGCTAAGTTCAGCATAATTTTGTAAGAGGAAAGAACTTATGTTTTTCTTTTCTTTTTTATTGAAATATAATTGACATAACACTGTATTAGTTTTAGGTATAAAGAATAATGATTTCATATATGTATATATTGCAAATTGATTACCACAATAAGTTAACATCCATTACTGAACATAATGAGATTTTTCTTGTGATGAGAAGTTTTGGGATCTACTTTTTGAGATCTACTCTCTTAGCAACTTTGAAATATACACTATTGTTAACTAAAGTTATGCTGTACATTACATTCCCAGAACTTATCTTAGAAAACTAACTGGAACTTTGCACATTTTGATCACCTTCACCCATTTTACCCACCACCACCACCCCCACCTCACAGCAAACACCAGTCTGTTCTCTGCATCTATGAGTTCCTTTTTCTTTTTCTTTTTTAAGATTCCACATATAAGTGAGATCACAGTTATTTGTCTTTCTGTATCTGACTTACTTCATTTAGCATAATTCCCTCAAGGTCCTTCCATGTTGTGGCAAATGGCAGGATTTTATTCTTTTTTTTATGGCTGAATACTAGTCCATTCATTATATATAAGATACACCACATCTTCGTTATCCATCCATCTGTCAAAAGACACTTAGGTTGTTTTCATGTCCTGGCTATTGTAAATAATGCTGCAATAAACATTAGAGTACAGACATCTTTTCAAGATGGTGATCTTATTTCCTTCAGGTAAATACCCAGAAATATAATTGTTGGATTGTATGGTAGTTTTATTTTTAATTTCGTGGGGGGTGGGGGGGCTCCACACTGTTTTCCAGGGTGGCTGCACCAGTTTACATTCCCACCAACAGTGCACCAGCATTCCCCTGACGCTTGTTTCTTGTCTTTGCTAACAGCCATTCTAACGGGTGTGAGGTGGTATCTCACTATGGTTTTGATTTGCATTTCCCAGGTGATGGTGAGCACCTTTTCATGTGCTGGCTGGCTATTTGTATGTCTTCTTTGGAAAAATGTCTATTCAGCTCCTCTGCCCATTTTTTAATTGGATTGTTTGGTTCTTCTCAGTTGAGTTCTAGGAGTTCTTTATATATTTTCAATATCACTCCTTTCAAATATATACTGTGCAAATATTTTCTCCCATTCCATAGGTCGCTTTCCCATTTTGTCGATGGTGTTCTTTGCTGTGCAGAAGCTTTTATGTTTGATATAGTCACACTTACTTATTTTTGCTTTTGTTGTCAAATCCAAAAAAATCACTGCCAAGACTGATGTCAAAGACCCTTATTATTTCCTTCTAGGAATTATATGGTTTTAGGTCTTATGTTCAAGTCTTTGATCTATTTTGAGTTTATTTTTGTGTATGATAAGATAATAATACAGTTTCATTCTTTTGCAGGTAGCTGTCCAATTTTCCTAACACCATTTACTAAAGAAACCATCCTTCCCCCATTGTATATTTTTGGCCCCTTGGTCATAAATTAATTGACCATATACATGTGGGTTATTTCTGGGCTCCCTACTCTGTGCCACTGATCTGTGTATCTGTGTTTATGACAATACCATACTGTTTTGATTACAACAGTTTTGTAATATAGTTTAAAATCAGGACTTTGTAGGGTTCCATATTAATATAGCTTTTAAAAATTTATGGTGAAATGTTTACAGAGTTTATCACCATGGAAAAACTATGTTTACAATAACCTAATTCCCAAACTTCAGGTTATTAAATAAACCCACCAAGAAGCAAATTTGCAAGCTGTCAAATGCTTCCAGGCTAAGAAACAAATGAGAAGATAAGAAGAGATAAATATTGTATGTATTATATGACTAATGTCAGAGTCAAACCTTGGGATGAGTACCAGAACTTTCAGCACTCTTCTACTGACTGGTGAAATATTATGAAATAGGCATAGGCATTCTTGTGCTATTTTTGCACAGACATTAAGCCACCTTAAGTGTATTTACAGTTATGAATTACAGTGACAAGGATGAGTAATTTAAATATATTAGTATCTACAGAAGCATTCAAGGAAAGGGTTAAATGACCATAACAGGCAAAATTAGACAACCTGCTCTATAAGCATCAGCCTTATACAAATCAGAAGCCAACCCTACTAAAAATTAAAACATTATCAAGATAGGGTAAATAAAATAGCATGGGATTGGCCTAGGAGCAGAATACTAAAGATCAAAAGAATAGATAAAAGAACCTATATAACAAACAAATGAACAAAAAAAAAAAGAGACAAACAAAAAACAGACTCTCGAATACAGAGAACAAATTGGTGGTTGCCAGAGGGGAGGTAGGTAGGGGGATGTGTGAAATAAAGAGGATTAAGGGCACACTTATTGTGATAAGCACTGAATAATGTATAGAATTGTTTTATCATTATATTGTACACCTGACATTAATATCACACTGTATGTTAATTTACTTCAATAACAAAAAGGGGAAAAAGGAAAAAAAACTACAGAACAATTAACTATAGCTACAGATTATGACATAGGTGAATCTTACACATTATGTTGTAAAGCAAGTTTCAAATTATTAAATTAGGTATTATAACAAAAATGATTTTGAAATAAATTATTTGGAGAAGGAAAAGAACCTATATATAGAACAGTTCATGATGAAAGCTGGCATTTCAAATCAACAGAGAATGATGAGCTATTCGGTAAATGGTACGAATCAGCTATTCGGTCTGAAGAAAAAGAACTGGATCCCTAGAATTCATTCCGTGTAATAAGTTTCAAATAGATCAAAGATTTAACCTTAAGAAAACACCAAAACCAATACTGCCATAAAGCCAGAGACGCAGACCAATGGAACAGAATAGAGTCTACAAATAAACCTGCACATATATGGTCAAATGATTTCTGACCAGGGTGCCAAGACCATTCAGTGTGGAAAAGACAAAGGGTGTCAGGAAAACTGGGTATCTACACACAAGAGAATGAAGTTGGATCCTTTGCCAGGATCCTTTGCCAACAACATATAAAAAAATGAACTCAAAAGAGATCCACGATCTAAATGTAAGATGTAATACTAAAAACCTCTTAGAAGAAAAACATATGGTGATGCTTCATGACATCGGATTTGGCAATGATTTCTTGAATATGAAACTAAAAGCACAGGAAATAAAAGAAAAAATAGACAAACTGGACCTTCATGGAAATATTTAAATTTTGTGCTTCAAAAGACACTGTCAACAAAGTAAAAAGCAACTCAGAGAATGAGAGAAAATACTCACTGATCATATAGCTGATGAGGAATTAAGATCCAGAACAAAGAACTTAAAAAAAAAAAGTTTTTAAACTGTATTTATTTATTTGGAGAGAGAGAGAGAGAAAGAGAGAGAGCTCACAAGCACGTGAGGGGAAGAGAGAAGGAGAATCAAAATCCAAAGCAGGCTCCATGCCATCAACAGAGCCTGATGTGCGGCTTGAACTCACAAACTGTGAGATCATGACCTGAGCTGAAATCAAGAGTCAGATGTTTAACCGGCTGTGCCACCCAGGCGCCCCTAAAGAGAGAACTTTTAAAACTCAAACAAGCAAATGGATTCAAAAATAGGCAAAGAACTTGAAAAAACATTTCTTTAAAGACATACAATGGTTGGGGCGCCTGGGTGGCGCAGTCGGTTAAGCGTCCGACTTCAGCCAGGTCACGATCTCGCGGTCCGTGAGTTCGAGCCCTGCGTCGGGCTCTGGGCTGATGGCTCAGAGCCTGGAGCCTGTTTCCGATTCTGTGTCTCCCTCTCTCTGTCCCTCCCCCGTTCATGCTCTGTCTCTCTCTGTCCCAAAAATAAATAAACGTTGAAAAAAAAAAATTAAAAAAAAAAAGACATACAATGGCCAATAAATACATGAAAAAATATTTGAACATCACTAATCATTATGGAAATGCAAATCAAAACTACAATGAGATACTACCTCACACCCATTAGGATAGGTACTATCAAAAAAAGTGTTGATGAGGGACGCCTGGGTGGCTCAGTTGGTTAAGCGTCCACTTCGGCTCAGGTCATGATCTCTCGGTCGGTGAGTTCGAGCCCCATGTCGGGCTCTGTGCTGACAGCTCAGAGCCTGGAGCCTGCTTCGGATTCTGTGTCTCCCTCTCTTTCTGCCCCTCCCCAGCTCATGCTCTGTCTCTGCCTCTCAATAATAAATAAACATTAAAAAAATTTTTAAATAAATAAAAGTGTTAATGAGAATATGGAGGGGGCGCTTGGGTGGCTCAGCTGGTTAAGTGTCCTCAGGTCACGACCTCGCAGCTCATGAGTTCAAGCCCCATGTTGGGCTCTGCATTGCCAGCTCAGAGCCTGGAGCCTGCTTTCAGATTCTGTGTCTCCCTCTCTCCCTGTCCCTCCCCCACTGGCACTCTGTCTCTGTCTCTCTCTCTCAAAAATAAATAAATACTAAAAAAATTTAAAAAAAGAATATGGAGAAACTGGAACCCTTGTGCATTAATTACATTGTAAAATGGTACAATTGTTGTGGAAAGTACTATGATGTTTCCTCAAAAAATTAAACACAGCATTGCCATGTGATCCAGAAATTCCACTTCTGGGTATATACTCAAAGGAATTGAAAGCAGGGTCTCCAAGAGATATTTATACATCTATGTTTATAGCAGGATAATTAAAACGTGGAAGCCACCCAAGTGTCCATCAACAGATGAATACACATAAAATAAAGTGTTATTTAGCCTTAAAATGGAAGAAAATTCTGACATATGCTACACCACTGGTGAACCTTAGAAACGTTACGCTAAGTGAAATAAGCAAAGCAAAAAGACAAATACTGTATGATTCTGCTTACATGAGGTACTTAGAGTAGCCAAAATCACAGAGACAGAAAGTAGAATGGTGGTGGCCAAGAGCTGGTGGGAGGGAAGAATGGCAACTTGTTATGTAATGGGTACACAGTTTCAGTGTTCCAAGAGATAGCATTCTGAAGATGAATGGTGGGGATGGCTGGACACCAGGATGAATGCACTCAATACCACCGAACTGTACACTTAAAAATGGTTAAGACAGTAAATTTTATGGTGTGTGTACCCTACCCAAATAGATATCTGCTTTGCAAGATGGGCTATGAAAATCAGGATAAAAATGATATAGAGGCTAATATTAATTTAACCATTTCATAAAGTTTAAAGAACAAGTCTATCTGTTCTTGTACTTAATGTGTAATAAAAGAATATTGTATGTAAAATAAGTAAAATACAGCCAAATAACTTTTAAAAATGAATGCACATTTTATAATATTGGAATAAGGAAGACTAACTAGATATAGCTCAAAAACTCAAAATTCATAAAGACACTACAATATTTTAACTAATTTCATGAGCAATATTTCTGCAAGGAACAGAAACAAGACAAAGCCAACTGGGAAAAATGTTTGTAACTACATTAATAACAAACAAGTGATTTCCTTAATATGCTATGGGCTTTTTTCAGTTTTCAGTTCACAAGGAAAAAGAGACAAACCACCCAATGGGCATCAGAGTCCACAGAAGAGGAGTCCAGAAGACACAAAGACATGAATAATTTTTAAAAATATAAATCTATGTGAGGGGCACGTAGGTGGCTCAGTTGGTTAAGCGGCCCACTCTATCTTGTCTCAGATCACAATTTCACCAGTTTGTGGCTTGTGAGTTCAAGCCCCACCCCTGCATGAAGTTCTGTGATGACAGCATTGAGCCTGCTGGGATTCTTTCTCTCCCTCTCTCTCTGCCCCTCCCCTGCTCTCTCTCTCTCTCTCTCTCTCTCTCTCACACACACACACACACACACACACACACACACACACACACATTCTCTCTCTCTCTCTCTCTCTCTCTCTCCCTCTCTCTCTCTCTCTCTAAGTAAATAAACTTTAAAAAAAGATATAAACCTATGTGAGATCTTTTAATTAGATTGGCGAAGGCTAAAAGTGATGTATTAAACAGGAGTACAAAAATAGACTCACTTAAATATAGTCCACTGATCTCTGACAAAGGAGCAAAAATAATTCAGTGGAAATAGTTTTTTCAACAAATGGTGCTAGAATAGGACATCCACATGCAAACAAGTGAATCTAAACACAGACACCTCTCATATGGATTCAGACCTAAAACTATAAAACTATGAAACAAAACAATAAAATTCCTGGAAGATAATATAGGAGAAAATTTAATTTACCTTGGGTTTGGTGATGACTTTTTAGATACAGTAACAGAAGCATGATCCATGAAAGAAAAAACTGGTAAGTCAAACTTCATTAATATTAAAAATTTCTGCTCTGCAAAAGATACTGTTAAGAGTATAAAAGATAAGCCACAGACTGGGAGAAAAGATCTGCAAAACACATTGTAAGGTCTAAGATGCAAGAGCCATCTGGGTTCCATTCCAGAAATTCTTGAAACCAAAAAGCACCACAGGAATGCAACCAGCCTATGAAAAACTATAGGATGTACACAACCCAATTTTGTTTTTTGTTTTTGTTTTTTTAAAGGGCACGACGTATCTGAATCCCAAACGTATCTGAATCCCAAATTCAAACATAGCATAAAAAAGAAATATAATGATTAGGGAAATCTGAATTAACTAGGTATTTAATAGCATCAAAGGAATGTGGGTAAGTTTAAAAAAGTGTTCCTATCTTTTATATATATAAAAAAAATATCTATAGATGAAATGACATGATTTACTTAAAAAAAATGTGGGAGGAGGTTATAGATAAAAACAAGGTAAAACTGATAATTCTAAAGTTGGGTAAAGGACACATGGGAATTAATAATATCCTAACTTTTTAATATTTTTAGGCTTTTAACATATAATTTTAAGTTTGTATAGTACAAAAAGGTTTTAGTAATATGGTCACAGGACCCCACTCGTACTCAATCAACATAATTATAAAAGCATAAAACAAAACCATCAGGAAAGATAACAGAAAAAAGAATAAATTCTCAGTCATTTATTCCTTCTGTTCCATAACCTGGCTAATGGGTACTGGTATGAGGAGCTATAGACAAAATAAAACTTCAGGCAACAGAATCAATGGAGCCTACAACCTGTAATCACCTCAACACCACCTCTTATTATTCTTACAACAATCTATGTCAAAGTTTATCAGGAAAACAAACACCCTTCACTTCAAATTGTACTCATTTACAAAAATAATCATCCCCAACTCAAACATGTAAGAGCTTCATGCCAAAAGCTATCAACTTCTGAAACCTCTGTGTCCAAACAGTTCTACCTCAACTTTTCGATTCTGTCATTGCTCATATCACTTCCTGTCTGGATATTTGCAAAACAAATTCAATCATCTTTATGACTCGCCTCTATCTGCTACCAGAGACATTGCTAATTTTTTTGCAAATTTCACTTTCACACTTTGACTATAGCTCATTACGACTCAGAAACATTCCATGGGTCTCCATTTAATGACAAAATGAAACCTAAATTTGCTTTGTTTTAAAAATCATCCATAATCTAACCTTATCTTTATATGCTCTCCATTCCCTCCAAAGCATTACTAATGCCAATCAGATTAGTTGTCTTACCATCCTACATGTACAGTAATCTCGTTCAGCTCTAGACCTTCACACTTGTGGCTGACATCCACTCTAATTTATACCCATACAAAAAATCTTAGGATGATTAGAGAAGGCATCCCTGAGCTATCTGTGGTTGAATCTCCTTATACAGGATCTCATACCATCATAAATCTTTTCATGGTTTTGCAATTTTATCTGTTTTTATATTATTTGATTCATTTCTACCATAGCCCCTCTCACCACCTCCTTAGGCTTTAGGTTCTATGCATATTCATTGCTCTCTAGTGTTTCATACCACAGCCCCTAAGACATAGTAGATACTGATTAAGTATCTGAGTAAATGGTAAATGAAGAAGTACCAGGATTTATCTTTCTTTAGTTTCAAACCATCTTGTCTATACCACACAACTAAGCACCTATTTCATTACTCATTATTGTTTTACATGCATTCAATTTTGTCTCTCCAACCACTGTAAGCTCTTCTATAGTTTCTACAGCCCCAGCAGAGGGTACACACTCAACTCAATAAATACCAATAGCCACGAAAAGCACAGAATGGAAGAGTGTCCCTCCATCATGGAAAATTTCATTATTGTTCAGGGTCCCAGTTTTCTGTCAATTACCTGTACTAATGTAGCACTATTATGCTATATATGTATGGCCGATCATGTTACAGACGGCGTGCTGCTAACCAAAATCCAGAGTCTCTTCTGCTTCCTAGGCATATAGCTGATTATATTTCCTAGCCTCCCTTGTTAAGATGAGGCCATGCAACTCAATTTTAGCTAGTGAGGTGAATGGATGCTATATGCCTATTTCTAGGTCTGGTCCAGAAAAGCCTCTCACATGTGCTTTTCCATGTCTTTTGCCTTCCAGCTGGCTAGAATGGAGATAACTTTCAGAGAGACTGAGAACATCATTCAGTTTATCATTAATTTCAAGCCTATTAAAAATATTAGCAAAATTAAATTAAAATATACGTGTCACATCACTGTTTATGAAACATTCCATGAAATCATATCAACATGGTGATCTGATATCACCAGTATCTATTATATTTTTTAAAACATAAATAAACCATTCTTAAGCAGGTGGAAATTTACATTATTCCCTTTCCTCTGTGAGTTCGTATTTAATTCCATATCCTCTAAAAACTTTATTCTAGTGTAACATTTTTATGCTTGAAATTCTTTTAAAATTCTCTGAAACAAAAAGATGTATATAAATTGAAATTTTGAAAACATTATTTCCTATTACCCTTTTTGTACAGCTCTAAGCATTAAATAATTTTGTCTGTATCAACAAGAGCCAAACTATAGAGATAGCCCAAATGTCCACTGACTGATGAATGGATAAAGAAAATGTGGTGTGTATACACACACACACACACACACACACACACACACACACACACACACAGACAGAGGAATATTACTCAGCCATCAAAAAGAATGAAATCTTGCCATTTGTAACCACATGGATGGAGCTAGAATGTATTATGCTAAGCAAAATAATCAGAGAAAAGACAAATATCATATGACTTCTCCCATATGGAATTTAAGAAGCAAAAAAGATGAACATATGGGAAGGGGATGAAGAAAGAGAAGAAAGGGAAACAAACCACCACAAGAGACTCTTGTCACAAAGAACAAACTGAGGGTTGATGGAGGGAGATGGGTGGGAAATGGGCTAGATGGGTAATGGGTATTAAGGAGGGTACTTGTTATGATGAGCACTGGGTGGGGTATGTAAGTGATAAATCACAGAATTCTACTTCTGAAACCAATGCTATTTATATATTATATATATATAATTTGGATTGAGTTAATAATTACTGTATATACTTAAAGCAACACAAATATATTATAAATTATGATTATCACAAATGAAAAAGATTTTATTGGGAGGTATCAGATGGATGACAGGATTCATTACTTCATGTATCCACGGCTGAATATTATATATTGCAAGAGTGAGAGCTCAGCACCAATTCTACTCCTATTTTGGTTATAAACACTGAAAAACATTATTTTCACATATAAGTATACATGAACAGAAGAATATTTACTATACTACTATACATTAGTATTCTGAACTTCTCTTGAATTTTATACCAAAATTTAAATTGTATTCTACCTCCAAAAATTATTCTTGATGATCTGAAAACTCACTTAGGTCCTCCTTTAATTTAGTAGAGAGAAAAAAAAACTGAAATCAATGTGAGTTACAAGCAAAATGTTTTAATAATCTTCAGTCATTTGTTTCTAGGGCTTATGTCAAAAATGTTTTTTACCGAAACCTGTCAAGGTGCACAGGTCATGATTTCACGGTTGTGGGATCAAGCCCTGCATCGGGCTCTATGCTGAGGATGGAGCCTGCTTGGCATTCTCTCTCTCCACCCCACCCCTGCTCACACTTTCTCTCTCTCAAAATAAATAAATAAACATTTTTTAAAAATGCAACTTTTTTTTTTTAAAAAGGTCCAGACAGCCATTCCAATAAAATAAGAGGTAGATTCAGAGATGACCTAGATGTTGCAACCATCAGATAAGAACTTTAAAATAACATGAAACTAGAGTCCTAGAATGAGAATAGGGTGGCTCAGTTGGTTGAGATTCCGACTCCTGATTTTAGCTCAGGTCACAATCGCACAGCGATGAGATCAAGCTCTGCACTGGGCTCCACGCTGAGCATGGAGCCTGCTTGAAATTCTCTCCCTCCCTCTCCCTCCGCCCCTCCCCTGCTTATGCATGCTCTCTCTCTAAAAAAAAATTAAAAAAATAGAATGAGAAGAGAGAAAGAATGAGGTAGAAGAAATAAATGAAGAGATAATAGCCAAACAAAAATAAAATAAAATATAATAAATCATAGATCCAAGATGGTTTAAAATCAAGATAAATGTGTATTTAAAAGAAGAAAGCAATAACAACACAGCACATATATGGATACATAATAGTCAAACCACAGAAATCCAAGTATAAAGAGAAAATCTTGAAAGCAGGTAGAGAAAATAAAGACACATATACAAAGGAAGAAAAGACAAAAATTACGGCATTACTTCTCACCAAACACTATGCACTCTAGAAGTCAATGGGGTGACATTTTTAAAGCACTGAGGGAAAACTGCCAACCTAGAATTTTTTACCCAATGAAAATATCTTTCTAACAAGTAACAGCAAAATAAGACTTTTTCAGGCAAACAAAAGCTGAGAAATCTCTCGTCAGCAGAATTTTCCTTAAAATTTTTTTTAACTTTCCTAAAAATATTAAATTTTCCTAAAGAAAGTTCTTTAGGGAGGAATTTTATACCAAACTAAGATTGGGGCCTACAGAAAGAAAGGAACTGTGTAAGATACAGTTAAAATGAAAATAAGTAAGACTTGCTTATTTTTAATTGTATTAAAAGGTAATTTTGTGTAAAGCAAAAACAAAAAATGTATTATGGAGTTCATAACCTGTAAAAGTAAAATGTTTAACAATGACAGCTTACAAAGGATAGGAAAAAAGAACTGGAAGTACTCTATTGTAAGGTTCTTATCCTACATGAAGTGACATAAATATAAAAGTAGACTGTTATTAAGTCAAAAATGTAGTATTTGTCACTAGAGCAACCAATAAGTTTTTAAAAGTTTAAACTATAATAAGCCAATAGTGGAGATAATGCAAAAAAAAAAAAAAAAAGAGTTAAAAAACAAAAGGAACAAATGAGACAAAAAGAAAATAACTAGTAAAAATCCAACCATATCAACAATTATATTAAATATAAATGGTCCCAGGGCACCTGTGTGGCTCATTCGGTTGAGTGTCCGAATTTTGATTTCGACTCATGATCTCTCTGTTCATGGGTTCAAGCCCTGCATCGGGCTCTGTGCTTTTAGCTTTGGATCTTCTGTCTCCCTCTCTCTCTGCCCCTCCCCCACTTGCTAGTGCTTATTTTCTCTCTCTCAAAAAATAAACATTAAAAAGAATTTAATATAAATGGTCTATAAATACTGATTTTTTAAAAAAAAAATTTTTTTTTTCAACGTTTATTTATTTTTGGGACAGAGAGAGACAGAGCATGAACGGGGGAGGGGCAGAGAGAGAGGGAGACACAGAATCGGAAACAGGCTCCAGGCTCTGAGCCATCAGCCCAGAGCCTGACGTGGGGCTCGAACTCACGGACCGCGAGATCGTGACCTGGCTGAAGTCGGACGCTTAACCGACTGCGCCACCCAGGCGCCCCTATAAATACTGATTTTTAAATATTGACTGTGTATCTAATCACCTTGCTAAATTTATACATTAGTTCTAACAGTTCATAGCAGATTCTTAAATTTTACATGCATATAATGGTATGTAATTTGTAACAATTTTTTACTTTCTTTTGAAACCCTATGTCATTTATTTCTTTTTCTTGCAATACTGCATTAACTCAGACCTGCAGTAGAATTGAACACGTGTTGCCCTACTAACGAATGAGGGGTCAACCAGGCAATTAGAGAAGAAATTAAAAAATATATGGAAACAAACGAAAATGAAAATACAACAATCCAAACGCTTTGGGACGCAGCGAAGGCAGTCCTGAGAGGAAAATACATTGCAATCCAGGCCTATCTCAAGAAACAAGAAAAATCCCAAATACAAAATCTAACAGCACACCTAAAGGAAATAGAAGCAGAACAGCAAAGGCAGCCTAAACCCAGCAGAAGAAGAGAAATAATAAAGATCAGAGCAGAAATGAACAATATAGAATCTAAAAAAACTGTAGAGCAGATCAACGAAACCAAGAGTTGGTTTTCCGAAAAAATAAACAAAAATGACAAACCTCTAGCCAGGCTTCTCAAAAAGAAAAGGGAGATTACCCAAACAGATAAAATCATGAATGAAAATGGAATTATTACAACCAATCCCTCAGAGATACAAACAATTATCAGGGAATACTATGAAAAATTATATGCCAACAAATTGGACAACCTGGAAGAAATGGACAAATTCCTGAACACCCACACTCTTCCAAAACTCAATCAGGAGGAAATAGAAAGCTTGAACAGATCCATAACCAGCGAAGAAATTGAATCGGTTATCAAAAATCTCCCAACAAATAAGAGTCCTGGACCAGATGGCTTCCCAGGGGAGTTCTACCAGACGTTTAAAGCAGAGATAATACCTATCCTTCTCAAGCTATTCCAAGAAATAGAAAGGGAAGGAAAACTTCCAGACTCATTCTATGAAGCCAGTATTACTTTGATTCCTAAACCAGACAGAGACCCAGTAAAAAAAGAGAACTACAGGCCAATATCCCTGATGAATATGGATGCAAAAATTCTCAATAAGATACTAGCAAATCGAATTCAACAGCATATAAAAAGAATTATTCACCATGATCAAGTGGGATTCATTCCTGGGATGCAGGGCTGGTTCAACATTCGCAAATCAATCAGCGTGATACATCACATTAACAAAAAAAAAGAGAAGAACCATATGATCCTGTCAATCGATGCAGAAAAGGCCTTTGACAAAATCCAGCACCCTTTCTTAATAAAAACCCTGGAGAAAGTCGGGATAGAAGGAACATACTTAAAGATCATAAAAGCCATTTATGAAAAGCCCACAGCTAACATCATCCTCAACGGGGAAAAACTGAGAGCTTTTTCCCTGAGATCAGGAACACGACAGGGATGCCCACTCTCACCGTTGTTGTTTAACATAGTGCTGGAAGTTCTAGCATCAGCAATCAGACAACAAAAGGAAATCAAAGGCATCAAAATTGGCAAAGATGAAGTCAAGCTTTCGCTTTTTGCAGATGACATGATACTACACATGGAAAATCCGACAGACTCCACCAAAAGTCTGCTAGAACTGATACATGAATTCAGCAAAGTTGCAGGATACAAAATCAATGTACAGAAATCAGTTGCATTCTTATACACTAACAATGAAGCAACAGAAAGACAAATAAAGAAACTGATCCCATTCACAATTGCACCAAGAAGCATAAAATACCTAGGAATAAATCTAACCAAAGATGTAAAAGATCTGTATGCTGAAAACTATAGAAAGCTTATGAAGGTAATTGAAGAAGATATAAAGAAATGGAAAGACATTCCCTGCTCATGGATTGGAAGAATATTGTCAAAATGTCAATACTACCCAAAGCTATCTACACATTCAATGCAATCCCAATCAAAATTGCACCAGCATTCTTCTCGAAACTAGAACAAGCAATCCTAAAATTCATATGGAACCACAAAAGGCCCTGAATAGCCAAAGTAATTTTGAAGAAGACCAAAGCAGGAGGCATCACAATCCCAGACTTTAGCCTCTACTACAAAGCTGTCATCATCAAGACAGCATGGTATTGGCACAAAAACAGACACATAGACCAATGGAATAGAATAGAAACCCCAGAACTAGACCCACAAACGTATGGCCAACTCATCTTTGACAAAGCAGGAAAGAACATCCAATGGAAAAAAGACAGTCTCTTTAACAAATGGTGCTGGGAGAACTGGACAGCAACATGCAGAAGGTTGAAACTAGACCACTTTCTCACACCATTTACAAAAATAAACTCAAAATGGATAAAGGACCTAAATGTGAGACAGGAAACCATCAGAACCTTAGAGGAGAAAGCAGGAAAAGACCTCTCTGACCTCAGCCATAGCAATCTCTTACTCGACACATCCCCAAAGGCAAGGGAATTAAAAGCAAAAGTGAATTACTGGGAACTTATGAAGACAAAAAGCTTCTGCACAGCAAAGGAAACAACCAACAAAACTAAAAGGCAACCAACGGAATGGGAAAAGATATTTGCAAATGACATATCGGACAAAGGGCTAGTATCCAAAATCTATAAAGAGCTCACCAAACTCCACACCCGAAAAACAAATAACCCAGTAAAGAAATGGGCAGAAAACATGAAAAGACACTTCTCTAAAGAAGACATCCGGATGGCCAACAGGCACATGAAAAGATGTTCAACGTCGCTCCTTATCAGGGAAATACAAATCAAAACCACACTCAGGTATCACCTCACGCCAGTCAGAGTGGCCAAAATGAACAAATCAGGAGACTATAGATGCTGGAGAGGATGTGGAGAAGTGGGAACCCTCTTGCACTGTTGGTGGGAATGCAAATTGGTGCAGCTGCTCTGGAAAGCAGTGTGGAGGTTCCTCAGAAAATTAAAAATAGACCTACCCTATGACCCAGCGATAGCACTGCTAGGAATTTATCCAAGGGATACAGGAGTACTGATGCATAGGGGCACTTGTACCCCAATGTTTATAGCAGCACTCTCAACAATAGCCAAATTATGGAAAGAGCCTAAATGTCTATCAACTGATGAATGGATAAAGAAATTGTGGTTTATATACACAATGGAGTACTACGTGGCAATGAGAAAAAATGAAATATGGCCTTTTGTAGCAACGTGGATGGAACTGGAGAGTGTGATGCTAAGTGAAATAAGCCATACAGAGAAAGACAGATACCAGATGGTTTCACTCTTATGTGGATCCTGAGAAACTTAACAGAAACCCATGGGGGAGGGGGAAGGAAAAAAAAAAAAAAAAGAGGTTAGAGTGGGAGAGAGCCAAAGCATAAGAGACTGTTAAAAACTGAGAACAAACTGAGGGTTGATGGGGGGTGGGAGGGAGGGGAGGGTGGGTGATGGGTATTGAGGAGGGCACCTTTTGGGATGAGCACTGGGTGTTGTATGGAAACCAATTTGACAATAAATTTCATATATTAAATAAAAAAAAAAAGAACACGTGTTGGAAGTGGATATCCTTGTTCAACACTGCACCATAACATGAAGTCTGATGTATTTCCCCCTTTTCAAATTATGAAAGTATCCTTCTATTTTTATTGTTTCAAGTATTTTTAACCAAAATGGAGGCTGGCTACCATCAGCATTTTTCCACATGTATTGAGATGTATTGTATATATTCATAAAATTATTCTTTTTTCTTATTAATTGTTGTGAATTCAATGGATAGATTTTTGAATGTTAAACCACACTGCATTTTTATTATTTTTTTTTAATTTTTTTTTTCAACGTTTATTTATTTTTAGGACAGAGAGAGACAGAGCATGAACGGGGGAGGGGCAGAGAGAGAGGGAGACACAGAATCGGAAACAGGCTCCAGGCTCTGAGCCATCAGCCCAGAGCCCGACGCGGGGCTCGAACTCCCGGACCGCGAGATCGTGACCTGGTTGAAGTCGGACGCTTAACCGACTGCGCCACCCAGGCGCCCCCACACTGCATTTTTAAAAATGTTTTTACTTCTTTTTGAGGGAGAGAGAGCACACATGCATGCTAGCAGGGGACGGGGGCAGGAGAGGGAGAGGCAAAGGGAGAGAGGGAAAGAGAGAGAGAAGGAGAGGGAGAGGGAGAGGGAGAGAGAGGGAGAGAGAGGGAGAGAGAGAGAGAGAATATCCTAAGCAGGCTCCATACTGTCAGTGCAAAGCCTGATGTGGGGCTCAAACTCACAAACCACAAGATCATAACCTGAGCCGAAATCAAGAGACGGACACTCAACTGACTCAGCCACCTAGGCGCCCCATAAATCATACTGCATTTCTAAAATAAATCCAAATATTCCATGAAAAAAAATATTACTTAAGGTAAGAATAAGATTACAGGACAAAACACACATTAAATGTCAGAAAGTAGAGAACAGCTTTGCTAAAATCTAAAGCAAGAAGAAAGTAAACCATGCAGAATCACATTTGCATTGGTATAGTGGTTATTTACATGTCTAATAAATACTTTGTAGAGAACTGAGGATTACTTTACAAAATAAATATAATGGAAGAAATACGTCCTATAATAATAGACAACTATAGTATCAAGTAAATTGAGAAAATATTAAGACTTGCCTGACTTCCCATAACAAACCTGGTTACATTAGTGTCAAAGATGGAGAAGAAAGTGAGAACAGTTTTCAGATAGTAATGAGAGGAAGGAAGAAAACATGTAGTCCGACCCCTCCACTGCAGGATCAGTGGCCTAATGGCTGAAGGAGGAAAAAATGGCCATCATTTAAGAGATCTGCTGGGGAAGCAGTCTTGTAGGGGAGAGCTGGGTATCTGTTAGAACAAGATAAAAAGAACATTCAGCGAAGAGATTGAAGATTTAGGGGATTATTTTGATACGAACTCCAGAGAGGGCACAATGGAAGTAGTTCAAGAGTTGGGGATAAGTGAGAACAAGGACAGAAGATACTGACAACCTTAAGGAGATTAGATGTGGGAGATAAAAGGTGATGTAGGAGTCTGGGCCTTTGGATGGTACCCAATGTAAATCGGGATAAATAATGAGAGAAGTCCTGGCTATTCAAGGCAGATGGTGGTAAGATTGTTGAGTGTTGGCAGGTAGGGAAAGGTGGATACTTGGGAGTTTCCTTTTGACCACTTTTGACCAATGGGGGCAAAGCTTTACTTTTCAGTCTTTTTCTTAATTGACTTTCTTGGTATTTAAAATTATAGCCCAAGAGCATTCTTGAAGTCATCTCTCTTTCCAGTATTTTTATTTTTGGTTTTTGTTTTTGTTTTGTTTTTTTTTTTTTGGTTTCTCCTACTACCTCTTATCATTCCTTCTCTTTCATTGACTCCTTTTCTTTTAATAACTCTTAATATTTCTGTGGTTCAGTCCTGCTTTCTTCTATCTGTACACACAACCTCATGCTCCCTGGTTGATTTCATCTATATGCATAGTTTTAGTCACTGCCTATATTCAGCTTCCTAAAGGACATTTTACTTTAGCTATCAATGAGTACTTCAATGACAAACACCTGCAAGAACTAAACAACATCTCTTTGACCAAACCAATTATTCTCTCTATATTTCCTTTCTAGTTTAAGAGGATAATGGAATTTTTTCTATTATCTCAAAATTTGGGTGAAGTGAGGTCAAGGCTAAGAACTACAAATGATAAATCCTCACACTCTAAAAAGGAAGACAAAGGCATCCATGGCAGACTTACTGAGAGACAGCATCACTATCATCCATCTCCTGCCTGTTGAAAATGAAACCAAACAGACTTCAAGCTGTATTATAAAGCTGTAATCAAGACAGTATGGTACCAGCACAAGAAGAGACACTCAGATCAATGGAACAGAACAGAGAACCCAGAAATGGACCCACAAACGTATGGCCAACTAATCCTTGACAGAGCAGGAAAGAATATCCAATGGAATAAAGACTCTCTTCAAATGGTGCTGGGAAAGCTGGACCTTTCAGCTGGACTAGCTATGGGAAAGCTGCATAGCGACATGCAGAAAAATGAACCTGGACCTCTTTCTTACACCGTACACAAAAATAAACTCAAAATGGATGAAAGACCTAAATGTAAGGCAGGAAGCCATCAAAATCCTCTAGGAGAAAGCAAGCAAATACCTCTTTGACCTTGGCCTCAGCTACTTCTTACTCAACACATCTCCAGAGGCAAGGGAAACAAAAGCAAAAATGAACCACTGGGACCTCATCAAAACAAAAAGCTTCTGCACAGTGAAGGAAATAATCAGCAAAACTAAAAGGCAACCGACAGAATGGGAGAAGGTATTTGCAAATGACATATCAGATAAAGGGTTAGTATCCAAAATCTACAAAGAACTTACCACACTCAACACCCAAAAAACAATCCAGTGAAGAAACGGGCCAAAGACATGAACAGACACTTCTCCAAAGCAGATATCCAGATGGCCAACCGACACATGAAAAAATGCTCAACATTACTCATCATCAGAGAAATACAAATCAGGGGCGCCTGGGTGGTTCAGTCGGTTAAGCGTCCGACTTCGGCTTAGGTCATGATCTCAGGGTCTGTGAGTTCGAGCCCCGCGTCAGGCTCTGTGCTGACAGCTCGAAGCCTGAAGCCTGTTTCAGATTCTGTGTCTCCCTCTCTCTCTCTGACCCTTCCCCATTCATGATCTGTCTCTCTCTGTCTCAAAAATAAATAAACGTTAAAAAAAAAAAAGAAATACAAATCAAAACCACAATGAGATACCACTTTACACCTGTCAGAATGGCTAACATGAACAACTCAGGCAACAACAGATGTTGGCGAGGATGCAGAGAAAGAGGACCTCTTTTGCACTGCTGGTGGGAATGCAAACTGGTGCAACCACTCTGGAAAACAGTATGGAGGTTCCTCACAAAACTAAAAAATAGAACTACCCTACAAGCTAGCAACTGCACTAGTAGGTATCCAAGGGATACAGGTATGCTGTTTCGAAGGGGCACATGCACCCCAATGTTTATAGCAGCACTATCAACAATAGCTGAAATATGGAAAGAACCCAAATGTCCCATCGATGGATGAATGGATAAAAAAGATGCGGTATATATATATACAATGGAGTACTACTCGGCAATCAAAAAGAATAAAATTTTGCCGTTTGCAACTACATGGATGGAACTGGAGGGTATTATGCTAAGTGAAATTAGTCAGCGAAAGACAAATATCATATGACTTCGCTTATATCAGAACTTTAAGATACAAAACAGATGAACAGAAGGGAAGGGAAGCAAAAATAATATAAAAACAGGGAGGGAGACAAAACAGAAGAGACTCTTAAATATGGAGAACAAAGAGAGGGTTACTGTGGGGGGCGGTGGGCTAAATGGGTAAGGGGCATTAAGGAATCTACTATTGAAATCATTGTTGCACCTATACGCTAACTAACTTGGATGTAAATTTAAAAACAAATAAATAAATGAAATTGAAAAAACAAAAAGAAAAGAAGAGGAAATGAAACCAAACAGATTAGAAATAGAAGTAGGGGCACCTGGGTGGCTCAGATGGTTAAGCATCCGACTTCAACTCAGGTCATTATCTCACAGTTCATGAGTTCAAGCCCTGTGTCAAGCTCTGTGCTGACACTTGGAGCCTAGAGCCTGCTTCAAATTCTGTGTCTCCCTCTCTCTCTCTGCCCCTCAACCGTCTGCACTCACTCTCTCTCTCTCTCTCTCAAAAATTAAAAAAAAAAAAAAGAAGTGAATTTATAAATGTAGAGAAGACTATACCTCCATAAGAACAAAGGCAGGGGTTCTCCAAGAAAACCTCTGGGATGGACTAAGTAATAACTAGAAGAAGGAAAAACCTGACATCTCAATTTTGGCTAGCAACACACTATAATAAACTTTTTGGTAGTGATAAGAATGCTTATCTTGGTCTAGCCACCAGAAATGGATGCAGGAAGAGATTTCTTGGGAGAACCTGACACATACCTGCAGGAGTTTAGGACATATGTGAACACAGAAACTGGTCCCAGCCTAGAGAATTCTGAATGCAAGAGGCTAGATGGAACCGTCAAAATTGTAGAGCAAGGAAAAGGAGGACAGTAGTTAGTCAAGCTGTACTTCTACCAGTGGGTTCTTCAATAGGTTTCCCATTAGGCAAACAGATGCTGCAGAAGGGCTAAAGCGTCTTAATGGGCCAAAGACACGTGCCTCTGCTACACTGTGCTGCACGTGCCTGGTACACTGCAGTACCAGGTCGTAGGGCAGACTACAGGAGGTAAGAGACAGCCAGGAGAAACTGCCAAAGATAGCCTGAGTGTGTACCACACTCTCAACAAAGAAGTGGGCAATGGGGACATATCCATGGGGATCTTCAAAAACTTTCCTAAATGCACAACTGTAAATGTCCACACTTGGACACCTGCTACACTGGCAGCTACATTACAACAGTCCTGGTCACAGAAGTCTTTGTCATTTCTCTTCTAATCTTCCTTCCAATCAGAAGCCAAAAGCAAAAACGGGGAGGAGGTAGAAAAGTGAAGGAAACAGAGCACACTCCCCTTCTTGACTATATGGTCCCTGAGTCATGATTGGGTCTGAATTCAGGGGAGAAGCTTTCAAACTAGATTTAAGTCTTTGACTAGACTTTTCATACTTGTGAATTTAATCACCAAAATAAGGCTTGTTCTTATAGTTAAAAATAATCTCTTGTCAAGATGTAGGGAAGGAAGATCCAAGATGGCATAGCTTAAGTCAAGGATGAGAGAAAAATAAAGCTAGTTCCTATCTGTATGCAAATCAGATATAGCCCATATACCAGACTTACCAGTCCACAGTGCCACCATCTACTCTGTTAATCAAGTCAGGAACCTAGGAGTCATCCTAGATTCTCCCCCTCCCTAAGACCCTGACATCCAATATTATGTCTTAAACCTCTTTTAACACATCTCTTCTTCCCAAGCCCCTTAGCTGCTAGTCTAGCTCAAACCTAAAGTACTGGAATAATCTAACTTAGTGATTTTCTACCCTGGCCCATACTTATGAATCTTAAAATATTAAAACTAAATTCAAACTAATACCTCGGCTCCATTTATGGGGATCCTCATTTATGGAGTCAGGTAGGACCCAGCCATAAGTTTTTTCAAGGGGTCTCCAGGGTGTTTCAAAAGTTCATACATGGTTGAGAATCACTAACCTAACTGGTCTCTCTTCCAGACTGTCTTTCATAATGCCACAAGAATCATCTTTTTAAAAATGCAAATCTTAGAGCATCTGGCTGGTTCAGTTGGTTCAGTGTCTGACTCTTGATCATCTCAATCACAGGATTGAGCCCTGAGTCAGGCTCTGTGCTAAGCATGGAGCCTGCTTGAGATTCTTTCTCTTTCTCTCCCTCTGCCCCTCTCCCTCACTTGTGTGCTGCTCTCTCTCTCCCTCTCTAAAAAAAATTAAAAAGAAAAAACATGCAAATCTCATATTAACCTTAAGTAGTCGTTTTCAATCTAGGGTACCCATTAGAATCACTTAGAGAGCTTTTAAAAATCCTGATACCAGGCCAAACTCTAGACCAATTAAAACAGTCTCTAGGAATACAAACCAGGTATTCCCAGGTGATCCCAATATACAGACAAGGAAACCACTGCTCTAGAAGCAATGGGAAGCCACAGAAAGTCTTTTAGAACAATAAAATGCAAACTCCCCTGCAGATAATAAAACCTTCTCTCTAACCTTCGTACCCTCACCACTCACACTACCAGAGCAATATAGTTCCCTCAAAGGGCCACACTTTTCCCCTTTTGTGTAAAGTATTACCTCAATCGAGAAATTACCTCAAAGCAAGTATTACCTCCACTGCTCACCCACAGCTAAGACCCAAACCACCTTTAAGGTTAAGATCTTTCAAGAACAGCCTTTGTATACAGTGTCCCCAACACACAGCTGAGCTCATCAACCCACCTGTAACTGTCTTGATTCTGTAGGGCAATTCTTAATGTTTACATCTAACTTCCCTGTTGAACTGCTTGAAGTGAAAAACGTGTCTTATTCATGCTTTTATCCCCAGTGCCTATCACTAGGCATAGCACATAGTAAGCACTCAAATATCTACTGCATTCATTCCATTTAAGTAAATAATTATTTTCTATTATCATGCAGGTAGAATCCCATTATTAATAAAGTGAAAGAGACATCATATTTATATATTATATTCAAGTCTCATTATAACAGAAACCAACAGCTATACTTCTAAAAAATGTGAAACAAATATTTAATGTTTGTTCTATTTATGAATAGTAGTAAATAATGAAAAAGGCCATAAAAAGGGCAGTAAGTTTCCAGAATCACAAAGGTGACATCTCACAGAATAATGATGGTTAGCTTTACACCTGAAATGTCCTTAAAATATACCTTTTCAAAATGTTATGCTGGTATAATGACATCTGCGTGTTTTAGGAAGTGAACTAAGAGTAAAATGACAAGTACTTAGCTACCTTAAAATAAAAACAGATCATGAAAAGCTTTCAAATGCTTTGAATGAACTATACTTAAATCTAAAAACTCTGAGAATCTGGTGACCAGCATTTGATGGCAATTTCTAGTACTCTGGGTAATCTGTTACCCAGCAAAAACTCAGGTCTCCACAAAACCCAGGACAGTTTAAGCAGAAAACAGAGTATTTTATCAAAATAACAATAAAGTTACATTCAACATTTTATATTCATATAGTCACTACATATGTGACTTCCCAAAGATAATAATTTTGCACAAATATTAACTTGAGAACTATACACATTATGTACCTCATTCAAAAGATTTTTGTTGTACCCGCATTGATATGGGCCATGGAAATTATCTTAGCATGCAAAAAGATTACTAAGTTACTATGTGTTTAGAATAAGTTCTTTTTTCTTGATTACTAAATTAATCTAGTATTCGATGAAAGCCTATTACTTGTTTGGGAATATGTTAAAATTGAAGTATCTAAAGTGACTAGTAAGAACATAAAGGCATTAACCACAACACTTGAGCATTTGTGGCTAATTTTTTTTTTTTTACCTTATTTGGCGATTTCAAAGGTGAGATGGCTATTTTATTTGGTGTCTGTGTTGTAGAATTTAAAGTTGATCCAATAACACCACTTTCAGATATTGTTATGGTCTTTGATGGAGTCCCGGGAGTAGACTGTGAAAGAACCCTACCTGCAAATGAGAGGCAGCACATCAGTTTGACTTTTTTCAATAATGATATAAAATGTATGTGATGATGATCTACACCCACAAAGACTGTAGTCTGTATGTTCACTATTTCATATGTATCCAGGTAGGAACTTAAACACTCAAGTGAGGCCCTAATGAACTAAGGTGAAACTAGTCAGAAGGAAACAAAACAATGCTTCTTAGTAACACTTAGTATCTTAATACCACTTTATGTAAAGTCCATGAAAACACTTCTCACTGTTCTCATCAATCCTGTTAAGTTATATTTATCAGAAAATAGGCTCAGGACAACTGTGCAACATTCCCTGTGTAACACAGTTCCTGAAAGTCAGGCCTTGAATCCAAGTCTCAAAACTTAATCTCTGTACTATACTACAGCTGTTTTACTCTGAACTTAAATCATTCAGGATACAATTTCAACCCACATCTATAAAACAGACATTGGACTAACCTGAAGACTATCTGATTTAATACTATCTGATTTTAGACTGCCAAAAGGAAAACAAAAAGTTCTTCTCGGACAGATTCCAACAGGAGTACAGGAATACTGTGAACCCTTCTGGACACTACCCTTCAGGAAAAACACAGAAAACTGTAGGGTGTCTGGATGGGTTAGGAAATTGGGAATCATCTCACCATGAACTGAAATACTAGGAATTTTTATCCTAGTCAAGAAAGGAATACAAAGACATGACACATCTCCAAATTCTTGAAAGACTGTGTGACAGTCATTAGTGCTAGTCACCAAGTATTCTGGTTCTCTCTCATTCTGGGCACATGGTAGAACTGTGTACTCCCTGCACCCCCCGCCCCCACCCCATTCCTGGTGATTAGGTTAGGGTCACATGACAAGTTCTAACCGATGAACTATGAGTAGAGGTATTGCATTTCTGGGCCAGAACATTTCTGCCAAGGCAAGACCTTCCAAAGCTCTACTTTTCCTCTGCCACATCTGAGATGTCGGTTCCTCTGTCAGCTTGAGTCCTTGTGAGACTGTAAGAAGAGCCCCCTTTCTAATCCACAATGGATATGTGATCTTATCAAGTATGAATAAAAAGTGAAAAAAATTTTTTAAACTTCTGAGATTTAGAGATTTTTATTATGGCAGGAAAGCCAAGATTATCCCGACTCATCTCTAGGCTGTCAAGTTGAAGGATTAGAGCCACTCTCTATCACATCAGATGCATAGCACAAATGCACAGAAACAGAAGTTTCAGTTCAGCACTAGGAAAGAACTTCTAACAAAAATTTCCACTTGAAAAGACTGTTTCACCACAAGTGAGTTTTTAGTCACTGAAGGTATTCCAAGCAGACGCTGTATAATCAAATTCACTGGCTGAAAAGGGAATTCAAGCACCCAAAGAAGAGAAAAGGTAGATAACTACATTATCTCTAAAATTCCTTCTTAGATGCTATGATTTAACTTATAAATATATCTGGAGATGAAAGAGAGAGGGAGAGAGGGGAGAGAAAGAGAAAAAAGAAAGGACTTTCTCTTTAGACAAAAATAAAAAACTAGCACTTAAGAGCTTCCGGATTATTTTTTTCTGACACAGTATACAGTTTCTTTTTTAAAATCAAGTTGATCTGACATTTATGAATGTTTAAAATATTTTCAATTTAGGGGCGCCTGGGTGGCGCAGTCGGTTAAGCGTCCGACTTCAGCCAGGTCACGATCTCGCGGTCCGGGAGTTCGAGCCCCGCGTCGGGCTCTGGGCTGATGGCTCAGAGCCTGGAGCCTGTTTCCAATTCTGTGTCTCCCTCTCTCTCTGCCCCTCCCCCGTTCATGCTCTGTCTCTCTCTGTCCCAAAAATAAATAAACGTTGAAAAAAAAAAATTTAGAAAAAAATATTTTCAATTTATTTGTAGTACACACTTACATTTAATTTCATTGAAATAGTCATTAACAAATTTCAGTTGAGAGTTGATTTTTTTTAACCTGAATAACATAACTAAGTAAGTCAATTCTATATAAACTAAATGAATCTGCATCAAATATTTTTAGACCACCCTAAAGTGCTAAACCTGCCTGAAGTAAAATGATTGCCTGTTCTAGTTTCTAAAACTAGTTATCTGTGGGATAAACCTGAAGCCCAAAAAATGATTATATTAAGAAAATAAATTATCGGAGCACCTGGGTGGCTCAGTCGGTCAAGCATCTGACTCGGTTTCGGCTCAGGTCATGATCTCGTGGTTCATGGGATGAATCCCCACATTCGGCTCTGCACTAACAGTGAAGAGCCTGCTTGAGATTCTCTATCTCTGCTCTTCCCCCAACCCCCCTCAAAATAAACAAACATTAAAAAAAAAAGAAAAGAAATGACCAATAAAGACACAGTTTTATAAAATGCTCATCACTTATGGTTATTACTATAACTTCTTATTTGTTTGGCATTACATAAATTCAGAAAAAAGTGTCAGAAAAAGTTAATGCAGAAAATCCTCAATTCCTGAAAATAGCTGATCCAGAAAAGGCCACTTAAAGTGAATTCATTTAAGACAGGGACAAAAATTTCACTACAAATAAGAAAACTAAGAGTAAATCTTTCAGTTTTCTTTTCCTTTTCCTTTTTTTTTTTTTTTTTGCTTATATTTAACAAAACTCGAGTTTATAATTAAAACTACAGTAACTCTTAGGATGAACTGTTAAGTCTAGGGGAAAGAGGATTCTTCTGAAAATTAGTGTGACAGCACAATGACAGATGCAGTTTGAATGGGCACAACTTGATCATACTGAAGGTCATCTCTGCCAGGCCAAAATATTTCAGGATTTCATCAATTTTCCCAAGAACCCTCTATACTGTTAAAATTCAAGTTACTCTTAAAAAAATTTTTTTTTGAGAGAGAGCATGAGTGAGTGAGGGCAGACTGAGAGGGAGAGAGAGAATCCCACGAGGTGCAGACAGAGAGAGAGGGAGGGAGACACAGTGTGGAGCCTGAGGGGGGGGGGTGTTGAGCTCACGAACCATGAGATCATGACCTGAGCCAAAGTCGGATGCTTAACTGACTGAGCCACCCAGGCGCCCCTCAAGTTATTCTTTTTGAGGGGCTTGCTTGTTTTTCATCCAGATAGCATCCCTCCTGATTATCTAATCTCCAAATCCCTATTTATCCTTAGCTCCACAGACAGATTCAACAAGTATGCAAATTCTACAACCTCCCCTTGAAATCAATTTGCAAGGTATTTACACTCCACTGTCAGGTGTTCTCCAAGAATCAAGAAACATACTCCAAAAGATAGGGGATGGGGGACAGGCAGGGAGCTGGCTTATCTAAGCAAGGACTAATTCTTAAGAGATTAATTTATTAGTGAATATTTTCACATTGATAAAGCTTGCTCCACTGTAGAAACCTTGTACCTCGGGAGCTCTGATAACAAGGACCTCTGTATCTCATTAAACTGTCTCCAAAGCCTTCTGAAGTGTGTGGAATCAACATTTTATAGAAGAGGAATCGATAATTATTTACCCAAGATCACAGACAAAATCTATACAAGAGCTATGACTAAAACCCAAGTTTCCCAATAGCTCCTTCCACACCACCACATTGCTTCCATGATATACATATTCATTCAAAATACATATTCACTGAACCACATCTATGTGCCAGAAACTGTGCCAAGTCTGGAAAGAGAGATAAACAAGGTAAAAGAACTATCGTTAATGTGGCACATACACACAATGGAATATTATTCAGCCTAAAAAAAAATTCTTACATGCTACGACACAGATGAACTAGGAGGACATTGTGCTGAGTGCAATAAGCCAATTATGAAAGGACACATACTGTGTGATTCCACTTATATGAGATATGTAGAGTAGTCAAATTGATAAGAGACAAAAAGTTTCTGTTAGGAGTTGGGAGGGAGGGAAGAATGGGGAGTTATTGTTTAATAATGATTCTGTTTTGCAAAATGAAAGAAGTTCTGAAGATGGATGGTGGTGACGGTGGTACAGCAGTGTAAATATACTTAATGCCACTGAATAGTCCACTTAAAAATGATTAAAATGTTATGTATGTTATGCCACAATTTATGTATGTATTTTTATCAAAAATTTTTAAATATAAATTAATTTTTAAGAGAGTTTTGTTTTGTTGAGAGAGAAAGAGACAGAGAGAGGCTCAACCAACTGAGCCTCCCCAGTGCCCCAATATAAATTAATTTTTAAAAATTACATGACAAACAAAACAAAGCCAAAAAATTACCACTAAGAAAAATTATAAATGTAGTAGGGGAAACAGACAAGAAACCCAAGTATTATAACACAGTGTGACTAATGGAAATATTAAAAACCAGTATGAAATGTAATAGAAGTCTAATTAAAGTTAAGAATTTGGTAGGTATAATTAAGTTCTAAGGGAATACATAGGAGATGATCAGGGGAAGAGTATGGCAAACAAAGGCATCGTAAGTAAAAAGGAATGCCAAGATCCTAAATCCCGAGAGAACATGGTCTATTTGGTAATTTCTTAAAATAAGTTAAATTAGGTGAAAATGAAAAAGGTATGTATTCGATCATAAATGCCTTTAATGTTAAAAAAGCACTGGCATCTAAATTCAAATCTGACAGACTGAAGCCAAGAAACTGATAAGAAATGAATATGGCCAAGAAAATCTGAAGCAAGGGTGTGACAAGATCAGATCTGCATTTTTAAAAAAATCACTTACACACAAACTTAAGTTTATCTTGACTGTAAGACAGAAAAAGATTTCCATCTTCAATGAGAAGCCCAAAAGTCGTTAAAAAACAATCTAAATGTACTTTGAAAAGTCAATAGCTACAATATAAAGATTACAGAACCTCCTTGTGATAAGAGAATTCAACAGGAGAGGTACTTCAGTGTTTTAAAATTTAGTTCCTAAGAATTTAAAAGGCTATATAATGGAACTAGTTGACAGTGGAAATTCTCTCTCCAAACTGAACTTAATGCCGATGATTCTAATGAAATTCAATAGAAGTCTATCTATGCCTTTTGCTAGGGCCAAGAAGTCTGCCCGTAATTAAAAGGTGAAACTATGATTAATGTGCAAACACATTATATAAATGACCCAAAGACCCAGCAATGATATCATTATAGTCAAACGTCAAAGGTGAAATCTTGGCATTGACCAAATGTTCACTCAGGCACATGTACAAACACCACAATTGTTTAGCGTATAATTTTCCCACACAATTAAAAAATGTAAGGGACTCTCTCAAGCTCAGAAATAGTAAAAAACACTGCACTGAGAAATTCCTCTTGGTTAACCCCCTCCACCAAAAACTCCCAAAAACTTCCCAGGGGAATGTTGGGGTCCCTTTTTCATTGATACATCCAAAGCCTTCCTTACTTTCAGCCAACTGAAGCCCACTTCTGGAACCAGATCCAAATCCAAACGCTTTCCAATCTTCCCTCTGGGGCCATACTTGTCCCCATGACAGCCCTCAAGACAGCAGCCTCCTATAACATCACAAATCTCTGCTGAGGGCCAAAAGAGAAAAATACATTCACCCAACAATACTGCCCTCAAACTACAATCTTTCCATGCCTCCTCTCACTTGCTAAAACGAGAAGCCTCCCTAAACACAATGCAAAGCTTCAGGAAAATGACAGATCACTGCCACTGACTCCAGAGTTGCCTGTTGTTACACTGTCTATAAATTTATCAAAAATGGTGGACAGTGGTTTTCATATATATCCTCTCCCACCTACCCCTCACGGTTAGTTAACATTTAAAGTACCTTCCTCAAGAATACACATTCTAGGAATGTAGGTAATTAGCATTTGAAAGTATCTAGTCAAAGTTTACCATCCTGAGGTGCTTCCATAAGCCCTTAAAACACAATGGAAATTAGAAATGAGCTCCTAAGTGGTGAAAACGTTCATGTTAGTACAGCTCTGAATTAAAGACCAGTCACCATGGCTGTATGTTTCTAGAAAGATCACACTGCTTGCCAGGCAGAGTAAGAAGAGTGCTGGACTTAAGCCATTATAGAAGGAGAAAGGGAAAGGAATATCAATGGTGTTGCAACGAAGTGATAATTATGGGTCTTGGACTCCATATTGACTGAGGAAGAATCTGAGGACAGGAAGTGAGTGATTCTTGAGAATGATTAACAGATCAGAGATCTCAAAGTCAAAGAACTGCCAGAATGGGAATACAATGGCAGATAAACTAATAAAGAAAATGAAATACTCAAAGTCAAGATTTGAGGTGTTACAGTAATTGGTGATGACAAATTATTAAAGTATATAATAAAGAGCATTCGGCCACACTGAAGAATTTGCTGGTAAATATAGCTACAATTTTGTTATCACATAAGTAATTACTATCATTGTGACCATTTTCTGTTCATAGAAAACTGCATATAAAGCATTTTGAAACCAAAAACAAACAGAAACCATGAAATAGTATACTCTCACGTGTATTAATTTAAATCTATTAAACTTAGCTACGTGTGCTCTAGAGACAAACTGCCTGGGTTCAAATCCCAGTTCGGCCATTTACTGGCTGAGTGCCTCCATTTCTACACTGGTAAAATGGGGCTGTTATTAGTACCTACCTTCCAGGATTGCCCAAGGGCTATATAAGTGACTACATGTAAAGGGCTAAGAATAGTGCGAGACCTGTGGTAAACACTAGATGAATGTTAGCTAGTATTACTGAAGGTTAAGACTTTGCTACTTTCATGGTAAAATTCTACCAAAAACTAAGGAGACTAAAGTAATGGACTGATTTTGAGATAAGGCATTTGCTCAGAGCACACATTTAAATAAGTGTAAGAAATAACATTTCTTATTAACTAGTTTGGTTTATAATAACTCTACTTGTTGCACTAAAACATTTCAAGATGGCAGAACAGCCTTTCTTAAACCTAAAAGGAAGGTAAATATATAGCTTAATAAACTATAAAGAAATATAACCTGCAATGACTGGTGGTGATACTTGAGTTGTCTGTCCTGTAACTGCTTTACTATTAATTGGTTTTGCAAAGATCAGCTTCGTGATTACTGGACCAGAGGTTGGTGTTCGAGGCTTCTTAGCAATCTGAAATATATAAATAACTATGAAGGCCATTTGTTTCTGTAAAACACCTATTCAGTCAAAATTAAACAGAAGATTGATATACAGAAGTACATATGAAACCAGCTCATTTAACAGAATATATCTAAATATTAATGTTAAAAACATCTAAAATGCAGCCATTCATCAAAATACTAATATGATCCCATCCTTAAGCCAATATATAGCAATACCTTTACATTTTATTGTAAATCCTTACTTTAGTCTGTAGGATAATATGCATATGATGAAAACGAAAAGAGTATTTAAAAATAATTTTAATGCTTAATAATGCTTACTTAATAATAAACAATAATAAAACATGACAGCAATATTCTTTCTCAAAGTAACAAATTATTCAGTAATAAAAAGATAGAGTCAGTTAAGAAAGCATAGTGCAAATGATGAAGCCACCTGTAAATGCAATTACATTGGCCCCTGGAAGCAAAATATGAATACACATTAAAGACAGGTTATGATTAGATCCTCAGCTTTAGATCTATATATTAGAGCAGATAAACAAACAACTGAGTAAGTTAATATCCTAGGATACAAAGAGACAAGTTTGGCAAAACAGACTATTCTGAAGACAAACCCTCTAGAAATACCATTTGCTAAAATACTGTTTATTAGACTATCAATTCTTTGAAGGTAGGGTCTATATTTATTCATTCCTGATCTTAAATTATATTGGCATCCTGTTCACCTGAACTAAAATTCTCCACAAGTCAAAGAGGGTAGAGTTATCAATGTTTTAATATTGAAATTATCAATGTATGCAAAGATATAGCTTCTTCTAAAAGTTAAAAGCAGAAATTTAGTTGTGATAGGGGAGACATTAAATATTTTGTCAGATATGAAAACTAAGGCCCTGAAATTGCTATTATTGGAAATAAAGACTTAAAATGAATAAACACGAGGGGCACCTGGGTGGCTCAGTCGGTTAAGCATCCGACTTCGGCTCAGGGCATGATCTCACGGTCCGTGAGTTCGAGCCCCGCGTCAGGCTCTGTGCTGACAGCTCAGAGCCTGGAGCCTGTTTTGGATTCTGTGTCTCCCTCTCTCTCTGACCCTCCCCCGTTCATGCTCTGTCTCTCTCTGTCTCAAAAATAAATAAAAACATTACAAAAAAATTTTAAATGAATAAACACGACCAATTTGAATAACATAAGCATACCAGAAGCTGCAATGGATCACAGACCTAGAAAAATATCAGCGTTGTGCTCAATTATAAACTAAATAATACATTACCTTATACTTAGAATATATTACTTTCTTACACTCAGAACATGTTACTGACAAAAAAATATATAAATGAAATACAAATCATTTTTTAAAAAAACAAAACAAGGAGATCCATTACTGTATAAAAAAATACCCGGCTTGGGGGCGCCTGGTGGCTCAATTGGTTAAGCATCTGACTTCAGCTCAGGTCATGATCTCACAGTTCATGAGTTCAAGCCCTGCATCGGGCTCTGTGCTGACAGCTCAGCTAGGAGCATGGAGCCTGCTTCGGATTGTGTGTGTGTCTCCCTCTGCCCCTTCCCTGCTCACGTTCTGTCTCTCTCTCTCTCAAAAATAAATAAACATTAAAAATTAAAAAAAAAAAATACCCAGCTTGCAAAACTGATATATCCAAATAAATGTATAACCATTGATGCAATTTGGGAGACATAAAGGGGATATATTTCCCAAATGTATTTACAGGCCTAAATTCTAAAATAAGTCAGAATATGTCATCTATTGACTTATTAATAATCTCTAAAGATAAAAGTATTGATGTTCTTAGAAACCCATGTCTTATAATAAACATTCTTTTAGGAGCTTAGAGTATTTCTCCATTTTTAACTGATTTTCACAATCATATGACTATATGAATACTTACCAATCAGGAAAAAATGTAAACAATACAACCAAAGGCACATTAATTATTCAAATGAATAATTCCAATTTGCCCCTGTGGCTACATTTCTTTAGTGGCTCATTGTTGAAAATAACAGTTTATAGTTCCTTCAAGGAACTATAATAATTTGTATTATAAATTCTAAACTACTCTAGAACAAAATTATTAAGTAAAACAAAACATAAAGTATCACTTTTAATAAATTTATCTAATCAACAAAGACAAAAATGAATCAAAAAAGGAAATTTACAAATATAGCCCAATATATAATCAAATAACACATGCAGGTAATAATTGGCATTGTATTATATAGACTCAGCAACTAATAAGGAGCTATACTGTTCCAAACTCTTAGTTATTAATTACTCTTACACACTACACACAAGAAACATGGGAAAGTGTTTATATATCTGTAATTAAGTGTAACTATACCTCTTTGTTACTGCCTCTGGCCTCAACTGTCACCTCTTTCCTTCATTTTTCAAGATGGGTCTCCTTCTTCCACCCTTACCTGCTGTCCATACCCTAACAGTTTCAATACTCTGATTAAACTTAAGACAACGCTGAGGATTGTCTAGGAAAAAAACCAGAGAATCATATACACCGTGTAATACTAAACCACATATTCTGGTGCCTAAAGAGGAAACATAGATGTGTAGCTTCTTATTTGTGTTTTTTTTTTTCTAGGCTTTAGAGCTTTGTAGCTTTTTACTTTTGAATTGGAAAGATCTGATTTGCCTAAAAATAACTGGACAAGTGGAACAATATTCTAATTGGGGTTTCTTCTGTTTTTGTTATTTTTTTAAAATAGAAGTTCTTTTTTTAATAAACAGAATCAGGTTTTATAAAATTAACAATAAATGCTTTCACTGTAAGTACTTAGGGGACTGTAGTAGAAACCTTGTAGATACAAGTAAACTGGTCATGAAACAGCATGCATACATTGCTCTAATAAATGAAAAAAAAAATGACATTCTGATTTTCATTATCAGTTTATTGTGAATGTGGTTATGATCCACATCTCCAAAGCCAGATAAACTCTGGTAAACTAATAAAAACAAGTTTCAAAACTGATTTTAAAAAGACAAGATACTTGACAACAAGATGCTTGATGGTATTAGTATATCTCATTCAAGAGATTCTCATCAAAAGAAGTAAAAGGAAGTCAGAGATAAGTGACAGATGATAATGAACAAGAAAGAAAAGGGCACTAAATATTTAATAGTGGCAGGAGGAACATGGGCAAATTACAAGGTTTGAGAAATCATACAAAGTGCTTAAATAAAAAACCCAAGAAAAATAAGCTTCTAGTTATTTTGCCAACATAATAACCAAAACATTATTTCTAATATCAGCAGAGTGTGGATAGTTTCTCAAATCTTCCTACTGCTTTATATACCTGCATGAGTTCTCTAACTCACACCTCCTTTTTTCTGGAAGATGAACCTTTCAAACAGGGAATGCATTTGTGTTTCCTGATATTAAGTGGATCATTTTATTTTAAGAGTAGTGGTGACCTCAAAAGGCCTATTTGAGCTTAAAAAACTGGGAACCATTGAATGTATGCTCTGTTAACCTTCTATCTTAGGATCCTGTTCATACTAACAATAGGAACCATTCTGAAGGATCCTTGAAGTTTTGAGAACTACATCAGTACTATCTTTTACTATGTATTTCATCATGATCAAATAGCCATCTTCCAGCTAAAGCAAAAAACTCAAGAGAAGTAACCGATCCAAAGTTCCACAGGTGATAGGGTAGCACAGAGGTCACTCAAATCCAGCTGGTCCAATTCTAAAGCCAATATGTTACCTTCCATCATGTGACACTGCCTCTTCCACACTGTAAACACGAGTGATGGCAATGGACAGTAAACAAAGAGGCGGCACACGCTGGCTAGTATGTACTATTGCTGGCTCCAAGGGTTTCTCAGAGCAGCAAGTTTTCCTAGACTTTGGCCATCTGTTAACTGAAAAAAATTATGTCTGAATGATTTTTTGACAGCCTAGCAGCAACTCTGGTATCTTTATACCAGCAGAGCATACGTGCAATCAAACTACTACTGAGAATAAAATGCATTTAAAAATGAGGAAAAAGCTATAAATACACTAAATTAGAAATTTAACAAAAATTAAGTTTGCTCTAAGTCCTCTAGCAAACATTTTCAAAGCATTAGACATATCAAATTTTACAAAAAAAAGAAACCCACAAAATTACTAAAAGCAACATTCAAAAGAATTCAATAACAACTATGCATTTAATTACCCTACAAACACAACTAAGAATCAATTTAATTTTTAACATGCAATTGAATTAATAAGCCCCCTTCTTCTTTTTTTTTTTTTTTTTTTTTTTTTTTTTTTTTTTTACCTGTACTGTTTTTAACTGTTGGGTCTGTAACACAGAGGGCTGAGTTGTTGTATTAATCAGTTGACTTCCTGGGGTCAATGCTGAGACACCAATGACAGGTTTCACCTCTGGCCTCCCTCCAATGGTAACTACTTTAATTTGCTGCGGTGGTAACTTAGCATCTCCTGACTGGGCCTGAGTTGTAACTTTCTGAGCCTGGGGTAGTTGGCTATGGGGTAGTGCTAAAACAATTGGTGAACCAGACTTGCCCAAAGTTGTTAAAATTAACTTCTGTCCATCTGGTTTAAGGGTCTGATTGCCAAGTTTAAGATCTGATGTCTGTGATACTTTGTTTAAAATAATCTGATTGGCTGATATAGTCACAGGAGTCTGAGCACCAAGTTTTTGAAGGCCACTTGGAAAAGCTGGTTTCACTGTGGTATTAGAATCTGCTTTAGTAATTGTGGTATTCACTGCAACTTGGTTAGTGTGGTTACTGTACACTGTGATTGGTTCCGTGGAAATGGGCGTGGCTGTAGAGTCACCAGTAGAATTTATGTTGACAATTTCTTCCAGTTCTGTCTCCATGGGAATTGGGGATGAAACAATAACAGCCTCAATACTATCATCATCCACTAAAGTTATACCAGTGTCCATTATCTCCTCTGGAAGCAAACTATTCACCTCAGCTGGCACCACCTCCATGATCGTTCTCCAGCTAGAAAGTTGATCAGGCGCTGCAATAAAGTTGAAAATGAATAAATTACTAGTTTTCAAAACAGATTTAAGAAAAAAAATTATTTAAAAAAATGCAAGTGACAAAATCATTATTTATTACTGATGTATAATTGAGCGACAAACTTGAAACTACTGACAAACTTGAAAACTGCTGATTCACACAAAGAAAGATTAAAATGTAAACAAATATTGGAAAATATCTTCAAATCTCTAGGGAGCTAGGTCCTAAAATGAGGGTAGTTTGCCATCTATAAAAATCCATTAAATACTCAAAATAATGTTAAAGGAGTTCCAGAGTAATCCATCTCAGCAAGTGCAGATTAAATGACTTATTTGGCTCAAGTCTGATCAATTAACTTCATACCAAAAACAACTTTATTTGGAAAAAAGATTCTCAAATCCTCCTTGGCCATTTAAAATGTCAAAAAAGAAAGCATTTAAAAGGTGTAAAAACCAGTCTCATTACAAAAAAAGTGGTAATAATAATAAAGCAGATTACGAACAAATCAGAACTATGATGCTTTTATTTATTACTTTTAATGTTTTTTAATGTTTATTTTTGAGAGACAGATGCGCGCAGAAGGGCAGAGAGAAAAGGGGACAGAGATCTAAAGCAGGCTCTGCGCTGACAGCAGTGAGCCCGTCAGCCCGATGTGGGGCTTGAACTCATGAACCATGAGATAATGACCTGAACTAAAGTCGGACACTCAACCGAGTCACCCAGGCACCCCGGAATTGTGATGCTTTTAGCCAAAGGTTATGTAGAACTTCCAATAAAGAAGTCAGTACCCTTATCTAAACATTACATCATGATCATGACTGACTAAATAGTAATGTTGCTTGCCCATACAACATTAAAGATCCACAGAAACCTAATCAGCATTCTTTCTCCCATTTTTTAAAATACAAAAATACAATACCCATTCTGAGATTAACAGACATGAGCAACAAATTATAATTAGCACTGACAGATACTAATAGGGCCAAAATTAATCATTATTGAGTGTTTGCCAATGATAGCACAATTTATCCTCACAACCATTCTGAGACAGTATCATTACCACTCCCACATTACAGATGAAGAAACTTAGATTATAAAATCTGTCCCAGGTCACATAACTAGTAAATGATAGAGCCCAGACTCAAACTCAGGATATGTTTTATGATACCAAAGTTCATAATTTTAATCACAAAATTACATTGCCTTAAACTTTTACCACTGATATTTTTTAAATGAAGAAAAAAACAAGTCTACTCCTTTACAGTCAATCCCCTACCCCAAACATCCCATCCTACACAACCACTACTCTATCTCTATAGATTAGTTTTGACTTTTGCCCATTCTAGGATTTCACATAAATGGAATCATACATTATGTACTTGTGACATAAAGGAACCACGCAATACGACTGAAATTTGTCTTCATTCCTTCACTTACTACAAGTTCTGTTCCTTTTTATTGTTGAGTAATATTCTATCATATGAATCTACCACAATTTGTTTATCCATTCACCTGTGAATGGACATCTGTAGTGTTTCCAGTTTGGGATTCTTATAAATAACACTGCTAGTTTGTTATGGATATATATTTTCATATTTTTTGAATAAAGACAAAGAAGTAGACTTGCTGGGTCATAAGGTAAATTTATTTTTAACTTTCCATGAAACTGCCAAACTATTTCCCAACTTGGCTGTACCACTGTATACACCCACCAGCAATGTGCAAGAGTTCCAGCAGCTCCACATCCTCGCTAACAACTGGAATTATCAGTCTTTTTAATTTTAGCCATTCCAATGGGTGTGAAGTGATATCTCATTGTGGTTTTCACTTGCAATGCCCAAATGACTAATAACAATGAGCATCTTTTTATTTTTTTTTTTTTTATTTTTTTTTAATTTTTTTCAAAGTTTATTTATCTTTGGGACAGAGAGAGACAGAGCATGAACGGGGGAGGAGCAGAGAGAGGGAGACACAGAATCGGAAACAGGCCCCAGGCTCTGAGCCATCAGCCCAGAGCCCGACGCGGGGCTCGAACTCACGGACCGCGAGATCACGACCTGGCTGAAGTCGGACGCCCAACCGACTGCGCCACCCAGGCGCCCCAATGAGCATCTTTTTATATATGCAGTGTATTGTGCATCTTCTTTTTTTTTTAATTTTTTTTAACGTTTTTATTTATTTTTGAGACAGAGAGAGACAGAGCATGAATGGGGGAGGGGCAGAGAGAGAAGGAGACACAGAATCGGAAGCGGGCTCCAGGCTCTGAGCCATCAGCCCAGAGCCCGACGCGGGGCTCGAACCCACAGACCGTGAGATCGTGACCTGAGCTGAAGTTGGATGCTTAACTGACTGAGCCACCCAGGTGCCCCTTGTGCATCTTCTTTTGAAAAGTGCCTGTTAAAATCTTTTGCCTTTAAAAAAATATACTGGCTTTTTTTGTCTTTTTTTTTTTTTTAATTTTTTTTAACGTTTGATTTATTTTTGAGACAGGGAGAGACAGAGCATGAACAGGGGAGGGTCAGAGAGAGAGGGAGACACAGAATCTGAAACAGGCTCCAGGCTCTGAGCTGTCAGCACAGAGCCTGACATGGGGCTCAAACTCACGGGCCGCGAGGTCGTGACCTGAGCCGAAGTCGGCCGCTCAACCGACTGAGCCACCCAGGCGCCCCGCTTTTTTTGTCTTCTTATTGAGTTGGATAAGCTCTTTATATATACTATAAAATCATCAGTCACAATAACTTGTAGCTCAAAGGAATGACTAGCATTTTGAGACTTCAAAGTACTAACATTTCTCTACATGCAGCTCTTTCTGATCAGGAGAATCCCCTCAGATATTTATGGGAACTTAAAGTAGACATGTAAAAACATCAACACCAATTATGTCTTTAGCAATGGGAGTCACAATAGTACGTAACAACAAAGGGCCCAACCCATCATGTCACATTAGCTTCCCTTACCTACTGCAAACGGTGCCCAAGCCCCATCAGTTGCATCTGCACACTCTATTCCCCACAGAATAAGGCAGGATGATGACTTGAGTGCCAGTATCCAACAGAGCCATGAAGTTTTGACTCCCTGCTCTGAATCTCCACCAGTATATTTAGACATGTGGGTATGGCCTTTGGTCCCCGCTTAAGGACAGGGAGATCTTTGCCCAATCTCTATTCATCCCTCTCCTTAAAGCACCTGAAGTCAAGGTGTAGGAGGAGGGAGAAGTCAAGTCACAGAAGGAGATATGGTTTGGCAATGAATTTACTTTCAGTTTCAAGTACCCACAGTTCCAACTCAACTAAACAAACTTCTAATTCACCCAAAATTCTATATCCTCTGACACCAATATCTCAGCTTTCGGGATCCTTAACTCAGTGACTACAGCCACACTGCCTTTCAGCTGGGGCTATGGAGTTGAGTGTACAACAATCAAAGCACCATTTGGGCTCTCCGTTCAGACCCTAACTATCCATTAAGAGACAGAACACTGCAATACTTCCCCTGCCCCTGCCACCCTTGCCCACCACTTGGGTGACAGCATTCACTACTAGATGCCAGAATCTTTTCATATCCCCTAACCTAGTGGACATGGCTCTCATCCTTCCTCTTTCATAAAGCTATGTCTCTGCCAGCACTCCATTTTCATGGCCCAAACTGCCAAGACCTGTGAGCAATCTGAGATTTCAGACCCTCTTTGTAAGCTAACTAAGTTTCCTGTTACCATTTCACAGATACTGGCAGACCACACAGTAGTCCTAGGTAGAGACACAGGACTTACTACAGTATAGTAGGAACATGAGAGAATCATGTTTGTATCACAACTAAGAACCCTGAGCTCAGAGAATCTGATTCATTTGTAATGGGCTGAAGCACACCTGCCCTTTTGTCCACAAGAAGATATTATCTTTATTATACTGCACAATAAGCAAATCTGCCCTTGGCTACAGCACGAGTCACTATTTCTATCATTCAAGGCTGTTTGCTATACAAACAACCTAGAAATGATCATTTAAAAGGGCAGTTGCTGCCTCAGTTGCAGAGGTGCAGGAATGCAAAGAGCAATGGAAAACTGTCTCCCAACAGTATATCTCTCTACTTACTTATCTTAGTAATGTTTTATATTTCAAATGCACATGTCTTGCACATAAATTCATCCCTAAGCATTTCATGTTATTTGATGGATTGCAATTGTTTTTTCCATTTTCAAATTGTTGCTAGTATATACAACGATTTTTTTTTCATATTGTTCATGTAGCCTACAACCCAGGTAAACTCACTTATTAACTTTAGTTTTTTGATGTAGATTCTTTAAGATTTTCTACAAACACAATCCATGCTGTTTGAGAATAATGTCTGTATTTCTTCCTTTCCAGTTAGTGTGTCTTTTATCTCGTTTCCTTGCCTTACTACACTGAGTAGGACCGCCAGTAAAATGTTTAATAAAAGTGGTAAGAGCAGACATCTTTGCCTTATTACCAATCTCATTTGTTAGATGTGGGTTTTTCACAAATTCCCTTTATCAGGTTCAGGAAGCATATTTATATTCCAGTTTTTGGAGTTTGGTTGGTTTCTTTTTTTTTCCCCAATCATAAATGGATATTTCTGTCATATGCTTTTTCTGCAAATATTGAGATAATCACACAGCTTTTCTCTTTTAGCCTTGAATTATATTGCCTTTTTAATTATTAAGCCAATTTTGCATTCCCGAAATAAGCCCTATACTCAGTCATGATGTATTATACTTTGTATATATCCCTGAATTCTATTCCCTAATATTTTGTCTGCATTCATGAGGGACACTGGTGTGTAGTTCTTTTTCTTAGAGTGGCTGTCGGGGATAATGCTAGCCTAATAAAATGTGTTGGGGCATATTCTTTCCTCTTCAATTTTCAGGAAAAGTCAGCATAGAATTGTTACCATTTCTTCCTGAACTGTTTGTTAGAACTCAACAGTGAGTCCATCTAGACATAAATCTTTCTTGTTTTTTAAGTATAAATTCAATTTCTTTGGTAATTATAGGGTTATTCAGGTTACTCAGTGACCTTTGATATTTGGTAGTTTGTATCCTTCAAGGAATTTATTTCTTCTAGGTTGTCAAATTTGTTAGCATTAAATTATACATAATATTCTTTCATCTTAATGTCTGTAGAAATGTCAACTCTTCATTCCTCATTTTGGTAATTTCTGTGTTTTTTTCTTTCTTTCTTTTTTTCCTTAATTAGTCTGGCTGAAGATGTATCAATTTTATTGATCTTTTCAAAGAACCATTTTGGCTTCACTGACTTTCTCAATTCTTTGTCCATTTATTATTTAATTGACTGTTACCTTTATCTCCTTCCTTCTACTTGCTTTATGTTTAATTTGTTCTTTTAGAAGCTTAAGATGGAAGCATAGATCAGGGTTCAGTAAAATATAGTCCACAGACCAAATCAGGCCCATAGTCTGTTTACTGCTCTCCAGCTAAGAATGGTTTTTGTATTTTTAAATAGCTGGGGGGAAAAGTATATATAAATTATATAAAACAGATTTACATGGCCTCCAAAGCCTAAAATATTTCCTATCTGGCTCTTCCCAGAAAAAAGTATGTCTAAAATTCTTAGTTTCATGGATTAAACCTTTCTTCTTTCCTAAAATAAACACTTAATATTAAAAATTTGCCCTAAACCTCTAGCTGCATTCAGTATGTTTTTATTATTACTAGCTTCAAATATTTTCTAATATTCCTTGAGATTTTATCTTTGAACCATGGAAAAATAAAAACATGCTATTTAACTCCCAAATATTTGAGGATTTTCTATCTTATTAGTGATTTCTAATTTACTATTTATTGCCAAAGAATGTGATACTCTTTCCATTATTTCAAATTAGAGACTTATTTTATGGCTCAGTATATGGTCTATCTTAGTGAACACTGCATGTGCACCTGAAAAGAACATGTATTCTACAGTTGCTGAAGGCAGTGTTCTACAAATGTCAATTATATCAAGTTGGCTGATAGTGTTGTTCATATCTTCTATTTTGTCACTTTTTCTTCTTCTATCAATTAATGAGAAAGACTGTTAAAATCCCTAGATATGATTGTGGATTTTTCTTTTTCTCCTTGTCTGTGCATCTTTGCTTCATATATTTTGAAGCTTGTTATTCAGAATGTCTTTTTATTTGTCCTGTTAAAAAAGACTAGGAATTACAGGATTGGAGTCTCCCTTGAACTAGGAGTAAAGTTCAAACTTCTAACAAGAAAAGGTCTGCTTAACTTGGCCAGTCTCTATGCAGTACAGGGCCTTGCAGAATTCTGGAGCCAGCACACCTCAAAGCCACTGAGCAGACTATGATAAATGCTTTATAGTTAGACATCTATATCTGTTTCAATCAGGGTCACATGCAAGGCATGGTGGCCTGTGCTAAAAGAAACTCTGAAAAGGAGCTGCGGGCATGGCAGGAAAGGGTTTGGCCATGTAGCTACATGAATCATCACTCTAATTTTATCCCTTAGGAATGGAAGATATGTACTAGCACATGCAACCTCATCACCACTGTGTTGAGGACCACTCCAAGAAAAGAGAGGGTTTTCACAAGCCAAGAGGACTGAGGAGCTTTGCTTCACCTCATCTGTACAAAGGGTTACACGTCAAGGTAGAGTAGGAAAGAAGACAGAACATACAATGTATTCCTCATGCCTCCAATATTTTTTTTGCTCATAAAACAAAGTTCTAAAAGCAAGGTACAATTCTGGAAGCCATACATTGAGTTTTTCCTTCTCACAGTTGAACATGGTTGAATGGTTTAAGTCTAATGAGAGTTAAAAATTCACTGATTTCAGAAAACCTAATGATTTCTAATATGTCCAATTATATTACATTTTAAGTTCTACCTAAAAAAGCACCCTCACTCTCATCTCCACTGTCCTAGGCACTCTGTCACATTACCCTGGTATTTCGATCATAGCATTTACCACTAGAAAGTATCTGTTTATAGTCTGATTCTTCCTCCCCTACTTCTTTAGAATGCAAGCTTCATGAGGACTGGGACTTGTCTGTCTTCATCACTGGATCCCATATCTCCAATGCCTAGAACAGAGCTGCCACATAATAACTTCTCAATACAAATTTGAACAATAAATCATTTAATCATGGAGAAGAGGTATCATCTAAAATTCTAGCATTATTTACATTGGGGTCTGAAAGATAACTTTGGTTTGTCTATTTGAGTAAGACAGGTTTATACAATGCTCTAAGACTTCACAACACTTCAAATAAAATAACAAGTTCACAAGGCACAAACTGAGAAATTCCTTTTCAAATAAGTTTTTAAATACTCAGAATTAACTTTTAACTAATACCCTCTGCAATTATATTCATCTTAAAATTGATAAGGTTCTCTTAATTTTTAACCATTTTAAAATTGTTATCAGTCATTTAATTAACAAATACTTATTGCTTCCCAACTTTGTAAGGGCATTATGGATAATTAACCAAAGATCTTGCCCTGACAAAGCTTAGAAATCAATAGTATGGCATGATCACATCGCTTCTCGGCCTTTTGGCTAAGATCAAGTGTAGAATGGCATGATCACAGTTGTACTCTAGGAGGATTAACTTCATCTCAGTATTTTAGTGGACTGGAGGCAGAGAGACCAGTTAGAAGGCTATTACAGTAATTAGTTTGAGACAGAGATTTACGGAGGGTTTGACTTAGGATAGTGAATGATTACAATAAATAAATATAAAATAAAAAATAACGTAAGACAGAAATGGCAAATGCTCTATGCTTTTACATCTTTTAAGAGTTTCTCACGGAAGGGAACCTGGGTGGGTGGCTCAGTTGGTTGAACATCTGACTTTTGATTTCAGCTCAGGTCATCATCCCAGGGTTTTGGAATTGAGCCCTGTGTCAAGCTCAGTGCTAAGCATGGAGACTGCTTCGGATTCTCCCTCTCTCTCTCTCTCTTTCTGTCCCTCCCCTCCACTCATGCACTCTAATAAAAAGTTTCTCATGGAATATTATCAGTGCTGAAACACTGTTACTTTCTTAATTATAGGTGAAGGACAACCTGGGTGAACAAATGTTTTCATCCTTGCATATAACATTATGAAGTGGTGACCTATCGTCATATTACAGGTGAATAATTTGTCAGATTAGACAAAAATATCTGAGTAATAAGAGCTATACTTTTGTACCTAAATCTTACCACCAGCACTAACTGGTTAACTATAACATCTGGATTTTAGCCCGGATTTCTAAAATCAAACACTGACAGCTCAAAAAACGAAGTACATAACTACATTTCTCAAACTAAACTGGGAGGACTAGACTATTCCTGAGGAATATTTGAAAAGTCTGTATTTTCATTTTGATAATATGTGTTAAATAGTGTACTCTGGATCATCTGAATAACCACCTCATACTCACAATCAATGGTACTAGAATTAGGGTGGTCTAAAAAAAAAATGCACAGAAGGGTCTTACAAGGTAAATGATATATTTATGCTAAGTAAAAGCCAAACCATCTGTGATTTAAGGAGGAAAGCTTTACAGCATTCAAACAGAGAAAAGTGGTATATCACAGGATATACAGTATATAGAAAACTGCACACCTTGCCAAGGTGGGCAATAGTATATTCACTATGCAAAGAAAGAGTTTGTTTCAGCAAAACATCATCCAGGGACGCCTGGGTGGCTCAGTCAGTTAAGTGACTGACTTTGGCTCAGGTCATGATCTCATGGCTTGTGAGTTCGAGCCCTGCGTCAGGCTCTGTGCTGACAGCTCAGAGCCTGGAGCCTGCTTCAGATTCTGTGTCTCCTCCTCTCTCTGCACCTCCCCTGCTCGTGCGTGCTCTGTCTCTCAAAAAATAAATGTTAAAAAAAAAAAAATCATCCATTACCCTAAATTTAATGTTTTACTGGCTTTGTAGTTTTGTTTCTATTTCATTTATAAATCTACTTGCATTTTACACTTACTAAAAGCAATAAACATAAAGAATTTATGCTTATATACATCTAAAAATTAAATATTTTAATAAAACTATTTAGGCCAATACTAAGGACCTATACACTTTCTTCCCTTTAAAGAAGAACTATATATACGTATATTATTCATGCTTAAGACTAACATGGTGGATAAAACATGGGGATTCAAATCAGAAAGATTCATTTCCGAATGTTGGCTCTCCTAGTTGTTTAACACGTAACCCCAAGCAGTAATCTCTCTAAGCCTCCATTTACTTGCAGGGTTACTATGATTTAGATGGAGCAAGAGGAAAAGAATTTTCATTTGAGTTAATAATGTACCACATTCGATATTCTACCAAACAGTAAGGCTTAAGATCTTATCATCTTTGATGTCTCTTCATACAACTATTAATCTGTAATATACATGCATATTATACCTTTATTATGTCTCCTTCCCACTGCAACCAAGAATTGCTAAATCTTTGAAGTTTGGAACCTACTATGGTATCTTTACCTCCATCTCCTTTAACCTACAACACATTCTACAGAAAAGTTACAGAACGTATCTCTCTCAAGTGCATCTCTGAGGCTGTCACTGTCCTATTTAAAAATGTTCTGTAACTGTCAGCGTGCCTGGCTGGCTCATTTGGAGGAGCATATGACTCTTGATCTGAGGGTCATGAGTTCAAGACCCACATGGGGTATAGAGATTACTTAAATAAAACTTTTAAAAAATTAAATTTTCTGTAACTCTCAAGGTCTTCTGCATTAAAGCTCTACCTAATCCATCCTTCCAACTTTATCTCCCATGGATTCCTAAACTGAAAGTTTCCTGAGACGATGATACTGAGGTATCCTCTATTCCTAGCACAGTATATGACATATAAAAGATATCCAATAGTAACACTTGAAAGAAGCAATGAAAATCTATAATGCTCCTCTTCCCCCCCAAAAAAGACACTAGGCTATCTCCAGTAGCATAACTCTTCATCTCTTTCTAGCATACTTCTAACTAGTAATAGACAAATTGTTCTAACTGTAACAAGGTGAAAACCGGCCTTTAAAGACAAAGAATCAAAAAAGACAATGGTCCTCTGTGATTAAAAGAAAAGCCAATGAAAAAGCATTTTAATCTCCCTCTTTATTTTAATTACTTTTTAAATTCTGAGTTTTGCTACTAACTTAGCAGCTGACATGTACCAAATAATTGCAACATAAAAGCTGTAAGAAAAAAACAGAACCAAATCCCGACTGGATAATACAAGAACATCAAATGATTAACAAAAAAATTCATTCACTAAAGCTTCTGAGTACCTCCACAGTTATTTCCTCTAAAATTTTTTTGGTCCCTTATTCTTCTAATGAGTGAAAGCCAAATAATTGGCTAGGCTACATACACACATGCACACAAAATATTTCTCCTCTGAACGAAACACATGATGTATGATATTGTATGTCATTCTATGACATCATCTCTTTGTAGGACACTTGGATAAGGAAAATTACTGCTAATCATAAACACTACCAGTGGGCATTTCTTAAATACTCACTTCTCTGTTCAGGCTCATATATTCAACATCACTGAACCCAACCTTCCACTACAAAAGCTGGGAAAACTAGAGGGCCCAAATTAATGTATAAAAATTTGATTCAAATGTAACTTTTCAGTAACACTACTGGTGTATGGAAGCAGAAACACTCCTGAGGGATCTGTAGCACAATCTAAAACATACCTGGATCTTTAGGTAACCAAACAAAATTAAACTTTGGCTATCATAAAGTCAATCACTCCAATGCTCCAGCTCTTTAAACAAAGAGCTAACAAGTCCAGTATTCAGAAAAAAGCAGAGGTCTCTATTCATCTCTACCAACTTAATGTCCAGCCATCACAACTTCCTTAACAACAAAGGTAAAACTTGTGAGTCAAAATAGAACTCCCACAGCTGTATTTCCCTTGGATTATAAAATCTACATATTGCAAAATATTCCATAACTTTAGTCTCCAAATTCATGAAATGGAGGGGGGAGCAGGGAAAAACACGGATATAAAATATGACTGACAGTATCTCAATTGTTATTTGCCAAACGGCAGGGGCAAAGGGGTCACTCTATGGATGACAGAGCCATAAAAGAAAAAGACAACATTTTTAATTGTAACAAAACTGGTCCATATGTTTAAAAAATGTGAGCATCCACACCCCAACAAGTTACAGACTACGATCTAAGACACAGAGCTTAAATGCAGAATAAAATGCCTATGCTCTGCCTCCCTAAAGAAACATAGACCCCTATAAAACTGAACATCACCATAACAACACCCGCCACAGTGGATGTTTTAAATATTAAGTAAGGAAATCATGATAAGTGCTAGTGGTTCCTCTAGGCCTCAGCAGCAGCCTTAGGTATAAGAGCAAACTCGAGCCCTCTTAACACTCATAGAATAATGTTGATGTCATTACGAGGCTACTGATTCTTTGCACTCTGGACTAGTCATTCCTTGATCCACAACGCAATTCCTCCCTTAACCACCACCCCCCTAAATAATAGAGATCTCAGTGCAGAGAAGCCCTCGGATACCCCCTTCCCCTCTACCTCCAGCGGCTGCCGCTTTCTCCTCCCTCCGGCTCCGAGGTGGGGGCTCCAGAAGGTCCCGGGCAATTCCGAGCCCGGGCGGTGCTTGTTTTGCCTGTGCACGGTAGCTCCGGCCAGCAGCTTCCTTTCCCAGTCTGCCCGAACTCGAGCGCTACAGGGGACCCGGGGGCCGAGGAGGGAGCCCGGGTGGCGACGCCGCCGCCGCCGCCGCCTCTGGTATGTCAGGGGCCGGGATTGTATTTCGAAAGATCCGCCATTTTCACCTCGTCATCACCATCACAGCTCAGCAGCTTCCCCGACAGCCCGAGCCCGGGCCGCCGCCGCCGCCGCCGCCGCCAGTAACCTCCCCCTTCCTCCTCCTCCCCTCCTCAGCCCTCCCCTCCGGAGAGGCGCACACCCACATATCCGGGGAAACCTCCCGCCCGCCCCGCCAACCTTCAAATGCACAGGGAGATACAAGCGCTCACACAGCCCACGCCGAGACCTTTCACCCCACAGCGAAAAATGGTGCTTCTGCGGGCCCGGCAGCTACGCGAAAGGAAGTCGCTCTACCTGCTGAGTCCCAAGTCCGGCATATTTTTGTTTTGAAGAGCAAAAGCCACACGGAAGGCGGCATAAGGACAATAAAGAATCCAAACACTTTCATTTTCAGTAAAGCAACTTGAGACAGATGAAGCAATGCGTTTTATTCACTGTGCTCATTTCAGATACTAAAAACATGATGAAGACCTTTAATGTCATTCACCGACTGACTGACGTTTTCCTCCACTTCAGCACTACTTTGACAGAGCGATCCATTTCCATATGCATGTCTTATCTCCCCGTCACATCTGTAAATTACAGGCACTGATCCTCCTGCTGATAATGTGGTCAAGACGACTAATTTTAAAAATAAAGTTTCAACTATTTCTCTCTTCACTTAATTTCATCTCATCATTTCTGTCCGTGAACATTGACTTCCAATTTGTCATTGGTTTAAGGCGTCAAAGCCCAAGTAGGTTTAAAATATATCGATCCTAATCATGAATGAACAATTTCTAAAATACAGGAAACACACCTCTAAACAAAAATTATTTGCCAAATATTAAGATCTAAGTCACTAAATTAAAAAAAAATCTGCTGCAGATATATTTGTTCAATACAGAGAAAATAAACAGCTTACTTTAGAACAAGACCCCAGAGTTACCCATCTTTCCCACCAGCTACTCTCATTATGCGGATTAATAACTAAAAAAGAACGTAAGCAGTTTTTAATCATCCTAGAAATAACACAAAACCATAAGCTGCAAGGCTTGTGACACAATTAAAAAGCAAAAACAAAAAACTAAATTGGTTACCTTTTTTATTATCAGAAAGATTTGCTAATCGCCCATTCAAAAGCTGAATTCTAAACCCACTACTGAACTACAGTATATACTCTGAAAGATCTACCTGAAATGAGCAAACTGAATTTCAAGGTTGAGAACAGGGTCAGTCTACTGTCTTCTTTAAAAGTTAGTCTAAGTAAGGTGGAAGTTGAAAAAACCATTTCATTTCCTTACCTTTCTTGAATGACAACTCCATATAAAAGCCAGTAGATTCAGGCTTTAAACTAGTGCTATCTACCACCCAGCCCAATCGCTCTTTACCTATGCAGCCTGCTAGACTAGGATGAGAGTCTCAAGTGTTCCCAGTTTCTTCGTCTTTAAACTTTATTCCCACCCCCACCCCCCGCAAGCCCCGTCCATCCGCACTGTGCTTGGTGTTTACCGTTGCTTGGCCAAGCTAAGTCCCGGCCCGCTCCCTTTCCCCGTGCACCTCGGGGACATTATGACATTTAGATGGTGGGCTTCGCGAGGAAAACGGACACACACGAATAAGAGATCATACAAAGGGGCGCAGGAAGAACGGGGCGGCGGGCAGCAAGGAAAGGAGAGGCTGGTACAAAATGACACAGCAGCAAAACCGGTTCCCAGAAACCCAGGGCTGACACAGTCTGCTACTCTGGCCACGCAAGGTGCGTGTCAACAGCCGCCGGAACTCTTCCTCCAGACTGCCGGGAAGGGCGGGCGGCCGCCCCTGCGCTGGCCTTGCCGGGTGACAGCCGCCCTCCGGGGTGCAGGCGGGAAGAGGCCGAGCCGGGAGGGGTCTCCCGCCCCTTGAGGCCCGGGGATGAAGCGCGGCAGCCCCGGGCGCCAGGTTCCCGCTCTCCACCAAGACCCACCAGCCCAGGCTCCCATAAGGGGCGGTCCGGCGCCCTCCGCCCGCTCCACCACCCGCAGTGGGGGCCGGCGCCCCCTTCCCGCCCGCCCAGATGTCCCCACCCCCAGAGCTGACACTTACCAAAGCCGGCGGCGCCGCCGCCTGCTCCTCGCGCCGCGCTCCCTAGGCTCCCAGCAGCCGCGGCGGCGGCGGCGCCTCCGAGACACAGACCCGGGTTTGTTCAAAATCACGCGCCCAGCGCCATTCCACCGCCGCATCCCATAATACGCCGGGCCCTCCCCGCCCGCGCGCCCCTCTCTGCCCGCCCCTCTACTCTACCGGCCCCGCCTCCCCGGCTGGCTTCCTTCGCCCCGCCCCTTCCGCGGCGCCTTGCCCCTCCCCTTGGCAACGCGAGCCTCGCGTCATTCCGCAAGGCGCGGGAGACGCGCCAGCTCCACGTGACTCCTAGCGGGCGTTCCGTCAAAGCTTTCGCAGGGAAAGTTCCATCTGGCAGAGCTGGGAGGGGGAAAGCCGGGATGCGCCTGCAGTTGAGAGACTGCCGCATCTTCTAGCTTTCCTTGTTAGGAAGTCAGTGCTGTAGGTGTGATTTCCAGCAAACTGTCACTGTTTAATGTGTTTCGGTGATCAGTATTCATAAATGTCATCTCTCGTTGTTTTTAGGCTTTAATTTTGCAGGGATCGCGAAAAAGTCCCTGGGAGACCACTCAGAGTTAAACTTATTTTGAAAGGGATTTTTGCAATGTGTAGCTAAGACTAACACAATCAAAATTATTGCATTTAGTCACCTTTTACTTCTTTTATTTTTCCCACTGTCCTTTATTAAAAAATAAAAGACAGCCAAATGTGGGGCCAGATAAACAGTTAATAACTGTTGTGTGAGACAAGAACTACACAGATGAAACAAACAATACAAAACGGGGTAATGTTAAATGGTGTAGTACAGTCCATAATTGCTAATGGAGCACGGAAGACATACACAAATCAACGTGAGAGACTATGACCAGGAAACAAAATGGACGAGGTGAGATTTATGTTGTTCCAATTGCTTTGGAATTAAGCAGTCCTGGTTTTAAATTCTGGCACCTCATACGTTAGTGTATAGCAATTTATCAAGTTCCTTTACCTAGCTACAAAATAAAAATAACAAAGCTTCCCAGGATTTTGAGGGTTAAGAAAGAGAGAGGTGTCAAGCAGCTACACAGTTCCCACCTCAAATGTTAGTTCAGTTCAGCAGAAATCAACACCACCCCTTATCTACCATTGCAAACTCAATGGCAAGGCAAGTGGCATGAAATTAGCAAAAGCTTGGAAGCCAGAATGTCTGTGGCCTGTGCAAGGAAAGGGAGAAAATTGAATGGTAAACAGTCTTTGTTGGGGATCCCTAGGTGGTGAGTCCAGTTTATGAGGACCCTTGGGAGCTAGCCTGAGAAAACATTCTCAAACTTAAGTGACTGGTGGTACTATGTATGACAATTGTAGAAGGAAGAAGGAAGTTGAGACAGAGTACCCAAACCTCGCTGGATTGTAGGGAAATATGCCAAAAAAGAGAGAAAATTTCTCAGTTTATTTCACAAGGCTAGCATAACCCTAATATCAAAACCCAAAACAAACAGTACCCAAAGGGAGGAAGTTCTGTTCTCACCATGACTTTGTTGCAGACAGTTGAGTATTAAAGTATCAGAAACAGTGGTGTGATACTAAAAAGAATTCATAACATGACAAAATATGGTTTATTCCAAGAATGGTGGTTTAACACTAGAAAATCTACTCAGACAATTTATTAAAGGAGAAAAGCCAAATGATGTTCTTTAGGGATGCATTGTATAACATTCGACAGCCATTTCTGAATTTTAAAAATTCATAGTAAATTAGAAATAAAAGAACATTTCTTTAAGTGGATCGAGATAATCATCAGAAAATAGTAACATCATACCTTAGTGTGAAATGGGGGAAGCTTTCACATTAAAGTCAGGGACCAGACAAGGATGCAGGGCTATAGCAGCTATTATGTAATGTTTTCTAGGGTGTCCTAGCTAAATGCAACTAAATAAGAAAAAAGAAAATAGACGTTTGAATACTGGAAAGAAGAGACTAAGTGGTCCTTATTAAAAACAATCACAGGGGGGCCTGGGTGGTTCAGTTGGTCAAGCATCAGACTCTTGATTTCATCTCAGGTCACGTTCTCATGGTTCGTGAGACCCAGCCCCTCATCAGGCTCTGTGCTGACGGTGCGCAGCCTGCTTGGGAAGCTCTCTTCCTCTCTCAGCCCCTCCCCCACTCTCTCTCCCTGTCTCTCAAAATAAATACATAAACATTTTTTTAAAAAATCACGAAGAGGGGCGCCTGGGTGGCGCAGTCGGTTAAGCGTCCGACTTCAGCCAGGTCACGATCTCGCGGTCCGTGAGTTCGAGCCCCGCGTCGGGCTCTGGGCTGATGGCTCGGAGCCTGGAGCCTGTTTCCGAGTCTGTGTCTCCCTCTCTCTCTGCCCCTCCCCCATTCATGCTCTGTCTCTCTCTGTCCCAAAAATAAATAAAAAACGTTGAAAAAAAAATTAAAAAAAAAAAACAAACAAAAAAAAAACAGATCTGTAATCCCTTATCAACAGTTTCAAAATCCAAAAATTTTTTCATTGCTTAAATTTATTTATTTTTGAGAGAGGGAGAGAGAGAGAAGGAGCAGGAGAGAGTCAGATAGAGTGGGAGAGAGAGAGAGAATCCCAAGCAGGCTCCACACTGTCAACATGGAGCCCAGTGCAGGGCTCAAACTCATGAACTGTGAGATTATGACCTGAACCAAAACCAAGAATCAGACACTTAACTGACTGAACCACCAAGGTGCCCCTCAACATCCAAAATTTTTGAAAACTATTTTATAAAGCTTATGAAAAACTCAGGAGAAAAACCTGCCCAATATGACATAAAGTATTAGTATTCTATACCATTTAGTGTAAGTATACATATATGCCAGTGCAGAAATATGAATGTGTTTGATTATGGGGTCTCATTATGGCCCAAGGGGTTGAAAGGAACTTTTCTGGAATGATGGGATGTTTTTGACCTTGGCTGTGGTGGTTGCATGAGGGTATACAACTGCCTAAACTCACTAAGTATTCTTAAAATGGATACAATTTATTATATGTCAATTATACCCCTTAAAGTTGGTTTTAAAAGAAAAAGTTTTTAAAATTATGTATACATGTTCTTAAGTCCAAAATGTCCTCAGTTCCAAAATACGTTGATACTCAGTGATTTCTAATAAGGGAATATAGATCAGTATCACTTTGAACACACCCTAAGTTTTTTCACATATGATGCATGAAGTGATTGATAATGTCAAACCACCTAAAAGTTAAAAATGAACCAATAAAATCATCTGTTGGTGGTAGGCAGTGTTCAATTACTTTTCCTCTGGCAACAAGATTTATTTGCCTCTATAATAGTTATTTTTTTACATAATTAAAAGGATAGAAGTAGAGGATTCTCTGTAATGCTGTGATCTTTAATATTGATAACAATGTCCCCCAAGTTATCTGTCGTTTCACATTCTGATTTTCAGTTACCTGAAGTCAACTTGGGTCCAGAAATAGACATCTTCCTTCTGACATGTCATCAGAAGGTCAGTAGCAGCCTAACCCTAATGCTAAATCACAATGCCTACATCACTCACCTCACTTTTATCTTATTATGTAGGCATTTTATCATCTCACACCATCACAAGTAGGTGAGTACAGTACAATATTTTGAGACTACATTCATATACTTTTATATATGTATTACAGTATATTGCTATAATTTTTCTATTTTATTATTAGCTATTGTTAATCTCTTACTGTGACTATAAACTAAACTTTATCATAGGTATGTATGTACAAGAAAAAGCATAGTGTATGTAGGGTATAGTACTATCTGCAGTTTCAGGCATCTACCAGGAGGCTTAGAACATATCCCCTGCGGATATGCCAGAACTTGTCTTGCTAGGGGTGTAACCATCCCTAGTGTTACGAGTGGGCTTTACCCTTGAAGGAAGTACTTCCAGTGTTCGTCATCCTGAGAAAAGGCACATCGCAAGACAGGATATAGGAACTTGAAAGAAGGGCTCACACAGACAGCAAAGTGCTACCAGTCTCTTGGCCTTGCTCATTTGGATCTGGACCCAGAGTTTAATGTGTTTGAAGAAATGTGCTCATCTTCCACCTAATAGAGGAAGAAAAATTTTGCCATTAGAGAGACTAGAAACTTTTTCTTTTTTTAAATATTTATTTATTTTTGAAAGAGAGACAGAGAGAGACAGAGCGCGAGCAGGGGAGGGACCGAGAGAGAGGGAGACACAGAATCCGAAGCAGCTCTAGGCTCTGAGCTGTCAGCACAGAGCTTGACATGGGCTTGAAATCACAGACCACAAGATCATAACCTGAGCCAAAGTCAGACACTTAACCTACTGAGCCACCCAAGTGCTCCCAGATTTGTTTTTTAATTGGAGATGGGGCTTGGGAGACAAGAGATACCAAGTGTTGGTAAGGATGTGGAGAAAAAAGGAACCCTCATGCACTGTTGATGGGAATGCAAATTGGTACAGCCACTGTGGAAAACAGTACAGGGATTCCTCAAAAAATTAAAAATAGAATTACCATATGATCTAGTAATTCCGCTACTGGGTATTTTCCAAAAGAAAACAAAAACACTAATTCAAAAAGATAAACGCACCTCTATGTTTATTGCAGCATTACTTACAATAGTCAACATATGGAAGCCGCCCAGGTGTTCACTGATAGATGAGAGGATAAAGAAGATGTGGGAGATATATATATATATGCGCAATAGAATATTACTCAGCCATAAAAAAGAATGAGATCTTGCCATTTGCAACAACATGGATGGACCTAGAGGGTATAATGCTAAGTGAAAGAAGTCAGAGAAAAACAAATAGCATATGACTTCACTCTTATGTGGAATTTAAGAAAGAAAACAAATAAAGAAAATATAGATAAACAGAACAGACTCTTAAACACAGAGAACAACCTGGTGGTTGCTAGAGGGGAGAGGTGGGTGAGGGGGATGTGTGAAATAGATAATGGGGATTAAGAGCACACTCACTGTGATGAGTGCTGAGTAATATGTAGAACTGTGAATCACTGTATTATATACCTGAAAGTAATATAATGCCATGTTAATTATACTTCAATTAAAAATATAATAAAATGAGATAAATTTTCAAAAAAAAAAGGAAATAAAATGGACTTGCTGGGTCATTCTGACAAAGAGGAGCGTTGAGGAAGCAGAATTGTTGCACTGAAACTTCTCTTCCTTTGAAGCTGATATAGCACTAGCTTTTGAAACTGCTGGAGAAGACCAAAGACATCTTAAACCATAAATAAATATATAAATACATAAATAAAAGCCCTCAAGAAGACTAAATTCAATACACACACAAGACTATTGAACAAAAACCATTTTATTCCCTTTTTAAATTGAGGTTCCACATTCAATAAAATGCATAGATCATAAGTGTACAGTGTGATAAACTTTGATAAATCCATACCATACCACCCACATAACCCATACCTCTATAAACATATAGAATATTTCCACCACCTCCTGCTACTTCCCCAGTAAATCACCATTTTTTTTTATTTCCTCCTTCCTAGGTAATTTCTGAGTCTCTATCACCACAGATTAGTTTTGTTTGACTTAGAACCTCAGGGGTGCCTCGGTGGCTCAGTTGGTTAAGTGTCTGACTTTGGCTCAGGTCATGATCTCATGGTTTGTGACTTCAAGCCCTGTGTTGGGCTCTTTGCTGACAGCTTGGAGCCTGGAGCCTGGTTTGGATTTAAAAAAAAAAAAAGAACTTCATGTAGAGGGACTCCTATTATATTCACTTTTTGAGGTTTGATTTCTTTCACTCGGTATAATGTTTTGAGATTCATTCATGTTCGTGCACATATCTGTAGTTTTTTCCCTTCTAATGCTGAGCGGTATTCTATTGAATGCATATGCCACAGTTTCTCCATCCACTTTCCTTGTGATGATCATTTGTGTTGTTTTCCCCTGAGGCTATTATAAATAAAGCAGCTATAACATTTTTACACAAGTAAACAAATGGAAATCATGATTTTAAAAACACAAAACTGATGATACACTGAAGAATGATTGAATCTTGCTAAGTGGCCTGAAAAGTGGAAAGGATATCTCAAAACACAGAGCAAAAAAATATAAAGAGAGAAATTATGATGTAAAAGGCACATTACTTTGAAGATACATCCTAAAGACCTGAAATATGACTGTTGGAATTGCAGAAGGAGAGAAAGGAACAGATAAAGAGAGGTAATAATTAAACAAATAATAATAGAAAATTTCCCTGACCTAAAGATACATGTGCGTCTGCAGATGAAAGGGGTCACTGAGTTCCAGGTAATGTCAATGAGATAAGACACATTTAGGCATATCTGAGGAAAATTCCTATAAAGAAAAGATCTTTTAAAACTTTTAGGTGGAAAGAACAAGTTACTTAGAACAAAGGAGACTGTGGGGCTGGGGGAGGAGGAGGAGGAGTGGGGAAAAAGAGGAAGAAGAGGAGAAAAAAAGAGGGAGAAGGAGAAGAAAGGTGCAGAAATAAAGCCAAATGAGAACAATCAAAGCCTATTAATTCAGAACTTCTATAGCAAGAAATTTGAGACACCATCACTTGTGTTTGACAGAGACTCAAAGGCAGGCAGAGGAATGGAAAGCTTTATAGTGGGAAAAGGGAATTCAGGTATGCCCTGATTGAGGTTGTTGGCATGGGGGAGCTGTCGGAAGCTACCTAGAAGTGGGGTATCCTACATATTTGGTTAGGGGAGTGTATTTGGCTTTCCCTGGTTGGGGCAAAAATTAGGGAAGCTGTCAGTAATTAATCAAGTGGTGGCCATTGGGGGCTGATAACTACAGTTGTTTGGCTTCCTGGGATGGTGGCTGCAGATGGTGAGTTGCTTTCCTGGACTGGTTGCTGAAGACTACTTTGTCAGTTTTATTTATTTATTTTTTAAAGTTTATTTATTTTATTTTGAAAGAGAGAGAGAGAGAGAGAGAGAGCGAACATAAGAGCATGAGCAGGAAAGGTGCAGGGAGAGAGGGAGAGAGAGAATCCCAAGCAGGCTCCACACTGTTAGCACAGAGCCTGATGTGGGGCTTGAATTCACCAACTGTGAGATCATGACCTGAGCCAAGATCAAGAGTCGGATGCTTAACCAATTGAACCACCCAGGCGCCCCAGGTCAGTTTTATTTTTACATATGGTCTTGTCATTGTCTGTTTGCATACTCAGTCTCTCAAAGAGAAGAAAGAGAATGAGAATGGAGAGAAGAGGGAGGGAGGAAGGAAGGAGGGAGAGGAGGAGAGGGAGAGAAATCACTAGCATTGGACTTCTCATGTGAAATCCTGGAAACTGAAAGACTGTGGAGTAACATTTCTAAGGTTGCTGAGGGAAAAGGACAGTAGCACAGCCCAAATCCCATTCAACCATCAAGATGATAGATATTTGTGAATATGCACAGATTCACAAATAGATTACCCATGCACAGCCTCTGAGGTATCAGTGAAGAGTGAGCACTACCAGGGGCACCTAGGTGTCTCAGTCAGTTAAGTGTCTGACTTCGGCTCACGTCATGATCTCATGGTTCGTGGGTTTGAGCCCAGCTCTGTGCTGACAGTTCAGAGCCTGGAGCCTGCATTGGATTCTGTGTCCCCCTCTCTCTCTGCCCCTCCCCTGCTTGCATTCTGTCTCTCAAAAATGAAGAAACATAAAAAAACTTTAAAGAGGGAGCACTACCAAACAACAAAACAATCAGAGCAGAAACCTCCTATCAAGACAGGGCAGATGAAGAGAAGGGGAATCTGTAATGATTAATTTAGTTTGAATTTATATAGTAATGTAAGAGAAAAATGACAATGAAACTGGGAATTAATAGCACAAGTGTTAAATTAGTGATTCCTAAAACAGGGGAGACATACTGCAAAGGAAAAGCAAGTACTTGCTGAAGTGGAACAAAGTGCCAACCTATCTCAGTGCAACTAAGGAATTCAGTAAGGGTGGAAGGGCCAGAAGTCAGTATATTCTCAAGGTCTCAACTAGAAGCAAAGGATGTGGAAATAAAAATATTCTATGCATCTCATTTACTGAGGTAAATGCCTTTACAGAGGCAATGGGGGACTAAAGCGTCCAGAAGCAAGGATAGGGCTAAAAACCTGTCCTCATATATTGTTAAAGAAAAAGTGATAGTGATTGTCAGAAAAGGGAAGGTAATCACCAGTTAAGTTGAAAAGAAGACGAGCTTTAATACACTTTTCACACTAGTTAAATTGAAAAGAAATGATGCAGGACATGACAGAACAGCATAATAAGAAATGGAACACCCAGAATGAGCGGCAGAACTCAGGTAAGAATTAGAAGTAAAAAACATCATTTTAGAAATGAAGACTCAATTCGTAGGAAACGAGGAGTAAATAGAAGTGACAGATAATGCTTTAAGAGAAATAGAATGAAAAGAAAAAAATTAATCAAAAAATGTGAAAAAATAAAAAGATTTTGATGAAAAGTGACTAACATTAAAAGAGGTAAAGATGATCTAACATAAAGACAATAGTAGTGCCCAAGAAAAGAAGCCAAAGGAATAGAACAAGTACAAAAAGTATAATTATAGATAATGTTATTGAAAAATTGAATACTGAAACTACTGAAAGAGCACACTGTATACTGAAGAATATTGACCCAGAATGACTAACACCAAACCTTGGTTTAGTAAAATTACTTGATGTTAAAGGGGAAAAAATTGGAGGGCATCTAGGCAAAAATAGCAGGTGACTTACAAGGAAAAGAAAATTAAACTCTCATGAGATATTTTTCAGCAATGCTTTAGGTCATGAGAAAATGGAACACCACACTGCAGATTCTCAAGAAAAGTGAGTCAAGGATTATTATATCTAACAAAACTGATTTTTCAAACATGAAAGGCACAAGATGTTTCCAACACACAAGAACATTCAAAATTATGTTTTCCAGAAGCCCTTCCTGAGAAACCTATTAAAGAACTAGCTTCCATCAACTAAAACAACTAGAGAGGTTTCAATATGAGAGCCGACAGTGAGCATTACATGTGTATTACTTACAGAACTAAGACTAAATGAGGACTAAGAGGAAGAAAATATATTTTGTAATAGCTCTGGGGGCTCACAATATAGATATAGTCCAATTATGAAAAATGAGAGTAAATGGGAGAGAAATAGCAGGAAAATGCTGAATTCTTCAGCAATCATATTGGGGATGGTAATATTAGTATTGCTATGCCAAAGTTGTTGTGTGTACAATCAGGAGGGAATGAAATGAATAATTTTGGAATATTCTGATTCTGTAATCTGTGTACTTGTGAACCAGGATTCTGGATGTGGAAGTAAGGAGATATAGATGTAATACAGAAGAGGTTAAGTAAAATCACCTAAATTGGAAGTATCAGTATGAACTCCTGACTTATTTTATTCTTAAAATATGTATATATTTCCTAGTTCTGTCCTATGAAAAGGTTCCAAATGTCCAAGACAGTAGCAATGAGCACCCTAGCACTCAGATTGTTATCTGTAAATATCATTCCTAAAAGGAACTAAAGGAACAAGGACTTCTTGGTGAAACAATTGATTCTGAGTCTAGACTAGGAAACACACAAGATGACTCTAGAATAATTTTGTCACACAGTGTTAGCAACATGTGGAATAAATGTAGAGTAAATATGGGTGCTCAGAAAACAGCAGAACATATGCAATCACCTATGCTTTTTTTTTTTCTTCCTCCTATAGCAAGGCATATTTCAGCTGGGCACATGGGACAGAGTAGAAAAAGCACCAGGAATAGGATCCCAGGATGACTTCTTCTGCATATCTGTAGGGAATTTGTGAGGGGGTAGAGACCAACTAGTTGGTTATATAAAAATGGGAGTTTCCTGGCCAGGGAAATGGCTTTGATAGCCATTAATATGCAAGAGTTTAGTGAAAACAGTTCATCTAGTGGTGTGGACATCTAAGCTAGAGCGCTGTTACCCAAACTTTCATGTGGAAGCATCACTAGATGATTTTGTTAATATTGACAGCTTTGATTCAGTAGGTGTTGGCTTGGACCTAAGGTTTTGCATAGTGACATAAAACTAGGATTTGCTAATTCAGATGTGCCTAGCTAACTTCTTGCTAAGCAACTGAAAAGAGAGAATAAGTTTCCAGTGCCGTGCTTGTTTGTTTTTCCTCCCTGCTGTAAATAAAACCTAAAAACATGTAGATTCTCTTAGAGGTTGGGCAGGGGTAATGAGCAGTCTGGAAGGCAGACAACTTCCCTGCCTAGCTTGTAGCTCTAGGGGAGGTACATGGAAAGAACCAGTTTGTGTGTTTGGCTCCTTTTTGCTTTCAGCAAGGTATTACAAACAAAGTTCGAAGTCAGGTTAAAAAGCAAATAGAACGTCTGGAAATTCTTGGGCTTCACTAAGTTGAAAAAGCCAACTGCTTAGGTACCCCTAAACACCAGAAGAGAAGACTTGGCTTAGAGATTTTCCATAGCCCATTAAGGCTTTTTCACAAACATAAATGAACAAGAAAACAACAGAAAACAAAGATAAACTGAGGCAAAAATCAAATTAATAGAGTTCTCTTTTCACTTAAGCCTGTTGCTTCAGATAATCTCAAGATTGTCATCATTAAAAAGATGTTAAGAATCGTTCGAGTGTAGAAGCCAGGGAATACGCCACGTTTAACAACTGTTTCTAGAAACAACTGTGGGTGTGGTTCCTGGAACCTGAAAACTGTCTGGAAGCAGTCAGAGTTTACTAAATATTCAATTTTAAATTACATTAAAAAAAGTAATACTGAAAAGCCTGGCCTACAAAAGCTCTCGATCCAAGTCCAAAGGCATTCCCCCAAAGAGGGAATATTCTCCAACATCCAGTTAACTCGTATTCGTAGGGCAAAGCTGGGGCCCACAGAGTGTAATGGACAATGGAGCTCTTCTCAAAGAGCAGAACCAGGTTCTACCCAAGGAACTTACTCTACTACTAGGGTAATGAGTATTCATAATTCCTGCCCAAGATTCCACCATTGCTATGAACAAGTAACTGCTATGAGTTTCACATTCTTACTTTTTTTGAGTTTTAACTGTGGTTATCCTGTTCCTGTTCCACTGTTGTTTTGTATTACATGTATGGGCATGAGGCAGATAATTTGTTTTATAGTGCATATGGCTCTGGGCCATGAAAAGACATATCCCAATCTGATGGAGAGGGTTGTGCATCATCAGACATCCTGCTTTTTGGGTTGGTATTGAAACTGAATAGAGAATTGATCTCTCTTCTTCACGGGTAAGAGTGTTTTACTGCAAGAAAGATACACACAGATGTTTAGGTGATCAGAGAGACAGATTGTAGTAGAGGCCACTGATTGTCCCTTTAAACTCATCTTTTTCTTTTTCTTAGGCAAAAGGCTGCCCAACTGGAAATCAGATTTCCAGCCTCACTGTTGCCAAGCATGGTTATATGACTAAATTCTTGCCAACGGCCTGAGATCTGAATTGAGGTGGGCAATATCCACTTTCCTTAAATTTTTGCCAACAGCCTGAGATCTGAATTGAGGTGGGCAATATCTACTTTACTTTCTTAAAGGATTTCCATGTTCTGGTCTTCTTTTCTTTCCCATAATGAATAGAGGGAACATGCTATTTATCACATACCATGATGGCAAAAATTCAAAAGTTTGACATCCTTTGTAGGCAAGGCTGTAGAAAATTGCATTCCTACACATTGTTGGTAGGAAGTTACCACAGCACTGGCTGATTGATTAAAAACAACTTAAGTGTCTAGCTATAAAAATTAAACTATGACATCCCCTCATTATATGTAATACTCTCCGGTTCAAAAAAATAATGAGGAAGCTCTCTGGACATACATGGTAACATCTCCAAAAAAAGTGAAATAAATTAAGAGGAATAATGATAAACACATATTTATTTGCAGAAAGAAATTCTATAAGGATACATGGGGAATTAATACAATTACATATGAAGATAGGTGACCATATGATTTGACATCCAAATGGAACAGTTTCTACAGTGAAAGGGCGTGTTATTAATAATCACTCCAGGACAACAGATGAAAATGGCACCATCCTGGACAAACGGGGATGCATGATCAACCTATATAAAGGGTACAAAATAGGACAAGAAATATATACGTTTTTATTGTATTTTACAACAGTACCACTCCGTGGTGAATTAGAAATAATTCGGTTTTTAGCACAAGTTTAGGACTGTCGTGAAGAACGAAGAACAACAGTAAACCACAAGTGAGATGCGGAACTCGATGACAACGCGGTAATTTTGGCTACCCGGCACTTACTGGAGTTGCACAGGCAACACACGCCTTTGAACTTCATCCGCCAATCCTAAGTGGGAGCGTGCGAGCCTGAGCCCGTGGGAGAATCCTGGGCGGGCCTCAGTCTTGAGTGGATCCTCGCGTCATTCAGCTCTGGGGACGGACCTCGAGCCGGCTCTCATAGCGGACGCTCTGGCCCACACAGTCGCTACTCTGTGGCACCTCAGGTTCCCTCTAGCAGCACTCTGGAGGACTACGCTCGTTTTCTTTTTGGGGGTGCGAGGCCCGATAGCCTCTGCTGAGCTGGAAGAAAGATGGCGGCAGCCGTGCGGCAGGATTTGGCCCAGCTCATGAATTCGAGCGGCTCTCATAAAGATCTGGCGGGCAAGTGAGTATTTCCCAGGGGCCTGGGAGGTGGAGAGGGAACCCACAGACCTGTTCTCCTTGGGTTGATGGCGGCTTTGGAATGTGAGGCCAGGAGCCGGCCTGACGACCAAGGGGGCGGGCCTGAGGTCGTCTGCGGACGCAGATATTAGGAGCAGCAGAAAGCTGGTGCAGGGAACCCTTGGGGCAACAGACCTGGGGTGACTGTCAACATATTCTATCTTTGATAGCTTCCTTACCGGTTTCTTAAGCACGGTATGAGAGACGACTGCTCTCACGGCCTTCTTAGCCTTCCTTGGTGCCTCTTTCCATTGCTGCTGGCCTATCACACCAAATTCTGGTCTCTCTTTGGACCCCCCCCCCTTTTTTTTTCTTTTTTGATTGAGAGAAAATTATATTCTGGGATTTTGATGAGTTTTCTAGGAGATGGCTTCTTGAGGCTGGCGGGAGCTGAGGAGGTATGGCCGGTATCATGATCAGAACCACTTGGACCATCTTCTGTGAGTCCTTGTGTTTTAGGTTCTCTGCACCACCAACTCTGAACAGGGCCACGTAGGAAAGTCCTCACTACGTCGGTCAGGATGTCTAGATTCGTGATGTTTGCAGAAATCTGAATTATTTAGGAATTTCTTGGACTTTATGGTGAAGGTTTAGGTCCACTCCACATTAAAATTTGTGACATGTGCCTGTCATGAAGCAGTTATTCAGTAGTGTTAATCTTAGGTAGGTAGGTAGATATTGCCCTTTTTCTCTTTAGATAGATAGATAGATAGATAGATAGATAGATAGATAGATAGATATTGCCCCTTTTCTCTTTGTAGATTATGTAGCACCGTTCTTTTCTAATGAACTTGCATTCTGTTTAAAGTTTGAGTCTCAAGTTAATGGTAATATTTACATTCTGACAGCTGAGATCACATTGATCTATATTAATGGGATACACCTGCTCTAACCTGGCCGTTGAAACCTTGACTGTGCTTTATGTAGGCTCTGCTGTCTTTTCTCTGGTGGTATATGTAATCTAGTTTTATCAATGGGAAATTTAGCTATGTATCTTGGGTTTAACTACTGTGTACCGCAGTTTCCTCCTCATGAAAATGAGGATAATATGACTTATTCTTGTCTGAGGACAAAATGAGTATGTATATGTATATACACTTATATCACACATACACTTAGAGCAGTATCTGATGCCTAGTGCCACAAGATTGTCATTGGTACTATTATTATTATAAAGCAGTTAGTCAATACATATATTGACTTATTCCATGAGTTGTAAATAAGTTGAATGTGTCTTCCTGGCTTAATCCTTTTCACTTGCAGTTTTCACAGATTTGAGTGAAAGTCAAATAAGCATATATTTTTCACCATGCTCAGCTTATATTTCCCCCCATGCTTGCTTTCTTTTTTGTTATGTTGAAGAACACGAAGTACATTATTTATCGGAAGACATACCGTTTTTCAAGTATTCGCAGGATTCTGAAACTTAACCTAAGAATCCACTTCCTCAGCTCTGAATTGGGGATAAACAGTAGTACCTATCTTATAGGGTACTTTAGTTGTTTATTACTATGTAACAAACCAAAAACTTAGTGGTGTGAAACAGTTCTTATTTTTCAGGATTCTTTGGGTTGACTGGATTGTTTTGCTGGTCCAGATCTAGGCTTACTCATACAGGTGCAGAGTCAGCTGGCAGCTCAGTTGGGGCTGGTGGAATTAAAATGAACTCATATATATCAGGCTGTTGGCTGACTGTGTTTCTCTGTGTGGTCTCTTATTCAGTGGTTCCTTACAGAGCCATGGGAGTGTTCCAGAAGGGTGAGAGTGGTAGTTGCTAGACTTCTTAAGGCGAGCCTTGGAAATCTCATAATGTCAGTTCTCTAAAACAGGTCAAAGTAAGTCACATGACCCTCCCAGATTCAAGGGAAGGAGAGATGGAGTCTACCTCTTTATGGGAGGAGTAGCCAAGTTACATTGCAAAGGGGCATGGGCAGATGGGAGTATGATTCATTAGAGGCCATTACTCTAACCATCTACCAGATGAGGTTATTATGAAAATAAAATAAATAATGTGCTTGATAACTCATAGCCAGTGCTTTCTGAGGAAAGTCTTGGCCTTGCCTGCAGGTATATCTGGTCCTTCATGGACAAGAACATGTCAGGATAATTATTTTCATAACAAAACAGTTCTGCCAGCTACATGTCTATGAGGAAAACACTCTTGAAATCTGTCAGTAGTTTTAGGATTTATGTTAGGAATTGAATGACAGAGGAATCCTTGTTAAGGAATGGCAGAGTACATTTGCTTCTAAAATACTGATACTGTGTATTCCCAGCAATTAGCAGAGTATCTGTAACAGAATAGTCCTTTAATAAGTATTGGGTTGAATCATTGAATAGCTAGAAAGGTGTAGAGCTTATATTTGAACCCAGGTTTGTCTACTCTAAAAAGCTTATTTTTAACCTACTTGCCTATATGTCTTTTCTTGTCCAATCTTCAGTAAGAAATGCCTTCTCAAGGGACGCCTGGGTGGCTCAGTCGGTTGAGCGTCCAGCTTCGGCTCAGGTCATGATCTCATGGGTTCTGTGTCTCCCTCTGTCTCTGCCCCTCCTCCACTCATGCCTGTCTGTCTGTCTGTCTGTCTCTCGGTCTCTCAAAAGTAAATAAACAACAACAACAAAAAAATGCTTTCTCATAACCATGAATTAACAGAACATTCTAAAGTCGATGCAAGAAATTAGCCGTACGAGATTTCATTTTTGCAGATTTTATAAATTGCTTCTCTACGTATTATACATTGTGTTCATTATCCTCATACAAAGCTTTAGAAGAGGAGAACCTTGAAGAGGGAGCATTTGAATAGGTAGCTGTTGTGATAGCCTGTCTTATTTACTTGGCTAAAACCTACTAGTTCTTTGAAACTCAGTTGCAATGTTATTTCTTCCAAAAAGCCTTCTCTAAACAGCCACCAACACACATTCATAACTACCCTCACAGAGTACCTGGTTAGTTGCTGTTAGCCCAGTGGCAGACAATTTTTACTTCTACCATAGCACTTGTTTGTTTACTTGTCTGCTTTTTCAGTTGGAATGTGATCTCTTTGAGGACAAGTATGATCTTACAGATTATAGGTCTTTGTTCAGTTAATTCTGTAGAATAGGGCCTTTTTTTTCCTTCTTCTCAGTTCTCTATAAGGAAGGTACCCAGAAGAGGATAGCAAGCCTTTGGAGTCTAAACATTTCATTTTACAAGAAGCTGTTAGCCTAGAGAAAAGAGAGTAACGGGAGACCTTTTAGCTTTCTTTGACTATTAGAAAGGCTATTTTGCAGAAAAGAAAATAGACTCCTCTATCTTACAGAGGTAGACTTTGGATTAGAACTTTCTAATAATAGAGTGGAATAGAAATGTCAAAAAATGGGGCACCTGGGTGGCTCAGTTAAGCATCTTAACTTCGGCTCAGGTCATGATCTCGCCTTTCATGAGTTCCAGCCCGCATTGGGCTCTCTGCTGACAGTGCAGAGCCCACGTCAGATCCTGTCTGTCCCCCTCTCTCTGCCCCTGTCCCTTTCGTCCTCTCACTCTCTCTCAAAAAATAAGTAGACATTAAAAAAAAAATGTGAAAAAATGGAGGACACACACACATATTGGAGGATAGACTGTTTAATCTCCAGGGCCCCTTGTAACTCAGATTCTCTGGTTCTCTGTTATTCCCACATACAAGTTTTAGTGGTTCCCATCTCAAGAGTGAAGTTCCTTATCATATAGTGTTATGTTTGTTTACATCTTTGCTTACATATTTTAATCCTTAACAAGTAATATTTACATTACATATGAGAAAACTGAAGTACAGAGGTGAAGTATGCTCGAGGCCACATAGCTAGTGGCAAGGCCATGATATATCCTATCTGTTTGGCTCATAGCCCTAAACTCTAAACACATGTACCTTTTGGACTTATATTATTTTCCCCAAACTGGACTACATTTTAGGTAGTGATTTTTTTTGGGGGGGGGCCTAGAATACCTGTCTGCCTCTACTCTTTCCCACTTGACACTATGTTGAAATATTTAGAATGCTTAAAGATCAACCTCATTTAGGAAATTATTCCTTCTAAGTATATTAGCACTTACCTGTTTTTGAGATTTTGTGTTTAATTTTCTGAAACATCTTTATGATATATCTGTGTGGATTTGTTTTATTTTATTTTTTATTTATTTAAGAAAATTTTTAATGTTTATTTTTGAGAGAGAGAGAGAGAGAGAGAGAGAGTGCGAGCAGGGGAGGGGCAGAGAGAGAGGGAGACATAGAATCTGAAGCAGGCTCCAGGCTCTGAGCTGTCAGCACAGAGCCTGATGTGGGGCTCGAACTCACGAGCTGTGAGATCATGCATGACCTGAGCTGGAGTTGGCCACTCAACCGACTGAGACACCCAGGCACCCCATGTGTGGATTTGTTTTAATATTTATCTGTCATTTGGCTTTTGCTGTGAAATAAACCACTCTAAAACTTAGTGGATTAAAACAACAGTCATTTACTTTCCTTATAATTAATTTGGTTGGCAGTTTGGGCTGGGCCCAGCTGGATGGTTCTCTGTTCCACATGGTCTGGGTTCCACATGAGCTCCTACATGTGTCTGTAGTCAGCTGCAGGGCAGGTAGGCAGTGCTGCTTCGGTCTGTTGGCTGGGGCAGTGGAGGTGACTGGGCTACATATTTCATTATCCAGTATGTTAGCCTGAGCTTGTTCATGTGGCCACAGCAGTGTTCCAAGAGAAAAGGATACATACAAGACCTCTTGAGGTCTGTCTAGGTTCAGAACAAGCACTTCACTTCTATCAAATTCTATTAATCAAAACAAGCCAAGATCAAAGGGTGGGGAAAAAAGCTCTACCTCTTGATGTGAAGAGCTACAAACTCACATTCCAAGAGGGCATAGATACAGGAGGTGAAAGGATTGTGTTTTGGGCTCCTGGGTGGCTCAGTTGGTTAAGCATCCTACCACCTCAGGTCATGATCTTGCCGTTTGTGAGTTCGAGCCCTGTGTCAGGTTCTGTGCTGACAGCTCAGCCCTCAGAGCCTGCTTCAGATTCTGTGTCTCCCTATCTCTCTGCCCCTCCCCCGCTCACACTTTCTCTCATTCTCTTTCAAAAATAAATAAAAATAAAAAAAATTTTTTTAAAGAATTGTGGTGTTTGTTTTGTTTTTGTTTGTAAATATTGCATTACCCTGGCTGTGCTTCATTGCAGTTGTTGAATCGGATAGATTAGATTCTTTTCATGGTCCTGAGATGTTTCAGCTATATATCTTTTTTTTTTTAATTTTTTTTTAACGTTTTATTTTTATTTTTGAGACAGAGAGAGACAGAGCATGAATGGGGGAGGGGCAGAGAGAGAGGGAGACACAGAATCGGAAGCAAGCTCCAGGCTCTGAGCCATCAGCCCAGAGCCTGACGCGGGGCTCGAACTCACGGACCGCGAGATCGTGACCTGAGCTGAAGTCGGCCGCTTAACCAACTGAGCCACCCAGGCGCCCCATCAGCTATATATCTTCACATGTTGCCTGTGTCCCATTCTGTTTTACTTCTCTAGGACTTCAGTGAAATCCCTCTTAGTTAGGCCCTCTTACTAGGACCTTTACGTCTGTTACTCTGTCTTCTGTACTTACCATTTCAGTGCTTTATTCTGGGTAGATTTTTCTTTTATTTTTTAATTTTCTTTTATTTTTTAAATTTTTTAAATGTTTTTTTTTCCAATATATGAAATTTATTGTCAAATTGGTTTCCGTACAACACCCAGTGCTCATCCCAAAAGGTACCCTCCTCAATACCCATCACCCACCCCTTCTCCCTCCCACTCCCCATCAATGCTCAGTTTAAATGTTTATTTTTTGAAGGAGAGAGAGACAGAACATGTGGGTGGGGAAGAGACAGAGGGAGACACAGAATCTGAAGCAGGCTCCAGGCTCTGAGCTGTCAGCACAAAGCCCGACACGGGACTTGAACCCACAGACTGTGAGATCGTGACCTGAGCCAAAGTTGGATGCTTAACCGACTGAGCCACCCAGGCGCCCCTAATTCTGGGTAGATTTTTCTGACCTGCTCCTAGTTTATCATTTCTTAAAAAGTGTCATCTGCTCTTCAGATCATCATTGAATATTTAAGCTTGGTTATAGTATTTTTTAATTCTATAGTTTTTGGTGGTTCCTTTTTCTTTTAAATATATTTAAAAAATTTTTAATGTTTATTTATTTATTTTTGAGAGAGAGAAAGAAAGAGTGCAAGTGGAGGGGCAGACAGAGAGAGGGAAATAGGATCTGAAGCCAGCCCTGCACTCACAGCAGAGAACCCAGTGCAGGGCTTGAACTCACAAACCACAAGGTTGTGACCTGAGCCAAAGTCGGACACTTAACCGACTGAGCCACCTGGGCGTCCAGTTTTTAAAAGTTTTTGTTCTAAGTAGGCCCCACGCCCAACACAGGGCTTGAACTTACCACCCTGAGATTGAGAGTCTGAGCCAGCCAGGCATCCCAGTGGTTCTCTTTTCAAATGACACTTTTTATGGTTTTCAGTTTCTTGCTGAAACTTTTTTTTTTAATAGTTTATTGTCAAGTTAGCTAACATACAGTGTGTACAATGTGTTCTTGGCTCAGGAATAGATTCCTGTGATTCATAACTTACAACACCTGGCGCTCATCCCAACAAGTGCCCTTCTTAATGCCTATCACCCATTTTCCCCACCTCACCCACTCCCCATCAACCCTTAGTTTGTTCTATGTACTTAAGAGTCTCTTATGGTTGGCCTCCCTTTCTGTAATTATTTTTTTTCTTTCCCTTCCTCTATGGTCTTCTGTTGAGTTTCTCAACTTCCACACTTGCTGAAACTTTAAAGCTTGAGTTTATCTTTGTAAACATATAATTGTACTACAGTCTTTCTGATAGCTCCAGTACCTGGAGTCCCTGCTTGTTGCTATTGTCTATTGCTTTTGTTGATTCTAGTTCATATTGTCATGTGCCTTGTAATCTTTGTTGGGCAAGTTATTTAAAAATATACTTTTAGAAACATTTGGACGCTTAGAATGTAATCTTTCAGAGAGGATTTTCATTTTCTTCTGCCAGTCGCCTGAGGGTTACCGAGCTATGACAAAGGCTTCAGAATTTTTTGGTTTCCCTAGATGATCCTTAGTAATCTTATTTCCAAAGTGCTAGTGTTTCCTCTTTTGACAAGCATGGGATTCTCTCTCTCCCTCTTCCTCTGCCCCTCTGCAACACACGTACTCTCTTTCTCTCAAAATAAATAAAACTTAAAAAATATAAAAATAGGGGCGCCTGGGTGGCTCAGTCGGTTAAGCGTCTGACTTCGGCTCAGGTCATGATCTCACGGTTCGTGGGTTTGAGCTCCACATTGGGCTCTCTGCTGATGGAGCCTGCTTCGGATTCTGTCTCCCCCTCTCACTGCCCCTCCCCTGCTCACGCTTTGTCTCTCTTTCTCAAAAATAAATAAACATTAAAATTTTTTAAAATAAATAAATAAAAATATATATGCGTGTATACAGATACGTATATATTTTAAAGTACATTGCATTAAGTACATTACTCTTTTTAAATGTTTTTTTTTTTTTTCAACGTTTATTTATTTTTGGGACAGAGAGAGACAGAGCATGAACGGGGGAGGGGCAGAGAGAGAGGGAGACACAGAACCGGAAACAGGCTCCAGGCTCTGAGCCATCAGCCCAGAGCCCGACGCGGGGCTCGAACTCACGGACCGCAAGATCGTGACCTGGCTGAAGTCGGACGCTTAACCGACTGCGCCACCCAGGCGCCCCACATTACTCTTAACAGTAGAGACCAATACATTTTCTCACATACATACATATGTAACAACTTAATCCAGAACAAGCTGGGGAATATTTACAGCATGCCCAGTGGTTCCCTCATGTCCCTTCCCAGTCACTACCCAGTCACTAGGAATAGATGAGATTAGTTCTTCTATATCCCTACCAACACTCAGGTTTGTTAGTGTTGTTAAAATATTACTCATTCTAGTGGAAGTGTAACGGTATTTCCTGTGCTTATAATATGCATTAACCTAATGAGTATTGAGGTTGAGTACCTTTTAGTATGCTTATTGGGCATTTGGATATTATCTCTAGTGAAGTGCCTATTTAAACATTTGGTCTGTTTTTTAATTGGGTTGTTTTTTACTGACTTACAGGCATTCTAAATATATTCTGGATAGGAGGGTTTTAGTTTTTTTGTTTTTTTCCAAATGACACGGATTACAAATCCATGGATTACAAATATCTTTACTGGCTTTCATGTTTTACTTTTTTTTTTTTTTTCTTTTAAGAGTTCAGCTTTTTATTGAACAGATTACAGAAGAGGCATAGTGAAAGAGACCAAAGCCCATGTCATCAGACTCCTCTGATTCTCCTTTCTTGGCTTCCACTTCCTTCACAGCGAGGGACTGCAGTAGTGGAAAAAGCGGGACCTCCTGTGGTGTAGCACTAGCTGCTGGGGCGGGTCCTCTAGCCCCTACCTTGCTGATGAGGCTCCTGATGCTGACATTGGCCAGGGCCTTTGCAAGCAAGCCGTGCCAGAAAGGTTCAACATTCACACGTGCTGCTTAAGGAGGGCATTGATCTTTATCCATCACCATCACCTCATTGTTCTTCAGGATGAGGGCGGAGTTGCTCCTGGCCAGCTCCAAGACGGAGGCCATGGAGCCGGCAAGTGCTAAGCAAGTTCTGAGCAAAAGAGTCATGAGCCAGTGCTGAGCGCTGAGCACTGACCGCTGAGCGCTGAGCGAGCTGATGCTGGGGCTCCCGGTGTGCTAGTGCTAGTCTCAGGATGAGATGAGGGCCTCACCCCAGTGCGGCATTAGATTCCTCAGAAGGACTGAGCATCTTAGCAGGAACAGAGGAAACAATGCATCACTTTTCTAATGGAATTTAATGGCTATTGATAGATATTCTTAATTTCAAAGAAACATCTGTTTTTTTATTCTTACAAAATTTTGTTTCTTGTGGTAAGAACTTTTAAGAATTACTCTTCTAGCACCTTTCAAATATGCAATACATGGTATTATTATCACCAGGATGTACATTATATCCCCATGACTTATTTGTATTGTAATTGGAAGTTTGTACATTTTGACCTCTTTCACCCATTTTGCCCATTCCCCTTTCCATGCCTCTGGCAACTACCAATCTGATCCCTGTATCTGTGAGCTTGGTTTTGTTTTGTTTTAGATTCCACTGTAAGAGAGATCATTTGGTATTTGTCTTTCTCTGTCTGACTTATTTCCCTTAGCATAATGCCCTCAAGATCCATCCATCTTGTTGCAAACAGCAAGATTTCCTTTTTTATGGCTGAATAATATTCCATTGTGTTTACATACCACATTTTCTTTATCCATGCATTCATTGATGGACACTTAAGTTGTTTCCATATCTAGGCTATTATAAATAATGCTGCAGTGAACATAGTAATTTACATGTCTTTTTAAACTAATATTTTCATTTTCTTTGGATAAATACCCAGAAGTAGAATTGCTGGATCACAGGGTGGACTTTTTATTTTTTATTTTTTTTATTTTTTAAGAGAGAGAGAGAAAGAGAACAAGTGGAAGAGGGGCAGAGGGAGAGAGAGAGAATCTCAAGCAGGCCTCACACTCAGAGAGGAGCCTGTCATGGGGCTGATCCCATGATCCTGGGATCATGACCTGAGTTGAAATCAAGGAGTCATACACTTAACCAACTAAGGTACCCAGGGACACCTATTTTTTTTTTTTTTTTTTTAAGGAAACTTCATATTGTGGGTTTGTTTGTTTGTTTGTTTTTTTGAGGAACCTTCATACTGTTTTCTATAGTGGCTGTACTAATTTACATTCCCACCAACAGTGCATGAAAGTTCCCTTTTCTGCATCTCTTCACCAACACTTGTTAGTTCTTCTCTTTTTGATAAAAGCCATTCTAACAGGTATGAGGTGATATGTTATTGTGGATTCGATTTGCACTTCTCTGATTATTAGTGATGTTGAACATTTTTTTTTTCATGTGCCTTTTGGCCATCTGTATATTTTCTTTGGAAAAATGTCTATTCAGTCCCTCAGTCCCTCTGCCCATTTTTTAATCACATTTTTTTTTTTTGCTATTGATTTGTGTGAGTTTTTAAAATATATTTTGAATACAAACCCCTTCTCAGATACATGATTTACAAGTATTTTTCTCCTATTCTGTAGGTTGCCTTTTTATTTTGTAGGTGGTTTCCTCCACTTGAAGCTTTTTAGTTTGATGTAACTCCATTTATTTATTTTTGCTTTTGTTGTCACTGCTTTTGGAGTCAGATCGAAAAAGATATTAATAAAACCAGTGTCAGGAGCTTACCACCTGTGTTTTATTGTAGGAGTTTTATGGTTTCAGGTCTTACATTGAAGTCTTTAATCCATTTTGAGTTTATTTTTGTGTATGGGGTAATATAGTGGTCCTGGTTCATTTTTTTGCATGTGGTTGTCAAATTTTCCCAGCACCATTTATTGAAGATACTGTCCTTTCCCCATTGTATATTCTTGCCTCTTTCGTTGTAAATTAATTGACCATATGTGTGTGGGTTTATTTCTGGGCTCTCTATGCTGTTCCATTGATCTATATGTCTGTTTTTATGCTGATACCATACCATTTGATTAGTGTAGCTTTGTAATAACTTGAAATCAGGACTGTGATGCCTCCAACTTTGCTTTTTTTTCCTCAGGATTGCTTGGTTATTTGGGGTCTTTTATGGTTCCATACAGATCTTAGGATTATGTATTCTATTTCTGTGAAAAATGCCTTTGGAATTTTTTTTAATGTTTGTTTATTTTTGAGAGCGAGAACGCGTGAGCGCTCACGAGTGCACTTGTGAGCTGGACAGGGGCAGACAGAGAGGAAGACAGACAATACTGAGCCGGCTGTCTCTGTGCTGTCAGGCTGACACAGGCTCAGATGTCACAAACCATGAGATCATGACCTAAGCTGAAACAAGAGTTGGGTACTTAACCAGCTGAGCCACTTAGGCGCCCAGGAATTTTGATAGGGATTTCATTAAATCTGTAGATTGCTTTGGGTAATATGGGCATTTTAACAATAGTAATTCTTTCAATCTGTGACTATGGAATATTTTTCCTTTTATTTATATCTTCAGTCTCTTTAATCAGGGTCTTACAGTTTTCAGTGTACAAATCCTCATCTTGATTAAATTTATTCCTAGTTATTTTATTCTTTTTGATGCAGTTGTAAAGAGGATGTTTTTTCTTTCTGGTAATTTGTTATTAGCGTATAGAAACACAGCAGATTTTTGAGTATTGATTTTGTACCCTGCAACTTTACTGAATTCATTTATTTTAACAGTTATATTTCTTATATTGTTTAGTTTTATTGCAACGTTTGTTTTGTTTTATTATAATTTAATGTGTGATAATATTATTTGAATTGTAAATTTTTATTTGCCTAACTGTGTTATAATATCTTCAAAGACTAAGGTTATTTAAAATTCCTTTAGTGTCATACACAGAATCTTATATAGCATTTTAAAAACCCTAGGTGCTCCCTTTCTTAATAAAAACCCTTGAGAAAGTCGGGATAGAAGGAACATACTTAAAGATCATAAAAGCCATTTATGAAAAGCCCACAGCTAACATCATCCTCAACGGGGAAAAACTGAGAGCTTTTTCCCTGAGATCAGGAACACGACAGGGATGCCCACTCTCACCGTTGTTATTTAACATAGTGCTGGAAGTTCTAGCATCAGCAATCAGACAACAAAAGGAAATCAAAGGCATCAAAATTGGCAAAGATGAAGTCAAGCTTTCGCTTTTTGCAGATGACATGATATTATACATGGAAAATCCGATAGACTCCACCAAAAGTCTGCTAGAACTGATACATGAATTCAGCAAAATTGCAGGATACAAAATCAATGTACAGAAATCAGTTGCATTCTTATACACTAACAATGAAGCAACAGAAAGACAAATAAAGAAACTGATCCCATTCACAATTGCACCAAAAAGCATAAAATACCTAGGAATAAATCTAACCAAAGATGTAAAGGATCTGTATGCTGAAAACTATAGAAAGCTTATGAAGGTAATTGAAGAAGATTTAAAGAAATGGAAAGACATTCCCTGCTCATGGATTGGAAAAATAAATATTGTCAAAATGTCAATACTACCCAAAGCTATCTACACATTCAATGCAATCCCAATCAAAATTGCACCAGCATTCTTCTCGAAACTAGAACAAGCAATCCTAAAATTCATATGGAACCACAAAAGGCCCCGAATAGCCAAAGGAATTTTGAAGAAGAAGACCAAAGCAGGAGGCATCACAATCCCAGACTTCAGCCTCTACTACAAAGCTGTCATCATCAAGACAGCATGGTATTGGCACAAAAACAGACACACAGACCAATGGAATAGAATAGAAACCCCAGAACTAGACCCACAAACATATGGCCAACTCATCTTTGACAAAGCAGGAAAGAACATCCAATGGAAAAAAGACAGCCTCTTTAACAAATGGTGCTGGGAGAACTGGACAGCAACATGCAGAAGGTTGAAACTAGACCACTTTCTCACACCATTTACAAAAATAAACTCAAAATGGATAAAGGACCTAAATGTGAGACAGGAAACCATCAGAACCTTAGAGGAGAAAGCAGGAAAAGACCTCTCTGACCTCAGCCGTAGCAATCTCCTACTCGACACATCCCCAAAGGCAAGGGAATTAAAAGCAAAAGTGAATTACTGGGACCTTATGAAGATAAAAAGCTTCTGCACAGCAAAGGAAACAACCAACAAAACCAAAAGACAACCAACGGAATGGGAAAAGATATTTGCAAATGACATATCGGACAAAGGGCTAGTATCTAAAATCTATAAAGAGCTCACCAAACTCCACACCCGAAAAACAAATAACCCAGTGAAGAAATGGGCAGAAAACATGAATAGACACTTTTCTAAAGAAGACATCCAGATGGCCAACAGGCACATGAAAAGATGTTCAGCGTCGCTCCTTATCAGGGAAATACAAATCAAAACCACACTCAGGTATCACCTCACGCCAGTCAGAGTGGCCAAAATGAACAAATCAGGAGACTATAGATGCTGGAGAGGATGTGGAGAAACGGGAACCCTCTTGCACTGTTGGTGGGAATGCAAATTGGTGCAGCCGCTCTGGAAAACAGTGTGGAGGTTCCTCAGAAAATTAAAAATAGACCTACCCTATGACCCAGCAATAGCACTACTAGGAATCTACCCAAGGGATACAGGAGTACTGATGCATAGGGGCACTTGTACCCCAATGTTCATAGCAGCACTCTCAACAATAGCCAAATTATGGAAAGAGCCTAAATGTCCATCAACTGATGAATGGATAAAGAAATTGTGGTTTATATACACAATGGAATACTACGTGGCAATGAGAAAAAATGAAATATGGCCTTTTGTAGCAACGTGGATGGAACTGGAGAGTGTGATGCTAAGTGAAATAAGCCATACAGAGAAAGACAGATACCATATGGTTCCACTCTTATCTGGATCCTGAGAAACTCAACAGGAACCCATGGGGGAGGGGAAGGGAGAAAAAAAAAAGACGTTAGAGTGGGAGAGAGCCAAAGCATAAGAGACTGTTAAAAACTGAGAACAAACTGAGGGTTGATGGGGGGTGGGAGGGAGGGGCGGGTGGGTAATGGGTATTGAGGAGGGCACCTTTTGGGATGAGCACTGGGTGTTGTATGGAAACCAATTTGTCAATAAACTTCATAAAAAAAAAAAAATAAAATAAAAAAAAAAAAAAAAAAAAAAAAAAAAAAAAAATAAAAACCCTAGGTGCTCAATTTTGTATGATTTTATATGGCAATATTAAATAATTATTTAAATCCTTGATTTAAATTAGGTTTGTTAGTCATTCCATATTATTATTGTGAAAAAGTAATTTCTTATTCTTAGATACTAGAATTTTAAAAAAGTTATTTTTATTTATTTATTTATTTATTTAATTTATTTTTTTGACATTTATTTATTTTTGAGACAGAGAGAGAGAGCATGAACAGGGGAGGGTCAGAGACAGAGGGAGACACAGAATCTGAAACAGGCTCTAGGCTCTGAGCTGTCAGCACAGAGCCCGACGCGGGGCTCGAACTCACGGACCGCGAGATCATGACCTGAGCCGAAGTGGGCCGCTTAACCGACTGAGCCACCCAGGCGGCCCCCCAAAAAAGTTATTTTTAATGTTTATTTATTTTTGAGAGAGACAGAGTGCGAGCAGGGGAGGGGCAGAGAGAGAGGGAGACACAGAATCCGAAGCAGGCTCCAGGCTCCAAGCTGTCAGCCCAGAGCCCGATGTAGGGCTTGAACTCATGAACTGCGTGATCATGACCTGAGCCAAAGTTGGATGCTCAACTGACTGAGCCACCCAGACACCACTTAGATACTAGAATTTATATATTAGAGAAGGAGCAAGTTAACATCTAGCCTTAACTCTGCACCTCACTTTCTTAGTCCATAGAAGTTGAGAGTTTGAGTAGGCAGTTTGTAATGCTCTGGCAAGTTGTACGATGTGGTTAATATAAAACTTTTGTCACTTTTTAGGTTTTTTTTGGGGGGGATGGTGTTTTTCTATATAGATTAGTTGATAATTATGAAGTAATGATTTAAAACTTAGGTTAATCAGAAAATTTCTGTGAGACATTGTCATCTTTGAATGTAATGTTAGTATAAAATAATTTATGGGGATCTAAAATTAAGAGGGCTTAGCCATGAATGTGAAGAATATGAACATGAAGAATAATCAAAAAAGAATAAACCATTGAATATATTAAATAAAAGCATACCCAGGGCAATAAAGTAGATATATAAATATAGGTATGGGAAATAATATATGTGCACATCTGTGTATGTTTATGTATACAGAAAATGAGATATTCCGTAATGAATTTTCAGATGGCTGAATATTCTTCCTCAAATTTTAAAAACAATTTAAAACATAATTTTTATTTTAAATCTTAATAAGATTTCCTTGCTTTATTAGAGTAGTTTCTCTCTTCTTTTGGAGTTCACTGTCTTTTCTTTCTGTATACCTTTCTTACAAAGTCAGTTTGATTCATTTTGAAAAATCATATAACCAAGGTTGTGAGAATATTGTATGGGTTTGAGAATCAGTAAATGTTGAATGGTAGCTTGAAGGTGTGCTTTAAAAATACAAATCATAAATTTGAATGAGTTTGGGCTCTATTCATATACATATTTTTTCCTATTTGTATATTTTTTTCTTGAGTATATTCTGGATGATTTTCTGAATAGTTGCAGTGCTATTAGGTTTGTAAAATGCATTAGCCAGTGCTTTTTAAATTTTTTTTTAACGTTTATTTATTATTATTGAGAGACAGAGAGAGAGCATGAGCATGGGAGGGGCAGAGAGAGGAGGAGACACAGAATCCGAAGCAGGCTCCAGGCTCTGAGCTGTCAGCACAGAGCCCAAGGCAGGGTTCAAACTCACAAACCATGAGATCATGACCTGAGCCAAAGTCAGACGCTTAACTGACTGAGCCACCCAGGTGCCCCAGCCAATGCTTTTTAAAAAATTTTTAATGTTTATTTTTGAGAGAGAAGGAGAGCATGTGCGAGTGCATGTGCAAGTGCACAAACGTGAGTACATGTGTGAGCAGGGGGAGGGGCATAGAGAGAGGGAGACAGAATCCTAAACAAGCTCCGTGCTGTCAGCGCAAAGTCCAGCATGGGGCTGGAACCCATGAGCTGTGACATCATGACCTGGCCTGAAGTCAGATGATCAACCAACTGAGCCACTCAGGTGCCCCTAACTAATACTTTTAATAAATATTACTATAAAGACAAAAGGGATAAAATATAGTATAATACTTGTGTACCCACCACTCAGTTTAAGAAATAAAATACTGTTTTTTTTAATTTACTAAAATGTTGAATATTTGAGTGCTTGTGATATGCTGCTCTAGGCATTGTGTATATAGCAGTCAACAAAACAAACAAAAATCCTTGTCCTCATTGAGTTTACATTTTAGGAAGGAATTTGCCATTGCCTGATAATTGTCATTGTTCCTATCTTTAGCATTTCCCCCATCCTTTTTAGAGTGCTGATTTGAATCTTATGTGCTCATGAATATTAGAATACTTATTAGAAATGATTGCAAATAAAGAATATGTAGGCACCATTTGACAACATAAAAGGTGTTCTATCAGTACATTTGGCTTGGTGGAGTTTATTTGGTACATACTAAGACATTTAATCTCTAATATTTGGTTTCACTGCCTAGTCAACACTATCCTATTGTTGGTGACCCTAGTTTCATTAGGTCCACAAGAGGAAAGCAATCTGGGTCACCTCATATAACATTCTTGTGTGTCTGTGTAATACACAGTTGAAGGAAGTATAGTTTATCTTTTAAGGCATTTGAAAGAAAGTTGACTTTTTAGTTTAAATTCCAAACTAAAACTTTTTCCAAAAAAAATGGCACCTTAGATCCAGTAACTGAGAGTTACAGATTCACTCTTTCTTGTGATGGGCTTGAAAACTTTTTTTTTTTTTTTCAAGTAAGCTGTATCCCCAATGTGGGGCTTGAACTTACAATCCCTGAGGTCAGGAGTTGCATGCCTAACCAACTGAGCTAGCCAGGTACCCCGGGGTTTGAAAACTTTTAAAAAATTGTGATATACTGTAGAGGAAATTGGAAGTGGCACCTTAGAATTTATAGACTGGGAACCTACAACAACAACAACAAAAATCTGTGGTGTACTATAAATAAAAGCACAAACTAGGGCATTATGAAAGAAACCAGCAGAAATAGAAATGAATAAACATCAGAGTTAGCATCAGAATATATAGTGTCCTCTGAAGATGCTTTTTATTTGGTATTGTTTCAGGTATCGTCAGATCTTGGAAAAAGCCGTTCAGTTATCTGGGGCAGAACAACTAGAAGCTTTGAAAGCTTTTGTGGAAGCAAGTAAGTAGAACGAAAATTCCATGTCTGCCTTGTATTATTGAGTTAGGACTTCAAAGCTTGCTCAAGCTTGTTTTATATCAAATTATCAATATAATTTTCATTGAGATTAAATTAAATATGCATTGACATTGATTTTAGAATTTAAACTATTTACAACTTGATTATTTTTCAGTAAGCTGTCTTCAGAGTTACATTTACCAATTAAGGTTTTGTATAGTTATTCATACAGTCACTGATGGAAGGCAATATAGCCTAATGATAAAGAGAATAGTCTAAATTCAACCTGGTCTGCTGCTTTATTAAGTTAGTTCCTTTGTGCCTCCTTTTCCTTGTCTCTAAAATGAGGGATTTGATAGCAACCCTGTAGAAGTGTTGGGAGTTTAAATGAGTTAATATACATAGTAAAGTGCTTAGAATAGTACCTGGCATTTAATAAGTGCCATGTAATTGTTAACTGTAATTAACGTTAAGAACATTCCTTTTGAATGGGGACTAGAAATTTCCGTTCTTCAAAACACTCTCTCCCACTTCCTGACTTTAAACATATCCAGTTATCTTGAAAATGACTCAAAATTCAGGCTTGAATTTATGCTCAGTTAACAGTGTTAACGATACTTGAGAGTGCTTTCATGCACATTATCATGAGAAGTGCTAGTGTGTGTGGTAATTTCTTTCTAACAGCTGAAAGTGCCTAATGGCACTTATAATGAAACTGTTTGCTCAGCTGCATTCAGTATTATCCAATAATGAATTCTAATTAATACATCATAAACTGATGACAAGCTTTGTTACAGGTTACTGTAAGTTACTGCCTCAAAAATTGTGGCCTGCAATGTGTGATGAACTTACAGTGCTGTTAGGAATGGTTTTATTGAGAACATTGCAATATGATAGCGAAAGAATAATGATTTTTATAAACTTTGATCTTTGTATAAACTTTGAATCCACTGAACCACCAAGAAAAGCAGTCTACTGTTAAAATCCTTTATATCGACTGAACAGTTTTTTCCCCAGTAACTGTTGTTTTGAGACTTAATTTATCTGAGTAGTGGTCACAAGCATGATGTATCTTTTAAACTATAATAATAATGATCATAATAGTGAACATTTGTTGAGCGCTTTGTGCCACATGTTGTTCATAGTGCTCTCTATATATTGCATTTGAGCTTCACAGCATCCTTATCCATATTTTACAGATGAGGAAACAGAAGCACAGAGAGGTTAAGTTTCTTGTGTGAGGGCATCTAATCATGCGTGGCCTCAGAGCTTTTCTTCCTTAATCACATACAGTAATAAAATGTTTATAAATAGTGTCATTAAGTATGTCTGTACATCTGGTGCTCACCTCAGTTATTATTTGTTGTTTTTATTAGGAAAGTACAAGTGTCAGTAACTGTCACTACTTGCTTTATTTAGATTTCATGAAAATTATTTCACTGTTTCTTCTTTAACTCCTTTTTATAACGAGGTAGGATGAAAGATGAAAGTATAGATGTTTCTGTACCTTCCCTTTGTAGAAGAATAAAGGAAGAGAAAGGAAGATATAAAATTCTTAAATGTAAAACAAAACTTTTCCCAGCCACTTGTTTCTTAGAAAACTTAAGGGACTTTTACTGGTGTAGTATTTAATGGTGTAGTCATTATATAATCAAATAATTCTGCATAAGGAAAACCGATTCTGTTATATAAGATGATATGGGTTTGGAAATCCCCGAATAATGCATTGAGGGTTGTACTAATATATATTGTTTTTAATAATAGTTTTAGGTAAAAATTGATGGCTTAATGAAAATTTGTAAGTTATTCAATTTTTTTATCTCTCTCTTTTTTTGACAAGTGGTGAATGAGAACGTCAGTCTTGTGATCTCTCGACAGTTGCTGACTGATTTCTGTACACATCTCCCTAACCTGCCTGATAGCACAGCCAAAGAAATCTATCATTTCACCTTGGAAAAGATCCAGCCTAGAGTCATTTCATTTGAGGAGCAGGTAAAAATCTATAACAGTGAGTTTTGAACATGAGATAGCAGTAATTATTTTGAGAGATATTATTACATTTTTAAAGGAGGTGATCATCCAATTTTATTTTTGACAAAACAGTGTGCCAAACAGCATGTTACAGTGTAAAAACTCCAGGATGTTGTAACTCCAGCTGACATTTGCTCAGATATTACAATTTGATTTATGAATCAAATATTATTCTTCAGACAATTTTTAAAAATCAGTAAAATTGCAGACTCTGAGTGGCAGAGCCAGGATTCAGTTCTAGATCTTTGGTCTTTGGAACTTTAGGCTTAGTCACTAACTGCCTTCCAAGTTTAGAAATGAGCATATTAATTTCCACAGTGAGGAGACTAGCTTGCACAGCATGCAGGTTCTTTGTTTTTAAAGAGGAGGAATAGGGTGGTGAGTAGTCTGTAGTGGCCAGGCCAAGTCTGAACAGCTTAACTATATTCTTCGGTGAATAGGGACTCAGGGGTCAGTGGCCTTAAACAGATTAAAAACCCTGGGACCACAGTTCAAAGAAGAATAAGTTATTCTATCCTCATTTCTGTTGGGAATAAAAACAGATTGTAAAAGTAAAAACTAATAAAAGTTAAAAAAAGAAAAAGAGTCAGTAAAATTGTTAATAAGGCTGAAAACTTAGGAAAACACCAGTGTTATATATACAGTTAACATAAACATAAAACTTAATATTTAAATTAAATTATTGCCATAATCCACATTGCAGAAATGTGTTAATTTCAGTTCAGTATTTTGATATTCCATGAATTCAGAATTCATTAAAAAAAATTTGGGGTGGTCTAGATAAATTTGCGCTATTTACTTGCTATCTTAGAATGTTGAATGAAAACATTATCACAATAGATAAACTTACCATCCATTTATTTTAATTAGTTACTAATGTCAGTTGAAATAATTTAAAATGTCTACCTACTATTTCAGGTTGCTTCCATAAGACAGCATCTTGCATCCATATATGAAAAAGAAGAAGATTGGAGAAATGCAGCCCAAGTGTTGGTGGGAATTCCTTTGGAAACAGGACAAAAGTATAGTAAATAGTGGATATTGGATGGAGATGTATATAGGATATGTATTGTTGTTCATTTGTGGGTTTTTGGTTTTTTTTTTTTACATTCTAGTGCAAGAAACATCATAAACAAGTTAATAAGTAATTAAATTCTGTAGTATGTTAGGTGTTAAGTGCCAGAGAGAAGAGTAAAGGGAAAGTAGGGAGCAGGTTGTATCATTAAACAGGATGATTGGAGTAGTAGAGTGGTCCAGATATACCTTCTCAGACACATGAAGGAAGTAGTCATGAGTTTAGGGAAGATTATAAGTAGATCCTCTTAGAGAGAAAGGCTAGTGTAAAGGCCCTAAGATGGGAGCATACCTGGAGTGTTTTCAGAAGATCAAGGAGAGCAGTATGGGTGGAATGGAGTAAGCCAAGAGAAGGTGGGGGGCTGAGATCAGAGAGTACTGGGGACCAGATTATATAGGTTCTTGTAAGTCATTGTAAGGCCTTTGTCTTTTCTGTAAGTGAAATGAGGGGAAACCATTGGAGGATTTTGTGTGGAAGAGTGACATGATCTGACTTTTATTTTTAAAAATCATTTTGGGGGCACCTGGGTGGTTCAGTTGGTTAAGCGTCTGACTCTTGATCTCAGCTCAGTCTTAATCTCAGGGCTCAAGCCCCACATTGGGCTCTGTGCTGGGCATGAAGCCTACTTAAAAAAAAAATCATTCTGAGTACTTGGTTGAGAATAGCTGTAGGCAAGTAATGATAGAAGTAAGGACATGAGTGAAGAGGCTTATGTACTACTGCAGATAAGATGGAGATTGTGAGAAATGTTGGATCCTGGATATGTTTTTAAGGTAGAGCTAAGGATTTTCTGGTAGCTTACATATGGAGTATGAGAAAAGGAGCCATGATAAATCCTGGTTTTGGTCTGAACAACTAGAAAGATGGAGTTGTCGTCTCCTGCATAGTAAAGAATAGGTTTTGAGGGAAGAGCAGGAATTCCATTTTGGACATGTGATAACTAAGTGGAAATATCTAGTAGGGAGTTGAATATACTAAAAGAGAGATATGGGCTAGAAATATACATTTGGAAGTCACTGATATATAGAGAGAGATGGAATTTAAAGGCATTAGATTGGATGAGATCCCCAAGGGAGGGAATATAGATAGAGGAGAGGACTGAGTACTGGGGCCTGGAACACTCCAACACTAAGAGGTGAGGGGCAGGAAGAAGATAGATCAAATGAGGATTGAGAAGAAAACCAGAAGAATGTGGACTATGGCAGCCTAGAAGCCAAATGAGGAGAATGTATCAAGAAGGAGCAAGTGATCTGCTATGGTGTTGATAGGTCAATTAAGCTGAGGAGTGAGGGTTAACCATTGGAGTTAGTAAAGTGGAGGTCACTGGGGCCCTTGACAAAAGCTGTTTTGGTGAAATGGTAAGAATGAAGAAGCCTGACTGGAATGGTTTAAGAGAGAATGGGAAGAGAAGAGTTGGAAATGGTATGTATGGGCAGCTCTTTGCAGAAGTTTTTACAAAAAGAAAGAAATCTGGTAGAAGCAGCAGAGGTTAGGTTAAGAGATTATTTTTTCTTTAATGATTTTTCCTTTAATTTTTTGGAAAGCAAAAATATAATATGGGAGGGTAGAGAAGAGGATTCTTGCAGGAGTGGACAGGAGGAGAAGGAATCTAGTGGAGAGATAGTTTTTAGACAGGGGCATGGATAGTTGATCTATGGCTGAGTTTCTCAGCCCAGGCACTGTTGGCATTTAGATGGAATAATTCTTTGTCATGGGTTGCAAGATGCTCAACAGCATCCCAGACCTCTACTCACTAGATGCCAGTAACATCACCGCCCCTAGTTGTGATAGTCAAAATGTCTGTAGACATTGAGACATGTTCCGATGGGCAGAACAGTGCCCAGTGATCTACAGTAACAGCTAGGAATACAGAGTATGTGATATTGATATTAGCAATGTGGTGGTGGCATTTGTGCAGGTATTCTTTGATTGCTCTGGTATTCTTAATGAAGTCAGAATCAGTCATCAGTGGGAAGTGTAGACCGGGTTGGGAGTGTCGAAGTTGAGGGAAGGCAGGAATATGAGAAAAAATTTTCTAGGAGAGTGAGACAGTGAATGGAGTAGGAATATATAATATACTTGGTAGCATAAAGGGCTCATCTGAAGGTTGTAGTGATTGAAATGAGGTCATTCAGATTGGTTAGGTGTTTTTCTCCATCAGAGGTCAGCTATATGGGTGCAGGAAAGGAGTAGGCAAACTTAGGTTTAACCAGAGTTACGATTTTGGCCAAGTGTGACAGCAAAAGTGGGACAAGGGAGATGAATGCACATTCAAATCAATAATTACAATGATTCACCATAGGGCTTAAGCTAGTTAGGAGTTAAGTGAAGCCATCAAGGGGAAAAAGAGGTAACAATGTAATAAGATCAGTGGTTTGGAGGTCACAGTGAGTTCAGTGGGTTGTTGGATTTGAGATGCTAGAAGTGAGATGGAGAAACAATTAGAAAAAATTAAGATGATAGGTTGTAACTTTTATTCAGTTAATCTTAACTTTTTGTTAAGTATTTTTAAAAACATCTATAGTGCTTTATGAAACATTCCTCCCAAGTATATTGTACAAGGAAGAAGACAGATGTGAGATTCTTGGTTACACTTTTTAAACACACTTCCCCTCTCAGTACCAACTGTGAATGACTTAAAAATGTTTCATCTGTTTCTCTACTTTTTTACCAGGGAAATGAGGGATTCTTTTTTGGTCTTCATTAATATTTATGAAGGATGATAAGGCAGACACTACTTCAGGCATCTTGGTTTTTCTGCATTACTTATGAAATTATTAGGCAGTGATGCTCCTTGAAAAAGCAACCAGTTTATGAAAATGGTTTCGTTATGTAGATACTGAATTTTGCTTTCCAAGGCCTCTTGTTAATTTGGGTTTTTTTCTTTGATAGTTTGAAAAGGCTTGGCTTATTGGCTTTGGTCTTACTCTGTCTGGAGTATTTTCTTCCTAGTACAGGGCAATTGATTTATTTTCACTGGTAGTTGAAATAAATATAAAATTAGATACTGTTCTTTGCAGTGATGGGATTTATCATTTTGGTAGTCCTATAGCATTATCTTTGTGAGGATATCAGAGAACTGAAAATTTAGCCATTGTTTTTTTTAATTTAGAAGTTTTCTAAACAAATTAACCTAAAAGTGATTAAAAGTAAAATCTGGATAAACGGTTGAGAACTCGTTTCTTTAAACTATGATTCATTCTGATAATTAAAGTAATACATTTAATAGATACACTTGGCATAAAATTGGAAAATTGAAAAAAGTATAGTGCTATGTATAGCAGTTTGTGTAAATTTGAGTTGTGAAAGGAAACAGTGTAGTGCCAAATGTCGGTAATATATGACTTGTGGAAAAAATTCAAATTTGTATAAAAAAATTTAAAAAGTAAAGAATTAATTTCAGAGTTGGGCCATGTAAATTGTAAACTCAGTTCTTGCCACATGGTGGCATCACTTTGCTGGCAATAAAAAAGATTCATTTTTCTCTAAGGCTTAATCGTGAATTATGTGAGTTTTGAATTAGGTGAGGTGTTCAGTTGTGCATTTCTTGCATAAAATGTGGCTACTGGGATAAAGAAGAAAATGAAAACCACCTGGAATCTCAGTGCCTAGAAATAATTGCTATTACCATCTTCATACATATGTATAGAAATACTTTCTAATGGTATCTTCCATGCTGTCTTATCCTATTTTTTGACTTAGCAAAAACACATGATGACTATTTTCACATAGTAATGATTATAATAACTATATATTATTATACCATCTTTATGTACCACAATTTAATTGATTATTAAAAATATCTTAATAGGTGATTTCTAATTTTTTTCTCTTACACGTATTTATGAGTAGCTTTACAGATGAATATTCCTCGTACATATGTGTGCACATCCCTTATTATTTTCTTGCGATTTGTTTTCTAGAAATAAAATATAGTAGATAAGGAATATATGCATTTTAAAAGATTCAAAGAATGATTGGAGAATATATTGCCAAATGGTTTTCCAGGATGGTTGTACTAATAGCCCCAGCACCAGTGTATGGTATACCCCTAAACTGGGCATTTTTTCTTTTAAGTTCTTTGACTGTGAGATTATTTGAGGACTGAAGGAAACTAAAATACAATGGAGGAATCATGATGATAAAATAAAAATTCAGTAACATTTATTTTGGAAGTATTTTTTTAGATTGTTCTCTAATGCAGTAAAAATTTGATATGCTTATATTAACAGCATGTATGGAGGAAAAATACATTTTTTTACCACTCCTAAAAGTTGTCTTGATAAAATATTTAGTCATTGTATTTTTCTGTTATATCCTAGGCAGTACAATGTAGATTATAAGTTGGAGACTTACCTGAAGATTGCTAGGCTATATCTGGAGGATGATGACCCAGTCCAGGCAGAGGCTTACATAAATCGAGCATCATTGCTTCAGAATGAATCAACCAATGAACAGTTACAGATACATTATAAGGTAACAGATGAGTTGATTTGGAATTAAGTTTGTATTGGAGAGTCCTACTATACTGAGATATTCCAGATAATATGATAAATGGTGTTATGTATTAGAAATTCTCTTTTATTTTTTGCTTTGATTTTTAATTTTTCCCCCTAATTGAAACATTTTCCCCTCTGTAGGTATGCTATGCACGTGTTCTTGACTATAGAAGAAAATTCATTGAAGCTGCACAAAGGTACAATGAGCTCTCCTACAAGACAATAGTGCACGAAAGTGAAAGACTAGAGGCCTTAAAACATGCTTTGCACTGTACCATCTTAGCATCAGCAGGTAAACATGTAATTTGTGCTTTCATAAACAGTTATCTTTGCTTAATAATTTCAGGTTTGTTACTATTGGAAGATTTAGTAAGGAATTATTTATTCTTCAAGGGGAGGTCTTATTACTACCATTATGGTAAATTTAGTTTAAACACTTTGAACAGTTAAAAACAGCAATAAAATAGATTGTTAACTTCAAAATTTTTTAAATATGCATGTATCAGTCTATTACCTGCATGTGTTGGGAGTAATTAAGAGAGATAATATAGAGTTTAGTTCGCCTAATAGATAACTTAAAAATGAATAACAAAATTATGTGAGAATTACATAAAGAGAAGTTAAAATTAAAATCTAGAGATTGATGATAATTAACACACTGCTTTTGAGATCTTTTTTAACCTTCAAGCCTTAGTTTCAGATCTCACATTTATCCTTTTCTTTGGTAAATGTGAAAAATATTCTTTGTTCTCTTTTACTAAATTATAGCATGTACATCACTCAACTTATAAAGCAGAAAGGGCATTGAGGAGAAATGCTGGTAATTCTAAACTGGCTTTTCTAAATCATTTTTAGAATGTCTATTCTTGATCTGTGTTTGGTTGAGAGCCTAATGACATGTTCACACTACACATTTCATTCTTTATGAAGCAGTGATCTTATTTATTACATTTTTGTTACTGAAAAGGCAATACATAATGTGGTACTGCTTCCAGTTCTAACGAGCTTTTACCAATTACTTGTATTTCCTTCAATGTAAAAGTGTCTGTGTCCCCCCCCCACCTTTTTTTTATATAAACGGTAGCATGATATACACACTTTCACCACCTGTTTTTTTCCTGTACGTATATATCAGTGATCTTTATATGTCAATACATATCTCTCATTCTTTTTGATCTTCTATTGTTTGGCTTTATCATAATTTATTTAGTCAGTTACAAACAGTGCTATAGTGATTGTGCACATATATGAATATATATATAGGTTAAATTCTTGAGTCCCAGGGTATATACCTTTAAACTTTGGATAGAAATTATATACTGCCCTTTAGTGTTACCTTCCAGGCAACAGTGTCCATGCAGACCTGATTTCTCAACCTGTATTACCAAATGTTTTCATCTTTGCTAATGGATGAAAAGGTAGTATTTCACTCCAGTTTTAATTTGCATTTCATTTACTAGGAATGCTCTTGAGCATCTTTTCATATGTTAAGAAAAATCATTATTGAAAAACCTGTATTTTTTTGAATGAATTATCTGTTTATGTTTATTAGCCAGGCTTTGAGTTTTTATCTTGGTGACTTATGAAAGCGCCTCATGTATATAAGAAATTTAACAATTTTTTTCCCAATTTGTTGTCTCATTTTTGGTTTTGTCTATGAAATTTTTGCCATGCAGAAACTCTTTATTTTTATACGGTTAAATATATTAATCTCTTTTTTTTATGGACTTTGGGTTTTGTTTACTTGCTTAGAAAGGTCTTTCCTATTCTGAAATTAGGTATTTTAAATTCCCACATGTTTTCTTTCAGTACCTTAGTTTCCCACATCCTCAGATTCTGGTCTCAGAACCCCTTTACACTGAAAAATTGAGAACCCTTTCCTTTGCTTATGTAGGTTATATCTATTGATACTATATTAGCAATTGAGATAATAAATTTAAAAAATAATAATTCATTTAAAAGTAGCAATCATCTTGGGGCGCCTGGGTGGCGCAGTCGGTTAAGCGTCCGACTTCAGCCAGGTCACGATCTCGCGGTCCGGGAGTTCGAGCCCCGCGTCAGGCTCTGGGCTGATGGCTCAGAGCCTGGAGCCTGTTTCCGATTCTGTGTCTCCCTCTCTCTCTGCCCCTCCCCCATTCATGCTCTGTCTCTCTCTGTCCCAAAAATAAATAAACGTTAAAAGTAGCAATCATAAGTCCATTACATATAAATAAAAAGTGACATTTTTATCAAATAACTATATTTTCTAAAGTAAAAAAAGTTAAGAGAATGAAGTTGTTTTTACATCTTTTCAAATCCTATCAATGTCTATCTTAACAGACAAAAACTGAATTTTTTTTTAAGCTGAATTCTTAAAAGTACTTCTGTATTCAGCCTGCTTTGATATGTTGTTTTAAAGGAAGTATATGAAGAAAATCCAGCTCACAGTGTGTAATTGGAAAAAGGAGGCATGTTGATGACTTTTTCAGATAATTGTGATATTCTTTCATGCTACACTTAACTTGACCAGTGGTATAGTTTCTTATAGGTTAGTGGCAGTGTGGCATCTGAAACCGTATCAATGAACTTTTTGCACTTTGTTAATGTTAAAGTCTTGGTCTGTCTTGCGCTTGAATGGATCCTTTACTCCATTTTGTATCATTATGTTTGGTTTGGATACTATTGATTCACTGAGTTATGCAATCAAAATATTGACATACTTTATTATACAACATATAAAAATTACATTTGAATATATTACACCTGATCTTATCAGAAGAACCTTTAACTATTGGAAAGCTGTCAAGCTCATGGTGGCAGATAGAAGTTCTCTAAAATTCTGATTGTTTCTTAAAAATTCTAATTTTATCAGCGACAACAAATACTGTTGGTTGGACTTGATAGGCTTGCTTTGTTCATTTTTTAAAAAATATCTACCAAATACCCAAGTCTGAAAACCCATCATTTTGTCTGTTAGTCATTGTCTTACGTAAATGGTGTTCAGCTTGCAGGGTTTCCTTGGGACAACCATTGTTCGGTTTGCAGCAGAAGTGCTTTACATGCATTTCCCATTTTGTTGCACAGAATATTAAAAAGATGTGTTCTCATGTCGGTACTTAATAAAAATAACTCCTTTCTGCTGCAAGCTTCTTTTGTTTTGACTGTTGAGTGTGTGGCACAATACAGTTCATTGCCAGTGCCACAGCCTTGATTTGTGCGGTGGTGCCAGCTGTTTTAGCCGCCATTGCTTTCGCACCAGCAATGTAAGTGCCAACACAATGAAAAACGTAAAGGATGTTTTTATACTATTATAAAATAGCATTGGCTCACCGACTGATCCCTTGAAGGGTCTTGGAGACCCCCTTTGAGAATTGCTGCTTTAGGCTTTCATATTTTACTTTGATGCTTCCTTCTAGGCACTATCTCCAACCGCCACCCCCCCCACCCCCTGCCCCAGATTAATCACTAATTTAGATTAATGTTGCCTATTTCTCACTTCAATTTACCTGCAAGTCTTAATCCGTTTGGATTTATATTGGTGTAGGGAATGAGATAGGGAATTACCCTTTTTTTTTTGTCTAAATGGCTATTTGACCTAGTATCTTTTGTTAAGTAATCTTTTTTCCCCTATTGATTTAGCACATTACAGATTTCTAAATCTAGTATTCTGTTCCATTAATTAGCCTATTTATGGATATACTAGTACTATGCTACTGGCATTATCATAGTATTATTGATTTTATTTTATTGATTATTGTTTTATTATCTGGCAGGGCTATTCCCCCTTCATGACTTTTTTTTCCTAAATTTTCTTAGCTGTTTGTTATATTTGCTTTCTTTCGTTGTAGGCCATCGTGACACTCCCTCCTTATGTATCATCATACATATGATGAATTGACAATATATATTACAAATAACCGACAATATATATTAAATAAAGTACCTTTAACAGAGTAACATAAAGCAAGGTTACATATTGATCAGTTGACAAAAACAGTGTGTCCAGAGGCTCATAGGAGCCTAATCCTGTATTTCCCCTAGAAGTAGGAATTGGCAACAACTTTGTAGAACATAACTGCCACAAATTCCGAGAATTGTCTGTATATTTTAGTAGGCAAGAATGAAGTCATAACATAGTTTTTTATTGGGGAAATAGATTGTGAGAGTATTTGATGCTCATTTGTTTCCCTTAGGACAGCAGCGTTCTCGGATGCTAGCTACCCTTTTTAAGGATGAAAGATGCCAGCAACTTGCTGCTTATGGGATCCTAGAGAAAATGTACCTAGACAGAATCATCAGAGGAAATCAGCTTCAAGAATTTGCTGCCATGCTGATGCCTCACCAAAAAGCAACTACAGCTGATGGTAATGATCATGTCTTATAAATATGTGGGAGCAAATATTTAGGTACACTCTAGTGAAAAGTGTGTTAAATTTGAAGCATCTTGATATCTTTCTATAATATTTTTATCCAACATTTGATGACCAAAAAAGGAATATTACATTGACTGAAGATGAGTATAATATACAAATATGGGTTTGAATTATAAAAGTAGCCCTATTGGAAAACATATTGTAGAATAATGCATTTTTGGAAACTGTAAGGGCAGAATTATAGACCTGGTTTTTTAAAAACTCAAACCCTTCGATAAGTACCTTAATTAATCTTAAGCATCAGTTTGTAACAGAGTATAATTATCCAGTCCTATTTTAGATAGAGCAAAATTTGGCACAGTAACTTGCCTAAGGTTAATCAGGGTGAACGTTTTGCCTATAAGAATAGAACTTGGTGTCGTGTTTCCTAGTTCAAGGATGTATTTGCTTAAGTCAGGCTACCTTTTCCAGAAAAGAAGTTTTTAATAAGTTGTCTGCTTATAGCATCAGTTACTTTGTGTACATTTGTCTACAGAGGTTTTAAAGAAGCTTATAACAGTAACATACATAATAATAAAAGTAAACACATAGACCATCAGAAACATGAAAAAGGTCAAGATAAATAAACATACAGATCTGTTAGACTCACTTCCTTGGATTCAGTGTCATCCTATACCAAAGAGAATTTATCTATAAAGAGTCATTTATGCAGGGGTTTGCTAAAAGGTATTCACTTCACTCAGTCTTACTGGCTGGAGTTAAACCAGACCGCTGAAGGGATTATAGTGACTTCCTGTGGAATTTCTTTCATTTAATTTGTACTTTAAGAAGCAAACTAATTGAGGGGGGCCTGGGTGGCTCAGTTGGTTAAGCATCTGACTCTTAGTTTTGGCTCAGGTCGTGATCACACAGTTTGTGAGGTCGAGCCCCACATCAGGCTCTGTGCGACAGTGTGGAGCCTGCTTGGGATCCTCTGTCTCCCTCTCTCTGCCCCTTCCCCACTCACTCTCTGTCCTTCTCTCTCTTAAAAGTAAATAAACATGAAAAAAATAAAAATAAAAAAATCAAGAAGCAAACTAGTTGATCCTCATCTTTCTTTCTAAAGGAGGTGTTTTTTTTTTTTTTTTTCTATAGGATATTTGTTACGCAGATCCTCAGGAAAAATTTCTTCACAATCTTAGAGTTAGTTGTGATTCTCCTGAACAGTTAGTTTTTATCTTATTAAACAAACTATAAACTGTTTTTTTTTTATCTTGGCTGCTAGAAAACTTGTTAAATTTGTAACCCAACTGTAAATAGTGTGTGTGTATGTATGTTGATTGTTGCTACTTTTAAATTCTCTTATCTTCTGTATATTCTTCTGAGCAGCTTTAAATTCTTTTTGCAAGAAGGTGTCTGACAAACTAGATAAAAGATAGATAAAAAGAAAAAGTTTCCAGAATTGATATAGTCAAGCCTCAGATTTGACTTTGAGTTTCTGGCCATGAAAAAAAAATGTGAAAAGAATGTAATCACATAATTCTTTCCTAAAAAGAAAGAGACTCACTAGGACCTCTGAGGATGCAAATGATTCTCAGATTTCTCATGTGGGACTATATAGAGAGGACAGGTGTTTTGTTATCTTCTTCCATTTTAGACCTTATTGCTTTCCTTATTTAAAAAAAATTTTTTTTTTCAACGTTTATTTATTTTTGGGACAGAGAGAGACAGAGCATGAACGGGCGAGGGGCAGAGAGAGAGGGAGACACAGAATCGGAAACAGGCTCAAGGCTCTGAGCCATCAGCCCAGAGCCCGACGCGGGGCTCGAACTCACAGACCGCGAGATCGTGACCTGGCTGAAGTCGGACGCTTAACCGACTGCGCCACCCAGGCGCCCCTGCTTTCCTTATTTTAGACCTTATTGCTTTCCTTATTTATTTCTTTTGGGCATTTTTGTTTAATATTTTTGTTTAATGTTTATTTTTGAGAGAGAGAGAGACAGTGTATGAGTGGGGGAGGGGCAGAGAGAGAGAGAGAGAGGGAGACACAGAATCTGAAGCAGGCTCCAGGCTCCAGGCTGTCAGCACAGAGCCCAATGTGGGGCTTGAACTCCCAAACTGTGAAATCATGACCTGAGCTGAAGTCGGACACTTAACTTACTGAGCCACCCAAGCACCCATGGACATTTTTGTCTACTGGCATTACAACCATACATTAGCAATCTTGAGACGTATTTTTTTTTTCATTACAATTAATTGTGTTTTGGTATATTCCTGGAGTTGTATAACATTACTACTAATCTCCTTTCTGCTCAATAGATTTGCCTGTGTTGGGCATTTTATGTAAATGGAATCACACAATATGTAGCCTTTTGTGATTGACTTTTCACTTGGCAAAGTGTTTATCCATGTTGTAGCATTTATCAGTACTTTATTCCTTTTTATTGCCAAATAGTATTCTATTATATGATATACCACATTTTATTTCTTCATTAGTTGCTGGAAATTTAGGTTATTTTTACTTTGGGGCTATTAATAATGGTGCTATGAACATTCATGTACAAATTTTTGTATGGACACAGGTTTTTAATTCTTCTGGTTATACACCTAGGAGTGGAATGACTGGGTCGTATGATAACTCTGTGTTTAGTCTTTTGAAAAGTTGCCAGACTGCTTTCAAAATAGCTGTTCCTTTTTATATTCCTGCCAGCTGTGTGTGAGGGTTCTAATTTCTCCTTATTTTGGCCCACATTTATTATCTTTTTGATTTAGGCATCCTAGTGTGTATGAAGTGGTATCTTGTCATTTTGATTTGCATTTCCCTTAGGTTTAATGATGTTGAAGATTTTTTTTGTGTACTTATTGGCTATTTTTATATCTTTAGAGAAAAGTCTACTCAGATCCTTTTCAGTTTTTAAATTGAGTTATTTGTCCTTTTATTACTGAATTGTAGGAATTCTTTATATATTCTAGACCTGATCATTATCAGATGATTTGCCAATATTTTCTTCCATTCTGTGTGTTGTTTCTTCACTTTTTTGATGGTGTCCTTTGAAACATTAAAGTTTTTAATTTTGATGAAGTCCAGTTTATCTGGGATTTTTTTGTTGTTGTTTTTGCTGTGCTTTCAGTATCCTATCTAGGAAACCATTGCCTAATCCAAGGTCGTGAAGATTTGCCGTGTTTTTTTCTGTAAGTTTTATAGTTGTAGCTCTTATATTCATTTGAGTTCATTTTTACATATGGTGTAAGATAGGGGTCCAATTTTTACTCTTTCCATGTAGGTATCCAGTTGTCCCAGCACCATTTGTTGAAAAGACTAGAAGTTTCCCATTGAATTATTTTGGCATCCTTGTTGGCAATCAGTTGACCATAAATGTGAGAGTTTATTTTTGGAATTTCAGTTCTTTTCCTTTATTCTATATGCCTATCTTTATGCCAGTACCACACTATCTTGGTTGCTCTTTTTTTTTTTTTTTTTAATTATTCATTTATTTTGAGAGAGGAGGAGAGAGCACGAGTGGGGGAAAGGCAAAGAAAGGGAGAGAGAGAATCCCAAGCTGGCTCTGTACCATCAGCACAGAGCCTGACACAGGGCTCAAAGCCACGAACCATCAGATCATGCATGACCTGAGCCAGAATCAAGAGTCAGATGCTCAATCAACTGAGCCACCCATGTGCCCTTTGGTTGCTCTGTAGTAAGTTTTGAAATCAGGATGTGCAAGTTTTTTTGTTTTTTTTTTGTTTTTTGGTTTCTTTTTTTCCGATATTGTTTTGGCTTCTCTTTGAATTCTAAAATCAGTTTAGAATTCTCTTTGAATTCTAAAATCAGTTGTCAGGACACCTGGGTGGCTCAGTCGGTTAAGTGCCTGACTCGATCTCAGCTCAGGTCTTGATCTCAAGGTCTTGAGTTCAAGCCCCATGTTGGGCTCCATGCTGAGCATGGAGCCTACTTAACAAAATTGGCAGGGGGGGGTGGGGGGCGCCTGGTTGGCCTAGTTGGTTCAGCGTCTAACTCTTGATTTTGGTTCAGGTCATGAGCTCATAAACTGTGAAGATCTCACAAACTGATCTCACAAGCCCCACATCAGCACAGAGCCTGCTTGGGATTGTCTTTCTCCGTCTCTCTCTGTCCCTCCCCGACTCTCAAAATAAATAAATAAACTTAAAAAAAAGTTTTTTTAAATTAAAATCAGTTTGTCAGTTTCTGCAAAGAAGCCAGCTGGAATTTTGATAGGGATTCCACTGACTCCATAGACAAACCTGGGGACTGTTGCCATCTTAACAGTATTAGGTCTTTCTATTTTCCCATTTATTTAGGTCTTTATATTTGAAAGTTGCTAAGAGAGTAGATCTTAAAAGTTCTCACCACAAGAAAAAAATTGTTTGAGGTGATGGATGCTATATGAACTTATGGTGATAATCATTTCACAGTGTGTACATATATCAAATCATTATGTTGTATACCTTAAACTAATACAGGTCACATCTGATAAAGGGTTAGTATCCAAAATATATAAAGAACTTAACAAAATTCAATACCCAAAAAACAAATAATTCAGTAAAAAAATGGGCAGGAGACATGAAGAGACATTTTTCCAAAGAAGACATACAGAAAACTAATAGGCACATGAAAAGATGCTCAACATTACTCATCATCAGGGGAATACAAATTAAAACCACAATGAGATATCACCTCATATCTGTCAGAATGACTAAAATTAACAACACAAGAACAACAGATGTTGATGAGAATGCGGAGAAAGGGGAACCCTCTTGCACTGCTGGTAAGAATGCAAACTGGTGCAGGTGCTCTGGAAAACAGTATGGAAGTTCCTCAGAAAGTTAAAAATAGCACTACCCTACAACCCAGCAATTGCACTACTCGGTATTTACCCAAAGAATATAAAACTACTGGGGCGCCTGGGTGGCTCAGTCAGTTAAGCATCCGACTTCAGCTCAGGTCATGATCTTGCGGTCCGTGAGTTCGAGCCCCGTGTCGGGCTCTGTGCTGACAGCTCAGAGCCTGGAGCCTGTTTCGGATTCTGTGTCTCCCTCTCTCTCTGACCCTCCCCCGTTCATGCTGTCTCTCCCTGTCTCAAAAATAAGTAAACGTTAAAAAAAAAAAAAAAAAAAGAATATAAAACTACTGATTCAAAAGGAATACGTGTCCACTGATGTTTATGGCAGCACTGTCAACAATAGCCAAAGTATGGAAAGAGCCCAAATGTTGATCGACTGACGAATGGATACAGATGTTGTGTGTGTGTGTGTGTGTGTGTGTGTGTGTGTGTATTACTCATCCACCGGAGTGAAATCTTGCCATTTGCCATAACGTGGATGGAGTTAGAGAATATTATCCTAAGTAAAATAAGTCAGAGAAAGACAAATGCCATCTGACTTCATTCATTTGGAATTTGAGAAACAAAACAGATGAACGTGGGGGGAGAGAGGCAAACTAGAAAAACAGACTCTTAACTATAGAGAACAAACTGAGGGTTACTGCAGGGGAAGTGGGCGGGGTGGGGGATTGGTTAAATGGTGGTGGGGATTAAGGAGTGCACTTGAGTGCACTTGTTGTGTTGCACACAGGGTAGTGTATGGAAATGAGGAATTACTGGATTCTACACCTGAAACTAATGTTACGCTGTATGTTAACTAACTGGAATTTTTTTAAAAATTTGAAAAAAATCCTTGTAATTAAAAAAACAACAATATTATATGTCAGTTATATCTCCATAAAACTGGAAAGAAAAAAAAGAATTGGGTGAGCCTAGCAAGTCAGGCACCTTCAGAATGGGGCCTTGTGTCCAGTACTTCATCAGGCCTTATATTACTTCACTTAAGGGACGGTGCTATGGCTGATCTCTCATGGTTAGCTGGCCCTACCTTCCAGACATTTCTCATCTTTGCATCATGGTAAGGTACTTACAGAGTGCCCAAAAGAAAACAGGTATTTCTACTGAGCTGTACATGCACTGACTTTATCAAGCTTATAGAACAGGTTGCACGGGGGTTTTGCCACTTCTTGCTAACAAAAGTTTGTGCTCCTACCAAGAAAAGTAAAGTTAATCAATCTGACAGCTACCATAAGGAAGTAAAACTTCAAACCTTAAGGGTTAAATCCATTCAGCCGGTTAGTAACTATTTGCTAGTCACTCATTTTCTAAATATGTTATTTGTATTTAATTGTATACTATTTAAACTCTACTAAATAAGGCATTTTCGTTACTTTTAAAATTTCGTAAGAGGAATAAAGACAATGATTATGGGTTGTTATGTGCCTAGAAGTTTTTAGAAAAAAAGGATGAGTATTTTAAAAGCGTAAGACAAGTCTCACTTAAAACTGTCTAATTTATATTTATTTAAGGTTCTAGCATCTTGGACAGAGCTGTTATTGAACACAATTTGTTGTCTGCAAGCAAATTATATAATAATATTACCTTTGAAGAACTTGGAGCTCTTTTAGAGATTCCTGCAGCTAAGGTATTTTCTTGTTTCTAATATATAAAAAAAGAAGTTAAGAGACTAAACTATTGCTGTAGTAAGAAAATACGTAATTGATAAGTATTGGCAACTGCAATAAAAATACACATAAAAACCTCAGGAAAATGGAAATAAATTATTTGAATGTTACAATAGTACTGTAATGGAATTGTCTTTGTTTTTTGCTTCTTTTAAACTGTATTTTATGTAAAGTGAACCAGAATGAAAATCTTAAAGGGGTTTTGGGTTGTGATACCCATTTCGAGTGGTGTCTGTTTAAATCCAGTTCATTGTAGTTTCTGATTTCTGACAAACTTAAGATTTTGATACATGCCTTACTGTTTTCTGCTCTGGATTGACTCACAGTTAAATATTTCATCTCTTTGAAAGAATGACTGTGGTAATTCTCCAGGCTATTCTCTTGTAACTTTTCTGCTTGATTTATCTTAATTTGACTGAGTTACTAGGAAATTAATTTCATTTTTAGTCACGATAAGAGTTTGATTGGCTGTGTACAAATACCAACAAAGTACCAATAGTACGTAGAGGGTATTTCAGGTATCATTTACAAAACATTCTCTTAATTTTAAATATGAGTAAAAACAAGCAATCAACCTTACATTTACCTAACTTGCATACCTTACAGTCATGTAGTAATGATTACATCCCCTTTTATCTGTTGAGAAATTTTAATTTAGAATTCCTAACATGGTTACTTTACTTGTGCATATTTAATACACAGTACAAGAAGTGGAACAATTTGGGAACCAAAGCTGAGGTTACCATTAAAAGATACTTTTTCTTAGGCTGACACTTAGGGAAGTGAATATATATTTAACAATAAATGCTAGTCACAGTCTGTTTAGGATTAATCATGAAGATGGTCAGAATTACTAAAATGACTAAGTCATAAGCCAGTTTTCTTACATATAATAAATATGAAACGTGTCTTTAGGAACTAGGTAGAAGAACTTTTGGTTCCCTTTAATTGTCTTTTAAATCCTCTTTTAATTGCTATTTATTTATAATTTTTTAATGAATGATTGCTTTTATTTTTTTAAGTAACCGCTCTACACCCAGTGTGGGGCTTGAACTCTTAACTACAAGATCAAGAGTCGCATGCTCTACCTACTGAGCCAGCCGGGCGCCCCTTAATCTCAAATCTCAAATTTGAAGATCATTCCTCCTTATAATTTTTTCTTCAAAAATAATTACTTTCTTAACTTATTATTATTATTATTTTTTAAATGTTTGTTTATTTTTGAGAGAGAGACAGAGTGTGAGTGGGGGAGTGGCAGAGACAGAGGGAGACCCAGAATCCGAAGCAAGCTCCAGACTCTGAGGTGTCAGCACAGAGCCCGATGCGGGGCTTGAACTCACAAACTGAGATCATGACCTGAGCCGAAGTTGGACACTTAACCGACTGAGTCACCCAGGCACCCCACTTTCTTAAAGAATTTTTTAGGTGATAAACACTGTGAAAATTTAGATGAAGTAAAAGGAAAAACTACTTTGGGTGTTCCTGTGTATGCATCTCAGTAAGAAGAAAAATTGTTAGTTTGATTTTAAGCAGAGGAAAAAGTTGTTAAGATCACTAGATTCTCGTCCAAAATCTGACAACAAGAAAAACATCCCAGTTAACTTAAAATAATCGATTATACCCAGGGAGAATTGGGGAATAAAATAGGCAGCTTTACTAGATTCACTGTTGTAATGGACAGCAGATGAACGCATACGAAAAGCGTGTGGGTAGCTAAACCAAGAGATTTCAGTTCTTCTATACATGAGTAACTAACTGTTGGATATGATAATTAAAGTTTGTGAGAATTTTTTTTGGATTTTCTTTTACAGGCAGAAAAGATAGCATCACAAATGATAACAGAAGGACGTATGAATGGATTTATTGATCAGATTGATGGAATAGTTCATTTTGAAAGTAAGTTTTGCTTATTTCTGTCATAATGAAATGGCAGTAAACAGTTGTATATTTGTGATTAAGACACGTTGAACAATTTCCTTTAACCCAGCATATTACTACTAGAATGAGCTCATTTTCCAAAGAAATAATTTAGAATAATTTTTATGAGCTTATATTTAAGAATCTATTTAATACAGCATTTTTTATGCTGAAGAAAAATTGGAAGATGGAGTCGTCTTACCAGTTTTTTCATTTACCCATCAAACATAGATTAACCACATACCATGTATCAGGCATGTGGGAATGCCAGTTGATTTCCTCTTCAGCAGCTCATTAAACTAGTAGAGGCAGACAGATAAGTTGATCTCTTGACTCTCTCATTGTGTATTACCTCCTCAGCCCCTATTCCTACCTCTTTACACCCTGGACCTTCCTATAACTGGAACTGTTCTACGTGTAAAGTTTCAATTTGAAATGCCCCATTCTCACAACGTTTTTCCTGTCTTTCTAGCAGTCTGTGTCAGTTACTTCCACTTTAGCTCTTCCTTGACTACCTTTGAGCCTCCAGTCCATTAACTTTTACTTTTTTCCAGTCAGCTCAGCCCTTTTTTGTCTTTACTACTCTTTCCTATCCATGGATTCCATGATTCATTATTCCAGTTACTGTTTCGCAAATGCCCTAGATCACTTGCCTGTTAACTTTTTGTTCTGGCTGTCCAGCAAAACTTCAGCTGGGATGAACCCATTCTCCATCTTTTTCATTCCAGTACGTGAGTAGCTAACTAACATTGCTGGAGATTGGTACCACTGCAAAGTCAAGGTCTTGGGTTCTCAGCAGTACCTGGGATTCTTGATACATTTCTCTAGGCTACTCTTCTTTTCTACTCTGCAAGGGGATTTCAGATTTCATTTTTCTTTTTTTAAAAAAAATTTTTTTTTTAACATTTATTCATTTTTGAGACAGAGAGAGACAGAGCATGAACGGGGGAAGGTCAGAGAGAGAGGGAGACACAGAATCCGAAACAGGCTCCAGGCTCTGAGCTGTCAGCACAGAGCCCGACGCGGGGCTCGAACTCACGGACCGCGAGATCATGGCCTGAGCCGAAGTCAGACGTCCAACCGACTGAGCAACCCAGGCGCCCCTCAGATTTCATTTTTCTTAAATCTCTGACTTTTCTCCTTCATTCTCAGCACCAAACCTTGTTTCATATTTCACAGAAAAAAAAAATCTGTCAGGGTGAAATTAAATTAACTTCTTTATCTGATTTATAAAACTTCCGAATTTTACAGGCACCTGGGTGAGTCAGTCGGTTAAATGTCTGACTTCAGCTCAGGTCACAATCTTCGGGTGTGTGAGTTTGAGCCCTGTGACAAGCTCCATGCTTACAGCTCAGAGCCTGGAGCCTGCTTCGGATTCTGTGTGTCCCTCTCTCTCTCTGCCTCTCCCCTGTTTACACTCTGTCTCTCTCTCAAAAATAAGTAGACATCAAAAAAAAAACCTTCTGAATTTTAAATATCATCTAGTTCTACCTTTTCCTCCTTTGTCTTTTGCTGGAAGTGTGTTCTGTCTTCCTTTCCAGTTCTTCTCCTTGTGCTTTGGCTCCCTTCTTTGACTGTTGCCCCTATCCCTCAAAAACAGGTTTTTAGGAACCTAAAATTAGCCATTGTTTTGTCAGTTTTCACCCTTGCTTGCTCTGTTGGCTTCTTTCCATCAGTATTTAAACATACTTGGCTGTGCACCTGGTAGCTCAGTCAGTTCTAAGTATCCGACTGATCGCAGCTCAGGTCATGATCTTGCAGTTCATTAGTTCAAGCCCCACGTTGGGCTCTGCGCTGGTGATGCACAAGCTGCTTGGGATTCTGTCTCTCCTCTCTGCCTCGCCCCTGCGTGTCTCTCTCTCTCTCTCTCTCTCTCTCTCAAAACATAAATAACTTAAAAAAAAATTTTTTTTAATACTTAAACTTACTTGGGTCTCTCCCATTTTAACAAAAAGACTTTTATCTTTCAGACCTCATTTTAATTTTTTAACATTATCGAATAGCATTGATCCTTTACTCCTTTTTGAACTGTCCCCACCACCCTGTGCCATCATGGCTTTTGTCGTCTCCTTCACCCCCTTCTCCTGCTTTCCCTCCTCCTCCAGGTATTCTTCCAGTCCTCTTCGTAGATTCTGTAGTGCCTTTAAGTGTAAATATTGGAGTTGCTTAGGGCTTATTCCCAAGGCCTTTTCCTCCTCACTCTACTAAATTTCCTTGGTAATCTCATCTGTTCCCATCGATTCAGTTGCTATCTTTGTGCAGACAATGCTCAGATTTGCCTTTCTAGTGTAAATTTCTCTTCTGAGTCCTAGACCTAGTGGTGCTGATTGCGTGCTAGGTATTTTCCACCTGACTGATTGTTGGACATCTCAGAATGGACATATCCAAAACTGAATTCACCATGTCTCCTTCCTGCCTCCATCCCACAACCTGCCAGCCAACCAACCAGCCAGCCAAAAGCTACATTATTCACTCTCTCCAGCATTTCTTATCCTTGACCCCTCTTCTTCACTGCCCAGAATCCTTTCAGTTTTACCTCCTGCGTGTATCTGGAATCCACATACTTGTCTTCATTTCTTACTGTCACTAGCCTATTGTGAAGCCTCTCCCACCTTCTGGGCTTTTTCCCTCACATCTACAATTGCTCCTTTCTAGTCCAGTTGCTGTAGTATAGCCAGAATGATTGTGATCTTTATTTTTTTTAAACGCAAACAAACAAAACAAATATAAAAAACAAATTGTTAGGTCATGTTACTCTCTTCTTTGACACTGTAATGAATGGCTTCCCCATGGCTTATAGAACAAAGTTCTGTGAAGTCAACAGGTGCTGCCTGATCTTTATAACTTTCTGTTTCTAATCCAACCACATAGGTCTTTTTGTTTCTTTCTAGCACTGTAAATTCCTTCCCACATCAGACATTCTGAAATACCCACTTCTCTCCACCAGCATCCTCTCAGCTATTTTTGTTCCCGTGTCTTAGTTTGAGCAACGTTAATTGGTAATGATTTTCCTGACTCCCCAGGTTAGTTATGGCTTATAGTTCTATATTCTTTGGTCACTCTGAATTTCTTCCTAGCATTAATCAGTTATTTTTATTTCTGTAACCATTTGTCTAAATGTCTGTTTTTGCTTCCCAGCTAAGCTTCCTGCTGGTAGATATTAAGTCTCTTTTGTTCTCATCATATATAGAACATGTGTTCCAGTGCCCCACACATTCTTAGTGGGAAGTAAATAAGTATTGGAAAAACAAACAGTACATAATGAATAGTTTAGCAGACGTGTCACCAAGTGAAAGGACAGCTTGATAGAGTAATATTCTTTCCAGTTTTCTTAGATTTAAAGAATTGCCATGAAAAATATGCTCATAATAACAAGTATTGCAACTATAAACAAAAATAAGAGTTCATCATATCTTTCCTCCCCCTTGCATAACTAGTACTAATCTAAAGCTTCTACATGCTTATATAGATATGTGAAGAACATAGTTTTTTTTAACTTAAAAATAATTTTAAGCACACAGTGTTCTACAGACTTTTTGAAATAATCATGCACATATTTTCAAGTCAGTAGACATAAATCTAATTTATTTGTTTTAATAGCTATGTAGAATTTCATGGAGTTCAACTGTTCACCTATTGATGAACATTCAAGTGGTTTCCTTGTGCATATCTTTATATATGGTACACTTACTTCTATAGAGCAAGGTCTCAAAAGTGATAACATTCCATCAAAGGACATATGTATTTTGATCCTTAATGGGTACTGCCAGTTTGCTTCCCAGAAAAGTGTAGCCATTTGCACTTTCACCAATATGAAGAAATGAATGTTCAACAGCTATATATTGTTCCTCTTTTTATCTTTTGCTAATTGTGGGGGGAAATACTACATTATTGTTTTAATGTGCATTTCCTTGGTACTGAGGAAGTTTAATATCTTTCCATGTATTACTGGCCATTAGCATTTCCTCTTCTGTGGAGTTGATGTTAGTTCTGGTCTGTTTCTTTCCTGGCCCCACACCTCTCCTTCAGATCTCTCAGCATCAATTTGCTATAGCTTTTGGTTTAATGATAATTTAAACTCTTTTTTGTTAATGTGTACAAATATTTTTTACCATTCTGTCAGTCGTGTTTTTGAAGTAAGGCAATGCATACCATAAACACAGTTTAAAATTCTTATGCAGCCAGGGGCGCCTGGGTGGCTCAGTCAGTTAGGCGTCTGACTTCAGCTCAGGTCATGATCTCACAGCCTGTGGGTTCAAGCCCCGCGTCGGGCTCTGTGCTGACAGCTCAGAGCCTGGAGTCTACTTCGGATTCTGTGTCTCCCTCTCTCTCTGCCCCTCCCCTGCTCATGCTCTGTCTCTCTCTGTCTCAAAAATAAATAAAAACATTAAAAAAATTTTTTTTAATAAAAAAAATAAAATTCTTATGTAGCCAAATATGTCACTTTTTAATTTTATGGCTTTTTAGTTTCCTGTATTAATTTAAAAGGTTTCACTTACCTTGGGGTAAAACTAATATTTTTCTAAAATTTCTTCTAATATTTTTATTTACTGTTTTATATTTAGAAATTTAATCTGTCTATAGTTCATTTTTGTATATAATTTTAAGGTATGGGCTAGTTTGTCTTTTTTTAAAGATGTATTGTTAATTTGCAAGTGCTATTTATTAGGTAAAACTTACTTTCTGATCTTTGACATATATTAGCTTCCACATGTATGTTTGGGTCTCTTTCTGTTATCAGTTTCTTTCCACTGATCTGTAACAATATGGTAATAAACAAATTTAGACTAAATCTTACTGTTGGAAAAGCATCTCCTACCCCTCTACTAATGTATTTTTGTTGAATTGAAGTTCACATAACATTAACCATTTTAAAGTGAACAATTCAGTGGCACTTAGTATGTTCACAGTGTTTTGCAACCACCCACTCTACCTAGTTCCAAAACATTTTCATCTTCCCAAAAGGAAATCTTGTGCCCAGTAAGCAGTTACTCCTCATTTCTCCTCCCAGCCCCTGGCAGCCAGAAGTCTGAATTTTATCTCTATGGATTTACCTATTCTGGATACTTCGTGTAAATGCAGTCATACACTAAGTGAGCTTTTGGCTTCTCTCACTTAACATACTGCTTTTTTCCTTTTTAAGGCTGAATAACATTCCACTGTAGAGATATCCTACAATGTTGCCACTGTTCTTAATTTGCAAAATTATCTTGACTGTTCTCAAACATCACTTCTTCTGTAGTTAATAACTTTATCCTGTGTAGAAAGCAAAACAGAGATCAGGGTGATTATCTTTGTAAGTTTTTAAAATGTATATATTGATAGGGAAGGACTGTTATTTTTATGATACTGCATCTTTCCATCTGGGACCATGGTTTGTGTCTAAAGTTATTTTATGTCCTTTATTAAAATTTTTTTATTTTAGTTTTTTTCATTAATTCTGTGCCTACTTTTGTAAATTCGGGTGCTATTTTGAATTGATGTTCCCCAAGTTTATCATTTCTTTCTTTCTTTGTTTATTTATTTTTTGAGAGAGAGACAGAGTACGAGCAGGGAAGGGGCACAGAGAGAGGGACAGAATCTGAAGCAGGCTCCCAGTTCTGTCAGCGCAGAGCCTCACGCGGGGCTGGAACTCACGAACCGTGAGATCGTGACCTGAGCTGAAGTCGGATGCTTAACCAACTGAGCTACCCAGGCACCCCTGAGTTCATCATTTCTAACTGTATATTGCTGGTATAGAGAAAAACCTTGTGTTTTCATGATGAATTTTTTTGGTTTTTGTTTCATCAGTAAAATATGTGTCCTTCAGAGTCAAGTAGAGACAGTTTTGACTATATAAAGAGATTTGCTCTCTCCAGTAGGTGGCAGTGTCTTGTGAATCAAGAAAAACTGGTGATGAGATGGCTCAGTGAGGCTTTTATTGTGGTGGTTTTTGTGACTGAGGTGCTTTGATTGGTTGGTTTTATTTTGTTTTCCTGAATAATAATATGTATCTACGTGTATGTGTTTTGGTTTTGTTTTATACCATGTGCCAGTAATTTGGGTACTTTCCTTAATTATTGCTTAATTAGCTTTAACTTTATTAGCCAAGATTTTCAGAAGAAACTTTTAAAATTAATACTGCTATAAATTATCTTTTAACTCACATTCCATATGAATATATGGAGTAATGTATGGAGTAAACTCTGTACGTTTTTCTTTTTTTGTTTAGCACGAGAAGCCCTGCCAACGTGGGACAAACAGATCCAGTCACTTTGTTTCCAAGTGAATAACCTTTTGGAGAAAATTAGCCAGACAGCACCAGAATGGACAGCACAAGCCATGGAAGCCCAGATGGCTCAGTGAATCCTTACAAAACTTCTGTGCACACTACATCTTTTTCAATGTTGTACAGATTAATTTCACTGTCTGTCCAAAGCATTTGCATCATGACCTTACATATTTCAATCCCTTTTATGCTGGATTCCATTTAAAGAAGACATTAGAACAGAAAGTGCAAGCATTTAAAAATATGTAGTTACCATATATTCAGGGTCTCTATGTATCAAGCTAACTCAAATGTTTTGAAAGCTTTTTCTTTAAACAGAGTAAGTGAAATATCTGTGGCTAAAAAGTTTGGGATTTGTGATAACTTTGTAGTCATGTAAAACTTAAGTGCTTTGTGCCTCTCCAAATGTGGTAATTCTAATAAATGGAGAAGTGAGCCAAATAAAAGTAGTACTTTGTTTCTAATTAGTGAATGGTGTTTTGTTCATTTTTCCTTTCAATTCAACAGACATCGATTTATACCATATGCTAGAAATGCAAAGACAGACCGTAATGCCTGTTCTCCAGGCATTCAGAGTCACAGAGCCGATAGATGGTATGTGTAATACTTGCAATTGCACCAAGTACTAGATCACATGGGGAGGAGCTTTTTGGGTAGCAGAGAGATCAGGGAAGGCCTCTCAGAATTATTGCAGGCTAGCTTTATAGGGAAAATGGGGAAAGGACTTCTTAAAAAAATTTGTGGGCAGGTTACAGTTTCAGCTCCAACATGTGAAGAGCTTGGAGGGCCTGACTCCATTTTCACAGTAAGAAAAAGGCTGAACGGGCTGAAAATCAATGGCTTCTCTTATTTCCACCGGAGAATTGAGGTCACGGGACAGACCACCACAAAATGGAAAGACAGGCAGGTAGAATCGCAGTTGAGAGAACTTATTGGGAGCAGAAGCTTCTGGAGCAGTAACTGATATGAACCGTGAAACGGTAACTGACAAGTTACTGGAGGCTGAGTGTAAACTAGCTGGAAGGTTAAAGCCCCCTGAGGGCCCACTCTTAGGAGAACCCCTACACTTTCTAGGATTCATCCCCAGGAACCCCATCAGAGTCTCAGGAGTATGATTGGGATCCCCTTGTTTTTCAGGCAGGGCAGGGGAGGGGAGGGGAAAGTAACTATTTTGAAATACACCTGGATGATTTTCCATGACAAAGACCTTTCCTCTAAGGAAAAATACCATTACCAGAGCCTTGTCTGACATGGGGCAAGTGCAGTTATACAGTTCTAGCCCTCTTGAGTCTTCTTGTGTCATGTAAGAGAAGGTGGCGGGAGGTTTCTGAAGGTCACAGCCCAGGGACTCAGATAAGTAAAAAACAGAGATCGAATCAAAGATTATAGATTGCTTCCCAAATCTGTTCCATCAAAAGGGGCTCCAGTGTAATAATAGTGGAATTCATGAGCTGCAGGACACTCTTTAAGAAAGAAGTCTTAGGTAAACAATACAACAGGGAAGAATACAAACGAAAATAGAGGAAACAGAAGTCTCTAACACAGGTATAGCAAACATTAAATGCAACCCAGCTCCTACTCAGATTAATATAAAACCTTATAGTAAAAGGCTAATTGCCTCAGTTCCTATTACCTGATACGTTATGTCTGACTTTCAACCAAAAAACTGCAAGGAGCATAATGAAAAAGCAAACAAACAAAAACAAAAACACAATTTGAAGACATAAGTCCAGCATCAGAATCAGACAGGTGTGGCAGGGATGTTTGAATTAATTAGACCAAGAATTTAAAATAGCTATGATTAATTTGCTAAGGGTTTTTAATGGGAAAAGTAGGCAACGGGCAATGTAAGTAGAGAAATGGGTGATGTAAGTAGAGGGGTGAAAACTGTAAGAATTAAAAGGAAGTGTTAGAAATAAAAAACAGAAATGGAGATGCCTTTGATGGACTAATCATCAGACTGAACACACCCTGAAGAAAGACCAGTGAGCTTAAAGATATGTAGGTAAAAACTTCCCAAACTGAAATGCAAATAGGAAAAAAAGAAAAAGAAAAAAACAATATCCAACAACTATGGGACAATTATATAAATGGTAACATAGGTATAATGGGGATACCAGGGAGAAAGGAACAGAAGAAATATTTGAAACAATACTGGCTAACAATTTTCCAAAATTGATGAGGACACCAAACCACGGACCCAGGAAGCTTAGAGAACAGCAAGCATGATAAATACCAAAAAAAATCTACACCTAAGCATATCATATTTAAACTGCAAAAAAACAAAGACAAGAAAATCTTGAAAGATGCTGGGGGGGAAAAACCTTTTTTGTAAAGGAACATGAATAAGAATTATACTGGATTTCTTGTCAGAAACCATGCAAGCAAGAAACTGTAGATATTTAAGATGGTGAAAGAAAAAACTTACCAATGTAGGATATTAATCCAGCATAATTATCCTTTAAAAGTGAAAGAAAAATAAAGACTCTCTGAGGAAAAACTAAAGAAATTTGTTGCCAGGACACCTGCCTTACAAGAAACGCTAAAAGTTCTTCAGAGCAAAGGAAATGATACTTGGATAAAGGAAGAGCATCAGGGGACAAATAGATGAAGATAAAATAAAATCTTTAAAAAAAAATTTTACTTGGTCTAATAGATAACTTTGTTCCAACTAACAATGGTAACCATTTTTGAATGTTTATACTGTATGGTAAGTAAAATAATTGACAACAATGATGGGAGGCAGGAATTGGGAATATTCTAAGATTCCTGCACTACCCATGAAACAGTACAGTGGTATTTAAACATGAACTTAGATTACTTGAAATGTATATTGCAAACTGGAAGGCAACTACTGTCAAATTTTTAAATATATATATATATATATATATATTTGATATTCTAAGAGAATCTACAAGCTAAAGAAAAATCATATGATTGTATCAACAGGCACAGAAAAAAAAAAACAACAAGCATCTGACAAAATCCAACACCTATTCATGATAAAAACTCTCAGGCAACTAGGGATAGAGAACTTCCTCAACTTGATAACATTTACAGAAAAACCTATTACTGACATCATATTAATGATGAGAAACTGGGCACCTGGGTGGCTCAGTAGGTTAAGCATCTGACTCTTAGTTTTGGCTCAGGTGCTCAGGTCATGATCTCACAGTTCATGAGTTTGAGCCCCAGGTCGGGCTCTGAGCTGACAGCTCAGAGCCTAGAGCCTGCTTTGAATTCTGTATCTCCCTCTCTCTGCCCCTCTCCCACTCATGCTCTGTGTCTCTCTGTCTCTCTCTCAAAAATAAACATTTTTTAGTATATGTGCTGCCAAAGCGAGCACAAATAAACCTTTTTTAAAATGGTGAGAAAATAGATTGCTAGATTATTTATTCCTAAAATTGAGAATCTACAAAAAATCCTGTGGCTACATCATATTTAATAGAAAATAGATTACCAGTATCTTTCCCCCTAAGATCAGGAATAAGGCAAGGATGTCTACTCTCATCATTCCTACTCAACATCATACTGAAAGTCCTAAGAATGCAATAAGACCAAAAAAAGAAATTAAACTTATACAGATTGGGAAGGAGGAAAAAACGGTCTTTGTTCACAGTTAACATGATTGTTTACACAGAAAATCCCAAGGAATCAGAAAAAAAAAATTCCTGGAACTAAAAAACAAGTATAGTAAAGTTGTAGAATACAAAGTTAATATACAAAAGTCCACGGCTTTCCTATATATGTCAATGAACAGTGGAATTTGAAATTTGGAAATGTATGTGTGTTGAACGTAGCGAAAATAGGGAATTATATGAGTGAAGAAGTGGCAGGAGGATAGGCTAAAGAGGTAAACTGAGGCTATATTATGAAGGACCAGGGAAAATCTGGGGTCTTTTTTCAGAATGTTCATAGTTTAACTTGTGGCAGGCAGTTTATATGATGGAGTGGAAAGATGGTAATGGGAGCGGCAGTTACTAGAGGCAGGTAGACTAGTTCAGGAGCTATGTGCCTGATTTTCCAAAGAGATAATTAGGGTGTGAACTACATTCATGGCAGTGAAGATAAAGAGAAGAGGTCAGATTGATTCATTCAATAAATGATTTGAGTGGGTATCTAGCAGGTGTCAGGCATTGTTCTAGGCACTAGGGATATAGCAACAAATAAAATAGGTCATCCATTGGGGTGTCAAGTGGAATTTAAGGGACAGAAGCCAGTGTCTGATTAGATGTGAGGATAAGGGAGAAGGGTGTGATCAGACAACTCAGGAATCATCGATGTTTGGATCTTGAACATTTGAGTAAGTGGTGGTATCGTTTGACATGCTGGGTAGAGAGAAGGCCTAGGGGACATCCAGATGGACTTGGTTAGTAGGCAGCTGAAGAGTCATTCAGAACACCAATAGTAAGGTGGGGAGATTGGACATACAGTCCTCCTTGACTTATAGGAGGCAGTTGAAGCCTTAGGAGTAGATGACACTAGGAAGAACGTGAGCTATAAAAGGAGCGGATCCCTGATACAACCTTGCAAAGCGCCACAATCTATGAGGTAATAAAAGAAGGGGCAGAGCACTCCAGTTTGCTGAGCTTAAGGTCCAGGTGCCTTTACATTTTTTTAATTTTTAAAAAATATTTATTTATTTTTGAGAGAGAGAGAGAGAGCATGAGCAGGGCTGGGGCAGAAAGAGAGAAGGGGGCAGAGGATCTGAAGCAGGATCTGTGCTAACAGCCCAATGCAGGGCTCGAACTCACAAACCATGAGATCATGACCTGAGCCAAAGTTGGACGCTTAACCGACTGAGCCACACAGGTGACCTGTAGGTGCCTTTACATTTTATCTCTCTGAAATTTCACAATAAACCTGTACGGTAGTTTTGCCTCCCCTTCCCCTACCCCAACAAATGAAATGGATTCAAGTGTAGGAGGAAAACTGGGAAAGTGAGATTTTCATCAGGGCAAAATGTTGCATGTGGAACATAGAGAGTAATAAATGTGAAAAAAATTCTTGCTTCACACATTTATCATCAATATTTAATCAAAATAGTCATACTGAATTTGATCACTGAATTTTTGTTACTTGTCCTGATACTTCATTTTCAAAAGAGAAAGAAAATCAACACAACGAACCCATCAGGTTCCCTGTCCACGTTCCCTGTCCAGGGAAGCAGGACATAGAGTGTTGTTACTTTGTCAGCATTAATAATACTTATTGGGTAACATGATAAGGAGAAAAAGTATTAGTTAAATGTATTGTAAGTGTCTTATAATAGCTATCCATAGTCTTTCATTCTATCTCAAAGTTCTTAGATGAAAGAGAACCGAGTTATTGTGGACCAAACTCTCCTGTGAAGAAACCAAACTACCAGAACAAAAGATGATATGGACCCTTAAAATGAACTAATGACCTAAAGACATTGACAGCAAGGAAGCATATAGTATCTTGTTAGTAAAATCTTTTATTTTGTTTATATATGAAATGTAACACAAAATTCATAAGCCAGAAAATTTAATAATATGAAAGCAAGGAGAAGCTAAGCTGAACCATTTAGCAAAACTAAGCAAAAACATTCATTTAAAATAAATCAAAATTCCATTCTTTTATCCCATTGATTGTGATTAAGCATATCTGTCATATTTCATTTGCAAAAGGCAGAGAAGGATTCAAACTGAAGAGGTGTATGCCTGCTGGTTTTAGTTGCTTCAGTGAGAGCTTTTCACCTATAAGGGATACACAAAGAATAGGTTTGAGCTTCCTCAATCTACTTTTTAATTTTCAATAAACTTTAAATTTTAGAATTAATTTTTTTTAACGTTTATTTACTTGAGAGACAGAGCATGAACGGGGGAGGGTCAGAGAGAGAGGGAGACACAGAATCGGAAGCAGGCTCCAGGCTCTGAGCCATCAGCCCAGAGCCCGAAGCGGGACTCGAACTCACGGACCGCGAGATCGTGACCTGAGCTGAAGTCAGACGCCCAACCGACTGAGCCACCCAGGCGCCCTAGAATTATTTTAGATTTACAGAAAAGTTGCAAAGATAGTACAGGGGGCTCTTACATCCCCTGCCCCTGTTTCCCTACCAGTTAACATCTTACTATGGTAGATTTGTTACAACTAATGAACCAATGTTGATACATAATATTATTAATAAAAGTATATACCTTAGCTAGATTTCTCAATTTCTACCTAATGTCTTTTTTCTGTTCCAGGATCCCATCTAGGACAGCACGTTACATTCAGTTGTCATGTTTCCACAGGCTTCTCTAAACTGTGATTGTTTCTCGACTTTCTTTGTTTGCGATGGCCTTGACAGTTTAGACGAGATCTGGTCAGGTATTTTGCAGAATACCTATGCATCAGTTTGGATTTGGCCCATGTGTTTCTCCTGGTTAGGCTGGAGTTACGGGGTTTTGAGAGAAGACCTCGAAGGTAGAGTGCCATTCTCATCACATCATTTCAAGGGGACATGCTATCAACATGACTTATCACTGATGAGGTTCACTTTGGTCACTTGGCTGAAGTAGTTCTGTCAGGTTTCTCCACTATAAGGCTACTCTTTTTTCATCCTTTTCATATATACTCTTTGAAAGGAAGTTACTGTGCAAACCCATTCTTACGAGGTAGGAGTTACACTCCATTGCCTTGAGGGAGGAACACATACATACATTGTTTGGAATTCTTCCGTACTTCTGGAAAATTCGTCTGCTCTCCCCCATTTATTTGTTTGTGTAATCATGTATTTATAGAAGTATGACTCATAGATATTTTATTTTGGCTATAATCTTTCCATTTATAATCTAATGCTACTTTACTTTGTTGCCTCAATTGTTCCAGTGTTCACAATTGGGAGCTTTTTCAGTTATTTTTATGTCCCCTTGGTTTACCCACTTTTTTAGGTGTTTCTTTATTTATTTTGAGGGTGGGAGGGGCAGAGAGAGAATCCCAAGCAGGCTCCGCGTTGTCAGTGCAGAGCCCCACCTGGGGCTCGATCTCATGAATCATGAGATCATGACCTGAGCCAAAATCAAGAGTCAGCAGGATGCTTAATCAACTGAGCCACCCATGTACCCCTTTTCAACCTATTCTTAACATAAATCATGTTCTTCTTTGATCTTTGTCTCTTGATTCTCCCATTTCAGGTGTTTGTATGTCTAAAGTTTCACTGTTGATGAATAATGTAGGGTCAAAGGTGATGCACCAGAGTCAAAACCACCAAGGTATTTTACCTCAAACCCACTGATTCAGTAAGATAATTTCTCTGGGGTTAAAAGAAATAGGTCAGATGTTAGGATTCATTATGTATGTGTGGGTATATATTTCATCCAACCTGTCTCATGTGTTTATTTAAATAAACAGTGTTAAACTGGTCTAATTCCACATGTTTGCTTCTGACCTCATCCTGTCCAGTTTGTGCTATAGCTATATACCATTATCAGATTAATTATTCTAAAGTATAGCTCTATTGATGTTACCCCCTTACATAAAGCCTACAGTAACTCCCCACTGCTTACCAAATCAAAGGCCAAATCATCAGCCCAGTTTTCAGTACATTAAATGCCATGCCCAACTCACTTATAAGTCTTTCATTTCTCATTATTTTCCTACTTATATGTTCCTACCAAGTTGAGTGGACCTACACTCACAAAGATGTTTTCCCTTTTTTGCTTCTACAGTTTCACGAATGCTGCTGCTGATTAGAAGCAACATCCAGGGGTACCTGGGTGGCTCAGTGGGTTAAGCATCTGACTCTTGATTTCAGCTCAGGTCATGATCTCACAGTTCATGAGTTTGAGCCCCATGTGGGGCTCTGTGCTGTCAGCTTGGAGCCTGCTTGGGATTCTCTCTCTCTGACCCCCCCCCCCTCAAAATAAATAAATTTTAAAAAAATGCAACTGAGTGAAAATGCTGAAGAAAAAACAGAAAGAAGCCACATCCATTTTTATTAATTAAAGCCACATCTTGTGTCAGAAATTTTAATGTTTGTCCCATCTGATCCATTTTCATCCTTGTCTTCCCTGCTCTGTGTTCTGGGAGGCTGACCTGTATATTACAGCACCACTTTCCTGCCCTCTGCCTTCCTGTGGGTTCAGCCAGTGGGAAGCCTAGACAGGACATCAGAAAGTGAGGTCAGGGAATTTTTTCTCTTGACTACTTCCTTCCTATGAGGTTGCCCCAGGCTACTCCTGTCTTTCTAGTGAGAGGTTACTGTTCCTCTCAGGGCTGCCTTCTTCTCATAGCTCACTCCTTTGGGTTTCAAGTAACTTCTCCTTCCTTGCCTCTCTGAGGCCTAGGGGTGGTATAGTTTAAAATTCTTTAATGTTTTTATTTATTTTTGAGAGAGAGACAGAGCACAAGCTGGGGAAGGGCAGAGAGAGAAGACATAGAATCCAAAGCAGGCTCTGAGCTGTCAGCAAAGAGCCTGAGGCGGGCCTCAAACCGGGGAACCACATGACCTGAGCTGAAGTTGGATGCTTAACCAACTGAGCCATCCATCCAGGTGCCCCTAAGGGGTGATATAGTTTAACTGTTTCTAGCCTAGATTCCAGCACCATCCCTGGTCATTTCCCTCTACCTCCCACCCACACCTTTATTGTAAGTAGTTTTCATTAAATCCTTGTACTATTACAATTTCAGTGCCATCTCTTTCCTATTGTGACCTTAATATTCACTTTCACTTTAGAATAAAAAACCACTTCTTTCAAGAAAATTGCTTGCTCTTTCTTTTCTTTCTTTCTTTCTTTCTTTCTTTCTTTCTCTCTCTCGAGAGAGGGAGAGAGAATCCCAAACAGGCCCCGTTCTGTCAGCATGGAGCCCAACGCAGGGGCTCGAACTGAAGAACATGACATCATCACCTGAGCTGAAACCAAGAGTCAGGTGCTCAACTGAGACATCCAGATGCCCCCAAGAAACTTTCATTTACACATGTCAGTAGAATATGATCTTTCCCTCCTCTGAACTTAAAATAGCACTTGGTCTAAAGTCATTAGTCAAACCTGTCATTTTATTTAAAGGCTATCTAATCCTTTCTTTTAGAGTATAAAGTCTTTAAAGACAAGGAGACCAGCTTATTTATTTTTGTTCCCCACAGGACCTAACAGTGTCCTGCATCGTACTAGGTACTTGATACATTATCTGCTAAATAAATGATATTTTAAAATATATTCTCCATGAGTTATATTTGTTAACCTATACAGAGTTCGCATTCCCTTGAAAAAGAAAGTGACGTATTACTAAGAGTGGGAAAATTAACGTTTTTTTCCCCATACTCAAGATAAATTCTATAGAGGACTGACAAAATCATGTTTATTTCTACTTTACTACATCTTCAATAGCTAATTCTGAGCATCCTGGAAAAATTAGTTGGAAATGAGTTGATTGATTGTCAGAAGTTCAGATTCTATATAGCATTTTCAAATATTCTATATTCTATAACCACCACTTTCAGGATTCACTTTTCCCAACAGGATTTTCCAGCTTAAACTCACCTCATTATTGATAGATGCTTTATGCTGCAATCAATTCAAATATTACAAAGCATGTAATTTTTATTTGTTCTACTACTTCGTAGTTATTTACTAAGTTCTTTTGTCAATTTGTCTAAGTAGGGGGCTTATTTTCTACTTTTTTTGTATCTCACCACACTCTGTTATTTTACAAGTGGTAAGTTCTTCATTAATGGATCAAGAGAATTCTGAGAAGTCTAGAAAAGTCACCATCCCTTTATTTACTAAAATATGATTTCAAAACATAAAGCTATTGCTATAGACTGAATGTTTGTGCCCCCAGCAAAACTCATTTGTTGAAACCCTAACCCCCAGTGTGATGGTATTAGGAGGCAGACCCTCCGGGAGATAATTAGATTTAAAGAAGGTCATGAAGGTGAAGCCCCCACAATGGGATTACTGTCTTCATAAGAAAAGAGACCAGAGCTTGATCTCTTTCCACCATTTGAAGATACAGTGAGAATGTGGCCACCTGTAAGCTAGGAAGAGAGCCCCCACAGGAACTGAATTGGCCCACACCTTGATCTTGGACTTCCCAGCCTTCAGAACTGTGAGAAATAAATTCTTGTGTAAACCACCCACCCTATGCTGTTGTTATGGTGGCCCAAGTAACCTAATAAAGCTATTTTCTTCATAAGAGGAAACCAAGATCAATCTTTATGTGAAGATAACATTTGAAAGATGTAAAGAATTGTTATTATTGAATCATTACTCAAAATAATGCAAATTTACAAATCCCTTAATTATATATATTTTTTAAAAACACAGTTTCTGGAACCTACCATTAGGTTTTTTTTAGAAAGTATGCATGGCTCTCCTTCTATTGATGTCTCTCTTGATTTGGCAAAGAGAACACTGAGGACAGCAATGGGTCACCAGGTAGTCATCACAAATGGATCCCTGGTTGAAAAGATAAAAGAAATAGAAATTAAAATCCACCTATTAGGAAGTTAGAACTTGTGGATTTTCAAGACACTTTGAAGAGAAGCAGAAGGAACCGATCCTTGGAATTCAGAGTTTGGATGGATACATTTAGGAAAATGTTAATTGATTTTTCCGTATAACTCCTCTTTTTATGACATCGAATGTTTCCTATACTTTGTAATATTGAAAATAGAAGATATCAATCAACCAAACTGTAAGAGGAAAAAACAAAGAGTTTCAGAAAGTAAAATCTCAAAATTCTTGCTTCCCACACCCCATCCCTGTCTCAGGAAGCTATGTGAGGATACCTCCATCACAATGAGGGAGGAGACCTAGAAAGAGGAACACGTGGGATATAAGAAACAGGAGCCTAACCCAGGAAAGAAGCTAATGAAATCTCCAGGCTCATGGTGAAGGAGAACCCAGGGTGAGATCTAAGCATCAGAAATGAAGGGCAACTAGTTCAAAGGGTAGTTTAAGTCAGGGAGTGATTTCATCAAGAAGATAAAAATGATAGAATGTCCAATGTGTTGAATGTGTTGAAAAGAAATTTAGAAAACTGGGAAAGAGTAGTTTTGGAGGTAAAGTCAGTGGAAAACTACTCGTGGCTAAGTGGAGAATTACTAATGAAAATGCCAAGAATTATTAAGACCAGGAAAACAAAGTTTAATAGGAAAGGCAATCTTGTTCACTACATGACGCAAATCTGAAGAGCTAACAGAAGTCTCATAATGTAAGTACCAAATATGGATTTAGCCCAAATTACATATAACAATATTGGAAGGACTGGGGTAGGGAGAGGGTGGAGAAGGAGAAGAAAGGGAAATAAATTCTCATCTTTCAGAGTGGGAGGTCTATAGACAATGCCCCAAACTTAAAACTCAAAAAGTAGCAATACAGTCTATGACTTGGAGATACAGAGGGAAACACTCACAGAGTTCTGGGACTGAGGCAGTAGGGGAGAGAAGTTTGTGGACTACTGTTTTTCTTAACAAAAAGCAGATAATCTGGGGCAGCTGCTTGGCTCCATCGTTAAACGTCCGATCTTGATTTCAGCTCACGTCATGATCCTGTTCGTGAAATTGAGCCCTGAGTTGGGCTCTGCACTGACGGCATGCAGCCTGTTTGGGATTCTCTCTCCCTCTCTCTCTACCCCTCCCCCTCAAAATAAATAAATAAACTTAAAACAAAATTAGATAATCTAAAAAAACTATGTGCTTGCAGAGCTTTGGTAAGTAAATTAAAGCCAAACTAGAAAACAGGAGTGGGGTTATTTAGTGGGCCAGAAATTTTGAGTACTTTTTTGGAAATAGGAAGCAGATAGGATTACACTGATGGAGAAGGTAAAACAGAGGTAGGGAACCTGAAACCTAACAGGGTCACGGGCAGGGCATTTGCTAAATAGCGAACTCAAAAACCTGGAAACTCAGGAGGAAGAACAGGCTGGGGAGCAGAAGACGCGAAGTTAACTGAAGCCTGCCTGCGCATTGGGGCCAGTCCAGAGCCACCTGTTGGCTTTGTCCCAGGAGACAGCATGCAGATAACCTTAACAGAGGACTCTGATGTGGGCTTTGGGCCCTAGGAGAGGAGAGGGGGAAGTACTGGGGCCGTTCTTCACTTATCTTCCAAGAGATCAGATTCCCTAAGACACACTTAAACAAAGGGGAAACAAAAGGTAAAGATATGTTAGCACAGCAGAAAAATCTAAATTTCTCTCACTCATGGGATAGCCAATTGTTTTATGTTTGGTATTCACTGAATGTTTTTTTTTTCTTTTTTTTAGTTCTTTTCTTCCGTTTGCTGCAGAGGTCTTTCCTGATTCCTTTCGTTCCCTTTAGACGTCCCACTAATTTTTATCTGATTAGTGATTTCCTTTCATTTTTTACCCACAACTTAAAATTATATTTATCTTGAGATTCATCCAGGTTTTTGTGTGTATCAATAATTCCTTTTTATTGCTGAGTAGTATTCCATTATATGGATATATCACACTTTGTTTATCCATTCACCTGCAGGGGGATATTTGGATTGTTTTTAGTTTGGGGCTGTTACAAGCAAAACTGATCTGAACATTTGATAGAAGTCTTGGTATGGATATAAATTTCCTTGGGTAAATATCCAGGAGTAAAATGGCTGGCTCAAATGGGAGGTGTGTTTAACTTTTTAAGAAAATACCTTTACATTCCTACCAGCAGTGCATGTGAGTTTCAGTTCCTCCATATTTGGCAATGCTGTGGTTTGGTCTGATTAATTTTAGTCATTCCCTTAGTTGCGTAGTGGTATCTCATTGTGGTTTTCATTTATGTTTCTCTAATGACTAATGATATTGAGCATCTTTTTGTGTGCTTATTTCCCATCCAAATATTTTCTTTTTCCACTAATTTTATTTTCATTGTGTTAAGAACACTTACCATGAGATCTATCCTCTTAACAAATTTTGAGTGTACATAACACAACTTGGATGGATCTCAAATAATCATACTGAGTAAAAGAAGCTAGATAAAAGAGTATAGACTGTATAGTTCTATTATATAAAGCTGCAGAAAATGCAAACTATAGTGACAGAAAACAGTGGCAGTTAGTTGGGGAAGAGAAGAGGGGAAAGAGGAAAGAATTACAAATGGGTATGAGTAAACTTTTGGAGGTGATGAATATGTTCACTGCCTTGATTGTGAGGATGGTTTCATGGGTCTGTATCGTGGATATATAAACGTATCAAATCATACACTTTATATGCAGCTTATTATAAGTCAATTATACATCAATAAAGTTGCTTTTTTACAAATGGAAAATAACTATGCATAGCTATCAATGTCATACAAAATAAAGTCTTTAGAATGCCTTATTCTTCCTCTTTCTTCCAATCTTCCAAATTTTTGTTAAAACCAAATAACTTTTACTTTCAGATTGTTATTTTTTTAACGTTTATTTGTTTTTGAGAGAGAGAGAGACAGACAGAGTGTGAGCAGGCAAGGGGTAGAGAGAGGGAGACACAGCATCTGAAGCAGGCTCCAAGCTCTGAGCTGTCAGCACAGAGCCCGACATGGGGGTCAAATTCACGAACCGTGAGATCATGACCTGAGCTCAAGTTGGACGCTTAACTGACTGAGCCACCCAGGCACCTCACTTTCAGACTGTTATTAATTTTTCAGACTCCTAAAGAGCATTAAGAAAATTTGATTATGCAAACTTAATACCCAAAAAACAAATAAATTAATGAAGAAATGGGCAAAACACATGGATAGACGTTTTTCCAAAGAAGACATCCAGATGGCTAACAGACACATGAAAAAATGGTCAACATCACTCATCATCAAATCAAATATTTATCTAGTTTATCTAGAGAAATACAAATCAAAACCACAATGAGATACCACCTCACACCAGTCAGAATGACTAAAATTAACAACTCAGGCAATGACAGATGTTGGAGAGGATGCGGAAAAAGAGGAACCCTTTTGCACTGAGGGTGGGAATGCAAACTGGTGCAGCCACTCTGGAAAACAGTATGGAGCTTCCTCAAAAAATTAAAAATAGAACTACCTTATGACCCAGCAATTGTACTACTAGGTATTTATCCAAGGGATACAGGTGTGCTGTTTCAAAGGGGCACATGCACCCCCATGTTTATAGCAGCACTATCAACAATAGCCGAAGTATAGAAAGAGCTCAAATGTCCATCGACAGATGAATGGATAAAGAAGATGTGGTATATATATACAATGGAGTATCACTCAGCAATCAAAAAGCGTGAACTCCTGCCATTTACAACAATGTGGATAGAGTTAGAGTGTATTATGCTAAGCGAGATTAGTCAAAGAAAGACAAATATCACATGATTTCACTCATATGTGGAATTTAAGATATAAAACAGATGAACATAGGGGAAGGGAAGCAAAAATAATATTAAAAAAAGGAGGGGGAGGGGTGCCTGGGTGGCTCCATCGGTTGAACGTCCGACTTCGGCTCAGGTCATGTTCTTGCGGTTTTTGAGTTCAAGCCCCCCGTCGGGCTCTGTGCTGACAGCTCAGAGCCTGGAGCCTGCTTTGGACCTTGTGTCTCCTTCTCTCTCTACCCCTCCCCTGCTCTCACTCTGTCTCTCTCTCTCTCTCTCTCTCAAAAATGAATAAACATTAAAAAATTAAAAACAAAAAGGAGGGGGACAAAACATAAGAGACTCTTGAATATGGAGAACAAACGGAGGGTTGGTGAAAGGGGTGTGGGTGGGGGAATGGCTAAAAGGGCAAGGGGCATTGAGGAAGACACTTGTTGGAATGAGCACTGGGTGTTATATGTAGGGGATGAATCATTAGATTCTACTCCTGAAATCATTCTTGCACTATATGCTAACTAACTTGGATGCAAACTAAAAAAAAAGAGAAAAAAAGAAAGTTTGATTATGGACTAAACCTTTAATTTTTTTTAATGTTTGTTTATTTTTGATAGAGACAGAGTGAGAGCAGGAGAGGGGCAGAGAGAGAGAGGGAGATGCAGAATCCAAAGCAAGCTCCAGGCTTTGAGCTGTAAGCACAGAGCCGGACGTGGGGCTCGAACTCACGGAACACGAGATCATGACATGAGTCAAGTCAGACACTGAGCCATCCAGGAACTGCTGATTTTGGACTAAGCCTTTAAAAAACTAGATAAACTTCATGTTAAACAATATAGCATAATTAAATAAAGCAATGCACAAAGGATATGTACACATAATTTATAGAAGAAATGCAAAAAGACGAAGAAGTTTAAAAAATTTGCTTGATCTTAACTAATAAAACTTAAACAACAATGAAATATCATTTTGCCTCTCTGATGGGAAAAAGGAAAAAAAATCCAATATTGGGCACACATATAATGTTAATGGATTTATAAATTGATATAATATTTTTGGAGGGGTATTTGACAGTTTCACATTTTGAATGTACAGATACTGAGGTCTATCAATCTAATCTCAGACACTATTCCACAAAAATACCAGTGCCTATACAGAAGCATATGTATTAACAACTATTTAATCTGTAATATTACTTAACTCTTCATCAGTAGGGAAGTGATTAAATAAATTATCTATATGGTGGAATACTATTAACACATTAAAAAGGCTCTGTATTACAGACATAAAGGGGGTCTACTAAATATTAAGTGGGAAAAAAAAACAAGCTACAGTATGATATGACACCATTTAAAAAAATTTTTTTAAAGTTTATTTTATTTATTTTTTTTTAATTATTTTTTTTTTAATTTTTTTTTCAACGTTTTTATTTATTTTTGGGACAGAGAGAGACAGAGCATGAACGGGGGAGGGGCAGAGAGAGAGGGAGACACAGAATCGGAAACAGGCTCCAGGCTCTGAGCCATCAGCCCAGAGCCCGACGCGGGGCTCGAACTCCCGGACCGCAAGATCGTGACCTGGCTGAAGTCGGACGCCCAACCAACTGCGCCACCCAGGCGCCCCAAAAGTTTATTTTATTTTTTGAGACAGAGAGAGACAGAGCATGAACGGGGGAGGGGCAGAGAGAGAGGGAGACACAGAATCGGAAACAGGCTCCAGGTTCTGAGCCATCAGCCCAGAGCCCGACGCGGGTCTCGAACTCACCGACCGCGAGATTGTGACCTGAGCTGAAGTCGGACGCTTAACCGACTGAGCCACCCAGGCGTCCCAATATGACACCATTTTAAAAGATAAAAACAAATTAGAATAAAAGAGTCCCTCACCCCCCAAACTCCATATGTCCACATCCATAGCTAGAGCTACATCTAATCTATATTTGTATGTCTTACAGGCATAGGAAAAAAACCTAAAAAGAGAGTGCACACCAAATTATTAATAGGGTTTATCACTGAGTGGTGGAATTGTGTGTAAAGGGGTTAGATTTTCACGTTTTACTTCACACAGTTCAGTGTTTGAATTTGTCATAAAATTATGTATACAGCATATATTATTTTTGTGATAAAAAACTAACAAATATTTTTAAATGAACAAATAAAATAATTTCAATGGAATAAAAAAAGTTACTAAAGTATTCTATTCATTTGTTCTTTGTGATGTTAATTTAATGTAGCAACTTGGCTAGGTCATGGTGCCCATATATTCTAGATGTTTCTGTGAAGATTTTTTAGACAAGAGTCACATTTAAATCGGTAGATTTTGAGTAAAGCACATTATCCTCTGTAATGTGGATAGGCATTATCCAATCAGTTGAAGGCCTTAATAGAAAAAGATTGACCGCCCCAGAGCAAGAAGAAATTCTGCCAGCAAGTTGCCTTCAGACTTGAACTGCAACTCTTCCCAGCCTGCCAGCTTCCTCTGCTTTTTGGACTTGCCAACCCTCAAAATTCTATGAATCAATTCCTTAAAATCTCTCTCTTTATTTTCATCTAGATTTCTCTATGTCTATATCATCTATATCTCCTTTTGGTTGTGTTTCTCTGGAAAGCCCTGACCAACACATTCTCCTATTACATAAAGTATAGCTTGTGGTAGAGTGGAATGTGTATGCATGGCAAGTTACAGTTCAATATTGATAACTTCTGCTGCTGGTGCGTATCTTTGGGCAAGTTACTCCACCTCTTAAAACTTGAAAGCCCTCATCTATAAAATGTGGACCTACTCACTTTACAGGGGTGGTGTAAGCATTCAGTGAGGTAACTATATGTAACGTACCTGGGGCTTGGTAAGCGCTGAATAATCCCCTTCCATTGTATGATATCCATACAAATGAGAGCTGCCTATGTTCTAGGGTCTTTAACAGAAACCTAGAAGGAGGTCACATACCCAAAGGATCTGTTGCCACAGCAACTGAATACAAGGTTGCACATGATAGGAAACACCTACCAATCAAATTCAGGTGATGGACACCATCAAATGGCTTCCAGGTTTAGAGCGATTATTTTGAGGGTGGGAGCATATGTGAATGACACAGTGTTGTAAGAGACTCACAGAGATGCCGTATCGGGTCCGGTAGAGAGTCCTCATTGCGACACTTGTTCCACACAGACAGCATTCATTCATGTCAGCTGCAACTTGACAAGCAAGGCACATGAAACAAAACGTGCCACAGAGACCTGGACACATGGAACCAGAGGCACAAGTTACTCTACTCTGTTCCCACCATGTCTGAAATTAGTTTGCTTTGACGAATGGCAGCCCCAATCGTGGCTGGTGTTCATTCAGTATGGCTGGATGGGATGGGGATAAAGCTGGAGGACGAGGCAGGTTGGGGACTGGATGATGAAATGCGAGTGCTCGGAGTTGGTTATGAAAGTCATGAGGGACCACTGAAATATTTTAAGAAGGAAGAATGATTTGGTCAGGGTTGTAATTAAGAAATCCTGCCATGAAGCAATTAAGCTTATATTTAGAACTTGTAATTCATTTATTTGAGTCACAATACTAGGGGCTGGAAGATTTAAATATTCATCTCTAGAGTGTTTTAGGAATGTAGTCTTACTATTACTATGATTTGCAGATGTTGAACTAAAGTCTCAAGATGTGTAAGTCATCACCCCAGGTCATTCAGTAAGACAATGAGAGACAATGAACAAGACCACTGTTCCATTTTCTAGGTAAGTTTTTCTGTCTGTGCTTTTTTTTTTTTTTAAGGTTTATTCATTTTTCAGAGACAGAGCATGAGTGGGGGGGGGGCAGAGAGAGAGGGAGACATAGAATCTGAAACAGGCTCCAGGCTCTGAGCTGTCAGCACAGAGCCCAACGTGGGTCCCAAACTCACAGAGGGCGAGATCATGACCTGAGCTGAAGTTGGATGCCTAACCAACTGAGCCACCCAGGTGCCCCTCTCTCTGTGCTTTTTAATGTACAGTTGACCCTTGGACAATGCAGGGATTTGGGGCCCCAACCCCCTGCACAATCAAAAATCTGCATGTAACTTAAAAACATTTTTTTAGGGGCGCCTGGGTGGCGCAGTCGGTTAAGCGTCCGACTTCCGCCAGGTCACGATCTCGCGGTCCGTGAGTTCGAGCCCCGCGTCGGGCTCTGGGCTGATGGCTCAGAGCCTGGAGCCTGTTTCCGATTCTGTGTCTCCCTCTCTCTCTGCCCCTCCCCCGTTCATGCTCTGTCTGTCTCTGTCGCAAAAATAAATAAACGTTGAAAAAAAAATTAAAAAAAAAATAAAACAAACATTTTTTTAACGTTTATTTATTTTTGAGAGGGAGAGAGAGACAGACAGAGCATGAGAACAGGAGGGAGGGGCAGAGAAGGAGGGAGACACAGAATCCAAAACAGGCTGCAGGCTCTGAGCTGTCAGCCCAGAGCCTGACGTGGGGCTTGAACTCAGGAACGGTGAGATCAGAACCTGAGCCAAAGTCAGACACTTAACCAACTGAGCCACCCAAGCACCCCTGTGTGTAGCTTTTGAATTCCCCCAAACTTAATTACTAATAGCCTACTATTGCCTTACTTACAACAAACAGTTGATTAATACATAATGTATATGTTATATGTATTATATACTATATTCTTACAATAAAGTAAGCGAGAGAAAAGAAAATGTTAAGAAAAGCATAGGAAGAGAAAACACTGTTATAGTACTATCCGGTAAAAAAAACTGCATATACGTGAACCACACAGTTCAAACCTAGGTTGTTCAGGAGTCAACTTGATTCCAAATTTCAATTTCACAGGTAAGTTAAAGGTTAATGTATTTTCTTTCCTTGTCTCAGAACACTATGTAGACTTGAGGCAGGCAAATAAAACCCAGAGAAAAATTTTTTTTGTAGGCAGGTTTGTTTGTTTCTTTGTTGGTGTTGAGAACTAAGTTCTTTGACATCTAACATCCCCCACCCCCGCCAAACCTACTTTCCCCCAACTTTACTTAGAGAGATCTCACAAAAAGAAAGCAAAGCAGAGTCAGAGATTCTTTCTTTTTTTTTAATTTTTTTTTTCCAACGTTTATTTATTTTTAAGACAGAGAGAGAGCATGAACGGGGGAGGGGCAGAGAGAGAGGGAGACACAGAATCGGAAGCAGGCTCCAGGCTCTGAGCCATCAGCCCAGAGCCCGACGCGGGGCTCGAACTCACGGACCGCGAGATCGTGACCTGGCTGAAGTCGGACGCTTAACCGACTGCGCCACCCAGGCGCCCCCAGAGATTCTTTCTAAAGGCAGAAGCCGGCTGCCTTTAGAATTCTGTATTCTCAGGTATATAAAAAACCTAAATATAGAAATTAAAATAATTCTTTTCTGAGCTCATGTTGAAATCATGGATGAGTAATACCCCTTGTATACTGGGCACAATGTAGCTATAAAGTAATGAGTTTATATATAACAAAAACAGTCCTTTTTCTTTTCTTTTCTTTTTTAAATCAAGTTAAACTGGAAGTGTGTCTTTTAAATTAATGTCTGGTCCATTTATAATCATTTGACCATATCCACTCATTGTGAGAATCATCAGCTTTGTACTGTTATCTTAACCCCAGAACTTATTTTAGAAGTAAGACTGGGGTGCCTGGGTGGCTCAGTAGTTTGGGCGTCTGACTTCGGCTCAGGTCATGATCTCACGGTTTGTGAGTTCGAGCCCTGAGTCAGGCTCTGTGCTGACAGCTCAGAGCCTGGAGCCTGCTTCTGATTTTGTGTCTCCCTCTCGCTCTGCCTTTCCCCACTTGTGCTCTGTCTCTCTTTCTCTCAAAAATAAATAAAATGTAAAAAACAAATAAGAAGTAAGACTATTGTTTCATGTGCTGGAGAAAAATTAACTTATAATCAGCACAAGCCTTTTTTCTTAACTTACCATTCATTGCCTGACATGCCAGTTGCTCTGTAATAAGCCAGGCACCTTTACTATACAGTAAGGGAGGGATGAGGGAAGGCTTTGGCCTTTGATCATTCACCCCCATGGCAATTACAGGGGAATTTCTTAGCACTTACAGACTCCACAGTCGCTGAAGCAATCACACAGGCCTGTCTGCCAGTTGGGGTTCTGGAGTACAGGACCATATCCAGGCTGAGTCACAATGACCATTGGTGACTGAGCTTGCATTTTCAATGCAGGGTCTGAAATAGCAGTAGTCTGAAAAGGAAAAAGTTGGTGTAGGTAGTCAAGTTCGCTCATGGAAACCTGTTTTGGTGCATTCTACTTCAAAGGCGGGCGTGACAATTTAGATTAAGTTGCTTGCTGACATTTTTGATAGATTGAGAGGTTTTTTTTTTTAATGGTTTATTTTTACTTGAGAGAAAGAGAGAGAGAGAGAGGGAGACAGGATCTGAAGGCGGCTCTGTGCTGACAGCAGAGAGCCTGATGTGAGGCTTGAACTCATGAACTGTGAGACCATGCCCTGAGCTGAAGTCGGACGCTTAACCAACTCAGCCACCCAGGCACATAATAAAGTTTTTATTTAAATTCTCTTTAGTGAACATACAGGGTAATATTGGTTTCAGGTATAGAATTTAATGATTTATTGCTTACATATAACACCCAGTGCTCATCACAACAAACCCATCACCCATCACCCACTTAGTGCATCCCCTGCCCACCTCCCTCCATCCTGGCTGATCTTTGAAGAAGATAATTTCTGTCTCTGCCCCCCACAGGATGGAGGCCCCTGGGGGAAGGAATTGCCTGAACTGGACAAAGGAACAATTGCTTCTCTTGGAGTAAGGGAGCAAAACAGGGTTATTGGTACTGTTTTTAGACAGGTACCTTGTATCTACCCAAGACGGGAACAAATGACCAACTTATAATCATTGTCAGAAGTAGTGAATTGCAGAACACAGTAGGCTTCTCTAAAATTGCACCACCAGCCTAAGCTTTTGTGTGCACACACATCCTTCCCCTCTTGTTTCTTTTATATGTTCCCTTTTGTTTTGAATTTATTTCTGATTAGCAGCTGTAAAGGAAAACCTCCCCTGTTTTCTGTCTACCCACAGAATAGTCCACTTCTACTCACCAAACGTGTGGTATTTTTTCCCACACCAAGCAATTCTGCAATACCAGTTCAAATGTCCTACAGCTCAACTCAATTCTGACATCGTTTACAGGAGATAGCCTCAGATCCCACAGGGTAAGGGCTCATTTAACAAGTCACTTACCAAAAAAAAAAAAAAAAAAAAGAATGAAGATAATCTCTATAAATTCATAGAGAATGATTTCCGGGATATACTGTTAAATGAAAAAAGCAATGTACAAAAGAGTATCTGTCATTTGACATCCTTTATGTAAGAAATAAAGGAATATATTGGGGCGCCTGGGTGGCTCAGTCAGTTAAGTATCCGACTTCGGCTCAGGTCATGATCTTGCAGTTTGTGGGTTCGAGCCCCGCGTCAGGCTCTGTGCTGACAGCTGGGAGCCTGGAGCCTGCTTCAGATTCTGTGTCTCCCTCTCTCTTTGCCCCTCCCATGCTCATGCTCTCTCTCTCTCTGTTTTTCAATAATAAATAAACATTAAAATTAAAAAAATTGAAATAAAGGAATATATAGAAAACATACATATACAATAAGAATTACAGAAGGAATAAACCAGAAATGAATAGATGTGTTATGCTCAGAGTAAATGGGGTGAAAAGAATGGGAGAATGGAAATGGAATGGTAGGGATGGGGTGACATCAATCATCATGAGGAAGTCACCAGCTAACTAAGTTGAGCCTACTGGAAGACAAAGGGGAGTCAAAACAGGAGAGGTAGGGGGCGCCTGGGTGGCTCAGTTGGTTGAGCGTCCGACTTCGGTTCAGGTCATGATCTCACAGTCTGTGAGTTCGAGCCCGATATTGAGCTCTGTGCTGATGGCTCAGAGCCTGGAGCCTGCTTCCGATTCTGTGTCTCCCTCTCTCTCTGCCCCTTCCCTGCTCATGCTCTATCTCTCTCTGTCTCAAAAACAAATAAAAACATTAGGAAAAAAATATTAAAAAAAAAAAAACAGGAGAGGTAGGACTAGAGTCCACCACCATGGGAAGAGTCCATTCTGGTTTTTTTTTTAATGTTTATTTATTTATTTTTGAGATAGAGATAGAGAGAGAGAGAGAGAGAGAGAGAGAGAGAGAGGAAGACAGAGAATGCCAAGCAAGCCTCTGTGCTGTCAGCACAGAGCTTGACACGGGGCTTGAACTCAAGAATCATGAGACTGTGACCTGAGCCCAAGCCAGATGCTTAATTGACTGAGCCACCCAGATGCCCCTGTATTATAATTAATGTTAGAACCACATTGAAAGGAGTGGGGAAGAAAAAGGTAACCATAACATCTTCAGAAATCAATGTTTTGACTATGTAATGTAAGACTAAAGGTAAAAAGAACAAATATTTATACCCTAGTTAGTAAAGTTGTTTTTCATAAGAGTATGGGTTAGCAATTCTGAAATTTCTTTATATATATATATATCCATGATGGGCTTGAATAAATAAATATATTTGTGGATAATGAGGTTGAGGTTTTTTACTATCAGAGAAAGAAATTATAAATAAGGAAAGGAGGAGGGCTATTATGAATCCTGTGTGGTTGGATAGGAACCAGGGATACAAACTCATGATTATTTACACACACACACACACACACACACACAGATATAGATACCTAATATCACTTATTATATCTCTCACGCCCAAATCTTCGTTTCAAAATGCCATTTTCCAACAAAAACGAGCCAGAGTTCATTGGAGAAATGGCTGATTCCAGGGCTAGGGCAGGGAAAGTACAACAGAAAACTGGAACATCTTGTTGCAGGACCAAAAGGCAAAAAAGGGTTCAAGAATGGATTAGAGACAGGACCTCAGAGCCCATCTGATGGCTCTTGCAGTGGCCAAATCTGGGACAATTTCAGCAATGTTAATAAACCAAAATAACTATCCCATAATTCCACTCTGATATAAATAAAAGGATACATTTTAAAATGAGGGGGAAGGTATAGTGCTTTTTTATGGTAGAATCCCCATTAATGAATGTAGAAGGAATAATGGAGATACAAGATCACCATCTGGCAAACACCACAGTGATAATTGTTGAAGGCAAGACTCATAGGTGGATGCTAACACTAGTACGCATTGAAAGTATGATGAGAAATAAGATATTTACATGGTCTCAAAGTATATCCCCCAAAGCTACTTACTAATTATAAAGAAGAAAATAGCATCTTTATAGTGGAGAAATTTGGCAGACACACTACCTTAGCCAAGTAATCAAAATTAATATTATCAGTAATGGGACATACTGACATCATGTATTTGTTTATTATCATGCACTGAAGGACACAGCATCATTTCTGTGTTATTTTACCAAAAATACATACTCAGAATCCACTCATGATGAAGTATCAAGACAAACACAGAGGGAGGGATATTCTACCATATATCTGGCCAGTCCTCTTTAAAAGTGTCAAGATCATGAAAAACAGGTGGAAGGGGACTAAGGAGACATGGTGACAAGATGCATTTTGGGACCCCGAAATGAATCCTGGAACAGAAAAGGACTGTCAATGCTCTCCAACCAGAGATCATGAAGAACACAACTCTCGTTGGACAAGTTGAGTTTATTCCTTATAGCAGGGGAGAAGGCACCCCACGGGGACTGTAGGGCATCTGAGTAACAGGGCATTAGAAGACACTTCAGTTGGGTAGTTTTGGAAAAGGATCAAGGAAATGGAGGTGATCCAGAAAGTGTAATACAATTCTATGAGTGGGCATATTAATAAATCTTATCTACAGGGAGCACTGACTAGTGCAAGGCTACCCCCTGCAATTGGTAAAGCAGCAGCAATCATTCTTATTAGCCAGGAAAGGAAAACATTTGGTATGTTGAGGCTTGGATAATGTTTAAAGTTCAAATATGTGTTCAAATATGATTATGGAATGCTAGTGTTTTTATCTTGATCCATCACGATCACAGACTAGCCTTATCTGACATGAATACTCTGTGAAATTGTTGACCTGTGAGAGAAAAACATGAAGACCTAGTGTGAGTGACAGCAGGGATGGACCTTGAGGGTATTATGCTAAGTGAGATAAGTCAGACAGAGAAACACAAATATTGTATGATCTCCCTTATACGTGGAACCTAAAAATCAACCAACCAGGCACACCTGGGTGGCTCAGCATGGAGCCTGCTTGTGATTCTCTCTTTCTGCCCCTCCTGCCATCTCTCTTTCTATTTCTCTTTCTCTCTCCCTCTCTCTCAAAAATAAACATTTAAAACCAACCAACCAAACCAACTTCACAGATGCACAGAACAGATTGGTGGTTGCAGAGGGGAGGAATGGGGAGTGGAAGAAATGGGGGAAGGTGGTAAAAATGTACAAACTTCAGTTGTAAAGTAAGTCCTGGGGATGCATTGGATAGCATGGTGATTACAGTTAATAATACCACATTGTATATTTGGAAGTTGTTAAGAGAATAAATCTTTAAAGTTATCATTAAAAAAGGGGGCACCTGGATGGCTCAGTTGGTTAAGCGTCCGATTTTGGCTCAGGTCATGATCTCATGGTTCATGAGTTTGAGCCCTGCATGGGGCTCTGTGCTGACAGCTTGGAGCCTGGAGCCTGCTTCGGATTCTGTGTGTCCCTTTCTCTCTGCCCCTCCCCCATTCACGCTCTGTCTCTCTCTCTCTCTCTTTCTCTCTCTCTCAAAAACAAACATGAAAACAAATTTTTAAAGTTCTCATTAAAAAAGATTTGTAACTACATGTGGTCATATGTTAACTAGACCTATTGTGGTGAACATTTCACAATATATACAAATATTGAATCATCATGTTGTAGACCGGAAACTAAAATAGTGTGAAGGCCAGGCCAGCTTGCAGCAATAGCAAACCCTGGCTGGCAGCACCAGGCACCTGGGGCCACCTGGGTGACAAGGACTGCTTTTCTCTCCCCTGGGACATTAGTAGGATGACTAGTAAAATCAGGATAAGATCTGTAGATTAATTAGTTAATAGCAGTTTATCAACATCAATTTTCTTGTTTCAATATTTATGCTAGGCTATGAAGAACCAGGAAAACTGGGTAAAGGGTATACAGGGGTTCAATATGTGTTTTACAAAAAAAAAGCTTCATTGAGATATATTTTATGTACCATAAAATTCACTCATTTAAAATGTATAGTTCAGCAATTTTGGTATATCCATAGTTGCACAGCCATTACTATAATCTAATTTTAGAATATTTTTATCACACACCTCTTAAAATCTACCCATATCCATTAGCAGTCACCACCCACTTCCCTTCACTTCACTCAGCTCCAAACAATCTCTAACCTGTCTCTATTGGTTTGCTTATTCTAGACGTTTCATGTAAATGGAACCATAGACTATAGTAGTCCTCCTTATCTGTGATTTTAGGTACCCATGGTCAACCAAAGTCTGGCAGCAGAGCATCCTCCTTCTGAACTATGGTCAAGTCAATGATAGTCAAATGCCTAAGTCATTCACCTCACTTTATCTCATCACATAAGTTTTTTTTATCATCTGAAGAAGAGTGAGTACAGTATAAGAACATTTTGAGAGACGATGTTCACATAACTTTTATTATAGTACATTGTCATAATTATTCTATTTCCTTATTATTGTTTTTAATGTCTTACTGTCCCTAATTTATAAGTTAAACTTTATCATAGGTATGTATGCATAAGAAAAAAACATAGCATATATAAGGTTTGGTACTATCTGCAATTTCAGGCATCCACTGGGGGTCTTAAAACATATCCTGGGGATATAGAAGACTGTGTACGTCTTTTGTGACCAACTTCCTTTGATTATCATAATGTTTTCAAGGTTCGTCTCGGTTCTAGTATGTATCAGTACTTCTTTATTGCTTAATAATATTCTATTATGTAGATATACCATTTTGTGTTTATCCATTCATTAGTTGATGGGCATTTAGGATGTTTCTACTCTTTGATTATCAATGAATAATGCTGTTAGATTACTATTCGTGTATGGGTTTTTGTGTGGACATTTGTTTTGCATTTCTATTGGGTATATACTTAGAATTTGAACTTCTGGATCAAAATGGTAACTCCATATTTAGCATTTTGGAAGGCAGCTATGTTCACCACTGTGCTGCTGACCTAGGTATAGCATTTTGAAGACTTGCTTCAAACTGTTTCCCCAAATGGCTGTATTTTGTGCGAGGGTTACAATTATTGCACATCCTGGTCAAAGTTTGTTATTGTCTGTCTTTCTGTGGGCTATTTTTGCAACATTTCTCATAAATCTAAAATTATCAAAATATAGCAAAACAAAACATAAAAAAGAATACGGGAAGAGGGGAGCCCCATAGGATTTACAGTGAAAATATAAAAACAATCTGTTACAAATGCTGTAAAAATATATTCCTAAATTCAAGTAATGCATAAAGTAAATACAGCCATTATAAAATTGTTGAATTTCCCTCCCTTATTCTTAGGAACTATTCTAAAGAATTTCCCTTTTTTGTATAAAATACCGTAAACTGCATCCAGAATAGTTGAAACTTGTTTTAAATTTCCCTTAATAAAGATACATTAAAGATACATTCAAGTGGTTTTTGGTTTTGATTTTTGCTTTATAAAAAAAAAATACCATAATGGCCTTTTACTGCTGTTTGGCAATAAAGGAGAGGCTAACGATTGTGGATGTCAAAGAAAACAACGTGAAGGAATGTTGTAGTAAGTAAACACAAACCCCTGGGGGCTGATCATGGGGGGGGGGGTTGTTATTTGCGGGTGTCCACGTGGGGAGGAGTCGTCTATCTTGAAGTGATGGAATTTAGTGAACCATCTGGCTGTGCTCGCTTCCCTTCAAGGGAGGAGGTCAAGGAGGCGGAGAGCAGGTCGGTGTCAGGCTGAACCAAGCTGTCAAACCCTCCCTGCCCGTCAGCAGCCCCTGTTTTTTCTTTAGAGCAAACAGCCCATCTGGCCCCAGTTGCGATCCACGGGCGAGGTGGCCTCCCCGGATGAGGGGGCAGGCTGGCTTCAGCTCTGCCGTGCGGAGTGTGGGGTGGGCTTCTCATCTGGTCTGCCCCCCCCCCCAACCCCGCCACCAAGGATGGTGAGTGCGAGCTGCAGTGTTCCTGCCAGAGAGGAAGGTGTTTTCCAACCCACATTCAGCCTTCTGCTATCTTTGGTTAGGTGCCGGGCTGTCTCCCCTGCCTGTGCCTCCAAATTCTCCAGGGCAACCCGCCACCGTCCCACGGGCAGGGTTGGCCGCCGTGAGGGGCCGACCGCTCCAGGCATCTGCCCCTCGGGGCCGTAGGGAGGGTCCGCGAAGCTGGGACCCGCTGGTTTCTCCAGCTGGACGCGGCGAGACGCACTGGACAAAGGGAGCGCGGCGGTCAGGAAGCGCCTGGAGGAGACAGAGGCTGGGCATTTGCGGAGCCGCAGAACCAGCGGTCCAGCACAAGGGGGGAGGGACTGGAACAGGTGCTCCAGCGGCCCCTTTCACCGGCAGCCAGCCGGCCGCCCCGCGTGCCCCAATCACCCAGTCTCACTAGGCATTTACATATATTTAGAAACGTTTTCATCAGCTGGTGTGGGTTGATCAGCTTCCTTCTGATCAGGAAGGAAGACAGAAAGAAAGTAACACGCCTCGCTGATTTTAACGTCTATTAGGTGGGCCCCAGATTCTACTACCGGTGCACTTGCCCAGTTTTTATCTTAATGGGCAGCAACCGCAGCTCTCTGAACAATTTCCTTCTGGCAATCTCATGAAAAAGCAAGTAATTGCAATTCTTTCCTTTCAGGTGCTCACCCTTTCACAACAATTAGCTTGACTTTGGGAAAGGTAAGCCTCCAGTGTGGAATGGAAGCTCTACAAGGGCAGGGAATTCTGTGGTCTGTTTTCGCTGATGTACTTCAAAAGTTTAGTATGGGGCCTGGCACACAGTAGGTGCCCTCTAACATTCCCACTACCACGTGCTCTTAATCCCCATCTTGCTGAGGCAATGCGTGATGCCAGTTGGAGATGGTGGGCATCAGACACTGGCTAATGCCTGCTGAAGCAATGGCCCTTCTTCGCAGGACCCTTTAGACTGCCGGAGTATGAGGACTCAGTTTTTCCCTATATCCCAAACTCCAGTACTAAAGTGATAGAAGCCAAATTTGGGCGTGATAGCTTCCTACATTTGGGGAAGAAGAGGCATTGCGGGGAATATTTTAAAAAATGCATATGTGTGTATAGATGATATAGATACAGATATAGATATAGCTATAGATATATGGTATTTCAGTAATCAAATATCAGAAAAATATAAGAGGCTATACCACGAAGTGTGTCTGGTTATCTCTGGGTACTTGACTGATAGATTTTTTTTTTTTTTACTTTTATCTTTATAAATTCGTGTATTGCCTAAATAATTACAATGAACATTTATTTCTATTTATTTCTATTCATTCATTCATTCATTCATTAAAAGAGAAGTCCTGGGGAACTTTTTAAAGAAATGTTTATTTATTTATTTATTTAGAGAGAGATTGAGATAGAGCGTGAGCAGGTGGCAGGGAACAGAGAGAGAGAAGGAGACGAGAGAATCCCAAGCAGGCTGCAGAGCCTGATGTGGGGCTCAAACCCACAAACCATGAAATCATGACCGAGTTGAAATCAAGAGTTGGAAGCTTAACTGACCGAGCCACCCAGGTGCCCCCATTTACTTCTTTTATAACTAACACAGGAAATACCCAGTTTGGAAACAAAAAACAAACACTGTGATTTAAAAAAATTGTAAAGGGGTCATGCCGATTATCCTAGAGCCGTTTGTATGTTTTTTTTTCCTTAGCCCCCAGCCAATGCCTGGCACACAACTGGCATTCAATAAATACCAGGTGAGTGAGTGAATGTTTCCACAACCTCTCTCAGAGGAAAAACATGTTCATGTAACCCGCTTATCTTTTAAGAAGTCTGCATTGTGATTTTAACATAGTAACAGTAATCTGAAAATTGCAGAGTAAAAATTTGTCTGCAATTATAGAATTGTCCTTCCCTTCACCTGTCTTCACTCAGTGTATACTATACGTGTTTATGAATTCCAATTGGCTGCTATTAGCCCTTTTAGCAGCATAAGATCTGAACATTCTCGGAGTACCTTTGAAGTCCAACCAGTGTATTCATTATGTAGCAAACAGCTTCATCCAAAATATCCCTATGCTGACTGCCTCTTAATTTGTGCAAAAATTTACTTTCTCAGTTTAGTGGCGGAAACAGTCTTCAGCACACCCAAGTTTTAGGTTTGTTTCTTGCACTACTTTTGACTTCCTCTTTTAAATATGGGAAATTGTGGGGAGCCAGGTGCTTCCGTGGACTTTAGCGCCGATAACTGAGCCTCAAGAGATTTCTCCTGTTATTCAAAGAAGTTCGTTTCTGCTGAAGGTTACCTACAGGAGTGAGGAAGGCTGCTCTATCCAGCCCAGCCCAGAAGAGTAGTGCTAGAAGGAACCAGTGTCCCAGACATTCATCTGATCTATTTAGCTAACTTTCAAAGGGTTTTGTAAACTCTCACGTGAGATTTCTTACTCAAGGAAATACCCTCCTTGAAAGTTATAAAACTGAGAGGAGAAAGCAAACACACTCTTACACAGCTCTGTGGTTCAAAGATCATTTCAAAAATCTAGAGAACTTTAAGTTGCAATAAAATGTAAAACGGTAACAAATGCAAAGCCTCCCCAGGGGCTACAAATCTCTTTGCTTCAGCCTTAAGTATCTAATAGTGTTTAACCCTAGCCATTCAAGATCAGAAATCAACAGTATTTGGGGTGGGGGAGGTGGTGGTGATAACAAAAGACAACTTTCTTGAAATCTCTCTAGTGCCAGTAACCTTGCTAAGAATTTCTGGGACCTTATCTACAACAAGCCTGTCTCCCCAGTTCAGTGGTCCTCAATGCTTACTGGGCGTAAAAACCACTTGGAGAGGTAGAATGCTGGGCATTAGCCTCAAAAATTGTTATTCGGGTAGGATGGGCTGGGATGGAGGAATTGTACTGAGCACCCTCAGGGCTGCTGCCCCTGTGCCAAAAGGTGGCCCTTTTGGGTAGACACAACTAGGTGAGAATTAGGAAAATAGTACCCATTTCTCCAGGCAGATACAGCCTATGCCAGGGCCTCCAGCTTGCCCGAGGCTCCCTCCTAGCCCCACTCCCTCCTCTGCTGTCTGCCTGTGCAGAACCCTGGCATCGTGGGAGATTACAGTGCTAGTGGCTTTGCAGAGCACACTTTGCAACCCGTGGCCCCGGGCTTTTTCATTTCTCTTCTGTTACAAATCCAGTCTAATTCGGCAAGCATTTATCGGGCACCCAATGTATGTAAAGCGTTGTGTTAGATCTGGTGGGGACCGAGGAGATGTCTGTAGTTCTTCTCCACGGCCAGCGGCTCTGCCCGTCACTGAGTAACCACATAGCTGTTTTGTTTTGTGCCATCTTTGATCCCACAGGATCAGAGAGGGAAGGAAAATGCCACTCAGGAAAAAGAACAAATGGGGGCAGGAGGAATTGAAAAGGGAATCTTGGTGCACAAGTTTTGAAGAGACTACAAGTCCTTTCTTTAGAATGACCTCAATGCCAGGAAACCTTGCAGAGTTTGGCTCACATTTTAAACATCCTAATTTCACCAATTAGTCTTAGTTACAACTAACCATATACCTGTCTCCTCCGCCTTGGAACACCTCGCTCTTGAGAAGACAGCCTATCACCTTATTAATATTAGCCAATAGCGTTAATATGTTACATTAATCCCATTAATATTAGTCAATCCAGGGACTAAGTACATTGCCTAGATTTTCCTCTTCTTCCTAGTGTTTACTGGTGTTAAATTTTGATTTTTTCACCTTTTTTTTAAGCTTTTATTTTTAAGTAATCTCTACCCCTAACGTCGGGCTTACACTCACAACCCCGAGATCAAGAGTTGCATACTCCACCGACTGAGCCAGCCAGGCACCCCGATTTTTTTCACTTCAATTGAAACATTTTCATTTCATAATCTCTCACCTCATTAGCTGTCAAATGTAAGATGAGAAAGGTAACATTTCTAAACATATAAATGAAGCACCAGAATTTAATTTTGAAGCATTCTAGTCTGTTTTCTTACTTTCATGCTAAAAATTCAAGGATTCTCATGATTCGTTAGCTAAATCCAAAAAATTCCGTTTCCAATTTCTAGTATTTTAAATGGACAGATCAAGTAAGATATTTGCAAAGCACAAAGAGATTAGACCAGCACAAGTAAACATGCATACGTATTAACACAAAGAATGAAATTAACGATCAGGTTAGTAAGCACAATATCCAGGATGTGTTTAATGTTGATGAAGATACAAGGCTAACTTAACACTACTCTGACAAGCATGGCATGTAACACATGCTTGGCACATACTTGTTGAATTTGACTAAGTTTTAACCAAGTAGATAAGAAAACATTGCTCTTTCAGCTGAATCTCAAATTACAGCACGCTAGAAATAAAATACTTTTAAATCGAATACTTTTAAAAAACCTGCCCTACTCCCCCCCAGTGCTAAGATAAACGTTTAAAGAATTGCTTAATTTTAGAGTACTTACAGTTAAGAAATAGGTTCTGAGCAGGAAGTGTCTTGTGGCTTGGGAGCAAATCTCACTAGAAGAGAAAGATATGTGGAGACAGAGAAGTAAGTGTGTTTCTATTGCAGCACATAGTACAACGAACTGATTCAGAGGTTTTTATTGGCCAGTGTAAGTCTGGCAGCAAGGTGTATTCCTATTCACTTGAAAGTGAAAATACTTCTTGCCCCAAAAGGTGTGTTCCTTCTCCTGGGTTGTGTGAAGTACAATCACGTATCTTTTTAGGGGGAAAAAGGATTTGATTCATTGTATAATTTGATTGGTTTTACATGCCTGGAAGAGCTTACCAATTTTTAAAATTTACTTTCTTCCTTTAACACAACAAGTAATATGCTATGTGGTCTAGCGTATATCTATTGCCATATTTATATTGGGAAGCTTATTGGCACCATTTGGGAGAAAACAGGCTATCTGGAATTCCATACCTAATCAGACACTTCTTTCTCTTTTTTCTCTGCGTTCTTTTTTTTTGTTTTCTGGACTTCTTTTTTTTGTTTTCTCTAATGTTGATGAAATGCTTACTATGTGTTAGGCACTGTCCTAAATGCTTTGCATGTTTTAATTTATTGAATTCTGCTCACCATTCTGTAAGGTAGGAATGGCTACCTCCATTTAACTGACAGGGCAACTGAGTCACAGCGATGTTAAATGGCTAGTAGATGGCAGCTAGGATTTGGCTGAAATGGACTTTAATCTGTGTACTCTGGTGTTTTCACAACAAACTCTCTCACATTCTCACCTTATAGTCTGACATTAGCCCTGTTCTTGTGGGAAATATTTGCCATTTCAAACACCTCACAGTGGGTGAGAAGGAGGCTGATCTCTCTCAGTTCTGAAAGGCTTCAGTTACGAATCAGAAACCAAAGACTGTGAACAAGTATTTCTGAAGGAAGAAGCACATGTGTACAAAAATAACATAAAGAACTTGGTGTAGTAAGAAGAGCCATAGTTTGTAGCTGAGCTGACATGGGATAAAATCCTAGTCATGCCATTTGTTAGCTATGTGGCCTCTGAAAGTCACCTCACAAACATGAGCTTTGGTTTCCTTAGCTCTAAAATTAGAGAAGTCAGGCGTACCTACCAGTCATTAGAGAGTCATTGATAATGTGCGGCCTATTTTAGTGTTCAATACATGTAAGCTGATACCACTGAAAGATGCTTGAGGTACCAACTACAATCTGACACAGTGCTTTTTTTCCTCACAGTGATGACATGTAGTCTTGACAAAGTTCTGCAAAATGGATAGACTTGGTTGATTTTGGTGGCATTATAAATTGGTACTCTCCTTTTTGGAAAACAGTCTTGGCTATATAGTATATATACTATATAGTATTAATATATATTATATATCAGAATTAGAAGATATCCTTTAGCCCTGAAATTTCACTAAGAACGAATGTCTTCTTCTGTTTTTTACATTTATTTTTATTTATTTTTGAGACAGACAGTGCGAGTGGGGGACGGGGGCAGAGAGAGAGAGAAGGAGAGAGAGAATCCCAAGCAGGCTCCATGCTGTCAGCTCAGGGCCTGACGTGGGGCTCAATCTCATGACCCTGAGATCATGACCTGAGCTGAAATCAAGAGCTGGATGCTTAACTGACTGAGGCATCCAGGTGCCCCAAGAGCGTCTTAAATTTTGCACCCATGCGCCCTTTGTTTGCCTCAACCTGATCCCAGCCCTGAATATTTATTCATGAATAAATATTCATGTATGAAGGAAAGGGTCAAGTCATGTCAAGCCTGTGTTGAGAATTAAGAGTGGGGAATAAGAGTTTAACCACCCAGCCCAGCTCTTTGAGGTATGCTGGTGGTAACTGGAGAAGAATGTGATATGACATATTTGCAGACAGAAAAAATGTGGGCAGAATACTATGTAATAGGGATTAACTATCGGTGAGGTTCACTGTGGGTTGGGAAAGTAAATTAATTCTATGGAAAGTAAATCTTGAAGGATAGGACTTGAATTGGTGCCGATGCAGAGGCCAATGCAGAGGTGGAATAGAGCCAAGAAAAAGAGAAAGGAACTATGAAGAAAGCTGAGTGACTACTTTTCTGACCCAAAAGCTTTGACTTAAATGGGGACAATGGGATGCATTTGAAATAGGGTTGCTGCCAGAAAAACTGTTCACTCTACATGTCTCTTGAATGTCTGATAGGCATCTCAAGCTTAACATGACTTGCCTGAAACTTCGGATTCCCATCATCAAAAGATGCTTCTATCAGGGGCACCTGCGTGGCTCAGTTGGTTAAGCGACCCACTCTTAATTTCAGCTCAGGTTATGATCTCATAGTTCATGAGGTCAAGCCCTGCATTAGGCTCTGCCCTGGCAGCGTGGAGCCTGCTTGGGATTCTCTCTCTTCCTCTCTCTCTGCCCCTCCCTTGCTCGTGCTCTCTCTCTCTCTTTCTCTCTCTCTCCTCTCTCAAAATAAATAAATAAACGTCTTAAAAAAAAGATGCTTCTATCACTCAGGAAATTACCATAGTTTTAGAAGCTCTGTATCAGGAGCTGGGGACAAAGACAAAATATGCATATATATGTTATTATGTCACAGTGCCCCAGCCTGGGAAGACTGTGGACATTGGATGGCCACCCTACTGAACTCTGTCTGTGGTTCATAGACTGTGATGGAGGGAAAGTTTCATATGGTTCTGCTTGGCTTTTGCAAATTGTTAAAATCATTGTATTTATTTAAGCCAAAATAAGTCGAGATTATTGTATGGACCCATCATCCATCTTCAATAATAATCAACTCATGACCAATATTGTTTTATTTATATCCATATCCAATTACAACTTCTTTCTTCCTCTGGATAATTTTGAAGCAAATTCCAGACATCATATCATTTCCTCAGTAAGAATTTTAGTATGTATCTCTAAAAGAAAAAGATCAGTAAATATTCTAGTATTATCTCTAAAAGAAACTCTTAAAAAAATTATAAACTGAAAAAGTTACACCTCACTCTCCCCCAATTTCTTAATATCATCAAATATTCAATCCATGTTCAAGTTTTCTGATTATCTCATAAATTTGCTTTTCCTAAAGTTAGTTTGTATCAAGATCCAAATAAGGTATACACAGCGCCATTGGTTGATACATCTTTTAAGTTGTTTTAAATCTGTAGATGTCCTTTCTTGTCTCTATTCCCTAGTCTCCTTGCCCTCCTCTCCACATATGCCTTTGTAGGAAATAAACCTGGTTGTTTGTCTGGAGTGTTTCCTATAATCAATATTTGGTAGGTTATATCCCCATGATGTCATTTAACATATTTCTCTGTCCCCTGTATTTCCTGTAAAGTGGTTGTAGATCTAGAAGCTTGATCAGATTCACGTCAAACTTTTTTGGTAAAATTTTTTTGCTGTATACTTTCTTAACAAGACTCATAATGTTTAGTCATCTTTCTTTGTCTGGTGTTGGTTGATGATCATTGCCTAGGTCTATTCTTCCATTAGAAGGTGCAAAATGATGACATTCTAACTTTATGGTTTTGTGGCAGTCTCGGGAATATGCCTAGGAGACTTTCTGTGTCTGCACGGAGCATATTTAACTGGCGTCCAACCGCTGCACTTTGAAATCTAGTGCTGTCTTGGCACTGAGGCCCTGCCTCCACAAGCAGCTCCTCCAGTGACTGAGTGCAGTGGGGATATTAAGGCAGACATGGACTCCTTTGCAGTTGACTCTGGCCAACCTTCCTTAGACTGCATGGCCATTTAGAATGCTTTCAACCAGCTTTCTCTCCCTCTGCTTGACGCCCAGGGGGATTTGCATCACAGTCCAGATGCAACCGGTTTCCCAGCCCTTTCCTGCTCCTTCTCTACTTCCTTTCACACAATCATTTCACCCAAGAAACCCCTTGCTCTTCTCATTCAGTCTTGGCGTCTGCTTCACAGGGGGCTCACACACATCCCTTCCTTATTTATTACCTGTAATGCTTCTAAATAGAGAAAATTCTCCTCATCAACTGTTTACCTTCTGGTATAATTCCTATAAAATGGCCAATAAATTATTTGCTCCCTTTATTTACCAGTTTTCACTGTTTTTAAGTTTATTTATTTATTTTGAGAGAGAGAGCAACTGGGGGAGGGGCAGAGAGAGAGGAAGAGAGAGAGAATCCCAAGCAGGCTCCACACTGTGAGCGTGGAGCTCTATGTGGGGCTTGATCCCACAAACCATGAGATCATGACCTGAGCCGAAATCAAGAGTTGGATGCTTAACTGACTGAGCTACCCAGGTGCCCCTATTTACCAGTTTTCAAAATGATGAGTTGTTCCCTAGAATTTTTACAAGTGTCCAATGAGTTAAAAAATGTTGAATCATTGTGAACTCATGCATTTAAACATATTTGGTGTGTTTCAATCCATTGCAAATATTTTATTTTTTTAAAAAAAGATTTTACTTTTAAGTAATCTCTACACCCAACGTGGGGCTCAAACTCACAACCCCGAGATCAAGAGTTGCATGATCCACTCAATGAGCCAACTAAGTGCCCCTGTTGCAGATATTATTCTTATTGTTGCTAAAATTGGTTTTTGATAGATTCCTTGCTTTCTTTATGGCAAGAAGTTCCCAGATTATTTTACATATTTTCTCAGAGATACGTATCTCAGGCCTGAAACTAATTATTTCTCCAAGGAGTCCTGACTTGTGAAGGTTTATTGGTGGGATAACATCTGTGACAAGAAAAGAGGAAGAAGAATTGGGCAGAGGAACCATCAAGCCACCATGAGACAAAATCTATATCAGCTAACCACATTCTTCACAGCTGGGCAGCCAATACTTTCTTGAAGGGAACCTAGGTGGGACATTGCAATGCCAGCAACTGCAAGTGACCCAGATTTGGCCAATCAAAGAACTCTATACTTTGGAAACGATTGGACAAAAGATTGAGTACATGACATAAATAGAACCAATTAAGATTCTCTCTGAAGATTGCTATAAGGAAGCTCGAAAGAAAAAGCCCTGCCTTTTCTGCTGGAATTGTTCAACTAGAATGAGAGCCTGGCATTGCCAGTGGCCATCTTCCTTGGCTACCTGAAGGAAGTCTGGCAGGAAAGAATGATTCTAGTGTGCAGGCTTGGATAACAGAGGATGGGAGAGAGTTGGGGGAGCACTGAGGTTCCATTCCTCACTGTAGGCCCTGATTTCTGGTAGCACTCCCTTAGATTAATTCCACCCCAATTAATTCTGCCCCAATATACCTCCCAACCAGTGAGCCAACAAATACCCATCTTTCCCCTTTTTAATTTGCTTAAAGAAGCTTATGTTGAATTTAATTTCTGTCACTTTACAGCTAAAAAAACTCTTGAGTAATAATTTATTTAAAATTATACTGTCTTAGCGGTGGACAATTACTTTTTGAGAAATCACCAAAGAATGGTTCTTGTCTAGTTTGCACTCCCATGTAAACAACAAAACCGTCTTTGAGGAAAGATTGTTTTTGGCATTCTACTTTGAAGGTTTTAGAAGGTTAGAAGCCAGTGGTTACTAGCTACTAAGTAAGTATGTTGGAGAAATAAGAATTTTTGTTCCTCTAAATCCCTAATTATTTTTTAAGTTTTGAAAAACTTTCTTAAAATTCCAATCCTAGTATAGTTAACGTACAGTATTATATTAGTTCAGGTGTACAATATCATGATTCAGCAATTCTGTACATTACTCGGTGCCCATCAAGGTAAGTGTACTCTTTAATCCCATTTACTATTTCCCCCATACCCCCATTCAACTCCCCTTTGGCAACCACTAGTTTGTTCTCTATAGTTAAGAGACTGTTTCTTCGTTTGTCTCTTGCTTTTTAATATACTCATCGTTTTGTTTCTTAAATTCCGTATGTGTGTAAAATCATATGGTATTTGTTTTTCTGTCTTATTTCATTTAGCATTATACTCTCTAGATCTATGCATATTGTTGCAAATGGCAAGATTTCATTCTTTTTTATAGCAGAGTAATATTCCATTGAATATATATACCACAGTTTCTTTATCCATTCTTCTATTGATGGACATTTGGGCTGCTTCCATAATTTGGCTATTGTAAATAATGCTTCAATAAACATAGGGGTGCATATATATTTACAAATTCGTATTTTTGTGTTTTTTTGTGTAAATATCCTAAAGTGAAATTACTGGATCGTATGGTAGTTCTGTTTTTAATTTTTTGAGAAATTTCCATTCTGTTTTTCACAATGGCTGTACCAGTTTGCATTCCCACCAACAGTGCAAGGGGGTTCTTTTTTTCTCCACATCCTTGCTGACACTTGTTGTTTCTTGGAGTTTTTATTTTAGCCATTTTAACAAGTGTGAGGTGATATCTCATTGTTATTTTGATTTGCATTTCCCTGATGGTGAGTGATGTTGAGCATTTCTTCATGTGTCTGTTGGCTATCTGGATGTCTTTGTGGAAATGTATGTTCATGTCTTCTGTCCATTTTTTTAAATGTTTATTTATTTTTGAGAGAGAGAGAGAGAGAGACAGTGTGATGGGGGAGGGGGGGGAGAGAGAGAGAGAGAGGGAGACACAGAATCCGAAACAAGCTCCAGGCTCTGAGATATCAGCACACAGCCTGACATGGGGCTCAAACTCATGAACCGTGAGATCGTGACCTGAGCTGAAGTCAGCGCTTAACCGACTGAGCCATCCAGGTGCCCCTCTTCTGTCTCTTTATTAATTGGGTTATTTTGGGGGGTTTTGGTGTTGAGTTATAGACGTTCTTTATATATTTTGGACACTAATCTTATATCGTCATTTGCAAATATCTTCTCCCATTTAGTATTGTTGATTGTTTCCTTTGCTGTACAGAAGATTTTTATTTTGATGTAGTCCCAATAGTTTCTTATTTTTGGTTCTCTTTCCCTTGCCTCAGGGGACATATTTAGGAAAACATTGCTATGACCAATGTCAGAGAAATTACTGCCTGTGCGTTTTTCAAGGATTTTTTATAGTTTCAAGTCTCATATTTAGGTCTTTAATCCATTTTGAGTTTATCTTTGTGTATGGTGTAAGAAAGTGGCCCAGTTTCATTCTTTTGCATGTAGTTGCATAGTTTTCCCAATACCATTTGTTGAAGAGACTTTTTCCCATTGTATATTCTTTTCTCCTTTGACATAGATTAAGTGATCATATAAGTGTGGGTTCATTTCTGGGTTTTCTATTCTGTTCCATTGATCTTTATATCTATTTTTATGCCAGTACCATATTGTTTTGATTACTACATCTTTGTTATATACCTTGAAGTCTGGAGTTGTGATACCTCCAGTTTTGTTTTTCTTTTTCAAGGTTGCTTTGGCTACTTGGGGTCTTTTATGGTTCCATACAAATTTTAAGGTTGTTCTCGTTCTGTAAAAAATGCTGTTGGTATTTTGATAGGGATTGCATTAAGTCTGTGAATTGCTTTAGGTAGTATGGACATTTTAACAGTTTTTTTTCAATCCATGAGTATGGAATATCTTTCCATTTCTTTGTGTCATCTTCAATTTCTTTCATCAGTGTTTTATAGTTTTCAGAGTACAGGTCTTTCAGCTCCTTGGTTAAGCTTAATTCCTAGGTATTTTATTATTTTTGGTGCAATTGTAAATGGGACTGTTTTCTTAATTTGTCTTTCACACTTCATTATTAGTGCACAGAAACAGATTTCTCTGTATGTAACCTGTGGCCTTACTGAATTCATCTATCAGTTTGAGTCATTTTTTGGGGGCAGTGTTTAGGGTTCTCTCTCTATAGTATTGTATTATCTGCAAATAGTGAAAGTTTGACTCCTGCCTTACCAATTTGAATGCCTTTTATTTCTTTTTCTTGTGTAATTGCTGTGGCTAGAACTTCTAGTACTATGTTGAATAAAAGTGGTGAGAATAGACATCCTTATCATGTTCTGGATCTTAGGGGAAAGCTCTTAGGTTTTCACCATTGAGTAAGATGTTAGCTGTAGGCTTTTCACATAGGGCCTTTATTATGTTGAAGTATATTTCCTCTAAACCTACTTTGATGAGTTTTTTGTTTTTTTTTTTAATTTTTTTTTTCAACGTTTTTTATTTATTTATTTTTTGGGACAGAGAGAAACAGAGCATGAACGGGGGAGGGGCAGAGAGAGAGGGAGACACAGCATCGGAAACAGGCTCCAGGCTCCGAGCCATCAGCCCAGAGCCCGATGCGGGGCTCGAACTCACAGACCGCAAGATCGTGACCTGGCTGAAGTCAGACGCTTAACCGACTGCGCCCCCCAGGCGCCCCGATGAGTTTTTTTTTAAATCATGAATGGATGCTGTTCTTTGTCAAATGCTTTTTCTGCATCTATTGAAATGGTTATATGGTTTTTTTCCTTTCTTTTGTGGATATGATGTATCATGTTGATTGATTTCTGAATATTGAGCCACCTTGCAATTCAGGAATAAATCCCACTTGACTATGGTGAGTTATTTTTTAAGATGTTTTGTATTCAGTTTGCTAATATTTTGTTGAGGTTTTGGCTCAACAGAGTGGTTCCCTCTCACTCTTTTTTGTAGTGTCTTTATTTGGTTTTGGTATCAGAGTAATATTGACCTCATAAAATAAATTTGGAAGTTTTCCTTCCTGTTCTATTTTTTGGAATTGTTTGAGAAGAATAGGTATTAACTCTTTCTTAAATATCTGGTAGAATTCACCTGTGAAGCCATCTGGTCCTGAATGTTTGTTTGTTGGGAATTTTTTGGTTACTGATTCAATTTCATTATTGGTAATTGGTCTGTTCAAATTTTCTATTTTTTCTTGATTTTGTTTTTGAAGGTTATATGTTTCTAGGAATTTATCCATTTCCTCTAGGTTGTCCAATATTTTGTCATATGATTTTTCATAATATTCTCTTATAGTTCTGTGTATTTCTGTGGTGTCAGTTGTTATTTCTCCTCTTTCATTTCTGATTTTGTTTGAGTCCTCTCTCTCTCCTTTTAAAAAAATTTTTATGAGTCTGTATAAAGGTTTGTCATTTTTTTTACATTTATTTATTTTTGAGAGACAGAGTGAGACAGAGCACAAGCAGGGAAGGGGCAGAGAGAGGAGACACAGAATCTGAACCAGGCTCCAGGCTCTGAGCAAGCGTTCAGCACAGAGCCTGATGCAGGGCTTGAACCCATGAACTGTAAGATCATGACCTGAGCCAAAGTCACATGCCCAACTGACTGAGCCACCCAGGCGCCCCTTGGTTTATTGCTTTTGTTGATCTTTGTAAAGAACCAGCTTCTGAGCTTCTGGCTTTTGGCTGCTTTCTTTGATCTGTCCTTCTTCTTCTTTTTATTATTTATTTATTTATTTATTTATTTATTTTTTCTATTTCGTTATTTTTTCTCTAATCTTTATTATTTACTTGCTTCTACTGGTTTTGGGTTTTGTTTGTTCTTCTTTTTATAGCTCCTTCAGGTATAAAGTTTATTTGAGATTTTTCTTGCTTTTTGAGGTAAGCCTGTATTGCTGTAAGTTAAATTTGAAATAATTTTTTACTTCACAGAAGAGTTTCAAAAATAAGGTAGGATTCTCATATGCCCTTCACTTAGCTTTCCCTGAAATTAACATCTTATATAACCATAGTAAGATGATCAAAAACAGCACCATCTTCTCTGGTCCCCTAATCCCTCTCCCCACCGCACCCCCCCATAGTCTTTTCCTGCCCATCCCCTATAGGTAGCCTACTCTGGGTGTGATGCCAGAGTATGGTGGTTATATGCCTTCTATATTTCTATGTTCTTTTCTATTGTACTGTTTTCTACTTTATTTTATGTATTTATTTTTTAAATGACAGCGACAAACTCTTCTTTTTTTTGAAGTTTATTTATTTATTTTGAGAAAGAGAGAGAGAGAGAGCATGAGCAGAAGTGGGACAGAGAGAGAGAGAGGAGATTGAGTCCCAAACAGGCTCCACACTGTCAGCATGGAGTCCAATGTGGGGCTCGATCTCACAGAGCTCATGACCTAAGCTGAAATCGAGAGTCCAACACTTAACCAGCTGAGCCACCCAGACACCCCACTATTTTCTATTGTATTTTAATTTTTTGTCTTTCTTCCTCCAATGTGTATCTTCATATGTGCCCCTACATCTAGCATGCCCTTAAAAGGGGTTTAATAAATTATTGTTAAATGTTGAATGAATAAGTGAGTAAACACTATGCATGGATGCTGTGTTTTTCAGTTTTTTAGCAATTTATTTAATCTCTTGGTTTATAATTAATCCCACTACACACACACACACACACACACACACACACACACAAATATGTAATGCTTAATTTGGTAGTTTATGTAGATCAGGAAAAAATTCAAAACAAAAAAGCTTTAAATTGAAACAGAAAGTAGATTAGTGGCTGGCAGAGGCTGAAGAGAGGGAAGATGGGAAGTGACTGCTAATGAGTACAGATTTCTAAAGAAGAAAGCATTCTGGAATTAGATAGTGGTGATGGTTGCATAACTTTGTGAATATACCAAAAACCACTTTACTGTACTTCAAAGGGGGGAATTTTATGGTATGTGAATTTTATGTCAACTTTTAAAAATCTGTGACTTGGAAATCGTTTTCTTTCCATATTTAAATTTATGTCTTTATTTATATTTATTTTTAAATGTAATTTAATTAATTTATTATTGTTATTTAGTTTTATTTTTTAATTTACATCCAAATTAGTTAACATATATTGCAGTAGTAATTTCAGGAGTAGAATTCAGTGATTCATCTCCTACATGTAACACCCAGTGCTCATCACAAGTGTCTTCCTCAATGTCCCTTGACCATTTAGCCCATCCTCCCACCCACACCTCCTCCACCAGCCCTCAGTTTGTTCTCTATATTCAAGAGTCTCTTGTGTTTTGCCTCCCTCCCTGTATTTATATTATTTTTGCTTCCCTTCATCTATGTTCATCTGTTTTGTATCATACATTCCACATATGAGTGATGTCATATGATATCTGTCTTTCTCTGACTGGCTAATTTCACTTAGCATAATACACTGTAGTTCCATCCACATTGTTGCAAATGGCAAGATTTCATTCTTTTTGATTGCCGAGTAATACACCGTTGTATATATATACCACATCTGTATCCATTCATCTGTCAATGGACATTTGGGCTTTTTCCATACTTTGGCTATTGTTGATAACACTGGTATAAACATTGGAGTGCATGTGCCCCTTTGAAACAGCACACCTGTATCCTTTGGATAAATACCTGAGAGTGCAATTCCTGGGTCGTAGTATAGTTCTACTTCTAATATTTTGAGGAACCTCCATATTGTTTTCCAAAGTGGCTGCACCAGTTTGTATTCCCACCAGCAGTGCAAAAGGGTTCCTCTTTCTCCACATCCTTGCCAACATCTGTCATTGCCCGAGTTGTCAAATTTAGCCATTCTGACTGGTCGTGAGGTGGTATCTCATTGTGGTTTTGAGATATGATTATGAGTGATGTTGGGCATTTTTTCATGTATTGGTTGGCCATTTGGATGTCTTCTTTGGAAAAGTGTCTATTCATGTCTTTTGCCCATTTCTTCACTGGATTATTTATTTTTTTGGTGTTGAGTTTGATAAGTTCTCTATAGATTTTGGATACTAGCCCTTTATTTGATATGTCATTTGCAAATAACTTTTCCCATTCTGTTAGTTGCCTTTTAGTTTTGCTGATAATATCCTTTGCTGTGTGGAAGATTTTTATCTAGATGAGATCCCAATAGTTCATTTTTGCTTTTGTTTCCCTTGCCTCTGGAGATGTGTTGAGTAAGAAGTTGTTGCAGAGGAGGTCAAAGAGGTTTTTGCCTGCTTTCTCCTCTAGGATTTTGATGGCTTCTTGTCTTATGTTTAGGTCTTTTATACATTTTGAGTTTATTTTTGTGTGTGGTGTAAGAAAGTGGTCAAGGTTCATTTTTCTGCATGTCGCTGTCCAGTTTTACCAGAACCATTTGCTGAAGAGACTGTCTTTATTCCATTGGATATTCTTTCCTGCTCTGTCAAAGATTAGTTGGCCATACGTTTGTGGGTCCATTTCTGGGTTCTCTATTCTGTTCCATGGATCTGAGTTTCTGTTTTTGTGCCAGTACCATACTGTCTTGATGATTACAGCTTTGTAATACATCTTAAAGTCCAGGATTGTGATGCCTCCAGCTTTGGTTTTCGTTTTCGGTATGGCTTTGGCTAATCAGGGTATTTTCTAGTTCTATACAAGTTATAATATTGTTTATTCTAGCTCTGTGAAGAATGCTGTTGTTATGTTGTTAGGGATTGCATTGAATATGTAGATTGCTTTGGGTAGTATTGACATTTTAATAATATATTTGTTCTTCCAATCCATGAGCATGGGCTATTTTTCCATTTTTTTTGGTGCCTTCCTCAATTTCTTTCATAAGCTTTCTATAGTTTTCAGTGTATAGATTTTTCACCTCTTTGGTTAGTGTATTCCTAAGTATTTTATGGTTCTTGGTGCAATTGTAAATGGAATCTATTCCTTTATTTCTCTTTCTGTAGCTTCATTATTGGTGTATAAAAATGCAACTTATTTCTGTTCATTGATTTTCTATTCTGTGACTTTGCTGAATTCCTGGATCAGTTCTAGCAGTTTTTTTGGTGAATCTTTTTGGTTTACCATATAGAGTATCATTGTCAGTCTGTGGAAGAGTGAAAGTTTGACTTCCTCGCCGATTTGGATGCCATTTATTCCTTTGTGTTGTCTGATTGCTGAGGCTAGGACTTCCAATACTATGCTGAATAACAGTGGCAAGAGTGGGCATCCTTGTTGTGTTCCTGACCTTAGGGGGAATGCTCTCAGTTTTTCCCCTTTAAGGATGACATTAGTGGTGGGTCTCTCATATATTGCTTTTATGATCTTGAGGTATGATCCTTCTATCCTTACTTTCTTGAGGGTTTTTATCAAGAAAGGATGTTATATTTTGTCAAATGCTCTCTCTACATCTATTGAGAGGATCATGTCATTCTTGTCTTTTTTTTTTAATTATTAATGTGATGTATCACATTGATTGATTTGCGGATATTGAACCAGCCTTGTATCCCAAGTATAAATACCACTTGATCATGGTGAATAATTCTTTTAATGTATTGTTGGATCCAATTGGCTAGTATCTTGTTGAGAATTTTTGGATCCATGTTCATGAGGGAAATTGGTCTGTAGTTCTCCTTTTTAGTGGGGTCTTTGTCTGGTTTTGGAATCAAGGTAATGCTGGCCTCATTGGGGGAAATGCTTCCCCAATGAGTTTGGAAGTTTTCCTTCAATTTCTATTTTTTGGAACAGCTTCAAAAGAATAGGTGTTAACTCTTCTTTAAATGTTTGGTAGAATTCCCCTCGAAAGCCATCTAGCCCTGGACTCTTCTGTTTGGGGGGATTTTTGATTACTAATTAGATTTCTTTACTGATTATGGGTCTGCTCAAATTTTCTATTTCTTCCTGTTTCAGTTTTGGTAGTTTATATGTTTCTGGGAATTTGTCCATTTCTTCCAGATTGCCCAACTTATTGGCATATAATTGCTCATAATATTCTCTTATTATTGTTTATATTTGTGCAGTGTTGGCTGTGCTCTCTCCTCTTTCATTCTTGATTTTATTTATTTGGGTACATTCCTTTTTCTTCTTGGTCAAACTGGCTAGGGGTTTATCAATTTTGTTCATTATTTCAAAGAACCAGCTCCTGGTTTCATTGATCTGTTCTACTGTTTTTGTTTGTTTGTTTGTTTGTTTGTTTGTTTCTGATTTCGATAGCATTGGTTTCTGCTTTAACCTTTATTATTTTCCATCTTCTGTTAGTTTTGGGTTTTATTTGCTGTTCTTTTTCTAGCTCTTTAAGGTGTAAGGTTAGGTTGTGATCTGAGACATTTCTTCCTTCTTGAGGAAGGCTTGGATTGCCATTTACTTCCCTCTTATGACCACCTTTGCTACATCCCAGAGGTTTTGGGCTGTGGTGTTATCATTTTCATTGACTTCCATGTACTTTTTAATTTCCTCTTTAACTTCTTGGTTAACTCATTCTTTCTTTAGTAAGATGTTCTTTAGTCTCCAAGTGTTTGTTGTCTTTCCAAATTTTTTCTTGTAGTTGATTTCAAGTTTCATAGCATTGTGGTCTGAAAACATGCACAGTATGATCTCGATCTTTTTGTACTTGTTGAGGGCTGATTTGTGTTTCAGTATGTGATTTATTCTGGAGAATGTTCCATGTGCCCTCGAGAAGAATATGTATTCCACTGCTTTAGGATGAAATGTTCTGAATATATCTGTTAAATCCATCTGCTCCAGGTGGTCATTTAATGACACTGTTTCCATGTTGATTTTATGCTTAGATGATCTGTCCATTGCTGTAAGGGGAGTGTTGAAGTCCCCTACTATTATAGTATTATTGTCAATGAGTTTCTTTATGTTTGTGATTAATTGATTAATATATTTGGGTTTTTCATGTTGGGGGCATAAATGTTTACAATTGTTAGATCTTCTTGGTGGATAGACCCCTTAATTATGATATAATGCCCTTCTTCATCTCTTGTTACAGTCTTTATTTTAAAATCTAGGTTGTCTGATATAAGTATGGCTACTCTAGTCTTCTTTTGGCATTCATTACCATGATAGATGGTCCTCCATCCCCTTACTTTTAATCTGAAGGTGTCTTTAGGTCTAAAATGGGTCTCTTGTTTTTAATTTTAAAAAAAAATTTTGAGGAGCATCCACACTGTTTTCCAGAGCAGCTGCACCAGTTTGTATTCCCACTAACAGTGCAAGAGGGTCCCCGTTTCTCCACATCCTCACCAGCATCTATAGTTTCCTGATTTAGCCACTCTGACCAATGTGAGGTGAATAGCACTGCTAGGAATTTACCTAAGGGATACAGGAGTGCTGATGCATAGGGGCACATGCACCCCAATGTTTATAGCAGCACTTTCAACAATAGCCAAAGTATGGAAAGAGCCTAAATTTGCATCAACTGGTGAATGGATAAAGAAGATGTGGCTTACATATACAATGGAATACTACTTGGCAATGAGAAAGAATGAAACTGGCCATTTGCAGCAATGGGGATGGAACTGGAGGATATTATGCTGAGTGAAATAAGTCAGTCAGAGAAGGACAGATGTCATATGTTTTCACTCATATATGGATCTTGAGAAACTTAACAGAAGTCCATGTGGGGAGAGAAGGGGAAAAATAGTTACAAACAGAGAGGGAGGCAAACCACAAGAGACTCTTAAATACAGAGAAAAAACTGAGGGTGGATGGGGGGGTGGGGGAGAGGGGGAAATGGGTGATGGGCATGAGGAGGGCACTTGTTGGGATGAGCACTGGGTGTTATATGTAAGTCAACTTGACAATAAATTGTATTAAGAAAATAAAATAAAATGGGTTTCTTGTAAACAGCACGTAGTTGGATCTTGTTTTCTTACCCATTTGTTACCTTATGTCTTTTGACTGGAACATTTAGTCCATTGACATTTAGAGTGAGCACTGAAAGATATGAATTTAATGCCATTGTGTTGTTTGTAGGGTTGGAGTTTCTGGTGGTGTTCTCTGGTCCTTTCTAGTCTTTGTCGCTTTTGGTCTTTTTTGTTTTGTTTTGTCTTTTCTCCCCTCAGAGGGTCCCCCTTAAAATTTCTTGCAGGGCTGATTTAGTGGTTACAAACTCCTTTAGTTTTTGTTTGTCTGGGAAACTCTTTGTCTCTCCTTCTATTTTGAATGATAACCTTGCTGGATAAAGAATCCTTGGCTGCCTATTTTTCCAATTCAGTATATTGAATATATCCTACCACTCCTTTCTGGTCTGCCAAGTTTCTGTGGATAGGTCTGCTGTGAACCGTCTCATGTAGTTAAGGATGTTTTTTCCCCTTGCTGCTTTCATAATTCTTTCTTTGTCTGTGTATTTTGTGCATTTGACTATGATATGCCTTGCTGATGGTTGGGTTTTGTTGAATCTAATGTGAGTTCTCTGTGCTTCCTGGATTTTGATGTCTGTGTCTTTCCCCAGGTTAGGAAAGTTCTCCACTATGATTTGCTCACATAAACTTTCTACCCCCTTTTCTCTCTCTTCATCTTCTGGGACCCCTATGATTCTGATGTTATCCCTTTGTAATGAGTCACTGAGTTCCCTAATTCTTATATTGTGCTCTTTTACCTTCGTTTCCCTCTTTTTTTCTGCTTCATTATTCTCCATACAGTTGTCTTCTATATCACTGATTCACTGCTCTACTTCATCCATCCTTGCCACCATGGCATTCATTCGAGATTGCATCCCAGTTATTGCATTTTTAATTTCATCCTGACTAGATTTTACTTCTTTCATCTCTGCAGAAAGGGATTTTATGCTTTTTTCAACCCCTCTAGTATTCTTATTATCGTGACGCTAAATTCTGGTTCTGACATCTTACTTATATCTGTGTTGATTAAATCTCTCACTATCATTTCTTCCTGTCCTTTCTTTTGGGGTGAATTCCTTTGTTTTGTCATTTTGGAGAAAGAAAAAAATTAATAAAAAATGTAAATAAAAAATTTAAAACAACATAAAAAAATCAAATAAAGGAAACTAGATTCTAGGTATGTTTTGATCTGGTTTCTGAAAGAAGCTTGATAGACTAGAGAAGAAAGGGAAAGAAAATAAAATTTAAAAAAAAAGAAAAAAGGTAAGAAAATGTTTAAAATTTTAAAAAATGTGTACAATAAAATAGTAAAATGAAATGATGAAAGTAAAATAGACTGAAAAAAATTACAAAAAAACAAAAAAATAATAAAAAATATAGTGGAAAAAAATAAAAATATTTTTTATAAAAACGGAAAATAAAAATAAATTCTTTCTCTTTCTCTATCCAAGAAAAGAAAAAAAACCCGAATGAATGGACCATTAAACAGAATGAAATCTGAACGAAATTACATCCAGTTTCCCCTAGAAATCAAACTATGAAGCATTTTATACACCGTACACTAAGCTGGTGGAGAACATTGTGGCTTTCCTCTAGGGCTTGGATGGCACAGTTGGATGGGGCTTGGTGTAACAGCTCCATTCTCCACAAAGAGGCATTGCTTAGCTTACTGGGGTGGGTTGGTGTGGCACGTGTATGTGTGCATGAACATGCGCGGGAGAGGTGAAAATGGCGACATCCAGATTCCCAGTCTCTAGTATCAGAACTCTGTACTCTTGCCAACCAGCAATCAAGCACCCCTCCTTGCCTCCAGTCTCTGTCCAATCCCTGCTTCTCCACTGTCCACAACCAAGCTGTCAGCCTGCCAAGTAGCCCCTCCCTCCTGAATTTTATCTCAGATGGGGCTAGTGTTTCCAAACCCCTCACTTCTGAGGGTCCTGCAGCTTGAACCAGCTCCAACCCTCTGGGGGAGGGTCTCACCAGGCTATGGGCGGATGCTGGCTCATCCCTGGGAGTCGTCATGAGACTGTGCTGCTACAGAGGCCCAGAGACTTTGGCTGGTGCCATCCTGCCCAGAAAATTTTCACATGATCATGTAGCATCAGCCATTCAGGGACTATAGTAAATCACAACACACATCTGTCCCCAGGCTTCACCACTCCCTAGTGTCTTTGTTCCAATACCAGCAAAAATGACTGTAATCTGGAGTCTTCTGGGATCTTTTCCTGTCGGTAGACTGCATGGCCTCTAACAAATGTCCTCCCAGCAGGAAAACCGCCTCTCCGCATGTGACCGAGGACCCCTCAGACCTCGCTGTCTGCTTTTGGGGATTCGTCCTTCCTGCCAGAGCACCTCCAGGTATTGAGCTGTGGAGTTTCTAATTCCGCAGTTTATAGAGCCTGTTTATAGAGCCCTGATGGTACCGAAACCTTCCCCCTTCTCCTTTCTTTTTTCTCCCTTTCTTATTCAGTTCCTTGTGGGTGTTTCCATCCTTTCTCTCCAGCTACATCTCTCTGTCTCCATCTTCTCTCCTCAAACAAAAACAACTCCCCACCCTCTGCGGTTTCTATCTCCCCTAGTTCACCTCTCCACACCGTCTACCTGCTGAGTTCTGAGGCTCAAGTTATGCAGATATGTTAGTCCTCAGATCAATTTTCTAGGTGTGAAAAATTGTTTGGTGCTGATGTAACTGCATTTCAGGGATGAAAGTAGCAGGGAATTTCCATGGTGCTCCTCCATCTTGGCCTTTAATGTAATTTTTTTTAAGTAATCTCTACACCCAACATGGGGCTTGAACTTACAACCCCAAGATCAAGAGTCACATGCTCTATCAATTGAGCCAGCCAGGTGCCCCTCATCTTTTACTTCCATATTTAAAAAGATAATTAACAGATGGAGCTAAACTCTGCATTCAATTCATACCTTTTTATAATCAGCACCTGGAATAACTACAGCTAAATCATTCATATCAAACAAAGAACGAGTTGTTTGTGAAATCACAAAGATTCTTGTGAAATCATTAATATTCTTCTAGCCAGAAAGTTGTCCATTACATAAATATTTTTATAGAAAGCCTAAACATCTCCAGATGTAAACGAGAGCAGAACATTTATATTCCTTGACAGGCTTTTATAAAGTCATGTGCAAATGAATCTTAATTTCCTTTGCTTGTACACTGGGCCCATTGCTATAAACATTGTTGGAAATCATGGCATTTATCCAAATGAAGTAATATCCTAAAAGAACTGATGGCAAAGATCATTCTGGCATATATTCCCTTGTTTTTTAGTTAAATCATGCAAACTAAATGCACATAATAACGCTTACTGGGAATGGAAGACCGCAGAGTCTATATCCTCTAAATGCTGAGGAACCAGCTTTAACAAGAAGCATGGTGCAGAGAAGTAGTCCAGTTCACATAATTCTTTCCCTAACCAAACATTCCCTCAGTGGGAAGGAACATGAAATGAACAAAGACCTAATGATTTACAACTCAATTGGTAAAGGAAAAGATAAGTATTTTAAAACTAGTTTTTGTGGAAATCTATTTCTGTGGTGAGTTCCTCATTCACTTCTAGCCCATGCCAGCAACTCGTCAATCTTTGGTGGAAATACAGTCCCAGAAGGTTATACCCAGGGATATGGTTTTATGGTAATGAGTAGGTTATATGGAAAAGGTTGTGAGATTGTTTTCCTCTGGGCAAACTCTATCTTTATTGCAGGGCTCCTCATTGCAGACTAAAATCCTGGTGTGTATCTTGATGAAACACTTTTCATTTCTTGGGGGAACAGGCTCCATGCTCAATAGCTACAGACCTGTAGATAGGCCGGGCTTTCTGCATGAAATTTCATAACTCTCATTTGGCAGGGACCACGTCTAGGTTACAGGTAATAGAACCCACTTACCTGCCCTCTTCCCCAAACAAAACCAAAACAAAACAAAAGAAACAAAAAAAGAAACAAGAGCCTGAGAGTAGGGATATAAATAATCTTTAGAAATAACCACCCCCCCCAAAAAAAAAGAAATAACCAAAACCAAGTATTTCATTTTTGTTCTTTTTTATTGCAGACTGGCATTCTCAGAAATAGTAAGTGGTCACATGGTTCTAGGTAGACAAAAATCATATAAAAAGATGAGATTCCTCTCTATAGGTGGGAGCAGCAAAGGTTCAACCTATGATGGCTCAGGCTTGCCTGGAACCTGGGAGAAGTGTGGGGAAGAAGGCACAGTGGCCCCAGTGTGTCTCTTGGTCCCTGTGTAATGGTTTAGTCGGAACCTGGGATCTTAGCTGTGTTTTTCCGGGTTTGTGGGCATTATACCACTGTTGTATTCTAAGACTATTGGACTCGGTTCTGTTACTGAGTCTGTGGACCCTCAAGAGATCTTAAACTTCATCCCGAATATCAAGGAGTCTTCCTGATTCCTCTTAGCTTCCTCCCCCTGCCAATCAGGAAAGAAAACTAAGGTGTATATGAGAAATTGTGACTATTGTGGAAACTTCTGAAGGCATTAGAAAACTAATGATTCTGCAAAACTGCCAATTTTGGGGGAAAAAAGAATATAGAATTAAAACAGTGAGAGACCAAAGCTTGTGGGCTCTCTAGGAAGGCAAGTAATTTGTACCCCTTCAATCTTAAACATTTTTGTTCAACATTCCAGCCTAAAATTCATGTATAGTTGACATATAATATTTATATTTTTTATTTTTTAAACAGCTTTATTGAGATATAATTAATATATTGAGATATAATTCATTTAAAGTGTGCAATTCCGTGTTTTTTGTTATATTCACTGATATGCACAAACATTACCACAGTCAATTTTAGAACATTTTCATTACCTCAAAAAGAAACCTCATGCCCTTTAGCTATCAGCCCCCTATTGCCTAATCTCCCTCTCCCAGGCCTAAGCAACCACTAATCTGCTTTATATCTTTGTAGATTTCCCTGTTCTGAACATTTCATACAAATGGAATCATATAATGTGTGGTCTTTGTGACTGACTTTTTTCATTTAGCATAATGTTTTGAAAGTTCAGACATGTTGCAACATGTATGAGTATTTAATTTCTTTTTTTAATTCATTTTTATTTATTTATTTTTTAATTTTATTTTTAAAATTTTAAAATTTTATTTTATTATCAATTTATTTTTTAAATTTTTTTAATTTAACTTTTTATTTTTTAAAATTTACATCCAAATTAGTTAGCATATAGTGCAATAATGATTTCAGGAGTAGATTCCTTAATGCCCCTTACCCATTTAGCCCATCCCCCCTCCCACACCCCTTCCAGTAACCCTCTGTTTGTTCTCCATATTTATGAGTCTCTTATGCTTTGTCCCCCTCCCTGTTTTTGTATTATTTTTGTTTCCCTTCCCTTATGTTCATCTGTTTTGTCTCTTAAAGTCTTCATATGAGTGAAGTCATATGATTTTTGTCTTTCTCTGACTAATTTCACTTAGCATAATACCCTCCAGTTCTATCCACATAGTTGCAAATGGTAAGATTTCATTCTTTTTGATGCCGAGTAATACTCCATTGTGTGTATATATATATATATATATATATATACCACATCTTCTTTATCCATACATCCATCAATGGACATTGAGGCTCTTTCCATACTTTGGCTATTGTTGATAGTGCTGCTATAAACATGGGGGTGCATGTGTCCCTTCAAAACAGCACAACTGTATCCCTTGGATAAATGCCTAGTAGTGCAATTGCTGGGTCACAGGGTAGTTCTATTTTTAGTTTTTTGAGGAAGCTCCATACTGTTTTCCAGAGTGGCTTCACCAGTTTACATTCCCAGACATATAATATTGTATTAGTTTCAGGTGTACAACATAGTGACTTGACAATTATATGCATTACAAAACACTCACCACAGTTAAGTATAGTTACCATCTGTCACCATACAAAGTTATTACAGTATTATTGACTATATTCCCTATGCTGTGTTTTCCATCTCCTTAACTACCTTATTTTATAAGAGAAATTTAATCCTGGAGAAGTAAAAAAAAATTTTAAATGCCAATGATGGCTAATTATAGTAATCACTTAAGAACTTCACAATTGTAACATTGTCTCAAGAAAAACTATAAATGTGTATTTTTTTAAGTTTTCATTTTTCTTCAAAGTAGTATAAGCAAATAACTAGAAGTTTTCAAATAATATAGAAGGTTTTATAATGAAAAGCAACAGCTTCCTGCTCTACCCTTCTATTGTTGAAGTCCTGCTCCACAGAGAGAAGTAATTTTAACTCAATTATTTTTGTTTCTGTTTTTAGGTTTCCTGGGGTTTATCTCTGTATCTCTGAATAATATAACTGTTGTGTCTTGATGAATAATTTTAGGCATTATCTATGACTTGGCATGATGGAGGAGGATTAAGAGTTTATGGCACTCCCCTTCCTCCTCTTTATCAACGTAGCACCAGCTCTATTTTTAGTTCCCACTTCAATTCCTTTATAATTTTAAATGCTATATATAAACCTCTATTTTTGGTTCTGTCTACTTTAAAAAGTATCCCTTGATTTCTTTTTTATTTTTTTTCAAGTTTATTTATTTTGAGAAAGAGAGAGACAGCAAGTGTGGGAGGGGCAGAGAGAGAGAGGAAGAGAGAACCCCAAGCAGGCTCTCATTGACAGTGCAGAGACTGACAGGGGGCTTGATCTCACAAACCATGAGATCATAACCTGAGCCGAAATCAAGAGTCGGACACTTAACCAACTGAGCCACCCAGGTGCCCCTTGTTATCCCATTTATAACATGAGAAGAGCAGTGTCAGTACCATGCCCTTTGCTCACCTCCTCATTGCTACCTCTCAACTTCTGTAAATCTCTACTTTTACCTGTATATTTTCAAAGTTGATAAAACTTACATCCTGTTCTGTACCCATAATTAAATAATTTGTTAATGGTTAACAATTTTAATGGTTGAAATCTCAATAGTTAAAAAGTCAATGTTAACATTATCGTGATTATGTGAATATTGTTAAGGGCATAGCCAAGCTTCAATTTCTTTTATCCATTTATTAACCTCTTATGAACTGCTAGGCACTTTTCTAATTGCTCAACAATTGTTAACTAATTTAGTCCTGTAATAACCCTATGATGAAGCACTTTTTTTTTTAATTTTAGGGAGAGAGAGAAAAAAAATAGTGTGCACGTGTGAACAGGGGAGAGGGGCAAAGGGAGAGAGAGAGACAGGTGCGGGGCTCTGTCCCAGGATCCTGGGATCATGACCTGAGCTGAAATCAAGAGACACTTAGCTGACTGAGCCACCCAGGCGCCCCAGGAAGCATATGTTTAACTTCATTTTATTAGTGATGAAACTGCCAGGCAGAGAGGTTAAGCAAATTGCCAAAGGTCACTGAATTAGTAAGCTGGTGAGTCAGGCATTTTTTTTCTTTGAAGCTTCTACTTATTTTTCTTTATAACAGTTTTTTTCCCCTTGTGATGAGAACTTTTAAGATTTACTTTCTTATTGACTCTTAAATACTGAGAACAAACTGAGGGTTGATGGGGGTGGGGAAGAGGCGAAAGTGGGTAATGGGCATTGAGGAGGGCATCTGTTGGGATGAGCACTAGGTGTTGTATGGAAACCAATTTGACAATAAATTATATTTAATAAAAAAAAAGAAAAAAAGATTTACTTTCTTATCAACATTCAAATTTGTGATAGAATATTATAGACTATTGTTCCCATGCTGTACATTATATCACCATGACCTATTTATTACTGGAAGTTTGTACCTCTTGAATCCCTTCATACATTTCATTCACCCCCTAATTCTTCATCCCTGTGGCAACCACCAGTCTCTGTATCTATGAGTTTTGTTTTCTTTGTTCATTTGTTTTGTTTTTTAGATTCCAGAAATAAGTGAAATTGTATCGTGTTTGTCTTTCTCTGTCTGACTTGTTTCACTTAGCATAATGTACTCAAGATCCATCCACGTTGCGAATGGTAAGATTTCATTCTCTTTTTTATAGCAGAATAGTATTCCATTGTATATCTATATATATACCACATCTCTTCTGCTTTTTTCTTTTTTTAAAAGATTTTATTTTTAAGTAATCTCTACACCCAACATGGGGCTTGAACTTACAAGAGATCAAGAGTCACATGCCCCACCAACTGAACCAGCCTGGTGCCCCTATACCACATCTTCTTTATTTATTCATTCACTGATGGAAACTTGGATTGTTTTCATGCCCTGTCTATTGTAAATAATGCTGCAATAAACATAGAGGTGGTTATATATTTCTAAACTAATGTTTTTATTTTCTATGAATAGATACCCAGAAGTGGATCATATGGTGGATTTTTTTTTTTTTGAGAAACTTCCATACTGTTTTTGTTGTTGGTCTTTTTTTTTTTTTTTTAAAGAGCCAACTTCATACTGTTTTCCATAGTGGCTGCATCAATTTACATTCCCACTAACAGTGCACAGAGTTCCCTTTTCTCCACACCCTCACCAGATTTTTTTTTTTTGTCTTTTTGATAAGAGCCATTCTTCCAGGTGTGAGGTGATATTTCACTGTGGTTTTGATTTGCACATCCCTGATGATTAATGATGTTGAGCATCTTTGCATATGTCTGTTGGCCATCTGTATGTCTTCTTTGGAAAATGTCTATTCAGTTCCTCTGCCCATTTTTTAAATTTGATTGTTTTTTTTTGTTTTTGAATTGTATGCATTCTTTATATATTTTGGATATTAACTCCTTATTGGATATATGATTTTCATTATACTTAAATTTTTTAAGTATTTATTTTTTGAGAGAGAGAGAGAGAGACAGAGCGCTAGTGGGGGAGGGGCAGAGAAAGAGGGAGACACAGAATCTGAAGCAGTCTCCAGGCTTTGAGCTGTCAGCACAGAGCCCAAGGTGGGGCTTGAACTCAAGAAATGCAAGATCATGACCTGAGCCGAAGTCGGACATTTAACTGACTGAACCACCCAGGGGCCCCTGATTTTCAAATATCTACTCCCATTCAGCAGATTGTCTTTTAATTTTGTGGGTGGTTTACTTCACTGTGGAGAAACTTTCTAGTTTGATGTAGTCTTATGTATGTATGTATGTATGTATGTATTTATTTTTTTATTTTTATTTTTATTTTTATTTTTATTTTTGAGAGACAGAGACAGAGGAGGAGTGAGGCAGGGTCAGGGAGAGAAGGAGACACAGAATCTGAAGCAGGCTCCAGGCTCTGAGCTGTAAGCACAGAGCCCAGTATGGGGCTCGAACTCATGAACTGAGATCGTGACCTGAGCCGAAGTCGGACACTTAACTGACAGAGCCACCCAGACGCCCCAATGTAGTCCCACTTATTTATTTTTGCTTTTGTTGCCATTGTTTCTGGAGTCAGATCCAAAAAGATATTGTTAAGACCAATATGAAGGAACTTATCACCGATATTTTCCTCTAGGAAATTTATGGTTTCTAGTCTTAAATTCAAGTCTTTAATTCATTTTGAGTAATTTTTGTGTATAGTTTAAGATAGTCGTCCAGGTTCACTTTTTTGCCTATGGCTGTACAGTTTTTCTAGCACCATTTGTCAAAGAGATTGTCTTTTCCCCAGTGTATACTCTAACCTCCTTTTTTGGTAAATTAATTGACCATATATCCATGGGTTTATTTCTGGGCTCTCTATTTTGTTCCATTCATCTATGTATCTGTTTTTGTGCCAATATCATAGTATTTTGATTACCATAGTTTTGTAGTAGTTTGAAATCAGAGGGCACGATGCCTTTAGCTTTGTTCTTTTTCAGAATTGCTTTGGCTTTTCAAGATCTTTTATAATTCCGTACAAATTTTAGAATTGTTTGTTTTATTTCTGTGAAAAGTGCTATTGGAATTTTGACAGGATTGCACTGAGTTCATAGATTGCTTTGAGTAATATGGACATTTTCACAATACTAATTCTAAACCATGAGCACAGAATATTTTCCCATTTATGTGTGTCTTTTTCAGTTTCTTTCATTAATGTCTTATAGTTTTCAGTGTATAGTTCTTTCACCTCCTTGGTTAAATTTATTCTTAAGGATTTTATTCTTTTTGATGCAATTGTAAAGGAAATTGTTTTCTCAATTTTTCTTTTCTGATAGTTTATCATTAGTGTATAAAAACACAACAGATTTTTGTGTATTGATTTTTGTATCCTGCAACTTTACTGAATTTGCTTATTAGTTCCAATCGTTCTAACAGTTTTTTGATGATGTCTTTCGGGTTTTCTATATATAAAATCATGTCATTCTCAATAAATGATAGCTGTACTTCTTCCTTTCCTATTTGGATGCCTTTTATTATTTTTTTTTTCTGCCTAATGGCTTCGTCTAGGACTTCCAATACTATGTTGAATAAAAGTGGCGAGAGTGGGTATAGTTGTCTTGTACCTGATCTTAAGGGAAAAGCTGTAGCTTTTCACCATTGCGTATGATGTTAATTGTGAGCATGTCTTATATGGTCTTCATTAGGTTGAGGTATGTTCCATCTATATCCACTTTGTTGAGAGTTTTTATCATTAATGGACATTAAAGTTTGTTGAATGCTTTTTCTGCTTCTATTGAGATGATCGCATGATTTTTAGCCTTCATTTTGTTAAAGTGGTGTATCATTTTGATTGAATTGTGGATGTTGAACCATTTTTGTATCCGTGGAATAAATCCCATTTGATCATAGTGTATGATCCTTTTAAAAAATTGTTGAATCAATTTGTTAATATTTTGTTAAGGATGTTTGCATCTGTGTTCATCAGGAATATTGGCCTATAATTTTCTTTTTTTTTCTTTTCTTTTTTTATGGTGTCCTTTTCTGGTTTTGATATGAGGGTAATGCTTACCTCATAAAATAAGTTTCAATAAAATTTTTTTTTAAGTTTATTTATTTTGAGAGAGGGAGACAGAGCATAAGCAGGGGTGCAGCAGAGAGAAAGAGAGAGAGAGAGAGAGAGAGAGAGAGAGAGAGAGATTCCCAAGCAGGCTCCACACTGTCAGTGAGACCGTGACCTGAGTTGAAACCAAAAGTCAGATGCTTAATTGACTGAGCCACCCAGGCGCCCCTCATAAGTTTTGAAACATTCTCTTCCCTTTAGTTTTTGGAAGAATTTGAGGAGGATCAGTATTAAAGCTTTAAATGTTTGGTGGAATTCACCAGTGAAACTGTTTGGTCCTGAACTTTTGTTTGTTGGGAGATTTTTGATTCCTGATTCAATTTCCTGACTAGTAATTGGTCTATTTAGATTTTCTATTTTTTCATGATTCAGTCTTGGAGGAGCATATGTTTCTAAGAATGTATCTATTTTTTCTTCATTGTCAAATTTGTTGACATATAATTGTTTATAGTAGTCTCATAACCTTTTGCATTTCTTCGATATCTGTTGTAACGTCTCTTTCTTGTCTGATTTTATTTATTTGAACCCTCTCTTTTTTCCTTAGGGAGTCTAGTTAAAGATTTGTCAATTTTGTTAATTGTTTCAAAGAACCAGCTCTTAGTTTAACTGATTTTTCTACGTATTTTTAGTCTCTATTTCAATTATTTCTGCTCTATTCTTTATTATTCCCTCTGTGATAATAATTTCAGGATTTATTTGTTTTTCTTTTTCTAGTCTCTTTAGGTGTAAAATTAGATTGTCTGTGATTTCTTTTCTTGAGGTAGACCTGTATTGCTATGAACTTGCCTCTAACAACTGTTGTTGCTGCATCCCACTCATTTTGATATATTTTACTTACATTTTCATTTGTCTCAAACTATTTTTTAATTTATTTTTTTATTTCTTCATTGACCCAATGATTGTTCAATAGCATTGTTGTTTGATTTCTACATATTTGTGATTTTTTCAATTTTCTTCTTATAATTGATTTCTAGTTTCATACCATTGTGGTTGGAAAAGATGCTTGATATGATTTCAATCTTCTTAAATTTATTGAGACTTGTTTTGTGGCCTAACATGTGATCTATCCTGGAGAATGCTCCATGTGCACTTGAGACGAATGTGTATCCATCTGCTTTTAGATGGAATGCTCTGTATACATCTATTAAGTCCATCTGGTCTAATGTGTTGTTTAAGGTTGATGTTTCCTTATTAATTTTCAGTCTGGATGACCTATCCATTGACATTACCTGGATATTAAAGTCCTTTACTACTATTGCAATGCTGTCAATTTCTCCCTTTAGATCTGTTAGTATTTGCTTTATATATTTAGGTGCTCCTATGTTGGTTGCATATGTATGTACAAATGTTGTATCTTCTTGCTGGATTGATCTTTATCATTATGTAATGCCCATCTTTGTCTTTTATTAAAGTATTTGTTTTAAAATCCATTTTGTCTGATATCAGTATAGCTACCCTGAGCTTTCTTTTGATTTCCATTTGTATGAGGTATCTTTTTCTATTTCTTCACTTTCAGTCTGGGTGCGTCCTTACATCTGAAATGAGTATCCTGTAGGCAGCATATAGATGAGTCTTTTTTTTTTTAATCCATTCAGACATTTTCTGTCTTGATGGAGAACTTAGTCCACTTACATTTAATTGTTTCTTTCATTTAATTATTGATAGGTATGTACTTATTACCATTTTGTTAATTGTTTTTTTGACTGTTTTGTAGTAACTTTCTCTTCATTTTTTCTTTCTTTGGTTACTTCCTTTATGGTTTGATGACTTTCTATAATGTTATGCTTAGATTCCTTTCTCTTTATCTCTTGTGAATCTACTATGGGTTTTGCTTTGTGGTTACTATTAGGCTCATATATAACAATATTTTTTAAGTTGATAGCAAGTTAAGTTTGAAAACATTCTAAAATTCTACATTTTTATTTATCCCCTATATTCTATGTATTTGATGGCATATTTTACACCTTTTTATTTTGTGTATCTCTTAACTAATTATTATAATTATTTTTACTACTTTTTTCTTTTAACCTTTATATAGCTTTATAAGTGATTAATCTGCTACCTTTACTACATATTTACCTTTACTAGTAAGATTTTTACTTCTGTACTTTTTTCTGATTAGTAATCACTACCCTTTCTTTTCAGGTTGAAGAAGTCCATTTAACATTTCCTGTAAGGCTAGTTTAGTGTTGAGGAACTCCTTTAGCTTTTGTTTGTCTTGAAAGCTCTTTATCTCTCCTTCAATTTTGAAGGATAACCTTGTTTGGTAGACTATTCTTGGTTGGACATTTTTTTCATTTCAGCACTTGGAATATATCATCTACTTCCTTCTGGCCTTCAAAGTTTCTGTTGAGAAATATGCTGAAAACCTTAGGGGCTTCTCTTGGATGTAACAAGTTTCTTTTCCCTTCCTGCTTTAAAAATTCTCTCTTTAGGGGTATCTGGTGGCTTAGTTGGTTGAGCATCTGACTCTTGATTTTCACTTAGGTTATAATCTCACAGTTTGTGGGATTGAGCCTGCGTTGGGCTCTGTCCTGACAGCATGGCCCCTGCTTGGGATTCTCTTTCTCTCTTTACCTCTCTCTCTCTCTGCCCCTCCCGTGCTTGTGCTCTCTTTCTCTCAAAAGAAATAAACCTTAAAAAAAAAAGCTTCTCTCCTTATCCTTCACTTTCAACATTTTGTAACATTATAATGTGTCTTGGCATGGGTACCTTTGGGTTCATCTTCTTTGGAACTTTCTGAACTTCCTGGATCCAGACGTATGTTTCCTTTCTTAGGTTGGGAAAGTTTTTAGCCATTCTTTCTTTTTTTTTTTTTTTTTAATTAAAATTTTTTTTTCAACTTTTTTTTTTATTTTTTTGGGGACAGAGAGAGACAGAGCATGAATGGAGGAGGGGCAGAGAGAGAGGGAGACATAGAATCGGAAACAGGCTCCAGGCTCTGAGCCACCAGCCCAGAGCCTGACGCGGGGCTCGAACTCACGGACCGCGATATCGTGACCTGGCTGAAGTCGGACGCTTAACCAACTGCGCCACCCAGGCGCCCCTAAAATTTTTTTTTAACATTTATTTATTTTTTGAGAGAGAGAGAGAGAGACAGAGAGAGAGAGCATGAGTGGGGGAGGGGCAGAGAGAGAGAGGGAGTCACAGAATCTGAAGCAGGCTCCAGGCTCTGAGCTGTCAGCATGGAGTCTCATGCGGGGCTCGAACACATGAACCATGAGTTCATGACCTAAGCTGAAGTTGGACACTTAACCGACTGAGCCACCCAGGCGCCCCTAGCCATTATTTCTTCAAATACATTTTCTGTCTCTTTCTTTCTCTCTTCTTCTGAAACCCTTATAATGAAAATGTGATTCTGCTTGATGCTGTTCTATAGGTCCCTTAAACTATCTTCACTTTTAAAAATTCTTTTTTGTTGCTGTTACTCTCTAATGGGTGAGTTCCACTGCCCTATCTTCTAGCTCACTGATTCTCAACGTTTATTTATTTTTGGGACAGAGAGAGACAGAGCATGAACGGGGGAGGGGCAGAGAGAGAGGGAGACACAGAATCGGAAACAGACTCCAGGCTCTGAGCCATCAGCCCAGAGCCCGACGCGGGGCTCGAACTCACGGACCGCGAGATCGTGACCTGACTGAAGTCGGACGCTTAACCGACTGCGCCACCCAGGCGCCCCCTAGCTCACTGATTCTATCTTCTGCTTCACTTAGTCTGTTGTTGAACCTCTGTACTTTATTCTTCAGTTTGATTATTGTATTCTTCAGTTCTGTGACTTCTCTTTGGTACTTTCTTATATTTTCTTTTTGTTGAAGTTCTGATTGTGTTCATCCATTCTTCTCGAGTTTGGTGAGCATAATTATGACCATTACTTTGAATGCTTTATTAGGTAAATTACTTATTTCTGTTTCATTAAGTTTTCCCCCTTCTCTGGAAATTTATCTTGTTCTTTCATTTGGGACATATTTCTTTATTTCCTCATTTTGCTTTGACTCCTGTGTTTGTTTTTATGTATTAGGCAAAATGGCTATCTCTCCTAGTCTTGCAGGAGTGGCCTTAGGAGATAAAACTGTTTTACCTTGCCCTAGCTCTTTGATGACTCTCAAACTTTTGTGATTGTCTAAGCAGTCTGATTTATTCTTGATAAGTTCCAATTGATGAAGATGTGCTGAGACCTGTGAGTGTTTTGGAAGGACGGATCTTAGTTAGCACCCAGTTTCAGGCTGGTTGGAAGCTAGACCCTCAAGCAGCAGTTGTTAAGGTATGCAAATATATATAGTCCTGTGAGACTATAATTATAGTCTGTGCTAATCTCTAGACAAAATGACCTGGAAGTGTCAAGTTAGTGACAATTGCAAAATTTGGGGCTCTAGACTAGTGAACTCCTTTCTGGGAGATGAGCTATAGTGAAGCCAAATGAGAGCTCAGAAATTGCATTCCCCTGACCTATATTCCCTCAGAGCACTTCTGTAGTCTCTCAATGTGTGGTAAACCTGATGCCTGTCTCTTGGCTAAAGCTCCAGCTCAGGTGGATAGGCCTTTTTCACAGGAAGTCTGGGGGGTGTATGTTAGTCGTGTCAGTTCTTCACAAATGTATTGTTGTTGTTGTTTTGTCTAAAAAGTATAAAAGCTGCCTGCTTTTGGTCACTTCTTTGAGTCTCACGTTTTCAAGAGCTCATGTATATATGAAATTAAATTTGTTTTTCTTCTCTTAATCTATGTCAATTTAATTATTAGGCCATTCAAGAAGGGAAAAGTCCACCCCCCCACCCTCCACCACCAATAAAATCCATCACTGTATAGTTTTCCTCATTGGGTCTCTCAGAGTTTGGACCTACATATTCTTAAAGGCTAGAAACATTTAAAAAATGGCCATCTTTGGGGCTTCTGGTTGGCTCAGTCAGGTTTCTTAGTTTCATCTCAGGTCATGATCTCATGGTTGGTGAGTTTGAGCCCTGCATTGGGCTCTGCACTGACAGTACAGAGCCTGCTTGGGATTCTCTCTCTCCCTCTCTCTGCCTCTCTCCCATTCATGCCCTCTCTCACTTTCTCTCTCTCTCTCTGTCTTTCAAAATAAATAAATAAACTTAAAAAAATGCCTATCCTTTAACTGCCAGAAATTATATCTTTTGCATTCAGTGAAAATTGCAAATTTGTAGGGAAGATACTTCTTTCATTCTGGGAGAAACAATTTCATTTTAAGTTTTAGGAAGAAAAGGTAGTTTCTTTATTTGAGCTAATCATCAGATGTTTTAAAAGCATATCTTTAACATGCAGATCTAGAGTGCTCAGAAGCACCTAATGAGTATGGTTTCAAATATAAGTACCTTAGTAGTCATATCTGAACCTGAACACACAAAACAGGAAGTTCTTCCCCTCACCAGCCATTCCTGGGTTGGTATAGGCCAGACTGAAAAGACTTGGTATGCATTGTATTCTGAAAGTGGGCGGACTGGGATAGTGCTGGAATAGGGACTAAAGGAACATAAAGGGATAGTAATTTAGGGGAAAACATATTGGTTTCTCTTCTCAGATTTAAAACTAGAGATACATCCACCTCAGAGACTCAGATAAACATTTCTCTATTTTGTTTCAATCAATAAAAACAAAATGATGAACAGTGAGATGAACATTTTGGAGCATAGTTATATAAGACCAGTTTTCCTAAAATGTCCCCCTTTGCTATCCCCCCTACTGTCTTTGGGAACATCTGGACTTTGATGAAGTTGTCCAAAGGCAAACAGATCAGATTAGGATGTTAAATATGCTGCTTAATAATCTAGAAGTTGGTCCCCTGGTAGTAGTTTGGGAGACATGGTGGGCAGGGGAGAGAGTACACCAGGGGGATGTTTTTCATAAGACGCCATGAAGAAAAGGGAGAGAAGAAGACAAATTTTGGCCGTCTCTGAGCTGGGGGAGAAGAACAAATGGGGAAAAAGGCTTTAAGAGAAGGATAGGATTGCTCAGTGCCTGCTTTCATTTTTCCCATTAAACAGTTCTGTATTGAGGTTTATTTCTGAAAACAATACGTAGCATTGAATGAATTTTTTAAATGTTTATTTATTTATTTTGGAGAAAGAGTATGAGTGGGGGAGGGGCAGAGAGAGAGGGAGACAGAGAATCCAAAGTAAGCTCCATGCCCTCAGCGCAGAGCCTGAAGTGGGGCCTGAATTCATGAACTGTGAGTTCATAACCTGAGCCAAAGTTGGAAGCTTAATCAACTGAGCCACCAGGGGGCCCCTTGAATTATTCTTAAGTTTCCTTGCTTATCCTTAAGTTTATACTATGTGCTGTGTGGCTTTCAGAGAAGGTGCTTGCTGTTTCTGCCGAAATCACATGGTCATCCACCTGCCCATGGCCCCAGTTCAAGGGTGTATGATTCTGCCAGTCCCTCTCTGAGGGTTGTGGTTTTGTGATGAAAGGAGCAGTCTGGATCCACCTCCAGGTGCAGACATTCAGTTCTCACTCTGACATCTTTCACAATTGAATTCTCTTCCCTACCACCAGCCAAAAATTCTTGAAACCAATAAAGGAACCCATCCAAGGGATTACTTTGCAGATAAAGTCCACCAGGCTGTCAGGCTTCACTGCTCCTGAGTATATCCCTTGTTACTTATTCTTATTCCAAATGATAAACAGATCTCTGGCTACATACATACATGGCTATGTTATTATTGCCTTCTCTCCTCTCTTGGCAAATGAATAAGGCCAATGCTCAGTGGGGTTTTTGTGGTGTTATAAGAACTGAATTTATGGAGCATGGTTCCTTTTCCCATTCACAGTGTTTGTGACTAAACTCAGGTGAGCCTTGGAGCGCAGAGTAGTAAGCACCAGGAATCTGTCTTCCCACCCAGACAAGAATTACATGAACAAAAAAAGGCAACCTACAGAATAGGAGAACATATTTACAAATCATATCTAACAAGAGACTAACGTCCAGAATATATAAGGAACGACTAAAACTCAACATTAAAAAAATAAACAACACAATTCAAAAATGGTCAAAGAACTTGAAGATATTTCTCCAAAGAAGATATATAAATGGCAAATAAGCCTAGGAAGAGATGCTCAACACCATTGACCATTAGGGAAAGACACACATCAAAACTACAATGGGATAGTACTTCACACCCAATAGGATGGCTACTATCAAAGAAAAGAGAGAATAGTGAGCATATAAAGAAATTAAAACTGGGGCGCCTGGGTGGCGCAGTCGGTTAAGCGTCCGACTTCAGTCAGGTCACGATCTCGCGGTCCGTGAGTTCGAGCCCCGCGTCGGGCTCTGGGCTGATGGCTCAGAGCCTGGAGCCTGTTTCCGATTCTGTGTCTCCCTCTCTCTCTGCCCCTCCCCCGTTCATGCTCTGTCTCTCTCTGTCCCAAAAATAAATAAACGTTGAAAAAAAAAAATTAAAAAAAAAAAAAAAAGAAATTAAAACTCTTGTGCCCTGTTGGTGGGAGTGTGAAATGCTATAGCCACTATGGAAAATAAGGGCAGTTTATCAGGGAATTAAACATAGAATTACCACGTGATCCAGCAAAACCTTATCTGGGTATATATCCAAAAGAATTGAAAGCAGGGTCTTGAAGACATATTTGGACACCCCTGTTTATATAAGTGTTATTCAAAATAGCTAAAATGTGGAAGCAAATCAAGTGTCCATTGACCTAAGAAAGGATAAGGAAAATGTGGTCTATGTATACAATGGAATATTATTCAACCTTAAAAAGGAGTAAAATTCTGGAATATGTACAACATGGATGAATCTTGAGGATCGAATCTTGAGGTGACTGCCATGGACTGAGGGACATTGGGTTGGGGAGTTAGTTCTTAATGGGTATGGAGTTTACAGTTTCAGCTTTACAAGGGGGACGGTGAAGATGGATGATGTGGTGGCTGTACAACAATATGGATGTAGTTAAAACCCCTGAGCTGTACAAATGAAAGTGGTAAATTTTATGTTATGTGTATTTTACCACAACAAAACACTTTGGAAAAAAGACTAGGAGCAGATTCAGAACCTGCTGCTCTATGGAAATTTGTGGCAGAATGGGATTTATCTATTACTTCTGGAGTGGATATTACACAAAAGCCAGAATCAGAACTGAGTAAAGGCAAAGCTTAGGGCACAATTGCATCGGGCTTTAAGATGACCTCAACAATGACTCCCAGTCAGAAGTGTCTGAGGGGCATTGTCCAGTCAGAGGACGCCACAACACCTCCCCCAGGAGAAGATCCCAAAACTCTGAAAGCAGCTACTGTAGAATAATTGGCCTCTGAAACCTGGATATCTATGGGGGGTGGAGAAAACCAGGCTGATTAACAGGAGGCTGAGATGGGAAATGCAAAGAATGACTCGTTCCATTGTGCTTTGTCCTACTCCCAAAATAGAACAGAGGCTGTATCCCTAAGGGAACCAGGTTGCTGGGATGCAGAGGTCAGAGCAGAAATGGAAATTAAAATAAAGTGGAGAGGAAGCGGAAGGGAAGGGGCAGATAAAGCAATGTCTCCCAGCTCATAACTTCAACTCCTGGCCCTGTAAGCATGTTTCATACCTGAGTTACTGCACTAGAACTCCTCATTATGACCCACAGGGAAAAGTACTGATCTCATGGCGGCGAGATGACCTGCATCAGAAATACTTGCTGTTTTGAAAAATTGGACGCCTGCATCCCAGCACAGGTGTGAATCAGAATCTCTGGATGAGTAGGCTCTTGTTACAAGCTTCAACCACGTTTATGCCCTGGAAACCTTTTCATGTCGCCAGACTTAGCTGGTGTTACAGAATTTATGCCACTGTAACTGGCAGCCTGAACTGGGCAGCTGGCCGTCCCTCTCTTGCCACCCTGGAAGAGGGGCTTTACTGAGAATAGGTGGATTACAGGTCCGATACCAAGAAACACAACACAGAGCCCCTCACAACATCTGTGGCAGATTGTACTTTCCGGAAAGGGCTGCAACAATATCTCCTGTCCCTTTTACTCTTCAAGGACCTTGCCACAATACATGAGAGTTAGGTTCTATGTCCCCTCTCCTTTGGACCTGGGTGGACCTTTGCTACTGCCTCAACCAAAAGAGTTCGGCAGAGGTGATGCTGTCTGACCTCTGAAGCTAGGTCATAGAAATGTGCACTTCCATAACGTTCTTTTGCGATTCTTACCCTGGACACCCAACAAACATACTGTGAGGCGATCCAAGCAGCCTCTTGGCTAATATGGAGAGCAACCTAGGCCCCTAGGCTCAAGCCCTGGCTGAACCACTAGCCAAGAGGCCAAGTGAGTTCATCTAAAAGGGATCGTCCAGCCCCAGGCCAGCCACCCCAGGTCATACAGCATGAGCAGAGATGGGGGATTCTGCCCCAAATTGTAGACCGTTGAGTAGAAGAAATGACTCTAGATCAAGCCACTAAGCAGGTGCAGCTAACTCTGATGCCGCATCCATGGGAGGGGGGAATGTACGGATAATCATTTTGTACCCTGGAAGTTGAGATAAATTGTCTTCTGCTATTCTTTGCTTTGTTAATTTGTAAATCATCTACTTGTCTCCCTTCCAAACCCCATCTTCTTCAAAGGAGTTGCTGCTCCTTGGTATTAGCAATTTCTAGCCTCTTGTAGCATTTAAGGAGGGTTTGGTTTAAAGGAAGGAGCTTGATGCAAGGCAGCCTTAGGCATTTGGAGTGCCCAGAAGAAACATGATGTCAAGGAGTGGGAGAATGAATCTAAATAATAACACTTCTCAGTTCTAGCAAAGATTACAAGAAAACTCCTGTTTATCATGACTTTTATATACAACACATATGACGTATGTTGTAATTTTCCAATAAGCGATCTGGAAAACATTTTTTAAGAATTCCACCCTCATCCTGCACCTTTGGGGCTGTGGTTCCTAGACTAGAAAGCCGAGATAGAACTAAATTGCTTGGCGTAAGAAAGGTAAGTGGACTGGGGTGCCTGGGTGGCTCAGTTGTTTAAGCATCTGGCTCTTGATTTTGGCTCAGGTCATGATCTCACCTGTAGTTCGAGCCCCACATCAGGTTCTGCGCTAACGGTATGAAGCCTGCTTGGGATTCTCTCTCTCTCTCTAAATAAAGAAATAAACTTAAAAAAAAAAAAAAGGTATGTGGACTGACCCGACATTCACTGCAGCATTATTTACAGTGGCCAAGACATGGAAACACCTAAGTGTTCACTGAAGGATCAATGGATAAAGATGTGAGATATATATATATTTCCCAGCCATAAAAAAGAAAGCAATCCTATTTATGACAGCAGTGGATGGACCTTGAGGGCATTAAGCTAAGTGTTAAGTCAGACAGTAAAAGATAAACACTGGATGGTGTTGCCTATGTGTGAAATCTAAAACAAACGACCTGAACTCATAGATAGAACAGATAGGTGGTTGCCAGAAGTAGGCATGGTGGGATAGGGAGTCAAAGGTACAAACTTCCAGTTATAAAAGAAATATGTCATGGGGATGTAATGTATAGTGTGGTGTTGCATATCGTAAAGTATTGCTATTGGAAAGTTGCTAAGAGAGTAATCTTAAGAGTTCTCAATACAAGAAAAAAAATTGTGACTATGTTCAGTGATGGATGTTAATAAGCTAGACTTATTGTAGTGATCATTTTGCAATATGTACGTGTATGCAGTGCATACATGTATCAAACCATAATATTGTACATCTAAAACTAATACAATGTCATATATCAATTCTATCTCAGGTTTTTAAAATGCCACGTTAACCTGTGGAGAAAAAAGAAAGAAAAAAATGTACGTGAAGCTCCTGTGGCTGGCTTGCTGCATAAGACCTTAGGGAGGATAGAAATGTCTGATGGCAATTTCAGTTAGAAGATCTGCTATGTGGCTTATGACAGAAATCCTCTCTTTGGTTCGTATAACCTACAGTAAACTCTACATTGCTCAGCAAATACTCCTGGAGTGTATTTACTTTAAGTAAAGTATGGAAGTGCCAGATGCCATCTTAGCAACCAAAGGAAGCCTAAGGTGAATCAAAATACCACACTTTTTTGGGGTGAGAGATTGCACAGGGTGACACCTTGTCTGCCAGTGGTGGGAAAGTCTACAATTAGGAAAGCTTTTCACTTGACAACATTTAAAACACTTTTTATTCTGGACATTTTCAAGCATATATATATATATATATATATATATATATATACATATATATATATGAAAGAAGAGTAGGATAAATATTTGATGTGTTGGGTGGGTGCCTGGGTAGCTCAATAGGTTAAGCATCTGACTCTTGTTATTGGCTCAGGTCACAATCTTGCAGTTGTGGGATGGAGACTCACATTAGGCTCTGCACTGGGCATGGTGCCTGCTTGGGATTCTCTTTCTCCTCTTTCTCAGCCCCTCCCCCACTCATTCCCCCCCAAAAATAAATAAAAATAAACATTTAAAAAAAGAATCTTTATGTGTCAACTATACTTAAAAAAAAGCCTTTCAAAATTAAAAAAAGAAAGAAAAAAAAAGACTCTCCATGTACCCATCATTCAACTTTAACATTTTAACAAACTTGGGTTCATTTTTTAAAAAATCATATTGAATTTTTCATGAAGTTATATTTAAAGACACAAGAAATGTGGAGGATGTTCATTTTTTAATAGCAGTCATTTTAGAGAACAGCATGGGAAATATACTTCTTTTGGAATAAACTGGAAATTAAAAAGGTCTTGAAGCCGTTGGAAGCCATATGATTAGTTGAATTAGTTTCTAAGATTTGGGGTGAGATAGCACAGCAGGTGCAGTGTGTCATTCCAGCATTTCTTTCACCACATTGTGAATATGACCTGTAGAAATCAGGAAAAAAAAAAAAAAGGAAAGAAAAGAAAAGAGAGAATGAATGAACAAATCAGGACTTATCAGTTTCTTTCTTTATATTATCTTGTTCCAAAAATCGAAACTTCTGTTCCACCCCAATCCTACTGCCAAATTGCTACATATTTAAAATTTACATCAAATCATGGTGCCTGGTTCAGTACAATCTATTAGAAAGAATCACAATCACCAGTTAAGATTCACATGAATCTCCTAGGTGAGGGCCTCATTATGCTTCCTTGCTTGAAAGTTGCATTGAGTTATTCTTCCACAATATTTATTAAGTGCCTACTGAGTGTCAGGCACTGTCGCTAGGTGTTTGAGGGAACCAATAGAATACTCTGTAGATTGCCAGAGTTAATTTCTGTTATCAAATGTCAATGAATCATCAACCATGCCAAGTTAAGAGTCTCCAAAGGGCAGAGAACACTAAACAATCTTTTTCACTGACCGGATGACTATACCAGTAAACTGTCACATCCTCCTTCCCTTAGGGCTACTTTGGCATCAGGTTCTGAGTCAAGTTATTAACACAGGCCTTTTAACAAACGTCACTGCTTGGAAAGAGAGATAATAGTCAATTCTCAGCAGGTAGAGTAAAGGAGGAAGAGGGATGATAAGAAAACTCCCCATCTTGACTCTGCATTTCAGTCATTGAGGGTTGAAAGCAATTGGGAGACAAATGCTCAGATACTAAAATGGTATGAAAATGCAACATGAAATGAGCTAAAATGCTCATGGAGAGGACATTGTTTTGTGGAGCATGTGGCAAAATAACTAAAAAAGGACAGATTGGGCCAGTGAAAACTTATTATGCACATGAATGTACCATCCTAATCAAACATTCTCAAAGGCCTCTTGGGAGATAGGATTTTATAGATAATAGCCATTTCCACGTGAAAACTAAACATTAATTGCAAATTCCATGGGGACTGGCAATAAGAGATTGAAAGACAGGACAAGTAAACTATTACCTGCTTGCCTGAGAGAAACAGGAACTCAGAAGATTAAAAATGTGAGTAGGGGAGCTTAGGAAACCAGGTAAATGAGCAGCTACCCAATTTTGATAACATAGTCACGAAAAAGTCAGTAACTCTTCTTCATAGTGGGGACTTTGGGAATTTGGCATAACTGGGTGAATTGTCCACACTTATAGAGACTAAAAACTAGCTTCCCATCACTTTGGAGGAAGGATTGTTATATTAACATTCTGATGTCATCAAGAACACAGAACTAGGCACATTACGCAGTCACGTTTAGTATAACACCTCAACTGGTTACTGTTGGTAACAGTAGATCTAGGAACCATACTTAGGGAAATGAAGGTCTGGTCACATACATATCTCTACTACCTTAAGTCATGGTCTAGTTAAGATACACGTGGTTGATATGTGGCATGCTCACTAGGTGCATCACACAGCCACCCCTCCTATGGCAGACAACCTAAAAAATCCCAGACTTCGTTGTTATCCTATCAGATTTAGCCCTGTCAAACCATGGAAGCTGACTACCGACTGTTGGTGTGGCCTGGCAATTAAAAATCATTTGTCCCCCATTTTGTAAGGGATGTTTCATGTGTTTGTGAGAGAAGACCAAGGAAATAAAAGATGTTATTGAGAGTTTGTTTTGTTACTCCTAAATCAAAGAATTCCCAACAACTTACCAAGTTGTAAGCCCTTTTTAGAAAGCATTCATTGCTTTTCTTTTCTCAATATCTCGCTTGAGTTGGCAAAGGGTGCAATGAGGGAAACATCCCAGCCATAGGAAATCACTGCAAATAGATCCCTGTGGAAAGACAAACAGTGGGTCAACATATATCCCATAAATACATTCACACAATTCCTTGCATTTGTATAGTTTTTCAAAACTCTTTAAAAGGTACATTGGGGGCATCTGGGTGGCTCAGTCGGTTAAGTGTCTGACTCTTAATTTCAGCTCAGGTCATGATCTCATGGTTCTTGGGTTTGAGTCCCATGTTGGGCTCTCAGCTGAGCATGAAGCCTGCTTGGGATTCTCTCTCTCTCTCTCTCTCTCTCTCTCTTTCTGACCCTCCCCTGCTTTTGCTCTCTCTCTCAAAATCAATAAAATAAGCATTAAAAAAAGGTACATTGTATGTTACTGCTTTATCATGAGAATTCTGTGACATCCTCATTTTTCTGATGACCAAGTGAAGCTAAATGACTTGTTCAGATCACATAACAAATTGGTGGCAGCTCTTGGTCTTTCTTTTTTCAAGCCAGTGCCCTTGTGACACTATGTCAAATGATCTGCAGTTTACAACTATAGCCCGAGTCCTCTGTCATCTCTTCTAAAATGCTTCCCTTTAAAGCCGATTGTGAAATGCACAAATTTTCTGTAGCTTGCAAGTAGTGCCAGACCAGGCCCCACACTGCATCCCTCTAGCCAATTTCGTTGACCTCTCTCAAGTTCTGCAAAGGGGGGTGTTAGGAGAAAAGGAGATACACAAATTATCGGGAAAAGAAGAAAGTAATGAATATTGTTTGGCAAACCATGGTATGGAGTATTTTGCAAGGATTTGGGGGCCTTCTCAATGGAAGGGTCCAGTTGGGTCCTCAATGACCTTCTGGGAGACATGCCCTTGAAAGGACTCCTATTCTGGTGCAGGAGACACTGGGTGAACAATTCCAACATTCACATGTTCTATGACCTTAAGCCTTTCTCATTTTCTCATATATATGGTTTCCATATCTATAAAGGGAGGTAACAATTCCTGTACCACAGGAGTTTGCAAGTAGTAAATGAGTAAATATACATCAAAATAATATCCCAGCAAGTAGTAGTACAATCAGTGGTTGTTTCTTTCTTTTCTTCCTCCTTCTCTCTTATGCCCTGGCCAAAGGGATGCTTTCTTGACTGTGTCCATGAAGCGGGGGTGGGGGGGGGCAGATCAGAGAGGCTGCATTGTACCAGCCCCATAAAAGTTTGCATAGATATGAAAGAGAAACAAAGCAGAGAGCCTGAATGATACAAATCAGTCCAGGGAATTATTTTTAGGTCTGTTCTAAGGAGGAAATAGATATAAATATATTGCTTCATTGTACATCGAGGAACCATACCTTATCCTAGAATCCTAGAACTAGGAATCATCTTGCACAACTTCCTCATGACAGATGAGAAAACTGATGCCACCAAATGACTTAGCAGAGAGTCAAACAGTTTGCTATATGTTGAGTGTTTCCTAACCCCTTATCTCCAGGATCCAGCTAAGTTCCCCTTTCTATATTCCATGTTGAGCTTTTGGGTTGCTTTGAGAATCTTACCCTCACACCATATACATAAGTACATATGAATGACACTTTGCATGCAATTCAGGAAGTTCAAGGTCAGGGCACAAAATTAAGAACCTCTGTGTGTTATGCTGCCTTAAGAATAGCATGAATGAGAGCAGCCTCACTTGCAGCTGCTGAGCAAGTCAGGCAGCTGAGCAAGCACGCAGGAGAAATGAGTCAGGCTCTGAACACACCTCTGCCCTGTGAAACAGCTGAGTGATTCTCGAAGAAAAGAACAGAAGTAAAAGTAGTTGTTTACCAAGCACTTATTTAAAAAAAAAAATTTTTAATGTTTATTATTACTTTAAAAAAAAATTTTTTTTAACGTTTACTTATTTTTGAGACAGAGAGAGACAGAGCATGAACGGGGGAGGGGCAGAGAGAGAGGGAGACACAGAATCTGAAACAGGCTCCAGGCTCTGAGCCGTCAGCCCAGAGCCAGACGTGGGGCTTGAACTCAACTGTGAGATCATGACCTGAGCCGAAGTTGGACGCTTAACCGACTGAGCCACTCAGGCGCCCCAATGTTTATTATTTTTGAGAGAGAGACAGAGACACAGAGAGAGCAAGCAGGGCAGAGGCAGAGAGAGGGAGACACAGAATCTGAAGCAGGCTCCAGGCTCTGAGCTCTCAGCACAGAGCCCAACGCGGGGCTCAAACTCACAGACCGCGAGATCATCTGTAGCCGGCCGCCCAAACTACTGAGCCACCCAGGCGCCCCTACTGAGCACTTATTAATTGCCAGATCCTGTGCTATAGATAGTATATACATTGTCCATACATTATTTCACATGACTCTTACTACACCACCAAGGGGAGGTATCATTATGACCATTCAATCAGTGAGGGGGCTGAGGCGTAGGGAGATTAAGAACTTGCTCCCGTTTCTATGGGAGCAGTGATTGGGGCAGAGGCTAAGTTTTCAGGAAAAAAATCCACATGTCACTTCTTTGTTTAAAACATTTCAATGGCTTCTCTGCTCACTCAGAGTAACAGCTAAAGTTCTTATAATAGTCTTCAAGGCCCTAGAAGTTCTAACTCTTGCTCTGATGTCATCTTTTTCTATGACATCCTACCCTCACCCCCTCACTCTCTCTATACCTACCTCCCTAGCCCCTTGCAGTTTCTGGAACATTCCAGATAAACTCTACTTTAAAAGTCTTTGGTGGTGCCCTTCCCTCTGCCTGGCTGAAGACCCCCAGGTGGGTCAACCTCTCATCCTTTTAGGTCTTTACTTTTGTACCAAGGCCTTCCCTGATAACCATACTTAAAATTAGAACTCCCTTTCTAAAAATGTGGATGAGTATTGAATTGTTTTGAATGCTTTTTTCGGCATCAGTTGAGATGATCATATGGCTTTTCTTTTTGAATCTATAAATAGAGTATTCTGATACTGAACCATCTTTGCATTCCTGGGATAAACCTTGTTTAGATGAAAATACATTTTATGATGCTGAAAATAAAATAAAATTAGAATGCTTCAACACTCTTTATTCCTCATCTTGGCTTTATTTTTTCTGTACCGCTCATCAGCACCCTATAAAGTGTTTACTTAGTTACACTGTGGCCATCTTCTCCTATTAGAATGTAAGCTCTGCCATTGACAGCCATCATAGTAACAATTGATCCAGGCGAGAATCGTCAATGGCTATTATTCCTTGTGGGTGAAGGTTTGATGAGGAATAAAATATTTATATCTCTCACCAAGGTGCTTACACATTATAGAGGGGAAAAAGGCAACATTACCGTCAAGAATCCTAGCAGATGCTATATCTTAACTAAGTAATCAAATTAAACAACCATAATGGGATACACCGATGTCATGTGCCTCTTGACATGAAGCACAGCACATATTGGGTCAGTTCTGTGGAGGTTCTGCCAAAGTGTAAAACCTGTCTAACCATGAAGACAAATTTGACACACCAAATTGAGGGGTAGTGTACAAAATAACTGATCTGTACTTGGGAGGAAAAAAAGACAGGGAAAGAGTGAGAAACTATTCCCTATTGTAGGAGACTAACTAGGAATGACAGTTGAACAAATGTGTGATTCCAGATTGATTTTCTTCTCATCCAAAGAATGTTAATTGGGTTAATTGGTAAAGTTTAAATAAGATCCACATATTAGCTGATAGTGTTGTATCAGTGTTAAATTCCTGATTTTGATCATTATGTTATGGTTATATAAATGAATGTCCTTGCTATTAAGAAATACATGCTGTAACACAGGTAATAGGACATCAAGTTTGTAATTTCCTCTCAATGTTTTGGAAAAAATAAAACAGAATGGACAGAGAGGTAGAGGAAAGAGTAAATAAAGCAAAGGTGGCAAGATTTTAGTATTTGGGGAATGTGGGTGAAGGGTATTCAGGAATTCTTTGTATTATTTCTTTTTTTGTTGTTGTATTATTTCTGCAACTTTTCTTTAAGTCTGAAACTATGTGCAAATAAAGCTCTCAAAAACATAAGAAGAAAAAGGATGTAAGCTACACGCAGACAGGGCTTTTGATTTGCTTTGTTCACTGAGGTGTCTCTAGCTTCTGGAATCGGCATGTCCCATGTACAGGATAAATCCCTGTTGAATGAATGAATACGATAGGACTTAGCCAGGGTCCAGATGCTCAATAATCACTTTTGAATGCATGAACACTGGCTTAGAAGGCAGACGTGCCAGATGTGAAGGGATCCACTACACCCCCATTTCTCCCCACGGCTTTCTAACTGTGGCTCAGCCTGCAGATTTGTAGGGTCCTATGTCTGACTCTGAGTAAAGCCAGGAGAGGCTAAGGGCCCTCCGTTCCTCACCTACTCACCTCCAGCAACTGTTTCAGGGACATACCTACTGGAACAATTTAAGATTGTGGTACTAATTTGTTCCATGGTGTCCGTGGCAGCACAGCCCCTGGTAATCACTTGACACATTTAGGACAGGAGTGGAGAAAAGATCAGGGCCAAGCCATGAAGGCAAGGTGGGCAATCACACAGTTGTGGTCAGACTGAAGGGAGCCCTCTGGTATCTGGGCTCACGCCTCACCGTGCACACGGGTGACTTACCGGGATGCCATATCGCGTCCGATACAAGGTCCTCATGGCGACACTCGCTCCGCACAGACAGCATTCGTTCATGTCAGAGGCGATCTGACAGGAAAGGCATAGGGGAAAGAAGGTCCCACAGAGGCCTGGGTGCGGGGAGGAAGCGGGGGAAGCCACATAGAAGAATTAGTGAAAGTCACCATGCTTTCAATGAAATCACACCTCTTTCAAAAAGATGTTGGCTCAGGAAATGACTTTCATGGGGACTCGGGAGGAAACAATGTTGTCACCTGGCTCTCAGTGTCTTGATTCTAGAGCCGGCTATCCAGGAACTGGGGATAATTTGTGAGTCATTATTACCGGGTCAGATTTAATTGCAAAAGCTCCTGCCTTGCCAGTCTGAGATTGTTCCCATTATCTTTCTTCCCTGCCCTTGTTACATTCGGGTCACGCTTGCAGAGGAAGTTTGTGGCGTCAGGATGTCTGAGAAGCCGTGGAAAAACCATGGGAGGGTGTTTAGGAGCAGAAAACACTGAGTAAAGAAATCATTACAAAGAGCAGAAATAGTTTCTAGGTGGTCATTCAGGCAAAAGGAGGGCACTGTCCTCATCATGTGGATGGAAGCAAGCAGGAATTAAGGGATATGTGTATTGGTAGTTTAAAAAGTTGAGCGCAATTTCACTGTAAAGAGTCTCTGTAAGGCAAAGAAAGGGCTTAAGAAAATAGAAACAGGGGGACCTGGGTGGCTCAGTCGGTTAAGGGGCCAACTTCAGCTCAGGTCATGATCTCGCTCGTGAATTCGAGCCCTGCGTCGGGCTCTGTGCTGACAGCTCAGAGCCTGGAGCCTGTTTCAGATTCTGTGTCTCCCTCTCTGTCTGACCCTCCCCCGTTCATGCTCTGTCTCTCTCTGTCTCAAAAATAAATAAATGTTTAAAAAAAATAAAAAAGAAAAAAAAGAAAATAGAAACAAACAGGAAACTGTTCTCAAATATGCTTTGAGTAAAAATCTGTTTTGAAAAGTTCTGGGGTGGAGTTCTGGTATGATAAGAGAATCTGTGGTTTCTTGATTGATTGTTTTTAAGCAAAAGGCTATCTCCAAAGAACCTGGTGGAACTTCCATCACATACAAAAAAGGAGGCTATTTCTCACACACAATGGAAAGATGAGCCCCACAGAGGATGTCTGCAACCCATACGGCATGAGACTCTGAAATAAGAAAAGGTTTCTCACATAAACAGTGTGTTTCGTTGTAGAAAAGAATTAGATTTCAGTAAAGCTAAAAACCTGCAAGGCTTCCTGAAATGGAACAATGACAAGAGTCGCAAGAACATCACTGAAAGCTGGGAAACACGGGACGGCATTGTGGGTAAAAGGAGAAGTAAATAGAAGACAAACCAGACCGATATGTCAAGAACATGGTGATACTAAGAGGTGGAAAATTGCAAAAGGTGATCGATCTAAGCAAGGATCACAAACTCAAGGTCGCACAGCTAAAATGAGTGAAATAGATTGAGACAAAAAACACAGAATAGACAATGGTGGACATAAATACATATGGCAAACTAGAATGAGAATCTCTTTCAGTGGGATTAGCTCATGCTAAGCAGCAGCAGACCCCCACCATGTGTGCTGAAGGCTCATCTCTCCATATTTTCCAATTTCCAAGAGAAGCTGGAAATCTACATTGGGAGGCCAGATTTTTATGTGAAATCTGATTTTATATGTTTCCTAGTATTTTTAAAGTAATGCACGAAGAGAGGTCATTGTGTACAGGACAAACAAAACATATCTGGCGGCTAAATCCACCCACGGGCTTGCAGCTTGTGACTTCTGAGTTGACCATAAAGCAGGAGCTCAATGGCAGGATGAGTAGATGAGTTTTATTAAGTCAGGAACCTGCATTATGGGAACCGAGGAAGAACAATAACACGTGTACTTACAAATCCCCAGGTCATCACAGCAGTCAAATACGCCAGATTGCCAGTCACTATGCATCACACCCCCGGTCCCATATCCTGGCTGTGAAACAACGGGATTCATTTTTAAGGCTAAGTTCCGAAGGGCACTGCCTGTGAAAACAAACCCAAAAAAGTATTAAACGCCTGCCTGTATTGGTTGGATATCACGCAGATTCCAGTTGAGAAGACATTTCATCACATTTCTCCTAATTAGGGGTGGCCACACTCAACTGACTTAACAAGACATTTCCAGATATTGTCGATACTAGGCAATTAGAAACATCAAGGAGATGGGGTGAGGGCTCCTTTCACAGGTTTTCTGGGGGGGTTTGTAGCCCCTTTCTCTGATCTTTTTCTCTTTTTATTGGCAAGAGGGTTTTTTCTTCTTTTTTCAAGACAACCATCCTGAACAATATCTATTTTGCGTATGAGGTGTTTTATTTAATTGTAATTCTAATAACTTTTACAAAGCTATTGCACAGAGGGGCGCCTGGGTGGCTCAGTCGGTTAAGCGTCCGACTTCGGCTCAGGTCATGATCTCACAGTTTGTGGGTTTAAGCCCCGTGTCGGGCTCTATGCTGACAGCTCAGAACCTGGAGCCTACTTCAGATTCTGTGTCTCCCTCTCTCTGTGCGCCCCACACCCCATACTCTGTCTCTGTCTCTCTCTCTCTCTCTCAAAAATAAATAAAAAAACATAAAAAGAATCCAAAGCTATTGCACAGACATTATCTCAGTTTCTCCTTAAGAGAACTTTGTGAGATGGGGCGCCTGGGTGGCGCAGTCGGTTAAGCGTCCGACTTCAGCCAGGTCACGATCTCGCGGTCCGTGAGTTCGAGCCCCGCGTCAGGCTCTGGGCGGATGGCTCGGAGCCTGGAGCCTGTTTCCGATTCTGTGTCTCCCTCTCTCTCTGCCCCTCCCCCGTTCATGCTCTGTCTCTCTCTGTCCCAAAAATAAATAAAAACGTGGAAAAAAAAATTTAAAAAAAAATAAATAAAAAAAAAAGAGAACTTTGTGAGATAGAGTTCTTTACTTTTCCAAAAAATTGCCATCACACAGATGCTTCTAGCTAATGTCAGCCCTCATTGCATAATTACTAGTGGTGTCCTGATAGCTAACAGATGTCTTAGGTTACTTAAAAAAAACGATTAATTTTTTTAAATGTTTATTTATTCTTGAGAGAGAGAGAGAGAGAGAATGAATGGGGGAGGGGCAGAGAGAGAGAGAGGGAGACACAGTATCTGAAGCAGGCTCCAGGCTCTGAGCTGTCAGCACACAGCCTGACGTGGGGCTCAAACCCATGAACTGTGAGATCATGACCTGAGCCAAAGTCGGTCGCTATCTCAACTGAGCTACCCAGGCACCCCAAAAAATGATTATTTTTTTGTGTGTGAAATCGTCAGTCCAGAATCTGAAAAAAAAGGGTGAGGGGGGTGGTGTTTCAAGCTTCCACAGAAAAATGCAATAGTTAAAAAACCACTAAGGAATACTGTCCCTTGAACAAAGTGGTACCTATACTTTTCAGATTTCATCAAGTGATCAAGTGAAGTCTCCTGAGCTTTAACCAGTCAGAACTCTCAAGGGAGAGAATGTGTTTGGTTTCACAACGACTAATGTTAAAGCTTTCTTCTTTACTACTTCATATCTAACCATATGCAGTGCTCTGTAGCCTTGGCCCCTGTTCACCTGCAACGTTTCCCTTAACCAGGTGCAAGGCCCCGTTATCTGTCCACCTGTTCCTCCATGTTGTCAGGGAAGGCCCCAGTCAAAGATGCTCCCACTTGCAGGGCACCTGGGTAGCTCAGTTGGTTAAGCCTCCGACTTCGGCTCGGGTCACGATCTCACAGCTTGTGAGTTCGAGCCCCACATCGGGCTCTGTGCTGACAGCTCAGAGCCTGGAGCCTGCTTCAGATTCTGTGTCTCCCTCTCTCTCTCTGCCCCTCCCCTGCTTGTGCGCTTTCTCTCTCTCTCTCTCTCTCTCTCTCTCTCTCTCCAAAAATAAACATTAAAAAAAAAAAAAAAGATGCTCCCACCGTGCATCTCAGTCCTGGCTGTGCACTAGGTTCATCCTTAGTGCTTGGCTGCAAAACACTTATACTTGATTCTGATTCACTAGCTGGGGGGGACCCTAGGCGAGTAACATTTTAAGAGGCAATTGTGAAGCAGACAGCAATGGAGATCTGATTTACAGGTCTCTCTCAGCCTTTGCCAGTCTTCTCAGCTCTTTTTCCTGATTGATTTTGTATGTGCTGAAATCCATGGCTGTGATCAGTTGATTCCCCCAACACGTGAGTCCTTATAAAAGGGGTGGAGGTTTTGACTCGGTGATCAGTCGGTTAAGCGTCCAACCTCGGCTCAGGTCATGATCTCTCAGTCTGTGTGTTCAAGCCCCACATCGGGCTCTGTGCTGACAGCTCAGAGCCTGGAACCTGCTTCAGATTTTGTGTCTTCCTCTCTCTCTCTGCTCCTCCCCTGCTCGCTCTGTGTCTCTCTCTCTCTCAAACGTGAACATCAAAAAAAAATTAAACAAAAGGTGCGGTGGAGGTTTTATGGAATAATAAAAGCCAAGGCACTTTGGACTGCCTTGGAAAGGTGCCTCTAATATTTATTATCGAGAACCTGCTTTATGACACAAAGGGAAAACCACCAGGTTGAGAAGGCTCTATATTTACTGTCAAATCACATTAGGAGCTATGTTGAAACTGCAGGGCTAGATAGATATTTCATTGGGGTCCAAAGGTCTTTCTCCTCTCTGATTATGTAGGAGGATTATGATACCTTTCCTACCACCGTCTAATTAGAGCGAGCACACAGTGTGAGCTCAATCTATTATCCAAGAAATAGTTACAGAATGTGAATAAATTGTGCAGGTAGTGGGCTGCTCAGTATGGAATGCTATAGATATACTTCTGGCCTCAAGGATGAATTATCCATTACCTTCAAAATATATACTGGAAAAATCATTACAGACAAAATGTACGCATAGCTGTGGCTGCTGCGTGTGTATCATTAAAGAAAGAAGTATACCAATAAGTCTATATTCTTTTTTTTTGAAAAAATTTTAATGTTTATTTTTGAGAGAGAGAAAGAGAGAGCGTGTGAGCTTGTGAGTGGGGGGAGGGGCAGAGAGAGAGGGAGACACAAAATCCGAAGCAGGCTCCAGGCTCTGAGCTGTCAGCACAGAGCCCAGCATGGGGTTTGAACCTACGAACCGTGAGATCGTGACCTCTGAGCCGGAGTCAGATGCTTAACAGACTGAGCGACCCAGGTGTCCTAACATCTTTAAAATGGGTATAATACCACTTTTCTCATGGTTTGTTGTATTGCAGTCATCTCTAAGACTATGTCAATAGACTATGTCTATTAAGCACTGTGCTTCCTGTATGCCAGTGACCTGACATATGCTCCCCTGTGTCTATTTTAGACTAAATGTTGCTAAGTAGCAAGGATAGTGCGTGGGGTCACAGCTCCAGAAGGCTAATGACAGTGTGGTGATAAAGTAAACAATGGGGTAGGAATCTCAAGGCTTGGATTTTATTTTATTTTATTTTTTTTAAGTTTATTTATTTGGAGAGAGAGAGAGAGAGCTGGGGGATGGGCAGAGAGAGAGGGAGAGAGAGAGAGAATCCCAAACAGGCTCCACACTGTCAGTGCAGAGCCCGACATGGGGCTGAAACCCATGAACCTCAAGATCAAGATCTGAGCCGAAATCAAGACTTGGACACTCAACTGACTGAGCCACCCAGGCACCCCTAAAGGCTTGGATTTTAGTCATTGCTGGTATTTGGCAGGCTCAAGTAAGATCAAGTTTGAAAACTGCAAACTACCATATACATGAGGGAGAATCTAAAGAGAGTTTCAGTGGCAAGAAAGCAGATGGAAAAAAACCTGAATGTGATATGTTGCCAATATAACAATGGCTGATGTTCGCAAGGAGCATTCTACTTTCCAAAGTGTGTTCGTGTTTGATCTCTAGTTAACCCTGATCTCTGTTTAATATTCCCAGCACACTGAAGCACTCAGGGAATAAAGGCTGGTAAGACGCTTTCTACTGCAGACATGAAAATGGAGGCAGAGAGGGTACATGCCAGAGCCAAGGAAAGTCAGGATCACTAGTCCAACCTCTTTAATTTATAGATGAGGAAATGAGGTTTGTCCCGAAGATGGAGTGTTGCCCTGCACCCTCTTCCCAGTCTTTCAGGGAAGAGACATGGGGACACCTCACAAGAAATATTATGGAAACCCAAAGATGGGAAGGTGGACCAGACAGCCGGATCCAGTGGTTTCCATCATGGACACTGGCCAGACTCCAGCTCCACAGTCACTAGCTAATGACCTTGGGGGAGTTACTTCCCTTCCATGTGCCTCATTGTCCTGAATCTGTGAAATGGGGGTATGCGCACTACATAGTAACAAAGCTGTCAGGTGCATTAAATAATATCTGAAAAGCTCTTAGAGTGGTGGCTGGCATGGGATAAATTCTTCCTGAGTAGTAGTTACATTAAAGAGAGTACTGGTCCTGGAGGGAAACAAGTAGAATCCCCACCCCTTCTTTACACTCTCCTGTATATTGTAAGACAAGGGCATTTCTTCTACGAGGCCACAGATGAAAGGGAAAGAAACAGAAAGTCACGTGTCTGCAGTAACAGAGTGGCAGGGCTGGGATTTAAATTCAGTTCTTGGGACTCTAAAGCTTTTGTTATTATTTCCACAGACTCTACCAGTCTGGGATTATAATCTTGCCAGCCAAAGCAAACAAGACCTGCTCAGGAAGAAAAGGTAACTTCTACTGCCCATCACTAAAGGTGCTCCAAAGTCAGAATCATAATCTTCAAAATAGCCCTTTCACTTATTTTTTATTATTTTTTTAGGTTTATTTGTTTATTTTGAGAGAGACAGAGACAGTGCGAGTGGGGAAGGGGCAGAGAGAGAATCCCAAGCAGGATCCACACTACCAGCGCAGAGCCCGACGCGGAGCTTGAACTCACGAAACCATGAGTGAGATCATGACCTGAGCTAAAACCAAGAGTCGGACACTTAACCGACTGAGCCACCCAGGTGCCCCCAAAATTGTCTTTTAAAAATAACTTTTGAGGGGCGCCTGGGTGGCGCAGCCGGTTAGGCGTCCGACTTCAGCCAGGTCACGATCTCGCGGTCCGGGAGTTCGAGCCCCGCGTCAGGCTCTGGGCTGATGGCTCAGAGCCTGGAGCCTGTTTCCGATTCTGTGTCTCCCTCTCTCTCTGCCCCTCCCCCGTTCATGCTCTGTCTCTCTCTGTCCCAAAAATAAAAATAAACGTTGAAAAAAAAATTTTTTAAAAAAATAAAAATAACTTTTGGTCAGGGCACCTGGGTGGCTCATTTGGTTGGGCATCTGACTCTTGATTTCGGCATGGGTCATGATCTCATAGTTCATAGGTTTGAGCCTTGCATTAAGCTCTGTACTGACAGCTCAGAGCCTGCTTGGAATTCTCTCTCTCTCTCTCTCTCTCTCCCTCTCTCCCCCTCCCCTGCTCTCTCTCTCTCAAAATAAATAAACAAACATTAAGAAACAAAAAAAAGAACTTTTGTTCAATCCACAGTTGTCACTGTCAGTCCAGAGTTCTTTCGGTTGGGCTTCTTTGACCTTTACTTGAATATGGACATGCTTCACAAATTCTCCACCTGTACTCTTTGGGATCCAGTTTCTTTACTTTAGGGACACGTTTAGGGTCAGAGTAGAGGGATCGGCCTGGTTCTCAATTTCAGACACTCTCTAAACATGAATGAGTTTGAATCATATTCACCCCTACACTATCACACCCCAGAATTGTACAGATTGCTGGGATACACCAATACCAAAGATTTAAACAAGTTGACTGTTAGGTCTTTCACATAATTTTAGCAGAGAGATGTCTTGTAGTTCTTTCCCACAGATCTAACACATAGTTCCGTGAATAAGGAAACCACACATGTACTCCACGAGGTGTTTCCAACAATATAGGTCTGCAGAGAAAAAAGCCCCATCAGGACAGACCTCAACTCTTTCAGTAAACATCTCATTGAAGTGCAATATACATGTAGTCAAGTACAGAGCTCATAAGCATGATTGATGAATTTAACAGTGAACAGTCCTTGTAACCACAGCCTGGTTCAAGAAGAAGGATGTTACCAGCACCACAGAAGCCCTCCGGAACTCTCTTAGGAACTCATACCCCTCTGCCCAACTTCTACTTTGTCTTTAAACACCAGAGCTTCGTTTTGCCTGCTTTTGAGCCTTACATATATTTAATTATATGCACTATTTATTCTTCTGTGTCTGGCTTCTTTTGCACAAATTTAAGATTGTGAGATTCAACCATGTCGTGTATAGGAATAATTCACTTATTCTCATTGTTATATAATAAATCATCCTATAGATATGCACAACTTATTTATCCACGCTACCATTGTATTGTTTCTAGTTTGGACTATTAGAAATGGGATAGCAGTGCTATGAACATTCTTGTACCCATCTTTAGGTGGACCAGGTATGTATTTCAGTTGTGTCTACATCTAGGAGTAGAATTGCTGGGCCCTAGGGTTGGTAGAAAGTATCAAACAGTATGGTGAAGTAGTGGAATTTACACTCCCATCGGTAAAGGATGAGAGTTCTATTTGCCCCATGTCCTTGGAATACCTGTTGGTACCACCATCTTTCATTTTACCCATAGGTTGCTACAGAAGCTGGGAAGCAGAAGCCTAGGCCTAAGACTCAGTAAAGCAGAAATTACGGTTAAACGATTGAACAGGGTTGCCGCATTTAGGAAAATTAATAAAGGAGATTCTGTTAAATTTGAATAAGTAAGACTCAAGCAATATGTGAGACATACTTACACTAAAAAGGTTTTCATCCATTAGTTGAAATTCAAATTTAACCGGGCATTTTGCATTTATTTGGACAGTTGCGAGAATGATTTTGGAATTAGATAATTCCACGGTGGGGGGCAGTTCCTGCCTCCCAGTTTACAGGATTGGGATTGGTGTAAGGGAGGCCAGAACAAAGAGGCTTCCCTAAGGCTGTGCAGGAAGCTGTCTCCCACCCCCCACAGAGTGGGAGAGGCCAAAGGACACTAACGGTGGTCATGATTTATTACTTCTATCTAAATTCTTACAAGAGCATTTCCTCTGGGAATGCAGTTGTTTATTCATGGATAAGGGAAGGAAACGGAAATTTCTTGAGCAGTTTCTACTGCCAGACTTCATGTTAAGCAATCTTAGGTATGTGAGGGGATTCTAGTTTCATAATAATCTTTTCTCCTAATTTGAAACCAAATACTTGGAGCAGTGCAGCCAGGTTCCCAGGTGGGTGAGCTAAAGCTGAAGTCCATGCTCTTCCATTCGACCAAGTCCTATCTTTAGGAAGGAGTCCAATTGATTGGCCCAGGGCCTGCATGGGCTCCATTTCTCTCCACCAGTCTCAGCTATGCTCTTGGGATCCGCCAAACTGCTGAATGTCACTTGACTTGAGTTTCCCTAGTCCCCTCATTCCCTCTGTTTCCATCCTGCCTTTCTTCTCTACCTCCTTCCAGCTCTCAGCTTTCTACCAGATCATTCCATGGGTTGTATGCAACCCATTTCTGGAAAAGCAAAGTAAATAACCTCAATTGGGAAAGCCCCTGCTTTGAGTCACTTGGAGCTTCTCCAGCACCCAAACAGCCCCCAGCAGGCCTGTTTTTTAGTGCTGGGTCTCATCTGCATCTGGAACCAGTTGTCCCACTCCCCTGCGTCTCAAGCAGAATTATGCAGTCTCTTCATCACATGGGGACTCTGACTTTGCACCTGTTGTGTGTAGACCAGAAAATGCCATTCCAAAATATGCCTCTCTGGCATAAGAGTTATTTTTAGTTGATTATTTTGAGAGACAGCACACATAGGAGAAGCTCTGAAAACAAGGAAGTTACCCAATAAGGGAAATTTACATTTATAAGGGAAAATCTCCATTTGTAAGTGTCCCCTTCCCATATCAGGAAGAGAGGGATGATTCTGTACCACAAGGAACTCTTATCAATGGAAAAATATGGACTCAAATCTTCATTACAAACCTTAACCTTGTTTACCTGCTCCCCTCCCCAAAATTGGCTTTCCCTACACTTTCTCTCCAGTGTCTTTAGCTGAAAGCTGGTGTGTAAGCCCAAATTCTAAGCCACCTCTGAGAGTTGTTCATTTTCCTGCATATCTCCCGTGTACATGAGATATATGCATACTAAACTTCTGTTTTTTCTCTTCTTAATCCGTATTTTGTTTCAGGGGCCCCAGTTGAGAACTTGGAAGCATAGAGGGTAAATTATTTTTCATCTCCTACAAAATCATTTCTGAAATTTTAGCCAAACTATGGAAACTCTCAGTTATAAAGAAATTTAAAAATGATTATGCATCATTGAAAGTATGACATTTCTGAATTTAAACTAAATAATATCTGGAAACAAAAAGCCTTTGGTCATTATCTGGGGTGGTGGGGTGATGTGGGGAGGGCATTCTGCACAACTTAGTGAAGCCTCCATGGTAGGCCATAGGTGAGGATATATCCCTTCTGCATATTACAGACTCGGAGTGGGGAAAGGAGGTTTACCAGTATCTGACTTCTCGGTTTCCCTCCCTCCCCAGACACATTCAGATCCTGCTCCTCCAGGGAATCTTCCTCCCTGAGCTTCTCCAGCACCCAGAAACACCACAACAGGCCTGCTGTTAGTCCTGGGTCTGAGTCTGCATCTGGAGTCAGTTATCTGGATCGCCTACAGAACCCTGCATTGTCTGTATCACAGTACGATCCTCGGATGATGTACCACCAATCGCATCATTTCTGAAACGTTAGCCCAAACAACGAAAACTCTGTTATATGTAAAATTAAAAATGATTGTGTATAATTGAAGGTATGGCATTTCCTAATTTTAGCTAATGTCTATTTTTAACATTTATTTATTTTGAGAGCGAGAGCGTGAGCAGGGGAGGGGGAGAGAGAGACAGAGAGAAAGAATCCCAAGCAGGCTCTGAACTATCAGTGCAGATCCCAACGTGGGGTTCCACCCCTTTGACCGTGAACTCATGACCTGAGCCAAAAACAAGAGTCAGACACCTAACTGAGCCACCCAGGTGCCCCTAAACTAAATAATTTTTATAACCAAAAAGCCACTCCAAAACATTTTCCCTTTTGTTAAATATGGTGCTTATGCTTGGTAATCCTTTAAAAATGTTCTTTTTAATGTTTATTTATTTTTGAGAGAGAGAGAGAGCAGGTGAGTGAGCACGAGTGGGGCAGGGGCAGAGACAGAGGGAGACACAGAATCTGAAGCAGGCTGTAGGCTCTGAGCTGTCAGCACAGAGCCCAACATGAGGCTTGAACTCATGAACCGTGAGATCATGACCTGAGCCACCCAGGTGCCCCTCATGCTTGCTTGGTAATCCATAAATGAGGAGCCTCTCAGGAATATTTATTTATTTGATTGTGCTTGGGAATTTTCCTGACACCAGGAGAGTCCGTTATCCTCCTTTCATCAAGGAAGTAAAGGTTCTTACTAAAACCTTGAACTGGGGCAAAGGTCAGGGATAAAGAACAGTGATATATTGGAACCTCCCAGGTCTCTGTTGTCATTCTCCCACACTCCTTTTTCGGTGACCTAATTCATTCAGCTTCTTCTCTATTTTTATCTTAAAATTTGTTAATGTGCTCTCAGGCGTAAGTGGTTCTAGGGGAAGAATGCCTTTTCATTCCCAAACTGGTCACCTTCAGGAAATGATCCACCCTATTTTTCCAGTCCTTTGATTACCACTTCCTTCCCTTCTCAGGCCACTTTGCACACCACTCTTCAGGAATTCCCTCTGCCCTGTTCCTGCTGTGAGACCCTGCCCCTTGTTTCCTTACTTACCCGTTAAGCTCTCATGTCAAATGCCACCTCCTCCATGAAGCCGTTCCTAATCCTCCAAGTTGGATTTGCCTGTCTTCCTACTCAGCCTTGCTCAACTCTCTCATGATGTGGCACAGAGCCCACTGGACATAGGGGTCAGCACACTGGGCATGAGCCACACTATTGATACTTGGCTGCCTCTAAAAGCCAATAACAGTGTCTCGACTTCCTTCTCCCCAGGGTCATCGGGGAAGCTCTCAGAAGCTATATCAGCTTCAGATATGAGACTCAGATATGTGCAAACTGAACACTTACATTTTTTATTTTGTTTTGTTTTGTTTTTTCATTTGCCGGTTTTCTGAGGGTGAAAGTGGATTCCAGTTATCTGCATCCCCCAAAGACAGTGACTTGCACATAGCCTAGAAAATACTAAGTGTTGGGGTTCAGGATACACCACCCTAAAATATGGCAAGTTGGCATGTTGACTGTATTAAGCCGAAGGAGTTTGAGAAAATGGCAGAGGCTGGAAGGTCATTTGACCTCTTTTTCTCGCCCTTCTTCCCTAAAAGTAGGAGATAAATCTGTCATGGGCAAGGTACCTCCCCAGTACCAGGAACTGCTATTGATGTCTAGTGGAGAGAGGCCAAGGGTACCACCCCCCATTCTTTCTTCCTAATCCTCCATTTAATCCCCCTTTCCTGCCAACAATAAATTATTTGGCCCAATAGTGTCAAGGCTGAGAAACTCTTGATTAATACTCTCATCCTGTTCTTACAAAGATTTGAGCGTCTTACAAACTTACAAATATAACAAGATGTAACATGGAAAATGAAGAAATTGGGCACAGGGAAAGTAAAGTCTGAAGCAAATTTAGCACATGCTTTAAAATTTCTGTATATTGCTGGACATGGGCTACAAATAAAATTCTGAGTTTCCCATCAGGCAAAGCAACGAGGGAACATAAACATTTAGGGAACTGACCATGTCTATAAAATAAGAACAGATTGAGACCTAGAGAAATTTCTCATCAAGGTCCTCAAAAAGGAGATGATGTATGACATGTGGTGGTCAAAGCCTTTAACAGAATCTCTACAATAAATAGAACAGTGACTTTCATGAACTTATTTCCTAGTATAGGGTTAAAGCACAATGCTGGAGTAGAATCACTGAAAGCAATCTATGAGAAACTAAAATGATCCCAGCAAACTACTCATCCCCCTGATCATCTGGATGATTCAGGATTAAAAATCAAATTTTGTAGATTGTTCAGAGAAACACTGGATGTATATTCTCGGACAACCCTCCATGAGTATTTTAACCAGTTACGATATGGTAAGAATTGGGCAGCAATGGGGCTGAATTAAAAGTGTTTGGTGAGAACCAGAGTTCGGATTCCCCATGAAGGTTGCTTATCATGCATAGGAACAGGGATGCAGAAGGGAAGGCATTTAAGGCAAATGTATTGTCATCAAAATTAAATGAGGCAGTCAAGACACACACCTGAATAGAAGGCCACCCTAGTGTAGCACGGACTGAGTTAACAGCCATCCTAACTCAAAGTGCAGATAAGTTAAAAGCATATTTATGAGAAGCCTGTGTTTTCCTCAGACACCAGTTCTAGGTCTTCCCTGGGGGGGAAGCTGAGAAGTGAAAAATGTCCAACAAAGGATATATACAACTGACATTTGAAGGATCCATTTAAAAGAAGCATATAGTGTTTTGTTAAGAGGTACATCTTTTTTTTTTTCAATATATGAAATTTATTGTCAAATTGGTTTCCATACAACACCCAGTGCTCATCCCAAAAGGTGCCCTCCTCAATACCCATCACCCACCCTCCCCTCCCTCCCACCCCCCATCAACCCTCAGTTTGTTTTCAGTTTTTAACAGTCTCTTATGCTTTGGCTCTCTCCCACTCTAACCTCTTTTTTTTTTTTTCCTTCCCCTCCCCCATGGGTTTCTGTTAAGTTTCTCAGGATCCACATAAGAGTGAAAATATATGGTATCTGTCTTTCTCTGTATGGCTTATTTCACTTAGCATCACACTCTCCAGTTCCATCCACGTTGCTACAAAGGGCCATATTTCATTCTTTCTCATTGCCACGTAGTACTCCATTGTGTATATAAACCACAATTTCTTTATCCATTCATCACTTGATGGACATTTAGGCTCTTTCCATAATTTGGCTATTGTTGACAGTGCTGCTATAAACATTGGGGTACAAGTGCCCCTATGCATCAGTACTCCTGTGTACTGATTACCTTGTACCTTGTACACAGTACTCCTGTGTACCCAATTACCTTGGGTAAATTCCTAGCAGTGCTACTGCTGGGTCATAGGGTAGGTCTATTTTTAATTTTCTGAGGAACCTCCACACTAAGAGGTACATCTTTTGCATGTGCTGATGAATTGCATGTGACCATAGGAGTGATCAAAGTCCCAAAGTTTTATACCATAGAACTGGGAAAATGCTTATGTCAGGTGTTAATGAAACCCACCCACTGTGACAATAAATGAAGGCAGTAAAACACTCTTGGAGTACAATTTTAGGGAACCAATTTCCTGGTCAGTACTATGGAGATAAAAGAATTGCAACATGGAATCTTAGATAATGTAATGAGTTGACCTTTTAAAAATACCAACCACTTGGCTCCACTCTGATTCTGCGGACCCACTGCCTGGGCAAAGGGGTTAGTGGCCTTGGAATGGATATTTTTAATGTGTCCCAGGTGGCTCCAAGATGTGGTGAGGGTTGCAAATCGCTGTGTTAAAGAAAGTCCATCCGAAATGATGATTTGAGTATTGAAGTAGTGGCACTTAAGTCTTTTACACAAAAATAAAACACATATTTCCCCCCAATTTCAAATTTCTCCTACCACTTACATTTTTACTGCAGATACCTATAATTATAAAAATGTAGCCAAAATAATATGCTCAGTGAAGATACTCTAACAATCACAAAACGATCAAAAGAAAAAAATCTCTGGTAAATCTACCATACAAAGTTAACCTTACCGAAATTTGTGATGTAATGTCCGTGTATTGAGCCCAGCAAAAACCAATTCATGTACAGGACCATGTTTTAATGAAGATTCTTTTAAATTAAGTGATAAATCCATTTCTCCTACAGTATAGAGAAGGTTACTCCCCTTGCTGTTCATTAACACTTGGGGAGCAGGTGTTCACCTCTTGTAGAAGTGGTATCCAATCATTGTGCTCCAGCTCAGGATTGTTATTCTCTGATTAGCTAAGACCCTTGCTATGACTCTTGGATGGGTGTAAAAGAGCAGAGAGGGTCTTTCTTTCTAAGAAACAATTTAGTTGGAGTTTTTCCAGCTCATCGCACAATTTATTTCAATCTGCATAATTAAAGGTTGAAATACTATTAATTGAGGGGTGCCTGGATGGTTCAGTCCGTTAAGCATCTGACTTCGGCTCAGGTCATGGTCTCATGGTTCATGAGTTCAAGCCCCACATGGAGCTCTGTACTGATAGTACTGCTTGGGATCCTCTCTCTCCCTCTCTTTCTGCCCCTCCATGACTGGTGCTTTCTCTCTCTCTCAAAATAAATAAATAAACTTGAAAAAAAATACAATTAACTGACTGAATCAATTTTTGAGTTAACTTTAAAGTCCTAATTCATGTGCAAAGACCCTGAAATCCCTCAACTTAAAACCAGATTTCTCACTTAGGTAATGGTCTGTTTCCTCAGACTCCTGCCTTGCCTTTATTCTGTTTCTCTCTTCAAGTCTTTCTGGAACTCTGTCTCCACGAGGAGCTCAGCAAAGAGGAATCCCAAAAGGAGAAGAGGGTATCACCAGCTCCTGGATTTGCAGAGGGCTTGGCTCCCCCATATCTGGTATAGCATATCTGATATCTGGTCATATCCACAGTATAGCAGCCTTGTAGATGTCTTAGACTTAATAGTTCGGCTAAAAGAACTAGAAGACTTATGAAGCATGCACTCGATTTTAAATCTTGCTGTGACTCATATTTGAATTGGAATTACCTGTCCTTTTTAATTATGTGGGCCTAAGGTCCCTTACCTGGTAAGTCAATACAGCTAGCTAACAGCTGCATCCACTTCAGTACAGAACATCTTGAACAGACTTTATTTAAAAAAAAAAAATGTGTTTGGTAAACAGTCAAGTTTGTTAAATGATTTTAAATTTTATTTTATGGTGGGTGGGTGGAAGAATTCCTCCCTCCACACCCCTATCCCCTATCCGCAATGCTAACTATTCATATTGGTGATGGAAATAAGGCTCAGATAGTTCTGGTCCTTAGCCACAAAATCAATAATCAAAACTTCCAGATTGTTGAATTTGGATGGTGTAAGTAATCTAAAACTTGAGCAGGACCCATCCAGTACTTTATAAGAAAACAACAAAACCATTGCAAATGCTTTCATTGGTATACATAGGTCTCAAAATTTCAATGAGAATACAGTTACTTGTGGCCATGGAACACTTAAATGATGACAAATTTAGTTCAGGGAAGAGGCAGCAGACTATACAAACACTTGATTATAATGGGTTTTTTTTCAAAAGCCTCCAGATGTACTCTTCCAAAACATTGTCTATGTGCTAAAAGGGTCATCCATTAAATCCACATCTGTCTCCATTTTCACTACCCCCAAGTTAAACCCAAGAGAGCATCAGTGCAATGTTAAGTGCAGATTTCTCAGTAAAATTGATGGCCACCCATGGAATGCCTGCTCAGTCCTCTGGGCTTCCTGTACATTTTGCTAACACATCAAGTGCTCCCAAGGTTGGTTACCTACCAGGAGGTAAATGAAGCACATCCTTAGGGCACCAATAAAGCTGGGCCAATAAAGTAAAATAAATGAGAGAAAATTTTAGAAAAATATTTAGCCTCCCTGCTCAAATAAATGTAATCCTTGAGGGAAATAATCATAATGATATTGGACTTCACCCTTATTTACGTATGAGAGGGTGTGGACAGGTAGCACATCATATATATTTCAGTGCATTTAAGACATTTAAAGATGTCTGTCTGGTCCTGGATATTTTTAAGGTAAGCTGTTCTCAGGTCCTTCTCCTCTTCTGGAGTCAGAGACATAACTCCACTCAACTTTTTATCCCACCACAGGGCCTGGAGCAGAGCAGACACTCAATGGGTATTTTTTTTTTTTTTAAACATCTGAATGAAAAATGTATGAATATAGAAATTGTAAGTTTCATACACATAATTTTAAAGTCTTTAGTCTAGACATCTAGATGTCAGAAATACCATTTATAACAAATGTGGTTTTCTTAGGGGCTGGATATAAGAGGAAGGGAAAAAAGTTTCTTTTTTCCTTTTTCTCTAAATCATGCCAGTGAGAAAAGCTAATCATTCCCTCGACAGGGAAAATACTGAGAGCTGCCTTGGTGTTACTGCTGATAATAACAATGCTACAAATCAGGAAAGGTAACAAGTGCCCAGATCCCAACAATTTCAAAAAAAATTTTTTTCCCCCTAACAAAACAGAGACATTTAGAGTTAATTCTGACAGTAATGATAAACCTCAAAATGATGGAAAGCAGAATCGTGCCTCCTTACTAGCAAAACTAATTCCAACAGCAAATCCTGAAACAATCATAAAACAAGAAACTTTCTAGAAGCAATTTAAAATATTATGTTTAAACACACGAGTCTTAATGGTAATATGATTTCTTCTTTAAGGATAAAGAATATTTTTTTCCTCATACAAATGTATCTTCTAGTAGCACATTTTAAAGAAACAGTCATGATATACCTAGGCTCTTAAGAGTCACTACAGCCAAATTTAATTTAAAAGACAATTGCATATTGCAGACATACGCTTTTTAAAAAAAATTCGGTGAGACACATGATGAATACCTACCATTCAATTCTGCCCTGGCTTGTGTTAATTACATGGTAAGAATTTACTAGCTTTATAGTTTCTTTTTTTTTTAATAATTTTTTTTCTTTTTAAAGAAGATGGTAAAGAGAAAAGGTTACACAACTGAAATGTATTACTTTGTATCGCAATAATACTTACCACACTCTGATTAACTACAGAGGACAGCAGCCCGGGTCAAACTGGAGAAGCCTCAGGAACACGACTGCTTTGTTGGCTTCAGCCTTAGGGCTGGAGTCAGCGAGGGAGGGGTTAGGGGTGGGGAAAATTAGGAGGTGGGGACTGCAATCTTGTGGGAATTGTCTCTTTGCCTTGGGGGTCAATGTTCTTCTATTTAAGAAAATACACACTGCATTTAATTTCATTATATTATTTTCTGTGACATTTGCCTGACACCATGGTGAGATTTATTTATGATTAGACAACAACATGTTTTATGAAGATCCAAGGCTTGTTTATTTATTTAGGGTTTCTCTAATTTATTGACTCCCCAAGGCATTTAAGGGGCATGAAATGCATTTAAAAGTAAGCATTGGGCAGCTGGTCTGAGGTCTCAGAAATGCTGAAGAGATATGTAACCTTCCTTCTGGCTGGGTTGTTGGGACTTACATTCCTAGCTAAGGAGCTGGATGAGAATATCTCTTGAAGGGTAGGGGGCAGAGCAGGGATGTGGTCAGTGGCAAGCTGATGCCACCTGTCTGGTGCCAGCGTGGAGCCTGGTTTCTCAAAAGCGACACCGACGTCCATCTCACAACTTCATAGTGAATGAAGGATGCAGAGGGCCTGAGCAGGGAGGAGAGCAAGAGGAGGGATTTAACTAAAAATCCTAATAGGAAACAGCAGCTCTTTGGAATTGGGCAAGGGAAGGGAAGAGGGAATGATTCACTTAAGGAATCATTAGAGAGGCACATAAATACACAATGCTCTATATAAAACCTCAATTGCTTCCAGGTTGCTGACTAAAAATGTGTTAGCTTAGCCAAGGTTAAAATGTCCTTAATTCCTATTGGTGTGACCCTAATGAGTTGTACTTTCTGTCATGGTGTTTGAACATAAAGCTTGAATGACTCACATCACTTACACTGTTTTCTGTTCCCCCAGGTTAGAGGTATGTACAGAGGGAGTTGTTCCTGGAGGCACAAGATAAGTGGGAAAGGGTTCATGAGTGCTCACTTATCTCCGAGGGACATTTGCCTAGACTATTAACATTTCACATGTACCGCTGGGTACACTATCGGTATAAAATGCTATCTTATTTCAGAACCTTACCGTGCGAGCAATAGTCACTGCACACATAGGCCACTTGATAAAAAAGATAGGCGATGTCATGCCTGTCCTGGAAGAGCTCACAGCCGGGGAAGGTAGACACACTGCACAGACCGTATAGAAAATATCCTTGGCATTTTACAAAGCAAGAGGCCATCAAGTTCTAGGCCACTGACTATGTGGCTCTTGGGCAGATCTCTTAAAAAAAAAAAAAAGGTGGTGGTTTATTGAGGACCTGCTATGTGCCAAGCACAGAATTGTTTCATTTTGAGGAATGTATCAGTCATATATTAGTTGTTTTTATCCTCCTAATAAAGACAAAGAAACAGAGTGCCTTGGCCAAGGGCCCTGGAGCAGATAATCTGGGACTGTGAAACTTGAGCCCAGGCCCACGTTTTGCCACTATTCTTAACTATAAATGGTGGTAAAAGTATTAAGTGTGTTGACTGTGGTGAGCATTAAACGAGATAATGGGAGGGAAGGATGTGGCCACGGGAAAGGTGTGCATTAGAGAGCTGTGTTTCACTCCTCCCTTGTCATCCCTGCCCTTCCTCACAACTCCACTCCAGTCCCCTAAGTACCCTCTCCTCCACCTGCCTTGGACGTTGCACCTGCCTAGCCCCTCAGCTGGACGCTGAGCCCTTTGGAGAAGGTAGGGCTTTGTCATCAGCATGACTTTACAGTTGGGGTCACACCAGGCAAAGGCATGTAATTCAGGATCTCGTGGAATAACATTAAAGTGTTTTTAGAGTTATAGTCTAAGCCAGCCGCTCATGAACAGGAAAAGGAATCTATCTATCAAGTGGAGAAGGATGCAGGTCTGGGGGATTTTGCCCATTTATGCCAATCAAGCAATTAAAAGAAGCTCACCAGGTCATCTGTGATTGGGGTGAAATCAACTTCCCAGGACCTATGTTCTAGTCTCTAATCCTTTTTACCATTCAGTCAACAAATCCTTATTGAGAATTTATTATACACATCAGGCCTATGTGAAACACTAGGGGACCCAGCAGGAACAGTCAGGTGCCCTGCTGTTGAGGTGCCTGTTGGGTTTTATTCTAATAAGGGAGAAAGACAAAAGAAAAACACACGCAAACACAAATAAAACGTAAGGAAACATATAAATGGACAAAAGAGTCACACATTGTTCTAAGGGTCTTAAAGAAAACTGTCAAGGGGCTGAGATTCTCAATAAGGGGGGGGGAGGAAGAAGGGGGGCTTACCTTGGATGGAGGGGCAGGAAGGGCCTCCCTGAAGCAGAGCCAAAGGAAGAGCAGGAGCCGGTAGTGAGAGGGGTGGGAGGAGCATCTCGGCACAGACAAAAGTCCCAGCCTGAGCTCAGCAGATTTTAAGGAACTGAGAGGGGGACAAGCAAAAAACATTCTAATGGACCATGTGAAGAGCCCAGGAATGGAGGTAGACGTAGTTTTATAGGACTCTTCAGGAAAGACTCCATGGAATGCTGTATTTTAAAGATGGACTGGCAGACTGGATCGTTGGTACACATGCATGTGTGTACATGTGTGTGAATTCATGCTGAGAAAATCACCAGGCCATTTGTTTGTCTTTTCATGATTGATGGAAGGAAGGGGAACAGCCACAACCTAGCTTCTGCTGCTCCTCTCTTTGCAAACAGGCTCAGCAAGCTTTGGGGCTGAGAATGGGTAGATTTAGTGGTCGATGACCAATTCCCTGAGAAAAATAGGACAGGTGTGTGTGACTTCTGACACGAGCAAACTGCTTTAGGGTCATTGCCATTTTCAAAAAGGACTAAGTAGCCACTGGCCCATATGATGTGGGGTACGCCCGGAGTGAATTCTATAGATATGGCTCTTGTGGTTAGCCATTCAGCAAATGTTTATCAAGACAGGAAGGCAGAGTGGTTGCTAAGTGTGGCCTCTGGAGTTGGAATCACCAATGGCTCAGCGTGTGGCCTGGGACTGGCTTCAGATTCCTCACAGGGCTGTTGTCAGGATTAGAAAATGAACATGGCCTAGAAGTCTATCAGCATATAATGGGTGCTTGCAAATATCGATGATCTTTTTTCTTTTTTTAAAAAAAATTTTTTTTTCAATGTTTATTTATTTTTGGGACAGAGAGAGACAGAGCATGAACGGGAGAGGGGCAGAGAGAGAGGGAGACACAGAATCGGAAACAGGCTCCAGGCTCTGAGCCATCAGCCCAGAGCCCGACGCGGGGCTCGAACTCCCGGACCGCGAGATCGTGACCTGGCTGAAGTCGGAGGCTTAACCGACTGCGCCACCCAGGCGCCCCCGATGATCGTTTTTCAACCCAGAGTTAAGGAAGCGGAAACAAGGAATCATAGTGAGAAGAAATTGAGGACGTAGAATGTGCGGACTTGCCACATAGGAGGTGGACAGTGAGGAGAGGGAAAAACCAAAATTGTTCCCAACTTTCTAGCCTGGTACACTGCTCGATAGCTGAATCATTTAAGGCTTTTTGAATCAAGTCACAGAATATTTTTTTAAGTTATTTATTTATTTATTTATTTATTTATTTATTCCAGAGAGTCAGAGAGAACACAAATGGGGAAGGGGCAGAGAGAGAAGGAGAGAGAATTCCAAGCAGGCTCTGCACTGCCTAGTGCAGGGCCCGACGTGGGACTTGAACTCTCGAAACGGTGAGATCATGACCTAAGCCGAAACTAGGAGTCAGATGCTTATCCAACTGAGCCACCCACAGACCCCTCAAGTCACAGAATATTAAACAAAAAAGGGATTTATTGCCTCATGTCTGAAAAATCCTGGGTACACCCAGCTTTAGGACCAACTTGTTCCAGGGCTCAACCCTGTGATCAGGGCTTGAATCTGTCCTCCCCTTGGCTTTCTTCTTCACGCTGACTTCACTCCTACTCACACTTCACATCCCCTGTGGTGGCACGGGGGCTGCCTACAGCTCCAGGCTTGTTCTCCCAGATCCTGGGGCAAGAGAAAATAACAAGAGTTAACACCCACATTTGCATGCTACATCATAGGCACTGTTCTTTTTTTTTAAAGTAGGCTCCATGCCCAATGTGAGGCTTGAACTCATGACCCTGAGATCAAGAGTCACATACTCTACAGACGGAGCCAGCCAAACACCTGCTGTTCTAATTATTTTTACAGATAGTGATACTTATAATTTTCACAAGAATGAGGTAGGCAGGAAAACTGGGGCAGATTAAGTAACTAGTCCAAAGTTACCAATTGGAGATAGAGCCAGGATTTGAGCCCAGGGGTCTGGTTTCAAAGTCTGTGCTCTAAAGTGCTTCATTTGAAAAACAGCCATCATCTTTTGGGACCCGTTTGTACTATATTAATTTGTTTGGGTCCCTAAGGCTAGGGGAAGTGACGTCTACTTGGCCAGTGGCAGTCGCACGCCCATCCTGGGGGTGGGCGCAAGGAAACGCCATGCAGGGCTCCTGGGCTGGGCAAGGGGAGGGACAGCCTGGCAGGACAGCATCTGGATACTCTTTTCAGAACAGACAGCAAAACAAGAGCTTTCCATCCTGACTGAGATGGAAAAGAAAGAAGAGAAAAGGGCTTTAGGGAGAAAATGATGAGCTCATTTGAAGTTTGAAGTGTTAGAAAAACGGTCATGCAAAGATACGGCTCTTTGGACATATCGATTCATACTTGAAATAAGATGATAAAAAGGTGAAAGTAAAATGACAGGCAAAGAGACACTGGGCAAATGTAGACAAAGGAAAACAGGAGTGGTAATGTTAATGTCAGACAAGGCAGAACCTCAGGCTAAAAACACTTAGAGTGTAAGGAACATCCGTATGTAGTGATAAAAGGCACAAATAATCAAGACGATATAACAGTCAAGGTAGGCATCAAGGAACATAGCAGCCAAATACATAAAGGCAGGAAGGAGAACTTTATACAATTATAATGAGAGATTTCAAGATACCTTTCTCACAATCAGCCAGAATTAATAGTCAAAAAAAATAATCATTCAGCTCTACAAGTAATATGATGTTATACTAGCCAAAACTTTATTCAGATGAACTGAATCATATAATCAAATAACTTGAGATAGTACATCTAAGGACTTCTTACATCCCACAAATAAAGAAAAATTTTTCATAAAAATGAAAAATGATAGATACATGATGAAGATGACCGAAAAACCTTAAATTGTCAGAAATGAAGGCACAAACTCCTAGGTAAGTCTTGGATGAAAGAGGAAATAAAAGGGAATTCATTCATTCTTTAGAAACCAATGAAAAGCAAACCACTCTCTATTGAGACCTGCTGGACCCTGAAAGTAATACTAAGAGGAACATTTAGAGCTCTAAAATGCCTTAGTGATTTAAAAGTGAAACCAAAAAATAATGGAACTAAATACCCATCTTCTTTTTAATGTTTTACTTTTATTTTTGTGAGAGAGAGCGCGAGCGGGGGAGAGGCAGAGAGAAAGAGGGGGACAGAGGATCTGAAGCAGGCTCCAGGCTCTGCACTGACAGCACAGAGCCCCATGTGGGACTCAAACTCACCAACTGTGAAATCGTGACCTGAGCCCAGACGGGGCACTCAGCCTACTGAGCCACCCAGGTGTCCCTAAATACTCATCTTAAAAATTTAGAAAAATAAATCAGGAAATTGGGATTAATAGAGGTAAAAGCTAAGATTAATGATATACATAGAAACAACAATAGGATAAAAACAGTAAAAAGGACAATTAAGTCAAAGTCTGCTGAAAATGACTCCAAAATTTGATTGAATAGACTCCTCCTTCAGATCTGTGCCTAGTGGCCTTCCCTGTCTCCCCAAGACCCGGGGCCCCTGTTGCGAGCTGTCACTGCAGGCCCATTCTCGCTGGGTGACTTGCACGCCCGTCTCTCCAGCATTGGGGGCACCCTGTTGAAAACCACAATTCAACCGAGTGAATTTGAAGATCTAATTGTCTTTATTAAGCAATTCATGAATCAGGCACCTCACCTAGTAAGTAGAGAGATACTCTCAGGAGTTGTAAAAAAATAAAGGTTTTAATAACTTCCTGGGGCAAGGAAGTTGTGAGAAAAAGAAAAGGCAGAATTGTTTCAGGCATGGTCCCTTTCACCTGGTGTGTAAGTGTTATTTTAAGGGGGCAAGAACAGGGGTTTTATCATGTGGATTACCTTATCCTCATCTTCCTCTCTGGGATCTAGAGGGCCAGATTGCCTCCCTGGGGCAAAAAATTCCCGACTAACCTGTTAGAATTCCATTTCTGGGGGAATTTGAAACTGCAGTGATGTTGAATGTTTAGCCTCAGTTTGGTGACCTGGCCTGGCATAAGTGACTCTGTCTCAGGCCTGTGGTTTTCTTTTTAACAACCCCAGTGAAGCAGACGGTACATCTGTTCTGGTCCCTGCTGGGAGCCCGGTGCTTGGCACACGGCAGTCCCTCCAGAAATATTGAGTGAACACAAGAGAAAAGCAAGGGCAATAAGACGGCAGGAAGACTCAAGGCAGAAGAAACAGAGAAAACCACACCTGGAGACGGTGCAGTAGAAACTTTTCACAAAGGAGGCGAGGGCAATGATGCTGAATGCTTTAAGAAGCAAAAGCGAATGAGGAATTTCTGATTTGGTTTTCCACCACCAAGTTCTTTCATAGCACCAACGCTAGTATGTTGCCCACGTAAACTGATTGTGGCTGATGTGCTTTGAGTGTCTCTGGAGTACTCTGAAGGCCGTCATCACATTTGCTTCTTAGAAATGCCCCAGAGGAGTATATAGCATTATTATCATTCTTATTTTGCAGATGCAGATGAAGAAATAAAGGCTCAAAAAGGCTAGGTAACTTTTCCAGAGTCACAAAGCTAGAAAAGGTGGAGTCAAGGATGGGACTCAGGTATTCTGATTAAACATGGTGCCCTATTACATTTCCCTACGCATTAATCACATCTAGGAGGTTGTCAGGCAGTTGGTGGTCAAGACACGTATTTATTGAGCACTTACTGAGCCACGCATCCAGTATGATGTAGTAAATGTGACCCAAGAGAGCCGGTCCCTTCCTGAGCTGACTATAGTGCGGGGAGACAGAAAAGTATAAACCACCTCCAATGCTAAGCATTGCAAAGGGGTGCTTTGGGAGAATAAAGCTCAGGAACCCCGCCGAGGCTGGGGTGGGGGTGGGGGAGTGAAAGGCATCCCAGACTTTGTTTTCCTCTGAAAATGAAGTTTCAGGACCCTGCCCTTAATTGCTGTCGGCAGCAGCCAGACATATTGAAGCTTGTTTTGTTCTGTGGGAAGGTTCAGTTGCCGTACAGGTGGGTTCAATAGACTTGTGAGTAGCAAGTCCAGTCTCCACCCAGACCAGCTGAAACCGGTTTCAGTGTTTCCACAGCCTGGGAAATACACACTCTGTGAAGCGTGTCTTTAAATACACTCAGTGTGAAGCAAGAATTAGAGTTAGCCCCTGGGTGGAGAAGTGATACCGGACCTCTCACCTATTCTGTTAGTGTTACTTGAAGCAAAGGAAGGCCATCTCTCACATAGCTGTGAGGAAAAAAGTGCTGCTTGACTTGATGCAAATCTTGAAAAACTGACTCCTGTCTACATTCCTCTCTTTCCCCAAATTGACACATAGAAAAAGTTGACAGGAAAGTACTAACGAGACACAGTTGCAAAAGTTAACGCTAACACCGGGAGGAATTCATCCCTGTGAAAGCAAAAAATAAGAGAACAAGTTTCTTTGTTATTTGTCCCTTGGTCCGGAGTGTTTGTGTATTGCACGTGCTTAATAGATGAATTGGATGTCTGACAATACAGAAATCATAGTCCCCACCATGTGACAGACATTTAGTAAGGCCAGAGATGTTAGAGTGTCAGTGGAGAATCACCATTCATTTATTTGCTGATTTATTGAATGTTGAATAAACAGTTATTGAGGGCCTACTCTGTGCCACACTTTATTGTAGGTGGTAGGGATGTTGAAGGCAAGGAAACAGGCAAAACTCCTGCCCTTGTGATGGCCCAGAAAAATAGAGGATAGTAGTAGGGAAATAGTAGGGAAATGGGAAGTATAGGAGGGGGCTGTTAGCAGTTTTCGACAGAGTAGTCAGGGCAGCAGCATTTGAGCAGACATCTGAGGGAGTTTTATAGTAAGCCATTCAGAAACCCAGGAAGAACCTTCTGGGCAGAGAGACTGCATGTCAAGGCATGAGGTGGGAATGCGCTTGGCACGTTCAAGGAAGAGCAAAGAGGTCAGGGTGGCTTGCGTAATGAGCGAAGCAGGAGATAACTGGGTTCAGCTCATGTAAGCGTTTCATAGGCCATTGTAAAGACTTCAGTTTTTACTGTGGCTCTGAGGGGAAGGTGCACGAGAATTTTGATCAGAGGATATTAATGCTGGTAATAACCTTCACACAGCATTTACTAGATGCCGGACACTGTTCTAAGTACTTTATGTATATTGACTCACTTATTTCCTATCTCAACCCTGTAGGTATCATTCTCATTTACACAGATGATGGAACTATGGCTGAAATATTAAGTAACTTGTCCAAAGTCACACAGCTGGTAAGTAATGGAACCGTAATTCAAACCTAGGCAGTTTGGCTGCTGCCCATGTCCCCCTTTCCAGGCGACACAGTGAGACTCTACTTCCCAACCTCCCCTGCAGTTAGGTTGTGGCCACGTGACTGAGTTGTGGCCAATGGGATGTGAGCAGAAGTGAAGGGAGCTACCTCCAGCTTGCATCTGCAGCCCTTCCATTGCCTTACCTCATCTTCCTGCTGAATATAGAGAACTTCAAGCTTTTACTGGAAGGTAGAGCTGCAAGATGAAAGGAGTCTGGGTTTTTTTTTTTTTTAAATGTTTATTTATTTTTGAGAGAAGGGGGAGGTGCAGAGAGAGAGGGAGACACAGAATTCGAAGCAGGCTTCAGGCTCTGAGCTGTTAGCACAGAGCCCAGCGCAGGGCTTGAACTCACCAACTGTGAGGCCATGACCTGAGCTGAGGTCAGATGCTTAACTGACTGAACCACCCAGGAGCCCGGAGCCTGGGTTTTTAAATTACCACATGAAAGCCCTCCTGCAGATCAGTAATTGTTCTTTAAAATTCACAATAAACTTCTATTGTATAAGCCACCAAGAAATTAGGCATCGTTTTAAAAATCTTGAATTTAGCAACACCTAAATCTGACTCTGTCTCTCTCTCTCTCTCTCTGCCCCTTCCCCTGCTCACGCTCTCCCTCTCAAAAATGAATAAAGACAGGGGCGCCTGGGTGGCTCAGTCAGTTAAGCGTCTGACTTCAGCTCAGGTCATGATCTCGTGGTTTGTGGGTTCGAGCCCCACGTCGGGCTCTGTGCTGACAGCTCAGAGCCTTGAGCCTGCTTCAGATTCTGTCTGTCTGTCTGTCTGTCTGTCTCTTTCTCTCTGCCCCTCCCCTGCTCACGCTCGTCTCTCTCTGTCTCAAAAATAAATAAAACATTAAAAAAATATTTTTAAATGAATAAGCATTAAAAAAATAATTAAAAAAAAGTTTTGAGTTTAGGGTTGAAGGTGGCATGGCCCTCACAGCATATTAAGGGAGACAGGCTTGTGAATGATGGCAATACAGTTCTCTAGTACTGGCAGTAAGAGAGAAGTCCGCTGCTCACAGACAGGAGTTCTAAACACTATCTAGGAAAGTGGAGGGTACCTCTACCTGGTGACATCTAAATAGGGTGATGAAGGGTGCATAGGACTTTGGGGTGAGGAAGTGTGGGGAATAGTGGTGGGGCCAGCTCAGTGACATCCTGTGCAAAGGCATGAGAGGGAGGAGGAGTCTGGGACGGATGAGGTGCTCTGTCACCCAGTTTATCTCATTTTGTGCTAACTCCTGCTTTCCATCCTCCTACCTGTGATTCTTCATGTCTTCAGCCCTCTGACCTGAGGAGGCAGCACAACCCAGTGGTTAGTTAAAAATTTTGTTATTCTGATACTTGTCAAAATTGTAAGAACTGTTTATTCAGGACTGTTGTGATGGGGGTCAAGAAAAGAGAAAAGAGGGGAAAGGGAGGGGGCTTACCTCCAAATACAGCAAAGGTGGCTGGGGATTGACGGCCAGTGAGCAGACTGAAGAGGTCAGTGCATGGAAAAGTGCTAAGACATTAAGGGATTCCTGCTGAAGACAGGCCAGACTGATGAGATATCGAGAGTGGGGTGTGAGGAATTTGATCAGATATCAAGGGGGATTAGATATCAAGGGGGCGGATTCTCTAAACTGACTTAGCAAGGTTCTTGTTACAACTAGACACAGCAAGGATAGGGTGAGGGCAAGGTCGAAACCTAGTGGAGGACAGGGTTCAGAGGAGTTTGAAGTAGTTAAGGAGAGTGTCTTTATCAGGTACTTGGGCTCTTGAACAGGAATGCCTGGGTCTGGATTCTCATACTGCCTCATCTGGAGCTAGTTGCTCGATCTCTCTGCGTCAGTTAAATGGGGATGATAATACCTATTTCATAGAGATACTGTGAGAGATAAGTGGGTCAAATATACAAAGTGCTTAGAACAGGGCCTGGCACATAGCAAATGCTCAGTAAATGTTAGCTGCTGAGGCTGGTGTTGCTTCTTACAATTGTTATTCGTTTCTTGGACTATAGAACAAGCATTCAGAAAGCAGAGAAAGTGAAGTTTCATCCTTATTTGAAGTCCTTATTTAAGTCTCAACTGGGCCATGAACTTAGGTTATCCAAGGGAACTTGCTTGACCTATATTGAGTCTTTGGTTTTATCATTAAAAAAAAAAAAGTGTTTATTTATTTATTTTGAGAGAGAGAGAGAGAGAGAGAGAGAGAGAGAGAGAATCCCAAGTAGGCTGTGCACTGTCAGCACAGAGCCCGACCCATCTCATGAACTGTCAGATGATGGCCTGAGCCAAAGTCAAGAGTCAGACGCCCAACCAACTGAGCCATCCAGGCGCCCCTGGTTTTATCATTTTTAAGTGAGGTCATTGACTATAAAAACTCATGCCCCCTCCTCACAAGGTTCCTGTGAGAGTCACTTTTTTTTAAGTGGTAAAGCTCTATTTAAATGGAAAGGGTTATAAAAGGTACCACATCTACCCTTGCTTTACTTCCCAGCCCAGCCTTCATCCACAGGCCTGTTAGCAACCTCTCAACAGCATCCTCCTTCCCTCAACCTCTGGACTGGGCTGGAATCTACCTTGATACTCTCTGTACTAGGCCTCACTCCAGGGCCCTACCTGCATGTAGCTGCTGCCCACATACCTGTCACTCACAACCCAATCTAGCCCTGATCCCCATGCTCTTATGTTAAAATTCGGAGCAACTCAGACTGAAGGTGTAGGCAGAAAGAGTGAAAGGTCCCCAGAAAAAGAAAGACAACACATAGCTTTCTTGACATAAGAAAAAATCATTTAGGCCTCCAGCCCTCTTGTGGAAGAATATAAGAATAGGAGATAATCTAATCGTATCAGGGACAAAAAAATCGGTGGTAAAACTCTCAGTGTTGGTTCAAAGTAAAGATCGGCCTGACACACATTCTTAAGCCCTCTTTGTAGGATCTAAACCCATTTGAAAACTCATATACTAGACCAACTAAAAGCAGAGAATTGATGATGCTGACCCTTCTGAGCGCTCGTGACTTCAGCCTGGACTCCATCACCTTAAGACCACTTCTGCCCCAATTCCGTGCTGAATTCCCCACTGCTCAAGCCCCTTCATGAACATGTATGCGCCCTTAGCTTAAAACTTCCCTAATTTTGTTGTTCAGGGAGACACTGCTTTGGGAAATATTCCCAGCGTCTCCTTTACTTGTTACAAATAAAACCCTTCCTTTTCCTATTCTTTGACTTGGTTCTGTCTTTCAGCTCAGCAGCCACCAAGAGGTGGAGCCGTTGTGGGTAACAAAGGTGCCCCCAGGTAGCATTGCCAGATGAGATACACGAAGCCTTGTTAAATGTGAGTTTCAGATAAATAATGAACACATTTTTAGCACAAGTATGTCCAAACTATTGCATGAGACATACTTATAGTAAAAAGTATTTTATTATTTACCTGAAACCTAAATTGAACTGGATGTCCTCTGTTTCTATTTGCTAAATCTGGCAAATTTATACCCAAAGGGGGGACAGATAAAAATACACAGGAGGAGGGGCGCTGGGTGGCTTAGTCGGTTAGGGGTCTGACTCGGTTTCAGCTCAGGTCGTGATCTCACAGTTTGTGAGATTTAGACCTGCACTGGGCTCTGGGCTGACAGCAAGGAGCCTGCTTGGGATCCTCTCACTCCTTCTCTGTCTCTGCCCCTCCCTTGCTCTCTCAAAAATAAATAAATAATAACTTAAAAAAATACATAGGATGAAATGGAATTGGGAAGATGAGTAGAACGAGGGAGTGAGAAAGTTGTGTGAAAATTTCCTAACCCATTACTCTCCTCATTTAAAAAAATCCAAAGCCTGTGGCCCACTGTAGTGCACATTTCTCTGAGCTATTCTGAAGAAAGAATAGGGAAGACATAAACTCTTTCCACTACATTGTTCAGAGTGATCTTTTGAGAGTGAAAATGTGATTACTTCCCTGCTTTAATCACTTTTGATTTTTCAGGGGTCTGCAATCTATGGCCTCCAGGCAAAATCCATCTGCCTTCTTGTTTTTGTAAATTAAGTTTTCTCAGAGCACAGCCATGCTTATTCATTTACTTTTGTCTGTGTCTGCTTTTGTGCTACAGTGGCAGAGTTGAGTGGCTACAACAGAGATTGCCTAGCCTGCAGAGCCTGAGATATTTCCTATCTGGCATTTATGTTTTTAAACCACCCAAATGTCCTTCTTCCTTCTCTTTTTTTTTCCTAGTGAAATCCTGTCCTAAATGTGCGATTTCTCTCTACTTGTAACCTAGAATCCCTGCTTCTCTGTGCTCCCGTAGTATTTACAACTCTTTAGCACTTAAGAAAAAAGCATTTGTAATTACAGGTCTGGTATCTGTCCTCCCTATTAGCAGTGGTTTCCTTGGATTCCAGGACCATATTTTGTTTTCCTTTGTAGCTCCCTGAGCAAAATAGGGCAAGTACCTAGTGGGTATTTGTTGAATGAATGGGAAGGTAGCTACAATGGGAAGAGTGTGGGTGTTAGATCCAGAAGGACTTATTTCAAGGTCCAATTTCTTCCTCTTCTTTTAAATTCATTTATTTTATTTTTTGAGAGACAGAGAGAGGCAGAGAAGAGGGAGAGAGAGAGAATCCAAGCAGCTCTGCACTAATAGGGGCTCAAACTCACAAACCATGAGATCATGACTTGAACCAAAATCAAGAGTTGGATGCTCAACTGACTGAGCCACCCAGGCACCCACAATCTCTTCCTCTTATTAACTGTCTATTTATTTAACATTGATTGAGCAAGTTACTTAACTGATCCTTCGTTCTCTCAACTGTAACATGGGGATAGTAATACTTAGTGAGGCTTCAATGAGATAATGCATATAAATCACGTGGTATATTATTTCCTCTTTCTCCACCCGCCCCCCCCCCGCCCCACCTTTGAATGAGGGAAGAGAGTAGAGGGAAGAAAAGGGAGCAGTGGTTTCCAAGGAAGGGGTAGGTAGAGGAAGTAATAAGGAGACCAAATGGACTGTCTCTGCCTGTGGCTAGTTCTCTCTGAGCTTGGGGACAAGATTAGGTACAGATACATCAGTGCTATGCTCTGGGGATAGTCACTGCACCACAAACCAAAGTTCTGTCTGCACAGAACCACAAATAAACACAAGCCTCAAGTGGAGATGATGATCAAGATGCTCAAGCACCATGGTCTCCACAGCTGGTTCTGATGACCCTTCTCCAAACTGGGCATCTCACAGGCTGGGTCTTCAAGTCCATGCTGTGCATAAGGAGAGCTCTGCCCTACTTTGCCCCTGGCCTTCAAATCGTTGAGATAGAAACATCTCCCCACCTCCTCAAATTAGGAAGTTAGCTCTTGAACCAGTGAGTCAGAGAATAAATCACAAGGGAAATTAGAAAATATTTTGAGAGAAATGAAAACAAAAGCACAACGTACCAAGACTTGTGGGTTGTAGCAAAACACAGCTAAGAGATAAGTTGTACAGTGAAAAATGCCTGTATTAAAAAAAAAGATCTCAAAACAATAACCTAACTTTATTTACACTTCAAGACACTAGAGAAAGAATAAACTAAGTCAAAGTTACCAAAAGGAAGAAATAATAAAGATTAGAGAAGAAATAGACAAAATAGAGAGTAGAAAAACAATAGAAAAAAATCAACAGAATTAAGAGGTTTTTTTAAAGATCAATAAAATTGACAAACCCTTAACTAAACTAAGAAAAAAAAGAAAGAAGACTCAAATAACAAAAATCAGAAACAAAAGAGGAGGCATTATAACTGATACCACAGAAATAAAAAGGATCATAAGAGACTGAGACTCCTATCAACAATCATATGCTAACAAATTTGATAACCTAAAAGAAATGGATGACTTCCTGCCAACATACAACCTACCAAGACTGAGTCAAGAAGAGTTTAAAAATCTGAATAAATCTATAATTACTAAGGGTTTTGAATCAGTAATCAAAAACCTCCTGGGGGTGCCTGGGTGGCTCAGTCGGTAAACATCCAACTTCAGCTTAGGTCATGATCTCATGGTTTGTGAGTTCGAGCCCCGCATCAGGCTCTGTGCTGACAGCTCAGAGCCTGGAGCCTGCTTCAGATTCTGTGTCTCCCTCTCTCTCTGCTCCTCTCCCACTCACACTCGGTCTCTCTCTCAAAAATAAATAAACATTTAAAAAAATCTTAAAAAAAACCCAAAAAACATTCCAACAAAGAAAAACCCAGGACTAACTGGCTGCATTGGATAATTCTACCAAATATTTAAAGAAGAATTAACACCAATCTTTCTCAAATTATTCTCAAAAATTAAAGAAAAGGGAACATGTCCAAATTCATTTTATGAGTCCAGCATTACCTTGAGATTAAAATCAGATGAAATACTAAAAGAAACTCAGGAGAATATCCCCGATGACTACTGATGTAAAAACCTTCAACAAAATACACTAAAAACTTGGATTGTGAATAACTTGTGCTGCGAGTGTTCCACAAGATGAGCAAACGTTTCTTTTTTATAAAAATTTTTAAGCTTATTTACTTATTTTTGAGAGCAAGACAGAGAGGGAGCAAGAGAGAGAGTGAGCATGAACAGGGTAGGGGCAGAGAGAGAGGGGGACAGAGGATCTGAAGTGGGCTCTGTGCTGACAGCAGAGAGCCTGATATGGGGCTCAAACCCAAGAACCACAAGATCATGACCTGAGCCAAAGACAGATGTTTAACAACTGAGCCATCCAGGGGCCCTGAGCAAACATTTCTAATAAATTTCAACTTGATAAATGAGCAATGTCTTGCAATACAAGTAGCATGTGATGCTGAATGTCACATGATCACAACTGAGCCAATGGTTCTTGAACTTTGCTTTGATATACGAGTACTTTGGATTACAAGGATGTTTCCAGAATGAATTATGCTCTCAAACCAAGGTTTTACTGTACTAGCAAACTGAATTCAATAACACATTAAAAGGATTTTATACTATGACCAAGGGGGATTTATCTCTGGAATGCAAGGATGGTTTAACACACAAATCCGTCAAGGTAATATACCATATTAGCAGAACGAGGGAAAAACCCCCACATGTTCACTTCAATTGATGCAGAAAAATATTTGACAAAATTCAACACTCTTTCATTTACTCAAAAAATTAATATTAGAAGGAAATAACCTGAACATAATGAAGGCTATATGTGAAAATTCCATAGCTAACATTATACTCAATGGTGAAAAACTGAAAGCTTTCAGGAACAAGGCAAGGATGCCCACTATCACCACTTCTGTTCAACATAGTACTATATGTCAGAGCAATCAGGCAAGAGAAAGAATTAAAGGCATTAAAATTGGAAAGGAAGAAGTAAAATCATCCTATTCAAGATGACATAATCTTATATGTAGAAAACCATAAAGACCCCACCAAAAAACTGTTAGATCTGAGAAGCTAATTCAGCAAAGTTGGAGGATACAATGTTCACATGCAAAAATTAGTTGCATTTCTATATACTAACAATGAATAACCTGGAAAGGACATTAAGAAAATGATACTATTGTAAATGGCATCAAAAGTAATAAAATACTCAGAAATAAACTTAACCAAAGAGTCAAAGAACTTGTACATTGAAAACTACAAAACATTGCTGAAAGAAATTTAAAAAGATACAAATAAATGGAAAGACATCCCATGTTCATGGATCAGAAGACTGAATATTGTTAAAATGTTAATACTACTGAAAGTGATCCACAGATACAATGCTGTCCCTATAAAAATCCATTTCAATGACATTTTTTTTTGGAAAATAGGAAAATCTATCCTAAAATTCATATGGAATTCCAAAGCACCCTGAATAGTGAGACAATCTTGAAAAAGAAAAATAAAGCTCTAGGCCTTGTACTTTCTGATTTCTAAACATATTAGAAATCTGCAGTAAGCAAAACAATATGGGACTGGCATAAACACAGAGATATAGACCAGTAAAACTGAATACAGAGCCGAGAAATAAACTCTTACTTATGCAGTTAACTTATCTTCAACACAAGTGTCAAGACATCACAATGGGGAAAGGATAGTCTCTTCAATAAATGGTTCTGGGAAAACTGGATATCCACACGCAAAAAAATGAAGTTGGACCCTTACTTTACATCATATGCAAAACTTAACTAAAAAATTAACTCAAAATGAAAGACCTGAAACTATAAAGCACCTGGAAGAAAACATGTGATACATTATAACACGGTATTCTGGAGTGATTTTTTGGGAATCACTGTGCCAAAGCACAGTCAATAAAAGTAAAAGTAGGCAAATGTGAATATATCAAACTTCAAAACTTCTGTGCAGCAAACGAAACAATCAACAGAGTAAAAAGGCTATATATAGAATTAGGAGAAAATATTTACAAATCATATATCTGTTAAAAGGGTAATATCCAGGATATATTCCTACAGCTCGACAACAAAAGCCAAACAACCCAATTAAAAAATGGATGAAGGACCTAAATAGACATTTCTTCAAAAAAGGGCAACAAATATATCAAAAGATGCTCAACATCATTAATCATCAGGGAAATGCAAATATAAACCACAATGAGATATCACTTCACATCTAACAGGATGTTCCATATCAAAAAAAAGAAAAAAAGAAAAGAAAGAAAGAAAATATCAAGGATGTGGAGAAATTGGAACCCTTGCACATTATTGGTGGGAATGTAAATTGGTGCAACCATTTTCTAAAACAGCATGGAGTTTCCTTAAACACTTAAAAATAGAATTACAATATGATCCAACAATCCCACTTCTGGGTATGTATATATTAAAAAAAAACCTGAAAACAATATCTCAAAGAGATATTTGCACATCCATATTCCTCGTAGACTATTCACAATAGCCAAGAAGTGAAAGCAACCTAGGTGTCCTTTGATGGAAGAAAGCATTAAAAAAATATGGCATATACATAAAATGAAATATTTTTTAGTCTTAAAAAATAAGGAAATCCTGTCATATGATACAATGTGGATGAACCTTGAAGACATTATGCTAAATGAATCTAGTCACAAAAAGACAAATGCTGGGTGATGACACTTATATGAGGTGTCTAATGTGGTTATATGTGGTTAAGTTCATAATGACGGAAATAATGAAAGTTGCCAATGGCTGGGGGAGAAAAGAACGCGGAGTTATTGTTTGATGGGTGCAGAGTTTCAGTTTGGAAAGATGGAAAAAGTCTTAGAGATGTAGAGTGAAGCCGGCTGCACAACAATGTGAACTTAATGCCACTGAACCGTACCACTGAAAATGATGAAGATGGGGGCGCCTGGGTGGCACAGTCGGTTAAGCATCCGACTTCAGCCAGGTCACGATCTCGCGGTCCGTGAGTTCGAGCCCCGCGTCGGGCTCTGGGCTGATGGCTCAGAGCCTGGAGCCTGTTTCTGATTCTGTGTCTCCCTCTCTCTCTGCCCCTCGCCCGTTCATGCTCTGTCTCTCTCTGTCCCAAAAATAAATAAACGTTGAAAAAAAAAATTAAAAAAAAAGAAAATGATGAAGATGGTGAACTTTATGTTATGTATATTTTACCATACACACAGATAGTCCTGAATGTCATCTCCAGAGATCCTGAGACTGTAAACCCCGGGGCCCAGGAATCTGCATTTTGAGCAAGCAAGTGAGGTGATGTGGATAGGGGCAAACAAGGGGTTAGACATACAAGGAGATAAATTACTATCTGGGAACGCTGCCTGGAGGACATTTGGCAAACTGCCCTATGGAGCTCTGGGTGACTGAGGGACACTCAGTTTTTATTGTGTTGATAACTCACGGTTGAACGCGACCTGTGCACAAGGTGTCTCATTAGGATATGGGCGGGGAACACAGAATCCAGTTTTAAACTCGGGGGAGATGGTCAAACCAAGTATAGAACCAAGAAGCGCAAAGGCACCCTTTGTGACTTCTAGCACTTTGACACTCCCTTTCTTTTCCGAGCATAGGGCAATGATGCCCAGTTCACAGGTCGGTTTTGCACACAAAATGAGATAAAACGTGGGAAAGTGTTTTTTTTTTTTAATTTTTGCAATCAATTATTCAGTGTTTACTTTCAGGGTGAGTGCTGGAGTCTTGGCTCCATAAAGTGCCAGGGCAGAAGTTCTTAGTCCTGAGTACATATTTAACACTACCTGGGGAGTTAAAAAAAAAAAAAAAAAGTCTCTGTTAGTCTCCTCCCCTCGGAGATGCTCATTCAGTTGTTTGAGGAGGGGCCTGAGTATGGACATTCTTTTTAAAAAGCTCTTAGCGTTTTCAACTGGCAGTCAGGATTGAGAACCATTGTGCACTGCAACACACAGGAGAGAATGGTGCATTCAAACTGGTTGGATGAGAAACACTCACAGAGAAGGTTATGTTTGTGCTAGACTTTTAAGGGATATGTAAAATTTGAAGAATAATGTTTTGGGCTGGGCAACGTGTACACATGATATAAAATTCAAAAGTCTGAAAGTATCTATCATGAAAAGTGTATCTACCTCTTCTCTCTCCGGCCCCCTCCTCTATTCTCTCTGGAGCAAAAAGTCTTATTGGTTCTTGTTTATATTACTAGAGACACTGTCTCAGTTGCTATTAGGAAACTTGTCAGTTGGCAATGGGAAAGGAGAAAAAAGGAACAGGTATTATTTTCTGTTAAACCATCTTCCAGTAGGCACAGAATGGCATCTAGATAAGTATAGCTTGATGGGGAAGTTCATCTTAATAAAAAAACCAAAAAGTGGATTCTCAGAATGAGTTTGTTTTTGGGTTTTTTTTTTTTTGTTTGTTTCTTTTTTTGGAGTAGTGGGGTTGTTCTTTCTTTCTTCCTGTCATAGTACATTCTGAGTAGCTTGATTTTTAAAATTGCACTTATTATTTTGTACGAATTGTAGAGTCACATGCAGTTGTAACAAACAATACAGGGATAGCCCACATACCCTTTGCCTAAGGGGCTTAACTTTAATCCTGGTGCTAATCAAGATATTTCAATCCAATTCTCTGGCACACTAGGTTTTTAATGTTTATTTATTTTTGAGAGAGAGAGAGCGCGAGCAAGCGAGCAGGAGTGGGGGAGGGGCAGAGAGAGAGAGAGGGAGACACAGAATCCGAAGCAGGCTCCAGGCTCAGCTGTCGGCACAGAGCCTGACACGGGGCTCGAACCCACAAAACCCAAAATCATGACCTGAGTGGAAGTCAGACCCCTAGCCAACTGAGCCACCTAGGAGCCCCCTGGTACACTAGGTTTTTAAAAACTGAGAAACTTAACAGAAACCCATAGGGGAGGGGAAGGGAAAAAAAAAAAAAGAGGTTAGAGTGGGAGAGAGCCAAAGCATAAGAGACTCTTAAAAACTGAGAACAAACAGGGTTGATGGGAGGTGGGAGGGAGGGGGGTGTGGGTGGTGGGTATTGAGGAGGGCACCTTTTGGGATGAGCACTGGGTGTTGTATGGAAACCAATTTGACAATAAATTTCATATACTGAGAAAAAAATAAAAACTGTGCATGGGAACTGAGAGTGAGCTAGCAGGGAGGGGTAGGGAGTGAGGGAAACAAAGTGTTTCGGTTTCCCTTGTAGTTTCTGAGAAATCAAAACTAACATGCTAATGTGCTTATTTCTCCGTGGGACAGGTGCTGCCCCTCTTTGTTAACATACTTGTCTGGTGTGTGTGTGTTTGTGTGTGTGTGTGTGTGTGTGTGTGCGTGCGAGCGCGCGCTGTAAGTCATGGCCGTACCAGGTGAGGGACACCAAATGGAGCATGACGCTTTCTCTCATGAGGTTGGTTGAATCAGCAATTTCTACTAGCTGTGCCCAGGCTGCAGGTTAAGAGCCGAGCCCTGCTGTTGCAAATACCATCTTTCTGATTTCCGGACTCTCAGGAACAAACAAATGTAGGCAGCAAGCCATTCTTGACTCTTGGGTTCCCACATCATTTCTGATTTGTTACTGGATTCCTAAGTAACGCATCCCCTCTGTTAAAAGAATCACAAAACGGTAACGGGGTAGCCCCAGTCCCTTCCTGCCTCTTCCTTTTTCAACTGCATTGGCAAGAAGGGACACCTAGTTGGAAAGACTGAAAGGGGGTTGATCTTCCCCCAATTCACCTTCCACTATTTATTGGTTGTCTTGCATCGCAGGTGTTTTATTGATTGAAAATGCGAACTGCCGGGGTTGAGATTCTGTCAGTTCTTTGTGACTTCTTGAGTTATATATACCCTCCCTGTGGATGAACTTGGTCCAGCATTTGGTTCTTATGCTGTCATTGTTTGTGATGATACTTCTGATTACAATAATACTATTTATATGGTACTTTTTGTGAGGAAGCAGGTATAGACAAATTGGGCTTCATGACATACATTCCTTAAGATATTTAAGGTATACAACAGGGGAAAAGAGTGGAACCCAACCATTAATAAACATGATCCCTGGGCTTTGTAATTATGTGAAATAGAAAACTAGGCAGATATGTGAAATTCAGGCACATTCTTTTCTATATTGATAAAAGCTACTATTTATTGGATGTTTGATATAATCTGGCAGAATGTTTAAAATAAATCTTTTTTTAATGTTTATTTATTTTTGAGAGAGAGCGAGAGAGAGACACAGAGACAGAGCATGAGCAGGGAAGGGGCAGAGAGAGAGGGAGACACAGAATCCAAAGCAGATCTGAGCTGTCAGCACAGAGTCCTACCGATGGCTCAAACCTATGAACTGTGAAATCATGACCCGAGCTGAAGTCGAAGTTTTAACCAACTGCACCACCCAGGCATCCCTCAGTCTCATTTAATCCCTGCAATAGGTCTGGGACACATGCTGTTACTGTCTCCGTTTTATTGTTGGAGCTACCAGTGTTCAAGAAGGCCAAGTGATCGCTTAGGGTCCACATGGCTGGTGGGTGAAGCAATGTTTGAATCCAGATCTATCTGGTGCTAAGCAGGGACTCCTAACCTATTGGTGCTACCTACAGCTAGAGAAGCCTTTGGACCCCTTCTTAGAAAAAAATGTTTTTAAACTCCAAAAATAAAATACAAAGATTTACAAAGAAAAGCAATTCTATTGGAGCATAGTTCTCATGTGTGATATACAGCCTTCGGGGTGACCCTCAGTGATCCTGCTTTTGGTACTCGTGCCCTTGAATAGTTCCCTCCTCCTGGGTTTGAGCTGGATCTAGGATAATGACTCACTTCTAATGACAAAATATGGCAGAAATTATGGGATATCACTTCTGAGATTAGGTTGTAAAAAGACTGTGGCTTCTTGGCTGTTTCTCGTTGCTCTCCCCCGGATTACTTGTACTGCAGGAAGCCAGCTTCCCCGTCCTGTGGCAGCTCTGTGGAGAGGTCATGTGGCAAGGAACTGAGGCTTGCTGGCAATCACATGCATGAGCTTTGAGGCAGATTCTTTCCTGTCCAGCCTCAAGAAGACTGAGACCCTGGCTGACACCTCGTTATAGCTTTGTGAGAGAACCTGATCCAGAACCACCTAGCTAACCTGTACCTGAAGTCCTGACCACAGATACCGTGACAAGTGTTTGTCGTTTTCAGGCACTAGTTTTGGGGTAACTTGGTATACAGCAATATCTAGCTAACACATCAACACGTTAAAATAAAGCAAATTCGGGATATAAGTGTGGTATTTGGTGATGAGAAAGTATGTTTCAAATATATGCAAATTAAAGTTAAGATTGCATAGTTTGTAAGACACAACCATATAAAGGCTGTTGTTCTTTAGCCTGAATAAGAACATTAAAAAGTGGGCCAAACTTTGACATGGGTAGTAGCCACATTTCTGTATTTGATGTTATGACCTCTCCCAGGGCTAGCCACTTCCCAGAGATGGTAAGTGACGTGCCTCTCATATGCAAATCGGTCGATCCAGAGCCCATACCCTCTCATACTCCAGGCTGTGCCCACTGGCCCTAATCACCCAGACCAGGTACCGGACAACTAGGGACAGCACTTACACCCCAGAAATCACTGAAGTTACTCAAACTAACCAATCCTAAACCTGCTTACCCTGCCCCACCTGTTCCTTCCCCGGGGAAACTACAAAAGGCTCTTGTTCATGTTTTCTCCTTACGAGCTCTGCCTCCTGACAGACTCCAGGGCTTTCCTTGCGACCCTCCCTACCCCCCAACCCCATGGTATGATGTACCTCTTCTCTTGGGATCCATAAGTATAACTGTTATGGACTGAGTGTGTGTCTCCCCAAACTCATGTGTTGAAGTCTTAATCCCCAGTGTGTCTGCATTTGGAGATGGGGCCTCTAAAGAAGTAACATTTAATGAGGTTATAAGGGTGGGGCCCTGATCTGAAAGGATTAGCATCTGATAGTCCTTATAAGAAGACACAGAATATCCTGTCTCTCTGTCTGTCTCTCCTTTTCTTTTTTCTTCTGGTGTACTTGCACTGAGGAAAGGCCCTGTGAACACACAGGGAGAAGGTGACTGATTGTCTACGATGCAAGGGGAGAGCTTTCATGAGATACTAACTCTGCTGGCACCTGAATTGTGGACTTTTACCCTCCAGAACTGTAAGAAATAAAATTTCTGTTGCTTAAGCCACCCAGACGGTCTTGTTTTGTTATAGCAGCCTGAGCAGATCAATAATCAACTATCTTGTCAATGGCAATCGTCTCCTGATATCCTGGCCTTGCCATGCTCTGAATAATTATTTTAAATATTAATTTAAATTATTAATAAAAATAATAATTTTAAAACCCTATTTTAAAAGAATAAGGCGATGTGCATGTCATAATAGACATTCAGTGCATTTTCATTTTTGGTTTTGATATTACGAGGGTTAAGAATGCTGTTCCACAAAACTGTATTATTGCAAAGGAAGTGAAAGCTTCCATTTTTCAAACCAAATGTAGAAGGCTTCTTGCAAGGAGTGCCAGAATCATCCAAGACTTAAGTACAACTCTATTTGAAATAAGCATTTTATCAAAGATCAATAGAGTAACATCAACAGTTCCTTAATAGATCAACTTCTATTAAAAAGAAAATGATTCTAAATTCATGGTCAACTTCGATGCCATGACAATAGAAATAAGTGTTGAGAGTTTTACTGTTTCTGCATGTTCTCAGCTCAGTTCAGATGCTCTCTCTTTTTAAAGAAATAGGGGATTTTGTAGGTATGAAATGGACAAGAAGCAATGTACACCTCTGGACAGCCAATGTAGAATATAGGACATCTGGGCTCGTAGCTCAATAGCAATGATACACAAGAACTGCTCCACGGATGATCTATTAGGGATCTGAACACCTCAGTAGATTTGAAGTAGTGATGAGTGAAGTTATACTTCAAGATATTTCTAACAAGTGAGTTGGATATGAAAATATCTGTGATTTCTACTAGTGGAAATGTCATGGGTTCTGTGAAAACTCCTGGAGTTTGTTGCCTACATTCATTATTGAAAGAAATGCTCAATTCCATTTTCAGGCTAGTGACCATAAAGATGTATTTTCCCCTCATTCATGTTCTTGGGACCCAGTTTAGGACTCTGTCGTAGAGCTGTGCCACTCATACTTCCTTTTCCATGGTTAGGCACTAAGGTGACAGTGAATGACCCATGAGCTTAGTTGTCACAGTTATAAGTTCCTAACCATGGTGATGTCAAGGGTAATAGATCACAAGTATATTTCTAACATAGGATTACAGAGAAGGGAAATGTAGGTATGCTCCCAAACGTGTGACTTTTCTAATAGTTCCAGAGTATGCAGGAGAATGATCATACAGGGTTAACCCGAGCTGGGCCAGCAAGGGAAGGATGCTTGGGACATTACAGGGGCATTCATGGCCAGAGTCCCCTTAAGACCAGCAGAGACCTTGAGACTGAAAAAATGATTTCTCCCTTCTTCCCCTTCTATGTAATTAAAATTTGAAACTATAGCAAATCATAAAATAATTATTAGGCAGCCAAGGTGTTGATTTTTCCTGTGGTGACAAATTTGATACTTTGAGGAAAATATCTAATTATATTACCAAAAACATTGTTTGGATACCTCTGTTTTAAGTAGCCTATTGGGTAATTCAGCTCTGGTTAGGGTATTGCAAATGAGAGAAATCCAGTTTCATTTTGGAGCTCAGTCAAGCTCACTGCCCAAAGGAGCAGAGTTCCAGTGATGGTACCTGGCTGTGATGGTTTCTCTTCCTGGATCAGGCATCTGCTGGGTGGCCTGGACAAGGAGGGCTGATCCAGAAAGAGCACACTTTGGTGTGAGGTGCTGTTCCTGTCATAACCAAGGCACCAGGACCTGTGTTCTCCAAAGGTGATGGAAGAGCATAAGCTTTACAGAAATCAACAGATAAATGGCACTTAAGTTAAACATTGAATAATCACATTGAAAAAGCCCAAGAAAATCTGCAAGTAGTGGTAAGAACTATGAACCAAGGAGGCCCATCCCAGTGTATTTGACATAAACCTTGGGTAGCTTGACAAACACCTTATCAAAACTGAGAGAGGGCGGTCAGCAGGATCGGAGTAGTTCACCTGGAAACAAGGGTGATTCCTTTAGACCCCCAGGAGACTAGAAGAAAGGTTCCCACCAGTTCCTAATAGGAAAATACAGATATGTACTCTAAAGCCAGCACTTCTCTGAGCCTTAGGTGGCTCAGTTGGTTAAGCATCTGACTTTGGCTCAGGTCATGATCTTGTGGTTCCTGGGCTTGGGCCCTGCTTCCGGTGAGCATGAACCCCGCCTCTCTCTCTTTCTCTGTCTCTCTGACCCTCCTGGGATTCTCTCTCTCTCTCTCTTCCCACCCCCTGCCGTGGCTCACTTGTTCCATAGATCTGTCCACTGAAAGAGTCTAGAAATAATGATGCTCCAGTAGCAAGAAGTATGACTAGTATCCAGGTCTTGGTCTTTAAGAAAGATTCCTCTCAGTAAAAAGAAGCCAGACTTACTTGGAGAAATGGCTGATTCCATGTCTGAGGCAAGGAAGGTACAATGTGAACCTAGGACATTTTCTTGTGCCAGAAAGTAAGGAAGGGTTAAAAACAAAATGATGAAAACTTCAGAGGACACAAAATCCAACTTGAAGGGGTCTTATTGACCAAATTTGGAACAATTTAAGCATTAAAAAAAAAAATGAATGAATTATAACTCATTGAACCAGTAATAACCCATGAATCTATAACGTTACTTAAAAAAGGAAGTGGGAGGGGCGCCTGGGTGGCGCAGTCGGTTAAGCGTCCGACTTCAGCCAGGTCACGATCTCGCAGTCCGGGAGTTCGAGCCCCGCGTCAGGCTCTGGGCTGATGGCTCAGAGCCTGGAGCCTGTTTCTGATTCTGTGTCTCCCTCTCTCTCTGCCCCTCCCCCGTTCATGCTCTGTCTCTCTCTGTCCCAAAAATGAATAAACGTTGAAAAAAAAAAATTAAAAAAAAAAAAAAAAAAAAGGAAGTGGGAGAGGTGCAAGTGGGAGAGGTGCGTGGGTGGCTCAGGCAGTTAAGCATCTGACTTCTGCTCCGGTCATGATCTCGTGGTTCATGAGCCTGAACCCCACGTCAGGCTCTGTACTGACAGCTCAGAGCCTGGAGCGGCTTCAGATTCTGTGTCTCCTTCTCTCTCTGCCCCTCTTCTGCTTGTGCTCTGTTGCTCTCTCTCTCAAAAATAAATAAATATTAAAAAAAAAAAAAAGGGAAGTGGGGGGAGAAAAGAGGGATAAGAAAAGAGAAAAATAAAAGGGACAAGAAGAGGGAGAAGAACACCAATTAATAATATAGAAAGAATAATAGAATTTAACAAATCATTTTGTGCTCCAAAATAGATTTAGACAGTGACCATCAGTGGATTAGGTGAATTTTCTTAGGGAATGGAATATCCCCATGGTGCCAATGGATCACCCCACAGATTGTTTACTAATTGCAAAGGGGAAAAGTACTGTTACCATAGACAGACCTGGAACTCATCATCTTAGACAAGTGACTGAACTTAGTATCATGAACAATGGGGCATTTTGATCTTATGCTTCCTGATGAAGTGCGGCATGAAGCTCAGGGCATCACTGATGGAGTGCAGGCTTCCCTCTCTGTCTGAAAGTAGACTTCCTTATGAAACCTTTGTAAACCCAGATGGCTTAAAGTGGGAAGTATCTCCCCCTTTCTGAAAGTTTGCCTTATGCCTCTTTGCCTTTTTATTTTATTATTTTATTTTATTTTTTAATTTTTTTTTTCAACGTTTATTTATTTTTGGGACAGAGAGAGACAGAGCATGAACGGGGGAGGGGCAGAGAGAGAGGGAGACACAGAATCGGAAACAGGCTCCAGGCTCTGAGCCATCAGCCCAGAGCCTGACGCAGGGCCGAACTCATGGACCGCGAGATTGTGACCTGGCTGAAGTCGGAGGCTTAACCGACTGCGCCACCCAGGCGCCCCTACTCTTCGCCTTTTTAAAAGACCGTGCCATTAGTACAGTAATAATTTTTTACATAAAAGAAAAATTCCTCTTCGAATTTCTTTTGGTTAGCTAAACAAGTACTACCCTAGGTCTTTCGTGAAGTGGCATAACGTGAACTTTCAGAAAGTAGGGAATATTGTATTCCCCCCCCCCAAATTAATTTAAATCAAGTTAAATTAAGCCTTCTGACCTCACTTCTAGTTTGAAGTTTACAGTCTTGTGATTCCATTTTAAAGAATCAAAGGCTGGGGCACCTGGGTTAAGCATCTGACTGCAGCTTGGGTCATGATCTCCGGTGTCTGAGCCCCATGTCAGGCTCTGTGCGGACAGCTCAGAGCCTGGAACCTGCTTCAGATTCTGCGTCTCCTTCTCTCTCTGCCCCTCCACCACTCACGTCTCTGCCTCTCTGTCTCTCTCAAAAGAAAATAAACATTAAAAAAAAATTTTTTTAATGTCAAAGAGAGTAATTATTTACACTTTTGGTTTTTAGTCAGATTCTTATTAAATCTCTTAATTTAAAACTCACTGTATTTATAAGTTTGATTTATTAGATTTGTATTCATTATTTAGATTCCCAGGAAAGCTTTAATATTAATCAAATTGTTATATACTTATGAGGAAAATAAAATATCAGATTTATAAATGTACCTTAAAAGGTGTTAGGGAGTTTATGTAATAACATTTATAAATGGCACCAAATAATATTTAAAGACCTTCAAAGTCATTTTTAAAATTTGTTATATTTATAAAAGAACAATAAGAATTCTAAGTTGAACTTAAAACCTTAAAGTAAGCTAAGTTTTTATTTTATTTTTTTAATATTTTTTTTCAACGTTTATTTATTTTTGGGACAGAGAGAGACAGAGCATGAACGGGGGAGGGACAGAGAGAGGGAGACACAGAATCGGAAACAGGCTCCAGGCTCTGAGCCATCAGCCCAGAGCCCGACGCGGGGCTCGAACTCACGGACCGTGAGATCGTGACCTGGCTGAAGTCGGACGCTTAACCGACTGCGCCACCCAGGCGCCCCTAAGCTAAGTTTTTAAATTGCAACACCAATACATTAAATATTAATTTTTAAAACTGAAGTAACTTCTGGGGCACCTGGATGGCTCAGTCGGTTGAGCGTCCAACTCTTGATTTCAGCTCAGGTCATGATCTCACGGTTTGTGAGATGGAGCCCTAGTCAGACTCTGTGCTGACAGCGTGGAGCTTGCTTGGGACTCTCTCTCTCTTTCCCTCTCTCTCTCTCTCTCTCTCTGCCCATCCCCCCCCCCATAAATATAAATAAATAAATAAATAAAGTGTCTCTAAACTGTAGCCACCACAAACTCCGGTCTTAAAAACAAACATATAAAAACAAAAAACTAAAGTAACCCCTGAATAATCTTTTTCTTTTTTTAAAAATTTTTATTTTATTTTAATATGAAATTTATTGTCAAATTGGTTTCCATACAACACCCAGTGCTCATCCCAAAAGGTACCCTCCTCACCGCCCTCCCCGCCCTCCCACCCCCCATCAACCCTCAGTTTGTTCTCAGTTTTTAAGAGTCTCTTATGTTTTGGCTCCCTCCCTCTCTAACCTTTTTTTTTTTCCCTTCGTCTCCCCCACGGTCTTCTATTAAGTTTCTCAGGATCCACATAAGAGTGAATAATCTTTTTCTATGCACAAAAGCTAACCTCAAGGGCATCAAAAGACTCACACTGACAATTTATACTTGAGGTCTGTGGCTCCTGGATAATGTGCACAGCATTGCATGCTGGAACAGGAGGGGCCGGGTATAACGGGTTAAACTGCGCTCAAAGGAAGAAAAACGCAGCCTTCCTTCTTGTAATTATTCTCTTGTTCTGAAAGTCCCATTTCCTCTCTGATGGGGAAGTGGGATGGTGGAATGAGGGCAGATCACCGAACATAAACTTTCCAATTCGTGATAACCAAAGACAACTTTTGAGTTACCCAATATTTTCTGTGTTAGGTGCTCGGTCTTTCAGGTATTTTCCTCTCTCCCCTATCCCTTAGCCAAGATGGCGTCTGGGAGGGGAAACGTTTGGGCATCCACATGGCATTTGGTGAAGTGATGACTGGTCCAAATCAGGATTTTGTTTTGCCCAGTGGGCCCTTACTAGGCTCTGGTTGCACTGCTGTATCCCATTTAGACCAGGATATTGGTCCCTGCTCTTGCTGAATCCTCTTGGCATCCAGTGGCAATCTGGCATTGACTTGGGTCTCTGCAGGTTCACTAGGCCTTTCTACTTTTGATGGCACACAGGAGGCACCCTACAAAAGGACACCTCCCATTGTCTCAGGGAGCCCTTCCAGACTCTGCTTCTGAGCTACTCTCTTTGTTCTGCTTATCTCCTACTCCAGACATTTCCCTCGGGATTAAGTTCTCCTGCCCTTGAACCATGTCCTGTGTATCAGACTGAGAGGTGCCTTATTGGTCAGTAGGTCTTAAGTCTTCCTTTGCTCCTGCCCCAGAGTCCGGGGCCAACCCTTCTTATTCCAAGCAGAGTCCCTGGCCTGGCTCTGCAGAAATAAAATATATCATATCTATGAATGTCCTGCATTGCTTAAGAATTCACAAAACAGCATTTGACAAAGATGTAATAAAAATTGTTAGGATCTATGAAAGTTATAGGGTATTAATTCTTTTAAAATAAAAATGCTAACTTTCTTCCTGATAAAATTAAAACAAAAACAAACACTTAAATGTGAAATAATTTGGAAGAGACGTTTACCTATAGATCAGAGCCACTATTAGCCAAATCATGCCTCTATGAAAATTAGAGAGGAGCTGTTGCCTCTGAGGAGGATTGCAGCCTTATTAAGCAGGGCTCCCACGTTGGCAAAGGAGGTGGAGTCCACGCTAAATTCAGTTCCCACTCAGCCTTCAGCTGGTTGCCCCTAGGCAAAACATCCTGCCCAACAGTACACTGTGGCCTGATGAAAATGATGTCTCAGAGCAGAGTTTTATTAACTGTCTGCCTTTGGGCAAACACCTCAGCCCTTAAGACTTTTCTATGTTTCATATAACAAAGTGGAGCACTCATTACTGACCTCAAAGGCCCTTTTTATCTAAAAAATACCATGTTCTAAGCGTCAGCAATTTTTTTTAAGTGGAAATCTTCTCAGAAAGCAGAGGAAGTAAGTACCAAACGCTAGCCACAAGAAGGAACTGATTGGAGAAGTAGGAGTGATATGAACTCACAGGAAAAAAGTGATCCGGTTCTTCTAGGGTTCATGGTAGTCAGCAAGAATTGGGCGTGATCAGATACATGTCCTAGACTTCGGTGAGACAGATTTGAAATTTTTTGATAAATGTGAGGAGTCCCTGAACAGATACCCGGAAAGGGAAGATGACAAGTGTCCGGAAGAAGTGCTTCAAAATTAAATTCTAAATCTTGTAAACAAGGATGATGTTGGGTAGGAAGAAAAAGGAGAGTTATCTAAAGAGGCATGCTTGGCAGCCTAGCTCTCTAGAAAACTCAGATATCAAAGAACATTTGCAAAAGATGGAAAAGGATTAATTTCAACTGGCCCTGAACTGAAAGGCAATTGTCAGGAAACTCGATCCTTAGAATGATGTGATACTTGTGAAAAATTTCAAAGGCAATAAAAAGGACTTACAAATCAAACTTATTGAGATATAATTTATATACAATAAAACACATACATTTAAGTGGGCAGTGTGATGAGCTTTGACAAGTGTATACAGCCGTCAAAATACAGAACATGTGCAATGAACTGAAAGTTCCCAGTGCCCTATTGCACTCAGTCCTCCCCCAGGCTTCCTGGGAGACCACTGATCTGGTTTCTATCACTATAGATTAGTTTTGCTTATTCCAGAATTTCCTGTACATAGAATTATACTGTCTGCATGCCCCCCTTTGTTTTCTTAGCATAATTGTGGAAAGAACTAAGAACAAAGAAAGGTTTTGCCCTTGGGGCTGAGGATTTGGAGTTCATCAAAAATGAAGAAATGTGGACTTCCTTTATATTGGGCTAGGATGCTCTGAGATGAAGGAGGACTTTTGAGGCCATGTGTGTAAAGCCCATGGACCTTAAAATTGAAGCCTCATAAAACTTCATCAGCCTCTGGCTGCTGCCCAACAAACTTCCACCATTTCCCCATTGATAAGACGGAGGGAGGAGTTGGTAAGAGATTATTTAAAAACAGTATGGTACCACCAAGGCCAGCTGTTGATAGCTGGTTTCAGAGTTTTGACCATAGATATCACATAAGGAAGAGACAGCCTCTAATCTAGTAGATTTTCAAGAGGAGCTGACTTGTTTTTTTTTGTTTGTTATTTTTAAAGTAGGCTCCATGCCCAGCATGGAAGTCTGGCCTTGAAGTCACGGCCCTCAGCTCAAGACCTGAGCTGAGACAGAGAGTCAGACGCTTAATCAAGTGAGCCACCCAGGCGCCCCATCAAGAGGAGGTGAATGTTCTTGCTATTTGACCAAACCAATTGCAATTGAATGCAGATACATTTTGCTGTGCGTGTCCCCTAAGAAATTGGAAAGAAGCTTCCCATCTTGTCCCCTGCCCTGAGTACAAAGACACTTAGAGTTAAGAAATCCAAAGTATCTCAACTGGGAATGATGGCTCAGGTAACAAAGGTTCTAGGACCTCACTTAATGGATTTCAAGGCAAGAACCAAAGCTAATGTCTTGTATGGTGGAGCAGTGTTCCCATGGGACACCTGGCTCTGATCCCAGGACTGCAAGCCTCACATAGGATTTGCCGCTAAGAAAGCCAAGGAAATATCCTAGGACAAAGTCCAAGAAATTCTGAATATTCTAAGGCATTAGAATTTCACAAGAGAGGACTTTCCTCAGACGAGAAAAATAAACAGTTAACAAATAAGAAGTCGCCAAAGTGTCATTCCTATTTTCTTAACTTTTCAAGTTTGTTTTGAGATCAGGAGACTTGGAGTCCTTATCTCACTGTGTCCCCTAATTTGAAGAGTGTGATTAATTAAGGTGTCAATCAGGACATGGTGAACCATCTTGAGATACCTGAATATTTTGCCATCATGGAAACCCACAGCTACCTCTGGACTAATTATTGGGAGGGAATTGTGAGAGAGGATAATGGGAAAAAAGAATCTCTAAGGCATCATCTTTGGGTAGAAAGAATTTCTTCAATAAGAACTTACATGTGTATATGTATGTTTGGCATGGAAAATACTTTTTTTTCTGTAACCCCATTTTTAGTATTAGTTTCTTGTGAAGAGTTTCCTAGAAACAAGGTGGGGATTTTACTAGATTACGATTTGAGGACTATCTTATTTTGTGATGCTTTGAAAGATTGTCCCCTACTTGGTCAATTTTGCCATTAAGACCTCTATGTCTTATTTCCTTTCCTTGTTCCCACAATAAAGATGGGATTTCTGTATCATTAACTATCTTCCCAGCACACAAATGTCTAAAAAAGAAAGCTTTCTCGGGAAACAACAACAACAACAACAAAAGAAAAGCTAGACTAGGAAATAGGAGCTTTGATTGTCAGTAGGTGCAATGACAGAGAAAATATAAACATGGCTGCTGCTCCCAAGGAGTTTATAATTAGAATTGTAATGCATATTGAGAGTTATCAAGCTTAAGAGTGTACTAATTAGCAGAAACAGAATATTATTCACTTTCTTTCAAAATTATAAGTCCTATTAATGTTAACCAATTGCCAGATTTTAGTTACCACTTCTAAGAAAGCATTGGCATTACCACAATTAATTTATTCTAATAGCAATGTTAAGTGTTGGATTGTCACAGACTATGAGTCTAGAGTTCTCTCTTGTCCAGCAAGAGAGCAGATGCAGAACTGAATACAAGAGAGGCTAACGTCTGGGAGGAGACAAGAACCTGGAGCAGGGGTTTTTTCTCCATATTTATTGAGTTCACAAGCTATTACCCATGTGGTGAACGTGAAGAAAACATGATCTTACACACATGAACATGGAGAAAAAGTCAGACAGTAATCATTAAGTTGTGTGTAAGAAGCGAAGGGTCTGGGGGGGGTGGCAAGTGGAGTTTGTGATCAAAGTACAGTAGTATATTGGTGTCAGATGGAAAGTACTCATGATCCCACTACAATATCTTGCTAGCTAACCTTGGGTGTTTTTGCCTCGTGGTGGAGGCTTTCTGCCCTAAGCTTTTCCTTAACCCATTTATGTAAGTAGCACCTATTTCTGCACATTGGATAAGTTTATTTGGTAATGAGAAGAGATTGAGATGCAAACATTTAAGTTGGCATCTGCACCATTGGAAATGATATGAATGTAAAGATTCAACAAGATGAAGGGACTATTTTTTAAATTTATGTACACCTGACACAAACTGAGATTAACATATGTAACCTGTCTGCCAACCTTATCCTCCCTCCAAACTCATCTTGGAAAGGGGCGATCATCTAAAATTCAGCTATTTGCAGACAAATTTTCTTGGGAATGTAACAGTAACTGAGGTCATTCTTTTACTATAAGGTTTAGAAGAACCAAATCTAAAGTATGTGATAAATCCCATGCAAACTATTAAATCTTAGAAAATGTAGGCTTTTGTTTTAGGTAGCTTGAAATAGCAGAAACAAACTTATTTTTATAGTCTATTTTTGATATGTATACTTAAATGTTTAAATTTATAAGAACTGTTTCCAGGGGCGCCTGGGTGGCGCAGTCGGTTAAGCGTCCGACTTCAGCCAGGTCACGATCTCGCGGTCCGGGAGTTCGAGCCCCGCGTCAGGCTCTGGGCTGATGGCTCAGAGCCTGGAGCCTGTTTCCGATTCTGTGTCTCCCTCTTTCTCTGCCCCTCCCCCATTCATGCTCTGTCTCTCTCTGTCCCCAAAATAAATAAACGTTGAAAAAAAAAATTAAAAAAAAAAAGAACTGTTTCCAAAGAGATAAATTCATAGAAACTTTATTTATTTATTTATTTATTTATTGAGAGAGTGTGTATGTATGAGTGTGGGTGAGGGGCAGAGAGAGAGAGAGAGAGAGAGAATCTTAAGCAGGTTTCACACCCAGCATGGAGCCAGTCGCAGGGCTTGATCTCATAACTGTGAGATCATGACCTGAGCTGAAATCAAGAGTTGGACACTTAACCGACTGAGCTACCCAGGTGCCCCACAGAAACTTTATTATTGACTTAGTTTTAAATATGATCTTTAGTAATTTTTTAGATTTTAATATATGTTTTTATTTTCTCAAGTATTAATGTTTATTTTTGAGAGAGAGAGTGACAGAGCATGAGTGGGGGAGGGGCAGAGAGAGAGAGAGAGGGAGACACAGAATCCTGTGTCCAGGATGTCCACCAATGTCACCAAGACATCCAGCAGACAGACTCTAGGAAGGTATTTAAAACCAGCTTTCAGAACCTGGGCTCAGAGGCAGATACCCAAGTGGGGGGCGCTTGTTGCAAATGACAACTGTCGTCTCATAATAAAATGAATATTGGATTTCTCCTCACATTGGACTCCTTTTTTTAGATGTTTCTCACAACATGGAAGCCAGGTAAGCGACCGTGATGAGCTTTGTACGTCATTCGTGGAGCTGGTAAACAGGGATGACAAAAGTCAGCTTTGCAGTTTCAAAAGCCTCCGAATATCCTCTCTGTTTTGAGTTTATCATCATCATTAAGGTTAATTATCTCTAGACCAAGTTATTATACAGGCCAGTCTGCAGTGGAACAGGCGGGAGATGGTTTAAATTCACTACGTTCTCTAGAGAAGAATGGCAAATTTGGTTGTTGCTGTTGTTGTTGTTGTTGCTGTACCAAATGTGGTTTTATTGATTCAACAAATTTGTTTAAAAGAAATACGTTGAGGGGCGCCTGGGTGGCTCAGTCAGTTTAGCCTCCGACTTTGGCTCAGGTCATGGTCTTGGGGTTTGGTTTGTGAGTTCAAGCTCCACATTGGGCTCCCTGCTGTCAGCGCAGAACCCACTTTGGATCCTCTGTCCCCTTCTTTCTGCCCCTCCCCTGCTCGCACCAGCTAGGGTGAAGAATCAGACTTCAAGCACCAGAAGATGGTTGTACAATTATTATACATCAGTGAGAGGTTACGTTGTTCCTAAGAGGAAAAAGATGGGAAAAAAGGGGAAGAGACAGAGGATGTAAAGTAGAGAGGCAAGAAAATGCTGCAATACAGGACAGTCGGGTCTCTATCTGTGGGTTAGGGTAGGGGCGTGACGGGCTCTGACTGGCCCTGGAGAGATGGCTGTGCACTTCCATCAGTGACATCATGTGGAAAGCTCAAAATAACCCAAGGTTGAAGTATTTATACCACAGAAATCAGTAAATGCTACAAATCAAGGCTCACCAACTTCACCCATCCTCCAAGTGTTTGTTAGAACACTTCTGGGTCTGGGGTAGGAGTATAAATAGAAGCCAACATAACATATGTCTAAGTATTTAAGAGTTGTAAGTCAGGGGCGCCTGGGTGGCTTGGTCAGTTAAGCGTCCGACTTCGACTCAGGTCATGATCTCACGGTCAGTGAGTTCGAGCCCCGCGTCGGGCTCTGTGCTGACAGCTCAGAGCCTGGAGCCTGTTCAGATTCTGTGTCTCCCTCTCTCTCTGACCCTCCCCTGTTCATGCTCTGTTTCTCTCTGTCTCAAAAATAAATAAACGTTAAAAAAAATTAAAAAAAAGAGTTATAAGTCAGGGTTTATTTAACAAAACTGTTAAATAAAATATATGTTACCCTCCTACTTTGACAAGTATACTTTTAGAATGATCTGCAAGTGTAGGTTCCAATTTAGCATCCTCAGACTACTTGGGCTCCATAACAGAATATACAGACCCAGCTGGCTCCCTGTATGAGCCTCCCTAGGTTGTAGGCAGTGCCTCTTCTATTTCTACCCATGGCCCCATCCCACACTGTGAAGGGCCTTGTGTGCACATATAGGGACAGCCTGAGCTGCATATCTAAGCTCTATCTACACCCCCTTCATAAAACATGTGTCTTTGACACCATTGGGGTCTATGAGTGTGTACTGTCCCTGGGCAGCCTGCCCTTGTGAGGACTGAACCAAGAAAGAGGCTGTACAAGTCCTGAGGTAGGCTCAGAACTGTTTGGGCAGATAATCCTGGGTTCTCGGGCACCCGGAACATGATATAGAAGGGAGTGGTGCAGGACCCACGTAGGCATGTCTCCTCAGCTTCACAGACTCCTTGGCCTGTAGGGAGGGTATAGTCAGAAGAGGGCCAGAGTAAGTCTCTCTAAAGCACAGGGTATATAGTGTAGGCTCTCTTCCTGCTACGTCTAAGGAGGTATTGTGCTGGGCATTGCTCAATGGACTCCTCTCTATGGATCTTCCAAATTCTAAGCAAACTGTACACAATTATGAAATGCCTGGGTTGCTAGGTCACCCCCCCCCCCCCACACACACACTAGAAACTGGAGAACAAATGAGTTCTGGGTCCTCGGTTGAGACAGAATGAAATAGAGGCCATATATATAGACACATAGAGCATCAGCAGCTAGAAGTTCCAGCTAACATGAATTGAAAAAAATTATTTTTTTCCACCTGTTCTTGCTTTTTCGGGGACCTCAGTCCACTAACCATCTTCTTCCCTATATCTTCCACCCTAATTCTTCAATGGTCCCTTCCCGTCAGTATTTACATATGTTTAAACTTTTCTCATTTGAACTCAACAACAACAAAACTTCCTTAGACTAGTTCTCTACTGTCAAGTCTTGTCCTATTTCTTTCTGAATACTGAGAGCCAAAATTCTTGAAAAGTTGCCTCTATTTCTTTCTTTAACTCTTACCTTAAATCTGGCTCTTACTGTCATTATGCCATCAAAATTCAGAAGATGTTTTCCAGCCCTTCCTTTGTTTGACTTCTCTCTGGAATCTGGAACGATTAACTGTTCTCTCATTTCCTGATATGCCCCCTCTTTAGCTTCCAGGAACTCATTTTTCTGATTACTTTCTAATACCCTACCACCTCTCCATCTCCATGGCAGCCTCTCTTCCTCCCCCGTGCCTTAAATGCCTGCTGTCTTCAGGGCTCTGCCCCAGCCCCTCTGCTCTTTTCACTCCATTCTGTCTCTAGGGTAATCTCTATATGTGGATGAGTCCCCAGCTTTTATCTTTAGACCAGATCTCTTTCTTTTGATTTCTAAGCCTGAATATTCCACTCTGGGTCCACCTGGAAATCTTGCAGTCACCTGAAACTCAACATATCCAAAACTGAACTCATCTTCTTTCCCCTTCACTTAGCAAATGCCATCCTGTCTCCCAGTTGCTCAAGCCAGAAACCTATTCCTGGTGTCCCCCTCTCTCTCACTGAGCTCAGACTGAGCATGTTGCAAACTGACCTAAATCTAATTGGCTTTCAACAACTGTTAGATTCTCAGTGGCAGATGTTGAAGGTCTTCAATAGTTAAGAGGCTGGTGAGGATTGCATGTTGTTGTGCCTGAAATTTACTTAAAAGTTGGCATGTTACTCTAGTATCAAGCCTCAGACTAAATTCCGCTCCACCTGTCATTTTAGCAAGCAGGCACCCTGTTTCCATAAGCTCAGCTCAATCCGTTAGGTATTGTACTAGCTGAGATAAGGCGAAGCTGATGTAACAGAGACCCAACAATATTATAGTAGTTTAAAGCAACAGTTTAAGGTGAACATTTCAAGTTGGCAGGTGGCTCTACGCCATGCAGTCACTCAGGGACTCAGGTTCCTTCTAAAATGATGCCCCACCATCTTGAGAGACTTTTGTTCTCCGCAGGGCCAAGGTCCTAGCCATCCAAATGGGAAGAAGGGAAGTCTTAGGTCTTAGGGTTTAGTCCCAGAAATCTAGGCACACATTCTTTTACTCACATTCCATCAGACAACATGTAGCCATGTGACCACACCTGTTAGGCAGGCTGTAATGATTGTGTAGCCACACACCTAGGAAGAAGGGCAGAATGGATTTTTTGATGGGCAACCAGCTGTTTCCACCACTGGCACACTGCCAAATTATCTTGTATGAAAAGGTTAATCAAAGCAGATGCGATAACATTGTACAGGCAAGTTCAGCTCACTTACGAGTCAGAATAGGTAGCAGAATCTTCCTTCGGGTCTAGATCAGAAGCAGAGCCAAGAATACCATTATAAAAGAATTGGTCTTCTGGGCTTATAAATTCATATCCTCCTGTACATATAAGGGCAGAGGTACCTTTACAGTATTGCTAGTTGATATACATATCTTAAGTATCACTTGCTTTGCCAATTAAAAATTATCCTATCATTTCTTAAGCTTATTAACAATTAGTCTATTGAAATGGAAAGTGTTGAAACACTTCTAATAGGTCCTCTGGAATATGAAGACCCGATAAAGGCATTTCAAGTATAGCCTGGAGAGTAAATTCCTGATTAAGGGACTTTAAATGCTGAATTACTTTCTCTAGATTAAAACTAACACACACACACACACACACACACACACACACATATATATATATATATGACAACATTGTCCATGCTCTTAATGTATATCGAAAACATTTACACACACACACACACACACACACACACACACACGGGAAATATAGAAGATAAGGTATCACAATAGAGATAGTAATTAGCAGGTAGGGCCCATTCTGTCCAGTTATCAACATAAAAATATTTCTAGAGAGATTGTATAATTCAGGGTCTTATGAAGACAAAGATCTATATGGAAATATGTTGTGTTTCTATACACTAATAATAAAGTAGCAGAAGTAGAAATTTAAAAACAATCCCATTTACAACTGCACCAAAAAATAATAAAATACGTAGGAATAAGTGTAACTAAAAAAAGCAAAAAACCGGGGCACCTGGGTGGCTCAGTCGGTTAAGCGGCCGACTTTGGCTCAGGTCACCATCTCACAGTGCATGAGTTCAAGCCCTGCGTCGGGCTCTGTGCTGACTGCTCAGAGCTTGGAGCCTGTTTCAGATTCTGTGTCTCCCTCTCTCTCTGACCCTCCCCCGTTCATGCTCTTTCTCTGTCTCAAAAATAAATAAATGTTAAAAAAAAAATTTTTAAAGGGCAAAAAACCTGTACTCTAAAAACTATAAAACATTGATGAAAGAAACTGAAGGTGATACAAAAAAATGAAAAGATATTCCATGCTCCTGGATAGGAAGAACAAATATTGTGGAAATGTCCATACTACCCAAACCTATCTACAGATGTAATACAATCCCTATCAAAATGCCAACAGCATTTTCCACAGAATGGAACAAATAATAATAAAATTTGTATGGAACCACAAAAGACCCCTAATAGCCAAAGCAATCTCGAGAAGGAACAAAGCTGGAGGCATCACAATCCCAGATTTCAAGATATGCTATAAAGCTGTAATCAAAACAGTATGGTACTGGCATAAAAGTAGACACATAGATCAAGAGAACAGAGAGCCCAGAAATAAGCCTATGCTTATATGGTTAATTAATTTATGAAAAAGAAGGAAAGAATATTCAAAGGGAAAAGACTTATCTTCAACAAATGATTCTGAGAAAACTGGAGAGCTACATGCAAAAGAATGAAACTGGACCTTCCTTACACCACACACAAAAATAAACTCAAAACGGATTAAAGACCTGAAAGTGAGACCTGAAACTATAAAACTTCTAGAAGAAAACATAGGCAGTAATTTCTTTGGCATTGGCCGTAGAAACATTTTTCTGGATCCATCTTCTCAGGCAAGGGAAACAAAAGCAAAATTAAACTATTGGGACTACACCAAAGTAAAAAGGTTTTGCATAACAAAAGAAACCACTGATGAAAAAACCCAAGGCAACCTACTGAACTGGAGAAGATATTTGCAAATGATATATCCAATAAAAGGTTAATGTCAAAGTATATAAAGAATTTATAGGGGCACCTGAGTGGCTCAGTCTTTTAAGCGTCTGACTTTGGCTCACTCAGGTCATGATTTCACAGCTCATGAGTTCAATCTCCGTATAGGGCTGTTAGCACAGAGCCCACTTCAGATGCTCTGTCCCCTTCTCTCTTTGCCCCTCCTCTGCTCATGTTCTCTCTCTCAAAAATAAATAAACATTAAAAAAAATTTTTTAAATGGACCTGAATAGTCACTTTTCCAAAAAGGACATACAAATGGCCAACAGACACATGAAAATGCTCAACATCACTTATCATCAGGGAAATGCAAATCAAAACCACTATGCAATTATCACCTTACATCAGTCAGAATGGCTAGAGTCAAAAAGATAAGAGATAACAAGTGTTGGCAAGGATGTGGAGAAAAAGGAACCCTCATACACTACTGATGAAAATACAAATTGGTACAGCTACCGTGGAAAACAGTATGGAGGCTCCTCAAAAAGTTAAAAATAGAATTACCATATGATCCAATAATTCCACTATGGGGTATTTATCCAAAGAAAATGAAAACACTAACTTGAAAAAATATATGCACCCTTCTGTTTATTGCAGCATTATTTACAATAGCCAAAATATGGAAGCAACCCAAGTGTCTATCAACAGATGAATGGATAAAAAAGATGTGGTATATAAATACAATGGAATATTACTCAACCATAAAAAAGAATGAGATCTTGCCACTTGCAACAACAGGGATGGACCTAGAGGGTATAATGCTAGGTGAAATAAGTCAGTTAGAGAAAGACAAATACTGTATGATTTCACTCATATGTAGAATTTAAAGAACAAAACAAATGAACAAAGAGAAAGAGATAAACCAAAAAACCAAGACTCCAAAGAACAGAGAACCAACTAGTGGTTACCAGAGGGGAAGGGGGTGGGGGATGGGTGAAATAGGTGAAGGGGATCAAGAGTACACTTGTCATGATAAGCACTGAGAAATGTAGAGAGTTGTTGAATCATTATATTGTCCACTTGAAATGAATATAACACTCTTAATTATACTTCAATTAAAAAAACTGGAAGAAGAAGGAGGAGGAGGAGGAGGAGGAGGAGGAGGAGGAGGAGAATGAATCCACTCCTCGCTTTACACAATTCTAAAGGTCTTTTTGTCAATTTCCAGTTCCTCTCCTCTAAGGAACTGGCCGTAACTGTTAACCTCTGTGGCCAGAGGAATATTTCCGGGATGGCCTGGATCCTCTTTTCATTGTTTTACGCAGTTCTCATTGCAGTTTGGGGATGTCCACTTCCTATTTCTGGATCTTTATTATAAGTAAAAAGTGGTTCTTGCTTTTTTCCTTTAACCCTTACTCAAAATACTCTGCAGCCACTGAGTCCTTCTTGATTCCTTTGTGTGTAATTGTATTATTGCCTCTGAAGGGAAAATCTGACTGATGGTCAAAGCAAGGACTCTGGACCCTGATCACGGGTGGCAAAATCCCAGTGTTGAAATTTACTCCTTGCATGACCTGGTGCCATTACTCAACTCCCTCTTCCACTGTTTCCTACCTGTGAAATCAATTAATAAGTGCATAGTGCTTAGCACTATAAGGGGGTTGGCTACTTACTTTCTCCTGATAGACCTATAGGTTGTGAGACCTTAAATCTTCTCCACATTTTACTTTTATTTTAAGAAGTAAACCAGTAACAAATACTTTATACTTTATCAGTCTTAATATGTCACATGACCTACCTCTCCATTAAGTAGCTGCAGGGTGTAGGTGATGGCTGCTGGGGTTTTTTGAAGTTTAACAGGCTTGAACATGTAATTCTAGCATGAAAGAAAATTGCTTTTTTATTGCCCTTTATCTGTTGTTTGTCTTCTAAATATTTACCTGGTTATTAGTCTTTCTATACGAAGAAATAAAGGGGTAAAAAAAAAAAAAAAGAACTGAAATAATTTTTTAAAGAAAAAAGCCTCAATGGGCAGTTGTTGAAAGAAAGTCTGAAAGTTTCCACGTTGCCTGTGCATTAAGTTTTCCTATATACTATTTGTTCCCCTTAATAGTCGTAGACTTTTACTGGTGTCAAGATATGCTGAAAATTCTGAGGACATTATTTTGAAGTCAAGTTTGTATATGACGGACTTTATGTAATTTGGGCCATGAGGCTGCTTCACATTAACTATTCATTCATTGAGTTTATGGTAAATATTTTACTATCTGATTGGAACCAGTACTAATGCCTAAAAGATATATAAAATTTACAGTGTACTTTATCAAAGAATTACACATAGATTAACATACTTAATTCAATTCTGAATTAGAGCCCAAATCAGGTAAGATCTCAGCAACTCATTTTTCTGTTTTCTTGTATTCCTAGGCAATGCCGCTGTTGGAATCATGGCAGGACAATGGATTAGAAGGATTCTGGTTTGCCTGGGATTTCCCTAGTGGTAGCACAGAAAGTCTCCTATTGCAGGAAATCCCTCAGTCCCAGGTAAATCAGGACCTTTGGTCACCTAGCTAAAGGGTAAGGAGGCCTTGCATGCCAGCCTCAAAAGGTCTGAGTTTATTGGTACAGCAGCACTGTGAACAAATAGGCATCAGGTACTGTCCTCCAAACACAGGTTCCTAGAAGCCTCTTCTCCCGAAGGAGAAAAGAGGAGAAGTAGCCATATTTATTTCCCTCCAAATTGCAAATTTGCCCCCAAGGATCTTGAATGCCGTGTACCTTCCTCAACACTCACATCATGGCAACCTTCAGCTGGACTTACATGTCTTTCAGACCAGGGCTGAGGTTTTTATCACCTTGTGCCCCACACGGAGACAAAAGATAATAAAGGTTAAGAGTAGGGGAACTCAAGCCCCCGCTCTGCCCCTTACTAGCTCAGAATTCCTCTTCCTATGAGGCTCTGGTTAGATCCACCCTGCATTTGAGGACCTCTGAGTCTGCAAATTCACTTGGCTCAAGAAACTGAGTAAAAAAAAAGGCAGTGACTTGCCACTGAAATAACTCAAGCCCGGTTTTGGCTTCCACACTTAGAGTACTCCCTGTAGTGCAGCTCAAGCCGTATGGCAGCTGCCCATCTATTTTGATCACTTAGCTGCTGCCAAGATGTTTACGAGCCAAAGCATTCTGATTACTGATATGTCCCTGCACCCTTTGTGATAAATATGGCCACACACCTTGCCTTTGGCTATCAAATGCTGCCAGTTGGCCTTTGATACTCTGGGATCCCATCATCCCCGGTGAAATCCCCAACCCCTCCTCATGATGACACCTCCTACAGTCACGGCTCGCCTATAGAAAGAGAGCAACGGCAGAGCTTTTCAGGGATGCAGGTGCCTCAGTGAAGGGAGTTGTCTTCCAGGCATTTTCCCAGAACACAGATGGGAGGTGGATGTGCAGGTTGTATACCATAAATCCAGTCCAACATTCCTAACTCTCGAGGGCTTTGCCTGGCCTCCTCTACATCATGCCAGGAAACTCTTAGTAAGTGCACTCCTACCAGTGAATTTGGCCTGACTCGGCATTATATTCCATACTTCTTGTTCTCATATTTTTAACATGAACTCCCACATACGTTCCTCGGGTTTTTGAAGCTATATATTAGAAAAATATGGCCGTTCTTTCGGCATGTAAACTATTTCTTCCTGGGTCAGAGTGTGTACCGGGCCTGTTGGATACACTGAGATTTAACTCTAGTTATGCATCTAGTCATAATAGGAGGTGGTTGGGCTGGGCCTTGAGGAGAATGGAGTTGAAGATCGCTTTCAAGAAGTCTGCCCCAGATGAGGTTTTCACAGGTTAGGCAAAGGAAGATTAGTTTGCTTGGACTTAGTTTGCAAGCTGCTTCCATAGGAGAGAGGCTCAGAAACTGTAAATGCAACCATTGTCTTAATTCAGCAACCCACGCAATTAAATTTTGTTAGTTTTCAGCAATATCAGCCCTCTGAGTAAAAAGAAAAGATTATTTTAGGGCCGTCAGGGAAGTTTTCTGGTTCTCCACCTGTGACTTGAGCTGAGAGCTCAAAGAGTCGAGTTTGTCATTTTCTGAGTATTCAAGTGCACTCCCAAAACTCGATCTCACACCACACTCCTTAGAGCCGTCAATTGCTACAACAGTCAAATGCGATGACCGCTTGGGATCCTAAGACACGCTTCAGTTTGCATTTCATCACAATTAAACACAGGTGATAGTAGGCCTGTGAGGTCCCAGCATGCCAGGGATCACTAGCTTCCCATCTCCCATTGGCAACAAGCTCAGCACTGTGCTATAACCAAAAGGCATGACCAAGCCAACCCCCACATCCCACCTTTACAGGTCTACCTCCTGGGGCTGTGCCCAGTGCCAATTCTGTGTCAGTCAGACTGTACCGGGAGAGTCCAAGCAATATTCGACTAGGGAAAAGTTTACTATAAAGAATTATTCATTATAACAGGGTGATCACTATCAGGAATAAGGAGAACGCTAAAGAATGCCCTAGGGAGGAAAGTACCCAAAGAAGACACCAACTTGGAAGGAGTCCCTCTCCTGGAGCTGGGACTCAAACCTGGTTGGGGAGTGGTTTCAGCCCACTAGATGGTGGCCAAGTTGCTGGGTGGCCCTTGGCCGAAGCTGATCTATAGATAGTGGAGAAGCAGGGAAAACCCTTCTGGAGGGTAGGAGAGCTGGACTGGCAAGCAGGAAACATCCTCTGGGGTACATGTGGATAAGGCTGACAAACCACTCCAGAGTGCAGGAAAATGGAGGCTGGTGGACGGGACTGTGCAGGATTTAGGCCATCACGAGCCCATTTTCCAGCTGAGAGTCTTGAAGCCTAATGTCAGGATGGTTGCAGCTCGGTGGTCGCTGCGATGGGGCTGACAGCTTGCTTTAATGTGCACTCTGGTTCAAGGCTGATGCTCTTGCTGTTCTTTCTTCCTGGAACCTTGTTGCTCGGGCTTTCCCCATCACATCAAGCCTCTGTCCAGCTGCCTCTCAGAATTTGTTCCCTGGCACTCTATCAAACAGCCTGTGTTCCCTGTAACTCTTTCCCTTTATCAAGCCTTGTATTTTTCTTCATGAAAACTTACCACTATGCCAAAATATATTACTTTAAATAGCATAGTTATTTATTTATTTACCTATGCACATTTATTTAATGATTCACTCATTCACCAGCTCTAGGAAGGAAGGGACACATCTTGTTTGTTGAGGCATCTTCAAAACCTAGAACAGTTCATGGTATGGAATAGGTATCCGATAGACATTGATTATGTGAATGACTGTAGGTGTCAGAAAAGGGGTAGTTCTTCTGCAATATAAGGCCATATGCAGACAGACCTATAGCCATAGAATTTTAACCCTTAACTGAATTAGCACAGCAACGAAGTGTTTGCACTTCGGTTATTCTCACCCCAACTTGATGAAAATGAGTTCCATTTGCTTTGTGTGTGGTATAATTAATATACAGTAAAATTTACTTGTGTGTGTGTGTGTACAGCTCTCTGAGTTTTGACAAATATATACAATTTTGTAAAATCATTGCAATCAGGGTATAAAACAGGGGTGCCCAGGTGGCTCAGTTCGTTGAGCATCCGACTCTTGATTTTGGCTCGGGTCATGATCCCAGGGTCATGGGATCAACTTCCAAGTCAGGTTCCATGCTGGGTGTGGAGTCTGTTAAAGATTCTCTCTCCCTCTTCCTCTGCCCCACTCACCCACTCTCTCTCAAGTAAAATAAATAAATAAATAAAAATTTAAAAAAAGATATAAAACAGCTTCATCATTTCCCAAATTTCCTTGTGCTCTTTTGTGTTTAACCTTTCCCTGAACTCCAGTTACTGGCAACCACTGCTCTGTCTTCTGTCCCAACAGTTTTGCCTTTTCCAGAATGTTCTAAAACTGGAATTCTACAGTTCATTGCTTTTGGAGCCTTGGCTTCTTTCACTTAGCATTTGAAATCCACGCATGTGACTGCATGTATCATCAGTTCGTTCCGTATTATTGCTGATACACACACATACACACAGCACAGCACAGTTTGCTAACCTTTCACTAATTGAAGGACATTTGATTTTTTCCAACTTGAGCGATTATGGATCAAGTTACTATTAACATTCATGTACTGGTTTTTGTGTGAACCTAAGTTTTATTTCCTCTTGGGTAAATACGTGGGTGTGGGATTGCAGGGTCATATGGTCAATGCATAGTTAACTATAAGAAACTTTTTTTTTTAATTTATTTTTTAAATTTGCATCCAAGTTAGTTAGCATATAGTGCAACAATGATTTCAGGAGTAGATTCCTTAGTGCCCCTTACCCATTTAGCTCATCCCTCCCCCCCACAACCCCTCCAGCAACCCTCTGTTTGTTCTCCATATTTAAGAGTCTCTTATGTTTTGTCCCCATCCCTGTTTTTATTGGACTGTTTTCCAAAGTGACCACACAATTTTGCCTTTCTACCCGCATTTTCACTACCACTTTTTATAATGTAGCATGGCTATGGAAATAAGATCAGAAATGTGACCTTTTTGTTCTGCTTGATTTGTCCCTATTTCAAGGCTTTACACTTGTGGTTCCTTCTTTCTAGGACAGATTTACATGTGTTTTTGTAACTTTCATTGACTTTTGACTCTAGACAAGGGCCTGTCTACACACATAATAAAGACCAGCCAGAAACAAAATGAAGAAAACCAGAAACATGAATGGGGAAAAATTATAAAGCCAGATATCTTTTTCCTAGATTCTTCTGCATATCCTGAGACCACAACAATTTTCAATGAATAATTAGTTTGTGCTAAAAACTTTCTCATTGGTAACATGTTTTAAAGTGAATTTAAAATATTTATAGAGTATTTAGTTTTAGTACTAAAATACTGATCGCAGGTAGAAACTCACTCTTGATTCTAAAGTGTTAATGTTGTCCTTATCTATCTTGGAGGAAGTAACATAAACCAAAAGCAATCTGTGTTTATGAGGCATTCCCGAAACACGGCCTGACCTTGGATACCAGTAATTCTCTCCCAGATACAGTTTCATATTTTTGTGGCCTAAGTATAGAGGAAGTAAGAGTCATGATAACTTACTTTCATTACATTGCTCAATGATGCCTAAGGAAAAAGTTAAATAATAACCTTAATTTTTAAAAGAAGATTCTTAGAGTTTCAAACCAAGGAAAACAAATCCAATTAGCATTTGCATTGTTACTTTTGATTTCTTTACACTGAACTTACACTTTATTAGTGAGTAGACTATCCCCTTGAAAATTCATCCATCATCTTAACAAGTTCTTCATTTTGTGTTCCACACTCCCCATTGCCAATAAACCAAAACCATTTAAGAAGCTCAGGCTTAGGAACTGAATGTAAAACTGTTCTCCTAAAATAGCACCTTGAAATCAGCTGTCTCTTAAGTAGTTCTTCCTACATGTCTTTTAAAAAGAGAGAGAGTTTGGACAGGAAAGCAAACCTGAAAATGCCTGCAAATGGAGACAATATTTAATGAACACATCCTGCGCTATTAAAAGCTTCACATATATGATTCATTCAACAAATATTTAGTGAGCACTTACTCTGTGCTAGGCACTACTCCAGACTTTGGAGATAAAGTATTGATCAAGACAGAAAACATCTGTGCCCTCACGGAAATTAGATTCTAGATGATGAGGTCAGACAAGAAAGAAGTAAAAACAAATTATATTGTATGTCCCGCTATGGAGAAAAGTAAAGCAGAAAAAGAGAAAGGGACATCTGTCTATGGAGAGTGTGAGGTTTTAGAGAGGGGAGACAAGGTTTCACTGAGATGATGCTATGTGGGCAAAGACTGCAGACTGCAGGAGGGGGAGGGCAGCCTGGATGGAAACGGGGAGAAGCCCCTTCGTGGGAAGGACAGTGATGCGAGGGAAGGCTGGAGCCGCTCTACAAGGCAGAGAGGGATGGGGTGGCAGAGTCAGGAGGTAACAGGTGGCTGGGGCAGACGGGCCCTGAGGGCCATGCATAGGACTTTGGCCTTACACTGACAGAACTTGGGAGCCACTGAGAGGTTCTGAGTGGAGGCATGGCAGGTGCTGGCTTATGTTTTAACAGGATCCCCCTGGCTCTTGTGGTGAGAACAGAATGCAAGGGGCAACAGAAGACCAGTTAGGAAGTGCTAATCCGGGGACAGAGGGTGGTACAGTTGGTAAAGGGGAGGTGCTAAGAAAGGTGGGGTTCTGCATACCTTCTGAAGACGGAGCCAAGAGGCTCTTCTAACATCTTGGATATGGAATGTGAGAGAAAGGGAGGAGTCGTGGACTAACCCAAGGTTCTGGCCAGATCAACGGGAAGCATGGATGCCACTACTGAGATGGAGTGAAGGGTGGGAGGAGGTGTGAGGGGGAAGGTGGGGAGTTCAAACAGGTTAGGCTAGAGGTGCCTCTTTGGCATTCAAAGAGAAATATCAAGTAGGCAGTTCAGTATCCAGTTCCCCCCAGTTCAAGTTCAAGGGGGGAGTTTAAGCCAGACTTAGTTGGGATTAATAAACATATAGACTGCATTTAGTCCCGAGACTGGAGTTTATTTTCTCGCGCAACCCTCACACTGCCACCGTGAGGTAGATATTATTTTAATCCTCATTTTAGATATTAAAGAAATTGAAGCCAGAAAAGTGGAAATATTTTGTTCCAAGTCATACAGTTAGAGACCATATGAACTTAAATGGTCATTCTTGGAGTGCCCAGGTGGCTCAGTCAGGTAAGCCATAGAGTATTGATTTTGGTTCAGGTTGTGATCTCAGGGTTCCCGGGATTGAGCCCCTGAAGGGCTCTCTATGCTGGGCATGGAGCTGCTTGTGATTCTCTCTCTCTCTCTCTCTCTCTCTCTCTCTCTCTCTGTGCCTCCCCTGCTTGCTCACTCGCTCTCTCTCTCTCTCACAAAATAAATAACCTTAAAAAAAAAAAAAGCTCATTCTTACCTCAATTCTCATCTGACAATAACTTGTGACTATAAGTAAATTATTTCTCCAGGCCTTAGCTTCCTCACAAACAAAATTAGGGGATAAACAGTTTTCAGATGGGACTGTGTGAGAATTAATTTCGAGGCTCCCGAGAAGTCCAGTGGGGGCTTTTTTCAACAAGAAAGGGGTGCTCAGAAGGGAGGATTCAGATATCTCCATCCTCTGCTTTCATCTGGGTTCATACATTGGGGCCATATGTAAGATTGTACTTGAAAAATGTACTTCTGCTGCCTGTTTCACAGCAGTTAGAGAAACCCACTCGTCTCGGTGGTCTCTATGACCCCTACCTGCTGCAATAGTTCCATTTCTTCACCCGAGAAGCAGTCAGTGCCTGCTCATGCTGTTCTAGTCACTGTGCTCTCTGCTCTTACGATTCTAGCTCAACGTTGAGAGTGAAGGAAAGCTGGGGAGCGTTTCCTATTTTCTGATTAAAGTGTCAATAGATGAGGAGGAATAACTGAATATCTCTATATCTAAGTGGAACAATGCACTATCTTGCCTTGTAATTGGCAGGGATTCAAAAATTGTGTCTTAGTGTTGGCCAGACTCTGAGGAAAGAGGCCCCCATGTACCGCATTTAAAAATATAGACCCTTTCTTAAAAATGTGCACACCACCATGCCTCACCCTCTACCCCCACCCTACACTCCCTGGAAATACGCACACAGAGCTATTCTGCTTCTAGGAAGTTATCCTATGGAAGTAACCAGAGATGTGCCCAAAGATATGACTCTATTCGCAGCACTAGTGTTTGTGAGGGAGGAAAAAAAGTAAAAATCCTATGTAATCAATAATAGGATTAATTAATAATAGTACATACATATGATAACCTATGCAACCAATAAACGCTCATATTTTGAAAGGTTTAGTGACATGGGAAAATATTAAGTAAAAATAGATTTTGAAAAAGAAGTGCAATGTGACTCCAATTTTATTAAAAATATGTCTATATGCCTATTAAAAATCTAGAAGAGTATCAGTCTGGTAATAGTGCATACCTTTGGACAATGAGGTTAAGCCACCAATTTTATTTTTTTGTGCTTTTCTGTGGGAAGTATTGCTAGACTTCCCACAACGTACATGTTACGTTTGCATTAGGAAAAAAGTGCAGTAAATATTATTTTAAAAAGAAGGAAAGAAAGCTATGGGCAACATTTTATTTCATGCCTTTTATCAATTTTTCCCGAGGACAAGAAGATGGTGTTGCTATTTCCCGTCATATGTTTCTGATAATGAGGAAGGTGTGGTGATTCATTGCCCAACATTACAAGAAGACTTTGGACATCATTGGTTAAGAAACTATGTTGGCTTCACAGGGAGATGAGGAAGTGGCTGTTCTACAGTGTGACTTACTGGTAGCCTTTAAAAGCGTGTCTCAACTTCGGTACTCTGTTGGGGTTTATTTTCTTTGTTAGAATTATAACTCTGCTGCAGATGTGGGCAAGGATTATCACTTAAAGGAAGACATGGAAGTCTGAAACTGCAGTTACAGACCTTCCGTTAGTACACAATCTCATCCTTTATTTTGGAAAGAAGTTACTAAAATAATGATAATCTTCTTTCCTTTGTTTTTATAGGGGTTACAAATAGGTTGCATTGAAGTCTATTTTTTAAAAGTAAATATTAAAAAGTGAAAATAATACTGGAAGAACTGTTAACATTCATAGATTAGCTTGAAACATGAAATTTAGGACAAGTGCCCCCCTAATTATATTATAAAGCATAATAACTTATTAACCCATGACATAGCTTTCTATCTGCTTCTTAGGCCTTCATTGGATATATATTTCTACATAGTTCTAATCATGTGTACATGAAAATGTGTTTTTTTTTTTAATTTTTTTTCAACGTTTATTTATTTTTGGGACAGAGAGAGACAGAGCATGAACGGGGGAGGGGCAGAGAGAGAGGGAGACACAGAATCGGAAACAGGCTCCAGGCTCTGAGCCATCAGCCCAGAGCCCGATGCGGGGCTCGAACTCATGGACCGCGAGATCGTGACCTGGCTGAAGTCGGACGCTTAACCGACTGCGCCACCCAGGCGCCCCGAAAATGTGTATTTTTATTATGGTGTCTCACATGGTGATTTTTTCATATGTTGTTGAATGGCATTAATAATTTTTTTTTAAGTTTATTTTGAGAGAGAGAAAGAGTGCATGTCCACAAGCAGGAGAGGAGCAGAGAGAGAAGAGAGAGAAGCCTAAGCAGGCTCTGTGCTGTCAGTGCAGAGCCTGACATGGGGCTCAATCTCACGAACCATGAGATCGTGACGTGAACCCAAATCAAGAGTCAGTTGCTTAACTGAGTCACCCAGCCTCCCTGGCATGAATAATTTCTAATTGTTGTACCTAACACTAGGTCTTGGAAGTACTCAAATATTAGCACAGTAGCACTGCGTAATGTATAGAATCGTTGAATCAACTGTGTTATACACCTAAAACTAATACAACGTTGTATGTCAACTCTATTTCAATAATAAAAATGAAAAAAAGTTAGTAGACTAATGTATGATAAATTACAAATACTTATTGAGTGCTTACAGTATGGTGTGTTGGGGCTACTTTAGTGACTAAGACAAAGTCCCAGTTGCCATGGAATCTATATTCTAGTAGATGGAGACTGATGATTTCCATGAGAAGGGTAGCCCCGATTGAGGGACTGAACCCACAGAGAGATCACTAACTGACTCAAGTTCATCCAACTGGCAGGCAGAGATTCTAACCCATACAAGCTATTTCCTGGACTTGCATTCTTAGCAATTGTCCCACTGGTACCAACCAAGTGCTCTGGCAGGTCAGAAGACAGGTCAGTCAGAGCTGGAATAGTTGTTACATTAGTTTACTTTTGCCTCTATAACAAATTACCATGAACTTAGTGACTTAAAACAACACAAATTTACAATCTTACAATTCCAGGGGTCAGAAGTTCAAACTCTGTTTCACTGGATAGGAGTCAAGGTGTCAGTTGGGTTGGTTCCCTAGAGTCTCTGAGGGGAGACTCTGCATCCTTGTCTCTTTCAGCTTCTAAGAGCTGCATTCCTTGGCTCATGACTCACCCTTACTTCACTCTAACTTCCTACTTCCGTTGTTTGACCTTCTTGCCTTGTGATTACGGTGCGCCCACCTAGATAACCAGGATAACCGCCCTCTCTCAAGATTCTTCTTAATCACATCTGCAAAGCCCCTTTAGTATATAGTACATATATATACATATAAGTACACATACTATACACATACATATATAGTATATATACTATACAGTTAGTATAGAAGGTAACATATAAACTGGTTCTGGAGATTAGGACATGGACACTGGAAGATTTATTCAGCCTACCACTGTTGTGATTGCTCTAAGGGCTAAAATATGTGCTTTAGGACAAGAAGGTAGGATTGGGTAGAAAAGGAAGAGCTTTCAGGTGAACTGCATTTGAAGAGTTGTCTTTTCCATGCTAGGCTTAGTACCAGGGCTTTGTATTGTTTGCTAGGGCTGCTGTAACAAAATACCACGGATTGAATGGCTTAAAAAAGAAGTTTATTTTCTCAGTTCTGGATGCCAGAAGTCTGAGATCGAGGTGTGGGCAAGGTTGGTTTTTTTCTGAGGCCTCTCTCCTTGACTTGTTAAGTGGCCATCTTCTCTCTGTGCCTTCACAGTCATCTCTGTGTGCGAGTATCAATGTTTTCAGACTTCCTCTTATAAGGACACCAGTCACAATGGATTAGGGCCTACTCTAATGCCTCATTTTAACCTAATAACCTCTTTATTGACCTCATCACCAAACACGGTTACATTCCAAGTTATTGGGGGATAGGACTTCGATATATGAATCTGGGGCAATACAATTCAGTCCGTAATAGGCTTTAACATATATGCCAATTGTTCCACGCTCTACAACTGCCCAGTTTGGGCAGGTGAGAATGTAGCGGCAGAGGGCAGGTCATCACTTGCCTGAGGTCTCCAGCTGGCAAATACTGCAGGGAGGATTCATGCACGGGCCTGCCTGCTCCAGAGGCCAAGCCCTCGTCATGGACCAGCTTCCAGGACAGTGGCAATGGCAGAGCTGGGCAGGCGAGCGTGGCCTGTGGATAGCGAAGAGTGGGTGAGAGTGTGTTGATTTGGGGGAGATAGTAGGGTGTGACCTGTGGAAGGCTTTACAATCTGGAAGAGGCATAGAGCGATCTCGCAAAGTCCAGGAAAAGGAGAGCTAGCACTTGTGATGTGTTATTTCTTGCTTCTGTATTTTCTATAGAATAGAAATTTTCTATAGCTCGTATCCCACGTCTACCCTCACCATAAACTCATACTAGGTAACTGTTCAGTTTACAAAGTCCTTTCACATGTCTTTCTGTTTACAACCTCACAACGATTTTGCAGCAGAAAATTAGGGCAAGCACCTTCTCCACTGAATGAATCTCCCAAAATAAGACTGGTAATTTCACTATCTGAAGTTACAGTACCTGCCATGGCCAAGCGGGAGACAGACACCCTGGCACTAGATCACTAGATGGAGGACAGCTGCACTTCCTTCCAATGCTGAATTGCTTGAAGTCCATGATTTTAGAGGCTAATAATCTACTTCCTCTGCCCCCTCCCCCACCCCAATCTGCTCCTTACTTATTTTTTTTTTAATTTTTTTTTTCAACGTTTATTTATTTTTGGGACAGAGAGAGACAGAGCATGAACGGGGGAGGGGCAGAGAGAGAGGGAGACACAGAATCGGAAACAGGCTCCAGGCTCCGAGCCATCAGCCCAGAGCCTGATGCGGGGCTCGAACTCACGGACCGCGAGATCGTGACCTGGCTGAAGTCGGACGCTTAACCGACTGCGCCACCCAGGCGCCCCTGCTCCTTACTTATTAATACTACTTTTTCAGCTTTATACCTGGGAGAAGAAAGAAGAGATGAGATGAAAAGGAACCAAAATAACTCTGTTAAGTTTAAGCAGCTTTTCTGAGAGCAAGGCAATCTATGAATTTTAAGCTATATTCTCCTGTTCCTATTTATCATAAATGACTGCAGTTTTGCCGATTTTAGGATTTGTCCCATGTTCACTTTCATCAACCAACTTAGGAAAATAAAATCAAAACACGTTGTACTTACCCTCTGTTAATTGGATCAGCGCTAATGGGTTAAGATTCTAAGCATTTTAAAATATAGATTGATCTGCAAATTATGTAGCTAGTCCAGAACAGATTACATAGACTTTGGCAAATCATACAGCCAGTTCTCAACAGAACTATTGCCCCTTTTAGACACTGGAGCTTTTTCCTGCATGCAAAAGGCATTCTGCTTTAAGGTTTCCTTTAGGGTACAATGTAGGGGATGCCACACCAGGCCTCTTTGTGCTAAGCACCGATCCCCATTGGCCAGGCTCCTCCACCATTTATCCTCACCAACATTCTTCTAGAGCCCATGCATGGGAAAAGGCATTCAGAAATCAACATTTTTTTTCTATGAGAACTGGTATATTTTTAAGAGGCATAACCCTTTTCTTTTTTTTTTTTTTTAAATTTTTTTTTCAACATTTTTTATTTATTTTTGGGACAGAGAGAGACAGAGCATGAACGGGGGAGGGGCAGAGAGAGAGGGAGACACAGAATCGGAAACAGGCTCCAGGCTCTGAGCCATCAGCCCAGAGCCCGACGCGGGGCTCGAACTCACAGACCGCGAGATCGTGACCTGGCTGAAGTCGGATGCTTAACCGACTGCGCCACCCAGGCGCCCCGGCATAACCCTTTTCTAAGCTCAATTTTTTCCATTTCTCATTTCTTTCAATATTGAAGACATCCCTCCATCTGTTTATATTCCATATTTCTATTATTGCATTTTTTAGAAAAATTGTGTAAAAATGAACAAAACCCAGAAATCAACAGATTTAAAGCTTATCTATTCAGATGCAAATCATAGGAGCTAATCATACTTCCCTAAAAGTAGGGTACATTTCTATTCTCCCCTTCAACTCACTGTTGCTATAGCAGAGTAGAATCATGGATGCTACTTCTATTAAGTCTAAACATTCTTGTGGTTCAGTATTTGCTGAATAAACACTTCACTACATTTTCCTGTGCTTATTTATCAGGGCCTGCCTGGTGTGTCAGCTACATTTACCACCACGACCATTATCACCAATATGCAATTTAGTGTTCACTGCTGCCCACAATCCACACACACAAATAACCGCCTGCCTTACATCCCACGGTCCACGAGAGCCACTTAAATCCAGTAAAATATATTTTAGGTGAATACTGCTAGGTTCTGAAGAGAAAAAGACAATAAAGAACACGGAAATACAAAGTGTAGGTAGCATTTGTTATGAAATTTTACAAGCAGTGGCTGAGAAAAGCCTGAGAAGGTAACATTTAGGAAAAGACCTGCTGTGAAGGACTGACATAATTCAAGGACAGCATTCCAGGCAAAGGGAAGTATACATGCAAAGGCCCTGGGGCAGAAGTCTACCAGCCTGATGAGGAACAGTGAAGAAGCCAGTGGAGCTAGAGAGGGGTGTGGGAAAGTAGTCTCAGATGAGGCCAAATCATGAAGGGCCTAACAGGTGACAGGAGTTTTGGTTTGTCCTGAGGGACCTCAGAAGATCCTGGAAGGTTCTGAGTAGAGGAATGACAGAACTTCTTATAGGTTTTAAGAAAATCACTCTGGCTGCTGTGCTGAGAACATGCCGTGCTGAGAAGACAGCAAGGGAAGAAACTGTTAGGACATTTAACCATTATGCCGTTATCCTATAAATCATAATCAAGTAAGATAAAAAAAGAAATCAACAGGAATTAAAACAGTCCCTGGTGACTGCCTGCCTGCCTACTTTGGTTACCATGGCTGTACCCAGAGACCGGATGTGTGAAATAAATGTCAGGACTGGTAACAACAGAAGTCCGTATGGATATTGTAGATAAAAGCTTTTATTTACTTAAATTCTCTTAAAATATAAAAAACAGAATGGTTTCCTAACTTACAGCTTTTGGCAGTGAGTAAAGGTCATAACAAAGCACAATAAACCCCAACTTGCCAGCTTTTATTTTTCCCTAAAAGTAAAGTCCATTTTCCTACATTCATTCATTTAGATGAGATAAAAATCAGGTGTCTTTTAAAGTGCCCAAACTCCTACCGTTACCGTAACTGCAGATGGGAATTATGAGCAGTTAGAATGCATCCACTTAAGTACTCAAGGTCACTCAAATGCTAAAGAGTTCCTGGTTTCTGAGACAGGGGAAGGATTTTCCTAGAAAATACTTGAACTAAATCCAGGCAAATATGGTCTACGTCTTCATCTCGTGGTTCTTAATTCTTTAACATATTGCAAGACTGTTTATTCAAATCTAATTATGTGGTAACAAGACCTGAGAGTGTTTTGTAAAATTTGTTTTAAACATTCCTAGATCCACTTCATTTGCTAATTTTCTATTCTACTATCCATACTTTCCTTTGCTTCATCTGTCTTCTTTTCTTTCCACAAATTCCCAAGGACAATCCCTAACAAAACTATTAGTCCTAGTGTTCGGTTGGAGGTAAATTTATCCCAACAATCCTCAGGTCTGTGGATATCTAGAGTGTAAATCTGTAAGAGAAGATCACAACGCTGCATTAGTATTTAACATAAATTTTCTGGCATCACAAATAAACACATCAGTACAGAGAAGAAAATTGCACTCTCTTACAGGATTTTAAGCAACGGGAAGCCTTTAATGTACCCCAAACTGTTTCCAGTGTAGAAAAATCTACTGTTATCTCTCACTGGCTAGGTATTATCTAAGCTGTGTCCTAAAAACTTCCACTTGAGGGGTGCATGAATGCTTTGAAAGGCAACCCACATTATTTTTAGTTCTAACTAATTAGAAAGCTCTAAATATTTACACAGATCTAAAATCTGCCTCCTACAATTCCTACCCTCCAGTTCTAGCGTTATTCTTTGGAGCAATGGTTCCCAGCAGGTGAACAAATCCCATTTGGGAAGGACAAGTCTATTGTGCAGGGCTATCTAGAGCACTGAAAGGTATTTAACATACCTGGCCCTCACTCACTAAATGACTGTGGATACCCCGCCGAGTTTATTTATGATAACTGAAAATACCCCCATGCATGTGGAAATCTCCTTCCCATCCCCACATAGAGAAGGGGATCTGGCAATCTAGACCTGCTGTTAGTGACCTAGAACAAATACATTCCTTTTTCTCCACGGCAGTCCTGCAAATATATCAAAAAAGTGTCATGTCCCTGTCTTATTCATTCCTAGGCTTAACCGTTAGCATCCCTCATTTCCCCAAATATTCTTTATTATGTGGCCTCCAGACTTCAAATCATCACGATTTCCTTTTTTCCAAATACTAGAAGTCTATGTCCATCTTAAAATATTGTGGCAAGGACTGGATAGAAGACCACAAATGCAATTTAGAATTTCAAGATGGGTTTAAATATTGCTTACAGTATTTGTAATTGCCCTCATAATTTTTGCCTTTGTCCACTAATATCCAGGTGCTTCAATATGGCTAAACATCCATTATCCTGGCCAGACAATCAGTTGATGGTGACAACCCCCACAGTGCTGCGTTATGAGCAAAAGGGGATGCTAAGAAATTCTGAGGAGGAAAATGGTGAAATCTAGAGAATTCTGGAGAATCACCAATTCCTACCGTTTAAAATTTCACTGTGAGGAAAACCATGAAGGTGATACAGCATGAGGTTTACTTTGTGGACATTAGGTTTTGGTTTCCTTCTTACTATGTTATGCAAGTCTTGTTTACACTGATAAGTAATTTGCAATGATGTGTATAAAACAGATCATCTACAGAGAGGCTAACACCTTTTTGAATCCATTCAAAGAAAGTAACAGTAACACTGATACAAAAATAGAGTCCATTTAGAGGCGCCTGGGTGGCTCAGTTGGTTAAGCGTCTGACTCTTAATTTCAGCTAAGGTCATGATCTCACAGTTCGTGAGTTCGAGCCCCACATTGGGCTCTGAGCTGACAGTGCAGAGCCTGCTTGGGATTCTCTCTCTCCCCCCCTCTCTGCCCCTAACCTGCTTTCTCCCTCTCTCTCTCTCGAAATAAATAAACTTAAAAATTTTAAGAAAAAAAAAAAAAAGAGTCCATTTACAAGCAACCTACTTCATTAAAATTAGATTTGGTTCATTCATTTTACAAAAGTAAATAATGTAGATCCCAATATAAGCTTGTGGATGATGGCTGAACACGCTGAAATGACAGTTTCCCACTATGTAGGCAGAATTCTGTCTGACATGTGAGCACTTCATGTCCTATCTGGCCTTGACTGCTAATGCCAGTGGAACCCATCCCTATGAATGATTAGTTTGCTAACCATCACAGCAGCCCACATATTAAAAGTACAGTTATGTTGATCAGTTTGCTTTCAGAGCAATTCAGCTCAACCCACAACCTTCAGACATTGCTTAAATTTTCCCAGACATCAATCAGAAGTAATTCCAGAAAAATCAGAGGGGAAAAAAAAATCTAGGTTTAGTTTTAGATTATTTCTCTAAACTAATACAGTGAGCTTTTTTAGATGATATGTTGAGGCAGGGGAGGGGGTGGTTCAAGATAGTATAAGCCAGGTAGTTGTTTGTTTTAAAGAAGTACGTTGCTTGGTAAACAAAGAGGTTGTTTCTGTTTAAATAGTTTTTACAATTTATAATCCAAGGAAAAATGAGGGAAAGCGTAAGAAAACGGTCAAACCTGGTGTGCCAGATGGGCTCCTACAGCAGCCAGAGCAGTGTAGTAGGGCACGGTCTGAGCACTGTTCACTCCCACCAGGCTCAGCGCCCCCAGCATCGCCACACCGAAGCCACTAAGCCACCGCTTGGTGTTTTCATGGAACCGCAGCGCCGTGGACTTAAGACCAATCAGAGCATCATCACTTTTGTCCTAACATCAGAAAGTAATAATAAACTGTGTGGATTTTATTGACATACCACAAAATTCACCATTCTGGTTGTATAACTATTACCATTATCTAATTCCAGAAGAAAGGGTCTTTATCTTCCTCCCCCCACCCCCCCAGAAGAAACGGTCTTTCAAAGGACATATGCTGTGAAAGCTGACAGTAACTTAGAAACACAGGCTGATCAGTAATGAATGTGCAGGCCAAATCCAGGTTAAATGTCACTGCTAAAACTATCTTCCAGCTCTATACATTGCTACATGTCACTGTATTGCTTACCACCCTATGAATGACTTTTAACTCTACACGGACCACATTAGAGTAAAACTCAAGTCTAACTGTTCACATAGCTCCTTCTTCCCTCTGAGTTCTCAAGTCTCAACAACTTCTTGTACATTTTAGTTTCAATCTTGAAGCCGCAGATGCAGAAAAACGCTCCACTGGCACCTGACCACATCTATTCACGTTTCACTACTAGTGTGGTTTATTCCTCACCTCTCCCATCAAATCCTCTAAGTAAAGGTCGATTCTGGTGATACACTCCCATCTACCTGCCCGATCTCTTCCAGCAATTTTATTTCTAAGAACTTTCACATACTGTTGTGATTACAGCCACATGATGTCAGAGGCTGTAATGCCCAACTCTGCACCCAGATTGCTGTCTGATAGGCTATCTTTTGGGCTTCCAAATCCAAGTAACAACAAATGCAGGATTAACATATGTTTTTCCCTTCATACTGTAAGCACCTTCAGGTGCAAACTGTCTTTCATTACACACAGTACCAAAGTGTGAATGAGTGTGTGGTGTTTTACTGAAGAAGTGAATCTAATTGGAGTACAGATATCCTCATCATTGGTTCCAGACATTACTGTGAAAAGTATAGGCATCTCTTCTGAACTGTCAGTCAAGTTTCACTTCAGGAAATCAGGCTGATTAGAGACCTAGCAATCTTCTTCATGACAATACAAACTCAGTGGGGGAGAGGGGTAAATGAAAGAAAGCACGATGAATTCCAGACTGGAATATCAGAAAACATTCCATCGAACCAACACATATTCTTCAAGTAAATAATTGAGAAGACAGTTACATTTCAGAAAAATACTGACAAGAAACTGTTTCAAAGTTCGTAATGTAAAAGGAAAATTAAGAACATAAATCAAGAAAAGCAAAAGTGGGGTTTTTTATTAGCCATATGAAAAAGGCAGTATCAAAAGCTATAAAAATGTTTATATTCCTGGGGCGCCTGGGTGGCGCAGTCGGTTAAGCGTCCGACTTCAGCCAGGTCACGATCTCGCGGTCCGTGAGTTCGAGCCCCGCGTCAGGCTCTGGGCTGATGGCTCAGAGCCTGGAGCCTGTTTCCGATTCTGTGTCTGCCTCTCTCTCTGCCCCTCCCCCGTTCATGCTCTGTCTCTCTCTGTCCCAAAAATAAATAAACGTTGAAAAAAAAAAAATTTTTTTTAAAAAAAAAAAATATAAAAAAAAAAAAAAAAAAAAGAAAAAAAATGTTTATATTCCTTAACTAAGTAATACACTCCTAAAAATTTATCCCCAAACACATAAAGATATTAGTGATTAGAACAACATTATTTATAATTGCAAAAACTCTCAGAACTTAAATGGCTCAAATGGACAAATTATTAAAAAGATTTATGGCAAAAAAAAAAAAGATTTATGGCATATTAAATCAATGGATTATTATTCTGCTGTCTTAGAGTGGTAATGACAAAAAATATGGGAAAGTGCTTACTACCCACACGACTAGGAAAAAGATCTGCCTGGTAGAGGCCTCCACAGAAGGGAGGAGAACGTGGCAGTTAAAAGTGCAGACTGTCGAGACTGTCTGGGTCTGAATCTCAGCTCTGCCATCCACTAACTGTGTGACACAGATATGGTTCTTCTCCACATGTTTCCTCATCTATCAAATGAGGATAATAAAAGCACCTTCCCTCCCAGGTTGTTATGAGGATTAAATTAGTATTTGTAAGGTTTTTTTTAAACTGTGCCTGGCAATACAGTATATACAATTTAAATGCTTGTAAATTAAAGAGTTGATCTCTTTGGTAAACATACATATACAGGAAACAAAAATATCTTGTTGGTGCCAAAGAAGTGTGAATGATTTTCTTTTCAGAAAACATACTTTCCCTTTAATGTGGTTCATAAAGTTCTTAAACGGCGATAATAACTAAACCAGAGTTAAGAAAAAAGATATTTTTTACCTGGTGAGCGTAGATAGTATCATAAATTAGCGTCCACATAATTCCAGAAAAATAAAGAGGCAGACAAACAGATGGGTCGCAGGAGCCCTTGATAGCAGACCATCCAAGTAATGCTCCCCAATTAAAAGTCAACCCTACAATTGGTGAGACAGAGGGAGAGGGCAAAGACACTTTAGACTCCCAAAGGGGGGAGGGGCATTGGCATGTACCAAGTGCTTCTACGCATCAAGTTCTGTGCACTGTTTGCTACTAGGTCGATTCCTGAAATTCTCTCAGCTCTCTGTGGTGATGACGAGCTACTCTGCACAAAAAAGGAAACGGGTTCAGAGAGGTTAATTGACAATTCAAATAACACAGGTAATAGAAAAAATACTATCACCCTAATAGGAGGTTTCACGAGAACATTCCCCCTATCTAGCACGGTGCCTGGCAGTCAATGAATGGTAGAAGCTGGGGTTTCAACTTAGACCCAGCTGAGCCAAAACCTTGTGGTCTGTCCTTTAATCACTCTCCTTCCCCCATAAGTGACAGAAACAAGAGTACAGACGGGAACACTTATTCGTTCTGTAAGCCCATCCTCTCTGAGGACTGTAAACGAACATCGACATGCGGACGACTCTCAAATCTCTATGTGCACTCTGATCGGCTCTACACTTCAGACTGGACCTGGAACTGTCTGCTCAACATCTCTACCTGCAAGTCCCTCAGGTACCTCATACTCAGTGGGTCTCACAGGTCTTTTCTCAGAAACCCCCTTTCTTCTTTTATTCACTGAAAAAAATGGTTCAAGCATCTAGAATACCTTTAGGAATATTCTAGCTTATTCTAGTAGAAGGTATTTTTGCAATAGATTTTGATTTACCTACCCGTCTTTTGTTTGCTCTACCAACAAATATTTATTGAATACCTGTGATGTGCCAGGTGCTATGGTAGGTAGTGGGCCATCCACATGCAAAGAAAGCTTTATCTGTTAGGCATTTATTATTTATAACTGGGGAGACAGAGGAAGCCCCCAGCATCTTCTTGTTTAGTTACTGCTGGTGAAATGAGGAAGTGCCACTCCGGAGTGTTGTGGGAGCCAGAGGCGAGACTGGCTAACTTTCTCTGGGAGGGCTAAGGAAGACTTCACAGACAGGGGCTGTCTAAGCTGTCACATACTAACCCTTCCTGCCTGAGTGTGCTTTTCACCCCAACCCTCCAAGTGCTCAGGGCATCCAGGTCAGTCACCTAAAGAGAAGGGTATAGTCAAATCTGTTAATTTTTTTCTTCATGACATACCAGATTTTTAAAAAAACATTTCAGGAAATAATAATGATGATAATCTTAATAAATATATAAGGTTTCTTAGCCAATAAAAACGGCTAATTACCCTCCCTTAAAATATGAAATTCTATTCTTGGTTTAGAAAACTTTATGACTGACTGGACATTTTATCACTGCCACATGACACACACACACACACACACACACACGCACACACACACATACACACACACAAAGAAGTTTGAGGGTATCCAAGGAAATACTTGTAGTTATTTCAAGCTCACCCAAGGCTAATTGAGGCCAGTATGTAATTCTTTTCATTAGCGGGTAGGTGATGACAAGAAGTAGGGATGCTGCTCCCAGAGCTATACTGAAATCAAGAAAAAACATTAAAGATTAATGTCACCATCTCTTAGAAATTGCTAAATAAGACAACAGTAATAATACTAATTGGAAATGATTGATCTTAAATTATATATTTTGTTACGTAAAATTATTTTCCTGGACCTTGATTAGGATAAAAGATGATTAGAAGGTATTTTAAGTATTATAAAACAACCAAACAAAATAATAATGCATATAGTGCTTTCATACATTAGGTGCTGTTCTAACTGCTTTACATATGCTAACTCATTATAATCTTCACGACAAACCTAAGAGGCAGACAGTTTTATTCTACTTGCTTTTGCAGATGAGGAAACTAAAGCACAAAGAGATTAAGTACTTTCTCGACTGTCACAGAGCCAGTCAGTAGCAGGGCAAGGATTCAAACCTAAGGCAGGATGGCTCCACAGTCCAACTTAACACCCACTCTATGCTAGTGCCTCTCTAAATGTTGTTTTAGATTACTGGAGATGTCCAAACAGAATCAGAGTCAACACACTCCTCCCTATGTGCACGATGGGTGCTACTCCTCAGAAGAGGACAAGGTCACAAAGCACCTATAAAAGGATGACAGCATAAGATGTTCTTAGGCACCAGCTCATCTAACACCGCCCTCCCAGGACAGACCTTCCAAAAGCATTTTCACGTGATGCTATCAGGGCAAAGTACACAGTTAAGTCTAGTTTCTATAAAGTGACACTTATTTTTTGTCCTTTTTTTTTTCTCATTTAAGTACTTTCTAAGCAGCCATCTGATGCACAAAAGTTTAATTCTATCTCTATTTAAGAGACATAGGAATGAATTCTTCCATTTTTTTTTCCTTTGTCATTGATAATGAACATGACTCTCGGAAAGACCCAGTTAATCTTTTTGCAAAATGAGTATAATTACTTCTATCTACTTTAGAGATACTGTCAGGATAAATAAAATTACACATAAGGGTATATACGCACATCCATGTATGTATCTGGAAAAGCTATGAAGGTGCCGTGTGTTCCCCAGGGAACATGCAATGAAAGTATAATGGTGGCTCAGGATAAATTAAATGCTGCTCTTCCAATTCCTTTGGCTGAAAACATTCCTGATTTTACAACATGTGGCGACTTATTTATACTTGCTAACTTACAGATGCTCAATAGGTAACTAATAAACAATTCTGTGACAAAGATATTTCTATTTTATTTATTTCTACTTTCTCCACTTCCAAAAGAGAGATTTTTATACACGATTCTGAAAGAGACATTCACTATACCTGTAGTAATTCAGACACAGAAGAACACCCAGTGCCAAGGTCAGCTGTCCCCCGAGGAAAATAAAGGATTGAAAAATTGAGATGTCTCCAGCAGCTATTGGACGATTTGCTGTTCTTACAACCTTAATACATAAAACCAGATACCTTAGCCTCATGTAATGGTTCCATCATGGATTTAAACATGCAATCAAGAGAATGGCCATGGCAAGCACTAAAGCAAAAATATGAATAAAAAGTGAAGTCAACATTGGAAACACTGCCAAAAATGAAAACTTCATATTTAAAACAGCTTTGAAAAGTACCCAAAATTCCCACCACTCATTCCACTTCCTTTCCTTCTCCCATCTCCATCTCCAAACAGACAAAACAAAACAACTTCCTTATCTGGCTATTTAGCTACCCAGCTTATTAGCAAGTATATGCCTAAATTTCAGAGAGCAAGGAGAGACAATAATAATGATAATTCTCAGGAAAAAGGAGATTGCAGTGAATGTTTTGATTACAGGAAGCACTGCAATTAGAAATCAAATGTAAATACAGAAAGAAGACAGATTATCTGGGTTTGAAACTGGGAGTGCTTTTGCCAGGCTATTTAAGAATGCGTCTATAATCTAATATTAATTGTACCCAAATGTAAAGAGCAGACTCAATGTAAGAATATGAACAGACAGAGCTATTATTTGGACAAATAATATACATTATTCTTTTCCTGTGTAGAGATCATGAAATGTGATTATTATACACTGAACCATTAAAAAAAAAAAATAACCAAAATTGTCATCATTGTTAGAAGAACTCAGGATCTGGGATCCAAGAGCCCAGGGTTCCATCACCTACTGGCTGTATGAATTTTGGCAAATTACTTAACCTCTCTTGGGCTTAGGTTACTTTCCTGCTAAAAGAAAAACAAAGAGAGAAGGAGAAGAAGAGGAGAAAGGGGTACTAAGAACGCCTACCTCATACAGTAAATGCAGTGTCTAAAGCATGTAAGTATGTAATAAATGTTAGCTACTATTAATATAACATATTTCTGTTTTGATTCTGATTTATATCAAGGGTTAGCAAACTATGGCCTGTGGACCAAATCCAGCCTACTGCCTATTTTTGTTTGGCCCATGAGTAAAAAGAATGGATTTTACTTTTTTAGACAGTTGAAAGTAAGTTAAAAAAAAAAAGAGTAATGTATTATGATATGTGAAAATAATACGAAATTCAAATTTCAGCATCCATAAATAAAATTCTATTGAAACGAACATATTGTTAACATATTGCATATGGCTGCTTTTGTGCTCCAACAGAATCAAACAGTTGCAACAAAGATGGTATGGCCCACAAAGCCTAAAATATTTACTATCTGGTCCTTTACAGAAAAAATTTGCTAACCCAATTTATAAGCATGCCTCACTGTGCAATACAACAGTTTGTCAAAAGCTACAATGACTCACCTTGGTTAGAGTGCCAGAATCGGATCTTTTATCTCTGATTTTGTCCCTAGAGTCTTAGTTGGAAATATATCTATGTCTTATATTTGTTGTAGGATGTTACAATTATTCCGGCTAGTACGTGAGTGCTCACAATGTGACACTATTCTGACAACTATGTATGCATCACACCACTGAATCCTTACAACAACCCTGACTTCTAGCCACTCACAAGTTCCTGCCATTTGTTTTAGAAAACTGAGGCAGAAGAAGCTTGGTAACTTTCCAAGGTCACAGATGGTTAGTAGAACAGTCTGTCTAGTCCCACTGACCACACTACTAACCACAGATTATACTGTTGCTTCAGTGGTGATAATTAATTAACCTAGCTAAATTCGAAATAATTAACCTAGCTAAATTCAAAAGCTGAAAATAAACAAGCACTCCATCAAAAGACTAAAAATGATGTAATATGATGATCAAAACATATTCCATATGGTTTTTATGAAACCAGATTGCTCACAGCTTATAAAATTAAATCATTAATACCTGTGCCTTGAGATTATTTTAATGTTTATGGACCTAACGTTCATTGCATGGTTGGCAGATTATATATGTCAAAAAAACACATTAACCTATATATCCGAATAGTAATTCAACTTATCATTTAATATATGAGCAATTTACTTATTATCTAATGTACTAAACAAAACCCAAGCCACAAACATATCTTTATTGATATAGAGTTTTTAAGAAACTATGAGATAAGCATGACAACATGGCCAAGCTTTTTAACTCATCAACATGCAAAAATCTGTGGGAATGCAAGCTGGTGCAGCCACTCTGATAAACAGTATGGAGGTTCCTCAAAAAGTAAAAATAGAACTACCCTATGACCCAGCAATTGCACTACTAGGTATTTACCCAAGGGATACAGGTGTTCTGTTTCGAAGGGACACATGCATCTCAATGTTTATAGCAGCACTATCAACAACAGCCTAAGTATGGAAAGAGCCCAAATGGCCATCGATGGATGAATGGATAAAGAAGATGTGGTATATATATACAGTGGAGTATTACTCGGCAATCAAAAAGAATGAAATCTTGTCACTTGCAACTACGTGGATGGAACTGGAGGGAAATTAGTCAGAGAAAGACAAATATCATATGACTTCACTCATATGAGGACTTTAAGAGACAAAACGGATGAACTAAGGGAAGGGAAACAAAAATAATATAAAAACAGGGAGGGGGACAAAGCATAAGAGACTCCTAAATATGGAGAACAAACAGAAGGTTACAGGAGGGGTTGTGGGAGGAGGGATGGACTAAATGGGTAAGGGGCATTAAGGAATCTACTCCTGAAATCATTGTTGCACTGTATGCTAACTAATTTGGATGTAAATTAAAAAAAAAAAACTGCAAAAATCTGTTGTGTTCCTTTAGGCTAATAATGAACTATCTGAAAGAGAAATTAAGAAAACAATCTCATTTACAATTGCAGTGAAGACTAAAATACCTAGAGACAGATTTAACCAAGGGGGTGCAAGACCTGTATATTGAAAACTACTAAACATTAATGAGAACAATTAAAGAAAACACAAATAAATGGAAAGATGTCCCATGCTCATGCACTGGAGGAATTCATATTGTTAAAATGTCCATACTACCCAAAACAATCTACAGATTCAATGCAATCCCTATCAAAATTCTAATGGCATTTTCCACAGAAATAGAACATTCCTAAAATTTGTAAGGAACCATGAAAGACCCCAAATAGCCAAAGAAATTTTGAGAAAGAAGAACAAAGCTGGAGGCATCACACTTCCTGATTTCAAACTAGACTACAAAGCTACAATAATTAAAACAGTATGATTTTGGCATAAAAACAGATCAATGAAATACAACAGAGAGCCCAGAAATAAATCCACACATATATGGTCAGTTGATTTATGATCAAGTAGCCAAGACTGTAGTATATTCCCTATAAAATGGGGAAAGAACAGTCTCTTCAATAAATGGTGCTGGGAAAACTGGACAGCTACATGCAAAAAGAAAAAATCTGGACTCCTATCCTATAGCATACACAAAATTAACTCAAAATGGTTTAAAGACTTGCATGTAAGACCTGAAACCATAAAACTCCTAGAAGAAAACACAGCAATAAGCCCCCTGACACAGGTCTTGGCAATGATTTTGTGGATCTGAGACCAAAAGCAAAAGCAACAAAAGCAAAAATAAGTGGGACTACATCAAACGAAAAAGCTTCTTCACAGCAAAGGAAACCACAACAAAATGAAAATCAACCTACTGAATGGGGGGAAATGTTCGCAAATCGTGTACCTGATAAGGGGTTAATATCAAAATATATAGAGAACTCATATATAACTCAATAGTAAAAAAAAAAAAAAAAAAACTAAAAAAATCCAAATAAAAAATGGGCAGAAGATCTGGATAGACATGTTTCCAAAGAAGACAATATAGATGGCCAACAGGCACATGAAAAGATGCTCAACATCATTAATCACCAGAGAAATGCAAATAAAACCACAATGAGGTATCACCTCACACCTGTTAGAGTGGCTAAGAGACAAAGAGACAAGAAATAACACCTATCGACGAGGATGTGGAGAAAAGAGAACTCCTGTGCACTGTTGGCAGGAGTGTAAATTGACACAGCCCCTGTGGAAAACAATATGGAGGCTCCTCAAAAGATTAAAAATAGAACTACCCTCTAATCCAGAATTCCACCTCTGTGTATTTATCCAGGGAAAACAAATACATTAATTCAAAAAGATATATACACTCCCATGTTCACTGAAGCATTATTTACAATGATCAAAATATGGAAACAATCTAAGTGTCTGTTAATGGATGAACGGATAAAAAGAAATGTGGTACACACACACATATACACAAAATGGAATACAATTCAGCCATTAAAAAAATCTTACCATTTTGTATCACAAGGTCTTTATGCTCAGTGAAATAAGTCCTACAGAAAGACAAATACCGTATGATCTCCCTTACATGTGGAATCTAAAACAAACAAAACAAAAACTCAAGCTCATAGAAAAAGAGAATAGGTTGGTGGTTGCCAGAGGCCGAAGGGCTAGTGGAATGGGAGAAATGGGTGAACTGATTTTTTTTCCTCCAGTTTAAATAAATTGAACAACAATTTTTTAGAAAAGAACTTGGATTACAAAAGAGAGATGCAGATAACATTTTAATGTCTTTTTTTAAAATTTATTTTTGAAGAAGAGAGAGAGAGCATGAGCGGGGGAGGAGCAGAGAGAGAGGGAGACACAGAATCCGAAGCAGGCTCCAGGCTCTAAGCTGTCAGCACACAGCCCGAAGCGGGGCTTGAACCCACAAACTCTGAGATCATGATCTGAGCCGACTGAGCCACCCAGGCACCCCCCAATAACATTTTAAGTCATGCTAGCAAAATCTCTTTAATAGTTATAAAATACTCATTTAAGAACTTTGTTATATGTCTATATAGAATCTGGACTCTGGGTGCCTAGGTGGCTCAGTTGGTTAATATCCAATTTCGGTTCAGGTCCTGATGTCACGGTTCCTGAGTTCAAGCCCCGGGTCAGGTTCTGTGACGACAGCAGGGAGCCTGGAGCCTGTTTCGGATTCTATGTCTCCCTCTCTCTCTGCCTCTCCCCTGCTCACACTCTGTCTCTGTCTCTGTCTCTCAAAAATAAACATCAAAATTTTTTAAAAACTAAATAGAAACTGGAATCTTCTAATCAGAGAAAAATGTCAAGGGGGAGATATACCTAATCAATAACCTTTTACCTAAGGAGAAAAAAAATCACTTAAAGGGAAACTAAAATCATTCTATTTTGTTAATTAAAAGCTGGTTGGTTTGAATATTTTTTTAATTAACCTTTTTCTTTTGAGATAACTGTAGATTTATATTCGGTTTTTAAAAACATCTCTGCATTTTGGGGTGCCTAGGTGACTCAGTTGGTTAAGCATCTGACTCTTGATTTCGGCTCAGGTCAGGATCTCGTGGTCATGAGATCCAGCCCCACATCGGGCTCTGCACTGGGCACGGAGCCTGCTTGAGAGTCTCTCTCTCCCTCTCTATCCCTCCCCTGCTCTTTCTCTCTATCTAAAAAACAAACAAAAGAACCCCCCCCCCAAATCTCTAGTTTTTAAAAATATAGAGATTGCATATGCCCTTTATCCAGTTTCCCCCAAGAGTAACTCACATTTGCAAAACTTTACATTACAGTAAAATACTACAGCCAGGACTTTGACATCAGCTGGTCTAAACACGTTCAAGAACTATTTTGAAGCGATACATCCCAGAAGCTGCAATCCTATGGTTATGCAGAAGGAAAAACTAACCAGGTGTAGGAACCCCAAATCAACCAAGCATGCTTCTCCTGGCATGGACTAACCTATCCCAATGGGGCCAGCGGGACAGAAATGTGTTTATCAGGCAGTTCCTGCCACTTGCCACTATCCTATCTTCCAGCCACACACCAACCACAATGCTCCAGTTGTTAAGCTTTATACTTCATCTCACAGCCAAGCCTCCGTATCTACTGTTCCTTCTGCACAGAGTGACCTTCGCCCTACAGCCCACCCTTTTTTGCCATCTTGTTCTGACACAGTTCAAAGTTCACGCCCCTGGAAAGAAGTTCTCTCTGCTTCTTAGGCTGAGGTAGGTGGTCTTCCGTAAGTTCCCTTGTGGACGCCACTCTCACGATAGTGCTGCTGTAGTGTAACCATGAAATTGTGAGGTCAGAAATACTGTCTCTCATCCATGCAATCCTAAAACCTGTCACTGCGTCTCACGCACAGCAAGTATTTAATAAACATTTTTTTGAATTAAAAAATACATTATGATACCGTTCTTATGAACTAAAAATCGTTACAGGTGTGCCCTGCTGAAGGAAAATTCAGACCAGTATGAAAGGCAAACTAGGGACGATTATTCATTTTACATAAATGTATAGAAGAGTATTCACTTTATATATTCACTATGGCTTTATTTTTTTTTAATGTTTATTTATTCAAGAGAGTATACGCACGTGTATGGAAAGGGCAGAGAGAGAGAGGGAGAGAGAATCCCAAGCAGGCTCTGTGTTGTCAGCGCAGAGCCAGAGGCAGGGCTTGATCTCATGAATTGAGAGATCATGACCTGAGCTGAAATCAAGACTAGGATGCTTAACTGACTGAATGACCCAGGGGCCCCCACCATGGCTTTCTTCTAAATCGAAAGTTTACTGAGGAGGGCACCTTTTGGGATGAGCACTGGGTGTTGTATGGAAACCAATTTGACAATAAATTTCAATAAATAAATAAATAAATAAAGTGCTTTTAAAAAAATAAATAAATAAATCGAAAGTTTACTTGATTATTTATTCAAAGATTTAATGAATGATCTTGTACTTGTTATGCACAATTGCTAAGATAAAAGGCAAACGAGATGGACGCTTCCCTTGAGAAAATAACAGTCTGTTGAGGAAGAAAGAAATAATTATACACACGCATTAGAGTATGCATAGAAAATAATCGAGAGAAATACAATGCATCAAATGGTTACATGAAGTTTCTCTGGGCGTTTGGGAGAGGAAATAAGGAACACTTGTACTTTCTATACTTTCTATTTTGGTACTGTCTGAATTTTTCAGATTAAACAAACAAGTACTATTTTTCTAAGGAGAAAAAATAATAATAAATTGCATTTTTTAAAAGAAATAATCATAGCAAATGCTAACAGGGGCTTCCTTGGCTTGTTTAAATTAAGATTTGATCCTGCCATTTCCAACAACATGGGTAGAACTGGAGGGTAGTATGCTAAGTGAAATATGTCAGTCAGAGAAAGACAAAAATCATATGACTTCACTCATACGTGGAACTTGAGAAATTTAACAGAAGACCACAGGGGAAAGGAAGGGAAAAACATAGTTTCTTTTTTTTTTTTTAATTTTTTTTAACATTTATTTATTTTTGAGACAGAGAGAGACAGAGCATGAACGGGGGAGGGACAGAGAGAGAGGGAGACACAGAATCGGAAGCAGACTCCAGGCTCTGAGCCATCAGCCCAGAGCCCGACGCGGGGCTCGAACTCACAGACCGCGAGATCGTGACCTGAGCTGAAGTCGGTCGCTTAACCGACTGAGACACCCAGGCGCCCCGGGAAAACATAGTTTCAAACAGAGAGGGAGGCAAACCATAAGGGCTCTTAAATACAGAGAACAAACTGAGAGTTGATGGGGTGGGGGTGAAGAAGAGGAGAAAATGGGTGATGGGCATTGAGGAGGGCACTCGTTGGGATGAGCACTGGGTGTTGTATGTAAGCAATAAATCACAGGAATCTATTCACAAAACCAAGAGGACACTGTACACACTGTATGTTAGCTAACTTGACAATAAATTATATTAAAAATTTTTTAAAGTAAATAAATATTTGATTTACAGAAGAATACTTACAACTCTAATATATATCTTAAAAAATATTTTTAGGGGCGCCTGGGTGGCGCAGTCGGTTAAGCGTCCGACTTCAGCCAGGTCACGATCTCGCGGTCCGTGAGTTCGAGCCCTGCGTCAGGCTCTGGGCTGATGGCTCAGAGCCTGGAGCCTGTTTCCGATTCTGTGTCTCCCTCTCTCTCTGCCCCTCCCCCGTTCATGCTCTGTCTCTCTCTGTCCCAAAAATAAATAAACGTTGAAAAAAAAAAATATTTTTAAATGTTTATTTATTTTTGAGAGAGAGAGAGAGAGAGCGTGAGCAGGGGAAGGGGCAGAGAGAGGGAGACACAGACTCTGAAGCAGGCTCCAGGCTCGGAGCTGTCAGCACAGAGCCAAATATGAGGCTCAAACTCAGGTGGTAAGATCATGACCTGAGCCGAAGTCGGTGGCTTAACCAACTGAGTGACTCAGGCACCTGTGTAGTTGATTACCACTGCCTCTTGTATCCCACATATTTCTTCTGTGGTTTACTTTTAATTTTGCCATTCTTGAATAATAATTTTTTTTAAGTTTATTTATTTTGAGTGAGAGAGAGAAAATGCAGGGGAGGGGCAGAGAGTGAGGGAGAGAGAAAATCCCAAGCAGGCTCCACACTGTCAGTACACAGCCTGAAGTGGGGCTTGATCTCACTATCGTGAGATCATGACCTGAGCCGAAATCAAAGAGTCCGACACTTAACCGACTGAGCCACCCAGGTGCCCCGAGTAACTTTGTTTTTTAATGTTTATTTATTTTGAGAGAGAGAGAGAGAGAGAGAGAGAGAGAGAGAATGAGTGAAGGAGGGGCAGAGAGAGGGAGAGAGAGAATCGCAAGCAGGCTCCAGGCTCTGAGCTGTCAGTGCAGAGCCCGAAGTGGGGCTCGAACTCACGAACTGTGAGCTCACGACCTGAGCCGAAGTTGGAAGCTTAACCTACTGAGCTACCCAGGTGCCCATGACTCTAATATATATCTTACAGGAAAGAATGATGGTTGTTTTGGATCCCTGAAGGTTCAGGATGAACTTTTCCTTCGCTCCTCACATCCATACTTTGGCCTTCTAAATTCTAACTCATTTTGTAAAAATGAAGTACACACCCTGCCTGCATGGCTGCTCCTGTCGAGAAAGGAAGTACATTGCACTTTGCGACACCCGCCATTCAACTGAAAAATGGCACTTATTATGCTGGTACACTAAAGTACACTAAAAAAAACCTTTGCTTTTTGTGGAAAGTGATGCCACCATGTTACTCTGCAGAATTGAGAGGAGCCTCCCTATTCCTTTCCAGGAAGAAACTACCTTTTTTTTTTTTTTAATTTTTTTTTTTTAACGTTTATTTATTTTTGGGACAGAGAGAGACAGAGCATGAACGGGGGAGGGTCAGAGAGAGGGAGACACAGAATCCGAAACAGGCTCCAGGCTCTGAGCTGTCAGCACAGAGCCCGACGCGGGGCTCGAACTCACGGACCGTGAGATCATGACCTGAGCCGAAGTCGGCTGCTCAACCGACTGAGCCACCCAGGCGCCCCAAGAAACTACCTGTTTATCATAGTCCCGGTCCCACATGTCATTAATAGTACAGCCTGCTCCACGCATCAGAACAGCTCCAGTGCCAAAGAGGGACAACATGTACCAATCTGGAAAACAACCTGGTTCAGCTGCTAAACCAATGCTCCAAGTACATGGCAGGTACAACAGCCAGGTTCCTAAGCAAAGATAAAAGACAAAAAGATGCATATTCAAGTTAGTTATCTGTCTTTAGTTTAAACACTACATCCCAGAGAAGTAAAGAACACAAAGTCAAAAACACATGACAAAACCGTGAAAATAAATTTACAACTCATATCACAAAGGAATCTTCGGCCCAAGATGTAGGGTTCCTAGAAACTGGAAAGAGATCACTAGTCTAATGGAAAAACAGACAAAAAAGATAAAGTTCACAGACAAAGAACTACAAATGATTCTTCTTTATATGAAAGATCACCTTTGAGAAATACACATCAAAATTACATTGAGATAACATTTTTCACGTGTCAGATGGGCAAAACCCAAAGTCTGACCACACACCCCGAAGTGTCTGATACGCATTTCTCATGAGGTCACCAAGTGGTCCAACCCATATGGAGGACAACCAAAAAATTTTTACCCTGTGTGCGCTCACCCCCACTCACCAAATACATGTATTTGAATGTCAGTATGTTCATAGACCGTGTCAGGGAGGATACATTAGAAACTGATAATAATATTGGTCTCTGGGGATGGGAACTCGGTGGTTGGGAAACAGGGGAGGAAGACTTAGTTTTCATTCTACGTCTTTGCACTTTCTGAATTTTGTGTCATATGCATGCATTACCTCTAAAAAAAAAGTTAGTAGGGGCGCCTGGGTGGCGCAGTCGGTTAAGCGTCCGACTTCAGCCAGGTCACGATCTCGCGGTCTGTGAGTTCGAGCCCCGCGTCGGGCTCTGGGCTGATGGCTCAGAGCCTGGAGCCTGTTTCCGATTCTGTGTCTCCCTCTCTCTCTGCCCCTCCCCTGTTCATGCTCTGTCTCTCTCTGTCCCAAAAATAAATAAAAACGTTGAAAAAAAAAGAAAAAAAAATTAAAAAAAAAAAGTTAGTAAAACTTTCTTTACTGTTGTTAGCACAATAAAATAAAATAGGCTTGAGGGAGAGAGATCATTAACCTACTGTTTTTTAAATATTTTGCAGCTACATGCACAAATGGGATTCGTTCTTGGCACACAGCCCAAAAGCTAGATGAAATTAAGCTAAAACCAAATAGACCATACAGATGGGAGACTTCACATGTGAACTCTGATATTCTACTTTCAAAAGAAAGTCTTTCAACAAATGTTTGGCTATGGTGCCTATTAAGATAAATTCTGAGCTTTCCTTCCCAATTCAGCCACGTAAGAGGAAAAGGGGATGTGGCTAAATAAAGGTGAGATCCTATACAAAAATGGCCAAATGACAAAGTGCCTATAATCATATTTATGCTTCATAAGTTTAACCTTTATTCATTTACAGGAATTTATAAAGCACATATGGGAACTAAGAATACAACAGTGACTAAAAAGAGAGAGCCTTCCTGCCTTCACACAGCTTATAAATGAAAAGGAAGAAATACAACTAAACAAATAACAACAACAAAATAGATCAATTCAAAAACAGGGCAAATACAGGGTCCTATAAAGGCATAAAACAGTGCCACCCAAGTCACTGGGGGAGGGATCAGGGAGGACACAGAAGAAAAGATAAGGAGAGGCTGAAAACAAGAAATTTGAGTCCAGACTCAAATTTGGGTTCAGGGTGTCTGGGACTGACTCATATTGGGTGTGTCCCTTATAAAACAACAGCAACGACCGCTCACATTTACTGCAGGTTCAGGAAATGTTAGCCACTGTTTTAAATGCTTTATTCATGCAAACTCATTTAATCCTCAACCACACCCTTACAGAGTAAACTCTATTACTGTTTCTAATTTACAGATGAGGAAATAAGTGCACAGAGAGGTTACGTGAAACAAGTGAAACAACGGGTTGAACTACTTCCTTTTTCCTGGACCTACCAGGACAGCTCAGAGGGGCAGGGTTACTCTGAAACAAAAGAATACCACTTGAAAGGCATTATTTTCCTGGTGCAATTAGAATGAGTCTATTTAAAAAAGAATTCTGGAGAGAAAAGATGTGTAATCACCTATAGCATTTCGTGTCAGGAACAAGACTTCCTTTGCCATCAGTCTATATTGTAGATACTATAGGCACTTACCTATAGGAACCGGTAGGGCATCCCTGTGGATGAGGGGGGTTTCTATAATCAAGGGGAAAGTCAGACATTCGGTTTGATGTCTGCCACTAATAAGTGGAGTGATGCTGGACACTAAAGTATACTAAACTTTAAGGTTCAGTCTTCCTCGAGTACAAATGAGGGGAAAGAATATCTACCTCTCAGAGTTGTTAGGAGGAAACAATACTAGTGATGATGAATATAAAAATAGTAATAGCAAATACACAGCTGTTACTATGTGCTGTCATGGAACACTTGATTCTCACGACAAACCTATGAGATAGGCACTATTTTCAATATACCCACTTAACAAATACAAAAGCTGAAGCACAGAAAAAGTAATTTGCCCGAGGTCACAAAGGCAAAAAGTGGCAGAGTTGACATGTAAAGTTAGGTTTGTAGACTTTGGTCTGGTTCTAGTCTGTCCAAGGTCAATGCTGAATGATAACTCAGTATACCTAAATCTCTACAAACACTTAAGTTCCTATTGCTCCTTTGTGCTCCTGATTCTCAGCAACAGCTCTTTCCTTTCTTCCCTATTACACTGTCCTTATTCTCTCTTCCATGAAGAAGGATGCAGAGGTGACGAGGACGCCAACAGAAAGAAAGGCCTATTGTAGGAAAAGGAAAAATTCTCTGGGAGATGAAATAAAATGAGCAAGTTCTGAGAGGTGTGGGCAGAATGGGCAGACCAAAAAGCCGGTGTAAACTGACTCCAAGAACTTTACTAAATTACATATTATCTTCAAGACAACGTAATTACCCATAAAGGCAGTAAAACAAAAATTACACCATCAATTTAGTGTAAAGAGTGCCACCTGCTGAAACTTTCTGGAATACTATAGTTTGTGACACATCTGAAAGAAGCTGCAACCCATTCTGAAAAACAATGAAACCCACTTTGGTTTATAAAAACAAATCAACTATAGCAAAGTAAAACAATGAACATACAACTTACCCCACAAAAGAAGAATTTAAATGAAGAAATACCAAACTTATAAATTCTGTCAATTTATTGTTCCTGGCATACAGTAGGGCTCAAAAAATGTTTGTTGAATGAATTGCAACACAGTACGATTAGTAAATTGTCTTAAAAAACCCTACAATTATCACTTTATTTAGAACTAGAGCGTGCAAGCTGGTATCTTCTTCACATACATAATTATTACCCCAGTCTTCTCCAATTCCCTCTTCTCAAGTATTAATGCCAAACATTTTCTTGAGCACTTATTATGTCAGTCATTGTTCTAAGGACTCAACACACATATATATATAAAATAATTTTCATGACAACCTTATAAAGTCCGTATTATCAGTATCTTCATTTTATAGATGAGAAAAGAAGAGGTCTGATTACTTGGAACAACTATGTAGCTAGCCTCTTATGTGGTGGGATGGTCAGCCACTAATGCAAAAAGCCAGAGGTTTATGGCTATGGGAATAATGGCAGCTGTTGATCTGTCCTGGATGTCTGTAAGCCTACACTGCAGCTCCGTCAGACACCAAAACAGAATTATAGTTATGCTTTAGATTAGACCTAGGCTTGGACATTTATGCCTATCAACTTGTATCTGGACCCAAAATGCAAGGGGTCATGATGGCAGGACTGTCCCTATTATTTAATTTGCTTTTATACTTTAATAGCTAATCGTTATAACTCTTGGTGCTCTGATCCCAAATAAGTAGTGCATAAACCTAGAATACCACAAGCAAGACCTACATTTGGGTCTTGGCTAGGCCAAGGTGGAGTGAATGCATCCAGGCATCTGAATGTATTTCCCTGCATTGCAATGGCAAATGCTATCATCTTAGATGACCTGGAATTTAAGCTCTGCCCCTCCCTCACCACTGTCCATCCTTCTTTGGTTCAGCTCTTATCCAGCCTCGCCTCCCAGTATTTTCTACACCCACCTGCCATTCTAGATCAACTCATATTCTTGATGTTCCAACTCTCCACCCTTGAGTCTTTGCAAAAACATTTCCCCCAACCATGAAGATATCTCCTCTGCAAAATCTACCTGTCCTCTGAAATACAATTTGCTCTTGACGCTTTCTAACAATGGAGATCCACACTAATTACTCCTTTTCCTACAGCACTTGGCCATCTGTACCACTAAGGTTTGATCTCCTTTCCCAGCTCACCCAATAATTTGTCTTTTTCCACCAAGACTAGGAGTTCCTTAAAAGCGGTGAGTGTGTATAGCTCTTTCCGTCCCTGAGGCTAGGTGATATGGTCGAATTGGTTTGATACTATTGCCAAGCTATGTAGGAGGCACTAGACAGAAATGTCCCATTTTTGTGGCGCTTAGACTGTATTGGAGACTCAATCAACCAATAAATGCATCAGGTTAGTTAGTGGTGAGTATTGTGAAGGAAAATGGAGGGTACAGATGTAAAGAATGAGGTGACAGATGTTATTTTAAATAGGAAGGTCACGGAAATCTTCGGAGGCGACAGTTAGCTGATAGGCGGTCCATAAGTGCTGTACCTGCTGCATTCACCTGAATTAAATCTTTTGTGTTACGGGTGGTGGAGGGCAAAGCTAGGACTCAGCATCAAAACTAGGTTCACCTGGTCTGGCTCTGCTTCCCTCAGTTGTAATGACAGTTCCAGGTTTTTGCTTTGGGAGCCTTAAAGAATTACAGGAAGGATCAAACATAATGAATCTGGACGTGTTTCGATATTGTAAATCTGTGCACAAAAAGGGACACAAGAACGGAACTTCCGCTCGATTCACTGTTTACACAAGGGCCAACTTTTTGCCAACTTTTTGCCCGTCCCGAGCACTCAGGATTCAGGGGGATGTGAAGGCCCGCGAGCCACTTCAGGGACTTCCCCTCCGGGCGTTCCGAGACTATCGGCCGCCTGGCAGCTTCTCCGCTACTCCCGCTTCCCCGCTACTCCCGCATCCCCGTGGTGCGTCCGCTCGCACTCACCAATAGGCTTGTCCAAACGCATGAGGCGCAAGTAGGGCTGCAGGGGGCGGGGCGCCGAGTTCACGACCGCGGCGGCCGACAGGCTGAGCCGACGCCTGCGCGGTCCCGGCCCGGCAGAAGGCTGCCAGTGCCTGGCGCGGGGCGTGCCGGCCGCGCGCGCGAGGGCCAGCGCGCCGGAATTCCGCAGCCACGCCTGCGTCATTACCCGCAGGCCCCACGCGAGCCCCGCGCCGCGAACACCCAGCATGGCGCTCGGGAGGCCGTGGCTCCATACAGGCCTGAGGTTGTTCTCTGGCGTCAGGTCGCGGCAGGCTTGCGCAGTGACGTCAGTGGATGACGGTCCACGCCTGCCGGACTGGGTGGGGTTGCGGTCGGAGCCTTTCTAGTTACGTCGCGGTCGCTTTAACCCGGGGCGGTTTCTTAGTTAAGGGGAATTCCCATTATCCGCTTTCTCAATAAATGAACAAGGATGGTGTTCATTTATTGGGAACAGTTGTACCAGGAAAAAAAGAAAGCCTCGGAAAACCTACCAAAACATTGATTGCGGGCAGGTGTTTTCTTTTTAAAGCTAAAAGGGCGCCAAACGCCAAATGTAAGAATGTAAATTAAAACCGCACTCAGAGTTAAGGGACATTCATTACACAAGTGAAAATCTTAAATGTGACAGTCAATTCAGAGGACTTTTCTGTAATCAAGAGGCAATGAGCCTTGTGGGATGGTAAGAGGCTGCAGCTAGAACATCTGGTCGTGCTCTTAATTACAGCCAATTCGTGGATAGCGCTGTTTGCCAGGCACTGTTACGGGCACTATGCACGTATTATCCCATTTAACCACTTAGTGACCATGGGTAAGTCACTCATCTGCATTGGAGTATTGTAGAAAATTGCGTTAGTCTTTTTTTTTTTTTTTTAATGTTTATTTGTTTTTGAGAGAGAGAGAGCACAACCAGGGGAGGGGTAGAGAGAGGGAGACACAGAATCCGAAGCAGGCTCCAGGCTCAGCTGTCAGTACGGAGCCCGATCCGGAGCTCTAACTCACAGACCGTGAAATCATGACCAGAGCTGAAGTCAGAGGCTCAACCGACTGAGCCACCCAGGCACCCTCAATTGCTTTAGTCTTTAAACCCCTTTCCTTAAAACCAGAACAGTGATTCTGTGATATCGTGAGGTTCCAGTGGTGGTAGGAGGGGACAGTCCTTGATAATTCTACAAAACTGGCTCACAACTTGTTCACTGATTGCCGACAGAGGGATCAAGGCATCAGGAAGTTTTACTATATAATTGTAAAGGAAAAAACACACTTCCTCCTGTATGTGTTACCTCTACTCTCAGTACTCCGCTACAACACACATCACTGCTGAAACCAGATGTGTGGGTTTTCCGCATATCAAGTAATTCTGTGACAAAATGTGGAATCCTATCATTTAACTCAATTCTGGCACCTGCTGTCTAAAGATACCATCAGATCCCACAGGTTAAGGGCTTGGCCCCACAAGACAGTTTCTTGCCCCACTTCAGATGCTAAATGCAAGTCCAGGTTATGACCTGTGCTTCTGACCTATTGGCTGTAGATTGGAGGTTCTGAAGACCCCTTCTTCTGTTTGATTAATTTGCTAGAATGGTTCACAGAACATAGGAAAATATATTACTTACTGTATTACTGGTTTATTATAAAAGTGTGTAACTCAGGAACAACCAGATAGAAGAGATGCTTAGGGCAACATATGTGGGAAAGGGCCCAGAGCTTCCATTTCCTACTCTCCCTAAACTCTCTTCATGTGTTCGCCAACCCTAAAGCTCTCTGAACCTTGTGGTTTTGGGTTTTACTGTGGACACTTCATTACATAGGCATGATTGATGACATCCTTGGCCATTGATGACTGAACTCAATCTCTAGTCCCTTTTCCTTCCCTGGATGTTGGATGTTGGGCTAAAAGTCCCAATCCTTTAATAACACGTGGGTTGGTTCCTCTGGCAACCAGCTCCCAGCCTTCAGGACTTTCCAAAAGTCCCCTTGTTAACAAAACCTCAGGTGTGCTCAAAAGGGGCTCCTTATGAATGACAAAAGACACTCCTATCACTGAGGAAGTTCTAAGAGTTTAGGAACTTTGTGCCAGGAACTAGAGAGAAAGACCAAGTATATTTATTATACCATAGTGTTATATATATATATATATATATATATATATATATATATATATAAAATATTCAATCTAATCTATAAATATTTATTTAGAGAGAGCACAGTGGCATTTTGAAGTCTAACTTGTACCTGCTGGCTTTGCAGCTTGCTCTCAGAAGTTAGAAACAGATAAGCTCACTTTTAAGAACAGGTAACTGGAGCATATTGATGCACAGTAACCCAGAGACTGCCAGTCTTTTGAAGCCAAAATAAATAGATTAAGCACTTCAATTAGATAAAACAGATAAAGCACTTCAATTAATAACTTGTAAACCTGCCTCTGGGGATGAGGAAAGCTCTAAAGTGACAGCCCTTGCTGATGCAGCCATGTGGCATGGACTTTTCCTACCTATTCTCACCCAGTTATGAAAGTTACAATATTTTGCTGGATCAGATTTGCTACAGAAGGAAAGAAGGTCTTGGAGGTTATTGGAGGACAGTGAAAAACTTCTGAGGCTGCATTAGTCCTGGGATAAGGGTGCTTTTGGGGGATCTGCATCATTGTGGGATGTCTCGGGTAGTTGGAAGACAGGGCCAGCATTACTGGAGGGGAACTCCTGGCCATTCAGCCATTCTTATACACGTCTTGCTAAATTAATTAAGCAAGGAAGCCATTAAATGGATGTAGCTCCAATGCTGTGACAGCCAAAATTTAAGCCTATAAAATGCCATAGGATTATGAAATCAAAATACTAAGAACAACCAATCACAGATAGCCAATTAGGCTTTAAGCTATAGCCAATCAAATAATTTCTTTGCTTCTACACTTTTCCCATGTAAGACTTTGCCCTGGCTCCTGTCCAGGGAGCTTTCCTAACCACTTGCATTTGGAGCTGCCCAATTCAAACCAGTAAAGGCTCAAATAAACTCTTAAATATTTTAATGTGTCGCAGTTTCTCCTTTAACAGTTTCAGTGCATTTTTAATCTGAATTCTTAAACTCAAGCCCAACAAAGACATTGCTTTGGCCTTTGGAAAGATGGGTTTCTGTAGGCATATCGAGGACTTAAATTGTCCCTGAAGCGGAACATACCAATATAATGTGATCCTTAGTTATACGTCTTAGAAGCCTCTCAGTATATATGTAGATTTGGGGGAGAAAATCCCACCTTTTCCTTTCCTTTTCATCATTTTTAGGAGATTTAAATTTGGAGTGACAATGATACACATTATCCTGTCTTTGATGAAAAGAACCCAGGGGAGATACAAAGAAAACTGAAGCCTCCAGACAGCCTTTTTCCTGCAGCTCAATGCAAAAAAGTGCTCACTGCAGATGTGGTCCCACAATTGTCATCATCAGTGAGTGCCCTTATCTGGAGCTAGGCTTCCAGCTTGCTTGGTGGGCTCATTGCTCTAGAGCAATCATTAGACTTGTGAACAGAGCAGGTTTTGTGTTTGTTGGAGAAACAGCCCTAGAACTGGATTGGGGTCAGGGGGAAGAGATGAAGGGGAAAGTTGAGTTTCTGAGTTTTCTATTTTGTTTGACCACACTCTCTACCACTGAAACTCATGTGAGAGAGCAGTGACTTTCCATTACTATCACTCTGGCTTTCAGAGTTATAGACCTAGTCCTTCAGTTATATGCAATTGTTCCCTCCTTAAACACCAGGAGAACTTTGCTTATTCTGTTTTACAGAATTTAAGTAATTTTCCTTTGTATTATACTAATTTTATGTTCTTATTTTGATTGTAAACCCCTTAAAGTTAGGTATTTAACAAAATTTAACAAGGTGTTTATTGAATTCTTGTTTTATGAAAGCACTGTGCATAGCACAGGGTATGTCAAGGGGGAAAGCGCTATTGTCAAGGAGAACAGACTAGAGGGGACAACAGACAGCATTTGATACTAGGTGGCAGTGCTGTGTTATACAGGCCCAGGGCACTGTAGGCGCGCTCAGGAGGAATATCCTGAGCTTGGAGTGGTGAGGTCAAGAAAGTCTTCCAGAAGTGATGTGTGGTCTGAGATCTGAGGTTCAGGGCCAAATTAACTAAGCCAAGATGGATAGGAGGAGGAGAGGAGATGGAGGCAGGACGTGCTAGTCTAAGAGCACATACAGGGGCACCTGGGGGGCTCCGTCGGTTAAGTGTCCAACTTCGGCTCAGGTCGTGATCTCACAGTTCATGGGTTCGAGCCCCACATTGGGCTCTGTGCTGACAGCTCAGAGCCTGGAGCCTGCGTCAGATTCTGTGTCTCCCTCTCTTTCTTCCCCTCCCTCGCTTGCACTCTGTCTCTGTCTCTCTCTCTCTCTCTTGAAAATAAATAAACAATTTTTAAAAATAAATAAAATAAGAACACATACAAAGTTCTGAGAAGTAGGGAAATAGATCCTCCTGAATTTCTCAGGGCTCCTATGAAAAGAACTGGCCTTCTGGGCTACAGAGATGTGTATAGTATAATGATAGAGAATGTTCACCTTCATCCCTCCTAGAAATGTTTTACTTTTTATGTACCATGAAGATCCAATCTATAGCCCTTTGTCTAGTGAATTGCTCTGATCCAGAAAGATAATAAAATTTCTTATCTCCCTGAAATGGACACATGGTTAAGCCCAAACTAGGCTCCTAGGTTAAGCTCTGTGTTGTTTCCCCAAATATTCCCAATTCTCCTATTCTCTGAAACCAACTGTGTGTCCTAAATTCAACTCATTTCTATAATTCACCAGTTAGTGCAGACCCCATTATTTAAGTCAGTCCCCCAAGACTACCCCTACTTCAGATGCCAGCAACAAATGGGTCTTCAGGATAACTCTACTTCTGCCTTATGGATTACATATTTAAGCATTCCTGTGATCCTCCCTCAGGTTTGAAATCCAGAACTCAAGGAAGCATCACATTTATGATTATATTTTATTGTAAAAGATATAAATGAACATCCAGATAAAGACGCATACATAGGGCAAAGTTCAGAAGGGTCCAAAACACAGAAATGTCCCTATGGAGTCAGATTGAACCACTCCCCCGCCATATCAACATGTCCAACAACCAGGAAGCACTCTGAATCTTGCTGTTCCAGAGTTTTTTTTATTTTTTTTTAAAAAAATTTTTTTTTTCAGCGTTTGTTTATTTTTGGGACAGAGAGAGACAGAGCATGAACGGGGGAGGGGCAGAGAGAGAGGGAGACACAGAATCGGAAACAGGCTCCAGGCTCTGAGCCATCAGCCCAGAGCCCGACGCGGGGCTCGAACTCACGGACCGCGAGATCGTGACCTGGCTGAAGTCGGACGCTTAACCGACTGCGCCACCCAGGCGCCCCTGTTCCAGAGTTTTTTAAATCAATTCTTCACTATAAAGGCACTATTGATTAAATCATTGATCATCAGTGATTGATCTTAGTCTCCAGCTTCTCGCCTCTCTCCTGTCTCCTGGGGCTCTTTCCTGGGTCTCTAGCTTGCTGCCCTACTCTGCAGATGTGGGACTTGCCAGCCTCCATACTCATGTGAGCCAATTTCTTAGAATAAATCCTATATATATGTATATCATGTATATACACATATATAATCTGGTTTTATTTTTCTAGATACTTAAAACAGGAGCATAATACCTAGTAGATAGTGAATAATTCATTCACTCCACAAATATTTGTTTAAATGATGAGTTAACCAGAACACTTCATTTTATGGTAATCTGCTCCCCCTCCAACCCCTCTGTTCTCCATGCTTTCACTTTCCAGTGGTTTCACTTACCTGAGGTCAATTGTCATCCAGAAGCAGATGATTTTCCTCCTGACAAATCATCTGAAGGTCAGCCTCTGATGTGGCCTCAGGCTACATCACAGTGCCTACATAATTTACTCCATTTCGTCTCATCATGCAGGCATTTTATCATTTCCCAAGAGAAGGGTGCCCTACAAGAAGAGGAGTCAGTGCAGTACGATAAGATATTTTGGGAGAGAGAGGGAGACTACATTCACATAATTTTTATTATAGTATATTGTTATAACTTCTATTTTATTATTCGTTTTTAGTGTTAACTCTACAAATTCTAAATTAAACTTTATCATAGGCATATGTGCATAGAAAAAAAAAAACCAGTGTATTTAGGGTTTGGTACTACCCATGGTTTTAGGCATTCACTGGGGGTCTTAGAAAACTATCCCCTGTGTGTAAGAGAAGACTACTATATATGTATCCTTTATTTTTACAGATTTACCTATTTTAAGTACTTCTATGTTCATCATAATATTTGATCCTTAGACCAATTTTTACTTCTCTACTACATTTCATCTGATTTTGGGGTGAGTCCTAGAGATGTTTTAGATTTTAAAAAAGATATCATTTGACTCCCCAAATGGGACAGGAAAGTTATGAAAGTGACTTTTGAGCTTAAATAAGTAGAATCATTATCTGTAATTGCTTCAGGCCTTAAAACAATATTACTTGAAGTCGATGTTCTTTACAGAAATTGTAACTGGCAATTAAGTGACTATAAAATGATAGCTGCTGAGGCTTATGAGAACAATAAAAGAAAAACCCTGGGATGCACCCCGTGTGCTTCTCACCAGTACTGGCAGACCTGTGCTCTCATTGCATAATGTAGTAATCTCAGCAACAAACCCTAATTTCCATCTTTTCCCCTCCACTCTCCCTGACCTCTCACCCCTGCTTCCTGAAATCTCCTCCTTAAAATTACCTACCCTAAGTCCTCATCTCAGGCTTTCTTTGGACAATCCCAGCACCTGACACCTAAGCATGAGAAAGGGCTGAACCCAATATACTAGTGGTTCTATATCCTGTTTCTAGACTCTCTAAAAAGCTGATTGTTGCCTTACTTGGTGCAGTGGACCTGAATTGGTTATTCTGTTAATTCTGGCCGGCGGAGTAAGTTTATAACTTTGCGATAGAGAAATGATATTTTTATCCAAGATGTAGTTATATAGATTTTACTCTCATTTGGTTTTTTTTTTAATATATGAAATTTATTGTCAAATTGGTTTCCATACTACACCCAGTGCTCATCCCAAAAGATGCCCTCTTCAGTACCCATCACCCACCCCCCATCAACCCTCAGTTTGTTCTCAGTTTTTAAGAGTCTCTTATCATTTGGTTTTTAAAGATGTTTACATGTTTAGGGAGCTTAAACCAAATAAATGCTTAGGACACTTAAATCTACTAACTTTGTGTGTGATTTATTAGATGTGCAAGAATTTTAAAAATGTGTTTGAAATAATATGTTAAATATGCGAGTTTGCCTTGCTAAGTTTGGAGTGCTGTAGAATGGGATAAATTAGCCTTGTTATTGTCCTTTGAAAGGTCTATGGGAATTGAAATAGATAGGTAAGTTGGATTTAACAAAGTAACCTATCCCCGAAAAAAAAAAAAGGAACCTAAAACCAATTAAAAAAAAAAAAAAACAAAAAACCTAGCTGGCTATCATCAAATGTATGAAAATAAAGAACAAATCTGATTTAAATCAAGAGTGTCATAAAAACCTATAGCATTTAATATTATGATAATAATGACAATAATAGAAAAGGTTTTTAAAATAATGCTAAATTTTTAAGTATCTAAATTTCTCCAGGGTTTTCCAACCCATAAGTCTGTAATATTGAGAATGTTATAAAATTGGAAAAGGACAAGACCAGAGTATTTTATCCTTGAAAGAACCCTAAGTCTCTAACCCAAACATGGAGTGTGAGTTGGTCTGCACCTCATCAGTAACATTTTCTAAAAGATCACTAAAGATATCTGCAGTTGAAAGGAGTTATTCATGCTGATATTTAATTTTAAACACTCCTGCTTTGATTTTGTATTGCATTGTCAGATTAGACAAATGGGTGTTTGTGTTAGTTTTGTTGGTAATCAAATTAAGGCCAGAAGGACAATTAAAAGATTGACCAACCATGAGGTGATTCAACAGATTGATGAGATACTTCAGAGTTTTTAAAAGAGAAAAGGAGGGGCGCCTGGGTGGCGCAGTCGGTTAAGCGTCCGACTTCAGCCAGGTCACGATCTCGCGGTCCGTGAGTTCGAGCCCCGCGTCGGGCTCTGGGCTGACTGCTCAGAGCCTGGAGCCTGTTTCCGATTCTGTGTCTCCCTCTCTCTCTGCCCCTCCCCGTTCATGCTCTGTCTCTCTCTGTCCCAAAAATAAATAAACGTTGAAAAAAAAATTAAAAAAAAAAAAAAGAGAAAAGGAAAATGAGTACCATTACTGACTGGACAAGCGCTGAGCACGCAAGTTTCACAACAGGACTTAGAACGTACCAATATCAGGGAGATGAAGTGATAAAGAACAAAAATATGTTTGAACCAATATAAGAAGATGTAGGAAATAAACGTATTTGATTAATTAAATACCAGTGAAAGGGCATGGGCTTAAAATGTCTCACTGACACTATAAGCAAGAGTTTCCTCTAAGGAAGCTTAAGAAAACCTTAATGTTAATACATTTAATATTCATCAATATTTAAGAGCATTCCTTTCCTCACATAACCATGTCCCCATAACCATCTGCCATTAGTAAGAGCTCACCAGTAATCACTTTTAAAAGACTCTCTTTTTTTCAGATTTTTAAAAAACATTTATTTATCTTTTGTAAGGCAGAGTGTGAGCGGGGGAGGGGCAGAGAGAGAGGGAATCACAGATTCCGAAGGAGGCTACAGGCTCTGAGCTGTCAGCACAGAGCCCAACATGGAACTCAAACTCACGACCATGAGATCATGACCTGAACTGAAGTCAGATGCTTAACCACCTGAGCCACCCAGGTACCCCTTTAAAAGACTCTTAAATGTTAATAGACAATACCTTCTCAGATTGAAGTATCATTAACTTTATTTGCATATTAAAAATTAAAATGCCTAGGCTAGTTTCAAATTTGTTCTTTTCTGTCATTAAGGAAACATCTGAGTGGCTACTGTGTGCCAGATAATATGATAATTACAGGGAAGGCAAAGATGATTTAGATATTGTACCTCTTTCTTATAAGCTTAGAGTCAAGTTGGAAAGATATATGGATCCAATAAAATGCATCATAAGTGACATAGTAAATGTTCAACTGCCAAAGGAACAGAGAAATGGGACTAAAGCTTCTTAAAGGACAGGAGAGTTATGGAAACCGGTGTTTGAGAAGGTCTTATTTATTTATTTAGTCATGTGTGTACATGAGCAGGGGAGGGGCAGAGAGAAGGGGAGGGAGAGAATCCCAAGGAGGCTCTATGCTGTCAGTGCAGAGCCCAATGAGGGGCTTGATCCCACAAACCATGAGATCATGCCTTGACCCAAAATCAAGAGTCAGAGGCCTAACTGACTGAGCCACGAGGTGCCCCAGAGAAGGTCTTAATAAACATGAAAGTTTGATTTAAAGAAGAGTTAACACCTATTTTCTTGAAGCTGTTCCAAAAAACAGAAATGGAAGGAAAACTTCCAAACTCTTTCTATGAAGCCAGCATTATCTTGATTCCAAAACCAGACAGTCTCCACTAAAAAGGAGAACTACAGACCAATTTCCCTGATGAACAAGGACTCAAAAATCCTCAACAAGATACTAGCCAACCGGATCCAACAATACATTAAAACAATTACTCACCATGACCAAGTGGAATTTATACCTCGGATTCAGGGTTGGTTCAATATCTGCAAAACAATCAATGTGATGCATCACATCAATAAAAGAAAGGACAAGAACCAGATAATCCTCTCAATAGATGCAGAGAAAGCATTTGACAAAATACAGCATCCTTTCTTGATAAAAAACTCTCCAGAGAGTAGGGATAGAAGGATCATACCTCAAGATCATAAAAGCCATATCTGAAAAACCCACTGCTAATATCATCCTCAATGGGGACAGAGAGCTTTCCCCTAAAGGTCAGGAACAAGACAGGGATGTTCACTCTCACCACTGTTATTCAACATAGTATTGGAAGTCTTAGCTTCAGCCATCAGACAACACAAAGAAATAAAAGGCATCCAAATCAGCCAGGAAGGTCAAACTTTCACTCTTCACAGATGACATGATACTCTATATGGAAAACCCAAAAGATTCTACCAAAAACTGCTAGAACTGATTCATGAATTCAGCAGTTATAGGATATAAAATCAATGCACAGAAATTGGTTGCATTCCTATACACCAATAATGAAGCAACAGAAAGAGAAATCAAGGAATCAATCCCATTTACAATTGCACGAAAAGCCACAAAATACCCAGGAATAAATCTAACCAAAGATATGAAGAATCTATACACTGAAAACTATAGAAAGCTTATGAAAGAAATTGAAGACACACACACACACACACACACACACACACACACACACACAAAAAGGAAAAATATCCCATGCTCCTGGAAAGGAAGAACAAATATTGTTAAAAAGCAATCTACATATTCAATGCAATACCTATCAAAATAATACCGACATTCTTCACAGAGTTAGAACAAACAATCTTAAAATTTGTATGGAACCAGAAAAGACCCTGAATAGCCAAAGCAATCTTGAAAAAGAAAACCAAAGCTGGAGGCATCACAATCCTGGACTTCAAGATGTATTACAAAGCTGTAATCATCAAGACAGTATGATATTGGCACAAAAACAGAAACTCAGATCAATGGAACAGAATAGCGAATCCAGAAATGGGCCCACAAACGTATGGCCAATTAATCTTTGACAGAGCAGGAAAGAATACCCAATGGAATAAAGACAGTCTCTTCAGCAAATGGTGCTGGGAAAACTGGACAGCAACATGCAGAAAAATGAACCTGGACCACTTTATTACACCATACACAAAAATAAACTCAAAATGGATGAAATACCTAAACATAAGACAGGAAGCCATCAAAATCCTAGAGGAGAAATCAGGCAAAAACCTCTTTGATCTTGGCCGCAGCAACTTCTTACTCAACATGTCTCCAGAGGCAAGGGAAACAAAAGCAAAAATGAACTATTGGGACCTCATTAAAATAAAAATCTGCACAGCAAAGGAAATAATCGGCAAAACTAAAAGGCAACTGACGGAATGGGAGAAGATACTTGCAGATGACCTATCAGATAAAGGGTTAGTGTCCAAAATCTACAGAGAACTTATCAAACTCAACACCCAAAAAACAAATAATCCAGTGAAGAAATGGGCCCAAGACATGAATAAACCCTTCTCCGAAGAAGACATCCAGATGGCCAATGGACACATGAAAAAATGCTCAACATCACTCATCATCCAGGAAATACAAATCAAAACCATATTGGATATCAACCACCTCACACCTGTCAGAATGGCTAACATTAACAACCCAGGCAACAACAGATGTTGGTGAGAATGTGGAGAAAGAGGATCTCTTTTGCACTACTTGTGGGAATGTAAGCTGGTGCAGCCACTCTGGAAAACAGTATGGAGGCTCCTCAAAAAATTAAAAATGGAACAACCCTACAACCCAGCAATTGCACTACTAGGTATTTATCCAAGGGATACAAGTATGCTGTTTAGGAGGGATACATGCACCCCAATGTTTATAGCAACACTATTAACAATAACCTAAGTATGGAAAGAGCCCAAATGTCCATCAATGGATGAATGGATAAAGAAGATGTGGTATACATACGATGGAATATTACTCGGCAATCAAAAAGAATGAAATCTTGCCATTTGCAACTACATGGATGGAACTAGAGGGTATTATGCTAAGCGAAATTAGTCAGAGAAGACAAATATCATATGACTTCACTCATATAAGGACATTAAGATACAAAGCAGATGAACACAAGGGAAGCAAAAATAATATTAAAACAGGGAGGGTGACAAGACATTAGACTCTTAAATATAGAGAACAAAGGGTTGCTGGAGGGGTTTGGGGTGGGGGATGGGCTAAATGGGCCAGGGGCTTAAGGAATCTACTCCTGAGATCATTGTCACACCATGTGGTAACTAACTTGGATGTAAATTATTAAAAAAAATAAGTAAATTACTAGATTAAAATAAATGAATAAATTTAGTGACTAAACAAAACAAAAACATGAAAGTTTGCCACACAGAGAGGAGAGTTAGGAGACTGGTCTGGGTGAAGAACAGAAGGAGCAGCACCAAAGGTTCAGACCCCCAACCAATGCGTTGGCGGGGTAACAGAATCCATGGTCAGAGTAACAAGAGTTGAGGCTGAAGAAAGAGGCAGGTGCCAGGTTATGAAGCACCTTATTGTGACTATACGAAGTGGGGAACCATTTAAGAATCTTAAGCAAAGTCAGGGAGAACAATTAAGAGATTATTATAATAATACAAGTGAGAGCAGGGCGCCTGGGTGGCTCAGTTGGTTAAGCATCTGACTTCGGCTCAGGTCATGATCTCACGGTTTGTGGGTTCGAGCCCCGCATCGGGCTCTGTGCTGACAGCTCAGAGCCCGGAGCCTGTTTCAGATTCTGTGTCTCCTTCTCCTTCTGCCCCTCCCCTGCTCCTGCTCTGTCTCTGTCTCTTAAAAATAAATAAATGTTACCAAAAAAATAATACAAGTGAGAGATTAGGCTTCAAATTTATTACATGGCAGAGGGGACGGCAAAAAGAAATTTGGACATGACTTTGCTCATGATTGAGTTGACACGATCAGGGAGGAAATGGTGTTTGTGCCTGATGAGCTCTTTTCTTCAAGGTCAGCTCTTCTGATGTGGGGGAAGCTGAAGGGACAGAAAAGTAGGAGGTATAAACAAAGTGCTGAAGGAAAATAAGGCTTGCAAATGGAGGGATCTGCAGGCTTTTTTTTTTTCCCCAGGCTTAAGTTTTATTAAAAGAATAATCATGCAATATTGAGGTTATAAAAATTACTTTATTTCAAATGTGAAAATATAAAAAACTACTTATATATAAAATTTAGGGGTATTGAAGCATTCAGACTCTGGGTTGTCTTTATCTCTTTATAAATGTACTTAAATTTAATAGAGACAATATTCATAGCAGACATAAATATAAAGAGAATTCTATCTCTAGAAATTAAGATATAGGAGAAAACAATACCTTCTGTCACTGATAAAAGCACAGAAACATAGTAGTCAGTGCCATGGACTTCCCAACACGCTCTCCATTCCAAAAGACCACTAGGAGACAATTACAGGGATCTCACTGATGTTGGAGTAACTGGGGAGAATGGCCACGTGACCCATTCCTGACCAATAAGACATGAGGAGACATGAAACAAGGTTCGCTGAGAGAACCTCTGAGAAAGGGTTCTTCAAGTCTATGAAGGAGATGCAGAAAAAGTTGCTCATCTTCTTTCTCTGGCTGCTGCTGGGTCCGAATGGGTCTGTGGCACGGCTCCAGCCATCACGTCACCAGCTGGAGAATGAAGCCAACACTAAAGGTGACAGACCAGAGTCGAAAGGACCTGATTCCCGGATGACATTCTGAGCCCGCCCTACTTGAACTTCTTGTTATGTAGGAGTATAAATTTCCTCATGGTCTAAGCCATTTGAATCAGGGTTTTCTGCCACTTGCATCCGAAAATTTCCCAACTAAAACAAGAACTAAAGGTGGATTAAAAGTAAACATCAACAGGGGCACCTGGGTGGCTCAGTCGATTAAGCGTCGGACTTCAGCTCAGGTCACGATCTTGCGGTCCAGGAGTTCGAGCCCCGCGTCAGGCTCTGGGCTGATGGCTCAGAGCCTGGAGCCTGCTTCCGATTCTGTGTCTCCCTCTCTCTCTGACCCTCCCCCGTTCATGCTCTGTCTCTCTCTGTCTCAAAAATAAATAAAACGTTAAAAAAAATTATAAAAAAAAAAAGTAAACATCAACAGGTAGTTATAATGTATCGAATTACATTTTCTCCTCTTGGTAAGTAGGTCAATTTCATTTACAGTCGCTTTAAAATTTCATTTGAAGTTTACATAATCCAGTCCCTCTGAATTGTTGTTCTTTTTTTATACTATCACTTCTAACCATCTGTCCTCTCATGCAGTATTGTTGACAAAGAACAATGAGAAGAGAAGCAGCAGATAAATCTAGCTCTCTGTTAAGATGAAAAGAGACTCTCTCATTTATAGACAATTTGAAGATTGTGGCAGTACACTTTTTCTGACAGGAGCCCATAGAAACAGCATATAAAGAATCCTGCAGTCTTTTAATAACTGTTTTTTAAAATAAAAACGAAGCACTTTCTTAAAAATAGTGCTGTATCCCTCACTTACTTGCCTCCTGGCTATATTGGGAGCATCCATATACCTTTTTAATAACTTTAAGTAAAAATAGAACATGCAAAGCACTGAGCGTAGTGTTTGGCACCAGGTATTATTATTAGCAGTGGTCTACTTAGAACAAAAGACTGTGCTAAATCTAGCACCGCGAGTGTCCCAGTGTCCCTAAAGCTTCCCTAGTTGATCTGTAATGTATCTGCTTGCCTTCCTATAGCTTGGGTTTTGCTTTCCTCTTATCAATACACTTGAAAAATTCAATCTCAGGGATGGTGTATGCCTTTCATTTTCAGAGGCAAGCCGTAACTTTGGCATTTCTTATCACAAAAAATCCATATGAGAAAGCTGGCAAGCCCAGTGTACTTCCTGGGCGGAGAGGTTTTTCTGTCAAAGCCGGGAGGGTATGATCATCTACCATCTTCAGAGTTTGACCATTGAGTTGGACAGATCTGCAAAGGGGAAAGATAAACCCAGGTTAGCCAAGTGGTGTATGCTCCACCTTCTCTGCAAAAGTTGTGACATCTTTTTAAGGCCAAAAAAATGGTGACAGCCTGTATTATATAACTTGTTTCAATTCTATATTGGGTATTTGACCCAGATGATCTTTAAGCTACACTGGGAGAGCTGAGTCATTCTGACAGAGACCATATGGCCTGCAAAGCCTGAAATACTTACTATCTGGCCCTTTATAGAAAATGGAACACACATAATCTATATAGTAGGCACTACTATGGTGGTATAAAAAGGATAAACATGACATAACTTCTGGATTTGTGGCAATTTTATTTGATGGTAATTGAAAACATTTTTAGATAAAGCAAATAGGTAGAAGGGAATGTAAATATCACAAATTTAACATGCAAAATGACATAAAATTTCCCACTTGTCACCGTGCCCATAAACCTTCTCACTCCCTTTCCGCCAGGCGATATGCATTCATTTTGCATTTCTTATGTTGTTAAGATATTCTGGTAGAATATATATTGCTGGAGTGCAACAAAATTATTTTGTAGGTTAGGGTTAGGTTTAGGGTTCACTAAACCAAAAGCTTCCAAAAAATCGATGTTTTCTTTGCATTCCACTGTTGGAATTCAAATTCAAAACGAAGTCAAGAAATGTAAAAAATATCTTAAGGACAAATGTTATCTTTTATGCACATTTACTATTGTTTAAATCAAATTAATACATGCTCACAGCAACAGATCCAATATAAACAGGGACTTAAAAAGAAAACCTTCAGTCTGCTTTTAGTTCCACTGATAGTTAATTCCATAATTCTAAACATGGCTTACATTTCTATGATCTTGTTCTCAAGTGATTTTAACACTATGAAGTTTTTACAATACGAAAATAATTTTTATTTTATATTATTTTATTTTTTAAAATATTTTGAGAGAGAGCGCAAGCAGGGGAGATGCAGAAAGAGAGGAGGACAGAGGATCCAAAGTGGGCTCTACACTGACAGCAGAGAGCCTGATGCAGGGCTCGAACTTACAATCCATGAGATCATGACCTGAGCCAAAGTCAGACACTCAGCCGACTGAGCCACCCAGGTGCCCCCCCCCCAAATTTTATTGTTGAAAATTGGTTAATGTCAGAGTTATATGTATGTAATACATGTAATACATGTAGAACACTTATAAGATTGCCTTGCATATAGTAAGCACTACAAAAATATCTATGATCACCATTATTCTGATAAATGTAACTGGTTAATTCATCATAACCATTTTTTTCTTTTTCTTTTTTTAAGTTTTTATTTTGAGAGAGAAAGAGCAGGGAAGAGCAGAGAGAGAGAGAGAGAGGGAGAGAAAGAATCCGAAGCAGGCACCATGCTGCAGCACTGAGTCCAATGTGAGGCACAATCCCACAAATCTCGAGATTATGATTTGGGCTGAAATCAGGAGTTGGACGCTTAACTGACTAAGCCACCCAGGTGCCACTCATCATAATCATTTTTAATATATCCTTCATCTCTTTTATGTACGTACACCCATATTTTCATTTAAACAAAAATGGAGATACAATACGTAGTCTCTCCCTCTTTTTTTTTATGTTTATTTTTGAGGGGGGTGTGGCAAAGAGAGGAGGACAGAGGATTCAAAGTGGGCTCTGTGCTAACAGCATAGACCCCAATGTGGGACTCAAAATCACAAACCCTGAGATCATGACCTGGGGCGAAGTCGGGACACTTGACCAACCGAACCACCCAGGTGCCCCAGTCTCTCAAAACTTGATTCTTTTTCCCTTAGCACATGTTAACATTTGCTCACACCATTAAACATTCATCCACCACATCATTTTAACAGCCGTACAGGATTTCACTGTGTGAGCATATTAGCTTATTAGTTGTCTAGTGTTTGGTTGTTTACAATTTAGAATTATCAAAGATCCCTCAAACTCGGGGCACCTGGGTGGCTCAGTCGATTAAGCATCCAACTTCAGCTTAGGATGTGATCTCACAGTTTGTGGGTTTCAGCCCTGTGTTGGGCTCTGTGCTGATAGCTCAGAGCCTAGAGCCTCTTCAGATTCTGTGTCTCCCTCTCTCTCTGCCCCTCTCCTGCTCGTTCTCTGTCTCTCTCAAAATAAACACTAAAAAAAAAAAAAAAAAAAAAAACCCAAAAACTAAAAACAAAAAAACAAAGATCCCTGAAACTCTATCCTAAGTATAAGTCAGCAGAAAAATTAGTTTCCATTTAACCTTTGTTAGGTGCCCCGCTCTGGGGGCTGTACCTAAAGTCTTAAATAAAAGATAACCATGATTGTACTAGAGGCCATGAAGCCTGCACTGCATTTACACTCGGTCCACATGCGCGTGAGTTTTGTTTTAGTACCTATATCACATCAATTTTTAGAGGAGATTGGGGAGGAAATGCCATGACCATCATCAGGAAACCACAAACAAAAATAGGCCTTGAAAACATCTCTATATGTCAGTAGTAAGAGCTGTTCTGCACGCAATTGAGAACCATTTTCAAGGGTACATAAAAAAGTTTCAGAAATGCTTTAGGAGAGGCCATCGAGCTTAAAGGTAAACCTCATCATTATAAATTAATACTGCTGTGGGTTAAGATGATAAAACATGGGCAAGATAATACCCTATACCATCTGGCTATGTTGTTTAATCGGCTGTAAAAATCGCTAAAGTATGCTATCAATATATTGAGTATAAGCTTAAAGCATGCTGATTATTTCTGCATCAGGCTGGGTAAATCAGGGTAGGATTTTATTCAAGATTGGTATCTTGTTTCATATTTTGAAGTCAGTAACATGAAGACAAGAAATAGAAGGCATGCTTGTCAAGTTTCAGATGAAACAGAGCTGAACAGAATTAGCAAGCAAAAGTAATCTGAATTAGGGATTCTGGACAAAATTGATCTGAGATAAATACAGAATACTGCTTTTATATTAAAAATATATTCACTCAACGCTTACTATGGAGGACCTTCTGTCGGTATTATACAAGTTGTTCAACTAAAAAATGATTGTTTGGGGGGCGCCTGGGTGGCTCAGTTGATTAAGTGTCCGACTTCAGCTCAGATCATGATCTCACAGTTGGTGAGTTCGAGCCCCGCGTTGGGCCCTCTGCTGACAGCTCAGAGCCTGGAGCCTGCTTTGGATTCTGTGTCTCCCTCTCTCTCAGCCCGACCCTGCTCACACTCTGCCTCTCTCTCTCTTTCTCTCAAAAATAAATAAACATTAAAAAATGATTTTTTTTAAAAGATGATCATCGTTTAACCCTCTGAGGTCATTAGAATGAACGTGTCCAGACTGTACACTCACCAAACTTATCTGGGGTACTTTCGCAACATTTTATTTTATTTTTTGCAACATTTTAAAGAGATAAAAGTATAAGTAATATACACTCATCACAGAGCATTTAGGGTAAAAAAACATAATCCATAATTTCACGAATTTTCCATTAATAATTGATAAGCATGAAATGTGTGATCAGAATGCAACAGGGTCTGATAAACAAAGAGAAGAATCATTGAAGAAATGGCATATTTAGCCTGGAGAGACGACAATCCAATTGTCCTTCAGATACTGGAGTTATTCTGGAGGAAATGAGGTATTTGGTATTGTTCCAGATTAAGGGTAGCAAACTCAAGGGCCCACAAGAGCCAAGGAATTTATATGTGCAAGTGCAGTAGGACAGGGTCATAGAGGTAACAGGATCACGGAGGTACTGTGAAGAACCTGTCTCAAGTAAACACCCCCAATTCAACTCCACTACTTGGGGAAATAAGCCCAGAGTTGCTAGAGTATCTATCTTTTAAAGAAAAGATAGAAATCCAGATATTTTCATAGTTGTCAATTTTAAAATGTTCATAACTTAGTAAAAATAAGAACACGGAGCGCATGCCAACCTCCCCTACCATGAGAAAAAGAGGGAAAAAAAGCTCTCTAAACCCACTTGTCCATAGGTATGAGGTGCAGTTTCCGACCTCTGCTCTCCAGGACAGAACTCAAAACAGGAAATGAAAAGCAGAGAGAGGCTCACATTACCCTTGAGAGGACAGATGCCTGGAGAGGCTTCGAGATCCAACAGATGAGCCATCAAACAGCTGAATGGCTTAAACTACCCATCTAAGGTTGGACTAAAATATCTCTTAACACACTTCCAACTCTACAACTATTATTCAGTTACTTCAGAAAAGCTTTTCCCTTGTCAGCATCAGACACAAATATGCTAAAAATACCCATTTCCAAAACTTAGAACCCAAATAAAAAAAAAAAGTATGGGTTACCCAAATATGTATTATTTACTTTACAAAAAAGAAAAGGTTTAAACAGCAAGAAAATGGGTAAGTAAACCATGCTATTTCATAAAACATGTAGCCCATTAAAAATGTCTACAAAGGCTATGTATGGAAAGACATTTTGGAAAACTTGTGGGTGCCCTCCCTTTTTCTTTTCCCATTAGGCATTGTGTGATTACAGTTGTGGTAAAATAAAGCATAGGGGAAAAATAAACAATGGTACCCAATGTTAATGATGTTTGCCTATGGAAGATAGGTCTTTGTAGAAAGCATGCTTACTGTCCTTTGTCAGGTTCTGATGCTAATTATCACTGAAAACATCACTCATTCGCAAAGACAGGAGGGGATGATGAGAATGTTGTAAACTCTTATAATTTTTTATTCTCCAATGTGAGAAGAGTCATGATGAAAAGAGCTCCTTCCAACACACATTGGACAGAATCTTACAATGGTTTTGGGCCTGACTCTTCAAGGGTCATAGTTATTTAGGGTATTCTGTTGAATACGGTCTCTTATAAGACATATCCAATGATTGGCTTTTAAAACCATAATGATTATGACCAACTTCAAATAATTCACCTCAAAGCTATACTTCTGGGCATTTTATTTTCTTACTCTAGCCAATATAAAACTACTTTAACACGGTAAGAGAGTGACACTCAGCTTACACAGTGTAATATTGTGCCCTTAGTACAATCATACTTAGGTATGTTTTGCTTTACTGACTCTGTTACCAAGAATTATAACTCTTTTTTGAGCAAATAATCTCAATGTCTTGAGGGGATTTTGAAGTATCAAGTTGTTTTGAAATGCAAAATATTCCCTAAGTTAACTGCTAAATGTTTTCATATCCTTCTGCGTTGGACTCTAAATGAGTTATACCTGTATGGATAAGTATTCATCTATAAACTTTACGAATATTAAGAATTGTTAGAACTTGAAATCGTTGACTTTTTTTTTTGCTCCCTATCAACACTCTCTATTCTGATAAATACCAATGAATTTTGTGAAAGTTTGAAATGAAGAAAGGAAAATTACTCACTTAGAAAGTAATCCATCAGGCCCTAAAGGTTTTACGAGGTATTTGTCCACTTGTTTGTCAAATAAATGATACGGCAACTGCAAGCGTTTGGTGACATTGTGGAGGTTTAAGGCATACAGGGTTAAATCTCCTTCTTTATACCTTGGGCTAAAAGCAAATAGATTAACTCAATAAAAATAGTTATCTAACTTAAGCAATTAAAAACTCAATTACAAACATAATCATGGAGACTAAGTATTAGTATCTATAATGATGATGGGCCCTCTTTTTATCCTTCCTTTCATGATTACATTGGACAACTCATGTGGTCCTATTTGAAAAGATAATTTAATTTAAAAAAAATTTTTTTCTTAATGTTTTTATTTATTTTTGAGCCAGAGAGAGCCAGAGCATGAGCAGGGGAGGGGCAGAGAGAGAGGGAGACACAGAATCTGAGGCAGGCTCCAGGCTCTTAGCCATCAGCACAGAGCCTGATGCAGGGCTCGAACTCACAGACTGAGATCATGACCTGAGCCAAAGTCGGACGCTCAACCGACTGAACCACCCAGGCGCCCCTGAAAAGATAATTTAAACAATATTTTTCTTCACACTACCATTTTCTGGGTGACAGCATTCTGAGATCTTTGCTGCTTAGCCAGACTGAGTTGCCAGGAAGCTGGTCAGCCCACCCATGTTCAGACACAGAAAGGTTAAATGATAAAGTGAATTTTGTGGGTTCCTATGAATTCAAATTATAAACCATACAAACAGCAGCTTTTTCTATCATTATTTAAAAAAAAAACTAAAACAAATAATAAAATTAAATCTATTGACACTTTTCAGAATTTCCATCCAGATCATTCCCCTACTTCCTAGTGGGTCCTCACTATTTAAAGAGTTCTCATTCACCAGAAATGACAGATGGCTTTTTTTTTTTGTAGCTATAGTTATTATTTTAGTATCATCCTATCAGGAAGGTCATATTACTGATTAAAACTTGACTGGAAAAGGGTGTGTTACATACTTACTGGTTGATGTTGGTACAGTGAAGGTATACTCGAAGTTTCCTGCTGTCTGGACCTTTCACGCTCGCCCTTAATACATTGGTGCCCACCAATTTCTTGAACAGAAGAGATAGCCAATAATCCTAGTTGGGTGGTTGGGGAGAGGAGGGACAAAAGTAGATCTTTACTTATTTCTTTATTTATCAAAAACAGTGTGAGCAAATAGTTAACCTTACAAAGACTGTGACTGTTATCCTAGAGGTATTTAAATGGAATACATCTTTTGATCCATGTTCCCACCATGAATCTGAGGGCAATTTCTTGTTTGCTGATTTTTATCACAGGAGGACTGTATTCCCACAATTCTGAAAGCCATGACCACTAGGAGTTATATCTTCAAGAATGCAATTCATTGCTGAGAGAGTTTAAATGTTCTTTATTATCTATCACCAAGAATTCAAAGCAAAGCTCAAAGCAGAACTTTTAGGTATGCACATGTACACACACTCACCTACACACAAAGGCAGGTTTTTACAATAAAACTTCTATCTGCTTAAGAGATTAAAATACTTTATTTCTTTACTTTTTTTTTTTTTTAATTTTTAAGCAATCTCTACACCCAATATGGGGCTCAAACTCGCAACCCGGAGATTGAGAGTCACACACTCCACGGACTGAGTCAGCCAGGTGCCCGTAAAATAATTTCTTTTAGAACCTTATAATCCCCATTCCTGAATGGGTTAGGCAACAATCATCGCTAGCTATCAAGGTTTTAAAAAAAAAAAAAAAAAGGAGAGAGAGAGAGACAACCAGAGATCATGTGCCTGTTGATGGAAGCATGCCACATCTCCTTTGAAGAATTATTGCAGGGGCGCCTGGGTGGCTCAGTCAGTTAAGCCTCTGACTCTTGATCTCAGCTCAGGTCATGATCTCACGGTTTGTTGAGTTTGAGCCTCATGTTGGGCTCTGAGCTGACATCATGGAGCCTGCTTGGGATCCTCTCTCTCCCTCTCTCTGTGCACCTCTCCTGCTCTCTCTCAAAATAAATAAATAAATAAATAAATAAATAAATAAATAAATAAATAAAACACATTTTAAAAATTATTTAAAAAAAAAGTTTTGTATTGCAAAACAAAACAAAAAACAAAAATCTGAATAAGCTCAAGCCTCTAGATCTAACTGCCAGTTTACAAGAAACAGAGGAACATACTAAAGGACAGTGCAGGAAGAAATGTAGCAAAATTCAGAATGTGGGAAACACCACAGAACAAATTGCCTGCTCTCTTTCAATAATTAATTCCATAACACAAAAAAGGAGTGGGAAGGGAAACTTCAAGATTAGCAGACTTCAGAGATATTTCAACCAAATGCAATATATAGATGTTGTTTGTATCCTGAAGTGACTAGGCCAACTATTAAATACATTTGAAAAATAAATAAATAAAAACACTTGTGACAGTAAGGAAAATGTGAAACACCCACCGACTAAACATTTGATGATATTGAGGAATTACTGTTAATATTTTAAAGTATGATAATATTTTATGTTTGTCTAAGGGAGATACATACTGACCTACTGATGGATAGTGATACGTCTGAGATTTGCTTGAAAGTAATCCAGTAGGTGGGAGGTGAGGAGTGGGTAAGATTATGGATTAAACAAAACTGAGGATTAAATGCTTTTCTCTCTACTTGAAATTTTCTGTAATAAAAAGTTTGTTGGGGTTTATTTATTTATTTATTTTAAGAGAGAGAGAGAGCACACACATGAGTGTGCACACAAGGGAGGGGCACAGAGAGAGCAGGGATCAATCTCACAACCTTGAGATCATAACCTGACCTGAAATTCAGAGTTGAAGGCTTATCTGACTAAGCCACTCAGGTGCCTAGTTGTTAATTTTTTTGAAGAATATACTCAATGTATATTCCAACTCTTCCATCTTGAGCTGAGGAAATGTAGACTCAACAGGGCAAACAGCTTTTGTTTCTCTGCTTACATTCAAATTTTTCACTGGAGACAAGAGCAGAATCAATTAAACATTTAAAAAGGAGACACAACTTCAGCATGGTTTGGTGACTGGTAGGATAGAAAGCATTCAGGCCTCAGAGCCAGGATTTATATGGAATTCTAGAGTAACATGGGACAACTGTGTGACATCCAGCTTATCACAAAACCTTGTCTCAGTTTGAACTTCCTCATCTGGACAATTGATCTAAGACACCTGCTTTGCCAGCTTCCAAGATTGTTATACAAATCAAATAAGAAAACAGCCATGTATGTTGGATTTAAGACTGATTCCCTTGGACCCTGCAGATGTTAAGGGTACCATTTACTCTTGCAAGTTTTTCTAGATGACTGTGAATCTTGAGGAAGAGGGTGCCTGGGCGGCTCAGTTGGTTGACTCTTGATTTCGACTCAGGTCATCATCCCAGGGTCATGGGATCAAACCTCTCTCTGGGCTCAGCACTGAGCATGAAGCCTGCTTGGGATTCTCTCTCTCCCTCTCTGCCCCACTCCCCTGCTTGTGCTCTCTCTCTAAAACTAAAATATTAATTAAGTAATTAAAAAACAAGCAAACAAAAAAAAAAAACACAAAGGATCTTAAGCCAAAGGTTTATGTTTGGGCACTGAAAAGATATAGACAACATAATACTATTTACAAGGACTGACAAGATAAGCTGGCTAATTTCTAGGCAAAGTAAATTTTGTAGAAACTATTTATGTACCTTCCTTGTTCAAGGTCCATTTCAGAAAGGGCCAGCAGCAGATTTGGGATATTTGTCTAATGAAATTATCATGCTGGGGCGCCTGGGTGGCGCAGTCGGTTAAGCGTCCGACTTCAGCCAGGTCACGATCTCGCGGTCCGTGAGTTCGAGCCCCGCGTCAGGCTCTGGGCTGATGGCTCAGAGCCTGGAGCCTGTTTCCGATTCTGTGTCTCCCTCTCTCTCTGCCCCTCCCCCGTTCATGCTCTGTCTCTCTCTGTCCCAAAAATAAATAAACGTTGAAAAAAAAAAATTAAAAAGATGTTTTAAATAAAAAAAAAAAATTATCATGTTTGGTTTAACTCTATAGTTGATTTATAATATACTTGGTGAAGATATATTCCACTTGTTACAAGGTCATTTTGTAAAAATTTTTTAAAAGTTATGAACCAGGTGCTTTGTGAGTTTGGACTACTATAGATTAAAAGCAACTTTGTTGGGAAATCTATCTACAAACCACAAAAACCTAGCTTATATTTTGGCCTGTGCTTTCTGCCAAACTTTCTTAGCTTTCCTACAGTATTCAAATAATTCCCTTAGGAATTATTCTTTGAAAATACATATCCTCTGGGGCGCCTGGGTGGCGCAGTCGGTTAAGCGTCCGACTTCAGCCAGGTCACGATCTCGCGGTCCGTGAGTTCGAGCCCCGCGTCAGGCTCTGGGCTGATGGCTCAGAGCCTGAAGCCTGTTTCCGATTCTGTGTCTCCCTCTCTCTCTGCCCCTCCCCCGTTCATGCTCTGTCTCTCTCTGTCCCAAAAATAAATAAACGTTGAAAAAAAAAATTTTAAAAAGAAAATACATATCCTCAACTGTCATTTTAGACTACAAAAATCAAGGTCCCACTTCTCAGGGCTATATCTATACTATTCCAAGTTTTAAACATATATTTCCAGGTGGCTTTTTATATAAAAAGTCTACATCTCCTGATTCAGCACCAGATGCAGTCAGAGGTAGGGTAAAACGGACACTGTATTCATAAATATCTTGAAGATTATTAACAAGATAGCCAATTCTTAGGGTGAGATTTTTGAACAAATACATAGTACCGATTTATCTCAAAGTTAAATAAATTATAATTTCATGCATAAAAAACTTTTGAAGCTTTGGATACTGTAGGTAATTTTAACTTTGATTTAATTTGCAAAACATTGTTTTTGACCCAAGTTTGTTATCTTGTAAAATCGGAGTCACAAAGTTTCAAATTGTCCCTTTAAAAAAAAAATCCCGGAGTCCCTGGGTGGGTCAGTTGGCTAAACATCTGACTCTTGATTTCTGCTCAGGTCATGATCACACAGTTCACAGGTTTGAGCCCCACATTGGGCTCTGTGCTGACAGCATGGAGCCTGCTTGGGATTCTCTCTCTCTCTCTCTCTCTCTCTGCCCCTCCCTTGCTCACTCTCTCACTCTCAAAATAAATAAATAAACATTAGGAAAAAACCAAACCCATAACACACCCCAGGTGGCACACATTAGAATGGATGACCTCTAAGGTTTCTTCCAATTCATCATTTCAGGGTCTACTTGTTAAGAATACTGAATTTATTGACAGGATTGACTTTTATTAGGAGCTTGATACAGGGGTGCTCAATATACTCTATTCTACTCATAGCAATAGGAAAATAACAATCACTTACAGGTAAAGGTTCGAAGTTTTGATCCACTAAGTGGTAGTTTCCGGCTCCAAAGAGCACTTGCCTCATCACCACTTCTATGCCCATTCTAGCCGACAGGCCCAATTTATCCAGCCACCTGAAAGGGAGGGAGGCCCAGCTTTCTTCAGGTTTGGAAAACAAAAAAACTCAATTCTAATTACACACTATTCTGATTTATTCATCTATGTGGGAGGAACTGACAGGAAACCAGAAAAGCGGTATTAATTACAAATAAGCTATTCAAATGAAATGGAGACTATCCTTTCCTTTACATGTTCCCACACTTGAGCATGATAATAAATCCTAGAATACTATTAATATGCCATATGAGTTTCTTTCGGGGTAAGAAAACTTCTGCAAAGCAGAGTAGACAAATTCTCACCCTACAGGCAATCGTTCTCCATCTTGCTGGATACCCTCCCCACTTCCCCACTCCCAGACCCATGTAAGGGCTAAAGAAAAGGTTGCTTGTAGTCAACAGCAGTACAATGTGAAATAAGTAAAATCACACCTAGACTTTTATGGCTGTCCCCCTCCACTCCCTCCATCTTTGGTGGATGGCAAAACAAACACTTTTATCCTTCATTCTCCTCCTCATGCCCCTCATGAGCAAAATGATTTTTTTTTATTATGGATTTATAAGAATGAGGATAGGAGAGGAAAGAGAATAAGTCTCAGTGTGAGGATATAGAACTATAGATTAAGAGTGTTAATGGAGTTATGGAATATAAGTAAACCAGTTGTTTAAAGCAATCAGATTTGTAATAGGTACTTGTCCAAAGGATACAAAAATGCTGATTCAAAAGGGCATATGAACACCAATGTTTATAACAGCACTATCAGTAATAGCCAAAGTATGGAAAGAACCCAAATGTCCATTGACTGATGATGAATGGATAAAGAAAATGTGGTAGATACATACAATGGAATATTACTCAGTGATCAAAAAGAATGGAATCTTGCCATTTGCAACAACGTGGATGGAACTAGAGGGTATTATGCTAAGTGAAATAAGTCAGAGAAAGATAAATATCATATGACTTCACTCATACGTGGAATTTAAGAAACAAAACAGAAGGACATGGGGAAGGGAAGGAAAAATGAAATAAGATAAAAACAGAGAGTTTGTTCTCTGTATAACAAACTGAAGGTTGCTGGAGGGGAGGTGGGTAGGGGAATGGGCTGAAGGGTGATGGGTATTAAGGAGGGCACTTGTTGGGATGAGCACTGGGCGTTGCATGTAAGTGATGAATCACTGGGTTTTACTCCCGAAACTAATACTACACTGTATGTTAACTAACTTAAATTTAAATTAAAAAAAAAAGCAATCAAGTTTCTGGTGGTTGGATAAAGAGGTGATTTAGTAAGTCTTTAAACTCATTGGTAGTTCCTCTGGTGAGACCTCACACTTCCGACTCTAAACTCCTTGGGAATCTATGAATAAAGCTACTATAAAAGTACACTAAGAATCCTTCTCAGACTCAAACCTCTAGAGGCACTCTTTTATATTCGCTTATGGAGGAAGGAATCCTTGGCATATTTATGGGCCATAATTAAGGAACAACACTTCTAAAGCAATTCATTCATACAATGATTAATTAGGGACACCCATTAAAGATGTCCAACAAACTTGAATAAAATGATTTCTTACAAAATGCGGCATGAATTTTGGGTCTCAGCCCTAGAAACTTTCTTTGATCAGCTTTTTGGCTGATGAGCCGTCTCAGTAGAATCTGTTTAATAAAAGGCCAGGAGAATGTTGCAGCCTGGCCCCTGAGGCGGTGCTGCTTCACTCACATAAAGCCAGCCGCAAAGGTGTTGGACAGCAATGGCGCTCCACCCCCGTATGCAGAGCTTGTTTCTCCTAACCAAACTTTCTTGTGGGGTCTGGTCTCCTCAACAACCTGTGGAACAGGAAAGTCCCCATTATATTTGCAAACAAGCTGACCAAATACGGTGTTGAAGATTAATGACGTTTAAAACTTTGTGTTCCCAGACTGATTTGTCCAATATAGTTACAACAAAACATGTTCGTGGTCATTGAGGTCTTGGGCAATTTACTTTTATTGGAATACTAAATTGTGGAAGGAATTTAAATAATCCCATTCCTATGGCCCGTGAGGCTATTCCATAAGGAGGTATTTTTAATTTTTAATCGATATGCATGGATAAGATCTGATGGTAAGGGGGACTGATGGTGAATAAGTACCTGTTATCTAAAATTGGAAAAACATGTAAATTTATATACTTATAGAATTTAGAATTAGCTAGACTACACAATAAGGACTGGTTTTACAGACGTGCCTCCTTATCTGCGATTTTGCAGTTTCGGTTACCCATAGTCAACCGTGGTCTGGAAGCAGATGATCCTCCTTCTGACCTATCATCAGAAAGTCAATAGTAGCCTAATGCTATGTCACAATACAAATGTCATTTGCCTCACTTCCTCTCATCACGTAGGCATTTTATCATCTCACATCACCACAAGAAGAGTGAGTGCAGTATGAGAAGATATTTTGAGAGAACACATTCATATAACTTTTATTATAGTATATTATTATAATTGTCCTATTTTATTATTAGTTGTTGTTAATCTCTTACTGTGCCTAACTTACAAATTAAACTTTATCATAGGAATGTAGGTATAGGAAAAAGTATATTTAGGTTTTGATATTACCTGTGGTTCCAGGCATCTACTGAGGGTCTGGGACCATATACCCTACAGATAAAGGGGACCACTCTACATTTAAAAAAAAAAAAAGACTATTACCTGGAAAATTTTTTGCACAGATGAAGCAAAAGTGTCTAACACATCAGGGTTTAGAAAATCCTCTTTGGTAGCAATTCGTCCATTCAAGTAGTAGCTAAATTATTCAGAAAATATTCAGAAACAAACAAACAAACAAACTTTACTTTCTGCTTTTAAGTTAGTTGGCTCCCTTGCTCTCCTTCCTACCTCTTCCCACCCCTCTGTTATTAAGAAAAGAAGAAGAAGAAGAAGAAGAAGAAGAAGAAGAAGAAGAGAAAGGAGAAGAAGGAGGAGGAGGAGGAGGAGGAGGAGGAGGAGGAGGAGGAGGAAGAGTTGTTCTAGTAAGAAAAGACCAAGATGGAAGGGAATCAGTTACTCTGTTTTGAAAAGACATAGTCACAGTGCAGGTACTTACGGGTTACCCGTTCTTTGGCAAGCATATTGATCTTAGCTACTTATCTGCTCCATGATTTAAATGATAGTATGCCTTGATCTTATAGAACCTACCACATTATTTAAAATAAAGTTAAAACTTTTGTTTTATTAATATTAAGTGTGTAGTACAGTGCTGCTTGAGATATTATTTGTTTCTTATTGGAACTATGCATTAGCAGTTAAATGAAAACACGTTTTTGAAAACTAAGTAATAAGTAAAACTAGCATCAGTTTCTTAGTACTAAGAGCAGGAGACATACTTACTGGTGCCATGTAACTGAATCAATCACTTCTCCCCCAGCCTTCAGGAAACTAGAAAAAGAAATCTATTATGATCTTCACTTAATCCTCATATACACAATATATATATGTACACAATATATGCACAGGAGTTTCATTTCTTAGAAATGGGCTGGTTACTGCTTTAGTATCAGGCCAAGTACAAACTTCCTAATTCTTATATAAATTATATTGTAGGTTCCATTTGCCCCCAGATTCTTGGTATTCTGAGCCAGTCAATCTTTTCCTCTTTTGGTAAAACATTTGCTTAGGTAGCAAATGGTTTAATAACATGAGGATTCTCCACCAGAGAGCAATATTATTTTTAAGAAAAGTGGTTCTGCTTCCTCTAGTTCCTACCTCGTTAGCATCTTGACAGTCTTTCCTCGAGGCTGGCCAATATCAGGACCATAGAGATTCACAGTTTTGAAAGTGGATTTTGCTAGAAGTTTATGCAACTTGACAAAATCTTCTCCTAACTGCAATCCATCGATGAAAATACCAGCCTTCTTCCGGAAACTGTTAGGTTCTGAAAGACAGCAATTCTCAAAATAATCACGTATCTAGAAATTTTTCATTTAAAAGCAAACAAAGGGGCGCCTGCGTGGCTCAGTCGGTTAAGCAGCCAACTTCACCTCAGGTCATGATCTTGTGCTCCGTGAGTTCGAGCCCCATGTCAGGCTCTGTGCTGACAGCTCAGAGCCTGGAGCCTGTTTCAGATTCTGTGTCTCCCTCTCTCTGACCCTCCCCCGTTCATGCTCTGTCTCTCTCTGTCTCAAAAATAAATAAATGTTAAAAAAAATTTAATAAAATAAAAAAAAAGCAAACAAAATGGCAGCATATAAAAGCAGGAAAACATTTCCCAATTACAAAAATTTAGAGTCCAAAGGCAAGAATAGTAAAACCTCCCTTTTTATAAAGAAGATATTTCAGTAAAACAAAAACTTAAATGACAAAACTGAAGTGTGAGAGGGCATTAAAACAATTTGAAGTTAATTAATGGGGATATTAAACTAATGGGTATTTTGGAAATAGTCTACATCCAGTATTTAATAAACTAATTTACTTTAAAAAGACAAAAAGTTTGGGTAGGAGGGGAAGACATTTAAAAATTGATTTCTCAATGCCATTAAAGGTCTTACTAAGACTGTTCATTCACAGCCACCTGGGTGGCTCAGTTGGTTAAGCCTCCGACTTCAGCTCAGGTCATGATCTCGAGGTCTGTGAGTTCCAGCCTCACGTCAGGCTCTGTGCTGACAGCTCAGAGCCTGGAGCCTGCTTCAGATTCTGTGTCTCCCTCTCTCTGCCCTTCCCCTGCTCTCTGTCTCTCTCTCAAAAATAAATCAACATTTTAAAAAATTGAAAAAAAAAAAAGACTGTTCATTCACAAATCAGATGTACAGGTGAGCTTAGAAATGGCCATGCTGAACACAAGGGAGGGGGACACAGAAGTGTTCAATCTACTTCCCCAAAACACCTTGCCCAGGCTCTCCCTTCTCCTTGTCTCTGGAAAACAGACCTCTTCTTTGCAAAATGGAGCCCAAGGAAGAGGAAATCATGATGGCATAGCTCTTTTATCTTACTCTGAAGAGCACGGGTGGGGAATGGGTACAGTAGAAAAGTAGGGAGGGAGGGATATATAGAGATGCGTAAGGATGGGTTCAGATGACCCATTGTCCACGTGGCTGCCATTATTCAAAGTCATTCAGCATCTAGCTAAGATATGGTTACCTCTACCCCTATATTCTATGTTCTGTGCTTCAATTTGCCAGTAACTCTCAGCAACCTGATCTCTAAATCTGCCTCTAGACATTACTATAATACATACCACTATAGACATATATCTTATTTCTTTGCTTGCCTTCTTGTTGATCTGCTTCCCTTCCTCTAGAATGGATCTCCCAAGAAAGCAGGGACCTTGCTCAGGAGCCAGACTACCTGGGTTCAAATCCCAAGTCCTCCACTTGGTAGCCCAGCATCACACAGTTATTTATCTAAATTTTTGTGCCTGCTTTGGTCATGTGTAAAATGAAAGTCATAATTGTATCCACCGCAGGGTGGTTATAAAGATAAAATAATACTTATTAAATGCTCAGAGCTGTTCCGGGAATGGAGTATGTGTCCATGATATCACTACATCTCATTTCCCATTTTTTTTCAGTTCCATTGGCTCATGTGTGGAAAAAGCACCAAAAATATGTTTAAGTGAATGTGGCTGATCATTAGTACTTTAGTTAGAATTTACAAGTTCCTTGCAAAAAAGTCAAGAAGGAAGGAAACAATCAGGAGCTTGACCTGGGTAGGATTCTATACTAGGAATTTCTAGCTTAAGCATATCATGACGGTTGGGATGGAGTTGCTAAGATAAACTGACAGGTGGAGAAACAGAGAAAGAAATGGAAGGGGGGTAAAAGCAAAGTGCCTGCTTTACAGTTTTGCTGAGTCCAGCCTGCCATCCGTAATAGGATTAAGTGACCCTAAAAATGTCAAGTGAACCTGGGAGCTGTGGAAGTTTCTGGGTCCAACTAGTTGTCTTCAGCTCAAGTAAAACAAAACTGGGATTAACAATAGGTTCTGGGGGGCGCCTGGGTGGCACAGTCGGTTAAGCATCTGACTTCAGCCAGGTCACGATCTCGCGGTCCGTGAGTTCGAGCCCCGCGTCGGGCTCCGGGCTGATGGCTCGGAGCCTGGAGCCTGCTTCCGATTCTGTGTCTCCCTCTCTCTCTGCCCCTCCCCCGTTCATGCTCTGTCTCTCTCTGTCCCAAAAATAAATAAACGTTGAAAAAAAAATTAAAACAAAACAAAACAAAAAAACAATAGGTTCTGGGATATATAAAGGAGTTTTCTGCCATAAGCAGAAAAGTTGCACTGCTGAGCACGGGTACAAGTGTGCCAAGCCAGAAGAATATTTGCTAATATTGAAAAGAATGTCATAAATAGTAACAACTAATGCCAAAGGGTAATCTCCTTATTAGTGAAATGTCCCTGGGGGCACTTACCATTGCCTAGTTCCCAAGAAATGTTATAATTCTTGGAAGAGCAATAATCCAGGAGCAACTGAGCATTAGAACTGTTCCACTGCAAATCTGCTGTTCGTAGTAAGGCATTTAGACCAAAGATCAAGTCCAGTCCTGAGCAATTTGCAAAAGTATACAGCATATCCACGGAGCTCCCTAAAAGAAAAACAGTGGCGATTTAATGGTTAGGTCAGCACCACAATAATGAAGGCCTCCAGATTTGTTCTCCAGTGAATTACCATTTTGGTTGTAAAATTGAGGGAATTACAGTCCTGAGTTATAAGTGAGAGACAAAAAAACGCACAGGCAAATTAAAAGATTAAAAATTAATATGACTTAATTACTTCAGCTTTTGAATCAACTTTCCATGCTGAACCATGTAAAGTACCAGAAGCTTTGGTCTGGCACTCAGGTTTTGTTGATTCAAATGACCTCAGGTGATTTCAAGCACAGGCCACACTGTCATTAGTCAACATAAGCCCCACTCCTCATAATTTAAACATGTCTACTCACAAACTCAGTCACAAAATATTTTGGTAAATTTAGCTATATTTAAAATTATTTTTTGGAAAATTCATGTATATGATTTATTAATTTTAAATAAGTAAAATCAGACTTTAAAAATTGGCCTAGGGCTATAGATCTGTGGTTTCCAAACTATGTGCCAAGGGATCCTGGCAAACCTTAATACATTCACCACATGGTTGTCAGATTTAGCAAATGAAGATACAGGCATCTGGTTAAATTTGAACTTCAGACAAACAATGAATAATTTTTAATGCAGGTCTATGCAATATTTGAGAAATACAATAAAAAAATTCACTTATCTGAAATTCAAAGTTAACCAGGAACCCTACTCACAGGGGCACTACAGGAGCCTTTAAACTTATGAGGGAAACAGGGTTCCTGGGTGGCTCAGTTTGTTAAGTGTCTGACTCTTGATTTTAGCTCAGGTCATGATCTCACAGTTTGTGAGTTCAAGCCCTGTGTAGGAGCTTTGCACTGAGTTCGAAGGCTGCTTGGGATTCCTTCTCTCCTTCTCTCTGCCCCTCCCCCACTCACTCTCTCTCTCAAAATAAATAAATAAACTTTAAAAATAAATAAAGAGGGACACCTATGTGGCTCAGTCAGTTAAGCCTCTGACTCCTGCTCAGGTCATGATCTCACGGTTCATGGATTCGAGCCCCGCTTCAGGCTCTGTGCTGACAGCTCAGAGCCTGGAGCCCTATTCGGATTCTGTTTCTCTGTCTCTCTTTGTCCCTCCCCTGCTCACGTTCTGTCTCCCTCTCTCTCTCTCTCCCTCTCTCTCTCTCATCCTCTCTCTCTCTCTCTCTCAAAAATAAACATTAAAAAAATTGTTTAATAAAAATAAATAAACAATTTACAAGGGAAATATCAACCGTGTTGGACACGATGAGAACTATTACTATTAGGTTGTTTGGACCTAACAACTTAGTAATTGAAACACTTAGGTATTTCCTTAGGGCTAAGTAAGATGTGAAAAAAACTTACTGAGTCACTACAGTGCCATAAACTTTTGGGAACTTTTGAATTCCGCTTTTCTAACCATTAGCTTGTCTAAAAATCACTTCTTCAGAGTGGCAACAATGTCGGTCTGAATATCATCTTTAAGTCAGGTATCATATGCAGAAGTCTGTAATTTTCAGGTATAGTTAGAGTCATCTGCTGAATAGAAATTCACTCTCGAACTCTCCTAGTTTAAAAACATCTAAGTGAGGGGCACGTGGGTAGCTCAGTTGGTTAAGCGACTGACTCTTGGTCTTGGTTCCAGCTCAGGTCATGATCTCTCAGTTTGTGAGTTCAAGCCACAAATCGGGCTCTGTGCTGACTCTGAGGAGCCTGCTTGGGATTCTCTCTTTCTCCCTCTCTCTCTGCCCCTCCCCACTCATGCCTTCTCTCTCTCTCTCTCTCTCTCTCTCTCTCTCTCTCTCTCATAAATAAACTTAAAAAAAAAACTCTAAGTGAATTCCTTGGATCAGCATAACAATGAAACCTAAATTTAATACTGCCGATAAAGGCTGGGGGCAGAATGGCTCTAGCAAGTTGTTTGAGTTATTTAGGGTGTTTGCTGTGTCACCCACTTCCACAGGACTGCTGCCTATCATCAAGGAGTTACAGACAACAGGGGCTGAAAAGCTCTCCCGTCCTGTGGCCCAGCATTCCACTGGATCTTGAGCCACACTTTGGGCCAACACAGAGCCTCCAGGGTTATTGACTTCTTCCCAAACCTCCATCCCCATTTTTCTCTGAGGAAACTGGCACCAAAGAAATGAAGTGCTTTGCCCAATACACATGGCTATTTGGTGGCAGTGCCATTACGAGAGCCTGTTGTCAAGGGGTGACTCGACTGTCTTAGTCACAGCCCCGTGTTAGACTTGTGTATTGCAAAATCATGCGGCAGCAAGTTTCCTGGATCAGGAATCCTAACACCTGAGTTCCAGCCCTGCTCTCCCACTTACAGATTGTACAATGAGGTGACCCCTTTGCCCTGCATGAGCCTCAGCTATGCATCCACGATCCTGGAACTAGCACCATCGTGTGCCTACTCACAAAATTGAGGTTGAGACAACATATGTGAAAACTCTTTGTAAATCATAAAAAGCCCTTATACATATTAGGCAATGTTATTACATACTCCCTCTATGGCATTTTCACAAAGCCTGGAATGTTTGCATTTTGGAGTATTTATTCAACTTACACTTCACTCTTTTTCTATTTCCTTTTTCCAAATGCATTTGGAATTTACATAGCTTAAAATTCTATTGTACACCTCCTACAACAGAATAGTAACATCTCCTAGAATATGGGCTGTATACTACCCAGTTAGACTCTACTCTTAAAAATAAAACCAACCAAAACACCACCCAGCCTACTCCCTCCTCAAAATAAGAATAAGAAAACTCACAGCTAATTTTCTAATTCCCAATCATTACCCAGTCTCTTGTCTCTTACTTTATGAGAGGGTAGAAAGACCCCTGGGACAAAGATAATCTAAATGGCACATTAAAAGCTGGCACTGAAAGCAAAAAAACAAACAAGAAGAAACAAAACAAAAAAACTGGCACTGACTCTTTCCCTGGCATTATGCCTTGTCCGTTTATATAAATGTGTCCAGTTCTAGTGAGTGATAGAGGTGGAGGAGTCAGGCGATGAGGAAGAGAGGTAGAGAAGAAGGAGAACAAAGAATTAGCTCATTAAATATGATTATTGTAATAAGAAATTTCATTATGCAGTCAGCCACACCCAGAATTACATCTATAACATTGCTTCCTTTTCCTGCCTGAACAGGTTTACAAAGTTTGTAGTCTTGTGACAAATGTTTCTGTCATCTTCTACTTAAGTGAAACCCACCACCTAATGGGTCCTGTAATTAGAAAACTTACCTATATCTTCTAAGACACCTATTTTAAGGGTGCAGGCCACTGACTAAGCAATTAACCTCTCCTTGCCACAGTGGACTTTTGCTATTTCCTCCATTGGACAATGCCAGCCCAAGGTACTCACACATTACCAACCTCAGTCATCAGTGTGGAACAATGTGTGAAAACATCTATTAGCTTCTGAGATACTTATCACTATATTGAGTTGGTGCCCAGATGAACACAATTCCCATCTATATGTTTCTAAGACACGTATATTAAAATAAAAAAATTCAAACCAGGAGGCAAATGTTTCCAAATACAAATCAACAATCTGTATTTGTTAGATATTTGAGCATTGCCGATAGGGTAGCTGCAGTTATAATGACCCAGTTACATAGTTAGTGAAGGAACTTCTTCTGGGACAGGAACTATGAAGGTCCTAGTCCCAGAGGCAGGGGAAGATGGTAGAAATGTACTATCTTGATTCCAGAAAGATCATGTGAGCTAGGAAATCTTTTTTTTTTTAGAAAAATTGAAGATAAACTAGTATAAAGTTTAACACGATACAAAATAAAGTAGAAATTAATAGATTATCTAATACCATGGAATCTTCTCTTAGCAGACCTGTATCATAATGATTTACTACAGGTGAGACCTTACTGATATGGGTCTCCTGTCACTCCTTTCTTGGGATCTGAAACAGGCCTGCCTTATGCCAAATTCCATTCAACCACAGGTCATTGAATTAAAATGTCAGAGTAGTCCCCCTCCTTTAAAATGTAATAAACAATTTAGAGGACTCTATTAACATGTAAACCATTTTCTGATTTCTTATGTGTCACATTTCTTTCTGTACCTTATAAATAAAAAATACAAAAATTAAAATCCACTGGATACATTGAAATCCAGACAGTATACAGTAAAATCTTAAAAAGATAAATAATCTACTTTCAGTAATGTACTCTTAGAAATGCCGAGGGACCCAAATTAACTTCAAGATAATTTATTTTTCAAAAATCAAAAGAAGACAGTTGTATCTGAGCAGATTATTTCCTTAACTGAGATCTGGGGCAATATCATCCCTTAGTTGGGTATAAAACATCAACTTTCAGATAAAAATAGTTCTCATAGTTAAGTAAGGATTGCTTGGTTCCAGTTGTTTTGAAGCTCTGCATGCCAACATCATCCCATTTTGAAGACTGGATAACTGTTTCAGTGAATGGAAATAAATTCCTGGTTAGTCGAGCTAGTTCTACACAAAGCCACAGAGGAAATAAAAAAAGAGAGCGCTTCTTGATGGCCAAGACTGTCTGATATGACTCAGTCTTCCACTACCTAATGGTACACCTACTCATGATAGGGGTTGCTTCTGGGAGGAGAGAGAGAGAATGGATGACGAGGTGTGAATGGTTTTCACAATTTACTCTTTAAAAAAAAAAGAAAAGATTTTATTTTTAAGTAACCTGTCCACCCAACGTGGGGCTCGAACTCACAACTCCAAGATTAAGAGTTGCGTGCTCTACAGGGGCGCCTGGGTGGCTCGGTCGGTTAAGTGTCCGACTTCAGCTCAGGTCATGATCTCATGGCTTGTGGGTTCGAGCCCCACGTTGGGCTCTGTGCTGACAGCTCAGAGCCTGGAGTGCGCTTCAGATTCTGTGTGTGTCTCTCTCTCTCTGCCCCTCCCCTGCTCATGCTCTGTCTGTCTCTCTGTCTCTATCTCTCTCTCAAATAAATAAACATTAAAAAATTAAAAAAAAAGAGTTGCGTGCTCTACAGATTGAGCTAGCCAGGCACCTCCACTATTTATTCTTCATACTTTTGTATTTTACTGTTCCATGAGGAATCTATCCATGTCTTCCTTGACTTCCTAGTTCTTCAGAGCAGGAAAGGTCACTATTAGCTCGTGAATGAATGATTTTTCACTTCATGGCTAATAGGCAAAGTCAGGTGAAGAAAAGAAAAACAAAACAAAACAGAAATTCAAGATTTCCCATTAACTCCTGATAACATTTGAGTATTATGCAGCTTTATACAAGCCCAAGTTCAAACTATCCATGTATTCTGGGGGCTGGGACACCTGCAGGTGCCTTTCATCTCTTACTTGAGTAAGTGCTATTGTTGAACTTTTTCTGATACTGTTCTCTGAGAAGCAATTGCTCCTGGAAGGGCCATTCCAACTGTAATCTCTTCTCTACGTCGGAAGGGATGGATCCAGATTCACACATATCTGCAAAGGGAAGAAATAGTTTAGAGAATCTGTTTTCACGGTGATAAGGTTGAAGTCCCACAAATTTATTTAGTTACCTATTTATGTGACTAAAGCAGGATAATTATGTTCCTGGTTTTTAGGTAGGAGATCAGAAAAAGATATATTCTGTTACATGTCAAATTTGCAGCTAACCAATCACCACACACACACACACAAACAACCAAGGGCAGGTTTCCTAGGAAACACTGGACATACATTGGACACAGATATACTGGACATAACTTCAAGTTATTTAACAATTCAGAAAATTCCTCAGAAACTTGAAATTACTAGAGAATCCCACTGAAGAAAACAGTTCAGGGGCGCCTGGTGGCTCAGTTGGGTAAGCATCCGACTTTTGATTTCAGCTAAGGTCATGATCTCACAGTTTGTGGGTTCAAGCCCCATGTTGGACTCTGCACTTCACAGCGAGGAGCCTGCTTGGGATTCTCTCTCTCCCTCTCTCTCTGCCCCTCCCCCGCTTGTGCTCTCCCTCTGTCTCAAAATAAATAAACATTAAAAAAAAAAGATAACATTTCAATTCTCTTACAGTTCGCTTTCAAAATACATAAAAATTTGTTTCGCTGGACTATAGCTGCTTTGTGATGATTTCCTCTTGCCGTAATAGTAGGACAGGAAATGGTGACTTTTTCTTTTCCTTCAAATATGTTATCCTCAAAGCTTCTGAGACCACAGCACGTGTGCTTGGAAAACTCAGCCACTAAACTGTCGGTTGACTGTGCTTCTTTATCACAAGGCAGCACAGCCGCTGCACGCCTGCTGCCAGGACTGGCGACCCGCCCATAACTTCCTTTCTGGGAAGCTGCACATTCTGACTTTCTGGCAGCTGGTGCCTCATCCATCCCCGGGCTCACAAAGGATGCTTCAGAGGCACTGGCACCTCCCCTCTTCCACCACATATACACACAGGATGGAGAAAATTGATGGGGAAAGGCCAGTTTCCTGTCTGAACTTAAGAGACCTTGCAGATACACATGACAGATGGGAATGGTCAAGTCCCAACATCAACTATTCCCATATGTTATGTTAAGAGAACTCTCCTGCTTTTTTTTTTTCATTTTTTTCTAATTAGTCTTCTATTAGTTTTGGCCCAAGTACTGATGAACTGTTCTGGAAACTTCCTAACTGAAGAAAACAGAGGGAAAATATGTAATGTATGAAATAATGACATATTATTCACTAATATATACATTATACTGACATTATTGTAATTCAATGATGCACACCTTATTTCTCATAATTGGTAAGATAATGACTCAACTTCCATTTGATGTCTGCATAGCACTTACGAAAGACATAGAGCAAATCCTCATCGCTCACTAAGGCAGGTTTCTCAGGGGGAACCAAAAGACTTCAAATTATCAGAATCACCCGAGAAGCTTCTAAACTCATAATCTAAGGTTGGAACACAGAATCCAAATATTCAAACTCACCCCAGGTGACTGTGGATTGTCAATAACGTTTGACAATCACTGCCCAATCAGTGAAGTCTTACAATCCATTCTAAGAAGCAGAGTGTACCTCAACAGCCTCTTGTTATACCCTTCATCCACATTCTATTTTCAAAATAAATGGGTTTCAATGATCACTTATGTCTTTAGCTGGAAGTACTCTTTTCAAATTGACACATTTCTACCCACACACTCCTGCTAAGCAGCTGTGTCCTTCAGCTACAACCATTGTCCTATTTACAGCACAATTAACTCTCAGTTATGCCCAGCACACATTTTTTTGGTGAGGTTTCACATTCATGAAGACACCAGGAGGAGGAAACCTGCCCACTGCCTCCTCCTTTTGTGTGGGTGCCTTCATTGGCCAGTTGGGAGCCCTTGATTTCTTATTAATTGTTAGATATCAGCAATAACACTTCTCTGAGAACGCTCAAGCCTGACTCAAGTGAATCAAAACATATCGTGAATCTTTAAAAAGTTCACCCTGGTTGACTTGAGACTGCCAGTAACTTCTCTCTTCAAAGGTTGGTTCTTTCTTGGGATCAAAAATGAGAAAGTCTGTCTTGGTGCCACCAAATCTCAGGTATGCAGGAGACAAACCTCTGGCCAAAGTACGAAGCTTTGTAGAACTGTTGGAAGACAAGCAAGAAATTAAAGTTATTTTTTTCCAAGACAATCCAGTGAAACATGTTTACTCTCTTCTCTCTAGATGGACCTATTTCTTAATATCTAGCTATACAGGAGGGAGGGAGGAAGAAGTCCAATGGCTATCACCGGGAAATCTTCTCAGTCTGAATCTTTTTTTTTTTTAATTTATTTAGAGAGAGAGAATGGGGAAGGGGCAGAGAGAGAAAGAGAGAGAGAGAATCCCAAGCAGGCTCTGTACCATTAATGCAGAGCCCAACACAGGGCCAGAACCCATGAACCATGAGATTATGACCTGAGCTGATATCGAGAGTTGGATGCTCAACCGACTAAGCCATCCAGGCACCCTTTAGTTTGAATACAATTGCAAGGTCGCACTTCTGGGCACCTGCAGGCAACTGGGACCTCTGACTCTGGCAAGAACTTATATTTTAACTTACAAGTAGGCTAGCATTCAGTACTTTCAAAAAACTTATAACCTTTTATGATTGATGGAGGAAAAGAGGTTAAGAGAGTAGAAACTATAGGAAAGATGACTCTGTGTTTTTTGAAAAATAGACTGTCTTCAAAAATTTATGTTCCAGAGAAGTTCATAAATGACTTAGGATTTTTCCTCTTCTCCCTAGCTCCAGCTTTCAAGGAAAACCATACTTCTAAATTTAAGTCAAATGAATTAGATAGATAAGATTCTAATTCCTATCATCAACAACTCCAATTTGAGCAATTCTTTTTTATTTTTATTTATTTATTATGTATGTATGTATTTATTTATTTATTTATTTATTTTCTTTTTTTTTAACATTTATTTATTTTTGGGACAGAGAGAGACAGAGCATGAACGGGGGAGGGGCAGAGAGAGAGGGAGACACAGAATCGGAAACAGGCTCCAGGCTCTGAGCCATCAGCCCAGAGCCCGACGCGGGGCTCGAACTCATGGACCGCGAGATCGTGACCTGGCTGAAGTCGGACGCTTAACCGACTGCGCCACCCAGGCGCCCCTGTATTTATTTATTTATTGAGAGACAGACAGAGTGTGAGCAGGGGAGGGGCAGAGATAGAGGGAGACACACAATCCAAAGCAGGCTCCAGGCTCCAAGCTGTCAGCACAAAGCCTGACTCGGGGCTTGAACCCACCAACCGTGAGATCATGACCTGAGCCGAAGTCAGATACTCAACTGACTGAGCCACCCTGGCACCCCTTCAATTCAAGCAATTATAAATGCATATCTCATCAAGTCAAAAATGCTCCTGATAGGTGCCTAGTATGTGCTCAGATGGTACCAAATGCTATAGAATGGAAATATAATGATTTATAATCCTTTCTCTCAGAAAGGTGAACATGTCATGAATATTTAAACAAAATTAAGAAAATAGGACAGCCAGATAACAGGGACGGTTGCCATACATTTCTGAAGTCTCATACATGTGATTATGGCCACACTGTGCTCTGAATTCTCTTAAAACACATAAAACCAATGCTGTGTAGTTCTTTGGAATGGTCCAATTAATTAACTTACATGTAGGTTCTTTCAAATTGGAAAATCATTCTAGGAGGACTAACTGACAATACCTCTTAACATCAAAATAAATAGAGACCTTACCTAAAATTTAAAATTTTTTAAATCTAAAATTTTAGGATATTGCTTAACTATATACACTGCTATGTAAAATGTTTGAAAGATGTCTTCAGGGATGTCTGGGTGGCTCAGTCAGTTAAGCGCCCGACTCTTGGTTTTGGCTCAGGTCATGATCTCACGGTTCATGAGTTTGAGCCCCATATTGGCCTCTGTGCTAAGAGCACAGAGCCTGCTTGGGATTCTCTCTCTCCCTCTCTCTCTGCCTCTCCCCTGCTCGCTGTCTCTCCTTCTCAAAATAAATAATTTTTTTAAAGATATCTTTATTTATGCTTAGGAAAGAGAAATTCAAAGATGGAAATAGACCAAAGGATAAGTCTCCTGCATTAAAAACTTCAGTGATTCCTCCTCACCATTTTTACTGTACTACAGGCACTTTTGCCTTCATGGTCCAATTCCTCCATTAAAAAATACTGAAAATTATATTTTATGATGATATTTCTATAAAGACAAACACTATTGTATTAAAATATTTTCTTTGACCTAAAAGTTCATTTTCTTTGGATCTTAAAAGAACTTAGAGGAGCTCCTAGGTGGCTCAGTTGGTTAAGCATCAGACTTTGCTTAAGTCACGATCTCGAGTTTGTGAGTTTGAGCCCCACATTGGGGCTGTCAGCACAGAGCCTGCTTGGTATTCTCCCCCTCTTCGTCTCTGCCCCTCCCCTGCTCGAGCTTTCTCTCTCAAAAATAAACAAATAAATCTTAAAAAAAAAAACTTAGAATATTTTCATGGGTGCCTAAATATGTCGTAGGTCCTAGAATGAGGAAATGCAGCACAAAGTGAGGCTTCAAAAATGTTATCAGCCTGGGATTTGGCGCTGACTGAGACATCTGTTGGCACCAAAAAACACCAGGAAGGATGGCCTCTGCCATGAAATCCTCAAACCACTTGAAAATAAACGGAAATGCTAACTTGGCCTATGTAGGGATCAGAAGAAACCCATTTCCACTTTACTACAAACCCCAATAAAAAAAGCTGTCGGGAAGGGAAGAGAGCACTGTTGTTTGATGGGCACAGAGTTTTAGTTTGGGAAGATAAAGTTTGAAGATGGGTGATGGTAATGGTTGCACAACAGTGGATATACTTTTTAAAAAAAACTTTTTAAATGTTTATTTTTGAGAAAGAGAGAGACAGAGTGCGAGCAGGGGAGGGGCAGAGAGAGAGGGAGACACAGAATCCGAAGCAGGCTCCAGACTCTGAGCCATCAGCACAGAGCCTGATGCGGGGCTTAAACTCAAGAACCACAAGATCATGACCTGAGCTGAAATCGGACACTTAACCAACTGAGCCACCCTGGTGCCCTAACAGTGGATGTACTTAATGGCACTGAGTTACACACTTAAAATGGTTAAATGGTAAGTTTTATGTTTGGTATATTTTACCACAATTAAAAAAAAAGTGGATCGTGTGATTTCAGCAATGAAAATAATATATATAGAAGGAGATAACGGGTCATTACTATGTACTGAGATGGATGGTAGACTCTTTTCTGATTTTATGAGTTTTCCATAATAAGCAAATGACATTTTAATTTATACAAGGTAGTTTTGTGTATATGTTTCTATTGTTTTAAGATGAGGTGAAGAAACCAAAATTTAGTGAAGGGACACATAGCTATCCATTCATTAATCAATAAATATACATGGCAGGCCCACTCTGCCAGGCATTATGCTAGTTTCTGGGGATACAATAGCAAATAAAACAGAGATTGCTCTCATATGATTTACAATCTTGCATATACATATACATATATACATACATATATATGTACATATACATACATATATACATATATATACATATACACATATATATATACATATATACTAGCATTATGCTAGTTTCTGGGGATACAATAGCAAATAAAACAGAGATAGCTCTCATATAATTTACAATCTTGCATATATATATACATATATACACATATACATATACATATATATACATACATACATACGTATGTATACATATATACATATACATACATACATACGTATATACATATATATACATACATATATATATATATATATATATATATATATATAAGCAAGTAAGTAGGCAATTCCAAAACAGTGTTATGAGAACATACAAAGGGGATCCTAACCCAGACTTTGGGCTGGGGATCATGTGTGGTTAGGGGGTTTCAGGAGAAGTAGTTTCACTGTTAGACATTCAAAAGGAATAAATCTAATCCAGATCAAAGATAGATGGGATTGAAGCAAGTGTTCCAGGTGTAGGGAAATGTCCATAAAGACCAGAGGTAGAAGAGAATATGGCACCGCTGAAGAGCTAATGGGTGTAGTTAGAGCCTACAGATTGAGAGCAGGGAGAGGACAGACTGGAGAGGCAGATAGGGCTGTACCATGTAGGGACTATGAGCCCCCATGTCCTGGAATCCAATTTTCTGTGAGGGCAATATGGAACTATGGAAGGATTTAAAGCAGTGGAATGGCCTCACTAGCCTTCCATTTTAGAAAAGAATCTCAGGCTGTAGTGTAAATAACTGAAGAGAAGGACCGAGACTGTGGTCACATTTATATAAACTGAAAGTGATGGGCTGAGGTAAGAGAACAGCAGTGGGGATGGAGAGAGGTGGATACATTCAGGATACCTGTGGAGGTAGAACTACTAGATTCCGTGTTTAATTGGATATTGCAGAAGAGTCAAGGATTACCCCTGGGAAGCATGTTGGAAAATGGTAATATTTGCTGAAATAAAGAACAGGTGATAGACTGGAGATGGCCATGAGGGCGTGGAAGGGGCGCAGTTTTGTAGAATTTGAGATGCTAAAGGAAAACCAAAAAAAACATACTTCCATCTGGCCCTTGGTCATGTGTAACAGGAGCTCAGGGACACATCTAGGCGAGGTGTAGGATGTACAGTCCTCGATCTAAATGTCGGTGACTAGTAACCCCCAGCCCACAGGTGCAGAGACACAGCCCTAAAACTGATATAAGGTACCTCCTCAGAGTCTCTTGAGACTGGTTCTGTTCCCCTGCCTTTGGCCAGGCACTGATTTCAGTCCTTGGCATTTTGATTGCATTGGATGATAGAGGAAGCTCATTTAGATTTGTTATGTAACTGGTATTTGCAAGCAATACCAGACACTGGTGCTCTCTGGGAAATGGAGGGAAAACTAGCACAATGTAGAAGGAGCTATGGTACCTCAAGATACATATCTGTGCACAGCCTGTGTCAGATGCCCGAGTCCCAGAGCCTGCTTCCCAGAGATAGTGACTATACCACCTCCGGTCACTCTTGGTCACATTGCCCTGCATGTTCTTCAAAGGATTCACCACTTTCTGAAATTAACTTACTTATTTGCTTGGTTTACTACCTGTCTCCCCTCCACCCCTGTAAGCTCTTATCTGTCTGACTCATCAGAATCTCCTTAGCACCTACATAAGTGCAAGGCACACAGCTGGCGCTTAATAAATATTTGTTAAGTGAATGAATAAGCGAGTGCTCCCTGGTGAAAGGGCAAGAGCCAGACAAAGACTGTTTTCTGAGCACAATAGAAACTCAGTGCTATAGCTCCTGCCAAGTAAAGGAAGTCACGTGTTGCAAAGTGTTGGTATTAAAGACCTTTTTCACTATCTCCTTTGCAGGGGAACATTTCCTTATTTTGAGAATACAAGACTGATGTCCTCTGACAAAAACCAGACTTTAAACAGCTGCAAAACGAGTCCTAAAAACAAAATTGATCAGAGATACACTGTTTCTATCACAGACACAAAAAAGAAAAGGGGGCGGGGCCTCTACCACCACCACAGCGGTATGGAAATAACAAAAGGACACATAAAAGCAGCCGCAGATATTCCATTTAGGGAGCAGTTTGTTAAGGGAAAGAAAAGACTACAGGTATTTTTATCTTACCTTACGTGTAAAAATAAACTGCTTGTCTCTGACACAAAAGCAGAGATGCGCTGGAGCCAGCTTGTACTGGCTCATACCAGCTGTGAGAGCCAGTTGTTACATTTTGAGAACAAGTTGTTAAACTCCTGGCAGTTTGAAACCAGCCATGGTGGGAGTATATATACCACAGAAATCAGAAAAAAAGAAAAACAAAAACAAAAACACAAAACACCGTAAATCAGTTTCCCCTCGTCCCCAAGAGCCAATTGCTAAACACTTCCCAGCATACCACTGCATGAATTCGAGCCCTGAAAGTGGGTGAGACCACTCAGGAGATTCCGTGATGTGAAAAGAAGGCCTAAGCCAGAGGCCTGAGGAACATCCAACATTTGAGACAAGCTAGAGAAAGAGATGAAGTGTTAAAGAGGCACGGGAAACCCCCAGAAATGGAGGCAACATAGAGTTTCAATCGTCAACCTTGCCAAATGCTTCCAAGAGCCTCCATTACTTTGCTCGGGATGCGGTAACAAAGTACCACAAACCAGTGGCTTACACAGGGAAATTTACTTTCTTTAAAAAAAAAATTTTTTTTAACGTTTATTCATTTTTGAGAGACTGAGAGAGACCGAGCTCAAGCCAGGTAGGGGCACACAGAGAGGGAGACACAGAATCTGAAGCAGGCTCCAGACTCTGAGCTGTCAGCACAGAGCCTGACGAGGGGCTCAAACTCGTGCACTGTGAGATCATGACCTGAGCCGAAATCAGACACCTAACCGACTGAACCATCCAGGCGCCCCATAAATTTACTTTCTTTTAGATGTGGAGGCTAGAAATCTGAAATCAAGGTGTTGGCAAGGCCACGCATCCTCTAAAGTTACCGGGGAAGGATCCGTTCCAGGTTCTCTCCCAGCTTCTGATTTCCCTGTGGCAGCGTTTACTCCAGTCTTCACACAGTGCTCTCTCTGTGTGCATATCGGTCTCCAGATTTCCTCTACTTGCAAGGACATCAGTCATAATGGATTAGGGCCCCTTCTATTCTGGTACGACTAGTTCTTAACTAATTATATCCTCAGTGGCACTATTTCCAAATAAGGTCTCATGCTGAGATACGGGGTTAAGACTTCAATGTATGAATTGTGGGGGGCACTGAGAAATTAAACCCATGACTGAGACCAAATAAGATACAGACTGAAAGGTGTTTATTGGATTTTGCAACAAAAGGCCATTGTGATACTGGAGACATTGATTTTTATGACACTATGATAGGGACATCGTGAAGGTGGACCAAGGAAGGAGTGGGCAGGCAGTAAGGAAGGCCACAAAGGGGAAGAGAGAAAGAGGGCAGTTACTGCAGAGGCATACATACAGGGTGGCGTTTGAGACAGGAAAAGACTTGAGATTTTTCTACACTGTGGGGAAGGACTCAGTCAAAAGGGAGAGATTAAATAGGGGGGAGAAGAGAAGAGATGACTGATAGAGCAAAGTCCTTGGGGAGGCTACAGGGCACACAGCAGAGCTAGAAGTGCTGGTGTGAGGAGAAAGAAAGGAAGAAAGCTAGACGTGGCCATGGTATGTATGCAGATTTGGTGGCAAGAAGAAAAGGAAGTTCTTGTCCAGTGACTTCATTTTCTTTGGGAAACAGAAAGGTGGTCATACATAGGTTAAAAGTGATGAGGTGGAAATGGGTTCAGAGTTGTAAGGACGTGGAGAATGAGAGAGGCAGAGAAATGAAGAATTGAGCGGTAGCCCTAGGGCCAAGTAAGTCTGGAGGCCACGAATTTATAGGGCAACCCATGTGGCTGGGACATTCCCCTCTGCCCCAAGAGCTAATAGCCCAGCTATTTAGGGAGGCACACTAAGACAGCAGGCAAAGGCAAATACAAAAAAGTGGCTTATTAATAGGCACTATAATTCATAATCAGGCAATATTTTTCCTCCCCAGACTTCATGGTAACCTTCCCCTGAAAAGGGAAACTGTAGCTAGGTTCGGAGCTACAGGTTTGGGTTTGGCAGGAAGAACCATGGAGCAGCAGTTTGGGGATGTTATCACAAGAATGATTCATGTGGCAAACCAAGAAGCCCAAATGAGATGTGGAAGAAGGAAAGACAGGAAAAGGCTGTCCAGTGGAGGTTAAGTAACAAATAGTTGTGGTGGATCCACAGAGTGAAAATGTAAGAGGGTAAAGAGTGTGGTCCAAGAATGGGAGATTTTCATTCACGACTTCAGATGTTAAAAGGTTCTTAATGATGAAAAGAGGCATGGCCGTGGCATGAAGTGGTTGAAATGGGGTGAAGCGGTGTGTGCTAGCAAGCTGGCTCCCTAATAGCAAGTGCCCTGTTTCTTAGCACTTGCCAATTTCCGTGGTGTAAACACCCACCAGGGCTGATTCAAGATGGCAGCATTGATGCCAGTGAATGTGGAATTGGGAAGAGCTGCACACATTTCACAAGATAGTACAAGCTGGTTCCAATATAACAGTGAGTGACAAGTATTATGAAGCATGGGTGTGAAGCGATTGAGAGACAGTTTACGCAAGTGCACCTGAAGTCATCTAGGATGATGGTGGAACGTGGGAGGGGAGAGAAAACTGTGAAATCAATGCCAATCTTTCATCGATAAGGAGAATGAGTCAGAATAAAGCACAGCGCAGTGATAAGGAGCATAGGATGAGAGCCAGACATAGAGGAGTGTACCTCACACTGGAGTCATGACCGTCATCTCTAGCATGCACTAGGTTTGTGCAAACTCAGTGTTTTGGACACCTGGCATAAAATATTTTACTCGATCCCGAAACAAACCAGAGAGGTAGGTATCATTATTATCCTCTTTTTACAGACAAGGAATCTGAACAAAAGGAGGCTATTGCCCGAGGTAACAATCCAGTAGGGATTTGAACTACATTCTAGTATATGTGCTGCCGAAGCGAGCACTGAACTACATTCAAAATGGTGGGCAATCACCTAGAAGGTGCATTGGTGAATGGGAAAATGGCTGCAATATTGGAGAATGCATAGTTTCTACCCCAAAGGGCTACCTCAGGGAAGTAGCCACGTCTCTTTCTCCACTTGGGTCTTCAGAGAAGAGCCAAGTTTTAGCTAGGGTGGGAATAGTCTGTGAGGAGGATAAAGCAGGGGTACTATGCAAAGGGCTCCAGAGAGCACAATGAAAGGTTTGGGAGAGAAGGGAACAATGAGCACTTAATCAGGGAGAGAGTGCTTCTTGGGGGTCAGGAAATGTGAGTCAACGGCTTGTAACTGTTCTCAGTTCTGTTTCTCTGGCTGTGGTTCATTCTCTCAGCAATAGGCACACAGAGGGCCTGAGGTTATTTCCAACATCAGTCTTCAAAACGTGCACCTGACGTTGATTGTAAGTGACTTTCCAAATAAGAAAAGCAATTTTGTCCACGAAGAGGCAGGAATCTGATTACTGAAAGTCATTATTAATAACTATTCATCAGACTGGCAAAAAGGAATGAACGTTGCTGGAAAAAAATAAGCAAACCTTTATGAAAAGCAAGCACAACTGCATTATTACTGCTGTCAACATTTAGCACCACCTTTCCTGCTCTGTAGTCCCTACGAACTGTAGCACTGACTCGCACTCTCCTTTTCTACCTCGTGTTAGAGGACTGTGCTTGTGTCTGTATCTTGTTTGCAGTGTGGGCTTCACTGCCAAGACGGTAACCACTAGCCAATGTGGCTAGGATTTGAAATGTGGCTGGTCTGAATTGAGATGTGCTAGGAGCATAAGATAGACCCCAGATTTTGAAGACTTGATGTGAAAAGGAGTGTAAGAGATCTCATTAATATTTGTATATTGATGACATGTTGAAATGATAATACTTTGGATATTTTGTGTTACATAAGATATATTATTAAAATTAACTTCACCTGTTTCTTTTACCTTTTTTAAACGTGACTTACCAAAAAAAATTTTTTATTTTTATTTTTTTTAATGTTTTTATTTATTTTTGAGAGAGAGAGACAGAGAGCAAGCAGGGGAGGGGCAGAGAGAAAGAGAGAGACACAGAATCCAAAGCAGGCTCCAGGCTCTGAGCTATCAGCACAGAGCCTGACGCTCAAACTCACAAACTGTGAGATCATGACCTGGGCCGAAGTTGTATGCTTAACCGACTGAGCCACCCAGGCGTCCCACCAAAAAGTTTTAAATTGCACACGTAGTTTGCATATGAGGCTCACGTTCTATCTGTTGAGCAGTGCTGGTCTCAACACTCCCTTCTTTGAGGGTCAGTGCCTGTTCAGAGCTCTGCACATCGGCTTAGGAAGTTTTTGATCAGGTTGTTGATTACCTCTGGGAAGAAGGCAAACTGAAAAGATGTTCCTTTCCAATTCTAGATTGTTCTATCATTGGCACTTAAGTTCTGCGCACTCTACGTTCTCTAACTGCAAATGTGGAAAAACAAAACAAAACACATCTGTTTGCTGTGATGGGAAACCAGACCACGCCATCTGATTAAATTTGCTTAGGATTCTGTTGAAGCACCTCAGAGGTTTGGGCCCTGATTCTCCTACTCTCGGGTCAGTGCTTCTTTTCATTATATCAATCTCCTCAATTTGTTTCTGGACAATCTTTTTCCTCTATACCCTACCCTACTGCTTTAAGAAATATAAACTTCTTACTTTGTTTTTGTAAACTCTTGTCCCTGCAATTAGTATCTAGGTCCAGACTCTGCTCCTTCATGAACAGCTGGCTGACTAGGGGCCAGTTACAGAGTTTCCCTAAACCTCAATGTTTTCTTTTCTTTTCTTTTTTTTTTAATTTTCAATGTTTATTTATTATTGAGAGACAGAGCGTGAGCAGGGGAGGGGCAGAGAGAGAGGGAGACACAGAATCCGAAGCAGGCTCCAGGCTCTGAGCTGTCAGCACAGAGCCCGATGCGGGGCTCGCACCCACGAACCGTGAGATCATGACCTGAGCCGAAGTCAGACGCTTATGCAACCGAGCCACCCCAGCGCCCCTCTTCATTTTTTAAAATGGAGATGATAATATCACTGACCTCATAGTTTTGTAGGAAGGAATAAATGCATTAACACCTAGGAAATGCTACGAACGGGGCCTGGCATATGACAAAGGCTCAATTATTTTAATTACCCTCTCCTTATTACTTGAGCTTTGCTCTGCTCAGCCGTTGCCATCTTTGCCTGAGTGGCTTCCCCTTTGAGGAACGGTACCAGAACAACACCCATCTCACAGCTATTAAGCTTAGTGTTGCCTTCTGAGATGGCCAGGTCACTTTGGGCACTGTGCTAACCACCCTGGCGAGAGGGACTCTCAGACCCTCATTCAGAAGCTAGGTCTTAGCTGAGAGCGAGAGGGAGGGAGCTCCTGCTTATATGAGCCTCAGTCTTTTCAGATCTCGCTGGGAATAGTATGGAAGGGCTTGCAGATGCCCCTGAGGAGCAGGCATGAAGACAACCGCTGCCAAGGGAGTGGACTGGTATGGTCAGGAGCCCGTATGAGCAGGAATACACGGAGTTTTATCTACTGCACAATATAGTCTTTTGGTTTTCATTATCCTCCAGCCTTCAACCAAAAGGTGGGGCCAACAGGGAAGAAAGAGTGCTATGGGAGACAAGAGACAAAGGTATCACCCTTGCTGAACTGCAGACTGGAAGTTCTGTCTGTGTTGGGGGTGGGGAGGATGAGGATGGAGCTAGTCCATGTGTTAGCTTGACTGCAGGGCCATCAGGCCTGGACCCTAAAAGTCACGCTGTAGGTTTTTTCCTTTGGACGTGTTTCTCCAGGAAGAATCCCCAGATGCCCTTCCTTGGGGAGGGGTGGGCACAGGCTAGCTGCAGCAGCAGAACAGGACTTGAGTTCTCCCGTTTCAGGAAAGTGGTTTAGTCAGTGCCTCTGTTTTTAGCAAGGCACCCCCAACATCCTCTCTTTTCCTATCATCACCCCCCCCCACCACCTCCCAAGCTAGCCTGAGGTGCTCACACATGGGACCCTGTAGTTTAGCATTTCTGCAGAGTAATCTGTCTCCAACCACCTGCTGTGTGGTATTCAGCTTCCTATTCCCAAGGGGAAGGGCAAAACATGGGGGTTCCTCTCCACCAGGAAATTCTCCCTCTGCTACCACAGGGAAAGATGGAGGTTAACTCTGATGGAAAGAAACACACAGAGAACTGGTGAGTGGTTAGCAATACTCCTCATTTTCCAAGAAGAAGCAATGAGCTTAAATTTTGAACACTCTGTGTCAAACACTGTGCTAAGTACTTCTGTATTGTCTCATGAAGTCCTCAGAACAATCCCACCAAAAGGCTTTAGAAGTTCTATTCTACAGGTGAAGGAATTGAGGCTTGGGGTTGCCAAGCAACCTGTAACAAGCAAGCCACCCAACTCTGGCAGAGATGGGAATCAAGTTGGTGTGGTCAGACTGCCAATCTCTTAACCATTAGGCTACCTGCTTTTATGGGCAGAACAAATGACTGAAATTAGCAATGGCAGTTCAGCTGACAGAGTGGGCGCAGAAAGGACAGGGTGTGGGTGTTTGGCAATGATGAGATTCCCAGCTGTGTGTGTCGGCTGAGGTGTGGCCATCTCTGGAGGCTCTCATGATCTAGATGAGTGGCCTAGATGACCTGGGACTGTCCCTGAAGCTCCCTGTCCTGGGATCAGCCTGCATTTAGGAGGCGGGGGCCAGTGAACATTCACCAGTTTGTCTCTTTCAGGGGAAAAAAAAAATTATAGCTGATTTTGCAGTCTCGTGTTGGAAAAATATCTTTTTATTAAGGCTCTGTAAGTCACTGCAATAGTCTCCTAGGTCTCCTTTACTTAATATTTAGATTTTTTTTTTAAGTTTATTTCTTTATTTTGAGAGAGACAGAGGCAGTGAAAGTCGGGGAGGGACAGAGAGAGTGGGGGAGAGAGAGAATCCCAAGCAGGCTCTGCACTGTCAGCACAGAGCCCCATAAGGGGCTTGAACTCATGAAACCGTGAGATCATGACCTGAGCCCAAACCAAGAGTCGGAGGCTTAACCAACTGAGCCACACAGGTTCCCCCAAAACTTGGATTTTTAAAAAAATATAGTGTAATCCTGGAAATCTCTGTACCTTGTGCTCAACTTTGCTGTGAACCTAAAACTGCTCTTTGAAAGTTTATTTTAAAATATATAAAATTATATTTTACACACACACAGCACACACACTTACTCTTCTTTGAGACTTTTAACATCTGACTTCTTTTCTTTTTCTTTTTTCCTTTTAACCTTCCTAACAGAGTTTAAGCGAAGGACGCCTGGTCCACAATCTTACCTGTCCTACACTGTGCTGCAAATTCAAGGGCTCACAGGCTCCAAGTACACTTGCCCGAGTCCCCTCCTCCAGCAGTGTTTCTGGGGCAGGTGGCAAGTTTCTTTTCCAAATTTCCCCGTAATACCTGGCCCTCAGTTGGCGCTCAGGCAGCACTCGCTGAATGAATGCAGGCGGGAACGAGCGGTTTGGGGGCGGCTGTCACAGGAGAGGGAGGGAGGAAAGGCGGGATGGAAGGAGAGAGGTAGAGACAGAGAGATCAAGGTTCCCGGGCGTGGCTGTCAGGAAGACAGGACCCAGGAACAGGCAGAGGCCGGCGCTTACCCCAGGAAGGTGAGGAACCGCGGGTCCGTGGCCAGGTTGGCGTCGATGGTGAAGGACAGGAAGGCGGGACTCACCAGGTGCACCGGCCGCTCGGTGGAGAAGTCCAGCTCCGCGGCGGCGTCCGCCTGCGCGAGTCCCACCGGGGCGCGCGGGGACAAGTGGCCGAGCGGCCCCAGGAGCAGCAGCAGCTGCGGCAGCGGCGGCCCCGGCTTCCAGCGCAGCGGCATCTCGGGCTCACCTGGCCGGCCCACCCGCGGGGCGCCTCGCAGCGGGAGCCGGGACCTGGCGCACTTCCTCCCGCCGCGCCACAGCGCCCTTTTCTCCCTCGCGCCTCACCCCTCCCACCGCGCCCTGCAACCCTCCCACTCCTGCCCTGCATCCCTCCCCCGGCTCCCTCTTCTCGCCGCCCCGCCTCCCCCGCTCACTCCCACTTCCTAGCACGCTTTCCCCTCGGGGCCGGTCACGCCCACTTTCGAAATCACCCACCCGCGCTCGGAGGGTGCGGACGTGGCCGGATACGTGCGTCCAGGAGGCCTGGAGGGGGAGCGCCCGCGGACCAGCGCTGGGCATCCCGAACCCCGGAGCGCAGGGTCGTGGCCCGCGTGCCCCACTTCCAGGCGTCATCGGGGTGGCGCCGGGTCTTCTGACCCTCAGCTAAAACCTCCAGTTGAGCCTTCGTCACTCCTCCTCGCATCTGGCTCAGCAACACTTGCTTGTCACTTGATTAACCGTGTGTCCTCTGACCAGAGAGCTGTTTCCCAGGCTATTACTTTTACGTGAAAAAATCTGACCTGGGCGTCGGCTCACCTACAGCTAGAAAGAGATCAACCCTCAAAAATTCCTCACCAATTTAACCATGGAAACAGTACTGGGCAGAGCCTTAACGTGTCAGGTGCTCCAACACCTGAAACTCAGGCCGTGAAGCCTCCAGACAAGTCCGGGGTAGTGACTGTCTCTTGAATTTGGAGCCATTGCCAAATTCCCCCTCTGTACATTTATCTTTAGCTGTTGGGCAAACTCCTTCAGTTTTCCCTTGATGCCTTACACTGATAAATAAGGGTGACTAGCACCTCGCACTTAGGGCTTACTCTAGGCCAGATGCCCAAAGAAGTGCTTTACTTGTGTTCTCTTCATTCCCACAACTCTGCCAAGTGCACTTTATGCCCCATTTACACGTGAGGGCCCGGGCTCTGTCCAAGTGTCAAATTGGGATGTGAAGAAAGTTACACAAACCCCTAGCAAATGGCAGCCTGTCTCAGCTGAAACATAACTTCCTCAAAGAAGCTATGCCTGAACCTCCAGGCAGCTGAATATCCCCATGACACACTCTCACCGCACCCCGAATTGGCTAGAACTTACCACATTTGCTAGTATTGTGACTATTGCTCCCATATTGGGCTCATCTGCTACATTACAGACTCCATGAAAGCAGAGATGGGGTTTGTCTTGTCCATCGCACTCACTAAACCTCATGACTTTGTGCTTGGCACTTAGCGGGCTTCCAATAAATATTTGTTGAGTTAACAAGTGAGTGACACCAAAACCCTTAGAATTTTCTACTGAGATTGCACCACCTCTAAAGCAATAAATAAAAATGGATTGGGGGCACCTGGCTGGCTCGTTCGGTAGAGCATGCAACTGTTTCTTGATCTCAAGATTACGAGTTCAAACCCCATGCTGGGTGAAAAGCTTACTTTAAAAAATAGGTAAATAAAAACGGATTCTTTTAAAACGTATATCTAATTTGCATAGATGTGTATATTAGGGAACTTAAATTTAACTAGTTAGTTGAGGAAGGTGACGGTTTCAGAATTGTGTGTATCAGTTACTACTTTGCAACTTGAATGAAATTCATATCCTGCAACTATACATTAGAAAAAAATTCATACATAAACCAAGTTACCAGGACATCACATGCAAGTGGAAAAGCAGATACCTTGGCTCTTTCTCTGCCTTGCCACGACATTGACCCTACATGCCACCCCAAAGGGCAAACGTCACAACAGTTTCTTTGGAATATTTGGGTGATTTGAAAAGTGGATCATTGCCAGTTTTCTAAACAGTGAGTCCTCGTGACATCCTGAGATGTGGACCAATGCAGTTGACATACAAGTTACTAATATAGAAACTGAGAAAACATAAATGAGGAAGCAAAGGAGAGCAACTTGCACGCGTGATGGTCTGTGTTGTAGATGACATGAGTTTCTGGCTCCTGGATCTAAGTTAGTTTGATCCATTATGCCAGAGGAAAGGACTACATAGGCGCATAGCAGGGAGGGAATATGCAGCGAAATTAATAGAAATTATCATTTCAGAGACACTTTGTAATTGGATACCTTACATTTTTTTTTCAACGTTTTATTTATTTCTTTTGGGACAGAGAGAGACAGAGCATGAACGGGGGAAAAGCAGAGAGAGAGGGAGACACAGAATCGGAAACAGGCTCCAGGCTCTGAGCCATCAGCCCAGAGCCCGACGCGGGGCTCGAACTCCCGGACCGCGAGATCGTGACCTGGCTGAAGTCGGACGCTTAACCGACTGCGCCACCCAGGCACCCCTTGGATACCTTACATTTCGATGGCAAATTCCAGCTTATATACATCCTAGCTAGAGCCCTTCTACATGCATCCTAGACCTGCAGCTTGAAAGGCTGGGTCACTTTTTCAAACTCCCAGAGCCTCAATTTCCTCATCGGTAAAGTGGGAATAATAATGCATATTTCACAATGCTTTTTTTTGAGAATTTACTTAATATATGTAACACTTCTAGCTCTGTATACAATATGAAGTAGGTGTTGGACAGATTTGTTTTTATTATTACTTCATGTAATCTTTTTTTTAATGTTGATTTATTTTTGAGAGAGAGAGCACAAGCAGGGGAGGGGCAGAGAGAGGGAGACAAAATCTGAAGGAGGATCCAGGCTCTGAGCTGTCAGCACGTGGGGCTCAAACTCACGAACCACGAAATCATGACCGGAGCTGAAGTCGGATGCTTAACCAGCTGAGCCACCCAGGTGCCGCACTTCATTTGATCTTGACAATAAACTTGTGAAGTAGATTTAGACCCAGGTTTCTGATTCCAAGTCCAGAGTTTTTCCACTATGTCGCACAGATTTGGTGACTCACAAATTATGTGATGATAATGATTTAGAAATAAAAATCTCAGGGGTGGCTGGATGGCTCAAGTGTCTTCAAGGACACTTGAAGTCAGTCAAGTGTCCGACTTCAGCTCAGGTCATGATCTCATGGTTCGTGGGTTCAAGCCCTGTGTCAGGCTCTGGGCTGATAGCTTAGAGCCTAGAGCCTGCTTCGGATTCCATGTCTCCCTCTTTGTCTGCCCCTCATCTGCTCATGCTCTATCTCTCTCTCAAAAATAAATAAATATTAAAAAAAAAGAAATAAAAATCTTCAAATGAACTAGGACAGTTCGTATGGATTATTTAATAATTATAAAGTGGTATCATTTCCATGTGGTCTTTGGACTGACTTTCTCTAGTGGCATTGGGTTTTTAGGGACTCACACAAGGTTTACATGGTCAATAACTATAAACACTCATAAGGCAATTTCAGGGCATCTTCAGAAAAGAATAATCTCTTCACTTGTCTATCTAGAAAACTAAGATTTTTCTAGCGTAGAAATCCCTGAGTAGGGGCAATTTCTGAAGCATATTTTGTTCCCTCTAGGCTGTGTAAATTGTTCACATAAGCTATATCGTTTTGAGTTATTGGGTTAGACTTACTAAATTTAAGTTTTTGTTTAAATTTTCTGGTTATTGAATTATACTCTGAAACAAGGAGAAACTCCAAGCAAATGTGTGATAGGGGCTGGAAAGAAGGACATTAACACGTATTCGGTGCACGCTGTTTGTTCTTCATGGTGCTTTCACGTATTTGTCTATTCATCTAATCAAATATCTGTTGGGTGCCTACCATGTGCCAAGCACTCAGCTAAGTAGCAGTAAGCTTACATTCTCTTCTATTAAGTTAATGTCGATATGTATACCCTATAGATATATATTTCTCTGTAAGAAAGTGGCTACTTGGAGCCAGTAAGCCAGAGTGTGCCAGAGAAAGCAGGAATGTCCCTAGAATAAGGACTCCTAAGTTCCAGGGGTCACACACACACAATAGCCAGGTGGGTTATTATGGTGTAGGCTGAAAGATTATTCAAAAGTCCCCAGAGAAGAGCTGACTGCCCAATTCTGGTCACCTGTCTCTGGGATGATGAAGGCCCTGGAGACCCTATTAATTAGACTCATGCCAAAAAGGCACAATAATGTGAATTAAGCAGGATGTTATTTGTTGTTACTCCCAGGCTTGGTAAATGGTGTAAACAATATAAACATGGGGCAGAGAAGGGAGAGTTCCAGGAAATGCATTGGAAATAGGGAAGTGGTTGGGGTGGGGACATAGGGAGGAGATGTCCTATCCTAGTATATGTAGGCAAGACTCTCTATTCTGTTCTTCACTTTTGACCAGGCAGCTAGGTAGTTTTGGGCTCCCTCAAGAAATAACTGCTATGCTACTGGGTATTTACCCAAAGACTACACAAACACTAGTGCAAAAGGATATATGCACCCTTATGTTTATTGCAACATCATTTAAAATAGCCAAATTATAAAAGTAGCCCAAGTGTCCATTGATAACTGAATGGATAAAGAAGATGTGGTACATATATACAATGGAGTATTATTCAGCCATAAAAAAGAATGAAATCTTGTCATTTGCAACAACACGAATGGAGTTAGTATAATGCTAAGCAAAATAAGTCAGTCACAGAAAGACAAATACCATACGATTTCATTCATATGTGAAATTTAAGAAACAAAACAAACAACAGAAACAACAACGAAAAAGAGTGAGAGAGACACAAACCAAGAAACAGACTCTTAACTATTGAGAATAAACTGATGGTTACCAGAGGGGAAGGTGGGTGGGCAGATGGGTGAAATAGATGATGGGGATTAAGAGTACACTTATCATGATGAGCTCTGAGTAATGATGTACAGAATTGTTGAATACTAATATAATACTGTATGTTAACTATACTAGAATTAAAATGTTAAAAACTTAAAAAACAAAAAGAAAGGAGTGCTATGAAGAGAGCTGAAAGTATTTCCTGCTTTGTTGGCTCCAGTTAATCAGGAAGATGAGGCGTATAGGAAATAGTCCTTGCAGTGGAAGCAATTTAGCGGGAGTGACTGAAGCCTTATAAGAGCTACTGTTTACATCCAGCAGAAGTGCATGTTGATTGGTCAATGAGTTGGGCAGACAATTGCTTCTACAACTTTTATTGAACAGTTGGTTCAGGCATGATTGTGCAATGACTTGAATATTGCATAAGGCTTTGTCCTTAGTTAATAAAATGAAAAGAAAATGGAAAATACTATGCATGAGAAACATGGTCTCATTCACTTGCTTCTTTGAAACAGGTGGGAAATCATTAGGTGTGCTGATGGAGACAAATCTCTATCCTTGATCTGATGTTCTTCAGATGTAAGCTGACCAAATGTGCATTTACTTCTGAAGGAAAAACTCATATTAAAGTACTTACTCAAAAATGCTAGGGGGGCACCTGGGTGGCTCAGTTGGTTAAGCCTCTGACTTTGGCTCAGGTCATGATCTCATGGTTTGTGAGTTCAAGCCCCACATCGGGCTCTGTGCTGACAGCTCAGAGCCCGGAGCCTGCTTTGGATTCTGTGTGTCCCTTTCTCTCTGCTCCTTCCCTGCTCACACTGTCTCTGTCTTTCTTTCAAAAATGAATAAACATCTAAAAAAATTTTTTAATGCTAGAAATAACCTTATTATAATTTCAACTTAGACAAATAAACTTTATTTAAAAATTTATGAGGCAATTGGGGAAACATGGACTGGATAGTTAATGACATCAAACAAGTTATTGTTAATTTTCTTAAGGTGGCATAATGGCATTGTGGCTATTTTTCAAGATTCCTTATCTTTTAGAGATCTAGGCTGAAGTGGTTGTGGGTACACTGATGTGGTGTTTGGGATTTGCTTCAACATTAGCTCAGCAGGAGAAGGGAAGTGGGTACGGGTTTGGGTGAAAGAAGACTGACTGTGGGCAAACAATTATTGCAGCAGGGCAATAGGTATGTAATGCTTGTGGCATCTCGGTTACCTGTGCGTTAGGAGGAAGTGTGTGTTGTCTTTTCCCAAAATGGCTTTGTTTTGTTTCTGTTTATGAAGTGAATCTGTGTTCTTTCTTAAAAATTAGTATACCTAGAAGCAACTCAAATGTCCACCGATGGGTGAATATGATATAAACAAATGTCGTATATACTTACAATGGAACATTACTGAGTCTTAAAAAGGAAGGAAATCCTGTCATGTGTTACAACATAGATGAGCCTTGCAAGATAAGTGAAATAAGTTGTATGATTCCACTCATATGAGGTTCCTACGTTAGTCGAATTCATAGAGACAGGAAGTAAAATGGCGGTTGCCAGGGGCTGGGGTAAGTGGAGAATTGGGAGTTGTTTAATGGGTACAGAGATTCAGACTTGCAAGATGAAAAAGTTCTGGAAATCTGGTTCACAGCAACATGGATATCCATATCACTACTGGACTGTACACTTGAAAACGGTTGAAATGGTGAATTTTATGTGATTTTTTTTACCACAATAAAAAAAATTTAGCTAGTACTTTTAGAAAAGGAATAAAGAAGAAAACAAGTATCTCCCTAATCTTGCAGCCTAGAAATAATTAGCATTAATGGGTATGTATCCTTCCATACGTTTTTCCTATGGATACACACACACATACATATACACACACAAACACTATTTTAATTAAATATGGGATCATACCCACTTAACAATAAAGAAGATACCTTTTCATTCTGTAAATAGGCTTTCATGCTCTATTTCAATGGTTGCAGAGTTTTCCACCATATTAGATGTATGGCAGAATAAAACTTTGGCAGTTGTTTCCAAAATTTTTGTTCTCAGGACTCCTTTATCCTATTAAAAATTATTGAGATCCCGGGGCGCCTGGGTGGCTCAGTTCGTTAAGCGTCCGACTTCAGCTCAGGTCATGATCTCGCGGTCCGTGAGTTCGAGCCCCGTGTTGGGCTCTGGGCTGATGGCTCAGAGCCTGGAGCCTGCTTCTGATTCTGTGTCTCCCTCTCTCTCTGCCCCTCCCCCGTTCATGCTCTGTCTCTCTCTGTCTGAAAAATAAATAAAAACATTAAAAAAAATTTTAAAAAAATTATTGAGATCTCAAAGAATTTTTTGTAGGTTATATCTGTGATATTTAATGTACTATATATTAAAACTGGTCAAGTAAAAAGACTTATTAATTAATTTAAAAATAACTATAATAAATACATTTCATATTAATATAACTAACATTTTTAGGATAAATAGCTATCTTTTCTAAAACAAGAACATTAGTGTGAAGGGTGGCATTGTTTTACATTTCTACAAATCTCTTACCTAGCTTAGTAGAAGACAGCTAGATTCTCATATCAACATCTGTAGTCAGTTATGACATTACATATGCAGCTTCTAGAAAATTGCAGTGTACTCTTACGAGAGAATGAAAATGAAAAGATCAAATAACATCTTGATATTATTATGGAAAGAGTTTTGACCTTGCAAGAATGTCTGGGACCTTTCATGGACTGTGGATCACATTTTAAGAACCATTGTTTTTTGTTTTTTTTTTTTAATTTTTTTTTTTTAACGTTTATTTATTTTTGAGACAGAGAGAGACAGAGTATGAACGGGGGAGGGGCAGAGAGAGAGGGAGACACAGAATCAGAAGCAGGCTCCAGGCTCTGAGCCATCAGCCCAGAGCCCGACGCCGGGCTCGAACTCACGGACTGCGAGATCGTGACCTGAGCTGAAGTCAGACGCTTAACCGACTGCGCCACCCAGGCGCCCCTGAACCATTGTTTTTTAGATACTACTCTATGTCCTTAATTTTTTTTTTAAATTTCAGCTTTATTAAAGTATAGTGACAAATAAAACTGTAAGATATTTATGGTGTACTATGTGGTTTTTTGATATATGTACACATTGTGAAAAAAATCCCCCCATCTAGTTAATTAACACATCCATCACTGTACATATTTACCTTTGTGTGGGGGGGGGGCATTTAAGGTCTACTTTCTAAGCAAATTTCATTTATACAATACAGCATTATTGACTATAGTCACCATGTTTCACATCAGATTCTCAGACCTTATTCATCTTATAGCTGAAAATTTGCATCCTTTTACCAACCTTTCCATGTCCTTTTTTTCTTTCTAGCCTTCTCTTTTGAACAAGTAGCCAGCCAGGCTCATTGTGGGGGCTGGGGGTTGGGGGTGAAAAGGCAGGAGAAAGGAAAGAAAGCTTTCATTTCCAAAAGCCTAAACCTAAACCCACGAAGGAGATTGTATGAGGGGCATCAGAGGTGACATTTCACTATAGTGCAGGATTCCGACCTTGTACGCATCTTGACATACATAGACAATTACAGCATTTGCAGGGCATTCTGGGGAAAGTGAATGCCCTGGAGGAAATCTATATATACACTTGGTGAAAAATGCATTCTATTTTGGATGTTATATAATTACGGTAAGAAAAATAAGTACAGAGCATATGTTTGCTAAATATCTGATTTATATACAACTTGCAAATACTGTCTCTTCCATTTTTTTTAACAAAAGACTGGAGTTTGATTTCATGGACAAAACTTTTGAATATGCACGGTTGTGTTTCAAATGGCTTCTCCCCATCTTGATCAAAAATTTTAAATGATAATCTCTTCAAATTATTTAAAAAAAAATTTTTAATGTTTATTTATTTTTGAGAGAGAGAGAGAGAGAGACAGAGTGTGAGCTGGGGAGGGGCAAAGAGAGAGACACAGAATCCGAAGCAGGTTCCAGGCTCTGAGCTGTGAGCACAGAGCCCAATGTGGGACTTGTACTCATGAAGCGTGAGATCATGACCTGAGCTGAAGTCGGTCGCTTAACGGACTGAACCACCCAGGCGTCCCAATTCAAATTCTATTTTTATTGAAATATAGTTGACACACAATGTTACATTAGTTTCAGGTGCACAATGCAGTGATCCGACAAGTCTATATGTTATGTTGTCCTCACCGCAACTGTGACTACCACCTGTCACCATACAACGCTATTAGAGCACCACTGACTATGTTCCCCAGGCTGAACCTTTTATCCCCGTGACTTATTCATTCCATAATTGGAAGCCCGTACCTCCACTCCCCTTCACCTGTTTTGCCCATCCCTCTACCTCCAAATTCTTGATAAAAATTTTTGCTCACATAAGTAGATAAGAAGCAATTTTCATTTTTAAAAAAAAAATTTTAATGTTTATTTTTGAGACAGAGAGAGACAGAATGAGCAGGGAAGGGGCAGAGAGAGAGGGAGACACAGAATCTGAAGCAGGCTCCAGGCTCCAGGCTCTGAGCTGTCAGCAGAGAGCCCGGCCGGGCCTCGACCTCACGAACTGCGAGATCATGACCTGAGCCGAAGTCGGACGCTTAACCGACTGAGCCACCCAGGCGCCCCGCAATTTTCATTTTAAAAACAGTTGTAATTATATTTAAAGAATCTCACAGCAATTCTTTCTCTTTCATGGCAAAGATAATGTTGGAATTTTCCGATAAAGAGAGTGGACTTTTAGATACAAAGATCTTTTTCACAGGAAGCATTTCAAAATCCGATAAAGAGAGTGGACTTTTAGATACAAAGAACTTTTTCACAGGAAGCATTTCAAAATAATGATGAAGCTGCAATTGGCAGAAAGAGCTTGCGGATGACCAGGCAGCGATGGCTCAATAGATGTTCCAGCTGACATCAGGGTGGGTGGATGCCTGGAGGACACGTCTTGCCCATCCCCTGTCTGCTCCCTACATGCACCGCACCTTGGCATTGCCTACAAGCACCCAGCACTCAGATATTACCCTACAGAAGAGGGAAAAGTCTTAATTGACAAGGATTGCATTTACCCACCTCCTATGCAATGGGTTCAAAATAAAAGTTGTTACAGAAAATGTTCTGAAGTTTTATATTTAGTGCACACCTCAGTTTGTGCTCTGAGACTCATTTCTGCCACAGTGTTTATTTAGCTGGTTTCCGAACATTTTGTTATGATAAACAACACTTTGGGAAACTTCTTTCCACACACTTGTTTTTCAGCTACATTATGATTATTTCCTTAGATTCAGTTGCTGAAGCAGATTTGCTGGATCAAAGGTTTGTGGCCTCTATCATCTATCTATCTGTCACCTATCATCTCTTTACATTTTGCTTTTTTTTTTTTTTAAAGGTCTTTGTTACATGTTGGTCGAATAATCTTAAAAGTTAACTACTGGGTCACCTGCGTGGCTCAGTCAGTTGGGCATTTGACTCTTGATTTTGGCTCAGATTATGATCCCAGGGTCGTGGATTAGAGCCCTGAATGGGCTCCTTACTGAGCATGAAGCCTACTTAAGATTCTCTCTCTCTTTCCCCCTGCCCTTCTCCCCCATGTGTGCTCTCTCTCTCTCTCTTAAAAAAAAAAAAAGTTATTAACTGCTTAAAAAAATAAAAATAAAAATTTAAGGAGTGCCTAGAGGGCTCAGTTGGTTGAGCACCCAACTCTTGATTTTGGCTCAGGTCATGATTCCAGGGTTGTGGGATTGAGCCCTGAAATGGGCTCCTTGCTGAGCATAAAGGCTGCTTAAGATTCTCCCTCTCTCCCTTTCTCTATCTCTATCTCCCTCTGCCTCTCTCCCCAACTTGTGCTCTCTCTCTCTCTCTAAAATAATAAGAAAAAAATGTTTTAAGTTGTTAACTACTCACATTTTTTCTATCATTTTATTGAAAATTTGCAGATACATAGAAAACTTGAAAGACTTATATAGTAAACATACATGTAACCACCACCTCAGTTCTGCAATTAACATTTTGCTTTTTGTTCTATCATGTCTATCTGCCTAACCATCCTTCCAACAGTCCATCTTATTTTTCAATTGAGATACAATTCTCATATCATAAATTCACCCTTCTAAAATGCACAATTCAGAGGTTTTTCGTATATTCACATAATTGTGTGGCCATCACCACTAATTGCAGAATATTCTCATTACCCCATTAAGCAGTTGCTCTAAATCTGCATCTGCTTTCTGTCTCTCTGGATTTACCCATTTTGGAGATTTCACACAAAAGAAATCATACAATATGTGACCCTTTGTGTCTGGCTTTTTTCAGTTAGCACAGTGTTTTCAAGGTTCATCGGTGTTGTAGCATGAATCAGTACTTTATTCCTTTTCACGACTGAATAATATTCCATTGTATGGATATACCACAGGTATTTGTCCTTTTATCAGTTGACAGACATTTGCATTGTTTCAACTTTTTGGCCATTATGTATGATGTTCCTATGAACACTTATGCAAATTTTTGGGTACTTATATGTTTTCAATTCCCCTGTGTATATACCTTGGGAGTAGAATAGATGAGTCGTACAATAACTCTATGTTTAACATGTTGAAGAATTGCCAAACGGTTTTCCACAGTGACTATAATATATTACATTCGCATTAGCAGTAAATGAGGGTTCCAATGTTTCCACATCCTTTCAAACACTTGTTATTTTCTGTCTTTTTGATTATAGTCTTATGGAAGTGAAGTGATATTTTCTCGTGGTTTTGATTTGTATTTCCCTAATGACAAATGATGCTGAACATCTTTTCATGTTCTTATTGGCCATTTGTATATTTTCTTCGGAGAAATATCTATTTAAGTTCTTTGGCCATAATCTTGTTCTTTTTTTTTTGATATTACAATGTAAATTGCAGAATCCAACATGCATTATAATCATTACCTAGAGTTCAGTATTTGTTTACGGTTCTTTTTCTTTTTAGGTAGAATTTACAAACAGCATGTTAAAAACAAGACAATAGTCCTCAAATGGAGTCACTTATACTAAATCCCATATCACCAAATTCAGACTTAATTGCAGTTTCAGCTTTCCCAGAGATGGAATCTTAAACCAATTAATCAGGAATCACATGATTGGCACTAGTTAGGTAATCTGCCTGAGAGACCCCTAGTATCCCCTAAAGAAGAATGACCTTGGGGTGCCTGGGTGGCTCAGTCGGTTAAGCATCTATCTGACTTCGGCTCAGGTCATGATCTCACAGTCTGTGAGTTTGAGCCCCACGTCGGGCTCTGTGCTGACAGTTCAGAGCCTGGAGCCTGTTTCAGATTCTGTGTCTCCCTCTGTCTTACCCTCCCCCATTCATGCTCTCTCTCTCTGTCTCAAAAATAAATAAACGTTAAAAAAAAAAAAAAAGAGTGACCTTGCAATAACTAATGCACTTTTTTTTTTTTTTACCTGGTGTAAGTTCCTTGTTCCCACTCTTTCTGCCTATAAAAGTCTTTCATTTTGGGGACGCCTGGATGGTTCAGTTGGTTAAGCATCCAACTCTTGATTTTGGCTCAGGTCATGATCTTGCAGTTCTGGGTTTGAGCCCTGCCTGGGCTCCATGCTGAACAATGAAGTCTGCTTGGGATTCTCTCACTCCCTCTCTCTCTCTGCCCCTCCCCTGCTTGCACTTTCTCTCTTTCTCAAAATAAATAAATAAACTTAAAAAAACAAAAAAAGGTCTTTAGGGTTGCCTGGGTGGCTCAGTTGGTTAAGTGTCCAGCTTCGGCTCAGGTCAAGATCTCACGGTTTGTGGGTTCGAGCCCCACATCCGGCTATGTGCTGAGCTCAGAGCCTGGCACTTGCTTCAGCTTCTGTGTTTCCCTCTCTCTCTCTGCCCCTCCCCTGCTCGTTCTCTGTCTCTCTCTGTCTCTCAAAAATAAATAAACGTTAAAAAAAAAAGTCTTTCATTTTGTACTGCACCTCGGGATCCTTTCTATCTGCTAGATTGGATGTTACCCAATTCATGAGTCATTGAATACAGCCGTTAAGATCTTTAAAATGGACTCAACTGAATTTTTTTTTCCATAAATGCACAAACCCTAAGTGTAACATTGGATGAGTTTTGACAAATCTGTGAACCCCAACCTCTATCACTTCAGAAATTTCTTCAAAGCCTTTTTGGACAAACCCCTGCTCCCATCCCCGGAGGTAATCACTCTTCTGCTTTTATTCATCTTATATTAGTTTGGCCTGCTCTATAAGCACATATTACATAGTCCTGTGTAATGATCCTCTCGCTCAGAATACTATGTTTGAAATTAGGCTGTCGCATGTATCAGAGTTCAGTCTCTCTCTCTCTCTCTCTTTTTTTTTTTTTTTTTTTCTAAGCAACCTCCATTATATGAATATATCCCAGATTGTTTATCCATTTTCCAATGGATGGGCATTTGAGGTTGTTGCCCATTTGGGGCTATTATGAATAAAGCTGCTAAGAACATCCTTTCCCAGTCTTGTTGTGGACATATATTTTCATTTCTCTAGGGAAAATAGTTGGGAGTGAAATTGGGTCATAGAGTCTTGAGTGAAACCGCCAAAAGTTCTTCCCAGAGATTGTACCATTTCACACTCCCACAAACAATGTATCAGGATTCTGGTTCATTCTATGTCCCCACCAACACTGAGCATTGTCAGTTTTAAACACTGTAGCCTTTATATGCCTGGACAGGACAGAAGTATAGTCCTATCTCATTGTGGTTTTAATTTTCATTTCTGTGATGACTAATGTTTTTATGTGCTTGTTTGCTATTTGAATAGCTTCCTTTGTGAAATGACTGTCCAAACTTTAGTTAATTGCATAGCATTTTAACATATGTTGGGTTGTATGCCCTTCCAGATAGTAAAAATTAAAAAAAGAATACATGGTGCTATGAATTCACATTTTTAAATGTCTGAAGAGCCAAAGAAATGCAAAATGTATTGGCAAGATGGGCCCGCCTAGGTGGCATGTCAGAGTTCTGTAAATTAATGTTAAGAATCAGGGCCTGATAGAACTCACACCCAAGGATGTGGACTGTGACTGGAGTTACATTAGAACTTTCAGAGAATCTGGGGCACTTTTGCCTTTGTGAGAAAAAACATTAGAAATTGTATTCTACTATTGTATTGGTATAAAGATGACTACAATCCAAGCTTGATTTGGTATTACATATTCACTATTATTACATAAATATTTTTCTTCTTATTTTAAAAGAAATTCCAATTAAAGTATATTTGTGGCCACGCAAAAGTATTGTAGGCCTTAGACCCTGTGCCACTCTCAAAAATGAATGTCATTCTTGTTACTGACCACCTCTTTCTTAAATAATGGCAGAGAAAACTATGGTAATTATAAAAGGGAACTCACCCTAAGTCTGGGTTGTCAAAAATATATATATATATGTATGTATATGTATACATATACACACACACACACACATACTGGCCTGGAGGTCTGTAGTTCAGGCTCACTGTCCAGGCTGAATCTTCTGGTTGTTCTGCAACCTTTCAAGCATCTAAGAAGGTAATTGCCTAAAGGGTGGGACAGTGGAATCTTTTCTTTGGTGGGGAAGCATCAGTATCAGAAAGCATCACGTACAGGAATGTTTAGGAAAATCACACCTATACATGAATATCCTGGAGTGAGAAAACTGTACATATCTGTTACTTAAGGGTTTAAGCGATTTTGGCCTGTTGGAGTAATACTTTCAGCTTTGTAATTCCCAGTTAAATGTATCATCCAGCAACTGATTTAACTCATGATTTTAATTTCAGATGTTATACGGTTAATCTATTAGATTTTAACTTGCCTAAGAACATAAGGTTTGTTGGTTTAAGTAGTACTTGACAGAAAAATCAACTACATCAAATGTATAAATATAGTTGGAGATACTTAAGGGGATCTACTCACTTTAAAAGTCCTTCTTTAAGGTGAGGGTTAAAATTGTCTAGATTTATCAAGAGAATTATACATTTTTTAAAACTGTGACCTCTTAAAAGCTTAAGAAATCGATTTTGAATAACTTGGATACTAACTTTTAAAATGAGAATAACTCTCTGTGCACAAAAACCACCCATGAGGACATTTAAAAAATGGCGCTGACCGTGTGCATTGTGACAATGAAGGAAACTTGCTATAAGTGGTGACGACAGGCTGAGTAAAGCAGGGATACCAGGAACCAAATGCAAATAGGAGCCTGCTCCTCCTCTTACCCAGGCCTCATATGTGCCATTCTTGAACCATAGTCCCAAGCTCAAACACATGTATCTATGAAGTCATATGGCATATGCTGTAGATACTCACACCCCAATGTCAAAGCCCTGTGTCAATTTGCTATGGTCACGTTCCTACAAAATATATTTAAATCTTTCCATCAGTACCTGGTCTCTCAAATATGGCTTCCTTCTTGGCCCAGACTCTCTGCTTTTGTATTATTTATCTGGCTATTTATTCCACCCAAATTCTTCTTTTTACTCCCTGGGTGCAAATTAGAGCTTTTTGAAGCAACCTCAAATTTTTGAGTCACTAGGGCCCTATTTACCCTCATTTAACAGAATAATGATTCCTTAAATGATGCCCTAGTGGCCTGAATAAATAGATGCCCCCTTCAAATTGCCTAATTTGCATCCTGAGCATGAGTTAGCCACCCAGCAACATCTAGAATTCTGTTTTTATTTATCACATTAGTTAACTTTCTAGTTACTTCGAGAACTATTCTCAGAGTAGCCATATCATGTTGCTTGGATAAGGGAAATACTAAAGCCCCTGAGCCAATGTGGGTTAGTTTAAGTTGCTATATGAGGTAAATGTATATGTATAATACATACATATTCATATGCAAAAAGTATCATTTTTTAAATGTGCTGGTCATGATATTCCAATATGCAGGCACGTTAAGATATACTAATTTCACATTAAAGTTACCAAGTTTTTGTTACCTGGGATATTGTCATGTGCACATACTCTTCATGCCTCTGAGAACTCCTCCTCCCACCTGTCCACAGAGTTGATTCTGTGCAGAAAATTTGCACCACGTTATGGCCACTGTTTCTTGCCACAGTTGATTAACCAAGGATGAGAATGCAATCTCAACTTGGTCATTCCTTCTTGGGAAGTTTAGAGACACAGGAGAATGTTCTTTGGTATGCACGTGGAAGACCCCATGAACCGAGTTTGGAAGCTGCAACTGGAGGACAGCCAGCCTGTACCCCATCCATAGAGCCCAAGGAGCCCATTTACAGAGAGTGGGGAGAGAGAGAGAGAGAGAGAGAGAGAGAGAAGCAGATGTGTGGAGCAAAGTAAAGGTAGATAAGGTCAAGGCAGCAAGAGAAAGAGAGCAGCTAATTGCTGATGGTTTCATGGTTCACAATCCCTTGTGAACCTGAGTGCACATCTTGTCCTTGGAATCTATGAAATGACCCTGCATTTTATAATAAATTCTCCTGTTCATCCTAGGTTACTTTGTTTGGGTTTCTTTTACTTATAACCCAAATAATCTTGACACAGAAATAAAGGCCACTTACTACATAGTAGGTACAAAATCTGAATCATTTTTTAAAGTGTATTTATTTTGAGACAGAGAAAGAGAGAGTGCACACATGCATGCAAGTGGGGGAAGGGCAGAAAGAGAGGGAGAGGGAGAGAGAGAGAGAGAGAGAGAGAGAGAGTCCCAAGCAAGCTCTACGCTCATCGCCGAGCCCAACATAGGGCTCTATCCCACAACCCTAGGATCATGATCTGAGCTGAAATCAGGAGTCGGATGCTTTAACCCACAGAGCCACCCAGGTGCTCCAGAATCTGAATCTTTTTTTAAAAAAATTAACTTATATAGGAGAAGACTAATGCAATCTCTTTCTGGTGTTCTGTAGGCTTTTTGTTTGTTTGCTTTGTTTTGTTTTTATTACATTTTTAATTTTAATTCCAGTACAGTTAACATGCAGTGTTACATTAGTTTCAGGTGTACAATACAGTGATTCAACACTTCCATACAACACCCAGTGCTCACCACAAGTGCCCTCCTTAATCCCCATCACCTATTTCACCCATCCCCCACACCCTCCCCTCTGGTAACCATCAGTTTGTTCTCTATAGTTAAGAGTCTGTTTATGAGCAGTGCAATTTGAAATGAAAGAAAGATCATGATCTAAATGGTTTTATTAGGTTCAACTGTTGTTAGGATTTCCCTTCCTATCTTAAAGTAAATAAACTGCACAGTAAGTTCAACCTAAAATACTAGCGTGAACATTGCATAAATATAAGCACATTGTCATTTTCCCTTGGTTTCCTCAGAAGCTTTTCCTTTTCAGTGGAGATTTGTGAATTCTGTAATATACCCTGTTCAACAGCAAAGTTCAGATCTTTTAGCAGATGCTTAATAAGCAGATAAGAGATTGTGCTGATATTGGGGATACAAGATGAATAAGACTGGTTCTTGCCTCTATAGGAGCACCCAACACATGAAGAAAGAACACCAATGCTTGTAAGTTCCCTTTCTCCCCTTTCTCTGCTGTTGGGGCTCTATGGAAATGGGGTGTGGTCACCAATGTCAGCTAGCTGGTCTAAACAAGCCACCTTCCTTGGAGTCTGATCTAGCAGAAAAGCACTGAATTAAAAACCTGCTTAAAAAGCTGGGCTTTGCCAATACTAACACAGCTCTGTGAATCCTTTTCCTAAGCCAGTTTCCCTGTTTATTTTCACAACTCTAACTGGGGCAAAGGGAAATTGAGAAAGGGGCTCACAGGGTTCGGTTGTAGGAAACAAATGACTCCATGTATATTTTGCAGAAAGGGATTTTTAAAACGGCAAGTAAGCACTTACAGAATTGCTGCTGGGGCCGTAAGAAAGGGCTCTTGGCTGGACCTCTGGGATGATTCTCAAGGACATCTTGCAGAACTGGCTCACCGGGGAATCAGAGGCTGAAGCGGGACTTGTTGATTTCATGGACACGCTTTTCTAGCCTTGGTCCAGGACTAAGTGCCTCTGGACACCCATGAAGCCAATGATGGACATAAAAATGCCGCTACGGAAAACCCCAGGACAGTACTTGCCAAAGGAAGAAGCTAGAGAGCAGGAAGATGGCCTGTACCTCACTTCCACCTTCAGAATAACGATTCTAATAAAGCTAACACTTACTGATAACTATGCACCAGGCTAAGCAATTTGTAGGATTTAACTCAGTCCTCTTAACGCTATGAGGTAAATGCTTTCATTATCCACATTTTACAGACAAGGAACCTGAGGTAAAGAGTGAGTAAACATATTCGGGTCACACAGGTAGTAAGTAACAGTAGAGGTGTGCATGCATCCCATTGGTGCAATTGATTTCATGTCTGGATCCTAGCTGCAAGGAAGTCTGGGAAGCAGAGAATGACTGTTGTTTTTCCCACCCCTGCAGCTTTCGAGGGAGTTGGGAAGGCAGCAACAGGGTTCTTCACCACATCTATCCCCACAAGGCAGCTGCAGACCCAGGGCAAAAATGCCACAGCAACAGTGATTCAGCACAAGTAGATTCAATGCGTTGAATCTGTCATCTGTTACCCAAAGATTAGCTCCCCACAAAACCCTATCAAAGTGATACCAGCAGCTTCTAGATTGTTATCTGACGCAACTCCTGTTTGAACAAGGCTTCATGTAGTTTGCTGTGTTTATTTCATTCATACAAAGTTACGAACTAAAATTTAGTGTTTCAAATTTACTCATTCTTGGCAAAATACGAAGCGTTTTTCTTTAAAAACAAGCAAGCCAACTCTGAAAAATGATCACGAACTCATTGGATGTCAACGACTCCCCTTCATTTCTCAGAACCAAACTCAAAAGTTGTCTCTTTTGTGACGATTTCCGTCTAGCGTTGAGTACTTTTGTGCATTAATTATATTATCTTCTATGAAAATATAATGTCGGCATGAGTTTTCTAGGGCTGCCATAAAGTATTACCACAGACAGAATGGCTTAAAAACAGAAATTTGTTTTCTCACTGTTCTAGAGGCTGGGAGTCTGAGATCAAGGTGTTGACTGTATTGGTTTCTATCGAGGCCTCTCTTTGTGGCTCATAGACAGTTGTGGCTTATAGACAGTTGTGTCTTCAGGCAGCCTTCCCTCTGCGTTTCTCTGTCCTAATCTCCTCTTCTAGAACCAGCCATATTGGATTAGGGCTCACCCTAATGACCCCATTTTAACTTAATTACCTCTTGAAATTCCCTCTCTCCAAATATAGTCATATTCTGAGGTACTGGGAGTTAGGGCTTTAGCATATGAATTTAGGGGGCACAACAGCCCATAACATGCAGCCCATAACAACGTCCTTTGCCGGGGCACCTGGCTGGTTCAGTTGGAGAAGCATGCGATTCTTGATCTCAGGGTTGTGAGTTTGAGCCCCACGTTGGGTGTACAGATTACTTAAAAATAAAATCTTTAAAAAACAAATAAGAACAACAACAACAACAAAAAACCAGTGTCCTTTGCCAATTAAACTATTGTACTCTCAGCATTTTTCATACCAAATGCATTTTTTCCAAATCTAATTTTATTTTTACATACAGGAGTTAAAATGTTTTATGTAGACAAACATGCCCGTCTTTCCTTCAAGTCTTCAATTATAGTTTCTTGATTTTTTATTCTATTTATTTATATAACTAAAGTCTCTCGAGCTTGTTTTGGTATTATTCAAGTGATGGTTTTTATTTCTCTAGAATTTTAACTAATTATTCCAACATCACCTTTTGAACATGCCTTCCTTTTTTCATTTGTAGGTGATGATGTCTTCTTTATAATGTCATAAAGTTATTCGTATGTAACTCTATTGCTTGGCATCCAAGACCTACATATAGGTTTAGACTCGCACCAGGAAAGGGAGAGTTTTCTTCCATGTTTTCAGTTGGGGCACCCCTCAGCCTGTGAGGGGACAGCTGAGGAGGGTCACTGCAAATCTACTTCCCTCCTTGCTCTGTTCTCCTCTATTGTCCCCTGGGGTCCAGACTCCATTTTGCTACACTCTCAGTGGTTGAGGCTTGTGAAATCATTTGCCATTTGCATCAGAGGCAGGCAAAATAAATTTTTCTCTCCATCCCAAAGGGCGATGGGTCTTTACATCCTTCAGAGATCTGATGGGGGTGGAGGTTCGAAATAGCCATTCTGGCAAGTAAAAGAGGGGACTAGTTGGTCAGAGAAATATAATATGATTCCCGGGCAGGACTGAACCCCATTTAAATTTGGTGGCCATCGGGACGCCTGGGGGGCGCTCAGTCAGTGAAGCGTCTGACTCTAGATTTCGGCTGAGGTCATGATCCCACGGTTTATGAGTTTGACTCCCACATTGAGCCCCGCATCAGGCTCTGTGCTGGCAGTGTGGAGCCTGCTTGGGATTCTCTCTCTCTCTCTCTCTCTCTCTCTCTCTCTGCCTCTCCTCACCTCGATCTCTCTCAAAGAAAACAAATAAACTTAAAACAGAAATAAAATAAATTTGGTGACCATCAATTATGGTGGAAGCCAGCAGCTCCATTATGTGCATGAGTCACTTTGGCAGGGACTAGGGAGATTTGAATTCCTTTGCCTGGGGATTGAAAACAAGAAGAGTGGAGAGGCTGAGATCAGAGAGATGGAGGAAATGGGACATTATCTAGTTCAAAAAGATAGGAATTAGGCATTTCAAAGAAGTCAACAGAGTGAGGACTGAGAACAGGCCATTGGATGCAGTTGCTGAGAAGCCGCTAGTGCTCAGAACTCCACGCTATTCTCTCCAATCTGCTCACCAGACTTACCTGTGTCATCAAATTGACAAATATTTTATTTTATTAAAAATTTTTTTTAAATATTTATTTATTTTTGGGAGACAGAGAGACAGAGTGCAAACAGGGGAGGGGCAGAGAGAGAGGGAGACACAGAATCCGAAGCAGGCTCCAGGCTCCGAGCTGTCAGCACAGAGCCTGACGTAGGGCTCGAACCCACGGAGCATGGGATCATGACCTGGGCCAAGGTCAGACGCTTAACCGACTGAGCCACCCAGGCGCCCCAACAAATATTTTAAAGCATTTGTTTCATTCACAAAAGTAAATATAACTAAATAGAATAACATCAATGACATTTTCATTAGATATACTGTATTATGTTTCCCACTAATTATCACTAATCCTCTAAATGGCAATATTCCAGAAAATGTAAGAACATAATAATAATTTCTAAAGTCACCCCATAAAGATGAAGGCATTTTAAAATTTTTAGTACATTTTTTGTTGATCACTAGAAAAAAATGAATAGCTTTTCTCATGTTTGTAAGTGCACAATTAAAAGCTAAAAAAAAAAAAAATCCAGCAACACAAGTAATATAAAGATATTACCCTAATATATAGAAATAGGAAGTGTGTGGGGTGCCTGGTTGGCTCAGTTGGTGGAGTGTGCGACTCTTGATCTTGGGTTTGTGGGCTTGAACCCCACATTGGGTATAAAGATTACTTAAAAATAGAATCTTAAAAAATGTAGGAAGTGTGTAATACCAGTAAGCAGTTTGGATTGTGTGTGTGTGTGTGTGTGTGTGTGTGTGTGTGTGAGGTTGAGTATAGATGAGCTCTTTGCCTGACAGGTTCACTCAGCTCTAAAGTCTAAGTTAAGGCTGAGCGCATATGCAAAACTGACTTTGGAAGTCAATTATCACAGACAACAGAAGGGAAAAGCCCTTACCCATGCTTTACCCACTGTCCTCTGTATCTTCTGGGGATAATAATGACAAGGCATTGTCTTTATGACAATAGAAAAGATATTATTATTAGAATGTCATTGTATTTTCTTCTGCTAATTTCTTGGAAATTATTTTTAAATAAAATTTCAATTTATATTTTAATATAAATATAATTTTAAAATATTTTCATGAAAATGTATAACAACCCTGTTTGCATCGCAAAAATTCATAAGGACGAAAGAGAGACACTGGCTACTTTGATGACCTTAAAGAAGACTCCGGGAATGTGCCCAACAGCATGACCTTTGAGACCCAATCCAACAACCAGAAGTTCGTCATCTTAGTAAAGTTTGAGCGGCCATAACTGCTTGAACAATGTATGGCAGAACCTGGCTGTGTGGCTTCGATTCCCCCTTTCCCCAGCACCCCCAAAGCAGTTGGCCTTTGGGGCTGTGCCCAGATGGGTTTTCTCCTACTGTTTATCATGCCACACTGGTCCCATGGGTGGTTCAGAGCTTCCTGGCAGTGGGAAGACTGAACGTTGGCCCATCCAGTCCACATCGTAGGCTCCAGCAAAAGAGCCAGGCAGCACAGACTCTTCTTTTGCTAATTTTTTTGGTTGAGCATAATGAACACTCAACAAGGATGGAGAAAAAGAAGAAAAGCAAAGGAAGGTTTGTTGTCCAATTGTGATCTTAGTGGCTGTGCCAGTTATCAATTTATTGTTACTCGCCTCAAAATCTACCCTTTATCGTCTGCTCTGTGATAGTGGGCTAGACTGTTTAAGCGCTTCTTGTTTGCAGCGAGCATTTGGTTAGATTTTATCAATAGAAGGTGCTGGAAGGACACTGCAGGAGGAAGGAGCTTCTCCTTCCTGTCTGTTTCTTCCATTTTATTTCCCCCAGATTAGACGCATTTGCCCATCCAGGCAAAAGCAGCACTGGGCCACAGCAGGCTCCCTGAGGTAGGTGGTTGGTGTTGGGGGGCCCAGATCCCCCCTGCCAGCAGGCGTGCCCACCCCTCACTGTGTAGCATCCACAGTCGCTGCCTTGGCTAAAGTGACGGACTGATGAAGGGCACTTAACTCCATGATGCAATTTGTGCTCCAGAGCGTCTCCAGGGGATGAGACTGAGCTAGGCTTCCGTGGAGACCACACGCTTGCCTCACCGGATTCCCCTATTCTGCTCTGCTTCCCCCATTTTGCTTCTCCTGAGACGCTGTTTCCCCCATAAAGCACTTGTACGCGAATTCGCATCTCAGCTCTGTTTCTGGGAGCTCAGCCAAAGACCCACCACATAGACCCTGCCACATAGAATTCACTCACCAGATGCTTGTTGAATAAAAGTAGAATGATTCTAGGCTCTCTGATACAAATTGGCTCAGATTATAGGGTCTGTTGCTTCGCTCTTCTGAGCCTCTAGTTTGCTATCTGTAAAATGGAATCAATCAAACCTAACCTGTGGAACCGTTGTGGATAAAGCACCCGGCCCAGCCCTATGGTTCAGAGAGTGTTAGCTTCCAACCCCTCCTTTTGTTGCATTTCCCTCTTTGAAGATGTGGGGACTCACTTGGTGCGTCCAGGGTTGGCATGAAGATGATTTTAAGCTGAAGATAGTTGAGATTCAACTGATGTAGAAAAAAGCCTTCTTGGAGCTTCCCTTACATGACTAAAAGCAGAAACTTCTAAGAAAGGAGCCTGCCATAAATTCTCTTTGGGGTGGCTTCTACTCCTAGGAGCAGGACCAGTAATAAACTTACCATAATTACCCCCTCCAGGGGTGTTTCAAGGCCACGAAGAAGACAGAAAGACCACTGCATCCGTATAAACACATATTATCACAGTTTTTCTTATCTCCCATTTGTTCTCCTAGAAATCCATTTGTCTTTGCTAAAGGAATCTATTTGTTCTTCCCATAGAAGCTGTTAAATATACAAACCTTTAACTTGAACCATTCAACTAGCCAGCTGCTTCTTTGGCTCCTGTGTATACACTGAAAAACTTTTTCTCCTGTTAATGTGTCTTTTGCCCGTTGAATTCACAAGCCATGGGCACTAAACCTAAGAGACTAGAGGAAAACGTCTTTCCTCTCCTACAAAGGCTTTGGAAAAGAGCTATTTTTTTCGTTTGTTGCTGTGTGGCTCGACTACGTACAAATACAAACATCCTGGAACATTATCTTAACAAGGATGGATGATTCTGCCAAAACAAAACAAAAAAGCAAAACCAGTGTGATCATTATTGTACTCATCAGCTTTTAGCAACTGCTGAACCATGTCGGAACCACAGATGTCCACAGTGACCCCTCTCTCCCTTACACAGGAGGAATAGACAGCACGTTTAATTACATTGTTAAAATTTGCAAGGGAAGTTAAAGTTTGCAAGGGAAGAAGGAAAGAAAACAAACCAAAGTGTCAGCATGAGTTATTTCTGGATGAGGACATTTTAAAATTTCCTTTTTTTTTGTTAATTTTTCTTTATTTTCTAAATTTTCAGCAGCGAATGTTAGTTTTATGATAAAAATCCTCTTTCCTTCTTAATAAATAGTATAAAAAAAAACAAAAACAGGGACACCTGGGTGGCTCAGTGGGTTAAGTGTCCGACTCTTCATTTCAGCTCAGGTCATGATCTTGCAGTTCATGGAATCGAACCCCATGTCGGGCTCTGTGTTGACAGCGTGGAGCCTGCTTGGGATCCTCTCTTTCCCTCTCTCTCTCTCTGCCCCTCTCCTGCTCAAAAAATAAAAAACAAAAGTAATTAGAAATACAAGGTAGGCAACATTTCCTAGATCACTCTTACTTGCTGGGTTTTTGTCGTTGTTTGTTTTGTTTTGTTTTGACCTTCAATCCAGATTTGACATGGCTTTTTAAACATATGCTGCATATTTAGCATTCCTTGCTTGCTGGTTACATAGGCAGCAGGAGGTAAAGTCATTTCCTCTGAGATTTTGTAGTCCATGCAAAGGTTAAAAAAAGAGACAACAGGCCCCAAATGGAGTTGTAGCAAATGGAGTTTGCTCCAAATGGAGTTGTCTCTCTCTCTCTCACAGAGTCCTGACATCAAGACTTTTCTTTCCAGGAAGCAACTTTATTCATGCTGGCTGGGCTCAGTTGGGTGTGTACCTGAAGAACTGAGCCCCAAACGCCACATGGCCTACTTTTTTTTTTTTTTTTTAATATATTTGCTATTTCTTCATCTCCCATATATGGTAACACACAAACACGCGGTCTGATTAAATGGTCTCATGTTCCGAGGTCTCGAGGGAGGTTGTCACGTATGCATATGCCTTGAGGTGTTTTTTTTTTTTTCTTCACATTCCTTAGGGAGGGGACCCTACCACAGAGTCACTTGTGCTAAGCCCACATCACCAACCCAAGACCTAATACCTAACTTAATGTACCCATAATTGTAACCAAATTAAAGTGAGTCTGCTCCTTGGTGAGTTTCAGGTAGAGAAGACTCCAGGTAGAGGGGTCACATGAAGGAAGAAAGTTTATGTGCATGCAGCAGGTAACGAGATCACAGGGAATAAGTTCCAAAGCCGTAACTCCCAGAGCAGGGACGAGTGGGTTTCTTTTATTTAGAGTCAGGGTAAATATTCGGAAAGGGGAGTTTTGTCATCTTATGTCGAGGTAGGCACGAGGTTGCGCATGCGTCTTAAGGAAACACGACTGTAAGTACATTGTAGGTTGTGTTAGGGAGGCTTGTGCTCTCCTTGGGTGGAGATTTTAACATTACAATAAGGCGGAGGTAACTCTGACGACAGGATGTGGCTGCGGGCCTGCTCCAAGAGCAGGTATAAACTAGATGGGGTCTTGGGCTCCAGATCTCAGGTAAGGCAAGCAGGGCCTTGCTCACCTTTGAATCTGCACTTGGAGTTTAACCACTGGTTTATTGTCTCTGATCAGGTGTGGCTATTTCCAAGCCTGGTAGAGACTTAGTTTTTGCATTCCCTTTGTTCCCTTGAAATCCTTTACTGCTGAGGTTTCTGCATTTCTTTGTAATTCAGCACCTCCTGGGAGGTTCTGCCAGCCATGTGCTTGGGCAAGCTGGGCACAGACCTGGGAGAATAGCTGCGGGCCTAAAATGACTTCTCTTGTTTCACAAAAGCTTTGTCTCATCTTTTCTTTTTCTGGTTCACAGCCCTCTCGGGAGCTTTCCTGGTGCAATCTGAAACCTGCCGCAGCAGTCAGAGGGCAGGGAGAGACCGAAGAAAGAGGCAGGCCGCCCTGGGTTGGTAGGTGGCAATTTAAATAATAGCAAAGGGAACTTACCTAGGAGGCTTGTCTTGGGCCGCAGCAAGATGAATAGATCCCCACACCGTTGCCCTCCAAATCTTAAGAGTTTTATAAAGAGGCCCTAACTGGGCCAGTCAAGTATACCGTGCAGGTGTTTTCAACAGCACATCACCATCTCAACACTGTGTCCTTGGAGCAGCCTCTGGGAGCTGGAAAGGCAAGTGGAACCCGCATTCCAAGGACAGGGGAGGGGGGAGGAGTCTCCGGGAGCCCCAGTTCAGCTCAGGGGTCTGTTGGTGGTCACATCTTTTTGATGATGTTACCCAACATCTGGGGACCCCTAACTCTTTCTGCTTACATAATGTCTTAACCTCTCCCTGGAATGGAATCTTAGACCAGTCAATATGAAATTACCTAATTAGCACTAGAGAGGTAATCTGCCTGACAGACCCTTGTTGTTCCCAAAAGGAGGGTGACCTTGCCACCAAAATTCTGCTCTTTGCTAGTAACTTCCTTGTCCTGCCCCCTTGTGCCTATAAAAGTCTTTCTTTCATTTTGCACAGCTCTTTGGAGCTCCTTTCTATCTGCTAGATGGGATTCTGATTCATGAATCAAATAAAGCCAACAAGGTCTTTAAAACGTACTCAGTTGAATTTTGTTTTTTTAACACAAGGGTTCAGCATTCGCCTCCCAAACCTGAAACCAGAGCTTATTTTGTTTTGTCTGCCAGAAATACTGCAGCTGGTCACTACTTCTCACTAGAGCTCAGCTCTGGGAGCTGTTTTTATCAAGCAGAGCTCCTATCAACAAAGGAAAGGAGAAATTTAAACAAGAAAGGAATAGAATGATTCCTTGGGAAGGACTATGAAATACTGACATGTCCTTTTTTTTTTTTAATTTTTTTTTTAACGTTTATTTTATTTTTGGGACAGAGAGAGACAGAGCATGAACGGGGGAGGGGCAGAGAGAAAGGGAGACACAGAATCGGAAACAGGCTCCAGGCTCTGAGCCATCAGCCCAGAGCCTGACGCGGGGCTCGAACTCAGGGACCGCGAGATCATGACCTGGCTGAAGTCGGATGCCCAACCGACTGTGCCACCCAGGTGCCCCACTGACATGTCCTTTTGAAGCAAAGGTGATTTTAAGATCACATACGAGTTGTTTGAAAACAATACTAATGTTGATTAGAATTCGATTAAGGACAAGTTCTAAGACACTTATACAACAGAGAACTTAATCTTGAACTGAATGAAGATGAAAAGAAAAGAAGAATAAATTGGGGTCAAATAGCCTTATTGGGAAACGAGGAATGCGTGTCCACATCTCTGACAGACTTTGCTTTTTAACTATTCTAATAAACTAGCATGTGTTGTGGAAATGTAATTAAAAGTGAAATGTCTTCTCAACTCAGAAAACCTCTCTACAAAGAAGAGAAAGAAAATAATTTTTTTATTGAATAAGCATTAAACCAGAATGTGATATGCATCTCTGGCCATCTGCTAAAGAGATGGCAGACAGCGGGGAAATCTTGCGCCCTTACAGCTGAGCGGATGCCCCGGTGACATTCGGCAGGTTTTGCAACGTGAACTCAGATGATAGTTGAAGTTAGGTTTGTCTTCTCCTAGGAAACTGCGAGGCAGGGCACCATCTTCCTTGAGGAATACATTTCATAGAGATGGCTCTTGGTCCTCGGGGACACATTTCTGAGCTGTGAGACTGGCAAGAGGCTGATGCAGCCATTAAAAAAAAAGAAGAAAAAAAAAAGATTTACATACGTTTGAAAAACAGAGAAAGAAATTGTGAAAGAAAAGGGAAAGGAAGGTCTCTTTCCTTGTTTCCAAAAGGTAGAATTAAGCCCCTTATCTTTAAGCCTTTTACACATACGGTGGGGTAACTTCTCAATTCACCTAACTCGGTAGATAATGAGGCGGGGAAAAGTAATTCAGTGAATGTCAGGTATGCAGTTTTTCCTCTTTGGCAAAACAGCAGAAACATACTCTTTTTCCGATTGCCTAGACCAGGGTTTCTTAACCACGGCACTATGAGCATTTTGGGGGGCAGATGATTCTGCGTGGTTTGGGATGGGCTTGTGCATTGCAGGATGTTTAGCAGCATCGTGACTTCTCCACCCACTAGATGCCCGTAGGACAACCCCCTCCCCCAACTTATGGCAACTAAAAACGTCTTCGGTCATAATGAAATATCCTAAGCGGAGTGGGGGTGGGAATCGCCCTCGGTTGAAAAGCACCGGTGTAGACAAATGATCAAAACACATGAACCAAAGAGGTAGGTGAGCCTGGGCTGGGATGCCAACAAGCCTTCTGCCCTCACTACCTGAGCCACACCTGTCTGAGGCATGCTGGAGCTGTGGCCTGAGCACGGATATCCCGAGGAACTGAGGGTCAGTCCGCTTAGTGGAAGACATCTCTGTTTGTATCACCCAGCCACCGGTCTCCTTCCCACCCACCCCCCACCTCCCCCGCCCCCACAGCACCTCTGGTCATTCTTTCTCAGTCCTTGTGATGCTGGGAGGAGGGTTAAGACCCGAATCATTGTAGCTCCAGGGCTTGTCTTGTGTCCAAGGCCTTGTCAATCACCGCACTCTATCTTTCCGGCTATGGTGAAAAAGAGGAAAGAGGAATGCTTTTTTGGATGGTTTTGCCTGGCTGTGAGAGTATGATCCTGCAGGCAGCCGCCTGGCCACCGTCATGGGGGAGGCTGACTGAGAATGGAAGCAATTCAGTGGGAAGCAGAATTAAGATAAAAGGCGAAAATATCCTGGACACAAAATTGGAGCCCTGGATCTAGCCATGTCTGAAACCATTGCTTCTGAATTGTCTGTTAATGTGAGTCATCAAAGCCGGGGCTGGGAATCTAGTGGCCAACCTGCACACAGCACTCACAGACCCTTCGAGCTTTCCGTTCTCCCCAAATGGATGGGGACGTGAGGTGGGTCTTAATCCTCTTTTTTTTTTTTTTTTTTTTTTTAGTTGCAAAGATTTTACCTCAAAATATTTACAGTTAATTTTTGTGGTGGTTTTAACACATTTCCACAAATACCTTGATACTTTGCCTTCAAGCAACGGGAGCTACATCTGTCTCCCCTAAGTTATGAACTAAGTAGACAGGGTGACTCACTTGTAGTCAGTAGAGAATGGAAATGTCCCAGTAGTAACTACAATGTCAAGATCTGCAGACGTCACCTGAACTAAGTAGTCAAAGTAAACATCTCTAACAATAATGAAGGATGGTATCATGTCCCCTCTTCCTGATAGATGCAATGAGGAGGGTATTATAGCACATGATATTTCTTCCAAAAATGTACTACCCCAATCTAATCATGGGAAAATATGAAACAACCTACCATGTGAGCGCCTTTCACAAAATAACTGAGGTCTTCAGGTCAAGGTCATAAAAACAAGAAAAGATCAATAAATTGTCAGAAACCAAAGTTAATTACGCAGGCCTGATGACTAAATGCAATATGGAATTTCGTTTGGTTCCTGGAACAGAAAAAAATATTATTGGAAATACATTATTGGGGCCATCGGTGAAATTTTAAAAAGTTTTTAGTTTCATTAATAATTTTGTACCAGTATGAATTTATTAATTTTCATAAATGTACCCTATTAACATTCTCTTCTAAACAGAGCCCATACTAGATAATCCAGTTGAGGGAGTGTGATGTAGGCAACTGCTTAAAAAAGTGTTGAAAGACTTGGAAAGTCAAAGAAAGGATGGGGGAGAAGGGAGGGAGGAGCAAGCCACATATTTGCAACAGCAGAGAGCTGCTACTACCCGTAGGACTAGAGAGATCAAGGGAGAAGGTGGTACCAGGAGGCCAGGAACCAGAGCCACCACCATCGGTGGGAACAGTAGGGGCCAAGGGCAGGCCACCCCAAGATGGGCCACTTTGGCATAAAGATTATTTTGAGTTAAAAGCAATCAAGACCCAGCAGATTCGGAAAAGCTCTTTACCTACCTCCCCTCCCCCCCAACTGCCTAAAAAGAATGTATTTATTTATATTTATTTATTTCTCTATTTATTTTCAGTCAAAAGGTCTCACGTGTTTATTACTGAACCAACCTACAGGTGCAGAAGCATAATAACAGAGAAAAGTCTTCCGTGATACAACAGATCAGGTAGTAGGGAGGTTTGGAGCGTGACGGAGTAGGAACACGTGACCTTCAGGCGGCATAAACGTGTGCCACCTCAGGTACGATCCCGTACAGACCCGGCTTCGTTCTTCTCCAATGCCGCCTCTTGGAGTTGTAGCTGGTGTTATTACCAGTTTTCATCCGAATCCCCTGAGGAATGGGACGATTCTGCTTTTTGGTTTCTTGGCCAGGAATCGCTTGATCCTGAAAGTCTTGTGAGAAGACATGGCAAGAAACAGTCAGCAGCACACGCCATGATGGCGGAGAGGAGGAGAGACCTAAAAGGAATTCGGATTGAGGACCTGCTCCAGGTGGAGAGCTGTAACCCTAGATAACTACAGTATACTGTGAACTAGGCGTGGTCCAAGCAAGGCCTGTTTGATGGAAGCCCTCCATGGCCCATTGTTTCTCGGTGGCCCAGCAAACATTTGTTTACCACACATTTACCTTTTTTCAGTCTTCCTAAAGACCCCATTCCTTCCCTTTGGAGACCCAGACCTTTGAAGACCCGGTTCTGCTTGGTTCAGAATGACATATATACTTCATGCTGCCTGACTGTGTTTGGAATTTCCATGTCTATGTGGATGCTCCCCAGGTCTGTAACTAAATACGATTTTTCTCCTGTTAATCTGTTTCATGTCAGTTTGATTCTTTGTCTGGCTAGCAGGACCATGAAGGGGACAGGAATTCTTGCTTCCTGAGAGAACTGGCCACACTGCCAGAGGAGCTGAGACTGAAGAGGGGGTGTCTGACAGAAGCTGGAGCCTCGGGGGAGCCATGGCCAGAGAGGCCGCCCAATCGCCTCCCAGTGACTTTCATCGGAGAGACTGGAGAAGAAAATCTTTTCCTCTACCCTCTCAGGTTCAGTAACTGGGGGGCTGAGAATTTAACTGACGAAAGGCAGATTAACACGAAAAAAAGGCAGAGTTAGTTTGAGTGTGCAATCTGATTATATGCCAGAATGCTGTGAGGAGTAACTCAAAGAGGAGGTTAGAATTTGGGAGTTTATTTACCTAAGTTAGTAGGGGAAAGGGAGGCTGGGAAAAAAGCTTCTATTGGAAGAACAGATAGGTTTCTTCTTTTTTTTTTTTTAATGTTTATTTTTGAGAGAGAGAGAGGCAGAGTATGAGCAGGGGAGGGGCAGAGAGAGAGGGAGACACAGAATCTGAAGCAGGCTCCAGGCTCTGAGCTGTCAGCGCAGAGCCTGATGTGGGGCTCAAACTCGTGAACTCGAGATCGTGACCTGAGCCGAAGTCGGACACTTAACTGACTGAGCCACCCAGGTGCCCCAAATAGAGTTCTTTAAGAAAGACAAATGGAGGGGTGCCTGGGTGGCTCAGTCGGTTAAGCATCTGACTCTTGAGCTCAGCTCAGGTCTTGATCTCAGGGTCATGAGTTCAAGCCCCATATTGGGCTCCACACAGAGCATGACGCCTTCTCAAAAAAAAAAAAAAAAAAGACACATGGGTTTTTAGGAGAACAAATAAGAGAGAAGAAAATGTGTTGTGATGTTTGTTTATATAGGTGCAGGTGGTCTTTCCGCCATGGAATTCCCCCAGAGAGGGGAAATATGGTAGGTTTACTCTTGGTCTCTCTCCTGGGAGCAGACCTGTCCCTAGCAGGAATTCATGGAAGTTAAATTTCTCAGAAGTTTCTCCTTTTAGTCAGGTAAGGGAAGTTCTGAGGGAGCTTCTTGCTGTATCTGTTGAATCAAATATCTTCAAGTTAAGTTAACTCTGGGGTTTATACCAACTCTGGGGTTCCAAGCAGGTCCTGAGGGGGTTCAGGACATGCTCCTGTCAAATATGACACCGTAGCATATTGAATATTTTAAGCTGAAAGGGTTTGAAAAAACAGAAGCAGTAAGGTCACTGTGAATTTCCTTCTGCCCTTCTCCCAAAACAGGTAATAAAATCCCCATGTGAGAGTTGCCCTCCCTGTACCCCAGGAGAAGACATCCTTATCACCAAAGACAAAGGGACACGGAGAAGCATCTGAACAAATAGGCCTTACTAAGTTTCCCCTGCTGTACTTACCCCATACTCTTTTACCTGCAGTATTTCTTTTTTTGTTTTGTTTTGTTTTTTTTTTCAACGTTTATTTATTTTTGGGACAGAGAGAGACAGAGCATGAACGGGGGAGGGGCAGAGAGAGAGGGAGACACAGAATCGGAAACAGGCTCCAGGCTCTGAGCCATCAGCCCAGAGTCTGACGCGGGGCTCGAACTCACGGACCGCGAGATGGTGACCTGGCTGAAGTCGGACGCTTAACCGACTGCGCCACCCAGGCGCCCCTACCTGCCGTATTTCTACACGACTGCCTACTCTTTGTTAAACCTAGCATAAAAATACTCAGGTTTAACTGTTTCTTTGGGCATCACATAAAACCTATATTAAATAAATGCGTGTGCTTTTCTCCTGTTCATCTGTCCCTGTTGGTCTAATTTTCAGCCCCAGCCAGGAACCCTAGGAGGGTCAAGGAAAACTTTTTCTTTCCCTATGGTCCCCACAGGCTTAACCTAACTGAGGGCCGGTGGGCAAGAGAGCCCGGGAAAAGGAAGTATCCAGACTCTGGGCCCTGAAATTCAGAGAAACAAGAAGCAGGGAATGGTTTTAAGAGCAAACGCACAAATGACTGGCCCATCTCTTTTTCTGTGGTCACCTGTGATCTTACCTTACCGTTTGCCCCATCTCGAGTCCTCCATTATGAAGGAAACAATGCCCACCCCTTAAACAGCAAGCCCAGTGGTTCATTTCTGGGTCTACTTAAATTGCTAACTTGCTGGTACTGCCTAAATAGCGAGCAGAGCTTTGTATTTGAGACACCTCCACCATGTCCCCAACAATCATATACATGAAAACTACCAATTTACGTTGGTTTATAAGCAACACCAAACTGAGTGGTCTTCATGAAACACCCGAATAACACTTGGAAGCTTCTTAATTCACAGTGTAGATGTGACAAGTGTTCCCAGAGATTCGGAATGAAACCATCGTACCTATGGGACAATTGCCCCGCAATTCTAGCAGAGACCAGCCAGGGTACCTGTTTCAAGGTGGGATTCCACCTTCTCTTTCCCCAGAGATCACTGAAGTTCACAAGGGAGAAGCAGAAATCTGGATCGGGATTCTTCAGTCTTAGCCTGCTTAGTGGCTTGTATCTGACATAGGAATCCAACCAGCCACTGTGAATGAAACCACCAGCCATTATGAATCAGAAATATCCCAGTTATGCATTGGAATAAATAATGGGAAAGGCTCTCTGCCGAACTGACAAGAAAGAAGTTTTGGCAGCATCTGCCAGAACCTGCTCATTCTGCAGGAAGAGATAACAAAGCATGCCCTGCCCTCACTAACGCAAGAGCAGAGGCCGCCACTGCCCAGCTCGCTGTTCTCCTTCTGCTTCCGTCCTTACCTTTCCTGTGTGTGGATGTGGGCTTGTGTCCTTCGTGCTTCTCTCAAGGACTTTCAGCTTCTCCTGCAGGAACACATGTTCCTCCAGCCCAACATCTTGGCAAAGATGAGTCTTTCTGCAGCAGGGCCGTTAATGATAGTAGGAGCTGGTGTAAATCTAGGAACCAGGGCACAGGGGAAGGCGGTGACCCAATTACTGACAGCTGTTAGAGCCTCGTTTCTCTGCATTTTAGTTTCCCCAGCAGAGTGGCACAGACACCACCATCATTAACATTTAATTTTGATTTAGTATGTCTGCACTGGCTGGAACAACTAAAGTGCAGCCTGTTGCCTATAAAAGTTCAAGCCCCTTTGAGGTCAGTCTGATCCGCACCTGCTCAGGCCCAAGCGAGGGGGAGAGGACACCGTTCAAGGTCATTCCAATTTCTAAAGGCTTCTTCCTGCTGCAGGTGTCTTGAAAGATAACCAAAAAGCTATGCGAAGAGCTGGGATTACTTATGCAAAACCCTCTTCTTCCTCCCCTGTGGTCACGCTGAGAAAAAGAAGAACTAAGGTTGTGTAATATAGATAGAAGGAACCCAAATACCAACCTTAGTGATGGCAGTTTTTTTAGGTGGGCTAAGTGGTGCAATTTGAACATAACTAAAGAGTGATAAAGATCCTCTCCTTGACCATGCTTTAGATAGGCTCCTCTGAGCTCTCTTTTTGACCAGGCCTGGACTTTGACCTCTAGAACCTGCAGGCTCCCAGCACAAATGATTCCGTCCATTTCCCAGCCCCCCAGAAGCCCCTGCCAACAGACTTGAATATACACATAGTTTCTAATTGCTGGAAGCTGCATGCTTAGGATGACCCCAACCCCCTTTAAAGTATCTGCCTGAGGAATTCCTGTTTCAGCCCAAACCTGGTAACAAAGAGGCCCCAGGAATACCCCCACCCAAAACAGCCACTTTAGAAAGCTTGCAGTTGTAAATCCTTTCTTTCCAGCTTTGAGATGCAGACGTTCCACCACCCAGAACTGCAGGCTCAAGAACCCAGAGCTGTCGAAAAGCAAACTGGCAGGTAAACAACTCAGGCTCTCCCTCCCAGGCGCTGGGCGGCTTGCTCTAACTTGCACCACTACCTCCTGTCACAAAGATACTAGGAGTTTGCTTCTCCTCCAGATAAGCACCCAAGAGTGAGTAATCCCAGTCTGCTGGGACCCCAGCTTGGTCCCCTGCCTACTCCTTCATTCTGGCTTTAATACGTCTGTCACCTCTGCATGGATAGAAGTTGAGCTCAGTTCACACGGGCCCTCTTCCCCACTGCAGTGGTTATTAATGAATAAAGTCTATCCTTGCCACTTCAACTAGCGGCCAGCTTATCTTTGACAAAGGTCAGGTGGTAGGGTCCCCTCCCTGAGGGGAGAAAAAAAAACTTCAAGGCAACCTGGCTATATGCATATATGTATGACAACATCCCTCACGACCTTGTAACATGAGACCACCTAATCAGGCTGCATGTTTGTGTGTTACCATATATGAGAGACAAAGAAATAGAAAATGTATAAAATACTACGCCACGTGGCATTCAGGGCTCAGTTCTTCAGTGGACCCAACTGAGCCCTACCAGCACAAAAAGAGTTGCTTACTGGAGAAAAAAAAAAAAAAAAAAAAAAAAAAAAGCCTTGGTGTCATGATTCTCTGTGCGAGAATCCTGCTACAGTCAAATCCACATGTTCTTGCCCTAGGGAGCAAGGGTTGTTAGATCGCAGTGCTAACAAGGCTAAGGTTATGAACTTGATCTCTGTATGGCTCTGTCCATATCGTGGCTGCATGCGCACACCTCTATCAGGTGTTTCTTTTTTTAAATTTTTTTTTTAATGTTTATTTATTTTTGAGACAGAGAGAGACAGAGCATGAACGGGGGAGGGTCAGAGAGAGAGGGAGACACAGAATCTGAAGCAGGTTCCAGGCTCCGAGCTGTCAGCCCAGAGCCCGACGTGGGGCTTGAACTCACGGACCGCGAGATCACGACCTGAGCCGAAGTCGGACGCTCAACCAACTGAGCCACCCAGGCGTCCCCCTATCAGATGTTTCAAGAGTGCCTCTCGTAGATCAGGAGAGACACCAGATTAGAAAGTAGAGATGGCCCAGCACAAACCATTTACTGCTGGCTTTGTTTTTTTTGTTTTTTGGTATCTCATTACTGCTTTAAGAGCTCAGATATCCAGATGGTGTGGCTTGCAGCCTTCACTCAGCTAGAAGACCACCTTCATGTCTGCCTTCCGCCAAACGCCCTTGTCCCTCTGTGTTAGACATTCCCAATTGCCTTGCCCTTTTAGCGTCTAGCTCATGGTCTGCCTCTTTCACCAGGTCTTTCTCAAAAACTCCACCTCCACTTCTCTGCCTCTAAGCATTTATCTTCGGTACACTGTCTCATTCTGTTACCGTCAGTGGCTCACGGTTCATGTAACTGTGTAAGAAACAAGGACCGAATATTCCACCTTTTGTTTTCCATCCATGTCAAGCATCAGGCTAAGTATATTGAAACCGACCAGTTAAATGCATTTAGATATTTTCATTGAGCTTTCGAAAAGCTTTGACAAATCTCAACAAAATGAGGTTGAATTCCTTCATAGCTTCTAGGATGGGCAGTGGGCTGTTATTATAATGCTCAAAGTGCTTACAAAGTTACACAGAATCAAATGCCTGTTACTGCACCCTATATGGAGTAGACAGTCTATTGCCTGTGGAGTTTTTCCAATTTTGTGTGTGATCAGGCAATACTATAAAAAGACAATCATTTAGCATGTAGCATTGTAACAGCTAGGCTTTTACATTTACATTGTTGGTAGCCTACATTTTCATAGCTGTACACAGATCTCTTAATTATGATAACACACTTTATGCCCATTTAAGAGAGAAAAAAAGGGGCGCCTGGGTGGCTCAGTCGGCTGGGCATCCACCTTCGGCTCAGGTCATGATCTCATGGTTCATGAGTTCGAGCCCCATGTCAGGATCCGTGCTGACAGTTAGGAGCATGGAGCCTGCTTCAGATTCTGTGTCTTCCTCTTTAACTCTCCCCCACTCACACTCCATCTCTCTCTCTCTCTCTGTCTCAGAAATAAATAATAAACATTAAAAAAAGAAAAAAAAGTTTGGGAAGATGCCATAGACTAGATGGCTTGTAAAACTCCTCAGAGTTAGGGCTTCAAACTTCCAGTTTCTGTGGGAAAGTTGTTTTCTCTGTGTCCGTTTACTCATCTGTAAAATGGAAATAATAGTATGAGTCATACAGTGTTGTTGTTGGGATTAAATTAGTCACATGAAAGACTTACAACGTACTTGGCACATAGAAATTACTAGGTAAATGACTGTTAAAATAGTCGAAGATGTTAAGGCACGATGAACTTAGAATGTGGGTCTTTTTGCAAAGTTTCCAATGGATGCCTCAGGTGAATAAAACTTTAAACTGGTCCGGTACTCCAAATCATTGCTAGGGGTGCCTGGGTGGCTCAGTCGGTTAAGCCTCCAACCTCGACTCAGGTCACGATCTCATAGTTCGTGGGTTCGAGCCCCGCATCGGGCTCTGTGCTGACAGCTTGCATCCTGGAGCCTGCTCCAGATTCTGTGTCTCCCTCTCTCTCTGCCCCTCCCCTGCTCATGCTCTGTCTTTCTCTCTCTCAAAAATAAATAAACAGTAAAAAAAAAAAAAAAGCTAGAAGGAAAAAAGAATCATTGCTTATTACCTTTTTTTCCTATAGATAACCAGCTACGTACATTCGAGCTATAAATCTAACAAGGGATGGGAGACAGGTGATATTTAAGTTGTGTTTATTTATTTTTTTCAATATATGAAGTTTATTGTCAAATTGGTTTCCATACAACACCCAGTGCTCATCCCAAAAGATGCCCTCCCACTCCCCATCAACCCTCAGTTTGTTCACAGTTTTTAAGAGTCTCTTATGCTTTGGCTCTCTCCCACTCTAACCTCTTTTTTTTTTCCTTCCCCTCCCCCATGGGTTCCTGTTAAGTTTCTCAGGATCCACATAAGAGTGAAACCATATGGTATCTGTCTTTCTCTGTATGGCTTATTTCACTTAGCATCACACTCTCCAGTTCCATCCACGTTGCTACAAAAGGCCATATTTCATTCTTTCTCATTGCCACGTAGTATTCCATTGTGTATATAAACCACAATTTCTTTATCCATTCATCAGTTGATGGACATTTAGGCTCTTTCCATAATTTGGCTATTGTTGAGAGTGCTGCTATGAACATTGGGGTACAAGTGCCCCTATGCATCAGTACTCCTGATCCCTTGGATAAATTCCTAGCAGTGCTATTGCTGGGTCATAGGGTAGGTCTATTTTTAATTTTCTGAGGAACCTCCACACTGCTTTCCAGAGCGCTGCACCAATTTGCATTCCCACCAACAGTGCAAGAGGGTTCCCGTTTCTCCACATCCTCTCCAGCATCTATAGTCTCCTGATTTGTTCATTTTGGCCACTCTGACTGGCGTGAGGTGATATCTGAGTGTGGTTTTGATTTGTATTTCCCTGATGAGGAGTGACTTAAGTTGTGTTTAAAGAGAATCTTTGAATTGTTAATTCGGGTAGTACTCATTCTTAACACAGGTTCCTACTTGGTGTGTGACACTGGGCTTAAGTGCCGGGTGGCATCCAAAGAGGATAAAAAAGGTCTTGGTCCTCCAGGAGGTTTCAAACTAGCAGTATGAAAAAGGACATCGGGCATAATGAAAGGCTCAGAATACTTACAGGAGGGAAAGAAGCATGTATGGGGTGGGGATCAGGACATACTTGGACAATTTCAGCCAGGAGGCAGTGTTTGCGCATCTTTAGTTGACAGCTGGGGCATACCGTACATATTAAAGATGCACTGGGTATAGCATTAAAACAATTAGGAAAGGAAGAGTTTGGAAATCGTGGGAAAATTTTGGGATTTAGTCCAGTTTGATGAAAGGAGGTATTAAGAGAATAATAAAAGGTCTAGCAGCAAAGGCAGGCCAGAGATATGCTGAGGCAATTGGATCTCATTTTGTGGAGGACACTAGATTTCTGAGCAGAGAAATAACGTGCAGGTATCGAAGAAGATGGATTATTAGTGGGAAGGGTGAGAGGTATAGTCAAACATCATCCACAGTTCTTAATGTATAATTAAAATGTATTTTTTCATTTTTAAATTATAGAGAGTCTTTAAGAAAAATATGTCTACTAAGTCAGTCATCTTAGAAAATGCTTGTCAGATGGCTTCATGCCTTCTCGGTGGAAGAGGTAATTCCGGGGAAATCAGAAGGCAATCTCAGCAACTCTTCCACTTCTTCTTGCAAAGCCTCTGCTTTTTCGTGCAACAGCATCTGCAATAAAAAATCAAGGCATGAGACCAAAATATGCATTGCCAGAGAATTGTGAACATTTTTACCACCGTCTATTAGATACTTGAATCTTAATACATCAGCGATGTAGACATTAAAACTAATAATGAGACTGAAAAATAGCCACTTAAGAACAAGTGATTATAGTAAATGAAGCTGAGGCATTGAGTTAAAGCCATTTTAGCTGAGCACTGCATTTGGTACACCAAAAATAAAGGAGGTTTAAGACCCTCAAAGATTTGTTTTATTGAAGACTCAGCCACTTAAAAATTAACTTTTAATCTATAAAATGTAAGACAATTTTGCAAAAATTTAATTAGCTCTTGAAAATGTTATCCTTTATATATGCTTTTTATTATTCCTCAAAGTTTAGTATGCGATCTTTTAAAAACCTATCAGTGTTTCAAAGAAAAATTTTATTCAAGCTCCTAAAATTAACATGGCTAATTTCAAAAGAAACATAAAGAGCCAAGAAAGTAGTTCTAAACGTGGCGCATAGTAAACGTCAATGAATATTTGCTGAGTAATGATTTTCCCCTCTTTCTTTTAAAAACCACAAGTAGGGGCGCCTGGCTGGCTCAGCCAGTAGAACGTGCAACTCTTGATCTTGGGGTTGTAAGTGGGTATAGACATCATTTAAAAAAAAAAAAAAAACCCAAAACCAAAACCCAAACAACAACAACTTTAAGAACAAAAGCCCAGAAATCGAGTGTTTGTATTTGTGCAGCTGGGTTTTGTGTATACTGGGGTGTAGTATTTGCATCACTTCTGTTACAGAAGTTTTATAATAAAAAGTTCCGCAAAATCACGTGGAGGAAAAAATGATACGACAAACCCACTCCAAGCGTGGCATTACATAGCATTATATACAGAAGAGATTAAAATGCAATCAGGTAAGCTTTCCAGTAGCTGAGGTAATGGTGACCACGTAAAACTAATCTCCCAATAGATCCTCTAAAAACGATACAGATCAACAAGACCAAGTAAACTGCCCAAAACTCACGTGTCAGCATTACTAGAATACAGAGAACACCATCAGCTTCAAATTACTTGTAGTTAAAAATACCTGCCAATTTCCAGCAGAACCATTTTTTTTTACAATTTTTTTTTTTAGCTTATTTATTTTGAGAGAGAGAGAAAGCGAGAGAGCACGAGCAAGGGAGGGGCAGAGAGAGAGGGAGAGAGAGAGAATCTCAAGCAGGCTCCACAGTGTCAGTGCAGAGCCTGACTCAGGGTTTGAATTCACGAACTGTGAGATCATGACCTGAGCCAAAGTCAAGAGCCAGACGCTTAACTGACTGAGCCGCCCAGGTGCCCCAGGAATCTGTCGGTGAAATTGTGCTCAAGGAACATCACCTGCACCTAAACTTGATTTAGAATATTAGACCTTGAGCCTGAGTCTGATGCCATAAAGGAATAAATCTTGTAGGGATGAGTATATTTTGCATGTGAGAGAAATGTAAATTATCTGTGACCAGAGAGCAGACATTACAGATGACCGCAGATTATCTGGCACTCCCCTCATGTACAGGTGGGGTCTAATTCCTCTTCCTTTCAATCTGGACTGATCTTAATGGCCTTCTAGTAACAAACAATATACAGCAAAAGTGACACTACACAACTTCCGAGGTTAGTTCAGAAGACGTCCTGCCTTTTCTGCCTCGATCTCTTGAAACGTTCACTCTCTGGACATTTCCTCTTGAAACTGAGCTGCCATGCTATAACAAAACCAAGCCTCATGGAAAGGCCATATGTAGCTGTTCCAGTTGAAAGCCCCAGATAACAGCCATATTTCAATTGCCAGCCAAGTGAATGCGCCATCTTGGATTTCCAATTCAGTCAAGCCTTCAGATGACTACAGCCCCAGTCAAAATCTGACTGTAATTGCATGAGACTCCAAGTGCGAATCATGCTGCTAAACCTCTCCAGAATTAGGATTCTGGAAACATAAGCAAAATAAAATAGCTGTTTTAAGCCACTAAGTTTTTGAGAGAGAGAGAGAGAGAGAGAGAGAGAGAGAGAGAGAACCAGTGGGGAAGGGGCAGAGAAGGAGGGAGAGAGAGAATCCCAAGCAGACTCTGCACTGTCAGTGCACAGCCTGATGTGGGGCTTGAACTCATGACCCTGAGATCATGGTTACTCAAGCTAGTTTCCAAGCAAGTTCAACAGCACACCCTTGGGAGTGTCTGGACAGTTTTGTCAGCATCCCAGCGGGAAGTTTCCTGCTTGCCAGCATCGGCTGCAACACAACGAAGGAACTTATCTGCTGTCCAGTGAGCCACAGCCACACCCTCTCCAATGAAGTCTGAATCCCATCCCCAGGGGGTGGTGTCGGGTGAGGGTTAACATGCTCCTCATGATTCCTTCCCATGTTTGTTGAAGTTCTGTTTACCCCTTAGAAAGCAACCAGTAATCTTTGGTACTAGTTACTAATTCTTTATTTATTTATTTTTTTTAATTTTTTTTTTTTCAACGTTTATTTATTTTTGGGACAGAGAGAGACAGAGCATGAACGGGGGAGGGGCAGAGAGAGAGGGAGACACAGAATCGGAAACAGGCTCCAGGCTCTGAGCCATCAGCCCAGAGCCTGATGCGGGGCTCGAACTCCCGGACCGCGAGATCGTGACCTGGCTGAAGTCGGACGCTTAACCGACTGTGCCACCCAGGCGCCCCCTAATTCTTTATTTTAAATGTTCCTCTTCAAATTACTGTGTGGTTTCCATTCCTAATAATTAGAGCCTGACAGATATACCCCCCCAAAATCAGAAAGTCCAATAACGATGGGGACAGGTCAACAAGACAAATTGGCCTACATCTAGAAAAGGGTAAGTAGGATAGTAAATCACCTAAAACAAGATTATTTAATATGGATGAAAGAAACAGAAAAGAGAAACCTTTGGAGGCAAAGAGAGCTGTTTTCAAATATGTGAAAAACCACCATATGAACAAAGATAACAGAACAGTTCTAGAGGGTAGTACTTACAATGTAATGGTAGACATTGTAAGCAGGCAACATTTAGCCTCATTATCTTGAGATGCTTTTTGTAACACTACAAGTGTCCAAAAATAGAACTGCCTAATTTTTGAGGTTGTAAGCTCCAAGCCAATGTAGGTGCTCAAAGTGGGAAGGCCAGATGTCGGGGATGCTGAGGAAAGGACTTCTGTGAAAAAAGATGAGGAGGCAGAACTCCGTGAGATCCAGCCTTCCTTGTACTTCAGTGAACTCTTGAGATTGTCTAATTTTTAGGAGGTCTTTTTCTCTTTTTAGGAAGCCTTGTATCATAACAGATGCACAGTTTTTATCCACATATTGTGAGTATATGCCTTTGTGTCTTGTAGTTAAATGTTTTTATGTCCAAAGTATAAGGCGATAACACTACAAAATATCATGAAGGTTAAAAAAATGGTTTGTTTGCTTACCTTTGCTGATGAAACAATTTGCTTGGCCTGGCGTCTTGATAAATGATCGATTGTTCTTATTAGCACTTCAGGATTTGCATTAGCTAAGTGCGTTAGACTTTTATAACCTGCATTGTACAACTGTTTTGCTCGACCCTAAAAGGTATTACAAAAATCAGTAGGATTAGAATTTGGGATTAGGAAAAACAATTAAGTGTCTTGCTGAAGGGAAAAATTTCACATGCAAGAGACAGAAACAGACGAAGGTAATAAAGTAAATATGAAAAGATAACACAACAGAACCCTGAGAAATTTTAAAAGATGGATTTGGGTGGTTCCAAACTGCAAGATAGCTTTCTGTGTGGCTTAAGTCAACTGATGTGTGTTGCAATCAGGAATGAGAAACCCATTAAGGCACTCAGGTGAGGGGCACTGGTTCAGACTCCCCATCAACATGTTCTAGTCCAATAGCCTTAAAATGTGTTCACCATCTACTCAGGGGACCACTGGGGTGTGTGTGTGCGCGCACGCGCGTGTGTGTTCCCGAGCAGAAGAATGCTTCTGGTTGAATAACAGAATAAGCTGAAACCAAGAGTTGGTTAAAGACACAGAGCTGAGAAACCAGCTGAGGATGCTTTCTTCTCACCCTCTTAGGAAACGGAAACCAGCCTTGTTGCCACCAAATCACCCCTTCCTGAAACAAGCATCTAGTCTAACCTGACAGAAGGTAATTCGTCATTAGAGTGGAGGAAGGGAGAGATGCTAAGGACGAATGGAAGCACACATATACTTGGGGAGTATCAGTTTTAGCCCCACTGTTACTCTATTTTCACAAATGTGATTTTTCATCAGGGCTGCTGCCAGATTAACAGTGGATTTCTGGGAGGCCATGGCAGCAATTTATTTAAAAAGAAAAACAATCAACTCTCATGGCAAATGAGGAATAAGTCCGTTATTATGACTTACCTCATGATAACACTTCACAAAAGAGTAAAATCTGATTTTCCTGTTAGTTGAAATCATCCCAGTTGGGAAACTGGGATGGGAAGCTACTAACCTCTAAAACTCCAGTCACTTCCATGAGGGGAATGAGCTCTGCCTTTACACAGTAAGTCAACTTCTTGGTAAGTTCTACCAAAAGGGCTTTATAAACCCAAAACTCCTCAAGTTCCTGCAGAACACAAAGAAACATACAGAATTAATTTAAATCTGGCAGGTTATTTCAAAGTTTGGTTGGTGTGGTAATGGGCTCAGAGAGGACGTTTCCTTATGTAAGTTCTGAAACTTGGGGTAAGCCGGAGATGAACAATAATTCCAGGCAAAATTATTCTAAAGAAACACTGCAGAGACAGAGGAATCTGATGAAGTGGTTTTGGGATAAGGAAGAAGATTAAAAACTGAAAAATAGGTCAGTAAGAAGAGTTCTGTTCATTTTTATCAAAACACCAGCGAGTGAATGGATAGTTTTTCTTTCCCAAATGACTGAAAACAATTCCCACCTCTGGGAATTTATCCTGTAGACAGAATATTGCATGTGGAAGAATTCTGATGCAAGATGCAGCAATATTTAAAGCAGCAAAAATATCAGAAGCAATATTTAAGACAATAAAAATAATGGAAACCCTGGGTCAATAACTTAAAGCTGGGTGGGTATTTATTACATTGTCTAATTTTATGTTTGAGATTTTCTAGAATAGTTTTTTTTTTTTTTCAACATTTATTTATTTTTGGGACAGAGAGAGACAGAGCATGAACGAGGGAGGGGCAGAGAGAGAGGGAGACACAGAATCAGAAACAGGCTCCAGGCTCCGAGCCATCAGCCCAGAGCCTGATGCGGGGCTCGAACTCACGGACCGCGAGATCGTGACCTGGCTGAAGTCGGACGCTTAACCGACTGCGCCACCCAGGCGCCCCGCAGAATAGTTTTTTTTTTAAAGGTCACTTTCCAACCTTGGAGTGTCATTGTGAGCACATGTGATACATGGAACAGCATTAGCTGGCTATTTTGTGGTCCCTAGAAAAGCAGTCTGTGCACTAAAGATGACACAGTCAAGAGAAGAAAACCTTGGACAGAACTAGGATCCAGAAACCCTGGCACCGCCTTTGCTCTAGCTTTCCTGTTACATTTGAAAATCTTTCTTCCTCACTAAACTTTATTGGGCTTTCCCATTACTTGTAGTTAAAGGTGCCTTAGCTAATACTATTGATTTTATACTACTTACGTAACTTTTTAAAAAGAAAAAAAAAACACTTTAAAATACTGAAACTATACTCATGAGAGCACAAGTTGTCAGGTAGATTGTTTCCAGGATCAAACATCCAATTATAGTTGTTTTTCAAGTTCAATGTATAGATTCTTTTACTTGAACACTTCTATGCAGCTGAAGTCCTTATAGTCCTAAGTAAACTAAGGATGGAATATTAGGGGAAGTGCCTTTATATACGAAGAACAACAAACATAGAAAACTCAAGAAAACACATTTTAAAGGCTAGCCTCTCCTTATTACCCATAGTTTTTGTCTATAGCTTAGCTAGCATGTGATTAGAGAATGTGAGCTAATGTCTAAAACTCAGCATAAGTAGGAGGTATTTAGAAATGTGAATTTGCTAAAATAATTATCATTCACCCCAAAGTCAAGTATTTTGGATTATTTACTCATTAGTACATATTATAGAGTTAATTGCCATTATACATACACAGAATATGGGGATTTAAGATGGGGAAAGTGAAGATTTTAAACTTAAAAATAAAATTCATGGGGCAGCTGATTGGCTTAATCGGTTAAGTGTCCGACACTCGATTTGGCTCAGGTCACAATCTCATGGTTCATGAATTCAATCCCTGCATCGGGCTGTGTGCTCATGGTGTGGAGCCTGCTTGGGATTCTCTCTCTCCCTCCCTCTCTGTCCCTCCCCCAATCACTCTCATGCTCTCTCTTTCTCTCTCAAAATAATAAACTTTTTAAAAAACCATAACATATATACTTTAAAAAATAAATAAAATTCATGGGAGGAAAATGTTTTTAAAAAATTGAGTATAGGAACAAATACAGAAAGGATTATTACACTGCTCAATTAGAAGAAATTTAAATGAGCAAAAAAAAGGCTTATATTATAAATTCATCAAAAAAATTATCCAAGAAGAAAAATCTGATAAGCTTTGTTGTGTTATTTAAGGACACTCTGAAAGCTTCTTTTAGGAAAGTCACCCAAATGCATATGGCCAAAATAGCTTTCTTCTTGAATTATCTTATAAACTAAACACTTGACATAGAAACCTAAAGCAGCTGCCAAATGCTGGAATCAAAAATGACAAAATACTATGGAAATCAAGACAGCATGGTCCCACAGAGTCACAAAGTAGCTGCCGGATATTGGTAACACACTAATGAAATACTTTACATGGTTATCACTCATGAGAAGGATTCTCCCACAGATTCTACATCAATGGAGAACTGTTGTTTTAAAAGTTGATTTCAAATACTTGTAACTATTAAAAATTTTTTTTAATGTTTATTTTTATTTTTTGAGAGAGAGAGAGAGACAGAGAGTGTGAGTGGGGGAGGGGCAGAGATAGAGGGAGCCACAGAATCCAAAGCAGGCTCCAGGCTGTAAGTTGTGAGCACAGTGTGAGGCAGGGCTCGAACTCACAGACTGTGAGATCATGACCTGAGCCGAAGCAGACGCTTAACCAACTGAGCCACCGAGCACCCCTTTAACTTTTGTTAAGTTTATTTATTTATTTTGAGAGAGAGAGAGAGACAGAGAGTGATTGGGGGAGGGGCAGAGAGAGAGGAAGAGAGAGAAAATCCCAGGCAGGCTCTGCGTTGTTAGAGCAGAGCCCTACATGGGGCTTGAACCCACAAACTGTAAGATCATGACCTGAGCCGAAACCAAGAGTCAGATGCTCAACCCAATGAGCCACCCAGGTGCCCCCAAATACTTGTAACTATTAACAGTGGTTCTAAGAGTAGGGATAACTAGGTGCTTTCTACTTGTTCACTATATATTTTAGTTGATTTTGTCATTTTTGTATCTTTACTATAAGCTAGTATATATAGTACTTTTTAAGCAGATAAAAACAAGTATAAGTCAACAATGAGAAAATAATGACTAAATGGTTTATGAGTTTGGTAGCAGTTAAAACAAAAAGATGCACAAAGCATGTGTCATCTGTTTAATGGAATTACCTCACAGAAATGTAGCACACAAGAGGAGAACGTGGCAGCTCCAGTAAGAAGACTCTGTATATATCCTCGAGGCATGTTAAATTTTTCAGACACACTCCAAATGTTGGTCTCTTTGAGCAGGGCATAAAGAACAAAAGACAGGTATAGTCTGTTGACAATGTCCTTGTCCACCTTCTAGAAAGACACAATCAAATAAATTTATGTACTGGACCTGATAAAAATGTACATTATGTTGAAATTGGACAAAGGTAATGGGAATGAAGTTACACTACAGGAAAGTAAGAATAGAATGATTCCACAGAAATAAAACTAAGTTCTAACATATGTACTTTATAGTAATTCAAATTACCATTTTTCCATGTATAAAAAAAAGAAATGTGCCAAATTATTTCCAATTTAAACTTCCTTCTACAGGGAAGGTGGAGTGGGCTGGATTGTGTTTGTTCCCCGCCCCCCCCCAAAAGATATGTTTAAGTCCTAACCTGTGGTACCTGTGAATGTGATGTTATTTGGAAATAGGATGTTTGCAGATGTAATTAGTTGAAGATCTTGAGATGAAATCATCCTGGATTTACGGTAGACTACCTTTGGGGCTTTGTATTCAATGACTGGTGTCTTTATAAAGAGGAGTGGACACAGAGTGACACAGACAAGAAGGCAATGTGAAGATGGCACTGTCCAATGGAGACACTGGGTGGGGGGATGCATTTACAAGCCAAGGGATGCCACAGATTGCCAGCAACCACCAAAAGCTAGGAGACAGGAAAGAGGTTTTCTTCCTTAGTGCCTCCAGAAGGAGCCATCTTGATTTCAGATGTCTGGCCTCCTGAACTGTGAGAGAATAAATTTCTCTTGTTTTAACACACTGAGTTTGTGCTAATTGTTACAGTAGCCCTAGGAAAAAAGTACAGGAAGGGAAGGAGTTGGGAAGGCTTTTATATTTACTGTGCTATTTGTAGGTTGTATGTATGTGTGAATGTGATTAGACAAATGCATTTATTTAGAAAGGTATGTTAATAAGTTGTCCACATTGTAAACTAAGAGTAAATGTTGGATTCTGTGATTTCCACATGGTTATGATAATTAATGTTTCCAAAGTTAAAACACTGACAGAGAAAAACTCTCCTATAGTTGACAATTTGTGTACCTGCTTTTGCCTATGGTGTCTAGGGACCAGTTCATGTGTAAAGTATTTCATAGTCAATATCAAGCTACCTTAGAAACTGAGTAGCTCATGCTTAAAGTCAGAGTAAAGAAAGGATGATCTTGAGAGAGAAAAAGTCAGTATAAAATATAAGATGATATCCTCTATGATAATAAAAGAATGTTTGGGATGAGAACTTAGGGTGGCATATCGAAGGCTGCATGAATTACAGATTCTGCATGTTGATACTGGATCACCTTTTAAAAAGCATTAAGCTGAAAAATCATGATAGCTGAATTGCCAGTAGGGAGAGATTGCTTTTTAATTTCCAATTTTAGTGCACCTTCATTATTAACTATAATTTGAGTCAAAGTAGATTTTGCTTAGAATGGATTTTCTAAGCCAAGAAAAGTGATAGAATTATATTACATGGTAAGATAAGATGTTTTATGCCAATTTCAAGATCTTTTACAAGAAATGTGTAAAGAAAAGTAGAGATGTCATTTCAATGTGGAGAAATAAAGTTGATTTTAAGTAAATATGTTCTCTAGAATTTAAATCAACTGAACATTTATTGACTATGTTTCATTAAAATGCAACAAAAATAAATTCTGATTTAAGTTTTAAAAGATGTATTATTCTAATAGGATTTTATAAATGTTTATTATTTGGTAATGAGTTCTAAATTAATATGATTTTGTTTTCATTTTATATTTTAAAGTTGGATATAAAAGGTTTGTTTTAAGAAATATTTTTATTTAACATTTTAAACATTTAAAACAATGTAGCTATTTCTGAGGTAAAAGACTCAATCAAAATACTGGGATGACATGAACACTGAAACATATATTTATAATTTTATGATATAGCAGTACCTGAGACAGGGCATCAGTTAATTCAAATGTGAGTGAACACCACTTTCACTTTGCAAAATATAATTAGTATTTATGTAAATTCAAAGATATAGGGGGAAATGGTAGGTAAGATAATTAGGTTTCAATAAAGATTGGATTACCAGAAAAAATTAAAAATGAAAAAAAGTATATTATAAGGTGGAAAATGATATTAACTTAAGGAATTTGAAGGTATATTTGCCAGAGAATCATTTCCATTCCTCTTAAAGTTAGTGTATTAGACGCTTCATATGTGTTGACTAAACTTCAAAACCCCTAAATATAAGATATTGCACAAAAAGTATTAACTTATCCACTTCAACCTTCTACAGAAGATACTTCAAGTACTAACTAGACTGGGAGTTCTTTAAGGACAACAAACAACAATAACAAAACCCTCAAACCCATCCTGTCTTAGAAGCCCTGACACCAAGCAGAAGGCCTAATAAAAAGTTTCTAGGGGTGTAAAAAAAAAAAAAAGTTTCTAGAGGGGCACGTGACTGGCTCAGTCAGTAGAGTGTTTGATTCTTGATCTCGGGGTTGTGAGTTTGAGCCCCATGCTGGGCATAGAGATTATTTAAAAAAAAAAAAAAAAGCTTTGGGGCGCCTGGGTGGCGCAGTCGGTTAAGCGTCCGACTTCAGCCAGGTCACGATCTCGCGGTCCGTGAGTTCGAGCCCCGCGTCAGGCTCTGGGCTGATGGCTCAGAGCCTAGAGCCTGTTTCCGATTCTGTGTCTCCCTCTCTCTCTGCCCCTCCCCCGTTCATGCTCTGTCTCTCTCTGTCCCAAAAATAAATAAACGTTGAAAAAAAAAAAATTAAAAAAAAAAAAAAAGCTTCTAGAAAATACCTTTTTCTCCCTTGAACTGAACTTATTTCAGGATTATATACTATGATAAAAACATTTTATAAGTATTTTACAATTTTTATAATGTAAGGCATCAGTAGCTTAAGAAAAATAAGGCTTACTTTCTCCTATGACAAGAAGCTTATATGTGCATGACAGTGTTTCAGAAATACAAAGGTATACCCACAAAAAAAGAACATCACATCATCCAAAAATAAATACTATTTTTAAAAAATGCCCAAATTTCTGGTCCTGAGAATGTTTTAAAAAATAAACTGGGAATTATATTAACTTAAAGAAAAAAAACATGAAACAAAAAGATCAAATCAACAAAAGAGAGGATATAACAGCATTAATTTTGTTAAATCAACTTATTTAGGAAGAGAAAAAAAAAACTATGGTACCTTCTTTATAGCTTGACCTGATGCTTTCTTCCCAATAAAGTTTTCAGAGACTCCAAGAAGAGCAGCTACATTTTGTTCTGCTGGACTGAGCTGGCTAAACTACATTAAAAAAGTAAACATAGAGATAAATCAAACTGTAACTTTTAAAAATTCACCACTTGAACCAAATCCAGTATTTCCTGTGATATTACATTTTCATGGTTTTAAAAGATAGGAAGAAACGACACAAATTTTATTAACACATATTTCAAGCTCAAAAAATGTTACTAAAATATAACATATATTAGTAGAACATTTAAAGACAGAGTCACAAGCACTATGACCATGGACTATGGTTTCCATGGACTATGTGGTTATGTTTAATACTGAGATGTTTGGGGGAGAGAGAGAAGAGAGTTAAGCTTTTGAAAGTAAACGCATTGTATAGTACCACTTCAAAAAACTTAGTTATAGGATGCATGGGTGGTTCAGTGGCTTAAGTGCCAGACTCTTGATTTTGGCTCAGGTCAGGATCTCATGGTTTGGGAGATTGAGCCCCACGTCCGGCTCTGTGCTGACAGCGAGAGGCCTGCTTGTGAGTCTCTTTCTCCCTGTCTCTCTGCCCCTCCCCTGCTCATGAGCGTGTGCCCTCACTCTCTCAAAATAAATAAACATCAAAAAAAAAAAAAACAACAAAAAAAAACTTAGTTACAATTTAAAAATATGACATTAAAAAGAAAGTTAATTTCCTGCAATTAAAAGCCACATACTGCCTCTGCCTCATACATGTTCATGTCTCTGCCCTGTTATAGTAGAATCATAACAAACCATACTCGACCACCTGGTTTTGTGACAAGCAGGATCAGTTCCACCTTGCTATTGGTGATAAAACTGACATTCCTTCTCAGGTGTTAACATCACTGGATCCATCATGCTTGGCTCTGATAGAGCTGTCATATAATTAAACTCTCAAAAAACAACTTTCACAATTTTCTTCACATTCTAGGCATTATAAAATGGAGTGGTCACCAAATCATAACAATAACTATCTTTGGGAAATGGGACCAGGGATGATCTTCTTTTCTTTTTTGGACCTTTCTTTATTTTTTCTATAATGAACATGTTCATATTTAACAGAAAAGTACTATTTAAGTTAAATAAACCAAAAATGCTATGGCCATATTACTATTTTAAAAACTGAAACATGAAAGGCCCAGTTTCATATATATTTTAGCAGAGAAAAAAAAGTGAATAATCACTTAACAAAAATTACATCATCATTAATAAATAAAATAGTCTATATTGAAGAACCTTGTATTCTCACCTGCCTGAAGTATATCATCCAGTCTGGGTCACACTGAGAAGCCATATCATAGGGAGTTGTTAGGTAAATTAGGTGAAGAAGGCTTTCCAGTACAAGTCCTTCGAGACCTTTCTTCAAGTCTCTGTAGAGAACGTCACAATAAGCCAAATCTATAGTTCCTAAAAGAAAGATACACACATTTATATCTCATAATTGCCAAAGAGGAAAAAAGGTGAATTTTAAAAAGGTCTTATTTAGAAGTTACCTAAATGTAGCAAAAAGTCTTTAAAATCTCTTTAAAAAATGTTTTTTGAGTCCAGTATAGTAACTGTGTTATATTAGTTTCAGGGGTACAATGTAGTGATTCAACAATTCTATATATTACTTGGTGTTCATCATGATGAGTGTACTCTTAATCCCCTTCACCTATTTCACCCATCTGCCCCACCAAAACCACTTCTTAGCTAATTCAGCACATTTGGAGGCCATTTTGATTGTATATATCAACATTTAACAAGTACATACCAACTACTCTGTTTTTGGAAATCTAACCCAGAGAAACATTTCCACACATACCAAAAATACATACACGGAGATGCACACTGCAGCTTTGTTTATAATTGAGAAAAATAAAAAACAGTGCAAATGTCCGTCAACAGGAGAATGGCTAATTAAATTACAGAATTCACAGTATGGATGATTACAGTAGAAAAAGAAAAATGAGGTATATTTAGAGGGACTGACATGTTAAGATTCTCCTAATATTTTAAGTGAGAAAAGCAACTGCCAAAAAATGCTTCCAGCTATGATTTCATTTTTAAAAATAAAATATAAAATAATATGTAAATTATATGCATAAATAGATGCATAAAATAATCTATACACATGTACACACACACACATATATATACACATACACATACTAATCTATATATAAGATAATACATGGAAGGATACACATCAAATTACTAACAGTGGTTGCCCCTGGGAGAGTGGAAATGGGGCAGGAGAATGGGATTTTCCTTTACATAATTCTAAGTTCTAAGGATCTTTTTAAACAATAGAAATGTATTATTTTTCATTAAGTAAATTATGATGTAGCCATTAAGAAAAAACTATTCACTGTCATACCATGGAATAATTTCCAAGATATTATATTAAGCAAAAAAAGCAAATTCTGGAATACAAATGATTGTTTATTTAAAAGCAAAAGCTTAAGAAAATCTTAAATTTGTATATATGTATATATTAGGTTTTGAAATGAAATGTACAGAAAATGTCTGAAAAGACATACACCAAATGGCTATTCTTGGTAGGATATTCAGATTTGTATGATTGCTAGGGGAGAAGGGTATGAAGTGGGATGACCATCTTTTCCCTCAAATACTTCTGCAGTACCCTAAATTACTTGTAATTCAACTTTTTATTTACTAAAAAAACTTTTTTTAAAAGTCAGCTCTACCTGCAAGAACTCATGACCCCAAGATCAAGAGTCGCATGCTCTACCAACTGAGCCAGACAGGCTCCCGTATTTTTCAACTTTTAAAAGCTAAAGTAGTTTGACAGTTTATAAACTTAATGCTATTAATATGAACTTACAATTCCAATTTAAAGAAACAGAATGATGTAATTTCTATTTTTTTTCCCAGCACATTTCCTCAGAAAGTTAGGGAAACTCTTACCCTTAAAAGAAGCTCGTCCCAGTTTTGTAATATGAAAACTATGTTGGAAATCTTCTTCAGACTTATCAGTAGTGTCTTTTTGTAGGAGTCCTTTTTCTGTCAGGTACCTAAGTGATTCCACAGTTATTTCCCACAGGCTTTTTTCTTTCAACAAAATTTTTTGCTGAACACCAAAAAATGTACCATTCATAAAGTGATATATGTCATCAAGATTTGTTGCAACCTGAAACAATTCAGGACATCATTGGGACATGTCCTTAATTCAAGGCATCATTTTGAATGCATGTTAATCTCCATACCTCAAAATTATTGAAATAAATTATATAAAGTCAACATACTTGCATATATAAAGATAATTTTACAGTGGGATTTTGAAATTAATAAGAAACAAGTTAAAGAAGTTATCATATTCATACTTTTTATGAACATCTACAGTTTTCATTAAAAAACTGCTCAGATTTTTGAATAATTTTTCACAGTAATCTCCAAAGCTGTGCTCTCTGTTTACTCTCCAGCCAATTATCCCAAATTCCCACTCAACCTCCTTCAGAAATCCCTTCACCTCTTCCTTTCAAGCCACCTGTGCAAGCATTCTTTAGCAATAAAAATTGTATTAAAACACACACACACACACACACACACACACGTAAAACACAACTGAAAGTCTCCTCTGAAACAGGATCAGGCAATACCTCCAACATATCACCTAAAAATAAACAGTTTTCTCTTTTTGTCTCTCTTACCCCTGCTCTTTTGCTGCCTGTCTCTCCTCCCCCTCGTAGTCACTATTTAAAATCTATAATGGCAATTATAAGTAATACTTAACCCTCCATTTGGTATTCAGATGTAGAGTTGATGCTAAATTAGAATAATATTATATTAGCCAATTTCAATGAAATCAGCATATTATACTAAAATATAGTCAATCAATAAGCATATTTTTCTCACAATTCTGGTGATAGTTTCAATTGGAAAACTTAAGTAGTTATTTCATACTAAACCAATATGAGGGTTAACAAAAAAATATGAGGCACAGACATTTCCTATTGCTTTTCTTCCTTTTAATAAAACTCATTCTTTTTTTTTAAACATTTATTTATTTATTTGGGAGGAGGCAGAAAGAGAGGGAGAAAGATAATCCCAAGCAGGCTCTGTACTGTCAGTGCACAGCCCAATGGGGGGCTTGAACCCACAGACCGTGAGATCATGACCTGAGCCAAAATGAAGAGTCTGACACCCAACCGACTGAGGCACCCAGGCACCCCTTAATAAAATTCATTCTTAATATAGTATTCAATTAAGCCAAAACTGCAGTTTTAAGATATTCAAAACTGATACTCAGTTTGTAGATTATTACTTAATTCAAAGGTATGCAGGAATCAGAGATAAAACATACAGGGTGTCTGAAATATGGCTGTGATAAATAAATGATACCTAGAGGCTCCCTGAATGCCATGGCCCAACCACTGTTATGTCGTCTCATTAATTCCTGGAGTTTCCTTCTCTTCCACTAAAGCATGGATCTAGTCTCTCCAGGGCTGCTCATCTGTACCTTCCTGTACCTGCTGCCCAAGTCACAGACCTTGCCCTTCTTGCCTCTCACCCCTCTTCTACCTGGTTGTTCCTGTCCAGAGGACTTGATTTCTGCTTCAATTCCAACTCTAAAGGTTTTCCTGTTCTCTGCCTTCTTTCACAACTGGAGCCCTGTTGTGAACCCCTTCCCCAAGGTGTAAGAGGACCCCTGATGACCTGTCCCTCTCACGACTGGGTCCAGTTTCTTGAGTTCTGCCTCTTATGGGCAGGCGTGGAACAACAGCCGCCTACCTGCTAGTCTCCTGAACCAACTGCTGCCTGGACTTCTTGCTGCTGTACTCCAGCTGTTAAAACAGAATTTAAATGCAACTGTTGTTCCCAGTAGATCTTGCATTGCCAGGCCCATAAAACCACACCCTTGTGGCCAAGTCAGGTCTCCCAGTCTCCCTGTTACCTGAGTGTGCTTGTCTTAAGTGAAGTCCCAACTCCCTCCCAATTTCACTGCTTTTTGCTGAGTCCTAACTCATATACGTATTTGTCAGGGTATGTATTATGAATATTTCCTCCATGCTTTTCATTTTTTAGCAGTGTCTTTTGAAGATAATTTAAAAAATTATGATGAAGTCTATTTCATTCATTTTTTTCTCTTCACGGTTTATGTTTTTTGTTTCCACGTAAGAAATCTTAACCCAAGGTAACAATTTACTCCTATATGTTCTTCTAGGAGTTATATTTTAGCTTTTATTTAGGTCTATGATCCACTTTGAGTTCATTATTTTGGACAAAATTAGAGTGAGGTAAGAGTAAAGGTTATTTTGTTGTTGTTGTTCTATGCAGATATCTTGTCAGTACAGCACCATTTGTTGAAAAAAAAAAACTATCCTTTGTCCATTTAAATATCTTGGCACCTTTTGTTAAAAACTGATCATATATGAGGAATGCCTGGCTGGCTCCGTTGGTAGAGCATCAACTCTTGATCTTGAGGTCCTGAGTTCAAGTCCCAGTTGGGTATAGAGATTACTTAAAAAAAAAAAAATTTTGATCATATATGTGTGGGCCTAATTCTGGACTTACTAGTCTATTGTTCTATATGATCCTTGCACCAATATCACACTGTCTTGATTACTGAAGCTTTATAGTAAATCTTGAAGTAGTATGAACACTTGTTTTTTCACAAAATTAAATTTTGGCTATTCCACTCCTTGCATTCCCAAATAAATTCTATCAGTCTTCAATTTCCACAAACAAGCTTGTTGAGATTTTGACTGGGATTGCACTAAATTTATAGACTTTGGATGTAACATCTGATCAAAACTGAAAATTCCAATTCTTGAATATGGTACCTCTCTCTATTTACTTAGGTCTTTAATTTCTCTCAGCAGTTTTACAGTTTTGAGTATATAGGACTCACACACAGTAGTTAAATTTATCCCTAAGTGTTGCATGTTTTGGATGCTATTGTAAATGGAGTTGTTTTTCCAATTATTTGTAGTGAGTATACAGATACGATTGAGTTTTGTACACTGACTTTGTATCCTATGACACTGCTGATTACACTCTAGCTTTTTTTGTACATTCCTTTGGGTTTTTCTTGAACCTATGATCAGCAAATAAGACAGTTTTACTTCTTGCTTTCTAATCTATGTACCCTTGTTTTTCTTCTGTCTTGTACTGGCTATGATTTCTGATATATCCTGAAAAGCAGTGTGAAAGTAGACCTTTTTTTTCTTTTCTGATCTTAGAGGGAAAAACATGTAGTCTTTCACCATTAAGTGTGATGTTACCAGCAGTGGTTTTTTGTTGTTGTTGTTGTTCTGTTTTTATTTTTTTTTTTTAATTTTTTTTTCAACGTTTATTTATTTTTGGGACAGAGAGAGACAGAGCATGAACGGGGGAGGGGCAGAGAGAGAGGGAGACACAGAATCCGAAACAGGCTCCAGGCTCCGAGCCATCAGCCCAGAGCCCGACGCGGGGCTCGAACTCACGGACCGCGAGATCGTGACCTGGCTGAAGTCGGACGCTTAACCGACTGCGCCACCCAGGCGCCCCTGTTGTTCTGTTTTTAAATAAACACCTTTTATTGAGTTGATGATGTTCTCTTCTAATTTGCTGAGTTTTTATCATAAGTGGGTGTTGAATTCTGTCAAGTAAATAATAACATTGAATTTTGAATGTTAAACCAACTTTGCAATACTGGAATAAACTCTGATTGTGTTGCTGTATTACTAATACTTTGATAAGGATTTTTATTATCTATTTTTACTATAGATATGTAGTTTTCTCTTCTTGTAATATCTTTGTCTGGTTTTGGTATCAGGATAATGCTGATCTCAAAAGATGAGATGAGCAGTGTTCCCTCTTCCTCTACTTTCTGGAAGAATATGTGTATGATTGGTATTATTTCTTCCTTAAATGTTTGATAGAGTTTACCAGTGAAGTCAGTTGAGCCTGGAATTTTCTTTGTGGTAAGTTTTAAGTTGTAAATTCAATTTCTTTAATAGATATAGGACTATTTAGACTTTCTGCTGCTACTTCAGTCAATTTCAAAAATTGTGTCTTCCAAGAATTTTCCCATTTCATTTAAATAATTGAACTCATTTTTCAGCATTCAAGGATACAATTATTTCAGGATTATTCATTACTATCCTTTTAATATCTCTAGGATCTTTAGTGATGACCCTCCTTTCATTACTGATATTGGTAATTTATGTGTTCTCTCTTTTCCCTCTGTTATCAAATCAGTCAATAATCTTACTGATCGTTTCAGAGAGCTAGCTTGTGTTTTCATTATTTTTATTCTCCAGTTTGTCTATTTTTTATTTCATTTTTGCTTTTACTAATTATTTCCTTCTTTCTACTTGGGCTTTTTCCCCCCCACGTTCCTAAAGTAAAACTTAGACCCTGAATTTAGATTTTTCTTATATTCTAATAAGCATCTAAAGTTATAAATGTCCTTTTCAGCACTTCTTTGGCTTCATGCCACTAATTTTGGTATATCTGTTTCCATTTTCATTCCATCGTAAATATTTTCTAATTTCCCTCGGAATTTCTACTTTGACCACTGGTCAAGTGTGCTATTTAATCTCCAAATATTTAGGAAATTCCCTGTTATCCTTCTATTATTGCTGGTATACTATAATTGCTTTCATTAGACACAATACTATATTGGATTTCAATCCTTTTAAATGTATTGAGACTTGTCTATGATCTCAGAATATGGTCTACATTGGTGAAATATTTCCCATGCACTTGAGAAATATTTCACACACACACACACACACACACACACACACACACACACAATGGTACACTGGAAAGAGTACAGGCCAGCATGGCAGGAAACTAAATTATAGTCCCATCTAAACCATAATTCACTGAATGATCTTAGACTACTCACCAGTTTTCTGAGTCTGTTACCTTATCTAATATATAAATGGAATAAGACTTGATGGTCTTTATGATCTCTTCCTCCTTTACTAATTCCTTAGCAACCTCCCTATTGTAAGGATTTATTACATTATACATGGATTACTACAATTACTTTTAAACAAGTCTTGCAATACTTCTGCATGCTATTATCCCCATTTTACAGATAAGGCAACTGAGCGAGGTTTACGAGAGAGCTAATACCTTACCCAGGGTAGTAAGAGACAGAGTTGGGACTGGGACACAGGTATGTGTGATATCAGAGCTCTTGCTCTCAACCACCACACTTTACTAATGCTCCACTGATACGTGTCACAACTCTTTAGGCTACTATTTAAGCATGCTCTCCTATCTTCCCCAATTTATAGCACACAATCTGGCCCAACTTTTCCCACCCAACCTGCACTTCTTCAGGATCTGTAGGCCTTCTCTAGAGCTACAGAATCTAGTCTGTTGACTGATACCCCACATCATCTTTAGCTTTCTCATCATTCATTCTATGTTAAGTACCTGGAATAGCTTATTCTTTCCCTCTGCTTATCTACAACTTCTACAACTTCTTCTTTTTTTTGAGAGAGAGAGAGAGCATGCGAGCAGGGGAGGAGCAGAGAGAGGGAGAGGAGAAAGGGAGAAAGTCTTAAGCAGGCTCCATGGTCAATGTGGAGCTTGATGTGGGGTTTGTGGGGCTTGTGGGGCTCAATCTCAGGACTGTGAGATCATGATCTGAGCTAAAATTAAGAGTTGGATGCTTAGCCAACTGAGCCGCCTAGGTGCCCTGACAACTTCTATCTCCTTCACTACCTAGCACTGATTTCTTTTCTTCCTTATAACCTTTCACTATTCTGAAAAAGAATTTTAACCCTAAAAAAGAATTTTAACTCAAGAGTAACCCTAAAAGAGAGCTAATCTCTAAGAAAAGGAGTGTTTTCCTAGTGTGCCTTTTCTTTTTAAATTTGTTGTCTGATAAAGGCTATACTGATCTCACAAATGTTTATAATATCCTAGAATGATCACAGGACAACAGGTGAACCTTATTCCTCACAAAGGTAGAGATGATGGATTACCCCACATCAGGACCCATGTCTTTACAGCTTCTTATAATCCCCAGAGTCTCCAAAAAGTCTCTCACTTGTAATGATGCCCAGTTATGATTTGTTGATTTTTCATATTTCATACAACTCAAAGCATTAAAAATGCAGATATAAATCTAGATTCAGATTTAGCATGTCAGGCTGTTCTTTTCCACATTAGATTAGAGGTTAGCATTTTTTTCTACTTTACAGTTCTCATAACTTTTAAATCTCTATTATCTCACATAACAGTAATAAGATTTAAAAATATTGAAAAATACCTTCAAACCAATTAAAGAGAGAAACAAAGTTTGGATTCCCTTAGTGAATTCTTGAACAAGATGGCTATAACAGTTTTCCAATGGTCTGCTTATTAACTCCAATACCTACAAAAGTTAAAGCAATATTATGTTTTGTGTTATTATAAAAAAATAAAGTGTTCTATATAAAATTTTCTATTTTGCATAGATCTTGTAGAAGCAGGGGGAATTTAAAGACATAAAAACAAACAAATAAGAATTTAGCAGGTGTTTTCATGAAAATGGAAGAAAGATAAATAGGGAAAATACTTTTTCTTGCTTGCCTGAAATACAAAAGTATTCAAACTACTTGTTCTAGTTCTTAATCATAGAGGAGAAACACTATTTAAATAAATATTAATAAATTTTAATATTTTATAATATATTACTATTTTATATAATATTTAATATTATAAATATTAATAAAATTAATAAATTTTTAAAGGATGATATATATCATAAAAGAGCTACAACCAAAGACCAAAATGAGACAAAATGATTAACCACCAACTGGATTGATTATTACCTGTTGCTTGTCTTTTTCTTGCAGTATAAGGATACTCTCCCCAATAGAATCTATCCCAGCACGGCCAGCTCGGCCAATCATCTGTTTATATTGGTTCCTCTTTAAAAACTCCTTGGCAACATAGGGAGCTCTTAAAATAACTCTATGGAATTGATAATATTAATTAAAAGTGATACTCCATCTATGATAATAGCACCTATCTTTTAAATTCTGTATTATTTATCTGGTATTAAATTTAATGACATGTTAACTCAAAATAATAACTATTTTAACATGTTAACTCAAAATAATAATGACTACTATTTACCAAGAACCTGTGACGTCCTAGATTCTTTATATACATTATCAGTAATTCTTACAAAATTCTTGGTAATAATATTCTTTATTATTTTATTTTATCTTATTTTTTTACAAAGGGGCTAACTGAAGCACAGACAAGCTAAGTGGATTACCTCAACCCACAAAACTAGTAATTACCAGAACTATGGTCTGAACATGTTGGCCTAGCTACAAAGCTTATGATCGTCACTAGAACAACAGTCTCCAAAGATTTTTGATTCTATACTTCATAAATGAAAAATCTGACCATGCACTATGAACATATGCCTGCTTATGTATGTATGTATATATTTATATTACTGTCAACTATATAAAATTACAAGTTTCAACCGTTTTTGATGTACAAACATGGTACTTTCAATCCTGCTCATGTATATAAAAGTCTGTAGCTAGTTTTCCTGCTCAAAAGTGAGAGGAAACCTGTCATTTATCTACTAACCAACCTACTCTTTTATTTGTAAATCTCTATGGACAGCCAAGATTATAAACACTTGAAGAAAACTAAGGACATAAAAGAAACACAAGAATATGCAGAAACAGGGAACAGAAAGAATTCTTAAAAATTCTGATCAGTATTCACAGAAAATTCTAGAGGCTATTATATTCACAATATGAGAACAGACTATTACAAATGAAGAGCAATAAGAGAAGATAGTTCTTGGAAATTAAGAAACAATTTTAAATTCATTAAAAAATTCAAAGATGGACTGAATAATGAATGAACACAGTTAATGGAATACAATAAAAAACTGATCTTGTCACATAGAAGTAAAGTTGAAGAAATCACATAGCTCATATAGACTGAAAACTGTGTAAGAAAACTTGAGAGATTTGAAAGCCCAATCTACCAGGCTTCAACCCTGTCCAAGGAAGTTACAAAAACAGAGAACAGAGATAATGGAAAAAAAAGAAAAAGCCAAACAAAAAATAAGATGAAGGCATAAAACTTTTTTGGGGGGAAGGGAGGAGAGGGTGCAAGTGAGTCAGGGGCAGAGAGAGAGAGAATCCCATGAGAGGCAGAGAGAAAGAGAGAGAGAAAGAGAGAGAGAGAGAAGCGGGGCTCACCCGGGGCTCCTGTTTCTGTTTTTCTTTTTTTTTTTTTTTAATTTGAAGTGGGGCTCGTGCTCACCTGATGCAGCACGCATGCTCACCCAAAGCAGGGCATGAGCTCACCTGATGTGGGACTCGAACTCACCAACTGTGAGATCATGACCTGAGTCAAAGTCAGATGCTTAATGACTGAGCCACCAGGTGCCGGAGGCATAAAAGGCATAAAATTTAGATTGAAAGCATTTTCCCAAGTGCTAAGACCTATGAATAAAAAGTAGCTAAACTGGGATGGTTGGGATTAAGAATTAAATCTCCAGGGTTTCAAACCTTGGTTTTTGAAACTCATTTGTTGGCATGAAGTTGGGTACATTATTTAATTGTTCAGTGTCTCAGTTTTCTGTTCTATAAAATGTGGACAATAAAATATAACCTTCTTCACAGAGTTGTCATGAAGCTCTATTAAGTCAATGCATGTAAAGCTGTTATGACACAGGGGAGGGAGTATAATAGCTGTAATTATAATTATACACTAAGATGAAATTTTAAGGTAACAGAGAAAAATCTAAGTTTCTGGAGAGGAAAAAACAAACCTATGCAAAAACAAAAATGGGCAACAGTGGCTCCTAAAAGACATGGAACAATACTACAAAGTCCCCAAAGGGAAAAAATTGAAACTAGAATTCTTTTCCTAGCAAGATGTTTAAGTGTGAAGCTAAAATAAAAACACCTTCAGCTATAAAAAGACTCAAAAATTTCTACCCCCCAATCTAGCATTTAAAAAATAATTGCTCAGCAGTCAGAGAAAGACAAATATCATATGACTTCACTCATATGAGGACTTTAAGACACAGGGCAGATGAACATAAGGGAAGGGAAGCAAAAATAATATAAAAACATAGAGGGGGACAAAACATAAGAGACTATCAAGTATGGAGAACAAACAGAGGGTTACTGGAGGGGTTGTGGGACGGGCGATTGGCTACATGGGTGAGGGGCATTAGGGAATCTACTCCTGAAATCATGGTTGCACTATATGGTAACTAATTTGGATGTAAATTTAAAAAATAAAATTAAAAAACAAAGAAGATAAGAAGTCTGCCTGTAAGGAAAAATAAAAGAATGAAAGTAAAAGACAAAAAAGAAAGAAAGAAAGAAAGAAAGAAAGAAAGAAAGAAAGAAAGAAAAAAAAAATTACTCAGGAGGTGCCTGGGTGACTCAGTCAGTTAAGCATCCGACTTCAGCTCAGGTCACAATCTCGTGGTTCATGAGTTTGAGCCCCTGCATCAGGCAGTGTGCTGACAGCTCAGAGTTTGGAGCTTGCTTTGGATTCTGTTTCCCTATCTCTCTGCTCCTCCCTAACTCACGTGTGTGCATGTGGATGTGCTCTCTCTTTCTCTCTCTCTCTCTCTCCCAAAAATAAATAAACATTAAAAAAAAATATTACTCAGGGCACCTAGGTGGCTCAGCAGGTTAAGCATCAGGCTCTTGATTTCAGCTCAGGTCATAAAATCATGGTAGTGAGATTGAGCCCCACTTTGGGCCCAGCACTGACAGCGTGGAGCCTGCTTGGGATTCTCTATCTCCCTCTCTCTCTGCCCCTCCCCTGAACTCTCTCTCTCACTCAAAATAAATAAACTTAAAAAAAAATAACTACTCAATGATGGCAAAATTAAAAGTAAACCACAGAAGGAATATGTGAGATATGAGGTAGTGGTAAACAAAAAACAAGTATAATTAATAGGATAGTTTAAATAATTATGGACTATAAGATGAAAGAAAATTAAAAATCTGAAACTAAAACTTTAGGAAGCTGCAACATACATGAGGCAGTATAGGAGAATATACAAATGCTAAGACTTGTTATGTTCAGGAGAGGACAAAGTTCTTGATTAAATCTAAAATGGCAGAAAAGCATGTTTGATTATAACTTAAAATTTTAAGAGTAACAACTGGAATAAGAGAAATAGGATATATAATTTCCTTTTTAATTCTCCAATTATCTGAAAAAAGGAAAATTTAATCAGTGACAGAGGTTGAAAATAAAAGAATGGAAAAAGATAAACTCGGCAAAGAAAATGTAGTCCTAGTGTTCAAAGTAAAATCACTCAATGAGAAAAACAAGGACCTATTATATTGATAAAAGGTATGATTCAACAATAAGATATTTGAAGTAAATCTTTGTATACTTCAACAGTTTTGAAATACAAAGTAAAAACTTCTAGCAATGCAAAAAGGAGAAATTGGCAACTCTGTAATAACAGTGGGAGACTAACACAGCTCTCTGAAATCCACCGATCAAAGAATCACAAATAGAAAACAGAGGAGCTGGTAACAAGATTAACTGTGGTCTCATGGAGATGTCCAAAACTGCATACCCAACAGAAAATACATGTATTTGAAAAAATGTCACAAAGTTTAAAGTCACAAATTATAAAGATCATAAATCAATTATACAGGCCTATAGCTTTGGTAGTAACTGAAAAGATAATCAAAGACTTACTCTAAAAAGATACTAGACTCAGAAGTCTTTATGGATGAGTTCTCTAAGCTGTCAATGAAATCCCTATGTTAAATACACTCTTTCAGATCATAAAAATGGTAGGAAGCTTGCCAATTGTTTACAACTAAAAAAATAAACCTTGATGTCAAAACCAGATAGGGAGAGCACCAAAGAAAGGAATTCTAATACCAGGAAATCTACTAAAGTTATTTTTCATCAAAATAAAGGAAATAAACCACACAATTAACTCAGCAAATGAGGAAAAACAATTTGATAAATTCTCACCCACTACCGAGAAAGAACAAAACAACAGAACTCCTGGCAAGCTAAGAATTAAAAAGTTTCAAGCCCGGCCAATAGTTTCCGTGTGTCTTACCTTCGAGCTGGTAGATTAACGCCTGCTGCGAGGGTGGATGTGCAGGTAAAAAGGCACAGAACTCCTGTGGAATAGGCCTCTTCCAAGAGTTTCCTTTCATCACTTGTTAAACCACTATGGTGATAAGCAACCCCAAAAGGGATGGTGCGCTTTAAAACAGGACACAAGTTGCCACTGCTGACATTCTTCAAGTTTTTAATCACCTCATGTTTTTCTTCCTCCCTGTGTTTCAGATACTCCCTAGGAAAAACGATCTGTTAGAAATATGAACCCTTGATCTTACGGGAACAAAGTGCCTACTGCTTTAACTTTAGTAGATGCCTGTAAAAGTTCTTTATTAAAAATGATATTGCTTTCCTTAATAGAAGTACATAAGATGTTCTTAGAATTCTGATTCTGAGTTCATCAATTATGAGCCACTCTCAATCTTTTTGTATATCACAGAGTCCTATGAAAATATGATTAAGACTAAGGAAAAAAACCATAAAATAAACATCAAACATATCACTTTGCTTATAAGTTCATGGACTTGCTGAAGTTCATTCCTGTATTGCCTATGAAGGCAGGTTAAGACACTTGCTGTAGATGTTACAATTAGTTTTTTCATTAGAACATACATTTTTATTGGCTTTTTAAAGAAATTTTAAGTCATTTGCTTCTGTGAAGATGGAAACATATTTGTTATCAAATCATATGTACTTATGTAAAACACCAATGGTCTAAACACTAGCATTTTAGAAGCTTCAATAATATCCCACAATGTCTCTGCATCTAAGAGTACCTATTATTTTAAACAGACATAGAGCCAGATTCTACTGCCCAGGGGATTTCATTACACCAGTTTCCCATGACATTTATGATAAGGAGGCACATAATTAAGATACAAGTGGATATCACAGGACTCTCAAGAAATCACATTTAAAAAGTTTTTTTTTTTTCAATGTTTATTTATGTTTGAGAGAGGGAGGTTGCAAGCTGGGGAGGAGCAGAGAGAGAGAGAGGCAGAGGTCAGTCAGCACAGAGCCCGATGCAGGGCTCGAACTCACGAACTGTAAGATCATAACCTGAGCTGAAGTCACACGCTTAATGGACTGAGCCATCCAGACACCCCTCAAGAAATCATGTTTTAAAGATACTCATTTAGAACCCATTTAGCTCTAGATTTACTTTATCTACATATAAATTACAGAATAAAGAAAGTATGCTCAAAACATGATTCACCATTTCTTAATCAAGAGCCACAAAAAGGGGTACTGAACTATACTCAGAACATTCAGCTTATGAATGCAGCAAGTAATATGCAAAATATATTTTAGAGGAAATTTTCTTTCAGACGATGTTAAGTCCTATCTCTTTTAGAAAGTATCAAGTATCTACTATAATTCATTAACTAAGGATTCTAGAAAACCAAATTTTTAAGTACTTCAGTGTTAAACACCAACATTTATGTCCCAAAAAACCTATTATCACCAAAAGCAAAATAAATCAAGGGTAAAATTAGTAAGTCTCATGTCTCCCAGGAAATGTCAGTCTCTAATAAATTTCCATATCGCTTAGCTGGTGCTATATTCCCTTATTCTATGAAAACAAATGATTTACTGAGACTACCTCAATGATAATTTAATTTCTTTAGGTTTTTATAATCAACATCATCATTGTAAAGGCAGACTATTAGTTACCAAAATGGGAAACTCCTTGACTTTATCCTAAACATCTACATCATTGTGCTGGTCAGTAAATTAACTATATTAGACCAATCCATGACAGTAGGACTGGATAGGGAGGTGAGGGCTGAATTAGAATCCATAACTATCTATGAATGGTGATACAGCACTGGCTAAGGGGCAAAAAAGAAGTCTGAAAAATACGATAAAACTACACATGGGACAAAGATACAGAAAAAAACTGAATTGTTCATACTTAAAGTCACTTTATACCCATTGCTATGAGTATAAAAGAGCCAATATTAAAATACTATAAAGTTACAAGCTAATAAATTTCTTAATTACTTAAGAAATTCAATTCAAATTCAAATTTATTTACTTTAGTGTAAAGTTTACTAAGAAAACTAAGGCAACAGTATTTAATTAAAGAGAAGGTTAAGTTGAAGATATGATTCATATCCACAGTGATTAGTGCCTGGGCCTCTGACTACCATAGCCAGTGGGTGAATTTGCTGCAGGTTGAACCTGCCTGGAAAATTTTACAAAATCCTGATACCTGGGCCCCACCTGCAGAGATTCTGATTTTCTGGGATGTAACCTGGGCACTGAGATTTTTAAAAGCCCTTGAGAGGATGCATTTGCAGTCAAGGTTGAGAATCATTGACCTAAAACCATTATATCAGTCAGCATTCTCTTCCATGTAACCTTAGAATTCTTCTTTGCCTATTTCACATATATGAATCTCACAGTTAAACTTTCTTCAAGGTTAGGACCTTTAAAATCGACTGTAGTTATGATGTTCTACAAGAAATAACCAGTGCTTGTTGAATAAACAGAATATATAGCATGTAAATCATGATAAAATAAAACAGAATATTTTTTAAAGATTAACATACTTGCTTAAAAATTTGCATATCATTTCTGCTACGTTTTCACAGTTCTTCTTAGTGGGACAAAAAACTAAGCAGGAATAATTGGGAATAACTTCTGTCACCAATGCTACCAAATGATCAGGATCCATCTTTTTCAGAGTATCAGAATACTGTACAACAAGATGCAGGAACAAGGTAGTTAGCAACCATGAAAACCTGTCATTTTACCAGTGTGCTTTGAAAGGTAAGTAAACCATCCTTAATTTTGAAGTTCTCATTTAATAAATCTGATCCTTTAAAAGAAAAGAGACCCAGATTAAATTTTAAAACGTTAAGTCCCACTTTTAGGTTATTAGGGCTTTGTTAGGCCTATTTAGTTTTAAATTACAGAAATGAAAATAGTAAATGTTTTAATAACCCCACTGCATGTTCAGCTCCACTGGAGCAAAACAAAAAGTCCACAGAGAGAAACACAGATTGAGCCTAATAATGATCAAAGGACCATATAGATAAGATATGCCTTTCACTAACAGTTTTCAAAAACACAGATTCAATCACATTACAGGATATATTTTCAGAAATAAAAAATGTATTCATCAAGTAGACATAAGGAAGTCAACATAGAGAAAAATATAAAATTATTTAAAATCTCACTTCCTTCAACTTTATTAAAAACTAAGATACAGATTTAGAATATACCTTTATGGAATTCTAAACTATTGTAAAATCCCTTTCTTCTCTTTTTAATATACTTTACATAAGTCACAAAACATTAACATAGTAGACATTAACATTTTATATACAATATCTGAACTACATAGCCCACAAAAGTTTCTTCTTGTTTTGTGCTTGTTACTGAATGAATAAACATTTAAGGGAGAGGTCTCCAGATTTTCTTGGTTCATGGAGCCCCAGGGCCAAAAGAAATACCTAACAGTTTTGTTTATTAGGTATTTAGGTGCAAACAACTGAAGTACGTATTTCCTCACAATTTCGTAGCCATTTGAATAAATAATACACATCAGTTGAGTGAAAAAGATACTGTTATTTCATTTTTAACCATAATAGCTAACGAACAGGATGTACACACAACTGAGCACCCCATAGTCTTCCAAATCTTAGAATCAGATTGGACCTGGCTACTCTTTTTTCTGTCCCACGTTGATTGTCACACAGTATTTGTTTACAGTAACTACAAAAAACAAACAAAAAAAAACTTCACTAAGATATAATATCATAGAAAGGAATACAGTGTGATCTAATGTTAAAACTGGAAACTACCTCAAAGTGGTAGTTTGTATGGTGTCCAACAGATGTCAAGCATCCACTGTTTCTCTCAAAAATCTAAACTATCCTACGGCACCCATGTGAATCTTAAGTGGTGCCCCAGGGCACCTAGGCACAAAGTTTGGGAACCTCGTATTCAAGGGATATTAAAATGTTACCTTATAATTCAGTAGACGTGAAAAAGTCATGCCATTCTCAGCTTTGCTGTCAACCTCATATATCGCATCATTTATTTTCAAATATTCTTTTAATTCAACCTTGCATTAAAAAGACATTTGCAATTAATACCACATATAAATTCCTCTTTCCAAGTTTAAAATTTTGTGAAGTATGTTGTAAAAAAGGACAGCTACAGAAAAACTGTCACTTTTCTAAGGTATGCAAAACATGCTTCAATTTAAAAGTTTTTTCTTTACCATTTCTTTGAGTCTCTTTTCCCTTTCAATCAAAATAGGGATTAATACCCTTAAAGAAATACTTCTGAATTGAATAGCCACTAAAAGGAAACCAGACACTTCTGTTATTTGTCACAAGAAGTATAAATAAGTCAATGTTCACACTCTTTTATTAAGGAGTTATTTGTGTTATTCCTCAAGATCTAAAATTTTCTGTCTCATCAGTCATCAGTTTTAATTCTACATACCACCATATTCTCTTTAATTTAAGTATTTGTAGACAAAAGATGTTTATGAATACAGTTCATTGCATTTTTAAAAGAAGAGTGCCTAATTTGACTATTAAGGTCAGCCAAGTGTCTCGAAAATTCTCCTCTTTGATGCAAATGTAAAAACATCAAATTTTAAAATTAAACTTGGCGATTCTCAATAACTATTTTCTGAAAAGCTATTTAGACACTGAATATGCACATGGGTACTGCAGACAGAGCAGATGTTCACTATAAGCTACTTTCAGATAATTAAGAAATATATTTACTTTTTTAAGTATTTTGGGAATACCGTTATTAGGGAGTTTAAATTTAAATCCACATGAAGTCTTAGCTTATTAAAAAAGCACTGTAACTACCAATGCATAAATATATGAAAATATTTTAACTTTTAAGTTAAATGCTTTTATATGCCAATGACTCAAAATATGAATGACTAAATTCTGACCAAATGAAAAAATTTTTAAGAAGAAGTAGAAAAATAGAATGTATCAGGAAAATTTCATTCAATAAATATTCATTGAAGGCCCATAAGCCAAGTATTGTTGAGGTGCTACAGATACGCAAGTGACCCAAGCTAAGATCCTGACCCCATGGAGTTTATGTTCTTTATACACAAACTCTTATTAGCATGTAGCTATGGTGACTGGAATTATACCCCTTCTATGGTATACCTACTCTATGGTATTTTTTATATGGTATGTTAGCTACTTTTCTTTTTTTAAATGATTGATTGATTGATTGATTGATTTCTGTGAGAGAGGAGGGCACACACACATGCATGAGTGAGGGAGGGGCAGAGAGAGAGACAGAGAGAATCCCATGAGGTGCAAAGAGAGGAGAGATGGAGAGAGAGAGGGAGAGAGAGAGGGAGAGAGAGAGAAGGAGAGAGAGTGTGGATCCAGCTCACCCAAAGTGGGGCTCGAACTCACAAATTGTGAGATCATGTGAGCCAAAGTCATATGCTTAACTGACTGAGCCACCCAGGCGCCCCAGCTACTTTTCTTTCTGAGTAAGATGATATAAAACAAATCCATACAGTGCAAACCTTAGGTACATACTGGTCTAAACTGGCTGGTGTAATATTCTGCTTGAAGGAATTCTTGAAGGTCTTCAACATTGTTCAGTGTTGCACTCATGCCAATAATCTGAGTTGTTTCTAAAAAAAAATCCAAAGGATTGAGGAAAATGTGTTATTTAGTGTATCAAAATAGTAATTTCAGCAACCTTTTAAAAATTTTATTCTTTTTTTAAAGTTTATTTTTATTTACTTTGAGAGAGAGAGAGAGAGAGAGAGTGTGTGCTGGGGAGGGGCCAGAGAGAGAGGGAGACAGAATCCCAAGAAGGTTCTGCACTGTCACGGCAGACCCCGATGTGAAGCTTGAACTCATGAACCAAGAGATCATGACCGGAGCCAAAGTCAAGAGTCAGATGCTTAACTGACTGAGCCACCCACGTGCCCTTAGCAACCTCTTTGAGTTCTGTATTCTTCCTGAGTGACCTGGGAAAGGAGGGAGGGAAAGAAGTAAGAAAAATACAAAGATATTACCAGAGTATTATTCTGGCAAAGACTGAAAACTTTCAGGTATCTTGACAGCTACTATTTGGAATTTTACAGAATCTCACACTTGTCAAAAAGTCAGATCTTTATCAAGACTTCTAAACAACAATAATGAGTATAAATATGCTTGTTGCTGACTATCTGGACCATTGTTAGGAAGAGTTATGACATGGTCCACAGGTATGGCTACAGGCAGATGAACAGTGTAGGATGTGGGGCTGAGTAGGTCCTGAACTCTTGTCATATAAAGCCCTTTATGGGATCTTGCTATCAGGTTGACAATTTTTTTTTTTTTTTTTTTTAAATAAAGGTGGAGTGACACTCATGTGGCTGCATGTCCTGGGCAGTATAAAATGGCTTCTTGCCATAGGAAAGCAACTCCATCAGGCAGGTTTTATGACTATCACCCATTTTTAAAAATTTTTTTATCATTGAAATATAGCTGACATACAATGTTATATTAGTCTCAGGTGTATAACACAGTGATCGACAATTCAGTACATTATACAATGTTCACCATGATAAGTGTAGCTACCATCTGTCATTATCATGGACTATCTTCCCTATGCTGTACTTTTCAACCTCATGACTTGTTTATAACTGTAAAGTTTGTACCTTCACTTATTTCGCCCATCCCATTATCAACTATTTTTGGTGCCTAAGGAAACAGAGGCACAGTTAATATAACTTGCTCAAGGCCACATGTTGTTAAAAGTGAGTCAGGATTTTATTCCAGCTCCAGAGTCTGTCCTCAGCCGTGTGGTAACACATGACCCCCTATACAGACAGACAGTAGGGAAATCAAGAGAGAATGTTTCAGCACCTAGAAGAAAAAGGAATGATAAACAACCAAATGCTGAAGAAAAATAAGACAAGGACAGTCAGTATGCACTGGAGTTGACAAGCAGGTGACGATTTGTCTCTCTTCCTCTGCTTTATATTTTTCCATGGAATTTGTCACCATCTGATACACCATATGTTTTCTTCTTTATCCGTTGACTGCTCACTTTCACTAAAACAGGTTCAGTGAAGGCTGGGACTCTGTGTTATTCACTGCTAGAGCCTTAGCACTTAAAATAGTGTCTGGCACAAAGTAGGAACTCAGTAATTGTTTTTAACGAATGATTATAAAGTGCTGCAACCTGCCTAAATAATATTGCTATCAAAAATTGTAAAATAATTCTTAATATTTGACCTTTATAATTAATCACTTTTCCATATATTAGCTCTTGCAATATATAATTTAATAAGTCATTGCAACAGCACATCTATGAATAGGAAAGAAGACATTTAGAATAAATATTTCATATACATTGAAAGACTATTTGATGTTGCAAATAGCTCCTTAAAGTGACTACTTACATTCACTGGTCTGATGATGAGGATACTGATGGTGGTGGCAACAACAAACGTTTACCGAGTGCTATGTGCTAGGTAATTGTTGAATGCTTTACCTGGTTAACTCATATAATCTTCACAACGATCCCATCAGGGTGGAACCATTATCCCCATTTTACAGATGAAGAAGTAGGTTGAGTCACACGACTAAGTACACACAACTAGTAAGTGGAACAAGATGTCCTCAAACGTTAATTTCCTTCATATTCACAGCTCTACTCATATACCATTTCCTCCAACAAAAGTTTATAAGTTTACTTTAGAAGTAAAAAAATCTAAGGGGCACCTGGGTGGCTTAGTTGGTTGAGCATCTGACTCTTGATTTCGACTCAGGTCATGATATCACGGTTCGTGGGTTCTGGCCTGCGTTGGGCCTGCTGACAGAGCGAAGCCTGCTTGGGATTCTCTCTCTCCCTGTCTCTCTGCCCCTCCCCCACTCATTCTCATTCTCTCTCTCTCTCTCTCTTTCTCTCAAAATAAGTAGATTTAGAAAAAAGAAAGAAGTAAAACTAATGCACAATGAAAAACTTAAAAAAAAGGAAAGAAGTAAAAAGCTAATGCAGAATGCTTGAGTATCTTATTCTGTTAAATAATCTAACTAATGACACAAGTCTTTCACAGGCTTCCTGAGTATAAATCAATTATATTTGAAAAAATACTTACTGCTAGTGTAGAGGACTTTTGCTAGGGTCATTTCCAGTATAGCCCCACGGCTTCCTTCACCAATCATGTGTAACTTTGAGATTTAAAAAAAAACGGGAGAAAAGTAAATTTGCATACGCCTACATAGAACACGCATGTATTTATATGAAATCAAGTAATCTTTGCTTTAGAATTCTTAAGCATTTTGGATATAGCAATTAGAGTACACATGCATTGTACCACTGATATTTTATGTTAACGAGGCTTGGGGGCAACATCCTGACACACCTGGAAATTGATAGGCATCATTATAAAATTGAATATACACATACACATATATTCACTCTTCAAAAAACACTTAACATAAAACCGAATTTAAGATTACTAAGCATGAAATGTATTCATCTGTATTGTCTACATATTAAAATAAATTACTTATCCTCATAGAGGTACTAAGTGGACCCACATAATAATACATGTTGATATTAATTAATTAGTAATAAAATATAATTATTCAACAATTATTAATAAAATGATAAACTATAAAAGCAGTTACTAACCTCATCTACAACAACCAGACCCAGACTGCCAATCCTTCCAGTTTCAATCAAGGAGTTCACCAGACTATGTCCTTTTTCAATAGTGGCAATATAGAGAGATTTTTTTTCCCTTCTTTTAATTGGGGGAAACTTTCCTTTGCTTCCAGCATATTCTTCAACAAAGAAACCCAGTTCTATACCAAAACTTGACAAACCTGAAATCTAGAATATCAGTTAAAATAAGCAAAAAATTAGATAATTAACTCAACTATTAAGAGCTCATGTCTATTTTTTAAAAATCTAAAATAGTACATAATACCAATGAATGAGAACAAAGTCACAGATAAGACACATATATCTAAGAAATGTCATAATTCACGTATGGCTCTTTGCAAAATGAATGCAACTTTTACATTACATAATCAATGTGAAAATAAATTTCAAATGTTTCCTCTTGATGTAAAAAAAAATCAGCATAAGTCACTTATTTTGATAAAATAATCAATTACTTTCTGCTTGAAGAGGCAGGCTAAATAGCGTAAAAAACATAACGTAAACAACATAACGTAAAAAACATTTTTTTAAATATTTATTTATTTTTTTTAAATATTTTTTTTTTCAACGTTTATTTATTTTTGGGACAGAGAGAGACAGAGCATGAACGGGGGAGGGGCAGAGAGAGAGGGAGACACAGAATCGGAAACAGGCTTCAGGCTCTGAGCCATCAGCCCAGAGCCTGACTTGGGGCTCGAATTCATGGACCGCGAGATCGTGACCTGGCTGAAGTCGGACGCTTAACCGACTGCGCCACCCAGGCGCCCCAATATTTATTTATTTTTGAGAGACAGAGACAGAGCACAAGATGGGGAGGGGCAGAGAGAGAGGGAGACACAGAATCCAAAGCAGGCTCCAGGTTCTGAGCTGTCAGTACAGAGCCCGATGTGGGGATCGAACCCACAAACTGTGAGATCATGACCTGAGCTGAAGTCATTCGCTTAACCGACTGAGCCACCCAGGAGCCCCTCAACGGAATTTTTAAAATGGAATTTAATTCACCAGTTTAGAAAAAAAAAAAAAATTCTTTTAAGAGGCAATTAGTATTAGAAAAGACTTTTGGTAGGTTCTACATACTGCTTTGCACATCCCAAAAATATTAATTCTCCATCATTAATAGAAGTACCTCTTCTTAGTCAATAAAAAGTTTATGGGGCGCCTGGGTGGCTCAGTCGGTTGAGCGTCCGACTTCAGCTCAGGTCACGATCTCGCGGTCCGTGAGTTCGAGCCCCGCGTCAGGCTCTGGGCTGATGGCTCAGAGCCTGGGGCCTGCTTCCGATTCTGTGTCTCCCCCTCTGTCCGCCCCTCCCCCGTTCATGCTCTGTCTCTCTCTGTCTCAAAAATAAATAAAACGTTAAAAAAAAAAATTAAAAAAAAAAAGTTGTTACAGGAATGCCTGGGTGGCTCAGTTGGTTAAGTGTCCAACTTCAGCTCAGGCCATGATCTCATGGTTTGTGAGTTCAAGCCCTGCATTGGGCTCTGTGCTGACAGCTTGGAGCCTGGAGCCTGCTTAGGATTCTGTGTCTCCCTCTTTCTCTCTCTCTCTGCCCCTCACCTGTCTGTTCTCCCTCTCCCTCTCCCTCTCTCTCTCTCTCTCTCTCAAAAATAAATAAATAAACTTAAAAAAAATAGTTGTTACATTTATGGTACCTTTTCTATCTTAGTATGAAAATGTTAACAAATACTGCTTGTTAAAAAAAAATCGCACCTTTTCTTGGACAATTGCCACATATGGTAGGATCATTAGAACATCTCTCCGCCGGCAAAGCAGTTCTTGCAGCATTAAAATCTCAGCCACAAGGGTTTTTCCACCACTCGTTGGCAAGGAATATATTAAGTTTTTTCTTTCTTGCACAGAATTCAGTGTTAGGCAAGTATGTTGCCATTCTACAGAATTAAAAAAAAAAAGAAAGCATTCCTTTCCCCTTCTACAATTCAGTCTTAAGAAAGTTTTCTCGGAAGGAAAAACCAAATTCCATTCTGTGTATCAATCTCCTCATAATAATAAGTATAATTATACATACTTGTTAAATGTCAAACATCCCTAGTCCTTGATGGGCAAGCCAATGAGAGTCTAATTCTAATTCAGGCCTGGGCAAAGAAGTGGGTGACTAGGCCACCTATTCACCAGCTGCACACTTAGGTGTAAGATTCTAACAGAGCAGGTAGTGATCTCGGGTATCACCTGAGCCATCAGAGGAGCTAAAGGACAGTACAAAGATCTGTGTGAATTCTAATGCTTCGCTCTTATGCTCTGCAAGGAGATTGTGTAAGCTTCCCTTTCTCATCTACCCACACAACATCCTAGAGAGAAACAGGGGACGGAGGGGGAAAAAAAACCCATGATGTTTTATACATGGTTAGAAAGACTATTCAACTGGCTATTATGGGGAGCTGAACTCTGGCCTGAATACCATTTTGAGCTGTAAGAATATTGAAACCACAGGACTAGGATTCTTAACCCGCACATCTAGGAATTCCACAATGTAGCAAGGTGGAATTCACTAAAAGGACCAAATCAGATCCAAAACAAAACTAGAGTTTTGAAAACTAGAGTAACTACTCTCAAGGATAATCTGACAATGTGGACCATCAAAAGTCTTCAAAACGTGCATCAGTACTTTATCACTAGGAAAATGGGCAAAGGATATGATAAGACATTTCACAGCAGGAAGAAATATGAATGGCTAATAAATACGTGAAAAGATGCTCAACTGTTACCTACTCGGTTGGCAAAATAAAATACAAGTAACTACTAAAAACAAATAGCCCCACATATAGAAATTCTGGAGCTGACTGGGGACAAGGAGACATTCTTATGTGTGGCTGATGAGAGCATAAAATACTATAATCTTTTTAGGGGTGCCTGGGGGGCTCAGTCAAGTGTCCAACTCTTGATTTTGGCTCAGGTCATGATCTCACGGTTCGTAGGATCAAGCCCTGCATCAGGCTCTGTGCTGATAGTATAGAGCCTTCTTGGGATACTCTCTCTCCCTCTCTCTGTCCCTCCCCTCTCCAAAATAAATAAATTAATTAAAAAACAACAACAACAACAACCCTACACACTGTCTTTGGTCTAGTAGTATTGCTTCTAGGTCTCTACACCTATAGAAATAAAAACAAGATTATGTGCAAGATGTTCATCATAGCATTACTTATATAAAACAAAGAGCCATCAAAGGGTAAAGGTTGGATAAATTATTGCAATCATATGATATTCTTTACAGCCTGAAAGCAGGTGGTAGACTGATTTATACATGCTCAATATATAATGAAAGATTATAAATGTGTGTTAGACTGTAACTAACCAATTATGTACAGATTATTAGAAAATAATATATACATAGAAAAGGTGTACTTGAATGTATTACATTTTCCAAAAAAAGTTAAATAAAAAAAGGTGACTACTAATAGGATATATTGCAAAGCTTTAAAAAGTTACATCTGAATAACAGCCAAATGACTAATTTCTTACATTTTGGTGATTCCCAAATATTTGCAAATGACTTCTTTTCACTTTACAAATATTTCAAAAGGGGGACCTGGGTGGCTCAGTCAGTTAAGTGTCTGACTCTTGATTTTGGGTCAGGTCATGATCTCACGGTTCATGAGTTCAAGCCCCATGTCTGTGCCAACAGCATGGAGCCTGCTTGGGATTGTGTCTCCCTTTTCCTCTCTATCCCTCCCTTCTCCCCTTCCTCCCTCCCTTCTCCCCCTCAAAAATAAATAAACATTTAAGAATAAAAATATTTCAAAAATACTTAAATACTTATGTTTAATATTTAATACTTACATATTAAAAATATTTCAGGCTGGTATTACCCATTATATATGAAACTGTAGGTATCTGTGCAAAAATACAACTTGACCATATCCGCTTTTCATCCAACTCAGATTTTTTTAAAGTATAAAATGACCAAAATAACAAATACTTAGCAATATCACTTATCTTCACCCATTAAAAAATGATTAACTTAGTTCTCAACATTTATGGAAAACCCATTAAGCATGCAATTCTATGATAAAAAGGCAAAAAAATAATAACAGTGTAAGGTTGAGGTTCTCAAGCTCAGTGGTTCTCAAACTTTTGGCACACCAGGATCCACTGGAGGGCTTGTTAAAGCCAATTGCCAGGTCACACCCCCAGAGGTTGATTCAGTAGGTCTAGAGTGGAGCTTGAGAATACTTATTTCAATGAGTTTCCAGGTGCTGCTGCTGCTGCTGTCCAACAATTACACTTTCAAAACCACTACTTTAGCCCAATGAGAAGTGACACACATATTTATGCTTTAAATTGGTCATGTCATCGAACCAGATTGATTAGCAAAAAGAGCTTTAAAAACTTGTTATTTACTCAAGTTCTTACTTAGAATACCAACATAACGATTGACAGTCATTACCCAAGTCTCATTTCGCATGTCCTTGACGCAGAACATAGCTTGCAAAACAACCACGATTGTTACTTACTTTTTAATAGACCAGGAACTAAGGCTCAGAGTGCAAAACTTGTGTTTAAGTGACAGGATCAGAATTCACAACTAGGCTGACAAGCCCCAGCAGTTGAGAACCAACCGGAGCCTACCAGGCACAGCGGTAGTTAATTAAGAAAAAGAGGAGTCAGAGATAGCCCTGTCCTCAGAGAACTCGCTCTGGCAGAAGATGCGGATTAAACAAAGAACAAGGAGCTAGGAGAAAAGCAGAGGGAAGAAAGTGAACGCCTGCTTCAAGGGCAATACACACCTTTAGCTCTTTAACTGCAAACCTCACAATTTAGAATTAGACTCTTTTAGTTTTACATTAGACTTTGTGGCCTTTCTCCACCTGATTGTCTTCTCCCTGAGATGAGAACCGTGTTTTCATATGGTTCGTAAGGTACTAACACAGGAGTTTCAGAAACACTTATGAAGTGATGGGTTGATAGGCTCATCTTTTGAGGATGGCAGCAACTGTCCCTTCTTTGTCTAAAATGGCACATATCTGAAATATATGCAAAGACCCAGGATTTTTGAAAAACATTACAACATTTATTGTTATTAATACTATCTCTTTGCACTTAACTCTTAACTTCAGCTGTCTTCAGAGATGTTTAGTTTTAATCAGTGGTATTACTAATATTGATGCTGTCACTCAAGACATGAGTTGTAAAAGGAATTTCAAGTTTTGGTAGAGAAGACAGAGCCAGCCAAGGAAACACCAGCTAAGAAAACTGAGAAGCAACTAGACGATCAGAGATAAAAACAGGAGTGGAATGTCAAGAAGTCAAGAAGTCCGTGTTTCAAGGGTCTGGTTAATTGTGTCTGGTAAGCTACTAAGAAGTTAGAAAGAACTAAAAGTATTGGATTTAGACACCCTAGTCATATCTCAAGTGAGAGCACAGAACCCAGGGTTGGAGTGGGCTGAGAATTGTGAGGTGAGGAAAGGAAGACAGCAAAGATAACAGATTTGAGAAGTGTGACCATGAAGGGAAGAGGTTCAGTAGCAGCAGGATAGGAATGGAAGGCTTGAGAGAACTGATATTTTGATTCATCTTAAGATGAGATATGTGACCATGGGAGCATCTGCTTTCTATTGATTTGCACAAGTATTATGGTAATTATGGTAAACGTTTTTTCATTTCAGCAAAAAGCATTACCATATAATTTTCCAATTCCCTTGAACTGAACATAAAGGTCTCTCACTTTGCTGGGTAATGAATAAAAAGGACCAAGGTCATCTGATGATGACTCAATTGTTTTCTTGGCAACATTAATCTCCTCAGATAGGAGAGTCTCTTTGAGTTGTTTAGTCCTAGAAAATATTGGTGTTTGGGCCTTGGCATTTCCAGTCATGGCACTTTTTAGATGTTCTTTAAGGCTTTTTCTTCTATTCTCCTCTGAGCTAGTTCTGACTTTAGAAGAGGAATCATCAGTTTGCTGGTGTTGTTCTATGCTATTCTGGGGTAATTCCTCATTCACAGTCTTGTGGGAGGAGGAGTGGCAATCCCTCTCTTTGGTAGACTGATCGCCCAAATCATTTGAAGAATTATGCAAATTTTCAAAGTATAAAACCTGGGAGGAAGGTATATCATACAAAAGATCAGGTTCAGGTTCAATACAGACATCTTCCTGCCTACTCTGGTTCTTTGTGTGCTCATCCATTTTTAATTCAGTAAAGTTGTCTATGGTAGTAATGCTGAGTTTGTTGTGTTTGTCGCTTTCTGAACAAAGATCGTCAGTGGCAAGGTCTGAGGCATGTTTCCTATGTTCAGGAAGCTGCATATATTGTTCCAGGTCATCAACGTGAGCTAAAAAAGAGTTTTCAGCAAAGCTATCATAGTCACCAAACATGTCCTCTTCACTGTCATTATTCTGGAAAGAAAATGAAAAGATATATGGTCAATTCTAGCTTCACTATAAATAAAAGTTTCAGTCTCAGGCTATACCAAGGTATAATTATATGGATCATAGACCTTAATGTAAATCACCCTATGAAATGGATATTATCGTCTCCATTTTACAGATGAAGAAATGGAAGCCCAGAGTGTGTAAGTGATTTGCCTAAACTGCACTCCTAGTGTATGGTGATACAGGGATCCTGATTTAGTCAGTGCTAAATCCTTAAAGGTAATCCTAAAAAGGTAGCAAGACCAACCGACATCCCTTGAAATGTCATCTCACTAGAAGTTTCTGATAACTGCACTATCTTTTCCCCTCCCATACTCCAATCTAAGATCAGCTTGTAACAGAACCATGCTTGTACCACTCGACATTCCAAGGAAATTCTGTTCCTAGGAATTTGGAATTGAAAGGGAGGGTCTGCATACGGACTTGGGATGATCTACTAAACAGAGGAGATGTAAATTTAGAGGTAGCAGTACAGTGAAGTGATTAAGAAAGCAAGAGCGGAAGGGGCACCTGGGTGGCTCAGTCGGTTAAGCTACTGACTTTAGCTCAGGTCATGATCTCATCGTCAGTGAGTTCGAGCCCCGTGTGGAGCTCTGTGCTGACAGCCCAGAGCTGGAGCCTTCTTCAGATTCTCTCTCTCTCTCTCTCTCTCTCTCTCTGCCCCTCCCCCACTCACTCTCTGTCTTTCAAAAATGAATAAATGTCAAAAAAAAAAAAAAAAAAAAAGCATGACCTGAAGTCAGAAACCCAGTTTCTTGGGCGCCTGACTGTCTCAGTCAGTTGAGTGTCTGACTTCCGCTCAGCTCAGGGGTTTGTGGGTTTGACTCCCCAATCCCCCGCATCAGGCTCCCTGCTGTCAGCAAAGAACTCACTTCAGATCCTGTGTCCCACTCTCTCTCTGCCCCTCCCCTGCTCATGTTCTCTCAAAAAAATAAATAAACATTAAGAAAAATAAGTGTTTCTTAACTTCTCAGGGCCTGATTAATGTTGCAAAATCAAGATAATGCAAATAGCTTAAGCTTAACAAAATACCCCGCACATAATGAGTGTGCAATAAATGGCAGATTCTATTAGCACAGTAGGAACAGCAGTAACCTGGAAATCTAGATTTGCATCTCAGTCATGCCACTTATTTGCTGGAAGTATGACTTTCATACCTATAAAAAAATGAGGATAGCAAAGCAATAATACCTCACAAGTGAGGACTAACAGCGATAACAAAGACGAAGTAAGCAAATGAAGGCTAGTAGATAATTGGTCAATTGTTTGCATCTAAGAAGGGAACTGCCGAAATTTTGAAGTTTCAAATTCCATCACTTCTACAGCTGGTCTCCCAGGGTTCTTTCAGTGGGCATGCACGCTAGGAGACCTGGGTTTACATCACCGCTCCAAAAGTGGACAATGAGACCAGGACCCTGGGGAATTTGAGAGCTGAGGCGGTTGTACCTCGACGGGCTGCACCTCCGCGGTTTTCTTCCGCCGACTTCCAGCCATCATCTCCTCCTCGTCCTCCTCCTCCTCATCGCCTGGCTGGAGATCGGCGGCGGTGGGGGAGGCAAAAATGCTCTCTAGGCTAGGCCGGTTCCTTTTGCGGACAGCAACCCGCCGGCGGATGCGGGAACCACCTTCATTCATGGCAGGGGCCGAGGACCCTGCCCGAACTTCGTCCCGCGTGACCCAGCAGCCAAACCCCCGTGGAAGAGGGAGTGGAGCACTGGGCGAGGGTAGCAACTGACGGGAAACCGCGCTCGCCTCTCCATCCACCTTAGGGTAATATCGCAAATCAATTGCCCGGAGGCAGGGGGGGGGGGGGGGGCACTCAAACCGGAAGCGGAGGCCCGAGCAGTGGGGCCCGCCTTCTCCTTGTCCAATCATAGGTGTCCCAGACTTGTGCCTGTGAAGGGTTGAACGAAAAGGTGCTGCGCAGGCGCATTGAAAACCTTACCGACTTCGGTTCGTCAGCGGAACCTTTGAATCGAGTTTTCGGGCCACCAGGGGAAGAACCCCGGAAGCGACTCGTCAGGACTATTTGGAAAGAGGATAAGGAAGAGGAGCAGCGAGGGTCCATGGCGGCGCTGGTTGCTGTTTGCAGTGATCTAGGGAGGAAAAAGTTGGCGTACTTCATAAAGCCAGCTCTCTGCCGCAGAGATCCTAAGACTCACGCGGGTAAAGTTTCCATAACCTATGCTCTTTTGTGGCATTGCAGCCGTTGCATTGGCCCTAATTAGGTTGGTGGAGTGGTCACTGTTAGCCAAACGACGCCGGTTTCTAGGCGATTAAGAGCTTCTCCAGGATACGTGGGAATCTGTAATGGCCCGTGACTAATGTTTTAAGGCAGAAGGGTGCGTGATTGTCGTCGAGTACACTTTTTTAACCACACGAAGAGAGTGATCTCCTGATTCTCAGAGTACTTGCTTGAGAGCTCTGGGTAGAGTTGGTAAGGAAAGTACATTTCCAGAGTCACCCAGCAGCAGATTATAGGGGATGTCTAACGTTCCAGATCAGGGCGAAATGGTGACATGGGCTCTCGAATCTGTCATTTCTGCACGTTATCTTTTCTGTCAATACTTTCTTTAGGGGGTCTGTTACTACATTTTCCCTATGGTATAACAATGCCTTTCTGTTGCTTTCCCGGTATTTCCATCAAAATCTGCCTCTAACCGTTGAGTGAAGGGAAAATAAACTTCAGGAAGAGAGCAGGTGAGAGGTTGTAGGGGTAGGGAGATATATGCCTTTTCCCCAAAGCCTTGGAAAGCACATTCATCATAAATCTTACTCTGCCTCACTTCTAAAGGTTTTTATCCTGTCGTTGTTTGTAAATATAAAACCTCAAAAAAAATCTTTTTAAACGTTTATTCATTTTTGAGAGACAGAGAGCATGAGTGGGGAAAGGGCAGAGAGAGGGAGACAGAATCTGAACCAGGCTCCAGGCTCTGAGCTGTCAGCACAGAACCCCACACGGGGGCTCCTCACGAACTGCGAGATCCTGACCTGAGCCGAAGTCCGACGCTCAACTGAGCCACCCAGGAGCCCCAAAACCTCTTTGTTCAATAAAAATTTTAAATGTTTATTTTAGAAAGAGAGAAAGAGGAAGAGTGTGAGTCGGGGAGGGGCAGAGAGAGAGGGAGACACACAATCAGAAATCTGCTCCAGGCTCTGAGCTGTCAGCACAGAGCCCAGCCTGGGGCTCAAACCCATGAACCGGGAGATCATGACCTGAGCTGAAATCGGATTAACTGACTGAGCCATCCAGGTGCCCCCAAACCTTTCTTTTATATTGTATCCCTTGGTTCACCTTGCTTCCATAAAAACAAAAATATTTCTTTAGTTACAGAGCTAACAAAAAAGAATTGGTTTGTTTCTGTTTGTTTAATTGCAGTGCTGTGGAGAAGCTGTTCACAATATACGCAGGTAGCCAGCAATGAGGACCTGGTAAGGCTTTTTTTCTTCCCTTTAAGGCATTTGCAAATATGAGCAAATTCTTACATTTTAGCTATTTGAATAAAGTTGAGCTGGACGACAAAACAATTAAGAAAATAATCAAAGTTTGAAAATTATAATTCATTGGTGAATCAGCACTTAAGAGAGCTTTGAAGTAAGAGAATTTCTAAAGATCTACCAAGAAGCATCAATTGTGTAAGACCATACTTTTCTTCCTAGATCTTAAATTTAAAGATATGTGCTTTAGAAATTAAAGAAGGTAGTTTTGGTGTGTGCAATAATTGCAGAATATCCAACAGAGGAATTGGACAAAGTCTCTTCCCCATTTCAGATTCAGTTCTTTGTGCCATTCATTACTGGGGGAGTTTGGGGGGGAGTGGGTTTGGTGTTTTAGTAAGTGAGTGATCAAAATTAAGGTTTTACAACCAGGGTGTTCAATACAGTTTCTTTTAGCCTGTAGATGTATTTTTATGGGTTTCAAGTGCTAGCTTTGGGCTTGGCCAGTATAGCTTTTCCTGCTATATGCAAAGATGATTTGACACTAATCAAACCATACAAAACATTTTAACACAGTGTAGAGAAGGAATGTAGTCATTACATGTGAGCTGCATATAAATTGGATTAAGAGTCTGAAGGGTTGGAAAACAGAATTCTAGTCCCTTGAGCATCCTTCTTGGTCATTTAATGCACACCACAGTTCAAGAGAGTAAAGGACATTACTAGAGCTGTTTTATAGGTCATAAATTCCCCTGAGATGCTAATAAAATATGGGCTCTCAGAAAAAAGCTCACAATTTCATTCACTTGAAATTTTGCATACAACTACAGGGGGTTAAGGTCTTCAAAGCCATTTCTAGATAAGAATATCTTGATTGGAGACATGCCTGTACTGATTATAGATGGGAGGCATTGTGACAGAAGCATTAGAGGTAGTAGTGAGGACAGAAAAACCAAAAAGGTTGAGATATAAAGCAGTTTGGGGCCATGAAAGGTATCCTCCCATAAACAGAGATTGTATTCTATCCCAGAATCCTCCTCCATGATTTAATTCCTCCTCAGCCAAACCAAAGTACGCGTACAAAACATTTATAAACACACTGAAATCCTTAAAATGGTGACTCTTTTTTAGAAACCTTGATTTTTCTTCTACAAGCCAAGCTGTCATTTATTCTTTTTCATATTAAGAAAGGTACAACTAATCCTTTGGATAGATTCAAATGTGGTAACCTTAAGATTTAATTCTATTTTAATATTAACACATTAAACTATTAGATTTTTTTCTTTCCTTTATCTTAGCCCATTCCAATGGAAAATCCTTATAAGGAGCCTCTTAAAAAATGTATTTTGTGTGGAAAACGTGTAGATTATAAGAATGTACAGGTGAGATATGGTTTTACTTCACTATGATACTTGATTTTAGGATTTTTGCTCCCTTGTTAGTCATAACTAAAGAGAATCAAGTCAGTTTTATAACAGGCTTTGTGTAGAGGCACCTGTTGTAGTAACTTCATAGTTTCAAATCTGGTTTTCTATGTACAAGGCATCCCTTTTATTAAAATGAGAGCCCTTTGGCTCTCCCTCATCTATTATTTCAGCTCAGTGTTTTCTTCCTTTTTTTTCCCCCCTGCCTTAAAGGTCTTACCAGTAGCTCACTATGCAGGGATTCTTAGTTGGTAGAGTTAACAATTTGGAAAAAGCCCCTCTGCTGAAGTTGATCTCTGTACTGATACACTACCAATATCACTGCTTCAAAAGTATTTTTATTTGTTGTCCAGGGCTCAGCAAATTAAAAGTGGCAAATCAGGGGCAAGAATGGTTCTGGAGTTAAGTATCCTGACAGTAGCATAAAGTGATAGCTGCCTTAGGAGCAAAACCATTAAATTTAAAGCACGTCAGGAGGATTATGCGTAGTGCCAGCACAGTGCCTGCTACCTGAAAAGTACTAAAGAATTTAAATTAATAAAACACAAAATTATGGCAAGTGGCTTGATGTACCTTTTGAAGACCTCACTGTAGTCTGATAGAATAATGTGATAGCCTGTCATGATAGATGAAATGTTTAATGCTAAGCATAGTATTTTAGGAAAGTATCTGTGGTCAAGGAAACAGCTTTAGCACTGAAAACAAGTGCTCATTAAGCTGTTGTATAGACTTTTTTTGACACACTGGATAAGAGATGTTAACTTTGGTAATTAGCTTTTTCATTTAAAAAGATCTATTAATAGAATGGACATAGTATTTTTATTTAATGAATTTTGCCTGAAATTAAGCCTTTACATAACTTGACAGTGATATATACATTTTTTAATTTACACAATCAAGGTTGAACAAATGTATTGATATAAATTTTTTTTTCTTCTCCAAATAAAACTCAAAACAGCTTTTGTCCCAGTTTATATCTCCATTTACTGGATGCATTTATGGAAGGCACATAACAGGTATTTTGTTTTCTATTATAGCAACTTATAAAAATTAGATAAATCTACTTGTTATTTAAGAAAAATGGCAGATATTCAGATTGTGCTATAAATCACTATTAGACCAGATATGACAGTACTTTGAGAAAGCCTCTTTGTAGTCCAAAAGGGCTATTATTTTACATGTCTTCTTATGCTCAGAGCTAACTACAGGCGGACATGTAAAAAAAAAAAATGAGGGCTTATGAAAATTGCATTGATGTTTTGGAGTATACTCTAATCATTCCTATTTATTTATACCTGGGGCCAATTGCCTCTAGGCCAAGTTGGATCTACCACTTGTTTTTGTAAATAGCTTACTTTACGTAGTGTCTATAGCCACTTTGTGAGCTACATCAGACTAAATTAGGACACTGTATGGCCCACAGAGCCTAAAATATTTACTACCTTGCTGTTTACAGGTTTTCTAGCCTTTCCTTTTTTTTTTTTTTTTTTTCCAACATTTATTTATTTTTGGGACAGAGAGAGACAGAGCATGAACGGGCGAGGGGCAGAGAGAGAGGGAGACACAGAATCGGAAACAGGCTCCAGGCTCTGAGCCATCAGCCCAGAGCCCGACGCGGGGCTCGAACTCACGGACCGTGAGATCGTGACCTGGCTGAAGTCGGACGCTTAACCGACTGCGCCACCCAGGCGCCCCTCTAGCCTTTCCTTAAGATAGTTGTTGTGCATTTTGAGTGCTGACATTTTTTTTATGAATATGAAAGCATTTCTTTCATAGGTCTTTGTGGGAAGAAACAGAAAGAAATCACAAAAGCAATTAAGAGAGCTCAAATAATGGGTAAGAGCATCTGAAAAACTGAATTGGGCTAATCGAAAGTTTTTGCTCGTTATCTTTTGTGAAGAACTTTCATTCTTTTTTACAGGGTTTATGCCAGTTACATACAAGGATCCTGCATATCTCAAAGACCCTAAAGTTTGTAACATCAAGTATCGGGAGTAAATTACATGTCTTATCATCAGTAAATGTATTTTACAATAAATGGTTGTATGGTTTTAATATTGACTCAAATTAGAAGATTTAATAATCTTTGAGTAGAAAATAGGCTAAATCTTGCCAAATGCTTGTAAGTTTTAAATTCTTAATAATTGAGATCTTACAAGGAAAAAGTGCTTCCACTGCTCATTAAAGAAACATTATTTAAAATGTTAATACTCATCACATTTTACATACATACAAACTTTAAAAATTGGTACTGTAGGATTGTCATTTTATCTGGTCCCCACTTAGCTCATACCATATACAACTCATATTGGGATTTTAAGTATGGGATAGAGGACTTGGAATTTTACTTGAGTCCCAGATTTTGTCTTGTAAATGGGATTTTAGGCATATGGTTGCATCAAGGTAGAATGCTTTTATTAATGCCCAAATTCCATGTGACAGAGTGTAGACTTGAAATTGCTTAGATTTTCTAACTACCAATATTTAAGTATGCCTGGCCAGGACAGTGGGTGTTCCCTTTATAGAGACATTAGTTACGCAGGTATGGATAGTGGTGCAGTCAAAGGCCCTAACATTTATTCCTGGGCTAGTCTATCTTGAAACTGGTAGTGTACTTTGATTTTTTTTTTTTTAAGCATTTACTTTCGAGAGATAGAGACAGAGCATGGATGGGGGAGGGGCAGAGAGAGGAAGACACTGAATCCAAAGCAGGCTCCAGGCTCAGGGTTGTTAGCACAGAGCCTGACACGAGACCCAAACTCATGGATGGTGAGATCATGACCTGGGCCAAAGTCGGACACTTAACCAACTGAGCCACCCAGGTGTCCCAGTAGCATAATTTAAAATGATCCATAAACAAATGGTCTAGTAATTAATTGCCAAAAGATGAGTAACTGGGGGAAAATGATATAGAAGGACCCTTTTCCTTCTTTTCATTTAATACCAAAAGGTGGGTCATCAAACTTAATTATGGAAATTCAGCTGGTACTGACCTTAGCATGCTTCTCTATGACTGGAAGTTTAGCATTTCTTTCTTCAAGATGGATCACTGTGCCAAAGTATGAACTAAATACATTACCTCTCTATAGTGCTTTAGCAAACTGAACTTTGTATGAAGGCCTGTTTCTTTTAAGGAGTCTGAAAAATCTTTAGTTACTGTCTTAAGACATTTGCATATGTTGGTTGCTTATTGCTTCTGCTGGTCCTAGTCTAGCTTTTTTTTTTTTATTTAAAAAAAAAATTTTTTTTTAACGTTTATTTATTTTTGAGACTGAGCATGAATGGGGGAGGGGCAGAGAGAGAGAGGGAGACACAGAATCGGAAGCAGGCTCCAGGCTCTGAGCCATCAGCCCAGAGCCCGACACGGGACTCAAACTCACGGACCGCGAGATGGTGACCCGGGCTGAAGTCGGACGCTTAACCGACTGAGCCACCCAGGCGCCCCTAGTCTAGCTTGTTTTATCTGTTGATTAGTAGACTGGTACATGGAGGGCAGGAAAACACTAAAGAGGCAGATGACTCCAGACTAGTAAGTAGCAGCGTAAATAAGCAAGAGAACTTACTTACAAAGCTGGTCTTGGGTGACCACAAGACAGATCTCAGAAAAACAGATCTCTGCACCTGTCTGTCAAGAGTCTTAAAAGTTTATATTGAGGCCTTAACTGGGTTTAGTCACACACAATCCATATGGTCTTAACAGCTTGCTTTCTCAAGTCCATGTCCTTGGAACACTCCTAATGTGGTAACAGTAGGCAAAGTGTACATTCCAAGGATGGGAGGGGGTGAGGAACCTTTGTCTCAGTCCAGCATACAAGTAAACTAGGTGATGTGTGCTCAGTGACCTCCAGCAAATCATTTGTTGGCTGCATTTAGTCATTATGTTCTATGTGATGCTCTATATGCTCTAGTGATATTTGTGGTTATTTTAATTTTAGTGTGTGTGAGTGGGGTGGGGAGGGGCAGAGGGAAAGAGAATCTTAAGCAGTCTCCACGCTCAGTGCAGAGCCCAACACGGGGCTTGGTCCCACAAACCCAGGATCGTGACCTGAGCCAAAATCGAGAGTCAGAAACTCAACCAACTGAGCCACCCAGCTGCCCACCTGCCCCATTTGTGGTTATTTTTAAGTCAGGTTTCAGACTGCCAACCTATTTCCCCTCCCTCTGCCCTGTGTTGTTACACCACAGTGCTTCTTAGGTAACCAGTTAAACAGCCCCAACAGAAACTCTTTATACAAAACATCTCAGTTGTTATGTGGGCTTCATTAGCACCCCATGGGTAACTAATACATGTTAACATAGATAAAAGATAATTTTGATAGTAGCTAGGAATTTGTTCTGCCACTAGGAAGTAGCAGATGGAAAAGCTATGCTCAAAGTTTGTGTTCAGCATTTCATCCAGTGAGTAAAACATGAAGGCTTCATATAATGTGTAGGCCTTGTGGAAAATTCTCACAATTATGTAAAAGAAATAAAACACACAGTAAAAGCTCTCTTAGGCAACTTCCATTTAACCAGCTCACTGGATTAAACTGGAGCTTTACATCCTCAAATATCATACTGAAGCCCATAATTCTTCAAACCTGTTGAGTTCTACATTGCCAAGAGTCAGCTATTTTGTTCCCAAGTCTGTGTCAGTTTCGTCACTGTATTGAAGTAGGAGCATTAAAAAGTTACTGCAATGAAAACTAAGTAAATGCTTTCTAACTGACTGCACCACCCAGGGTGCCTGGGTGGTACAGGCAGTTAAGTGTCCCACTTCGGCTCAGGTCATGATCTCGTAGTTCATGAATTCAAGACCCACATCAGGCTCTGTGCTGACAACTCAGAGCCTGGAGCCTGCTTCAGATTCTGTGTTTCCTCTCTCTGCCCCTCCTCCGCTCGTGTGCACGCACTCTTTCTCTCTCAAAAATAAATTAAAACATTAAAAAAAAATAGTTGTCAAGTTAGGTGTGGTTAGGACAACTAAAGAAGGGTGGAAGTAGCAGGATGCTGTAAAATGGAAAAAAAAAAGTAGTAGCATTTTGTACTTAGGTTGCTTTGCAAGCTTCTTTAAATTCTTTATAAAGAAACTAAAACTGGGAACTATAAAAGTAATGGATGTGACTTATATAGGAACACCAGTATACTCAAAGAAAAGTTCCTAGCCCTACAACAAAAGGTTGACAAAATGCATGTACGACTCCACTTTATGTTAAAATGAAATCTGCGAGAGACATGTATATATAAATATATATACACATATGCACCATTTTTGGTTCCCACTTTAACTGGTGTTTCTAGCTACTTGACCAGCTACTGACCTCAGACACACCATTACCAGACTTGTCCTGTACTCAAGTACTGGATTCACTCAATTTTGTGTAGAGGACTTCAGACTAGGAAGAGATTATTTGTGCTGTATTTTAGTTGTGCCATAATCAGAACTGCCAGATTTAGCAAATAAAAATATAGGACATGCAATTAAATTTGAATTTCAGATAACCAATGAATAATTTTTTAATGAATGTCCCTAATATTGCATGTTTCCAGCATTTTATCTGGCAACCCTAGCCACTTATAACTTAAGGAATAGAAACTGTAATGACTTAAATACCTCTTCATATTTTTAGACATCTTCTTCTATTGTGTTCTAATGCTAGTCTTTCTTTTCCAATTCTAAAGTATGCTATATAAGTTTAAAAGAACCATCTACTTAAATTAAGCTTTTCCCTCAACAGTTTTGTAAAAGGGGCACCTGGCTGGCCTGGTCAGTGGAGTGTGTGACTCCTGATCTTGGGGTTGGGAGTTCAAGCTCCTTGCTGGGTGTAGGAGATTAAAAATAAAATCTTTCAAAAGGTGGGGGGAAGAAAAACATTATGGTTTTAAAATAAAGTGCCTTAAAAAATAAATGCACTAGAACTTATGTATTACTGCAAATTGCTGAACATAGTAAAGACAATATAAATGTCTGGCTTTACCCTTCAGCCAATCAAAGCTCTCCTTTTGGCCTAAAAAGATCAAAATGTAGGAGACTGTGGATATTCACCAGAACCCTTCATTCTTTCAATCTCTTCATCTGTTTCAGGGCTGCTCAATGTATATGCTTTTTCTTGATTACTACTATCAGTATCTGTTTTAGATGGTTTGTTTTGTGTCTCTAACAGCCGTGACTTCTTGAATTGCCATCCATCATCAGTATCTAAAGCTTTATGTTTAATCATTTGCGGTGTACTGCTAGCTGGACTAGCTTCAGGAATGTCGGTGTATTCTACCATTAAGGTCAGGTTGTCTATCACATCAAGATGGTGGTTGGCAGTACAGCTACTTTTAGAAATATGCCTATTTTTCAAAGAGATAACACATGAATGAAGAAATTCGCAATCTGGAAAAAAGGTCCGTAAAGCTTCGCAAAGAAAAATGTTCTCCTGAGGGTCTTTTTCGACGGTCTCCCCTAAACAAAATAAAATTAACAATTCAACATGCGATATTTGTTTTACAAAGCTTTTGTAGTGATCTATTTGTTAAGTCAAAAAGAGCTTAACTGAATATTTCTATCCTCTAAACTCAGAAAAATAGTGTGCATAATCCCAAATTCTAATTTAAATGCCACTATATTCTAAACGAGAATTTAAGTTGTATTTTTTAGTATCAACAATATAGTATAGCTATAATAATACTGAGTTCTTTGTTAAGTAGGATTTAAGAGTATTAATAAAACAATTATTTTTAATCCTAAGGTACAGAAGTTCATCAGTTAGTTTAGTGGGCTCATCCATTGTTCAATCAGAATTTTTTTTTAAAAGCACAGAAGGCAGTGATGTGTGAACTTTTTACTTACGTGCTACTTGAATTTGTGCCTGTTTTCTTTTTTTAATTTCCCATTTCAATCTGTGTACATCCTTGAGTAGTTTCTCTACTGCTCGCTCACTGTGTTCTACTTTTTTGCATATACTCTGCAAAATAAAATAAGGGCGTAGATAAAATTCTAAGTGGTGTACTACAGCCTAGGTTCATAAATAACAGAAAGCCCTTTGTGGATTTTATATTATTATTAGCCTTTATAAATATATATTTTTTTATTTTGCTATTTTCTGAAGGAATGCAACAAGCACTTGTATGGTGCTTTATAGGTTATAAGATGCTTTCCAGATGTATTAACCTCCCATTTATACACACACAGCTTTATCACACCTGTTATCTGCATGGTAATACACAGAAATAAAAAACAAAAATATTTAAGTCATTTACTTTGAAACAAAAAATACTGTAGTATTTTGAGAGATGCATATTTACTCCAAACACAACATTAAGAAACTGACAATAGGGGCGCCTAGCTGGCTCAGTTGGTAGAGTGTGTGACTCTTGTCTGGGGTTGTGGGTTTGAACCCCATGCTGGGCGTAGAGATTGCTTAAAAATAAAATCTTAAAAAAAGAAAAAGAAACTGACAATAACAAGTAACTATGTTTTACTGGTACTATGAAAGAAACCAATGTGCAGACACAAAGGGAAGAAAGTTCTGATAGCATTTTGGCTCCTGGTTCCAATTCCTTCCCGAAGTTCAGCTGCTTTCTGCCTACAGCTCCTGTAACATACCTCTACATCCCCTATTTTAGCCCAAGTTAGTACTTTTGACATAAGAGTTCTAATATATTGCTATATGAAATATTCTGCCATTAAAAAGAACTAGACTATGTAGCAACATGAAAAATGCTTAGTGACATCAAATAAAAATCATGACAGTCCCCAACATCATCAACTACATAAAAGCATGTGTATATGTATTAGGGAAAAACCAGAAAATATGGTAAAGTGAAAATAGTTATGTTACAAGTTGGGATTCTGGACATGTCTGTTTTCTAAAATTCCTGTATTATCATTCACATTAAAAACCAGTGTGCATTAGTACTATAAAATGTATTAACCCTATTTCTTTCAGTGTGGTGTGCATGTGTGTGTGTGTATATATATATATGTTTTTTTAATGTTTAATTTTGAGAGAGAGAGAGAGAGAGAGAGCACATGGGGGAGTAGCAGAGGAAGAGGGAGACAGAGGATCTGAAACAGGCTCCACACTATCAGCACCGAGCCCGATGCGGGACTCAAACTCATGAACCACGAGATCATGACCTGAGCTGAAGTTGGATGCTTAACCAACTGTGCCACCAGGTGCTCTCCCTTAGTGTGCTATATTGAGAAGTACGGTGGCCATGGAATATACTACTCAGATCTCCACTGGAGGAAGCATAATTGACTGACAGCCCCAGCTACCAAACTTTCAGGTCAGCTACTGAAGCCACACTTCCCCTCAGCCACTCTTAACCAATGACTAAACACAGTGGGTATTAGTACAAATCCATTCCTGTAGGACAATTTTGCTTAGCCATCTCTCTAGCCCTGTAGTCTTTTTTTTTTTTAAATATTTATTTTTGAGACAGAGAGAAACACAGAATGTGATTGGGGGAGGGACAGTGAGAGGGAGACACAGAATCTGAAACACGCTCCAGGCTCTGAGCTGTTAGCACAGAGCCCAATGCGGGGCTTGAACCCACAAACCGTGAGATCATGACCTGAGCTGAAGAGAGACGCTTAACCGACTAAGCCACCCAGGTGCCCCTCTAGCCCTGTAGTCTAAAGTTCTCTCTACCCAGTTGTCCTCCCATCCTGTCTCCTCTCTCAGGTGTCAGACTCAGCATTGTAAGTCTCCCTGCCTGTTCTTGTTCCTCTCCCTTTTATCCTTCTCAGGCCTAATCTCTTACATGTCTAATCCCATCCTGAAGTCTACTTCTCAACCGATACAATGAAACAGAATTTAGTACTGTGGTAGATTATTCTGTTCTCAAATACATGCTTCCCTTTTTATCCTGTAAAAGGATTATATATCCCTGCCTACTTCCATGAAATAGGGATATATAATCTGGCCCATGAAATGTGAGTGGACGTGTCATGTAAGCTCTGAACAGAAGGGTGTTTTTTGGTTTTTAATTAAAAAAAATTTTTTTTAACGTTTACTTATATTTGATACACACACACACACACACACACAGCATGAGCAGGAGAGGGGCAAAGAAAGACAGAGACAGGAGACAGAATCCAAAGCAGGCTCCAGGCTCTGAGCTGTCAGCACACAGCCTGATGCGGGATTTGAACTCAGGAGCCGTGAGATCATGACCTGAGCCAAAGTTGAACGCTTAACTGAATGAGCTACTCAGGTGCCCCTGAACAGAAGTTTTAAAGCTGTTGTGAATTTCCACCAGCTCTTGCTCTTTTCCCTTTGTCATGAGAAGAGCATGTCCCATATAAGGAATGCTCCTTCAGTGTGGATCCTAGAATAAAGATGACATTTAGAACAGGAACAGAGCTGCAGCCAAGATATAATGTGAGTGAAACTAAACCTTTGTTTTTGTAGGCCACTGAGATTGAGGTCTTTGTTACTGAAACTAAACCATTAGAAAAATACGAATCTAATCAAATGTCAAGTTATCCCTAAAAGATTTGTTATCAATTTGATATGAACTCTAGAAGTAGTCTTTAAAAGTGTTTGATATGTGAACTTACCTTTAATTCCTCTTGTAAAGAAGCATACATTTCATTTATTTTATGTACCTCCTTTAAAGATCCATCTTCTTTAAAAAATTCAGAGCTGTAAAAATTACCATTTTGTCAAGCAAATGTATAGAAGTCATTTTAATACTATGACGACAACTTATTTGTAGTTGAGGAGCAACAGAAGATTCTTTTTACTGGTTTTGCAGGGACATTTTGTCAACCTACTTGTTCACAGCAAAACCAATCAGAAAACTTAGTTCATGTATCTTCACATTAGCAGACTTCAAAGCCTCTTACGTACTACTGCCAAGACTCAAAAGATGTTAAGAAAAATAAAGACTGAAGGAGAGAGGGGGAGAAAGGTTTTCAATTTTTAAAATATTTTACTGAATTTAAGTCATCATTGATTAAAAGAGGCAACAGTATTTTATATACCAAAAAGACAACAACAAACAAAAAACCCGGTAAGGCATAGTTTGTAAATTATCCCAATTAGAGATAAATGTAAAACTGTGCATCTCAGAATTAATATATTCAGTTCCTTTAAAACTGTTAATTCTTGTGGAACACAAAAATAAATAAAATCTAGTCTCTTATTCTCCAGTAAGTACCCTGTAGTACCAGTGTTGTTATTTCTGACATTAACTATTCCCTTAACGAACACACAACAGTTCTAGCTATATAGCTGTAGCCTATAGTATGAGTGAGTCTTGGCTAAAGCCTCGTATTTTTGTTGTTACTTAATATCCAATCTAATTTTATGCCTTTATGATCTAAATTGCTGCCTTAGAAAATTATTTTCAGGCCAGCTACTTACTCTTAGAATATATATGTTGACATACACAGGATATACAACAACCCTTCTCTTTTCTGTGTATTATAAATGGCCAAGTGCTAGAAAGAAATACGGAAACAGTAAAAAATAGTCTAGTTTATTTGAAATATGTGGTTATTACTTTTCCTTTTTTATTTTGTTGTGTAATAAAAATTAATTTCAAAAAATGAATAGAAATTTAGTGGGAAAGCAGCTGAAGAATCTCACCTGTGTGTTTTTATTGCTCGGCTAAAACCAGTGGACTCGCAGGAACCTGATACAGTTTTATAACCCAGTTGTTCAGACATGCCCAGATTGGCCACCACTAATGGTATCCTGTGAAAAAGTCTGAAATAATAAAATTTTAAAATATAAAGTTAGAATAAAGTAAAATATTAACCTCTCTTTATTATATACCTATATATACTTATACATATTATATATAGAATACCTTTCCCCTACAAGATAAAAAAATAAAAACCCCATTCCATACTACTTACCTGAGATAAAATTTATTGACTTGAAGCAAATGGTATTTAAAAGTGATGAAATGTGCATCGTGCAAGGTAATTTTGTGAAAACAATACCTTTCTAAAAAAATTTTTTATTTTAGAGAGCACGAACTGGGGAGAGGAGCAGAGAGAGAGAGACAGAGACAGAGAGAGAGAGAGAGAAAGAGAGAGAGAGAGAATCCCAAGCAGGCTCTATGCTTAGCATGTAGCCCGACATAGGGATCAATCCAACAACCCCGGGATCATGACCTGAGCCAAAACCAAGAGTTAGACACTCAGTCGACAGAGCCACCGAGGCGCCCCTAAAAGAAGACTGTAATGTCTATTTTAACATGTAAAAATAGGCAGTATTGTTGAGATTCATCCTGTCTTCCATGAATAATAAAATTAATCTTGGCACCAGGGTGGCTCAGTTCGTTAAACATCCAACTTCAGCTCAGCTCATAATCTCACGGTTCGTGAGTTTGAGCCTTACATCAGGCTCTCTGCTGTCAGTGCAAAGCCTGCTTCAGATCCTCTGTTCCTCTCTCTCTCTGCCCCTCCTATACTCTCTCTCTCTCTCTCCCCCCAAAATAAGTAAACATTAAAAGAAATTAATCTTAGGGGCACCTGAGTGGCTCAGTTGGTTAAGTCTCTGACTCTTGATCTCAGCTCAGGTCTTGATCTCAGGGTGGTGAGTTCAAATCCATGCACTGGGGGTGGGTGTCAAGCTCACTTAAAAAAAATAATAAAATTAATCTTAGTTGGTACTCTTTTCACTTAATCCTCATATCCCATGAGAATGTTGTTTACATAACCTGTTGGGAGTCTCTGTTAACTCATTTTGGTGGACCACCAAGAACAACCTTGTTTCTTTCTTTGCAGAGGTTATAGAAAAGCTGCTCAAGTACCTAGGATTAGTTCTATATTACGTCCTTTAGGAACCATATCCAAAGTACACATATTTTTTCCACCTCATAACAAATCCTCTGTGGCAAAAACACAAGTCATCATTCCATACTGGGCTTCTAATTTCCTTATGCAACCTTCATCTTCCCCATCTATAAGAAAATATGGTACACTAACTTCAGAGGGTTATTGTAACAAATGCAACAGTATTTGAAATATTTGTTAGGCTGCAAAAAGTACAATGAAAACATTGAGTATAGTTTTCTATTAACTGAAAACAGCCAATGACTGGCCAACATTACCCCTTCTGAGGTTTATATAAGGCATGCTCCAGCCGATGAGTAGAGCAGCTTTCTGTTATTATACTTGGTGTTAACAGCAGAAAAACCAGTTCCCGGCTTGAAAGATGCTTCTGTAAGTTTTTATGAAGCAGTCTCTCTCTAAATGTCATGATCTGGTCTGAATGACGTCGGAATTTGTACCAACCAACCACAGCCTGAGGGAAAATACAGAAAAATATCAGGTGTAGACCTTAGTGGTTACAATTATTATGTGTCTTACTGTCATAATCAAGCAATAAAATTGACAACCTTTAAAATAGCACTCTTAAATTTAGCAAGATTTTGGCATATATAAACAAAGTACATACTTAAGTATATACTTTACATTTATAAAGCATGTAAACTGACTTGTGTAGTCAAATTATTTTCCATTCAGTTATGGAGCTACTATTTTACTCATATAGAGAAAAAAAATTCCTAACTTCTTCTAGTTTCTTGGTATCATTTGCTATTTTAAAATCTTAGTCTTCAGTCAAAATTTAAATGAAGAAAATGTCAGTGAAAACAAATTTACTTCCTATATGGATATTTGGTTTGCTAAATAAATTGAACCCAATAGCTTTTAACTGAAATTTATATGGGAATGATACCACCTTTAGAAAGTGGGTTTCAAAGTTGAGTAAGATCATATGAAATGGTTTTACAAACTGTAACATTTGCTGAACAAATTTGTTAGTATTACTAAACTTTTTTTTTAAAAACTGGAAAAATAAAATCTCATTTAGTAATTATAGTTTAGTAATTATAACAAAGAGCAACTACTTTGCTTAAAGGTCTGTGTATGACAATGTCAGCAACTAAGTTTTGTATCTGCACATTTAAACTAAGGAAATTAAAAGTTTTCTTCTTTTTAAAACTAAAAAATTTTTATAAGTACATTTTTAAATACCCAAATATAATCAGGGGGCAAGCCCAAAGCATTTTCAACAAAGGAAGTTTTTTAAAAGAAACTTACTGGATCTACTTTTATTCTCAACTCAGAGACCAAAAAGTTTTAAGAAGTACCCCCCCCCCCCTGCCAATTTTGTATCTGTGGGGAAAAAACCTGTTTTGATCATTCAACAAGTCTTACCTAAACACCAAGTATACTAGTAAAGGTTAGGTGCTATATAGCAAAGCGCTTTAACTGCAGCTATGTAAAAGAACAGTAATGAGTTAAGTCCTGGAATAAATGGTATGGGAAGGGGTATGGTAGGAATGTGGAAGAGGAAGAGATCAATGCTAATTAGAATAGTCAAGAAAGTGGGGTGCCTGGGTGGCTCAGGCCGTTAAGCATCCCACTTCAGCTCGGGTCATGAGCTCAATGGTTTGTGGGTTCAAGCCCCGCAGGGGCTCTGCGCTGACAGCTCAGAGCCTGGAGCCTGCTTTGGATGCTGTGTCTCCCTCTTTCTCTGCCCCTCCCCCGCTCATGCTCTGTTTCTCTCAAAAATAAATAAAAGTTAAAACAATTTTTTTTAATTAAAAAAAAAAAAGAATAGCCAAAGATGAGAACAAGATTAGTATTTTTAATGACTGGTTTTGCTCTCAGAGCAATCCCTTTGAACTTCTGGAAGGAAAAAGCCTTTCTTTCTTCACTTGCTTTATAGAACACTGTGAAGACAAATGTTGCCAAAAACTTCCGTTAAAGTATTACACAGTTTTAGGATATAATACCAAAAAAAACCCCAAAAAGTCAGGGAATACCTTTTTGACACTTGATAATATTTTCTTCAGTGCTTGCTCATTTAATTCACCAGAAGAATTATAAAAGCTGTAAAAGCCAAAATTAAAGGCATTTCAAAGAGGCTAAAAATATGGATTTTATTAGCATTTTTAACTTTAGTTACTCCTTACCCACCCAAAATCCATATACCTACTTGCTGGTCATATGAAGTTCTAAAAATAAGAATAAAGTTCTCAAATTAACAGACTTAAAGTGGTAGAAACAGGAGATCCATAAGCAATGAAAAAGGCAAAGGAGTGGAGAATCCAGGGATCCTTCATTCAACAACTATTTCTGTATGTCCGTTGGACGTAGAACACTATACAAGCTCTAGCTTTTTCTGGCAGAGCAGTTTAAGACCACACAAAAGCCTTTATTTCTATCATCCCCTACCACAGATCTTTCTCACCTTTACCATACGCTCCACTGCAATTCTTATACAACCTTAGCTATGTGTACATACAGTGTGACTGTAAGATAGTAATGTTGATTTTTCAAGTACAATTGATATAAATCATAAAACTACACCATGTTGTAGTTGTTTGCTTTATGAAAATTTATCTAACTTATGTGTGTATTTTTCTACATGTATGTTATACCTGAATGAAAAGTTTTAAGAAATATCATAGCCTATTAGGGCTACAGTGCTATTACTATCTGTAGGACTAAAAACACAAGTTTTCACCATAGAAAGGCAATAGGAAGCAGGCTGGATAAAGAACCTAACCAGGCAAAAGATTACATTAGAATATGGTAAGTGAGGACACAAATGATCAAATAAACTGGAATGAAAGAGTAGAAAAAAGGGCTGCTGTTGATATATGAGAATGTGTCACTGAGTTTAGAATATGCAATGAGGTGACTGGGTGTGAGAAAAACCCTCTAGGTAAACTGGTACCTGGGAGAGGCAGTGGCGACCAGCGAAAGCAAGCATATAAATACAGAGAAAGAACTATTAGATAGGGCTGAAATGAACAAGTGAATTTTCTTTAAAAAGTCTTTTCATTTTTATCAGTACCACCATGTATAACTGACAATTAAGATATCTTGTTAGTTTTAAAATTTACTTCATTCACACAGAATAATTTTCACAATAGATCATTTACTTCCTCTTGCTACTTACCTAAAGAGCTGATAGCATGGAATATATTTCTGGATGTCTGGAAAAAAGGAATTTTTTGCTATGATTATGTAAGTTATCATTTGAATAGCATACACCAAGCACCTCATATATGAACAGCATATACTGAGGGAGGAAGTACTTTACCATGATCTCATTTAATCCTCACCACAAAGCTATCAGACCAATCGTTCCTTCCATTTTAAAGATGTGGTAACAGGTAGAGAGAGCGGGGGGGCCAAAATTCAAAGCCCGTGCCTCGGTCTTAACTAAAACACTACACTCCCTCTCAATAGGTTTAATAATGGCAACACAAGAGATAAATTTAAAGTTGCCATATTTTCATTGGGTTCTAAAAAGGTCATGCTCTAATTCTACCCAATTGACAACAACAGCTGTTAAAGGGATTATCTTTTGTTATTCCAAGCAGCTGCTTCATAAAGGATCTGTCAATGTTAACTACAAAAAAAAAAAAAAAAAAGCTAGTATCCTTTAGGAAGTAACTTTTATTCTCTTTCCAGTAGAAATATATCAAAATACATCTGAATTCTGGTAGCTACAGATGCTGTGCAAAACAGATTAAATTCTATTGCATAAGACATTATTATAAGTCTCGTAAGAAATAATCCAGATGAATATGGTGTCCCCTCTATTATTCCAAACTTCCAGATCTCTCAAAATTATTCAAGGAGCAGTATGAGTGAAACATCCACATCTGATAACAAAGAAACTTATCCAGTGCACACAAGTCCAGGGGCACCTGGCTGGCTCAGTTGGTAGAGCATGCGACTCTTGATCTCAGGACTGTGAATTCGAGCCCCACACTGGATGCAGAGAATACTTTAAAAACAACTACAGAAAAAGAGAATACAAGTCCTTCTGGGCTTCCCACTTTTAATTGTAACTTGTGTCAAAAATCAAATTTTACCAGACAGCATTTACTGGATTACTGTAATAGCAATCACTTATTTCAGATAGTTCCTGTGACATGTCCTCTTTGCATATCTCTTAGCTGGGCACATCCTAGCCAGATTACTAGAATTTTTTTTAGTTACTTAAATCAAAGACATCAGTGTGATTACAGAGAATTTGTGAATCTTCAGCAAGGTGAGGAAACCCACTATCAAACTGCTGTTGAATCTCTTCAAGTAAACATCTGAAGGCTGTAGACATCTCTGCATCTTTGTACCTGCAAGTGCCATCTTTAAAGAGAAAACTACATGAAATCACCATTTGAATAACTTTATGTGTATATTAATAAAAGTCATTCGGTCTATTTAAAAAAGGAAGTGATCATCCTCTTGAGACATTTTTCTTCTAGAAAATGTATGTTACCCTCAGACAAATCCCTGTTTGAGAAACAACAACAACCGAACAGAAACAGTCTTTGTAACTGATAATTGGTCAAACATACTCTGGTGTAGATATGGGAAAATACAAAAATGATGAAAATCTCACTAACCAAAGCAATGTAGTAATTTGTAGATCCTGGATTTTACTTGTTATCATCTAATAATCCAACATTTTAAAATAATTTGAGCAAATACTTAAGTGTTCCTATAGCATTTGCCTAATACCTCAATGCTTAGCATTGTTCCAGCACGATGGAGTTGCTCAGTAAGTGGTTGCTTAAACTCCTCAAAATACTTTTGCTTACTTTTGGTGGTATGCCAGTTACAATGTGGGGGAGGGGGGGAATGCCCCAAAGGCTTGTTTTTAAAGCTTCTGTCTGACAAGGAAAACCACATTAACAAAGTAAAGCTACAAACTGTATCAACACCTGTAACACATAACAAACGGCCAATTTCCCTAAATTGTAATTTGGTATTACAAATCAATTAAGAAAAAGCAAAACAGTAGAGTAGAAATATAGTCAAAGTATGCAACAGTGCTGTCCTTTCCAACAAACAAAAGCTAAGAAATACAAATTAATATAATTTCTTTTGATTTATTGAATTGGCAAAGATGAAAAGATTGGAAAATACCTAGTGGCGGCACCAGTATGGGGACCCAGGCACTTTTACATATTATGAAAGTCTTAAGAACATGACTTTTCCCAAGGCAATGGTCTGCCTCTAGGAATTTGACTTTCCAACATACTCTAAGTCATAGAGACATATGCACTACAAAGTCTTATTGTATTGTTTTGTATTAACAAAAAAACAAAGTCATTTGTAACTGGTTTAAGTAGATACAGTGGGAATTCTTAACTGGTAAGTAGATACAGTGGGAATATAAAGCCATTAGAAAGAATGGCAAACTATACATATTGATACTATTCTACACTAACAACAGTATCAATGGAGATATTTATCTTGAAGATATTTACCCATTTATAGTATAATCCCTTTCGTGTAAATAAAAATACACATTTATATACATGTGTATTATTAATGAGCAAAAAAATACTCATAAAACAGTGGTGACCAGAGAAGACTCTATTGAGTGTGAATTTAAATTTACTTAATATATTTACTTAACACATATATACTACATTTATATACATATATAAATCCACATATATACTTCCATTTTTAACCTTTTAAAGTGGCAAACAAAAAATGACATACAGTAGGAATATAAACTGGTACAGTATTTCTGGAAAGCAATTTGCTAATACAGATCAAGAACCTTAAAAAATGTTCATACCCTTTGACACTATAATACCACCCCCAAGAATCTATCCATAATAAATGTAGGAAAATATTTATGTACAAGGATGGTCACAGAAGATAATTTATGATAATGAAAAACTGGAAACTACTGATTATAATTTAAAGGACTGCTGAAATCACATAGAGCCATTAAGAGTAAGAAAGCTAACAGAATACACTGCAGTTATAAAAAAATGATATTTAGAGGATTGTTTAACATACGGAAGTGGTCATGACACAATATGATGTCATGATGCCACATTTTTTATACAGCATACTACCAATTTTGTTTTTAGAAATACGCTTAGATAAAACTCTGTTGGGTAATCAGAGCCTCCCCCCCACCCCCCATATATTTTAAAGCTCCCTTTTCCCTTTCTTCCCTGAAAGAACAGCTGCCATCTGCTGCAGGTGTTTCACCACCCACTCGTCAAACCCTTCACAGTCTTGCCTTTTCCACACCACACTCCAGAAGTTACTTACAATGATCTAAAACGGAGTCGAAAAAACTGAGTTTTTCAGTTCTTATCTTCCAATTTTTCTGTAGCACTTAGTGTTTGTGTCCAAACTGTTTTATCTTTTTTATTGGTCTTGCTGACTGGTTCCTTCTCCTTTTGTTAGGCCACCTTCCTACCACTTAAATACATGCAGGAGCTAGTTCAGCCGCGTTTCCCCACAGTAATCTTACCGCATCTTATGTTCCACACTCTTGCTTTAGGCCAGAGCCATGATTTTAATTGAGAAATGAAAACAATGCATCTTTTAAAATCTGCATTAAAAGGTTTTATCTATTTTTTAAAACAATTTACAAACTAATTTATGCTGATCCCATTTAGTATAAACCATCAACTATAGTAGACACAGAAATAAGTGATCACAGGGGCGCCTAGGTGGCTCACTCGGTTGAGGATCTGATTCTTGGTTTCTGCTCAGGGCATACTCTTGCGGTTTGTGAGACTGAGCCCCACATTGGGCTCCGTGCTGACAGCGTGGAGTCTGCTTGGGATTCTCTCTTTCTGCCCCTCCCCTGCGCTCTCACTCTCTCTCAAAATATATAAAGAAAGTTAAGGGGCGCCTGGGTGGCTCAGTCAGTTAAGCGTCCGACTTCAGCTCAGGTCATGATCTCAGGGGTTGAGTTTGAGCCACACATCGGGCTCTGTGCTGAGAGCTCAGAGCCTGGAGACTGCTTTGGATTCTGTGTCTTATTCTCTCTCTGCCCCTTCCCCACTTGTGCTCTGTCTCTGTCTCTCAAAAATAAATAAATGTAAAAATAAAATTTTTAAAAAATGTATAAAGAAAGTTTAAGGAAAAAAAAGAAATTGAGTGACTCACCAATTGTATAAATAACTTCAACATCATCCATTTGGGAATCAGTAATACTATTCTTGGCTTCACCTTTCACTTCCCCAAGAAGAAAACCTTCCTATAAAGGTAAAAAGCAATCTATGGAATACCATGATAGAATTACTATTCAATCACTTAACCAATATATCCCAAGATCAGGTGAGGGTCCCTGGTGAGGGACCAGGTACACTTTCAGTTTAGTTGGGAAATATGAACAGTTCAATAAAAATGAATAGAAGAGACTGTAAATACTTCTGTGATTTTAGCACACCTAGAACATAAAAGGCTTAAAGCCACAAATGAGTACATAATGTCTGAAGAAGGAAGAGCAGGGTAGTTTGTCTTGGAACAGAAGGCTCCCCTTTCTGAGTAATGAAATTATGGATAGATGGGAATAGCGCCAATAATGAAACATCCCAAATAACTAGCCAAGGACTCTGGATTAATGGCACATGCTTCTGGGAGCCAGTGGGTGCTTCTGAGCTATGAAATGACACAATGATCAGTGGTTTTAGACTAAAAGTTATACAAAAATATTAAAGATTTGGAATTCAGTATCAAAGTCGGATTTCTAAAAGGGGAACTAGGAGCCCTAATTGTTTTTAAAATGCAGGCATTTTGCCACAACAGCAGTGATGTCTTTGAATTTCAGAGAATTCGATATTTTCATTTGGCACATTTAAAGACCCAATATGCTTGATGGAGAAAGATTTTACCGTCTTTATAATTAGGTAAGAATGCCCCCTCCCATTCCATTAAAAAAAAAAAATGACAAAAAAAAAGTTTCAATAATGTGAATCTTTACTGGAATCTAGGGGGAACAATCCAGAACTCTATAGTCCAGTTTTTTAGACAAACCCTGGGAAAGGAAGCAGTGTCAATGCAAGAACAGCTATCCAGAAAATCACCTTTTAAAGATGTTAGGAAAAAGATGTAAGAGTAATGGCCTCTCTAACACAATGCTATTTCCCAAGGGCTAATCCTTTAAACTACAGAGACTTAAGGACCCATTTTGTTTATATTCACACAAAGACTTTCCAAAATAATTTCCACAGCCACACACATTATAAATTGTCATATATTTGCTCTTAGCTAGGTATTAATCTACAAAGTTATTTAAAATTGTAGGGGTGCCTGGGTGGCACAGTTAACTGTCCAACTCAATCTCACTGTTCCTGAGTTCCAGAGCTGATGGCACCCAGCCTGCTTGGGATTTGGTCTTTCTCTCTCCCCCTCCCCTGCTTGTGCTCTCTCTCTCAAAATAAAGAAAGAACACCCCCCCCCCTTTAAAACTGTATACATGAAAGGTATCAACTCCAACCTTATTAGGATTGTGCCAAAAAACAAATTTGGAAACAACATGAAATGAAATACACAATATTTAGCAGAAATCAGTAGGCTGTGTTCAGTACGGTATTCTCTAAACTGTAGTAGCATACTAAGCTCTTAAATCTAAGGCAGTATTTCTTGGGCTCAAAGTTTTATAGTCTTTTTCTGATTTCATAAGTTTTTCAAAACGTGTACTGTATTTAAAAAACTACCTCACTACTTCATCCAGAGATTTTTGAACCTGGCAGAAGTATGAAATGATAATATCTAAATTTGAGGATAAATTTAAATGTTTCTATTGTAACTGAAAGCATCAAAAAGGAACTAGCTGAGGCCTTACAATTTCATAAACTTGACACCAATGCAAACAAAAATCAGGTATCACATACTCCAAATTAGGCTTTCCCATCCACTAAGCTTTGCCCCAGAACAGCCACTGGATGGATGCATCTTCTATTCCTTCACTAGCCTACAATTTCAACAAACGCGCACAGCAGCTGCTCTGCACGAAAAAATTCAGCGGCCTCTGAAAACCACTATCGGTAGTTAGGAGGAACGGAAAGTCAACCCGCAACACCTTCCTACCGTAGTGCGAGAACGCTCTGTGAACTCTCCATCCTTTCACAACTAAGTTTAATCAGAAAAAAAGGGGGACTGCTGGAAAAGAAACGCGAGTGTGTGGGACACTCCGGTCCGGGCGAAGAAATAAACACTGGTTAGAAAAGGAATGGCTACTCCTGGAGAAGACTTGCCGACGGGAGACACACCTACGACCGCCCGGGAGAGGGACAAGGCAAAGCCCCAGGGCAGAGAACCAGCGCGGCGCCGCGCCGTCGGGAAGCTCATGGGCGGGGGCCGGGGTAACGGCGGCGAAGGGCGCCCGCGCTCGGGGCCTCTCCCGAGGCGACGCTGGAGCCCGCCTCGCCCCTCGGGCTCACCGTGTCCGAGTCGGTGTTGAGGTGCTGGAAAGCGAGCGCGCCGAGCACAAAGCCGGAGAGCACAGCCGACGTACTCTCCCCCTCCATGCTTCCGCAGGCTCAACGCGCAGGGGGGATCGGGAGAAGCGGCCCGGGCCCGGCTCCTTGAGCGTCGCGGCGGTGAGGCGGGGCCGAGCGAGGAGGTGGTGCCTGCGCCGGCGCACTGGACCCTGCGCGCTCCGCCGAGGGGGCGGGCCCGGGGAGGCGAGGGAGCTCCGGGTGGAGGAGGGCGCGGCCAGGCGGCTGTGGAGGGCGGGGCCGGGGCGCTGTAGGTTTTTCACCTGGGGCGCGGTCCCGGTCGCATTGTGGCTTCCGCTGACGACTTCGCAGTAAAGGCGTCTGGTTGTTGGCCACCACGAAGTGCGTTTGGGTGGCCAGCTGCTGCCAAGGGCCCTGTGGCGTATATGCAAACTATAAAAACCGAACAATGCTGACAGAATAGAAACAGTGCTTATGTCGCTGTAATAGCACAATGGAAATACCCTGGGTATGGATTTCAAAGTGCGTGATACTGCCATTTACCCATTGAGACCTCTAGCATACTGGCACCCTTTTCATAGTCTCTTCTAGAACTCTCCAGTGATGTTACATCGTGTGTGTGTGTGTGTGTGTGTGTGTGTGTGTGTGTGTGTCTGTGTGGTGGGGTGGCGGCTTCGGTTTCTTTGAGGATTTGCTATCTTTTAGAAAACTAAAGAATCAGGTTAAAGAATATGCTGATTATAAATATTGTTTAATGATATGTATAACCGTGTTGTGTTGAGTCATTTGATATAAATGGTAAGGGGAGTGGGAAGACCAGGGCTTGACAATATTCCACACACAATATGTAAAGCTATGTTTCTTAAATTATTAAGTCAGCAAAATATCAGACTACTGAATTAAGGTTGCATATTTTTGGGTTTTGTTGTGTGGCGGCTGTGTTTGGCTGAGTAACACGTTGAAGACAGATGTGTAGAATTATATGTTTATTACCTGAAATTAAATTTCTTGCCTTCAGTTTAGCAAAATCAGTTAATACGAAAAGATTTGTCACATAATTTCTGTTTTGTGAATGGTAATCTAAAGGATTAAAAAATAAAATGCAACACTATTCCAAGAGATCAGAAATAAACCCTCAATATAAAGTCGAGTAATTTTCAATAAGTTTGCCAAGACTGTTCATTAGGGAAAGGACAGTCTTTTCAACAGATGCAAAAGAATTGTTAGGCCCTTTCCCTATACCACAGACAATAATTAGCTCAAAACGGATCAAAGATGTCACAGTAACACCTGAAACTATGAAACTCTTAGAAGGAAACATAGGGGGAAAGCTTCATGATGTCGGATTCAGCAATGATGCTGTGGATGATACCAAAGGCACAGACACTAAAGGAAAAAATATAGAAATTGCATTTCACAAATTAAAAACATTTGTCCATCAAAGAACGCTATCAAGGGGTGCCTGGGAGCTCAGTCGTTTAAGCATCCTACTTTGGCTTGGGTCATGATCTCGTGGTTTGTGAATTCGAGTCCTGCGTGAGGCTCTGCGCTGATATAGCTCAGAGCCTGGAGCCTGCTTCTGATTCTGTGTCTCCCTCTCTCTCTCTGCCCCTCACCTGCTCACGCTCTCTGTCTTTTAAAACTGAGTAAATGTTAAAAAAAAAAACAAAAACATTATTTAGAGAGTGAAAAGGCAACCCACAGAATGGGAGAAATATTTGGAAACCATATATGTAATAAGAGATTAGTATCCTGAATATATATAAGGAAGAACTCAACAACAGTAAAATAACCCAATTAAAAAATGAGCAAAGAACTTGAATAAACATTTCTCCAAATAAGATATACAGATGACCAATAGGCACACAAAAAGATGCTTACCACCACTAATCGTTAGAGAAATGAAAATCAAAACCACAAAGAGATACTACTTCACATGCATCAGGATGGCAACGGTATAATAAAAAATATGTTTGGTCTTTGTCCCTGCATCCAGGAACAATGCTCCTATAACTCTTGGAGTCTCCAAAGTGATAAAAGTATCTTTTTGCTAATGTGCTCTAGGGTTGGGGGAGCTGGATAGCACAAGGATGGGAACTAGTTGCCAGAAAGACCAAGCCTTAATTAGATTGGAATTTTTAGCTCCACTCCAGACCTCTTAGGTGACAGGAACTAGAGATTAACTAGAGATTAACTGTGAACGGCCAATGATTTGATCAATCTTGCCTAAGTAATGAAACCTCCACTAAAACTCCTTAAGAATGGGATTTCCCTGGGCAAAAGCAAGCAAATGTCTGAGAAGTCTTACCAAATTTGTTTCCTGGGCTTCCTCTCATGGGTCTTCCAGAGACTAATTAAAAAAAAAAAAAAATTAAATTAGCTGACAAGGAAATGGGGAAGGGAACAGAGAAGAGAGAACTCTCCCAGTAAGGTGGAAATCTTTAGATGGTTATTAACAAATAAGATAAGGGGCGCCTGGGTGGCGCAGTCGGTTAAGCGTCCGACTTCAGCCAGGTCACGATCTCGCGGTCCGTGAGTTCGAGCCCCGCATCAGGCTCTGGGCTGATGGCTCGGAGCCTGGAGCCTATTTCCGATGCTGTGTCTCCCTCTCTCTCTGCCCCTCCCCCATTCATGCTCTGTTTCTCTCTGTCTTAAAAATAAATAAAAAACGTTGAAAAAAAAATAAGATAAATAAAACGGACATTGATGGGGTTGAAAAGTGTACTTACTACAGCACTATTGAAGTTTGGGTGGACCAAATGAACCCTCTGCTGGTTCCCCAACATTAAAATGCCTCAAACGAGTTTGCTCTATTTACCCCAACTTGAAGGAATTTAAAAAGTTGGAAGGCAAAGAATACAATGAGAAACCTGGCCTATGATCACCCGGGGCAATAGGCAGATTAAGCAAAATAAAGTTTGACAAAAGGGCAGGGTCCCTTGGCTGGGGACCCAAAGCCTAACACTCAGGAGTAGGTAAAATGGTCAGAGGATGAAGAAAAGAAGTTTCCAAGATTTCTGGACACAGGAGATGCATACATGGTGGTATCAACAACTGTTGGTGAAGCCCTACCAGGGGCTACAATTAGATTGAGAGAATATAGAAATGTAAGAGTTGATAAGATTAAGGTGAAAGTTTGCCTGATAGAGCTCTGCCATCCCCCTAAAGGAAAGCAATCTGGCAATAATCAACATTTTTTTTTGTCTAGTATAACTTCCTTGTTTCTGCTCCCTTCTGCCTATAAAAGTCTTTCATTCTTTACAGCTCCTTGGAGCTCCTTTCTGTCTGCTAGATTGCTGCCCGATTTATGCATCTTTGAATAAAGCCAATAAAATCTTTAAAATGTACTCTGTTGAGGGGCGCCTGGGTGGCTCAGTCGGTTGAGTGTCCGACTTCGGCTCAGGTCATGATCTCATGGTTCACGGGTTCGAGCCCTGCGTCGGGCTCTGTGCTGACAGCTTGGAGCCTGCTTCCGATTCTGTGGTCCCTCTCTCTCTGACCCTCCCCCCATTCATGCTCTGTCTCTCTCTGTCTCAAAAATAAATAAACGTTAAAAAAAATTAAAAAAAATAAAATAAAATTTACTCTGTTGAATTTTGTTTTCTAACTATATTATAACTGACTGGGGAACACTTTTCCTACTTAGTGTGGGGCAATCCAGTCGGGTGGAGGCAGTCGTCCAGGAGTTGAAAGAGTTCACCCAAGGCAGAACAAAGGAGATAGAAGTTTATTGAATACACTGCAAGCAAGCAGTGGGCAGGGCAGCAAAGAGACTGTCTGCCAGGAGGCAGTGGTGCGGGGCTATAGTTGACAGGGGAAGGATGGGAGGTATGGGAACGAATAGAATTTTCCTTTTTTGGTCAGCTAGGGTTTATGGACATTTTGAGGTGGGTTGCCTAACGGCTTGTTTGTATTCAGCCTGGGGGTCACTGTGGGCACTTTTACTTTACTCAGGTTTTCATTGCTCAGGTTGGTTGCCTAAAAGAGGCCTCTAAACTTAGTACTGTAAAACCAAAAATCTGCTAAGGTTTTTACTTTACACCATCAAATTGTCCTAGAGTAAAACTGTTGTAATTTATAATTCCATGAGAAATGACTACCTTGAAAAAATAAATTGTCACTAACTGGAATCTTTGCCAAGGTTATATGTCAAAAATTTTCTCTTAGATAGTTTCAATTGTTATGATAGGTAGTTTGCTTGCTCATGAAGTTGAGACATTATTTGGCCATTTTTACTTGTTCTCTCATGAATTACATCAATGTATATTTGCTCTTTATCTATTGTTGCTTACATCTTATTGATTTAAAAGAGCATTTATAGGGGCTCCCGGGTGGCTCAGTCGGTTGAACGTCCGACTTTGGCTCAGGTCATGATCTCACAGTTTGTGTTTTTGAGCCCAGCATCGGTCTCTGTGCTGACAGCTCAGAGCCTGGAGTCTGCTTCTGATTCTGTGTCTCCCTCTCTTCTCTGCTCCTTCCCCACTCATTCTCTGTCTCTCCCTGTCTCTCAAAAATGAATAAACATTAAAAAAAATTTTTCTAAAGAGTGTTTATACATTAAAGATATTAAGTTTTGTCTGTCAAATATTGAAAGTGTTTTCTTCTCAGATGGTTTTTAATTTTTAATTTTAATACAGAAAATTGAAAGCTTTGTATTTAAAACTTCCATTCATGTCTTTAATCTTTCTAAGGCATCATGTTTAAGAACACCTCCCTATGTTATGATAAAAAAACATTATTTGGAATTAGAGGCAATTATTAGTTATGACTAATCACTAATGCCATTGGCTGCATGGAACCATAATAGAGATCATTTACCAAAAGTTTAAACACTAGATTCACACAAACAATAGTATTGTTTTTAAAAGACTTTAAAAAATGATAATTGTTGCCTTTCTTCACTAATTTTTTTAGGGGGTGCCAGATGGTAAAGATGGGCTCAAAGAATGATGTAAACATGTCACCTTGGCCTAAGAGTCAGGTGGAAAAGGGTGATACTAACCAAATCTGAGGCAATTTGAGTATTAAAATAACAATAATAATGGATTATGTCCCATTAAAGTAAGAATATTTGAATTCATACTGATGTAAATGAATGAATGAATAAATAATTAGGGTAAGAGGAAGCTCTTACTTTCAGTAAAATATCAACTAATAAATGTAGAAGAAATCATGAAATTAGAAAATCTCTTTTGGGAACTCTCCTCCTCCTCCTCATCATCATCAATACAGGCAACAGGGGGGCCTGACTGGCTCAGTTGCTTAAGCCTTGGTCTCTTGATTTCTCCTCATGCCATGATCTCAGGGTAGTGAGATGAGGCCCCTGTTGGGTTCTGCTCTGGGTGTGGAACCTGTTTAAGATTCTCTCTCTCCCTCTCCCTTTGCCCCTCCCCTGCTCACATGCTCTTTCTCTATCTCAAAAAAAAAAAAAAGCAATTACTGGCAACTGATACCACCACTGTGCAATGTTTGAGTAATAGGCTATTAATGTAGTCTCCAAGTATCCTCCCCAAAGATTTTTATGAATGGCTGGAGGAAATATACCTTCACAAAATCACCTTAACCAAAAAATGAAAGTTAACATCATCAATAAAGAGACAAATCAAGATCAGATGCCTCATGACATGATGCTCCGAGAAGAGAACATCCTGTCTGTGATATTCTTGCCAAAAGTGCATAATCTGAATTTTACCATGAGGAAACTTCAGACAAACTCAAATTGAAGAACATTTTATAAAATAACTGACCTGTACTCTTCATAAATGTCAAAGGCATGGAACACAAAGTTTGAGAAACTGTTCTAGATTAAAGAAAACTTAAAAAACAGGACAATTAAATGCTGTAAGAAATAACCCACAATGACAGGGACAAATTGGTTCAAACAATATTGAACTGTTGTTGAAAAATACTTTTACCTGATTTTTCTTTGCTTTTTTCCATCATTAGCATATGATAACTCAGGAAAACCTGAAAAATAGAGCAACTTTGGAATCTCCACTTTTTTAAAAAATTTTTCTTTAACACTTATTTATTTTAGACAGAGAGAGACAGAGCATGAACGGGGGAGGGTCAGAGAGAGGGAGACACAGAATCTGAAACAGGCTCCAGGCTCTGAGCAGTCAGCACAGAGCCCGATGTGAGGCTCGAACTCACGGACCGCGAGATCATGACCTGAGCCAAAGTCGGACGCTTAACCAACTGAGCCACCCAGGTGCCCCTGGAATCTCCACTTTAAGAACTATTTTAAAAATTTATAAATAGACCTCCTCCAGTTACACAAATTGCAAATCTTTGAGTATGTTTAAATAACAGTTTGTAAATTTTCTGGTCATATTGAAATTTTTCTGCCATGTTCTACATTTTGTGAAATACACACACACACACACACACACACACACACACACACACATTTGTTTTTCCAACATAAGGAATTCCTTTAATATAGTCTATTAATAATAATTTTTAAACACCCTATTCTACAGGTGAAATACTTAAGGAACTGAGGAAGAGACTTTCAGAAATGTCATTGTGCATATCATTCCCCAAACTCTAAGAAAATAAAATGAGATGATCTATTATAAGAGAATAGTCTGAATTTTTCAAAAATCATAATCTTCTTTCATTTAAAGTTTTACTCCAGCAGAATAATAATAATACAATCTTTACCTCAAAATCCTCATAAACTGTCACCATATGAAAATTTTATAGGAAGTTCTCATGAAGGTTGGCTTGACTCCTACTATGACAGATTCCTCCTGGTACATTTCTAATATTGTCAAGTATTTTCAAAATACCATTTTTACAGTATATGTCCAACATGTATGAGATACATTTCCAAAAGGAGCATTTCTAGACATACTCCTCCCTCATGTACCATCATAAGATATAAGAAGAGACACCAATAGAAGTCAGCCTTAGAACATACTAGAAAGGAAATTTCAACCTTAAATAGGTTTCCTAAGTTCCAATGCATACTCTTGTGGAAATATGCTTTCCAGCTGTATTAGTTTTCTACGACTACCATATCAAAACACCACAGACCTGGTGGCTTAAATAACAGAAATTTATTTCTCACAGTTCTGAAGCTACAAGTTCAAGATCAAGGTACCAGCAAGATTTTTTTTTTTTTTTGAGACCTCTCTCCTTGGCTTGCAGATGGCTTCCTTCTCACTGTGTCTCTGTGTCTTCACGTGGTCTTTCCTCTGTGCATAAGTATCCCTGATATCTTCTTATATATCAAAATTTCCTCTTCTTATGAAGACATCAGTTGCTTGAGTTAGGGCCCACCCTAATGACCTCATTTTAACTTAATTACCTCTTTAAAGACCCTACCTGCAAATATAGTCACAGTTTGAGGTTCTGTTGGTAAGGGCTTCAACATAAGCATTTTGGGTGGACACAATTCAGTCCACACCACCAGCGTGATGTGTTTGGGATTCCAGATATCCAGTTCCACTGGAGATCTGATGCTGAGGTTCATTAAGTGGTCTCCCTAAGTAGAAGGCTTCCATAAGTAGAAAGCTATCTCCAAACGATCAATATATCAATAAGATACCATTGGGTATTGTCAAAGATAAACAAAGCTGGACATTTGTTAAAGTGGTAAAAGCAGCTTTTATTTAGTAACTACTGCCAGAGGGGAAAGAAGTGAGGTCCATTCCAATTTGTGCAGAGATGATAGGGCATATTAAAGGGAGTATGAGGGATGAGAGAGGGGGGAGCAAGTATAGGCTTAAGCAGAGTCAGAGAAGTGAAAAATTACATAAAAAGGGCAACAGAGTTGGTCGACGTAAATGTGATTAGACCATCTGTTTCTGCTAAGTAGCATCTATCAAAATTAGGCTTCTACCCTCCCCCAAAAGACTGAAGGCAAAGACCCTATCCTTTCTCATTATTACATTTCAAAGGTATGGTTTTTTGGTCCTTGGGAAAGACACTCTTGGTCATAGGAAATACAAATATATCTCAAAGGGGCAAAGGAAGGATTTATGATTGTAAGCCCTGTTTAGTAAGTGCTCCAAGAAAGGAAGGTCAGGGGCTTATCATCAGATATTGACTGAAACAAATAGCAAGTTCTTTTGGCAGTCTTGAGCTCTTCCCCTCAGAAATGCAAGGTAGGGGGAGGGGCAGTCATCCCAGGGACATGGCCTTAGTCTGCTCAGAACCATGCTAAAGTTTGGTCAAGGCTCTTAGTGTATGGCTTTGGATTGGAATCATTTGTGCTGAGAGTTTTTATAGTCCTTGGTATAAACATCTTTCTCCCATCATCTTTGGCTCAAGATCCATGATCTGGCAATGAGCTTTAAAATCCCTAAATATCATTCTCAAATAATTGAATGACTGCAATTCTTTCCAACCACTAGACTTTCTAACCATTGGACTTTCCAACTATTGGATTAATTGACACTGGAAACTTCTAGAATATTATCAGTCCCAATACATCTACATGCCTTAATTACACCCTAGGCCTCCAATAATTAACTGCTATAACTGTTATCTTCCAGGGCCCTGAAGAAACCCAGAAGACATCAAGAATATAAAAGAGATGTGGGGCTGATAATGGAAGCTATTATCTTATTATTTTCTCACAAAGTCATATAGAACCCATTATGTGATTTGTTTAACTCCATTCAGGGCACGTGTCCTCAACAATCACACCAACTAAATCAAGGCAGCAACTGATACCTTCAAGTTACCTTAAACTGCACATTTGTCTACTTAATGAGAATCTCTGGGACATTTCTCCCTGCATTTACCTCATCAAAATGCAGGGTGTAATTTGGGCATGATTCTGGTGAACAGGATTTACTCTCAGCTGTCAAGGTTTGCCTTAGCTCCAGAAATCACCTCACGGTCAACATCTAACCGATCTTGCAGGGGTATAAAGAACTGGCCATTTTGGCCCAAAGAGGGTTAAGTTTGATGAGTCCCATATGCCCCAGAGCTCCCTGTGGTTTGGCCAAGGCTTTGCAAGGTCTGCATGACCATTCGTTTTCACCTTCTGCTTAATCCTACTCCTATCTACCTCCCAAGTGTTCATCCCTAATAAATGCCTTTTAGGCAAAATTCCATCCCAGTGTTGGCTTTCAGCGAACCCAACACACATCAGTGATCAGTTAGACTCCAAATACTCAAAAACAAACCCATCAGTTTCTTTATTTTATTAGGATAATAAGTTACCAGGAATGGTCTGAGACACCGCATGTCACTGGTTTATACAAGGATTTTTTGTTTCACCTAACTGCAAGTTCTTGAACAAAAATCTGTGATACATAATTTAACCATGACTATGACCCAAATTGGATAGTTCTAGGCTGACTAAAGAATTGAATGTAAAAGTGGGTTCTAAATATTTCTTATGATATTCATGATTGCATTGATCTTTTTGTCTTTCCCCATTGTCTGATATATAGGTGTTTAAGTGTTGCTATGCAGCCATTATCTCAAGGTTAAATCCAACTGAAAATACTGTGTCAAAAAGCAGTCCTTATGTACACCTCTGTTCCTTTGAGAGCTGACAGTAACCAAAAGGGGGTAACTAGAATTTCTGATGAAGAAAATGATGCACTTTTGGTTTAACTAGATAGAGCTGTCAACAGGAGAGCAAAGGCAGACGTGATACACTATAGCTAAGACTCTCATGGCAATGGTCTTAAAGTGTGGTTCCCAGAGGAAGAGTATCTGGGAAGCTGTTAGACATGCAAATTCTCCAGCCTCACCTCAAACCTAAGGAATCAGTACAGCACTCAGTGTTTTAACAACCTCTCCTAGAACCTGCTAACTTTGGAGAACCACTGTCCAAAAGAGTCTGCAAGCAACTGAAATTGTTTTCCCTGGGACCCAGTAGCATGCTCTAGGGCAGACTCCATGATGGGCTCTCAAGGGTAACTTCCAGTCAATCAGAGACTTCAGTGAAAGAAAACAGAACCCTTATTTTCCTAGACTATCATTTTTCTTCTTGTTTTATCATCTTTTTTTAAGATCTTTTTTTTTTACCTTTGTTTGATTGTAAACAAAAGTAAATTCCTAATATGCGACTTATGTGAAAGATCTCTGAATTATTCTGTGACGTGACCTAAGCAAAGCCAATTTGTAAGTTAATTTTTCTGAAATTAATATTTTGAGGCTGGTAGACCTAATATTTGAGTCTGGGATTGCCAGGCTGAGGAAATAACCTACCCCAGAGTATAGCCTTCCAGTGGTGAGTCTAGTGTATTTGACACCTGGAACAAGCATATTGGTTTTTTTTTTGACTTTCTTTCTTCTCTACAACAAAGTTATTTTCAGTAATGATAACAAAATAAAATGCATAATGATAAAGTCCAGAAAAGAAATGCAAACACTGAAACTTTTCTTTTATTGAACTCTATGTATAATTATGTCAGGGAAAATGAGAAAACAAGTAAATAAATACTAGAGTACAGAAAGGACAAAACTAATGGATTAATGTATATTTTATTAAAAAATGTTTGTATTTATTTTTGAGACAGAGCGAGACAGAGCATTGAGCAGGGGAGGGGCAGAAAGAGAGGGAGACACAGAATCTGAAGCAGGCTCCAGGCTCCGAGCTGTCAGCACAGAGCCTGACGTGGGGCTCGAACTCTCAACCACGAGATCATGACCTGAGCCAAAGTCAGACACTCATCCGACTGAGCCACCCAGGCGCCCCGATGTATATTTTAATAATAATATTATATTGATGTATATTTTTGAAATGGGGGAATTCATCTACACATTGGTCTATGAAGTAATCAACAGTAACATTACAGTTTTTCTTCTAGGGAAATAAACCCGTAATGAGGTATAGTCTCATTCTATGTTTGGAATTCCTGTGAAAACTAGTAGGTATCTTACTTGAATAAGAGAAAAAGATTTATGCCCTCTGCACTATAACAATTTCGTGAATAACATAGCATATTGACCTAGTAGTTCAATACCAGAATATAGAAGATAACAGTATAAGAAAAGCAGTTCAGCTGCTCTATTAGAATCATGTTAGAGACTTGATGCTTCAGAGGGATGTACTTGCTTACTGAAATTGGGATCCAATAATATTCATCTCTATTAAATAGTTGTAGGGCTCACTCCGGCAGCACATATACTAAAATTGGAATGATACAGAGAAGATTAGCATGCCCTCTGCGCAAGGATAACACGCAAATTCGAGAAGCGTTCCATATTTTTGAGATCTTTATGTAAAAGAAAAACCTATAACTTATTTTTGGAAAGCTAGATGAACAATCTTTTGGAATACTTGTGTTAATTCTTTTCCTGGATTAAACACGTGCCAAGCATTTATTGATCAACTCATTAATTAGGTTTTCTATTATTTAATTTTTTCCAGCAATTAAAATCTTTTTTTCCACCTGCTGGAGAAGTGTGAAAGCTAATATTTGATCCTGGGCTTGGCGATGTGTGCAGTGAAAATTGTTGGAAAAATAATTTAGAACCCATGATAGCTGAATGGGTAAAGAGACTATTTCAGTCTTTTCTATGGAAAGGTATGAATAGACTCACTCAGCTTCAGTCTTAAGTAGATTTTCCTGGAGAAATGGGAGTGTTAAATTCTCTTGTTTTTTTTCCTAGAGCATACTATTGAATTTATATTTTAAAACAATTTAATACCTGCTTGCTTTCCAGATAACCTGGTGGAAAGCAAAAGCCACAGCTGTTAAGATGTTTGATGGATTCTACTAACAAGACATTCAAAGTGTGACTCACTGATGCTAATTTGTTTCAGTACAATTTTTTGTGCCCTCTGGCACTGGAGATTTCACGTTGCTACATCCTACCACCCTGGGTGATGAAATAGCATTTCTGTTTTATTTTTCGCCAACCCCAGAAAAAGGAAAGCTTGCGCAGGATTAAAAAAGCCTTAAAGGGGCGCCTGGGTGGCTCAGTCCGTTGAGCTTCCGGCTTCGGCTCAGGTCACGATCTCATGGTCCATGAGTTCGAGCCCCGCATCGGGCTCGGTGCTGACAGCTCGGAGCCTGGAGCCTGTTTCGGATTCTGTGTCTCCCTCTCTCTCTGCCCCTCCCCTACTCATGCTCCGTCTCTCTCTGTCTCAAAAATAAATAAACGTTAAAAAAATTAAAAAAAAAAAAGCCTTAAAGTTGAAAAAGATGTTGGGGGCGGGGTGGCGCCTGGGTGGCTCAGTTGGTTAAGCATCTGATTCTACGTTGCAGGTCAGGTCACAATCTCATGTTTCATGAGTTCAAGCCCCACGTTGGGCTCCACGCTGACAGTGCAGAGCCTGCTTGAGATCATCTCTCTCCCTCTCTCTCTGCCCCTCCCCTGCTCACTCTCTCTGTCCCTCTCAAAAATGAATAAATAAACTTAAAAAAAAAAAGTTGAAAGAGATGGGAGATAAAATTAAAGCTTTGGTTTGATGATACTAGTCAAAAGTCTACCCAGAAGTTCTTTTTTTTTTTTAATCACTTAACTGAAGGCAGTCGATGGTTGTTATTTTACTCTGTCTCTTCCTCAGAGAACAAGTTGGGGAAACCCAGTTCCCCTGTTAGAAGACTTCATGTAATGGGACGCCTGGGTGGCTCAGTCGGTTGAATGTCTTACTTGGGCTCAGCTCATGATCTCAGGGTTCGTGAGTTTGAGCCCCACATCGGGCTCGTGCCTCTCGGCACAGAGCCCGCTTCAGATCCTTTGTCCCTCTTCCGCTCTTGCTCTCTCTCTCTCTCTCTCTCAAAAATAAACATTTAAAAAAATTCTATATAAAAAAAGAGAAGGCTTCACGTAGAAATGTGGGGATCCTAAGAATCCTGAGAAAGTGATTCCCGTGGTGGTCGAGGCATTCTACAGCATTTCACTCAAGAAGCAGAGACCTGGTGTGACCCGTGTGTGAGAGTGAGCTTCAACAATTCTGTAAAAATACTTTATGCTGCCACAGACATCTGAAATTGTAAAATGGCAGCCCATGAAGCCTCCCATCGCCACGAGCAGGCAGCACAGAACGGCTTGCTGCCCCTCCAGAGCCCTGCTGCAGAGCCCCCGATCAGAAACCATTGCTTCCAATCTCCATAACTCAGAAACCTCAAGTGGCACCAGAAACATGAAAGGATGCCATCAGGATTAAAAAAGAAACACCCCAAACTTCATTTGTGTGCACTGACTGCAGTAAAGCTTTCAGGCACAGCTATCATCCGAGGTACCACGAGTCCTGCCACACAGGGATCAAGCTGGTGTCCCGGTCAAAGAAAACTCCCACTACGGTGGTTCCCCTCATCTCCACCATCGCCGGGGACAGCAGCAGAACTTCGTTGGTCTCTACCATTGCTGGCATCCTATCAATAGTCACTGCGTCTTCCTCGGGCACCAACCCCAGCGGCAGTGCCAGGAGCACAGCTATGGCCGTGGCCCCGGCCGTCAAGAAACCCAGTAAGCCTGCCAAGAACCATGCCTGCCAGATGTGTGGGAAGGCCTTCCGGGATGTGTACCACCTCCAACCAACACAGGCTCTTCCATTCGGACCAAAAGCCCTTCGAGTGTCCTGTTTGCAATCAGCGCTTCAAGAGAAAGGGCCGATGACTTCTCATGTGAGGTCTCATGAAGGAGGCAGCACCAAACCCCATACTGGCAGTGTCTGTGGGAAAGCCTTCTCGAGACGTGCCCTGTTGCCTTGGCCACCAAAGACAGACTGCGGACACACACGGGGCGCCACGAAGGCAAGGTACGGTGTAACGTCTGTGGGAAGCTTCTGAGTGCAGCATACATCGCCAGCCACTTAAAGACACACGGGCAGAGCCAAGGTATCAGCTGTAATACATGTGAACAAGGCGTCAGTAGAACATGCATGCATGAGTGGAGACCGGCAGCCAGAAGCAGCAGCAGCGGCAACAACAACATGCGATAGATGACCGGGGAAGCAGGTGGGGACACTGAAACTGGGGGAAGAAGCTGTCAAAGCAAGCAAGCAAGAAGCTGCCAACCCGTGCCTGACCTCCGTGGCTGCTATGACACCTGTGACTCTCACTGCTCCATTCAATGTAATGTCCTGCGTGTCACCTGGGGCGATGTCAAACCCAATCACAGTGGCAGCAGCAACGAGCATGAAGCATCCAGTAAATGTTTCAAGTGCAGTTACCATAACCAGCCCAACGAACAGAGGGCACCCTGTAACTATAACCAGCCCATTATCCATGACCTCTCCTTTAACATTCACTACCCCAGTCAACCTTCTCACCTTTGTCACTGCTCCAGTGAATATAGCCCACCCTGTCACGATCATGTCTCCAGTGAAACTGCCAACACCTGTGACGTTAGCTGGCCCTCTCAATATAGCAGTGAGGCCCGTAGAGGGCATGCCTTTCTTACCCCAAGCCTTACCCACATCACCACCTTGATAGACAGCATTATAAAATTTAAAAAAAGGGGTTAAAGTAAATATTTACCAGCAACTTACTTTTAATTTATTAAAGCAAAGAGTAAACTATGGGGACACCTGGGTGGCTCAGTCGGTTAAGCGTCTGACTTCAGCTCAGGTCATGATCTCACGGTTCCTGAGTTCAAACTCTGCGTTGGGCTCTGTGCTGACAGCTCAGAGCCTGGAGCCTGCTTTGGATTCTGTGTCTCCTCCTCTCTCTCTGCCCCTCCCCTGCTTGTGCTCTGTCTCTCCCTCTCTCAAAAATAAATAAACATTAAAAAATTTTTAAAAAGTAAACCATGAAATGGGGATATTTCATTACATTAGTTAATAATAGTGTAGCAGCATTTTTCTCCAATTTGGCTGGGATTATTCAAAGTAGGGTGTGTATGTAATTTATCACTGGACCACTTTAGTTTAATCAGAAATTCCTTTTAGCTGACAGCATTGCTTAAACAGGATAGTAGCTGGCAAGATGAAATGCCAGAATTAAAACCAATCATAAAAAAGCAAAACCCATTTCAAAATTTAAAAAAAAAGCATTACTGTTTCTAATCCCAAGAAATCATTTTATTCTAAACACTAGCAGAACTCTTCTCCCCATACAAGGTGGATGGCTGGATGGCTGATTTTAACCTGAAGTCCTAAATCCACAAATTTAGAATTTGTGAGAGCTAGTGTAGAATTGTCTGTGTTTATTGTTTTTATGAGTAAATACATGCATTGTCATAATAAAATGCATTTCGGAGAATATGCATTTTACCTTTGAGAATATGTTAATTTCAGGCAGCATTCTTTATGGGAAAGGTGATACCAGCTCTGATATGCAAAGCGTATAATAATGTATGATTCTACTTTCAACATATAATAGAGATCGTGACCTGATATTTGGAGATGTAAACATCACTCAGTATATTAATCCTGATAGAACATAGCATTGTAGTTGACTTAAAAAAAAAACAAAACAACAACCAAAATATACAAATTTTGTTTTAGTAAGAAAAGGCCTCAACTGACAGTGGATAAGTCAAGTGTGCGAACAGGCAGACCCCTAACAAACAGAGGCCATGGGACTCTTATTCAGGGGCCAAGAAGTACTTTAGAACAGCCAAAATATATTGCTTTAAATTGGAAGATGCTGGAGGCACCAGGATGTGATATGCCCCTCCCCTCTCTTTCCCAATTAGAACCTGTTGATGCTATGATAGGGAAAGATGTGTTAGTTGCTCACTGCAGTTTATGTCTTATATTAAATTGTATACAGTTTGTATTCTAACCACCAGCTGGGACTAGGTAGTATGCCCCTTCAGAACAAGCAGAATGTATCTTTTTTTTTTAATTTCTCCTTCCATTTCTTAATCAAGTATTGTGCAGATTTGTTCAACTTTGTAAACATGGACATCACTTTTTTTTTTCTTTGAAAAAACACTTGTATCAGCTTGGTGGTGTTTTCAGGGAGGCATTTATCTGTACTCCCTGTAGGAACCCAGGAATGATTCTGCACGTTAAGACATGTGCTTTTTATTTCTTAGCAGGATGTTTTATCTCTGTATGTAAAGTAGAAACCAAAAGTTAGGGAAACAGATACTCTTTACACCATTAAGCCACACATTAATGTTTTTAAAGCATTGTGTTAAAAAAAAAAGTTCCTAAAACCAAGATGCTGTGATTTTTTTTAAGTTACAATATGTTTTTGGGGTTTCCCCCCGCCTTTTTAGTCTTGCAGTTAAAGGAAATGGAATTTAGTTGTATTAATCTTGCAGAATGTTGGCAGGACTGACTATCAAATTGGATGACTTCAGTTTATACCCCACTGTGTCAGTTCAAGCATCAAACACCTTACATCTGAGGCAGACTTCCTACATCATGGACAGATATCTGTGTGTCATTATACAAAACAGTTTGAGGGGGTTGAACTACATAGTAAAAAATAAAATAGTACTTAGTGTAAAATAACTTTATAAATTATCTTTTATACTTTAGGACATTAAGTTGTACAACTTCTGTACATATAAAAGCTTAGGAACATTCTGTTTAGCAGGAAGGCAACACATTCCTACACTTTTAATGTATATGTTTTGTTATAATGTCCACGTAAACATGCCCTCTGTTTGTGCCTTTTAATTAGTGTGTCTCAATAAACAAAATGTAGAGAAAAAATAGTTGCAACATTTTATTAAACCTGTAAGAACAGATACTACACTTGATCTAAGCCAAAAGGCCGAGAAGCAATAGTTGTGGCATTTAAAAGAGGTTGGTTAATGCAAACTCAAATCATTTCAAGGAAAAACCATGCTTTTTTTTTTTTACCTCTTTATTCGCATTTTTATATATCTATTTTTTCCCATAAAAAGTATCATAACAAAAAAAAGGATCATAACAAGAATATAGAAAGCAATGATTGCAATTATGACGAGGGCCAAATTTTGAATAAATATGCCTGAAAATAAATGAGTATCATAAAGGAAGATACAAGTTTATCTTTTTAAAAAAAGTTTATTTTGAGAGAGAGAGAGAGAGAGACAGAAAGAGAGAGAGAGAGGGAGACAGAATGATCAGGGGAAGGGCAAGAGAGAAGGAGAGAGAGAGAATCCCAAGCAGGCTCACTCTGTCAACGTGGAGCCCGATGTGGGGCTCAAACTCATGAACTGTAAGATCATGACCTGAGCTAAAACCAAGAGTCAGATGCTTAACTGACTGAGCCACCCAGGTACCTAAGATAATATAAATTATCTTAACAGCCTATCACCAATTATAGTTTCTTCAAAGGAAATTGAGTGTGTATGGCCATGGATATGCTCCACTCAGGTCTTCCAGGGAACCTACTGGGGGACACAGTTGGCTGAAAACCTTCACCTGCAGCTTCTATGAGAGCTGTGGCCACCCTCCCCCCCCCCCCCCCGGCTGCTCCCAGACAGTCAGTGCACATGATGGAGGTACTAATGAAGGCCCATCCTTATGAGAAACCACATTCCTTTATCAGGGGACTTGCTCAAAGAGTCTCCATCAGCCTGGTGGAGATTTTTTTTAGCTTGCCTTGTAGTCTGAGACTCCTCTACAACTCTCCTTCCTTCCCTTTACCCTTTTCCAGGTGCCAGACATGCATGACATTGTGAAGCCTCTCCCTCCTTACTCACCTTTCCCCTATCATTCACAGATATTTCCCCCAATGTGGCTCTTGAACATCTAACCTTGTCTTTGTGTCTACTTCTCAGGATCCAAATGGACAGAGTGCTTACCTTCTCATGTCACCCATGAAGGTCTTCCTGAGCCATAAAGATCCCATTTTCAATTTGTGCCAGTGTTTTTTATTTTATTAAAAAAAATGTTTATTTATTTATTTTGAGAGAGAGAGAAAGAGAGCATGCACGCACACACAAATGTGTGCAAGGGACAGGGGGCAGAAAGAGAGAGGAAAGAGAGAATCCCAAGCAGGCTCCAAGCTATCAATGCAGAGCCCAACGTGGGGCTCGATCCATGAACCATGAGATTATGACCTGAGCCAAAATCAAGAGTTGGACACTTAACCAACCAGCCACCCAAGCACCCCAATCTTTTTTTTTAAGTTTTTTATTTATTTATTTTGAGAGAGAGACAGTGTGAGTGGAGGAGGGGCAGAGGGAGAGATAGAATCCCAAGCAGGCTCTGCACTGTCAGCACAGAGCCTGATGCAGGGCTCGAACTCACGAACTGTGAGATCATGACCTGAGCTGAGATCAAGAGTTGGTCATTTATCCAGTCGAGTCACTGGGGTGCCCCAGGCACCCCAATCTTTTTTATTTTAAAATTCCCATCAGTGATCCAATGTAAATATTCATGTTGACCATTTACAGGTCAAAACAAAGTCATTCTTTTTGTCCCCAGCTTTACTGAAGTATAATCGAAAATATAATTGTATAAATTTAAGGTATATAATGTGATTTCATGTACATGTATATTGTAAAATTATTACCACAATAAAGTTAATTAACACATCCATAACCTCACATATTTGACTTTTGTATGTGTGTGTGGTGAGAACATTTAAGATCTTCTCTCTTAGCAAATCTCAAGTATTTAATACAGTATTGTTAACTATAGTCATGATGTCATACATGAGATTCCCAGAACTTATTCATCTTATAACTGTGAAAGTTTGTACCCTTTGACTGACATCGCCCCATTTCCCCCACTGCCCAGGCCCAGCAACCACCATTCTATTTTCTGTTTCTATGAGCTCAACGTTTCTAGGTGCTCAAAAAAGTGAGATCAGATGGCATTTATCTTTCTCTGTCTGACTTATTTTGCTTAGCATAATGCCCTCAAGATTAATCCATATTGCTGCAAGTGGTGGAACTTCATTTGCTTTTTATGGCTGAATAATATTCCATTCTGAATATACACTAAATTTTCTTTTCTTTGTTTAAAAATTTTTTATGTTTATTTATTTTTGAGAGGTGGGGAGAGGCAGAAGAGAGAGACCCGAAGCAGGCTCCAGGCTCTGAGCTGTCAGCGCAGAGCTCGACCCAGGGCTCAAACCCATGAACTGTGAGATCATGACCTGAGTTGAAGTCAGACGCTTAACAGGCTGAGCCACTCAGGCACCCCCTACACTAAATTTTCATTAGATAAAGTCACTACATAGAATACAGTACAATATGGAAATTGAATTATAAAATATCTAAACAATATATCAGAAAAAAGTTTTAATCACATGCAAGTATAGACTGTTATTAGCTTACAATATATTGTTGAGTTTTATTGATAGACTCAAAGAATTTTGCCATAATTGTGCTATTTTCTATGACCGTTTCCCAAATTTTCAAAATGGTCTGTGCTTATAGTGCTAGTTTGTTAGGGCCTGCCAGAAAAAAATACTAGACTTGGTGGCTTAAACACAGAAATATATTTCCTCACAATTCTGGAGGCTGGAAGTCTAAGATCAAGGTATTGGTAAGATTGGTTTCATCTGAGGCCTCTCTCCTTGGTTTGCAGATGGCCACCCTCTCCCTGCGTCTTCACCTGGTCCTTCCTCTGTGTGTGTCTGCATTTAAATTTCCCTTTCATATTAGATTAAGGTCTATCCTGATGACCCCATTTAACCTTAATTACCTCTTTAAATTCCCTATTGCAAAATATAGTCACATTTTGAGATACTGGAGCTTAGGACTTTAACACATGAATTTGGGGGACAAAATTCAACCCATAACACTCACATGGATAGGTAAAATACACTCATCCTGTGTGTTTCTCATTTACTCTCACTATTGATATGTAATGCTTTTGTTACCAGATGTGTGGATTTTCCACATATCAGGCAATTCTCTGATACCAGCCAGATGTCCTACAATTTAATTCAGTTCTGATAGCATCTACCTGGGGTAATCGGTCAATTTCTGCTCTTAACACAGTGGCAGCTACCCTGTCCCATTCCCAGCCCCATAGTAGCCAGATAGACATATGTTCCTGGAGCAGCTTACACACAGCTTGCAGGAGCTAGGAGGGAAAAAAGATATTCGATGCAAATAGCTACCAAAAGAGAGCAGGGGTGGCTGTATAAATACCAGACAAAATAGACTTTAAATCAAAAAAGTTTACAACAGTCAAGGAAGAATCCCATATATGAATTGAAATTCAACACAGCAGGAAGATATAACAATTATAAATGTTTACATACCCAATGACAGACCAGCAAAACACAAGAAGCAAAATCGGATAGAGTTGAATTTTTTAATTCAAGAAATTAACTGCCGAAAAATCGACAGTTCTACAATAATAGCTGGAGACTTCAACACCCTCTCACAATAATGGATGAAACAGCCAGATGAAAGATAAGTGAGGTAATAGAGGATTTAAACCACACAATAAACCAAGTAGATCTAACAGACATGTACAGAATGCTTCACCCAGTAACTACAGTGTGCACATTCTGCTCAGGTGCACACGGGACATTTTCCAGGAAAGACCATGTGTTAGGCCACACTTAAAAATCAAGAGATTTAAAAAGGTAAGTACCAGACAAAGTATCTTCTCCAACCACAGTGGGATGCAGTTAGAGACATCCATAACAGAAGGAAAACTCGAAAATTCACAAAATTATGGAAATTAAACAGCATGCTTTTAAACAATCAATGAATCAGCGAAAGATATCACAAGGGAAATTAGAAAATACTTAGAGATGACAATGAAAACATGCGGCTGCCTGGATGGCTCTGTCAGTTAAGTGTCTGACTCTTGATTTTGGCTCAGGTCATGGTCTCACAGGTTCGTGGGATGAAGCCCTGTGTCAGGCTGTGTGCTGGCTATGGGGATCCTGCTTGGGATTCTCTCCCTCTCTCTCTGCCCCTCCCCCCCCAATAAACATTTAAAAAAAAATGAGGGGCGACTGGGTGGTTCAGTCTGACTTCAGCCAGGTCACGATCTCGCGGTCCGTGAGTTCGAGCCCCGCGTCGGGCTCTGTGCTGACAGCTCAGAGTATGGATCCTGCTTCAGATTCTGTGTCTCCCTCTCTCTCTGCCCCTCCCCTGCTCGTGCTCTGTCTCTCTCTGTCTCTCAAACAATAAATCAGTGTTAAGAAAAAGAAAATGAAAACATGACATAACATCACTATGGGTCACATTGAAAATAGTGCTAAGGGGGAAATTTATAGCTATAAATACTTACATTAAAAGACAAGAAGGATCTGAAATCAACAACATAATTCACAACTTAAAGAAGTAGAGAAAGAAGAACACACTAAACCCAAAGCTAGTAGAAAGAATGAAATAATAAAAACTAGAGCAATAAATGAAATAGAAAATAGAAAAACAATGGAGAAAAATCAATGAAAAAAGTTCCTTCTCTTCCTGGTCAAGGAGGCCCTTTTTCCCATGAGAAATTAAAAAAAAAAAAATTTTTTTTTTTAAATTTTAGAGTGAGAGATAGCAAGAGCATGAATGGGGGAGAGGGAGTGAGGAAGAGAGAGAGCAAATCCTAAGCAGTGTGGAGCCTGACATGGGCTCAATCCACTACCCTGGGATCATAACCCCAGGGTGAGAGTTGGACACTCCAATTAAGAGTTGAACGCTCAGGGGTGCCTGAGTGGCTCAGTAGGTTAAGCGTCTGACTTCAGCTCAGGTCATAATCACGGTTTGTGAGTTCGAGCCCTGTGTTGGGCTCCGTGCTGACAGCTTGGAGCCTGCTTCCGATTCTGTCTCTCCCTCTGTCTCTCTCTCTGCCCCTGCTGCACTTGTGCTCTCTCCATCTCTAATAAATAAATAAAACTTAAAAAAAAAAAGAGTTGAATGCTCAAATAAAAAAAAGTAAAAAAAAAAAAAAAAGTTTGACGCTCAACCGAGCCACCCAGGCGCCCCTCTCATGAGAAATTTTATGACCTATTTTTTGGTAGAAAGAGTAGGTTCGAGAGCTCTTTCTGCCTCTGCTGTTTTTCAGATATCTTCAGCTCAAAATAATCAATATGCTAAAGCAGTATATTTTGGGCTGGCATGTTCTAAAGCACTTCACCTTATTTATTTTATGCAGATTTACTAAATGTTCTCCTTGGTTGCAGGCATCAAATAATACAAGTATTAAAGGGAACTTCAGAGATTATTTAGTCCCTTCTCATTTTATTGATGCAGAAACTAAAAACCCAGAGCAATTAATCAAATCATCCAAATTCATAAGTAGTTATTTTCTACAAACTATTTTTTATGGTTAATATTTATTTAGATTCATTCTCTTTTTAGCTTTATTGGAGTATAATTGACAGAAAGATATTGTATATATTTAAGGTATATAACTTGATGTTTTGATATCTGTACACTTTGTGAAATGATCACCACAATCAGGCTGGTTAACATGTCCATCACCCCGCATAGTTACCTTTCTCGTGTGTGTGGTGAGAAAAGTTAGGATTTACCTTCTTAGCAAATTTTGAAGTATACAATACAGCATTATTAACTATAGTCACTGTGCTGTATGTTAGATCCACAGACCTTACTCAGCTTGAATAACTATAAGTTTGTACTCTTTGATCAACATCTCCCCATTTTCTCCACTCCCTAACCCCTGTCAATCACCATTGTACTCTGTGTCTCTATGATTATGATTATTTAGATCATGAAATATTTGTCTTTCTATGTCTGGCTTATCTCACTTGCCATGGTGTTTTTCAGTTTCGTCCATGTTGTCACAAATGGCAGGATTTCCTCCTTTTTAAAAAGGTGAATAATATTCCTATACATTTCACATTTTCTTTATCCAATCACCCTTTGATGGATAATTAGGTTATTTCCATATCTTAACTATTAATTAATAATGCTGCAACGAACTGTAAATACTAATCTGAAGCAGAGTCGGAACCGGAACTTTGGGGTCCTGATTCCCAGTGCTATACCCGTCTTACTAGACCAAAAAAAAATGAAGAGGTGATTGAGAGAGAAGAGGTACCCTCACATATAAGGCCATTAGACTTTGGAAAATCCTCCGAAAATGCTAGGAAGGCTGGTAGGGCCCAGCTATTGTCATTTCTGAAAAATGTAGTTATGATAGCTGTTAGGGTTGTAAACCACTACTTTACAGAAGATTGTAAATGCTTTTATTACCAACTTTTAGAGGTAAGGACATTGCTTACGTCATAGGGTGGCCCCCTACTCCAGTATGACTGGTATTCTTGTAATGAGACCGCCGTGTAAAGAGACAGATGTGCATGTGGGGAGAACACCATGTGAACATGAGGGCAGAGATGTTGTGATGTGTCTACAAGCCAAGGAATGCCAGACTGCAGGCAAACCATAAGAAGCTAGGAGAGAGGAAAGAAGCAGATTCTTCCTCCCAGCCCTCAGAAATCCATTCCTGCCCTCCCGAGCGTGGACTTCAGCCTCCAGAACTGTGAGACAACGACTTTCTGTTAAGTCACCCAGTTTGTGGTACTTTGTTAAGGCAGCTGAAGCAAATTAATGCATTTCCTAAAATAGCAGATTGCTTTGCTGCTAAATCACTGTCTGATCCACCTAATCTTCCACTGCCCTAAGCCTTTTCCCCACTCCCCACTAAAATCATGCTTTCTCTACTGAATTTTACTTTCTTATAGCCCTGTCTTTGTCTCTTTGGGCTGCTCCAACAAAAATATCATGAACTAAGTGGTCTATTCACAGCAAACACTTATTGTTCACAGTTCTGGAGGCTAGAAAGTCCAAGATCATGGTGCTGGCATATTTGGTGTTTGATGAAGGCTTCTCATAGTAGCCTCAATGGCAGTTGACTTTCTGGGGTCTCTTTTACAAGGGCGCTAAGTCCAATCTTGAGGGCTTTGCTCTCATGACTTAATTAGCATCCAAAGGCCCCACCTCTTACAACCATCACCTGGGGCTTAGGATTTTAAAATATGAATGGGGGAGGGGGGGGGGACACAAGCATTCAAGCCATAACAGTCCCTTTCATTCCTTCTTTCTTTTCTACAAATCTGCATCTCGCCTATTAGAGTTCCACTTTCTCCTTAAATCCTTCACCATTGTACAAAGTTATTTTTACTCCTATGGAATTTTTCTAACCAACATCAATTATTTTGTTAGAATGTGAGCTTCATATGAATAGAGATTTAGAGTTGAACCCACAAATGGTGAGATCATGACCTGAGCCAAAATCAAGAGATGGCTGCTTAACCGACTGAGCCACCCAGGAGCCCCTGGTTTTTAATTTTTTTAACTTCTGGATATAGTAGGTGTTTCTTGGATTTTTTCCCCTCAATATTATTCTAAATTCTTAGAAGACAGGAATCCTGGCCTTATACCTTCCTCATATTCATGAATTCACAACTCGTGAATATGTACTTTAAATCAGGCTAGTCAGTGCCTGCCTTAATGGAATTTATAATCTAATGTGAGACAAAAACATTAAAGACATAATCTCTTATGTGATGACATAATTACATAATGCTGATAAATACTTTGTAGAAAGATAGAAAGCTAGAAGCAAGGATAATTAAGGTACCTAACCTCCCCTAGTGTTGGGATCAGGAAATGTCTGTTTAAGGACCTAAACACCGCCAGGGAGGAAGGGGTGGAAAGGAACACCAGGTGTGGAAGACAGGACTGAAACCTGAGGAAAGCGTTACCTCAGCTGAGAGAGAAAATTAGAATACATTTTGCAATCTTATTTTGAGTCAATTGTAAATAGACTCTTTAATTACACAAACGTAAAGCAAGTGCTTACGCTTTGTTTTTAGGAGAAACCTGAAAGGAAAATAGGAATGGAGATGTTTTGGACATTAAGTCTTAATCAATGCCATGTTTGGATTGTAAATAGTTGTACATGCTTTGTTGACCTTAAAGTTAGAACCTTTATTTTACCAGCAAAAATGGGTTTATTTGGGAATAGCAGAGGATTGAAATTTGGGGCAAACAAGCTACAGCAAAAACCATAGGCAAGTCCAACAAACAAAAGAGAGAAATGTTATTTTGTGGAGAAGAAGGAGGATGTTGGGAGGGGTGGTTCTGAATGAAAGTCCGTTGGAGAAAAGCAAGAGTTCAGGATGATGATGGTTTCTCATCCGGATGAGTGGCTGGGGTAGGTTGATTTCTATGTCGGAGATGCAAAGTACATCTTTTCCTGTTGGGGCCTATAACTGATGATTCTCTCCTGTTGACGGTTCCTCTGTTGGGGGTCTATAGCTAATTAATTGGCAATTCTTGAGTTAATTGATGTTGAGTGTCACAGCATGAGAGCTCCCCCTTCTGGCCTCCTGACTCTATTTTAGTGAGGTTTCCTTTTGTTAATTTTCACAGCTTGAATTATTACTACACTGGGACTCAGTTGCTTCTGTGGTGGGAAATGTTTCTTGGCTTTATTTATGCCTACGGTTCCTGCTACATACAGCAAAGGAGGCTTATCCTTGGGGAGGCAGATGTGGGATTATTTAAGAATTGCTTGCAGAGCTCCAGAGCTCTTGCATTAGTGCAAAGAACCCAGGGTCCTTACCTCTACTAGAAGAGAGTAATGAGGAATAGGACTGGGCTTGGAAAACCCAATCTATGCTGGATTGTTGATATCTTATACATGGCTGTAAGACCAAATAAGCTAAAACACGCTGATGCTTACTTTCAAAATGACTGCTCAAATAGCATAGTGGAAAATGGATTAGAAGGGGTAAAAGTGGATTCAGTCTAGATTATTCTGTATTTATGAACCCTCTTAGTTAATTTCTTCACATGCACTGGACAATTTTATTTTTCTTTAAACCTCTGAGATTATCACAATATCTGGCTTACAAATAGTATGTCCTCTATATTTACTTATTGAATGAATGGACTTTTTCATTAGGAGTTACTAAAAAAAGTCATTATATAGAGAATGGAGTAAGATATCCCCGGATCACCAGAATTTGGAAATAAGAACATCCATTGAGAATTAAAATAAGGTATACATTTATTATTTATACATTTATTGCTCATCACTTTTAATTTCTTTATTTCTTAAGGATTACTTATTTAAGAGGATGAATGCAACTATGCATAATGAGTCATTTGTAGCAAAAAAAAAAAAAAATCAGAAAAAACTGGCAAATGTGTTGTGGAAGAGATGTGGGAAACACCCATGAAAGTGACTAGAGTACATTTCCCAGAAGAACCACCAGAATATGACTAACCCAAAAGGAACCATGACCTCACTGATGATCAAAAAACCCATTTAAAGAAGATGAGAGTCCGGGTAGAATTGGGTCATGGATGAAAGAACCCTCGACACTAACTACAACTCTCCTGCTCTCATTTCTTTTGCTTGTGAATTTTGCCTTTCATCCCTTTGACAGAGTGAAGGAGGAGGTACTATATTTTGAAGATGTTCTGGCTACTAGGAAAATATATACAGCACCATATATATGGTATTAAGCACCATGATTCATAACTCAGTCTCCTCTGAATTTGATTATTATGAATCGGCCACAAAAGCTTGACTAAACCAAGTTTTAGATCTTAAACCCAAGGGCTATTTTAGCTATCTCAAGTGGAGATGATTACACTAAGGTAGTTGTGAGTCCCCATTTTTGATATTCTGTTTCACCGTCTCTAATCCCAGAGGAATTTTACGGGAAGAACCTGCCTCCTCAGGGTAGTTCATTCCTAGGCAATCTTGCAAAATCTCTGCTGTGGAGTCATTTGCATTTGGCTTTAGGAGTGCTGGGGAGATTGGGTCATGGTATTTTCCAGGTAGGAGTCACCAAGAAAATGCCCCCAACATACTTTTGTAAAGGGAGGTCAATAGGAGAGTTTGAGGCTGAGACTTTAGTCAACAGTGAAGAAGCTGATGTTTTCCTTACTTCATTCAACACAAACGTGTAGATGAACCATCTGTTTTTTAAGGTCTTTAGAAACAGAGCCATAGGCTGGGATTTTCGTGGTTCCAAAGAAAGAACATTTCCTACAGATTTAAGTTCATCAGATTCAGAACCATATCACCATCTTCCTGGGATGCTCAAACCAGAGTATTCTCAGATCTCTAATGTGTTTGTATGCTCTAAGTTAAGAAATACTGAATTGAAAGAGTAGATGGTCACTACTTACTCACAGAAGACTTATGAATCCCCCAGACTATGTCTGTGTCCCTGTGGTTCCAGGAACCCCATTCTGAGAGGAACCGGAGGGATGATTGTCTTCACCTGACTTACTCACGGACAAGGTTGGGTTAACGAGTTTTCTTTGCATTGATGTTGAGGTCCTGCCCAAAACACTGTTAGTCATTTTCTAGTGAAAGCAATACCTGGTAGCTTTAAAGTAAGTAAAACAAAAAAAGTTTTCATTTGTTAAAATAAAAAAGAATGGTGGAAATAATTGAAGCATAGAAATCACACTGGAATGTGCTTGGCATCATTACCTCATTTTAAGCTTTGCTCAACTAAACTCTGTTTTGATGACAAGAGTGGTTTTCCTCCAACTTCAGGGAGGAGACACCAGGAGGAGACAAATAAAGAGAAATGGGTGAAGCATTATAAATAACAGGAGTGTGTTATAACAGTCATCACAATAGTTGAAGAGATTTTATTTTTAAGAGGTCAGAGTACATTTGAAGCTACTAATTAGTCAGCAAATTATTTTCTTTTTAATTGTTGTCAGCTAGTTGCTTTCTGCTCAAAATGCAGAAGTGAACTTTAGCACTATATATTATAGGGCGGTGACAGCAAGCCATTAATTAAAGGCAACTCTCATGATTTGAAAACGTTTTTAACTTATGAACTTGCAGAATGAAAGACTCTAGGACTAATCCTGGGATAAATTTGACTGTTCTTCTTAACTGCTAATCTACTTATTTTTATTCTGCCCTAGAAAAGGGAAGGTATGCATCTAAATAATATTTAAAATACCAGTTTCTACTTATTACCACTTGTCCAAATCTATAATTTAGAACTGCATTTGGTCTTTGAAAATTTTTATCTGTAAGTTCTTAATTTTCCCTGAAATGTGAATATTTTAAGGACAAAAGACAGAAAATCAATCTCCATGACAAGTTTTCCAGTCATGAATGAATTTCAGTCCCTATGTCATCAGAGAACGGTAAATCATGAAATCATGCCTATACTCACCAAACCACCAAGACCTGTGTACATGCAACTATGTATGTGCACGTGTGTGTGCAGATATGGTATAATACTTCACCAGAGAGATGAGGATTTTACTTACTCTCAGGTAAGTTCAGATGGCTAGATGTAGTATTAGCATCTCATCAAATTGTTGCTATTATCCAGAAATTTTTAATATAAAGTCAATTTTTAAAATCTGTTAAAGAAAAATAAACAAAATCTTTTAAAGGTTTTACTGGTTATTATAATAATGTCATGATTCTTCCAAAATTGGGGAAATATTTTGGGAATATTGGTAAAAAAAAAAATGTTTTTGAGAGAGAGACAGAGAGAGTGTGAGAAGGAGAGGGGCAGAGAGGGAAAAAGACAGAGAATCCCAAACAGGCTCCTCAAGGTCAGTGTGCAGAGCCCAGTGCGCAGCTCAAACTCATGAAACCGTGAGATCATGACCTGAGCTGAAATCAAGAGTCAGATGCTTAGCCGAATGAACCACCCAGGTGCCCCTGGAATATTGGTAAATTATGTAAATGTGGATATTACTGGGTATAAATTGATTACAGCTGCCTGAGGAAGAAGATCTTCCCTAAGTGACCAGTTCCTTAATGGGAACTTTTGCCAAAATGTTTATTATCCCCCAATTTTATACTCCTTTGTCATCATCTCTCCCTAAATTTCTGGGGAAAGGAAGAAAGATGATGACAAAAGAGAATAAAATTGGAAGATAATAAAAATGTTGGCCAGATTCTAGAGTGGGGTCTTCTGTCTCTTGGGGACACAGGGCACTTGACCATCAAAGTCCTTCTCTAATCTTTTTCTTTTTTAATTAAAAAAATGTATTTTTAATGTTTATTTATTTTTGAGAGAGAGAGACACAGAGCCCAAGTTGGGGAGGGGCGGAGAGAGAGGGAGACACAGAATCCAAAGCAGGCTCCAGGCTCTGAACTGTCAGTGCTGAGCCTGATGCGGGGCTTGAACCCACAAACAGCAAGATCATGACCTGAGCCGAAGTCAACACTTAACCAGCTGAGCCACCCAGGTGACCCTCTCCTTCTCTAATCTTGAACAAAGATCTCTAATCTTTGAACAACAACAACAACAATAACAACAACAATTTAAGAGGGAAGGAAATAACAATTTAAGAGGGAAGGAAATAACAAAAGAAGGAAAGAAAAAGAAAATAAAAAGAAAGTTATTTCTTCATGATATCCAGCTCTTAGGAGTACTGAAACTCTAAAGCTTTGCTAGCAATGGGGTAATAAAATTCCCTGTGGAAGAAATTCTGACTAACTGGGCTAACTGAGGTTTATCTACTTTCAAATTCAAATACCTACTGGAAGAGGCTGGGTAGGTAATGAAAATGAAGAAATAGGCTGAGGTTAAGAAAAATTTTGCTAAGTCCCTAGGTACAAAGTACAAGTCATTGTTCTACTATAAGAAACACATCAATGGCATTCTATGACAAAAGACCATGAGAGGGATGAAGATGGAGAGGTTCTGCCCTATAGGAAGCATGCTCAGTGTTGCCTGATTATAGGAGTCTAGAAATTTTAATTTTAGTGTGAATATTTTAATACGTGGATTATCAATTCAAATTTTCTAAAAAAGCATTGAATGGGTCTTATAAAGGCGCTGTAATTTCTGATGGCTAATTTACATAAAATCAATGAATAAATGGCTTGGGAAAAGGGGAGCTTGGACTTTTTAGGCAGAGACTTCCCTTCTCCCTATGTACATACTCCTTGAAGCTACATTCTTGCCCTTTTGGGACATTCTGTTCAATTTAGCAAACGTTCATTGAGTATATCACTATATCATAACAGTTTTCCATGGCATGAAAAATTTTAACTACTAGTTGTTGCTCCTACATTTGGAGACTAAACATAGTAGGTTCAGCTATCAGGTCCTATGATAGTGGTTCCCAATCAGATTGTAGATTATAATCTGTGGGGCCACATTCTAGATCCAAGAGTTAGTTTCTTAGCCCACCCACAAAAGAAAAAGTTGAGGGGCACCTGGGTGGCTCAGTCAGCTAAGTGTCCAGCTCTTGATTTTGGCTCAGATCATGATCTCACAGTTCATGGGATGAAGCCCCACATCAGGCTCTGGGCTAACAGGGCAGATGCTGCTTGGGATTCTCTCTCTCCCTCTCTCCCTCTGCCCCTCTCTCTCATATGTGCTCTCCCTCTCTCTCAAAATAAATAAATAAACATTTAAAAAAGAAAAAAGAAAAGAAGCTGAGTATGTCAAAATCATCCTTGAAGAGTTCACTAGAAATTCTCCATCATGGAAACTGAGAGACTACCTCTTACCATGTCAGTTTTCCTTCCAATATTGGAATAGATTCATTGTTCCTTGGACTGAGCACAGATGAAGTAATTGCTTGGCTTTTAGGGCTAAGCAGTTTGAAGAATGTGCATTCTAGTTTTTAACACTAGAATCATACCCAGCAAGGGAAATGTTCACACTTTGAGAGACCCTCATCCCCCATCCGGGAACTGACACCTTGAGAAGGAAAAGATTTATGCTCCCTATCTCAAAATGCTACCTGAGTGGAATGGCCATTATTTCATTTTTTTCTCTTTTCATTTTTTAGTCATATAATTTAATTCACATAAATAAAAATGAGGCATGAGGTATTAGGCAACTCTGCCATAAATAATGTACCTCCATGCACTATTATTTTTTTTTGTTGGACAAATACTTGTGTATACTTCAGTAGTTTGCAAAGCATAGCCCAGGGACTCCTGGAGGTCCTTGAGAGGCTGTCAGGGGTACATGAAGTCACAACTATTTTTATGGTAATAGTAAGGCATTAGTTTTCCTTTTTCCCCTTATTTTCACATAAGTGTGATTGATGGTATTTAAATTTTTTTTTTTAATTTGAGTAGAGTTGACTCACAATGTTACATTAATTTCAGGTGTATAACATAGTGATTTGACAAGTCTATACATTATGCTGTGGCTCACCACAAGTGTAACTATCATCTGTCACCACACAAGGCTATTACAATATCATTGACTATATTCCTATGCCATGCCTTTTATTCCCACGACTTACTCATTCAGAATCTTAAGGATGAGTTTCTGGAGTAGTTTTTCTAATCTGATTAGATTTAAATGCACCAATGCCTCTATTTTCAGGGATAAAGAGGACACTGGTGGTCCACCTCAAGATATGGTAGGAGACATGCAAAATATGGCCATGGGATATTCCTAATCAATATTAATAGAAGGCAAGATTTTGGGTGACCCTATATTTACTATTTTCGATCATTTTAGTTAAACTAAGGAATATTATGAGGTTGGTATTTGTTCCTAACTATACTTGAGTAGTAGGGAAAGAAAAGGGTGAGCTTAGGGTTTCAAATTCTTGGGTGGCACTCCAAATAGATGACCTGACAGCTTCTTCTGTATGTGCCCTGAAAGGAACCCTAACCTTCTGACCCATGGGCCAATATGTCTGAAAAGCAAACCTAGAGCCTCATTCTGTGAGTGACTGAATTGCAACATGAAAGCTATGGCAATGATTGGGAACAAAGAGGGTCCTGAAAACTGACAAGTGGATATATGGGCATATTTGACAAAGCTAGGAGACATTGAGCCCTTAAATTCTGCTGAGTCATCTTTGCCAGAGGAAGCAGTTTTCTACCTCTGCCCAAAGAACTCAGCCCTCCTTTGCCTGAAGGACCTGTAATGGCCTCCCCTGAGGTACTTGCCTTGAAAGACAATGATGACTCTCCATCACTCTTGGCTTCTAGACCTGTAACTACACTCAAGTCTTAGCAGCCCTGAAAGGTAAAGTACAAAGTATACGCCATGAGGAAATGTGCTGTACTCCAAAAGAACTTCATGAGTTTTAAAACTTAGATAGGCAGAAATCTGTGGACGATGTGTGGGAATGGCTATTAAGGGTGTAAGAGTATGGCGGAAGGAATATAAATATAAGGAATTTATATTTATATAAGGAATATAAGGAAGGAATATAAGAGTATGGATCAGGTGAAATCTATTGAAATGAGCCCGCTAAGCAGAAATTACAGATTTGGTGTTTCAGCTCAAGGGGTCAGAAAGGACTCTAACAGTATGATTGGTGGCTTGAAACATGAATCCAAAGATGGTCTCCATGAAAGAAGTTGAAAAGGCAGAACTACCTTGGTATAGTATGAGGAAAGTATCCAAAGGCTTAGGGAGATTGGAATGTTAGAGCAGATTTGTCATGTAAGGTCACTCATCTTAGGAAGATCCAAAGATGTACCCCTCACTTCAACTGGGAGAAATAAATTTGTGAAAGGGGTCCCCAGCATTCTCAAAGAGGTTGGTGGTTGCTTTTCTCTGTAGGTTAGAATTTACAGTGGGAACTGGGGTCCGTAAGTGTAATGGGGATCATGGGACACTAGGAACACAGGGGCCAAGTGGCTGCTCTTAATTGCCACAGATGGTATGATGACTATAGTGGGAGCAAAATCAGAGTAGTTATCAGAATAGTTTGAATCTAGTAAACCTCTGGTGTTGACCAGTTGACCAAAAAAAAAAAAAACAAAACAAAAAAACAAAACAAAAAAAAACCCCCAAAAACCAGATGGGCTTTCTACTGGATTCTCACTTGTATTCTGTAGAAGTGGAAGATGTTCTAGGTTTAGTCAATAGAAGTCTACTTTGAGTCACAGAGAGATAATCTTAGTCCCTCAATGAATTCCTCAATTTGAGCCAGATTACAGACCCTGAATCACTTCAAAGAAGGGGAGACTGAGTCCCCTTAAAGACTGACAAGTGTTAAACTGTTCATCTGTCTTCCCCCAAAAGACCTATGGCCATTTATCAGGGTGATTGTCCATTGAAAAAAAGGGAAGTAATCAGACTCCCAGGGAATACTGGAGGCTGTTTCTGAATTGACACTAACTCCTGGAGACCTAGAACATCACTTTGGTTTATCAGTGAAAGTAGGAGTTTATGGAGGTCAGGTGAATGATGGAGTTTTAGGGCAGGTCCATCAAACAGTGAGCCCAATAAGTCCTCAAATCCATCCTGTGGCTATTTCCCCAGTTTTGAAATGCATAATTGCAATAGAATACTCAGCAACTGGTGGGATCCGCATGTTGGATCCCTAACCTATGAAGTGAGGGATTTGGATGAGAGATCAGAAGAGGGGTGTGGGGTGGGAGTTGGACAGGGATATTGGTGGGGGGCACAGGGAGGGGGAACTGTGATGTGATCAAAGACCCAGAGAAGAAGCAACCCTGCAGACACCAGAGGAAGATGAGAAAGTTTTGTTAGAACATAATGGGAGTTAGAGTTAGAGTGCTTCAAGAACTAGCCAAAGATATTTGAACTTTGTGACCATTAGGGTCACACTGCTGGCATTGACTAACAGTGTGGCATGAAGTCAAATTCTGTGCAGGTGGAGGAGTGGATAACAGAGGGTAGGGAGTAATACAGAAGAAGGAAAAGATCCCTGACAGGAAACAGTTTACAGTGGGACAATAAAGCAAATACATGAATCAAGGCAGGAGATGATGAAGGCCCAAGAAAGGTGTGAAATCTGAGAAAAGAGAAGTCTCATACTAAGACTGGAGATGAGAAACACGAAACTTGTTTGTTTAATAAAATGCTTCAGCAATCTGCTTCATCCCCAGATTTCTCTGTTCTACCCTACCTCTTATATTAAATCAATGTTCATCATTTGGCTTCAACTATGGCATCTTATTTGCTGTAGGCATCTATTCATGAGAGTATTGACAATTGGTCAAAGTTTTTAGCATAAACTCCTCTGTTCACATTATCCATTTGCTGTCAAAGCAAGGGTATAAAGAAGATGCAAAATCACAAAAGGAGTTCTTAGATAAGGGCCAGCTCTTCAGAATCAATTCTTTTTTTTCTTTAATGTATATGTATTTTTAAATTTTATTTGAGAGAGAGAGAGAGAGAGAGAGAGAGAGAGAGAGAGAGAGAGCTGACCCTGGGATCATGACCAGAGCTGAAGTCAAGAGTTGGATGCTCAACCGACTGAGCCACACAGGTGCCCCAGAATCAATTCTTTTTTGTGTTGGATCCCAAAGACCTACCTGAACCCTTGCAATCTTTTATTATCTGTCAAATGTGAAACTCATCCTTTGTCCATACTCTAAGGGCTTGCCACTCAAGTGTGGTCTGAGGCCAACAACATTAGCATCACCTAGGAACACACTGAAATGCAGCATCTCAGGCCCCATCCCAACCCGACTGACTAAGAACCTACATTTTAACAAGAGCCCCAGGGATTTCTACCCACATTAACAGGTGAGAAAATCTGAATGAGATGGTAATCCCTTTTCTTCATCCACCAGCACAATTTCATTTGGCCTCCGTTGTTGACAAGGGGTCAAGCATGGACACGACAGTGATTTTTGTCAAAGAATCTAATATTTTAGAACTGGGAAGGCTCTTAGAAATTATGTAAAGGAAACCATGTGATTTACCATTCAAGCCAGGATATTTTTGAGAGTAAGAGGAAGCATTATTAAAATATGTGCCAGGACAAAAGGTGAAAAATAGGATTGTCCTGAAAAACCTCATTATTGAGCATTTTACTATCAGCTAAATTTTAAAAATACAATCTCAAATCCCAATACCAACCTCTCCAAATGGATGTCATTATCCCCAGTTTACAGAGATGATAAGTGTCATGAAGTGTAGCCTCCCCAAAGACATACCCAAGTCCTAACCTGTGAATGTGACCTTATTTAGAAAGAAGGTCTTTGCCGATTGAGTAGAATTACATGAAGTATCTCGAGATGAGATCACCCTGGATTAGGGTGGGGTCCTAAATCCAGGATGACAAGTGTCTTTATCACAGAGGAGAAGGCAAGAAGAGATTTAGGAAGAAGGCCATGTGTAGACAGAGGCTATGAGTGTAGTCGTGCTGCCACAAACCAGCAAACGCTGGGAGCCACCAGAAGCTAGAGGAAATGAGGAAAGATCATCTCCTAGAGCCAGTGGAAGGAGCTTGGCCCTTCAGACACCTTAGCTTCAGACTTCTGGCCTCCAAGACTGAGAAAATAAATTTTTATTGTTTTAAGTCACTAAGTCTGTGATCATTTGTTAAGGCAGGCTCAGGAAACGAATGGAGTAAGTGAAGGAGTCCTAAATGCATGAAAGGGAGGAGGGTCCTACTTAGGTTTGATTGAAAGCGACTCAAGGGCTGCAGGAGAGGGGAGAGGTGAGGTGAGTGCAAGGAAGGGAGTGAAAGGGAACGTTGGAACCATTCACCCATTCTTCCTTTCTCTCCTTCTCCTCTTCACTTGCAAAGGCGAGCCTATCTTGGCTCTTGTGTGTTTTAGGCAAGAAAACAATGGAGAGCTTTTGCACTTGCACCAACTTGCCATCTGATCTCTGCACAGAGCTTTGTTGTTAAAAAAGTAGTTTTAGGCTCATAATCCTGTTTGACCCTAAAAATGATCCATGTTACTGATGAGAAAGTGGAAACACAGAAGGGCACTCAACCTAAAACTACAAATCCTATGTTATTATCATTCGACCATGCCGTTGGGGGACAGTAATTCCTCCACAATAGTGAAAAAAAAAAACAAACAACCAAGAACAAAAAACCCAAACCAGTTCATGGAATTTGGTCATGAGCAGCGGAAATTATTAGGGATTGAAGGCAGTCAGCACCTGTGTGCGGCTGGGTAGAAAAAGCCGTCCTTACACTGAGTTGCCTGCACTGGGACTTTGTTGGGTAAACTTTGGTATAAACATTCAGCATTCCTTAGTCACCTTCCTTGGAGGAAATATAAGGAAAGTAAGGATTTTGCCTGGAGTGTTAAATGAGTTAATAGAATCTTTGTAAATGAGTTAATAGAATATATTTTTCACACACACACACACACACACACACACACACACACACTATGAGTGGGGTAGAGGCAGAGAGAGAGAGAGAGAGAGACATACACACAGAATGGGAGGCAGGCTCCAGGTTCTGAGCTGTCAGCACAGAGCTCCCCCCCCCCCCCATATGGGGCTTGAACTCACTAACCATGAGATCATGACCTGAGCCCAAGTCTGATGCTCAATCGACTGAGCCACGCAGGCACCCACCCCAGAATCTTTGAGATTTTATGCTAAATATATGTTTATTTTCAGCAAGGACTCTGGACAGATTTTGGCAATTGTGTCTTCCTTGTTTTTGAAAACTGGCAGAACATACAGAGAAGCCAAGCCCCTAAAACTTCATTCATAACTTGGTTCTCATGACCAAATCATAATTTTTTTTTTTCTTTCTTAGCTGGGGAGGAGGTTGTGATACACACCTGGCAGAAGGTGCAGAGGGCAAACATTTACATTCTTTGGTTTGGGGCTTCTCTGCATCTTTCTGCACCCCACTTCCTCCACACCCTAGGCAGGGGCAGCTCTCTTTACAGTATTTGCTATCAATACTGCTTCAATTCAGTTCGCTTGCCCTCCCAGTTTTTCCAGCTTGAAATAACACCTGAAAGAGACCCGTCTGTAGGAGAGTTTGGTCTCATTCGGTAATGATCTGGAAGCCCTGGGCAGCCTGATTTTCTGTCTCCTACAGTCTGGGCATCCCGTCTCAGGTTCGTTCTTAAAAACAGAGTAGGTCCCCAAGAGACATGAGCTGCAGTGAAGCAAAGAGCCACATAGGGTTTTGCCCTTCATTGTTCCAGTAAGGGCTAGCAAGGCGGCTGTGCGGAGGGGAACTGAACGCCCAGGAGGCGCGCGTCAGCGTGGTGAAGATTTGAGCCGGCCTGGCATTTTTCTGCAGTTTCTGTGCGCTCAGGGTGTTGGGTGAACGGTTGGGCAAACTGGTTGGAATCTTCCCCCAGGAAGAGAGGGACCCCCAGCCCAAGGATTCCTGTGCCAGGGAGATGGCGGCTGAGTGGAGTAGAAGACTCGTGGAGAGAGCTTTCCCCTCTCCCGGGGAGCAGGAGAGAGCCGCACAGCCGCTCAGGGGAGAGGGCAGGGAGGCGTGGGAGACCTGCAAAAGCGGCGCAAACCGCGGCTCAGCGGCGCTCTGTGCCTTTCCCTCTTCTTGAAAGCTCTTCTAAAGAGGTTGTTTTACAACCACACAAACGTGACCTTCTCAAGAGCCCCGGGTGCGTCAGTAGTTCATTCTGGAGGTGAAGAACTGCGAACATTTTGCAGAAAACTCTGCTCCCTAAAGGACCTTGGCTAGGCGTGCTGGGGGAGGCGGGGCGCGGGGAAGAAGGGAGGCCTCCCGGGAGGCTGCGGCGCTGGCGGTGCAGATTCCCGCCTGGAAGCTCCCCGTTGGGTGGCGGGGGAGGTGGGGCGCGGGCAGGGCGCAGAAATAGGGCGCCGGGAGCGGAAGCGCAGCCTGCCCCCGGCACGGTGCTCGGCCTGGGACCCGTTCCACACGGCTGTGGAAGTGGCCGGTGTGCAGTGGTGCGGTGCGCCCGCAGGGATCCGCGCTCGGGGAGGGCCTCCGGGAGGGCCTCTGTGAGTCAGCCGTTGAGTCGTCGTAATCGCCACCCAGAGGAAATTAGGCACCAGGGTGGGGCGCGTTCCCGACTGCTCTGTCCTGCCCGCGCCGCCGTGTCACTTCGCTCACCCCCCAGCTCCCGTCCTCTGGCCGGCACGACCAGGTCTGTGCCCGCTGCTGTGGCTTCGGCGCTGGCCTGGGCCTCCAGCGGAGAAAGAGTTAACCGGCCGGGCCGGGAGGAGCCCGAAAGGGAAGGAAGGAAATTGCCGTCGTTCTGAAAGTTTTTTCCTTCCTTTTTTTTCTTTCCCCGCAGAGGTGAGTGCCAGGAGGCGGCGGCTCTGACTCTCCGGAGCCCGGCTCCGCGCCTCCGCTCCCGGAGCTGCTGCCCCACTGCCTGGGGACAGGGACAGCTGTCTCCCGTGGACTCCTTCGGAGAGGGTGCGCCGAGCCATGGAGGGCGCAGAGCTGGCCGGGAAGATCCTTTCCACCTGGCTGACGCTGGTGATCTGCCTCATCCTCCTGCCTTCGGCCTTCGGGGTGTCTTTGGGCATCTCTGAGATGTACATGAAGATCTTGGTGAAAACTTTAGAGGTGAGTGCCGGGGCGGGGGGGGGGGAAGGCGGCGCCCCAGCACCGTTTGAGGGCTTTAGGGAGAGAGAACTTGGGGCAGTGGTGGCCGCTAGTAGAGCTGTTGAGAGCCGGGTTGATGCGAGGGGACCAGTTCCGAAGGTCAGCGGTCCCGAGGGCTGTGCGTTTCAGTTTATCCCCCTCAGTAGCGCCCAGACAGCATCCTGGCTACTCCTTCAGAGTGAAGGGATCCGGGCTGAGACCATGGGACCACCGTGTTGTTCCCCTAGTTGAATGCAGAGCCATCCTCACCCACTGCTATTATTGTTGTTGTTGTTGTTATTATTATTATTATTACTGATTAGAATAACAGTGCAACCGTCTTTTATATCATCGATTCTTTTATATCCATGATGTAGTGCCCTTGTCCCTTCACTCTCCTTAGTTTTTACAGCCCCAGGTTTCAGAGGTCCTTTTCGTGTACTAAGGCATGCTGTCCAGAAAGGCATCCTGTTCTAGTTTATGTTCAAGATAAGAAAGCAATTGCGGGGCGGTAGTGAGAAATCTGATTATGTTTTAATGGAGTCATGGAAATTTTATCTAACCAAAAGCACTTGAAATGTCATCGTAAGTTTATATTCTTTGATCTCTGTTCTCTCTACACTCCTGTTTCCAAATTCTGCTAAGAAAGCTGGTAAGTTAGATGGACGTGAGCCTGGTAGGGAACAGCAGCTCACCCTTACACAAAGCTTAATTAAATTACACAGGGCTTTCCCATTTGCTCTTTCATCAGACGCTCCCCAAAGCCTTGGAAGGTAGGGAGGGCCAATGTTATCCCCCTTTTACAGGCAAGGAAACTGAGACTTAGAGCTAAGTTCAGCGGTTTGCTTGAGTTAAGTGGAGACAGGAGTCTTAACTGAGGGGAGGACCTGTGGTCTAGTGATTTAGGAGGACGGACTCTAGATACAGGTTTGCTTAGGTTTGGTTCCAAAATCCCAGTTCTGCTTCTCAATATGTGACCTCACGGAAGTCACCTACTTCTTGTGCTTCCTTTTCCTCATCTGTAAAATAGGAATAACAATTTAACACCTATTTGCATAGGGTTGTTTAACTGACCTAACACGTCAAGCATTTTAGAAAGGTGCCTGTGGGGTGTTAGGTGCTATATCAATGTTTGCTGCTATTAAAAGAATATTATTATTATTTAGACTCTAGCATCCTGGTTTCTCTAACTTCGCTGGTACCTTCTAATATGGGTTCTCATTTTTCTGCCCTTCTTTTCCGTCTACCCCCAGAACTTGGCTTTATTTGCTCTTCTCCCTCAGTGAGTGGGGTGGCTCCCAGATACACATCTGTAAACTGCTAATCTCCCACCTGGAGATTACCTGCTAATCTCTCACCTACTAAACTCCTGAGACTCTCTTCTACCTGCTAATCTCCTGTTTTGCCCCAGATTTTTGTTGCACTTTCTTTCTCGTGATTATTTTTCTGTCTAGTCTTTGAAGTCATATTTGATTCTTCATCCTCAGCTCTCATGTGTTCAAAGGTGTTTTGTTTTTGCTTGGGAGATATTGCAGTTTTGAACCTTTTGTATTGACTTCACGCTCCGAACTTGGTCACACTGTGCTGTGAACTTCTCAGGCTGCCTCTTACTGCTAGATCTTCTTCAAATACTTTCCCCATAGCAGATGATCCTCTTTGGCTGGTGTTCAGAACTCTTTCTCAGAACTCTGAAATGGTTGAATTGTTCTCCCATACAGCAGTGTCTTTTGGAGCTTATACCCCAAGTGACATTGGAGTGAAGGTAAATTGCACACACTGGTTTTCAGCGGCTGACTCCTGTTGGTCTTGCTTTAATAATTCAATGTATGACTGAAGAGTTGTCAAGGAGAGAGGCCAGCTAGTTGCTGGCAAATAACTTCTATACTTGGAAGGGATATATCCAGCTTAGAGTCTGACCATCAATTAGGTAGGACCTCAAGTTTTAATTTTTGTCCATCTAGAGTTGAAGAGACTTTTCAGAGATGCACTGCTTGGTTAGTGGGAGATAGACCACTTAGCTTGGAAACCAGGTAGATGGCAGCATAAGGAACTTCCGTTTTTGCTGAGAGTAAGCTTTTGGGTCAGAGTGATGCTTGGCATATATGTAATTAGAATGGAGATTCATTTTGTGGGCCAGCTCTGACAGTAGTTGCTCGGAGTGCCTGTGGTTGGGAGCCTCTGGGCTCATCAGGAAGGAGCTGTGATCCCATAGTGATGTCTGCTTTAGGCACAGGGGAGGGAAATGGTGACCCAGGGTTTCTCATCCTCCAGCCAGAACAGCCTTAGATGTTTCAAAGACATTTCTGTTAGGCGGCGGGTAGTATAGCGGATTGCTTTTCCTGACAGTAGGGATAATTCCCTTAAAACTTGTGCTGTTTGCTTAGTATTAGGACATCTTTAGTTCTGGACAAATGCTGTCTTTTTGTAGATTCTATGCAAAGCCCAACCCTTCAGTTACTCATTGCACTTTGTTTTCAACGGATTTGGTTGTATCTTTCTCTGAACCAGTGATTTTCAAGGGGTATATAATCATTTCTAGGGAGTATAGATGGCATTATTACAACTTTATATTGGGAAAATTGTTTTTAGCAATTCAAACTACGAAAAGTAAAACTTTTGGGTGGGGATGTGTAGAGGGTTAGTCCATCTGGATTGTAGGGTGGTGTATCAGAAATTCTGGAGGGTGCGTGTGTGAAGTTTTCATGTATATTAAATAGGAGGATGGATTTAATGCTGTTTTCAACCACAGAGTATGGATTAAGTGCTGTTTTCAACCACAGAAATCGATGGGGGTAAGGGGGGGTGAGGATTGCTATTTGTTGGCCTAAGGCTCATGATTAGAGGGAAATAAAGACTGGGAAGAGAGTATAGCATTGGTGGAGAAGAAGGTAGGGCAATGGTATGTAAATTATCTAATCTCGCCAGGTAATACAGTCAATGGACAGATAATGAATGTCTACGGGGCTAATTTTTCCCTCAGCTTTTGAGAAATAAGATGGAAGGATAAACAGATTCCTCCAAATTTCTGGCCTTGTGACCTTGGGCAGGTCACTTAACATCTCACCCTTAGTTTCTACCGGGGGGGGGGGGGGGGTATAGGAGAATGCCTCCGAGAGTTACTGTACCGTGTGCATGAAATGAGGAGAGGTCAGGGAAAGCACGATACACAGTAGGTGCTCAAATCTCAGTGGAGTTTGAATGGAAACACTCTTTGGTCTTGTTTTTATTTTTTGTTTGTCTTTGCTCCTATGTGGCTTGAGATTTAACCCATCTTCAGATCTTTAATGAGTTAGCATCCATACTCAGAGCAGACTATTCTTGCCTTTTATTTTATTTTATTAAAAATATATTTTTTAAGTAGGCTTTCTGCCTACTCGACCTGAAGATTGAGAGTTGCATGCTCTATACACTGAGCTAGCCAGTCACCCTACCTTTTGTCTTAATTATTTTGCTTCCCCTTTATACTTTCCTCCATCCACCAATTAGCTTTTCATCTTTTCAAAAGACATGTCAATAAATGTCATGTAGGATGGTGTATAACACCTCTGTTAATATGATATTCAGGTGTTATTCCTGGTGTTGGAAATACAATAAATGTGCTAGAAGGCCATGGCTGTTTATGACAGAAAGTAATAATAAAGAAAAGCTACCAAGGCATTGTGCTTAAATGCACAACTCTCTGACATAGTCTATATTACTCCCACTGATAGATTGGGGAATGGAGATTCAGAGAGTTAATTTGTCCAGATAGTGGCATACAGCTGTTTGTAGTAGAATTAGGATTTTAATTTGAATCTAGAGCCTGAGATCTTGCTCTGCCAAGATGACAGATTTGTCAAGAAAACTGTTTTATTAGGCTACAGACAGTGGCCTGCTGTTATCTGCATAAACCTAATATTTTGAATTTTTATGTAATTGCATACATTTTCATCCTCTCCTTTTCTCTTTTTAGTTAATCTTTAAATGTCTTTTTAGTGTAAAAACTAAATGTTGTAATTGTCTCGATGACAGTATCATTTTTGCAAGCTTTTGATCTAAGCTTTAAAACTCAGACTTAACCTGTTTTTCTTTTTTTGGTGAATTAGAGACAGCTACCTTTTGCTCCCCAAGAGGAGTTTTAAAACTAAGTAGAGTGAGAACCTGATTTGAAGGCAGCGTCTTTCAACCTTTCTTTGTAGGGAGAAGTGAGATGGGAGTAGCCATGGGGATTAGAAACTACTATCATACTTCAGCATCATCCTGTGGGCAAGAGGCAGATGTGTTTTGAGATAACCACTGTAAGAGGTTGGGAACCTCTGAAGAGATATTCCAACCTCTGTCTTCGGGCTTACTTGATCATTTGGCATGGTGGAAGTGGAGTAGCTATTTTGTGGGAAATGCACTGGGTGGTTTGCGAAAAAGTGATCATTTTGGAAGCTAATAAATTTTGGGGCGTGAAGTGGGAGGAGGAAGCCAGTGTTTTCTACTTTGAGGCCTACTGGGTGGTGGTCATTGGAAAGATTATCTTCCTTACTCTTTTATCTTGGTATTGTCCCTGGTTTAGGGATGATGAAATTGGGGTCCCAAGAGGTGACAACCTTTCATCAGAGCCGAGTACAGCCAGGAGCACAAAACTGCGATTCGTATGCATATGTGTCTGGCTGCAAAGCGTTAGCGCTTTTCACTTTTGCTGGAGAGTAAGCCCAAAGAAGAAAATGGTTTTCTAGTGCAAATTTCCTTTGACATTAAATGACTTCTCCTTCCACCTGAAAATTTGTAACTGCATTTTGTAGGACAGACCTTTGGCGTGACCATTTCAGGAGAGGTTATGCATTCTGATACTTGTGACAGAACATGGAGCTCTTTGTAGTACATCATGCTGTATGAAGCACGCCCCTGTATTCGTTCGCTCTGGCGGCCATAACAAAGTACCACAGACTGGGGGGCTTAAACAACAGAAAGTTATTTTCTGACAGTTCTGGAGGCTTGAAGTTCAAAATGAAACTGTTGTTGGCAGGTTTGGTTTCTTCTGAGGCCTCCCTCTCTCCTTGACTTGCAGATGGCTGCATTCTGTGTCCTCATATGGCCTTTCCTCTCTGTGTGCAAATCCCTGGTGTCTCTGTGTGTTCAAATTTCCTCTTCTTATGAAGACACCAATCATATTGGAGTACGGCCCACCCTAAAGACCTCATTTTTTAACTTTGTTACCTTTTTTAAAAGGTCCTATCTCCAATACAGCCATATTCTGAGATACCGGGGAGTTAGGGCTTCAACATATGAATTTTGGGGGAGACACAAAATCAGCCCATAACAGCCTCAAAATATCAGTATTTTCCATAAAATAAGCATGGAATAATTGTCTTAATCTAAGGTAATTATCATTTATATAAAATACAAAATCATATTGCTACTTATAAATGATAACAGGTGCTATAAAGCTTTAAAGTGGAAAAACTATGGAAATAAACCTTTCCTTCTATTGAGAAGACATGGGAGGTATATCTAGAGTTTGAGAACTCCTACACCAAATCAGCAAGGAAGGGAAAAGGCTGCAATCAGATTAAGATTGAGTCTGATTATCATTTGTGACTTGCCACTTGAAGCCCAGAAGATTAAGTCTCTATTTATAGGCTGTTCTCTAAGCACAAATAGCATGTTCCTACTTGGCTCTTTGGGATGTTGTGCAGGGGTCCTGACGTAGTCAGATCATGCCCTACTTCATGACCTTCAGGTATAGGTTTTAGGTCATTTAGTCTCTATCCGTCGTTTTCTTATTGATTTGAATTTTTAAAAATTTGTTTACTTCCTTGTGAGCCTAGAAATACCAGTTTTTTGCCACTAGGTTTTTGATAAATTCTTTTTGCTCCTTCAAGGGCACTTAAGTCCTAATTATAACGATCACAATGCCTTTCACCTCTAATTTCACCCTTCCTCCTCCCACTCCCCCGTCACCTTTGACAATGTTAGCTTCTGGAATTGTAATCACCATTGTAATCATTTAGATAATATTTTGTTTCCTTTCTAAAGTAGAAAAATAGTCATAGGGATTTTCCAGGATGCTGTCAACAAAGTTAGTTCATTTGTGGTTTTTGAACTATTGTTAATGGTTGATAATTTTGGAAATGCGTAAAAAAGCGCATAAAGAAGCAAATAACAAGTCACATCTTGGTGTATTTCTTTATACTTCCATGTACATTCAAAATAAAATGAGAATTGGGATGCCTGGATGGCTCAGTCGGTTGTGTCCAGCTTCGGCTCAGGTTATGATCCCACAGCTCGTGGGTTTAAGCCCCACAATGGGCTCTGTGCTGACAGCTCAGAGCATGGATCCTGCTTCAGATTCTGTGTCTTGGCTCTCTCTGCCCCTCCCCTGCTCATACTGTGTGTGTGTGTGTGTGTGTGTGTGTGTCTCAAAAATAAACAAACATTAAAAAAATTTTTTTTTAAATGGGAATTGATTTTCCCTGTTCTTAAATTCTCACAGATGTGTGGTTCCTCATATTCATAACATTTTCCCTGTCCATCCCCACAGAAGCAAGTGACAGGTCGGCAGGTGGTTTCCTTTGTTAGCGATTTCACTAATTCCTTTCCGGCTCCCCACGTCTTTTTTTTTTTTTTTTTTTTTTTAATATTTATTTACTTAGGGAGAGTGTGCAAGCAGGGGAGGGGCAGAAAGAGAAAGAGAGAGAGAATCCCAAGCAGGCTCCCTGCTGTCAGTGTGGAGCCTAATGTGTGGCTCAAATCCACATACTGTGAGATCGTGACTGGAGCTGAAACCCAGAGCCACCCAGGCACCCTATCCAGCTCTCCAAGCCTATTTTTTTTTTTAATTTTTTTTTTAACGTTTATTTATTTTTGAGACAGAGAGAGACAGAGAATGAACGGGGGAGGGTCAGAGAGAGGGAGGCACAGAATCTGAAACAGGCTCCAGGCTCTGAGCTGTCAGCACAGAGCCTGACGCGGGGCTCGAACTCACGGACCGCGAGATCATGACCTGAGCCGGAGTCGGCCACTCAACCGACTGAGCCACCCAGGCACCCCAAGCTCTCCAAATCTTAAGCCTATTTCTGACATAGGCAATTAGGTCTGTTTGAATGTGTCTTGCCCCTGAATGCCTAATTTGTTATGAAAATATAGTTATTTTTTGGGCCCCATGTTTCAATTAATCCTCATAGCATCCATATGGGATAGGAACTATTATCCTCATTTTACCGATGAGGAAATGGAGGCCTAGAGGGATTAAGTAACTTTAAACTTAGTCTTTTTAAATTTTTTTAACGTTTATTTATTTTTAAGAGAGAGAGAGAGAGCACGAGCAGGGGAAGGGCAGAGAGAGAGGGAGACACAGAATCCGAAGCAGCTCCAGGCTCTGAGCTGTCAGCACAGAGCCCGATACGGGGTTCGAACCCGTGAGATCATGACTTGAGCCAAAGTCGGAAGCTTAACTGACTGAGCCACCCAGGCGCCCCTGAACTCAGTGTTGATGCCATAACCTGAGCTCTTGCCTGACATGCTTCATGACCTTTTCAAGGAGTAGTTTATTGGGGTACCAGGTGTGTGTGAGGGGTTTAAATAGGGTTTATATAGGGTAAATAGGGCATGATCAGTAGCTAATATAAAAGAGTATACTTGAGACTTTGAATATTGCTACTTCTGAGATTTACTGAGGTATCTCTTTAATTCAGATAGTCCTGGGCATAATGTTTAATTTCACTTCTGTATAAGCATGGTTTGAGTATTTTACATTGTGTCTATGGAACAGTTTAAATTAACAACACTACTTATTTTTGAACAGTGGGCCACAATACGCATTGAAAAGGGAGTCTCAAAGGAGTCGGTCCTTAAAAACTCAGCTTCTGTTGGTAAGTCTCCTTTTTCAGTTATGATGGCTAACATATCCACACTGTAAAAATTTACATCTACCGAATTTGAACTTGAAATATGCAGAGAGCAGTGCATTCTATAGGCCTAGGATCGGTCATAATTTTGTTCTTTATGCAAAATAGCAGTTGCCTGAGTTTTGAATGAGTTTTCACTGGAAAGGTGGTAATAATGTGCTAGTTCATCTATGTGTTCTTACTTCTAAAGGCATACATTTGAAGATGTCTGCCTATAGTTTTCAAGATGCAGTCAATGTTTTGAAAAAATAATGCTAATTGGACTCCTTTGGAGTTAAACCTATTTTTGAGGTTTTATTAGCACTGTAGTCTAACTTGCGGTTCTCAAAAATGTTCCTCAAAATACCCTTTCCTGATAATGACTGATTGATAATACATGAAATAAATAATAACTGCCCCATGAAATAAGTTTGGGAATCACCACATGCTATACCTTACTTTTGGAAAGTAATATTATACAGTAACAAAGGCTCAGAAATTTTCTACAGTAAAGAAACCTGTTTAATTTTTGTTAGAAGTGAGTTGACAAGTCAGCTGAGCTCACTCGTGTATCCATTACTGCTTTGCTTTTGTTCCAACAAAACTTTTCACTTTTGGGGTAAGAATTTTAAGAATTGGTTAAGACACGGGGGATCATAGGAGAGTAGAATTCTATGGAAAGGATGACTACGAAATTAGGAACTTGATTTAATTAAAAGACTAAGCCTTTGTGTGTTTTCCAAAAATAATGTGCAAACAATTTTGTGCCTATCTAATTTAGGATAAAAGATGACCAAAGTGTCAAGCCCTTCACTAGAAGGAACTTATCTTCCAGAGGCTTGTCTAGGAGAAATTGTAGAAATGGTATACCACAGTGCATTTTGGAAATAAAGTATTTGAGCGAAAACATTGGCTCATTTTGTGTAAATGGATTGTTATATTCAAATGATTGAAGCAGCTAATAGACCTTCAAGGTGTATACTTGGACACCAAGTATTTTCATCAGTAACATTTTACCAAAATTAGATATTTTCGGTGCTACACAATCCCCTTTTTATTGCCAGGTACCTTCTCTTGGACATAGCAGATCTACTAATATTTTATGTTTCTGGGTACATTTAAAAATGTACGTTATGATTACGTACTCCTTATGATTTAAGGAGACAACAAACTTTATTGCTGGTTTTTCTGTTGTACTTGGTGAGACTTTGGGCTGTCACTGATTTTTTGTTGTTGTTGTTGTTAGTTTATTTATTTTGAGAGAGAGAGAGAGAGCAGGAGAGGGGCAGAGAGAGAGGGAGAGACAGAATGCCAAGCAGGCTCCAGGCTGCCAGCGTGGAGCCCAATGTGGGGCTTGAACTTAAGAACTGTGAGATCATGACCCGAGCCGATGTCAAGAATCAGATGCTTAATCGACTGAGCCACCCAGGCGCCCCTGAGCTGTCACTGATCTTGAGTGAAATTCTGTAGAGCCCTAGAGATTGGGGTATTGGTGGTGCATGTGTTGGGCCATGAATTTAAAAGGGCACAAGGTGTTTCAATTTGGTAGGTTAAGAGGATTAAAATCTCTAGGTGAGGGTTTCCTTAGCACTTTTTAGCCTAAATAGAAGTGAATATTGTCACTTGTTGAATTTTTTTTTTTTTTTTTTTTTTTTTGTCACACATCTGTCTTTTCCATGGTACCACCAGGGAAGAATAGAAGCGAACAAGAGGAGAAAACAGAAATCATAATGGTTTAGAGTATGGCTGAAGACTGCCAAATTTTCTTCTTTCATTCAGAGTAGCCATCTTTCCTTTTAGTCATGAAATTGGGAGTGACTGTTGCAGTTACGAGCATTTGATATCTGTAAGGTTGGTGGGGAATCCAAAGATGATGAAGATAAGGTTCCTGTGGGGAGACAGGTATCCGACTGGTCACTGTGATAAATGCTAAAGTAGGTGCATAAGCAAAGGACAACGTGGGATCTAATTTAGGCTCTGATATATCCTGCTTTCGTCTCTGTTAATCCCACAAGTGTGCATGGTATGCACCTCCATTCCCATTCTGATTTGCATCCTGCTTGGGTAGCCCTGTTAGAGGGTGTGTGCCCTATTGATACATCCTGCTGTTTGGAGTCAGCAGAGAGGTAATATCTTAATCCTAGATAGACTGGCCAAGGGTGATGAAACACACTGAGCACTTGTGTGCCTGGCTGGTGCAATCTTCTGCCTTCGGAGCATCATGTCTCTGTACTGCAGCCAACAGTAGCCCGAGTCAGCGTTGAGTCGGTCAAAGTTGAGGCAAGGGTCACAGGCAGACCAAGGGCCCCAAGAGTGCGGATGTGATGTCTGAATGATATAGTGCTGATGACAGGTTTACGAAACTGAGAGGGAGAGAATTGCTAAACAGGGAAAATAGTTATGTTTATTTTCTGCACCCAAAATTCACTCTGCTGCTCTTTTACTTAATGAAGCACATTAAAAAAAAAATGTTTATTTTTGAGAGAGGGCCGGGGAGAAGGGGGCAGAGAGAGAGGGAAACCGGGGATCTGAAGCAGGCTCTGCACTGTCTGCACAGAGCCTGATGCAGCTCTCGAACTCATGAACCATGAGCTCCTGACCTGAGCCAAAGTCGAGGCTTAACCGACTGAGCTGTCCAGGTGCCCCGAAGCACATTTTTGGAAATACTTTTTAAGTCTCTCTTTCCAGTGAGACCCCTTTTTCAGTGTATGTCTCCTGTGCCTTTATTAGTAAGACAGCTAAAAGCTGAACCTAGAGAAATATTACCTTTGTGGTTAAATAATCCTCTTCTGTCTTTAGCCATATTCTGCTGTATCTTCTGTTAAAAATCTGTCTCATTTATTGATGGAGCTTCAGATATGATCATGAGCAAGAGCTCTTTAAGAAGCTCTGTTATTGCACCTTCTTCTTCCAGTTTTAAGGACTTTTCCTCATTGTTAATACAACCATGAAGGTAAATATTTCCCCCCCTCTTCAAGTAACTGTGTTTTTCTGAGCATCCTGCCTCAGTGGAGAATGTAGAAGTCCCTTCTACCCTAGTTTTTGTTTCCTGAGGGCTCATATGCTGGGGAGGCTAAAACAAGAGACAAGAAGGCTATTGGGTCCTTTGCTTCTCTGCATCAGCTGTGCTTTATCACTCCAGCCTTAGGACAAATGCATCTTCTTGGACCCAGGTATGTGGTCTGATGGAGATAGTATCAACTTTTATTTTACTTTGTTGTAAATAGTGCAAAGGACCATCGACTATTAATAAGAGCCACCAACCTTGGGTGCCTGGGTGGCTCAGTCATTAAGCATCTGACTTCCGCTCAGGTCATGATCTCATGGTTTGTGAGTTTGAGTCCCACAGTGGGTGAGCTTGAGCCTGGCTTTGGTTGATCATGAGCCCTGCTTTTCTCTCTCTCTCTCTCTTTCTCTCTGCCCCAGGTGAGATTCTGTTTCTCTCTGTCCCCCTCTCACTTGCACATCCCCCCTCTCTCTCAAAACAAACAAACAAAAAAACCCACCCCAAATAAAACAATGAAACTGTAGTTTTATGCTATATTTATTTAAAAAAAAAAAAAGCCCCCAACCTCACCCTTGGGTGCCTAACTGATATGGAAGACTTCTTGTGCAATAGATTTCAAATAGTAATTAGGATTGCACTTGTAATCATTGTGATTCATTATGCCATTTTCATGACTCAAGATGAATTCCACTGTACATTGCCTTATATTACTAGGACATTTTGAACAATTACCCACCATAGGTCAACAGGCAGGATGAAGGGCCCGAATTTGCCCTTGGCCTGGAGTGTCTCAAACAAAACCAATAAATAGAGGCTATGGTTCAGTCATTTTGGCACTGTTTTCTAGAATGTGGTGCTGGCCTGACTTAGTGTTATCTGCATGCCAGATGCATGCCACCTCCTCAGTCCTCCCCTTTGCCCCACTTCAGGAGGCATCACACACAGGGATCTGTGGTCACATGGCCTGTTGTTAGTGAAGCCCCGTGCTGAATTTCTCTCCTGCCTTGTGCGTCTTACCCCCAGAGCCCATCTCTTCCTCCACCCAAACACACACAAAGGACAAAATGCTGTGGAGAAACTTCTCATGTTATACCTATTCAGAGAGAATTCAGGCTGCTTAACATTTCCACTGATTTTACTCTTGGAATTCTTTCTGTGAGACTTGATCAACCATGGTGATGCTGGTACAATATAGGTCACATCAATATTGTGAATTTAATAAATTCACAAGATAAAGATATTGTAAATTCAATAAAGATTTTTATTTACTATATTTATCTTTATTGTAATTTACAATAAAGATATTATAAATTCAATAACCTTGAATTTATAGAAAATGTGGGATACTATTCTGTGACAGAAATTTGAGTATCATTTTCTATACTCATTTTTGCTTCGGGCAGGCTGTTTTTGATAGTCTGTTTACATCAACTAATTGTCAACTAGTATTGTCTTGGCATAAACTCCCTGAGTACAAGTCCTCAAGGATATAGAGTATAATGCATTTAAAGGGGTTATCTTGCTGATAAAATATTGGAACTTGTCTAGCTACTTGTAGAGAGAAAAATAATCCGTTTATGGGATATGGAAGGATTATAGCATGAAATTTTTCCTTATCACGGCCAGATGCTTTTATTAGTCTGCCTCTATTCATAAATCTTGTGCCTGATGGTGGTGATGAAGATGGTGGTAATTTTCAAACATACACAAAGGTAGAGAAATAGTATATTGAACCCAATATAGGCAATATTTGTCAAGATTTTGCCACACCTGATTCATCTATACCTTCTTACTTTCTGCTAAAATATTCAATGCAGTATAAAATTTCATATCCTTTCATGCATTTTTAAATTAAAAAATTTTTTAAACGTTTATTTTTGAGAAAGAAAGACAGAGCATGAGCAAGGGAGGGCAGAGAAAGAGGGAGACACAGAATCTGAGCTCTCAGCACAGAGCCTGAGGCGGGACTTGTACCCACAAAACACACGATCATGACCTGGGCTGAAGTCCCGTGCTTAACTGACTGAGCCACCCAGGCACCCCTTTTCATGTGTTTTTAAAAAAGGATTAAAAAATAATCAGTGCTATTATCCCTTTAATTCAAACCTAATTTTTTAATATCATCTAATATACAGTCCATATATAAATTCCCCTAACAGTTTCAAAATGTTTTTATAATTGATTTATTTGAATTGAGATTCAGTCATGGCCCACGAGCTTGTTTGTTTATTTATTTATTGATATGGCTTATTGGACAGATGGAGTATAATTTTTGTTCTTGGAACAAAATAGCAGTTCTTAATAGCAGGTGATTCTGAAAAATTTCGCTTGCATACCTTGCATGTTTATCCTCACAGCTTGATATAGCTCTGTGGAAGACAAGGTTTAATTCTTTTGCTTGTTATTTGTTTGTTTGTAAACCGTCAGATTAGTCCTCTGTATTTCTAAGCAATATAATGAAATTTAATCAACCACTTAGGAGAGCAATTTGGCACAGCTGAAGACCCATTACACGGTAGCCCCTTAATTCCACTTTTCCTAAGATATCAAACCCATCCAAACTCTCAGCATGTATGTATTAGGAGACATGCATCAAATGGATACCAATAGTGAAAATAGGGCAACAATCCTGTCACTCATTAGGAGGAGAATTAATATGTGAGCTAGTTCAAATGAACTAACTGGATTTACATGAAGAGAACAAAGTATGTACATCTTAATGTTAAGCGAAAATAAAATGTATGGTGTAACATTTATTTAAAATTATTACTCGGGGCGCCTGGGTGGCTCAGTCGGTTAAGCGTCCGACTTCAGCTCAGGTCACGATCTCGCGGTCCGTGAGTTCGAGCCCAGCGTCGGGCTCTGGGCTGATGGCTCAGAGCCTGGAGCCTGCTTCCGATTCTGTGTCTCCCTCTCCTCTGCTCCTTCCCTGTTCATGCTCTGTCTCTCTCTGTCTCAAAAATAAATAAACGTTAAAAAAAATTAAAAAAAATAAATAAAATTATTACTATACGCAGATACCATATAATTATGTAGATATATGTAGATAAGTGTAAAATATATGTGGAAATGAAATGTACTATAGGTTAGTGTTTATCTTCTAGGAGGGAGGAGAAAAGGTGGGGAGATGGGCTTTAACTGTATCTGTAATTGTTTTCTTTAAAGAATATCTGAAGGGACGCCTGGGTGGCTCACTCGGTTGAACGTCTGACTTCAGCTCAGGTCATGATCGTGGGGTTCATGAGTTCAAGCCCCACATCAGGCTCGCCACTGTCAGTGCAGAGCTCGCTTTGGATTCTCTGTCCCCCTCTTTCTGTCTCTCCCCTGCGTGCTCTCTTTTAAAAATAAATAAACATTAAAAAAAATTTACCTTCCTTAAACAAAAAAAAGAATACCTGAAGCAAATATGACAATAAGTCTCTTTTTTCTTTGTTGAACTCAAAAATTTTTTGTTAAACTTATATTTTAAGCATAAAAATTTAAAAAACCCAACTAATAAGATATTAAGAATATTAAGAATTGCTCAACTAGAGTCTTTAGTCTGATGGGTGGAAGTAGTTTTATAATAGAAAGTAAAAATTTGTCTCAGGGGTGTGATTGATGGTTACCTACCTGCTCCAAAGTACATCTTCATTCAGTCTGTCCAATGCTTGGAGTTGACATTTAAACCAATGGGAATCGAAATATATTATAATTAATCCAAATTAATCCAAATATATATATTTGGAGCTGGGATTCTCAGCCTCAGCACTACTGACATTTTGGGTTGAATAATCCTTTGTCATGGGAGTAAATACATTGTAAGATGCTTAGCAGTATCCCTGGTCTCTACCCACTAGATGATAGTAGTGTACCCCCTAATGTGACAACCAGTGTGTCTCCAGACACTGACAAATGTCCCCAGGGGGCAAAGTCCTCTCCTGTCTACTAACCTCTGTCCTCTCCTTTGCAAAGCACTGCTCTTAGAGAATAATGTGTTTTTCTATTGGTATCCAATATCATTAGCATAGTTTATCTTAGTTTTCTAACAAATAGGCCCTTGAGGGAGCAGAACTTGATTTCCAGTTTTTGGTGGTGTGGCTGGTGTGGGGAAGGACAGAAAGTGAGGTAAGGCACGTGAACAACAGGGTGAGCAGAGAACACTGGATGGTGGGAGAGGAAGCTTGCTCCTTAAGGAAAGGTAGAAGTGAGACAAGGGACTCTTTCTGCAAACTTTGCCTCATAATCTGATGAAAATATGCTGTTTTGGAGGGAGCTTTATTTTAGAATGGATTGGAGACTTGCGTATAACTATGTACTCTAACCTCCGGAAAGGAGATGACTTAACATTTAATTCTGGCCAACAGTGAGTAAGCAGGAAGGAGTGGTTCTGGCAGGAAAGAAAGTAAAAAGATCAGACTAATGGCTTTCATTGCATTGTAAAGTGATGGGTGGGAGGAGAGTGATATAAGCCCTAAATCACAGAAAGGAAGGCTCCTAACTTAAGAAAGCGGTTAGGAAGCTCATAAAACATACTCTCTTATTTTGCAGATTGTTTGTCTTGTCACGTAGCAGGAACAAAGTAGGTGACGTGCCCTGTGCCCAATCCCTATTTTCTATGAAATGAGTTTTGCTTTTAAACACAAACGATAAAAGCAGGTTTTAAATCTTTCTATCCCCAGCACTGTTTAGCTGTTGGCCATCTTGTTGGTGCTTTGGCTCTCTTAGTTCTAAACTCCTCAGCGGATTGGGAGAGTACCTGCATCTCAGAATTGTGGAGGTTTGAAAAAGTCAGATGAGAATGAGACTCAGGGATTCTTTGAGAGTGAGAAGATAGCTGGATCAGGTGACTGGATAGTCAACTTGAGAAGAACTGTTTAGAGAAGTTCTCTGCGACATTGGGAGGAGCAGACATCTCATCAGGTACCTATCAAATCTAAAATCCAGCTTGTCACTCTAGAAGTGTTCCCCAAACTAATCTCCCCACCTAACACACCCCCCAGAGAAAACCCTAGTCAAAACTACAAAGCTTCTCCATTTTGCTTCTACGTTATAGACAAAATCCTGTCAATAATAATAAGAATCACCACCATTTATTAAACAATGGCTCCATTGTGCAAAATTATTTACATGAGGGAGGTCTTGGTAATTCTCTCTTAACTGATGAGAAAACAATGGGTGAAGGAGGTCAAGTGACTCCTTCAGATCATTTAAGTAGTCAGGGCAGACTGAAAAGAAAGCCCAATTTGTCTTTCCTATTCAGAATCTCTTGCCACAACTCCCTGCCTAAACTATACCTTCCTTACCTGCTCCTCTGGTCAATCCATGCCTTCTCATTCTCCCTTGGAAGGTTGAGGTAACTCTTCCACAAATGGAAACTCCCTGCTGAAAGTTGGCTTCATCGCATCTTAGGAAACGCATAACATTTCAATTTCAAATCATCAACAGAATTTTTAAAGAAATGAAATCTATTAAGAACATTTAGAATTATAATAAAAGATAATATACATAAATGCCACGCCATAATGTTGACATTATAATTGATTTGATGGCTTATTTGACAATGAAGTTTTATAGATGCTTCTCTGTTGTGGGATTTCTTGTTTAATCAAACGAGTTATGTCCAAATCAACAAAGTTAATGGGGTCCATCAGCCAAGAAGAGATGGGTTAACAGTATACTGAATGGGATGTTAAAATGTTAGTTAAACTGAAACTCTGCCTGTTAATTCTAAATGCCTGTTAGTTTCTCTGCAGTGTTGACAGAGACTTGATTACAACAATGTCCATACTTCCCTCCATTTATGCTTCAAAACAGTTGTAAACACATGGTTAATTTCATGACTAGCATTTATATCTGGGGGTTAAAATCTTCCTCTTTTATCATTAGCATTGGTTATTTTGTAAGTTTCTAGGGAACTACCTGGGTATATAATGGTGAAAAAGGGAGTTGATTTTCTCATCTGCTTTTCTCAGGAGAACAAAAATTTGTCTCCAGTACTTGTAGCTTAGTACTTCTAGTCTTGATTACTTGTAGCTTCGTACTTCTAGTCTTGATAACTGAGAGACACTAACAGGAAAGTACTCTAAATTTAATAAGGGCAAAATTTTTCTATTACAGATATATAAGCAATATAGAAAACAGGAAAATAGAAGGTACCTTTACTTCAGTAAAGCTTTTGATTGTATCCTATTCCAAATAACAGGGTTGACAAATCCACTCTATCTGTTACCTCTCCCACGGCCCTGGAAGACATCTCTGGTTGATGAAGTCTTTGCCACTGAACCACCGGGTAGCCTCCTTAGCACAAACCTGCAGACACGCCCTCACTTCTCACTGATTTGGAGTTGGTCTGTGTAGGCTGATGAAACAGTTGAAACAAGTTGAAACCTTGTTACCACTCAATCTGGAGAATAAATGGAGTTTCTCATACTGTGTAGCAAAGGATCACTAACTAAAAGGAGGAGAACCTCTTGAGTAATTGGGCTTTGGCATAGATTTGGTTGTATTGTTCAAGGGGTTGTTATTGAAAGTGCAGTATCATTGACCGAATGCTCTTAGTTGGGTTTTAAATTACCTAGGTAACCGAATAGAATTTGAAGTAATGTTTTTAAAAATTTTATTTATTTGGGGCGCCTGGGTGGCGCAGTCGGTTAAGCGTCCGACTTCAGCCAGGTCACCATCTCGCGGTCCCTGAGTTTGAGCCCCGCGTCAGGCTCTGGGCTGATGGCTCGGAGCCTGGAGCCTGTTTCCGATTCTGTGTCTCCCTCTCTCTCTGCCCCTCCCCCGTTCATGCTCTGTCTCTCTCTGTCCCAAAATAAATAAAAAAACGTTGAAAAAAAATTAAAAAAAAATTTATTTATTTAAATTCAAGTTAGTTAAAATACAGTGCAGTATTGGTTTTAGGAGTAAAACCCAGTGATTCATCACTTCCATAGAACACACGGTGCTCATCCCAACAAGTGCCCTCCTTAGTGCCCATCACCCATTTAGCCCATCCCCCCCATCCACAACCCCTCCAGCAACCCTGTTTGTTCTCTGTATTTCAGGGTCTCTTATGGTTTGACTCCTTCTCTGTTTTTATCTTATTTTTCCTTCCCTTCCCCTATGTTCATCTGTTGTGTTTCTTAAATTCCATATATGGGTGAAATCCTGTATTTGTCTTACTCTGACTTATTTTGCTTAGCATAATACACTTTGGTTCTGTCCACATTGTTGCAAACGGCAAGATTTCATTCTTTTTGATACTCAAGTGATATTCCATTATATATACACCACATCTTCTTTATCCATGCATCCGTTGATAGACATTTGGGCTCTTTCCATACTTTGGCTGTTGTTGATAGTGCTGCTATAAACATTGGGGGTGCAGTGCCCCTTAGAATCAGCATTTTTGTATCCTTTGGATAAATACCTAGTAGTGCAATTGCTGGGTTGTAGGATAGCTCTATTTTTGATTTTTTGAGGAACCTCCACCCTGTTTTCCAGAGTGGCTGCACCAGTTTGCATTCACACCAATAGTGATCTTGATTGTTTGGATTCGTGAGCCATCAAAGAGAAGATTGACATTCAAGATCCTTTATCCAAGGTGGATGCTTGGAAATGGAATAGAAAAGCCAGCCTTGATAGGAAAAGGCTTGCCACTTCAGAAGGACCAGAAGCAGAGTTTTAGACCATCAGGCATGGAAAGCCAGGGAAAGTATAGAACCCAAAATAATGCTGCAGTTCATGGCAGAACCAGCATGTTCAACACACAGTGACAAGCTGCTTTGAATCACTCACCCTGGTCTCTGCATGAACACTTTACCCAGTGTTTTCTGGGTACCTGGGTTATATGCTGAACTATGCCCTCAGGCAACCCTTAGCCTACTTAAGGAGATATCACCAATATCCACATGTCCATGTGGCAAATGGGAACCAGGCAGTGCTGATGGTGTTGAATTTCACAAAAATAAATATAATTATCTCGAGTAAAGAAATGCATAAACGCAGTATGAAAAGAGATCGCTTCGGATGGGGGATATCAGAGAGAGTGTTTTGGTGAACATGTTAGTGTTGAACCAGTCATGTAGAGGTGGATTGGGATTAACTGAGGTGACAGGACTTTCTAAACTGGGGGAATGAGGGAATAGCTTGGACAGCAATGGTAGTGAGCTAAGATCATAGAAGGGAACAGACATAGAAATAAGGTTGGCAAGAAGGTGACATGAGGTTGTGAAGGGCTCAAACGCTAAGGGCTTTCAATGTGATATAAAGGCATAGAAAAGCCTGGGTTTACTGTTTATATTGAGGGTGGTAAAGAAGAAATTCTGAAACCTGCAGAAAGGATTAATATAGTGGCAAACCAGACCGGTGAAGGTTGATTATTGAATTTGGAAAAAAAGAAGAGATGATTCCAATGACAGTTGATTAATTATTAGAAGGTAGAAGCCATCCCTCTTTCCCTCCACATCCATAAAAGATGGAACAAAAGAGGGGCACCTGGCTGGCTCAGTCCATGGAGCATGAAACTCTTGATCTCAGGGTTGTGAGTTCAAGCCCCACATTGGTCATGGATCTTACCTAAAATAAATAAATTTAAAGAAATGTTGGAACAAAAAGAATGTTGTAAAGTAAAAGAATTGTTACATGTAAGACAGAGATTCTTAGCAAAAAATGATCATAAAACTAAACCAAGCTAGTAGGTAGATTATAATACAGAGAAGTTTTACAAATAGAATACATAGTTGGGGCACCTGGGTGGCTCAGTTGGTTAAGCGTCTGACTTCGGCTCAGGTCATGATCTCACAGTTCGTGAGTTCGAGCCCCACATCGGGCCCTGTGCTGACAGCTCAGAGCCTGGAGCCTGCTTCGGATACTATGTCTCCCTCTCTCTCTGCTCCTCCCCTGCTCATGCTCTGTCTGTCTCTCCTTCAAAAATAAATAAAAACATTAAAAGAAATTAAAAAAAAACAAAATATGTAGTCGAGAACTTAAGTTTTTCAGTGTGTGTTTGTCTCTGTGTATCTGTTTGTGGGTCATTGGCTCCATAGGCAGAGGAATCAAGAAAGCTCTTCATCGGTTCTTTATTCTGCCAATAAGTCATGACAATCAAGCCCTCTTCACCTTTTCTCCTCCCTCTAGGAGGTTTTATAATGGCATTTCCCAGTTTTCTGTTTTCTTGCTGAAGCTTTTGGGAAAGCATAAGTTTTTGAATGAATAAGAAGGTGACAGGCTAGAGTGCCAAAGCATGCTTGGTACACAGAAGGCTGGGGAGATGGGGAGCAGACGGTGGTGGTTCCATCGTTGTTCAGGATTGGCTCTTGGGGCTCAGGGAAAGGAGAAAGCCTGTTAGAACTGTGATCAGACAGAGTCCTTTTCTTGGGTTGGGGTAGGAAGAAGCTGGTGATGTCTGGATGCCTTGGGGATGGGCAAAGCTCTTAGACAGGGACCTTCCCCTTGTATGCCAACCCCAGTGTTTTGAAAGCTCTCTTTCTGTACCTCCTCTCCTAACTTTTCTAGGTCAGGTGCCTCGTTTTTCCACTTCTCTTTCTCAGAGTTCTGTTTCCTTCAAAACTTGAGCTGACTAGAGAAGAACTTTAATTCCCTGGAGTCCTATTTTGTTTTTTTGAAGATTCCTCAGGGAGTAGAACCCGTAGAGCCCTTATGTCTCCTGTAACTTCTGGGGACACCTGGTGAACAAAAAAAAGCTGGGATGTGGTCTGCTTTTCTGTTAGGGTCTTAGAGTCTTCACCCTGTCTTGCCTCAGCATTTGTGGAATTGATGGGCCTTGCCTGTGTGCTTTTCTGGTGTTGTGTGCTGGGTAGCCTGCACTGACTCATTTCACCTGGGAAATGGAGTGGACCTGAAAGCCTGAGGATGTAGGAAATGCCATAGACAAACTTTGTGGGTGGGATAATTTGGCCCTTTTACCTTTAAAAGGGAAAATGCACTGTCTGCAGAGGACAGCAACTTGGAGGAACATTGACTTTGGCCTTTACAAAAAGCTAAAATACTTTGGAGACAGTGCATATACATATGAAGTGACATTCTTCTTCAAGTTATAAGAGAAAACAGCGTTATGATTTCTGGTATCACTTTGCAACCAGTGGAATTCTATTGGCTTACACAGAGAGGAAATTGATAATGAATTCTAGAGACTATCTTTAAAAGAAAGAAAGAAAGGAAGAAAGAAAGAAAGGGAGGAAAGAAGAAAGGAAGGAAGAAAGGAAGGAGGTAAAAAGGAGATTAAGACTGGACAGAGAGTATAGGTTTTGGCTATGAGTAATTAATAACATTCGCCTACTTGGTAGACTATGTGCAGTACTTAAAGCCTTTGCAAGGATTAAGTGTATGTCCCCTTTTTCCCAAGTGTGGTAAGTTTTTTAGGTTGTTATGTTAGAGTATCAGGCATATAGATCACTTCCTTTCCTTGCCTCTGTAATGACATTGGTACAAATCTACACAAATAAATGAGCATCTTCATTTTCAATGGCTCAAATGTTCCTAACAGTCAGTTTATTTGCACCCAGTGGCCAATCCACATGACCTCTCCAGAACAGATTTCAAGTGTGTGAAGCCAGCAGGCATTGTGAAATCCCAACATGTGATGGTGTTCAGCCTTTGATGTTCATCTGACATTCTGCACAACAAGCCTGTCACCAGTCAGTAGAGAAGCATATGTCTCAGGGTATATAATCAAGGAGAGAGAAAGACAGGTATTTTGTAATCAACAAAAAGAACTAATGTCCTTTTTTCCTTAAGGAAAGCCATTGCTTTGCCACTCTGTCCTTACCCCCATAGGAAAAGCCACCCATTGTGTCCTTTGGAATAAGCTTGTTTTAGAAACTTAGGAAAGACATTTCATGAGTTTGATGTAACTCGGTCTTTTTTTTCTTTTTTATATTAAATATAATTTATTGTCACATTGGTTTCCATACAACACCCAGTGCTCATCCCAACAGGTGCCCTCCTCAATGCCTATCACCCACTTTTCCCACTCCCCCACCCCCATCAACCCTCAGTTTATTCTCAGTATTTAGGAGTCTCTTATGGTTTGCCTCCTTCCCTCTCTGTAAGTTTTTTTCCCCCCTTCACCTCCCCTATGGACTTCTGTTAAGTTTCTCAGGTTCCACATATGAGTGAAAACATATGGTATCTATCTTTCTCTGCCTGAGTTATTTCACTTAGCCTAATACTCTTCAGTTCCATCCACATTGCTACAAATGGCCATATTTCATTCTTTCTCATTGCCAAGTAATATTCCATTGTATATGTAAACCGCATCTTCTTTATCCATTCGTCAGTTGATGGACATTTAGGCTCTTTCTGTATTTTGGCTATTATTGAAAGTGCGTTATAAACATTGGGGTGCAAGTGCCTCTATGCATCAGCACTTCTGTATCTCTTGGATAAATTCCTAGCAGTGCTATTGCTGGGTCATATTTTTAACTTTTTGAGGAACCTCCACGCTGTCTTCCAGAGCGGCTGCACCAGTGTGCATTCCTGCTAAAAGTGCAAGAGGGCTCCCGTTTCTCCACATCCTCTCCAGCATCAATAGTCTCCTGATTTGTTCATTTTAGCCACTCTGACTGGCATTAGGTGGTATCTCAGTGTGGTTTTGATTTGTATTACCCTGATGGGGAGCGACGTTGAGCATCTTTTCATGTGCCTGTTGGCCACCCGGATGTCTTTTTTTTTTTTTTTTTTTTTTAATTTTTTTTAATTTATTTTTGAGAGAGAGAGAGACAGAGCATGAACGGGGGAGGGTCAGAGATAGACGGAGACACAGAATCGGAAGCAGGCTCCAGGCTCTGAGCCATCAGCCCAGAGCCCTACGCGGGGCTCGAACTCACGGACCGTGAGATCGTGACCTGAACTGAAGTCGGACGCTTAACCGACTGAGCCACCCAGGCGCCCCCCGGATGTCTTCTTTAGAGAAGTGTCTATTCATGTTTTCTGCCCATTTCTTCACTGGATTATTTGGTTTTTGGGTGTGGAGTTTGGTGAGTTCTTTATAGATTTTGGATACTAGCCCTTTGTCTGATATATATTTGCAAGTATCTTTTCCCATCCCGTTGGTTGCCTTTTAGTTTTGTTGATTGTTTCCTTTGAAGTGCGGAAGCTTTTTATCTTCATGAGGTCCCAATAGTTCATTTTTGTTTTTTTTTATTTTTTTTTTATTTTTATTTTTTTTTTTTTAATTTTTTTTTTTTTTATTTTTTCAACGTTTATTTATTTTTGGGACAGAGAGAGACAGAGCATGAACGGGGGAGGGGCAGAGAGAGAGGGAGACACAGAATCGGAAACAGGCTCCAGGCTCTGAGCCATCAGCCCAGAGCCCGACGCGGGGCTCGAACTCCCGGACCGCGAGATCGTGACCTGGCTGAAGTCGGACGCTCAACCGACTGCGCCACCCAGGCGCCCCCATTTTTGTTTTTAATTCCCTCGCCTTTGGGGATGTGTCAAGTAAGAAATTGCTGTGGCTGAGGTCAGAGAGGTTTTTTCCTGCTTTCTCCTCTAGGGTTTTGATGGTTTCCTGTCTCACATTCAGGTTCTTCATCCATTTTGAGTTTATTTTTGTGAGTGGTGTAAGAAAGTGGTCTAGTTTCATTCTTCTGCATGTTGCTGTCCAGTTTTTCCTGCACCATTTGTTAAAGAGACTATGTTTTTTCCATTGGATATTCTTTCCTGCTTTGTCAAAGATTAGTTGGCCATACGTTTGTGGGTCTAGTTCTGGGGTTTCTATTCTATTCCATTGGTCTATTTGTCTGTTTTTGTGCCAATACCACACTGTTTTGATGATTACAGCTTTGTGGTAGAGGCTAAAGTCTGGGATTGTGATGCCTCCCTCTTTGGTCTTCTTCAGTATTACTTTGGCAATTGGGGGGGTCTTTGTGGTTCCATACAAATTTTAGGATTGCTTGTTCTAGTTTTGAGAAGAATGCTGGCGCAATTTAGATTGGGATTGCATTGAATGTGTAGATTGCTTGGGTAGTATTGACATTTTAGCAATATTTATTCTTCTATCCAGGAGCATGGAATGTTTTTCCATTTCTTTGTATCTTCTTCAATTTTCATCTTGAGCTTTCTATAGCTTTCAGCATACAGATCTTTTACATCTTTGGTTAGGTTTATTCCTAGGTATTTTATGCTTCTTGGTGCAATTGTGAATGGGATCATTTTCTTTATTTCTCTTTCTGTTGCTTCATTATTGGTGTATAAATATGCAACTGATTTCTGTACACTAATTTTGTATCCTGCAATTTTGCTGAATTTATGTATCAGTTGTGGCAGACTTTTGGTGGAGTCTATCGGGTTTTCCGTGTATAATATCATGTCATCTGCAAAAAGTGAAAGCTTGACTTCATCTTTGCCAGTTTTGATGACTTTGATCTCCTTTTGTTGTCTGATTGCTGATGCGAGAATTTCCAACACTATATTATACAACAGCGGTGAGAGTGGACATCTCTGTCGTGTTCCTGATCTCAGGGCAAAGCTCTCAGTTTTTCCCCATTGAGGATGATATTAGCTGTGGGCTTTTCATAAATGGCTTTTATGATGGTTAAGTATGTTCCTTCTATCCCGACTTTCTCGAGGGCTTTTATTAAGAAAGGATGCTGAATTTTGTCAAATGCTTTTTCTGCATCGATTGACAGGATCATATGGTTCTTATCTTTTCTTTTATTAATGTGATGTATCACATTGATTGATTTGTGAATATTGAACCAGCCCTGCAGCCTAGGAATGAATCCCACTTGATCATGCTGAATAATTCTTTCTATATGCTGTTGAATTCGATTTGCTAGTATCTAGTTGAGAATTTTTGCATCCATATTCGTCAGGGATATTGGCCTGTAGTTCTCTTTTTTTGCTGTGTCTCTATCTGGTTTGGGAATCAAAGTAATGCTGGCTTCCTATAATGAGTCTGGAAGTTTTCCTTCCCTTTCTATTTTTTTGGAACAGCTTGAGAAGGATAGGTATTATCTCTGCTTTAAATGTCTGTTTCCCCAGGGAAACCATCTGGTCCTGGACTCTTATTTGTTGGGAGATTTTTGATAACGGATTCAATTTCTTCGCTGGTTATGGGTCTGTTCAAGTTCTCTATTTCTTCTTGTTTGAGTTTTGGAAGTGTGTGGGTGCTTAGGAATTTGTCCATTTCTTCCAGGTTGTCCAGTTTGTTAGCATATAATTTTTCATAGTATTCCCTGATAATTGCTTGTATTTCTGAGGGATTGGTTGTAATAATTCCATTTTCATTCATGGTTTTGTCTATTTGGGTCCTCTCCCTTTTCTTTTTGAGAAGCCTGGCTAGCGGTGTATCAATTTTGTTTATTTTTTCAAAAAACCAACTCTGGGTTTCGTTGATCTGCTCTACAGTTTTTTTTAGATTCTATATTGTTTATTTCTGCTCTGATCTTTATTATTTCTCTTCTTCTGCTGGTTTTGGGGTGTCTTTGCTGTTCTGCTTCTATTTCCTTTAGGTGTGCTGTTAGATTTTGTAGTTGGGATTTTTCTTGTTTCTTGAGATAGGCCTGGATTGCAATGTATTTTCCTCTGAGGACTGCCTTCACTGCATCCCAAAGCGTTTGGATTGTTGTGTTTTCATTTTCATTTGTTTCCGTATATTTCTTAATTTCTCCTCTAATTGCCTGGTTGACCCATTCATTCTTTAGTAGCATGCGCTTTAACCTCCATGCTTTTGGAAGCTTTCCAGACTTTTTCCTGTGGTTGATTTCAAGTTTCATAGCATTGTGATCTGAAAGTGTGTATGGTATGATCTCAATTCTTTTATACTTATGAAGGGTTGTTTTGTGACCCAGTGTGTGATCTATCTTGGAGCATGTTCGATGCGCACTCGAGAAGAAAGTATATTCTGTTGCTTTGGGATGCAGAGTTCTAAATATATCTGTCAAGTCCATGTGATCCAATGTATCATTCAAGGCCCTTGTTTCTTTATTGTTCTTGTGTCTAGATGATCTATCCATTGTTGTAAGTGGAGTATTAAAGTCCCCTGCAATTACCACATTCTTATAAATAAGGTTGCTTATGTTTGTGATTGATTGTTTTATATATTTGGGGGCTCCTGTATTTGGCGCATAGACATTTATAATTGTTATCTCTTCCTGATGGATAGACCCTGTAATTATTATATAATGCCCTTCTTCATCTCTTGTTACAGACTTTAATTTAAAGTCTAAGTTTGTTTAAGTATGGCTACTCCAGCTTTCTTTTGACTTCCAGTAGCATGACAGATAGTTCTCTCCCCTCACTTTCAATCTGAAGGTGTCCTAAGGTCTAAAATGAGTCTCTTGTAGAGAGCAAATAGATGGGTCTTGTTTGTTTGTTTTTTTATCCATTCTGATACCCTATGTCTTTTGGTTGGAGCATTTAGTCCATTTACCTTCAGTGTTATTATTGAAAGATATGGGTTTAGAGTCATTGTGATGTCTGTAGGTTTCATGCTTATAGTGATGTCTCTGGTACTTTGTGGTCCTTGCAACATTTCACTCACAGAATCCCTCTTAGGATCTCTTGTAGGGCTTAGTTGAGTGGTGATGAATTCCTTCAGTTTTTGTTTGTTTGGGAAAACCTTAATCCTTCCTTCCATTCTGAATGACAGACTTGCTGGGTAAAGGATTCTCGGCTGTATGTTTTTCCTGTTCATCACATTGAAGATTTCCTGCCATTCCTTTCTGGCCTGCCAAGTTTCAGTAGATAGGTCTGCTACTACCCTTATGGGTCTACCTTTGTATGTTAAGGCCTGTTTATCCCTGACTGCTTTCAGAATTCTCTCTTTATCCTTGTATTTTGCCAGTTTCACTATGATATGTCATGCAGAAGATCAATTCAAGTGACATCTGAAGGGAGTGCTCTGTGCCTCTTGGATTTCAATGCCTGTTTCCTTCCCCCGATCTGGGAAGTTCTCAGCTATGATTTGTTCAAGTATACCTTCAGCCCCTTTCTCTCTCTCTTCTTCCTGAATTCCTATGATACGGATATTGTTCCGTTTGATTGTATCACTTAGTTCTGTAATTCTCCCCTCATACTCCTGGAGTTTTTTACCTCTCTTTTTCTCAGTTTCCTCTTTTTCCATAATTTTATCTTCTACCTCGCCTACTCTCCCCTCTGCCTCTTCAATCTGCACTGTGGCCACTTCCACTTTATTTTGCACCTGATTTATAGCATTTTTAATTCATCATGACTATTTTTTAGTCCCTTGATCTCTATAGCAATAGATTCTCTGCTGTCCTCTATGCATTTTTCAAGCCCAGTGATTAATTTTGTGACTATTATTCTAAATTCTTGTTCAGTTATACAGCTTAAATTGGTTTTATCAATTTGTTAGCTGTCACCACTTCCTGGGATTTCTTTTGAGAAGAATTCTTCCATTTAGTCATTTTGGCTAGTTTTCTGTCCCTTATGCATTTTAAAAGCTTGTTGTGTGCTCTGCACCTGTGAGCCCTGCTGTATTAAAGGAGGGTCATATACTCTCCAGGGCCTGGCCCTTCAGGAGGTGTTTTTTCAGAGGTTGTTACTTGCTCTCTGTTGTTGTGACTTTTGTTATTTTGTTACCCTACTCGTAGTGCTATTTTGGACTTCCCACAGGTATGCTTTGATTTGTTCTTTGGAGTACCCCTATCTTTTTTCCAGCTTTCCCATTTTCTTTCTGGTAGATTCAGTCTCTTTCCTCCCAGGCTCTGGTGTTCAAAGTCTTTTGGCTTATGCACTTCTTTGTTTGAGAGAAGCGGGAAGTGTGGATCCCCTACTTCTCTGGCATGTTGGCCCCTCCTCCCGAGCTAACTTGGTCTTTTTTTGATCTTTGCTTATAATTGGTTAAGACAATGCCTGCATCATGTAATGAATGGAGTTCGTGGTTCATGGGCTTGAAAAAAAGGGGGTGGGGGTGGCATTCTGCTGATGTGAATAATTTTGAATGATTTTAGGACTAGAGTCATCAGGTGGAAGAAATTGAAAGGAAAAGCAGGAGGGTGGGAGAACCCAGGAAGTATTAGGAGCCCAAAGACTGATTTAGTTTGGCTGGAACTAGAATAAGTGAAAATGAGTTGGATATAGGAGTTAAGATTAGATAGATATATAGGTTTAAGTTAAGTCCTAAAAGGCCTCAAATGCCAGGTTAATAAAGTACTTCTTTAGATGAGGGCGTCTCAAAGTTCCATGTATCTTTAGCTTTGCAGAAGTAGGATTAGACAGGAAAAGGGAGGGAGAAGTGGAGAAAGAAGAGATGGTAGATGGCAAGCCATTCTGGAAATAATGGGACCTTGATTTGCAAATATTGATCACTTTTGTATCCCAGGCATAAATCACCCTTGATCGTGGTGAATGATTTTTTAAATATATTGTTGGATTCGGTTTGCTAATATTTTGTTGAGGATTTTTGCATCTGTGTTCATCAGAGATAGTGGCCTGTAGTTCTCTATTTTTGTGGTGTCTTTGGGTTGTTTTGGTATCAGGGTAATGGTGGCCTCATAGAATGATTTGGTAGTTTTCCTTCCTCTTCTATTTTTTGCAATAATTTGAGAATAATAGGTATTAACTCTTCTTTAAATGTTTGGTAGAATTCACCTTTGAAGCCATCTGGTCCTGGACTTTCATTTGTTGGGAGATTTTTGATTACTGATTCAATTTCATTCTGGTTATTGGTCTGTTCAAATTTTTTATTTCTTCCTGTTTCAGTTTTGGTACTTTATATGTTTCCAGGAACTTACCCATTTCTTCTAGGTTGTCTGAATTTGTTGACATATCATTCTTCACAATATTCTCTTAGAATCTTTTGTATTTCTGTGGTGTTGGTTATTATTTTTCCTCTTTCATTTGTGATTTTATTTAAATCTTCTCTGTCTCTCTCTGTCTCTCTGTCTCTGTCTCTCTCTCTCTCTCTTTTTTTTTTTTTTTAGTAAGTCTGGCTAGACGTTTATCAGTTTTGTTCATCTTTTCAAAGAACCAGCTCCTGGTTTCATTGATCTGTTCTGTTGTTTTTTTAGTTTCTATATCATTTATTTCTGCTCTAATCTTTATTATTTCCTTTCATCTGCTGGCTTTAGGCTTCATTTTTTGTTCTTTTTCTAGCTTCTTGTAGGTGTGAGGTTAGGTTATTTATTTGAGATTTTTCTTGCTTCTTGATATAGTACTGTATTGCTATATACTTCCCTTTTAGGAATGCCTTTGCTGTACCTCAAAGGTTTTGGACCATTGTGTTTTCATTTTCACTTCTTTCCATGTATTTTCTTTCTTTCCTTAAAAAAATTTTTTTAATGTTTTTTTTGAGAATATGAGAGAGAGAGAGAGAGAGAGAGAGAGAGAGAGAGAGAGACCAAGCAGGGGAGGGGCAGAGAAGGAGAGAGGGCGACACAGAATCCAAAGCAGGCTCCAGGATCTGAGCTGTCAGCACAGAGCCCGACATAGGGCTCGAACCAGTGAATCATGAGATCATGACCTGAGCTGAAGTCGGATGCACAACCAACTGAGCCACCCAGGCACCCCTCCATGTATTTTCTTTATTTCTAATTTCCTGGTTGACCCATTCATTTTTTTAGTAGCATGTTGTGTAACCTCCATGCATTTATGGTCTTTCCAAATTTTTTCTTGTGGTTGACTTCAAGTTTCATAGTGTGGTGGTCAGAAAATATGCATGGCATGATCCCAATCTTTTTGTACTTGTTGAGGCCTGATTTGTGACCTAGTATGTGGTCTATTCTAGAGAACGTTCCATGTGCACTTGAAAAGAATGTGTATTCTTCTGCTTTAGGATGAAAAGTTCCGACTGTATCTGTTAAGTCCATCTGGTCCACTGTGTCACTCAATGCTGGAAAGTGTTTGATTTTAGTAAGGTAGGAGGATATAAAAGTAAGAATTCTCATACTGTAGGTAGGTTTTCAGATTTTCTCTCTGTTTTTTTTTTTTTCAGGTATGCAATTATTTTAACTTAAAATAGTGATGATTTAATCACTTCTTATTCAACTTTAGTTTGTCCTTGATTTCTTTTCCAGTTTCTACTTGATTTCTTTCACTTGTCTAAGTGCACTGGCCACTACTCTGGTCCATTGCTGAAGGGCAGTGATGCTAGCTGCGGGTCTGGTTGGGACAGGCGGTAGTGCTGTCTGTGTCTTCCCAGTAAACAGCATACTCTCTTTGGTCTAGCTCTCTATCTCATGTTAAGTACTTGACTCTTGGTATATTAAATGAAGAATGTCTGTTGCATTTTTCGTACTTTTTTCAGCTTTTTTGGTGATGAATATATATTTTACCCCTTAGACATATTATGGTAAATTTCATTAATAGCTTACTATGTGAGCCCCTTCGCATTTATGCACTAAACATTGTCTGGTCATAATGTAATGCTGGAAACTGTCTGCCAAATTGGGGTTAGGATTGTTGCAATTGATCCTTGAGATTAGTGTATTAGCTACCTCCTTACTTCATCCTTCCCTTTCTCTCTTCCTTCTTAGATTTAAAGGCTTGGTAGAATTTTTTGTAAAGCTATGGGTCTGGTGCTTATGGGGGGGGGCGGTGAAACTTTTCTTTTACTCCCTACACATTATTTTATTTTTACAAACGGTTCTCTTTAGAGCCTTCATCTCTTGGTGTTAGTAATAGCCACATGTTTTTGGTTTTGTTTGTAGAAAACTATCCGTTTGGCCCAGATTTTTATTAAATTTGTGTAGAACTTTGTGCAAAGTTTTTTCTTACGATTTTTATAATTTTGTTTATATTATTTCTCCTTTGTAAATTCTTATTTTGTATTATATATGGGCTTCGTCCATATTTATTTTATCTTCCTTAATTGGATTAATTTGTGGGGTATATAGGTGTTTAAAGTAAACTTTACCCTTTTTTATGTCAAAAAATAAAATTAAACTAAAAAGTTGAATGTCACTCTTAAATGTGCCAACTGGGGAAGCATTGCCAGGGAGAGCATGAGTAGTTTCGTAACTAATGCTTGTTTTAAGATGAGGCAATTGTGATCGAGTACCTCTTAGGAAACCAAAGGAGATGCTAAGCCAGCATTAATTTTGAGCACTTTTCATATTTATGACAGGTCATGATATTTGTGCTGATTTTGCCCTCCTTTTCTTTTTATGGATCTATTATATGACATACAATAATCTAGTTTTTTAAAGCATTTTTACTGTGATAGGGACACATGTGAAACTTATGTAGTGAGCTTTTTTTCATTTTGCTTGTATTCATGTTTTTTGCATGTCTCTTCAATCTCTCCACTTTCAAAATTAGAGAAACTTCAGACCTTAAAACAATAACCAAAAGACAACCTAGGCAACAGCAGTCCTCTAATGAGTATATTGCTGATTTGATCATCAAATAGGTAATATATTATCACTAATATGTGAAATTAAGCAGAAATATGTTAATGTGTGTCTGTGTACTTATTGGTTCTAATGTTCTAATACTTAGTGGTAATAACTTGGTTCTCTCATCTTTTTTTTTTTTAATTTTTTTTAACGTTTATTTATTTTTGAGACAGAGAGAGACAGAGCATGAACGGGGGAGGGTCAGAGAGAGGGAGACACAGAATCTGAAACAGGCTCCAGGCTCTGAGCTGTCAGCACAGAGCCCGACGAGGGGCTCGAACTCACAGACCGCGAGATCATGACCTGAGCCGAAGTCGGCCACTCAACCGACTAAGCCACCCAGGCGCCCCGGTTCTCTCATCTTTTAAGTATTTCTCCTTCTAAATCAATTTAATTTGCAAGGTGAACGGTTTATCACAGATCTGGTGCTTGTAGCAACAAAATGATAATGTGATTCAGAGGTAAGGGCAAATGTAATTTTGTGGGTGCCTGAAGCTTATACAACTTGGAGAGCCTAATCTGTAGGTGAGAGAATATAAAAAATTAGGGATGAGACCTTGGAAGGAGCCGTGCAGGTGAAGAGACTGAAGATGAACCTTACTGCCTTCACGGTCAATCTATCTTTGGCTCAGAGAGTTTGAACTCAAACCTAGAGTCATGGGTGAAGGCACAACAGATTGTTGGAACCAAAAGAGTTGGAGGCTGTTTCCTAAAAAGGTTGGCTGAGTGACAAGGTTAATGGGGAGGCAGAAGGTGTTAAAGTATTTCTAAGAGCAACAACAATAAAACACCAGGGGTGATTATTCTTTCTAAACCTTGACTAACCTATAAGATGCATGGGGCAGCTGCTTCTGCCACAGCGAGGACTTGAAGAGCAAAGTACCAGAAGGACATCTGTGTGCTGAAGTCATAGAGTCATAAGTCCGACAGAAGAGCTTCCTTGGACAACTCAGACCTGGCTGAACCACAGAACTAGGGAAGCATCAAGCAGGGGCTGCTTATCATGAGAAGGCATTAGAGACCTAATCAATGTGTTCCTGGCTATGAAAGATTGCTCCCCTAGTTTTTTTTGGTTGTTGTTGTTGTTGTTTGTTTGTTTTATAAATTTTTTTTTTTCAACGTTTATTTATTTTTGGGACAGAGAGAGACAGAGCATGAACGGGGGAGGGGCAGAGAGAGAGGGAGACACAGAATCGGAAACAGGCTCCAGGCTCTGAGCCATCAGCCCAGAGCCTGACGCGGGGCTCGAACTCACGGACCGCGAGATCGTGACCTGGCTGAAGTCGGATGCTTAACCGACTGCGCCACCCAGGCGCCCCTGTTGTTTGTTTGTTTTAAGTGACTTGGGTTACAATTATCTGGGAAGGATGAGTAAGTCTAAGTCAGTTAGTGACAAGTACATATCCAGATTAACGATAGGTGGAGGCCACGTATAGTTTTTCCTGCATCAAAGTTCCATTCCTTCCCTCAAAGATAGGATAGATACTTGTAAGAACTGTTACTCAGGGCTTTCTATTTAGCAAGGTGAACTGGGCCTGATGTGGAGTCGATGGGAAAGATTGTACACATTTGTGACTTGTCAAAGGGCAGGTGTTGGAGAGGGTGATGTGGAATTTGAAGCTTGCGGATGTGAGGAAGCATTTCATTTTGGAGTCACAGAGTTGGCTTCAAATCCTGGTTCTCTTCCTTATTGTCTTTGTGGCCCCAGGCAAGTTACTCAACCCTACTGAGTCTTAGTTTCCACATCTGTAAAATGTGGGTAACAGACAATACCTCATAGGGTTATGGGGATTATGGAAGTGCAGGTGTCAAGCGTTTAGCATAGAGTCTGGCATCAGAAAATATTCAATAACTGTCAGTTGTCTTCTAGTTTAGGATGGGAAATTTAAAAATATTCAGGGGAAAAATATGTATGATTGCCAGGAGCCTCTAATTGGGATTATAGCAAGAAATTGTGGAGACTCTTAAATGTAACATTTTTCTTATTTTTAAGAAATTGAGGCACAATTAACATATATTAAAATGCACAAATATCAAGTGTTCAGCTAGATGAATGTTTGTGTATTTATAGACCTGTCAAAAAACCTGTTACAGTCCCCCTAAAGAACATACCCCAAATCTCAAAAGCTCTCTCAAGCCCCTGACCATATATAGTGCTCATCCCTCGGTCCCTGTGCAACCACTCTTCTGATTTCAGTCATCAATTAGTTTTAACTATTTTTGGAATTCACATAAATGGAATCATACAGTATGTGCTCTGTTGTACCTATTTTTTTCCACAAAGTATAATGTTTATGAGATTTCTCCAGGTTACGTGACTCAGTGAACTTTATTTTAATGTTTATTTATTTTTGAGAGACAGAGACCGAGAGAGACAGAGTGCAAGCAGGGGAGGGGCAGAGAGAGAGGGAGACAGTGAAACAGAAGCAGGCTCCAGGCTCTGAACTGTCAGCACAGAACCCAACACCGGGCTCGAACTCAGGAACCGCGCACAAGATCATGACCTGAGCTAAAGTTGGAGGCTTAACCGACTGAGCCACCCAGGTGCCCTTCCACTCATGTATATTTTTAAAAATGTAGTTGATGTTTTAGTTTAGTTGATTTGGGGTTGGGCCCTGACAGCTGTGTTTTTAAAAAAAATTTTTTTTAATGTTTATTAATTTTTGAGAGAGGGAGAGAGACAGAGTGTGAGTGGGGGAAGGGTAGAGAGAGAGGGAGACACAGAATCTGAAGCAGGCTCCAGGCTCTGAGCTATCAACGCAGAGCCCGATGTGGGGCTCAAACTCACAGACGGCGGAATCATGACCTGAGCTGAAGTTGGGCATTTAACCGACTGAGCCACCCAGGCACCCCCCGACAGCTGTATTTTTATAGGTTCCCAAGATGTTTTGATGCAGAACCATGCCTAGTCTAGCTCCTTTTCCCTCTCCTCTGTGTTTAGTGCCTGACATTCTCTCTCTAGAGTGGCTGACGACTGACTAAATGAATGAATGCTTTTGGTTTAGATGAGGAAATTGACTTTTCAAATGAGTTTCTTAAACAAATTTTAAAAAAAAAATTTTTTTTTTCAACGTTTATTTATTTTTGGGACAGAGAGAGACAGAGCATGAACGGGAGAGGGGCAGAGAGAGAGGGAGACACAGAATCGGAAGCAGGCTCCAGGCTCTGAGCCATCAGCCCAGAGCCTGACGCGGGGCTCGAACTCACGGAGCGCGAGATCATGACCTGGCTGAAGTCGGACGCTTAACCGACTGCGCCACCCAGGCGCCCCTTAAACAAATTTTTAAAAAATGTAGCATTTATTTTTAAGAAGTATAAAGAATAGTGTCACTAATCTTATACCCATCATCCAAATTTAACAAGAATTTGCATCATCTGTCCTTTTTTCAGTTTTTCCTTTGTGGAAGTATTTTTTAATTAAAATTTAAATTACAGATGCAGTATGTGAGCAAGGTAGAAAATTAGAGAATACAGAGAAGCTATCAGAAACACCATATTCTCACCTTAATGCGTCCTTTTATGGAAGTAGTTTAAAACTAATCCCAGAGAATATGCCATTTCACCTTTAAGTACTTCAGTATATACATCTCAAAAAATTGACTTTTTAAAAAACAACCCTGACACCATTTTAACTAAGTTAGTAACAATACACTGGATTTTGAAAAAGTACTTAGGAAGGACAGCAGGGATAATCAGGAACACAAAGGATTCACTGTGAAATAAGCATAGTCAATTCCCTAATTATGTAAATTATAGAAATTATAACCTGACTATTGGCCCAGGGAATTTTTTGCACATGGTGTATCTAGCGTTTAGCCTTGCCGTGTTACAGCTAAATTTTTGTGATAAAAGGTGACAAAGGGAGGGCTGGAAATCTGTACAGTTAGGTGGCTATTTAGTTGATGCACCGATGGATATATTCATATGTATGATGACTGATGGAAAAGAATGAGAACAGAGATTGGTGGTCTGAGGATCTGTCCTAGGCCCTTACTTGTGAGAACCATCTAAAGACCTTTCAGTCTTGGGGCGCCTGGGTGGCTCAGTCGGTTAAGCAGCTGACTTCGGCTCAGGTCATGATCTCGCGGTCCGTGAGTTCGAGCCCCGCATTGGGCTCTGTGCTGACAGCTCAGAGCCTGGAGCCTGTTTCGGATTCTGTGTCTCCCTCTCTCTGACCCTCCCCTGTTCATGCTCTGTCTCTCCCTGTCTCAAAAATAAATAAAACGTTAAAAAGAAACAATAAATACCTTTCAGTCTTTAAATCTAAGCGATCGCTTGAATGTGGGTCTTCTTTCTCTGGAGCTTGACGTTGCATATTTTTGTTCTTTAAAGCCAGCAGCAGTGGTCCATGCCACCCCCGACTCCAACCACATGTAGTTAATCTTTACAACTAGTTTACTTTGGTCTCTTCTTTAATCACATGGGTGAGTCAGGGAGGATATTGGAGTCTGGTGGGGGTAGAATGTACGCCCGGCTTCCTTGCCAAGGACCACAGCCCCTCAGAGGAGCTCCTCACACCAGGAAAGGGACTTCAGTCCCAATGGTTGGTGCAGAGACAGGTAAACTCCTCCCTGTCCACTTGCTTAGGGGGATATGAATTTATTTATTTATTTATTTTTTGATCATGGAAGTAGGTATTTATGTAATCCTGTAGTGGATAAATCACTGAAACAGGGGATTCACAGATGCTGCCTCCTTCAATTCTTCTTTTTTTTTAATTTAATTTTTTTATTGTTAAATTTCTTTAATGTTTATTTATTTTGGGATAGAGAGAGAGGGCATGCGAGCAGGGGAGGAGCAGAAAGAGAGAATCCCAGGTAGGCCCCACGCTGTCAGTACAGTGTGGCTGGAGGATGGAAAAACTGTGATTTATAAATGAACTGTGAGATCACGACCTGAGATGAAATCAAGAGTCAGATGCTCAACCAACTGAGCCACCCAGGTGCCCCCAATTCTTTCTTTCTTTCCTTCTTTCTTTCTTTCCTTCTTACTTTCTTTCTTTCTTATTTTTATTTTTATTTATTTTTATTTTTACTTTTTAAGTTTATTCATTCTTGAGAAATAGAGACAGAGCATGAGCAGGGGAGGGGCAGAGAGAGAGGAGGAGACACAGAATCCAAAGCAGGCTCCAGGCTCTGAGCTGTCAGCACAGAGCCCGACGTGGGGCTCGAATTCACGAACTGCGAGATCATGACCTGAGCCAAAGCCTGGCGCTTAACCGACTGAGCCACCCAGGTGCCCCCCATTTTATTTTTTTTAAACTGTGGTAAGAACACTTAACATGAGATCTATCCTTTTAACATTATTTTTAAGTGTATGATACAGTATTGTTAACTATAGGCAATATTGTACAGCAGATTGCAAGTAAAAATTTTTTTTAATTGAAACTTAACATACATAGGCAAGAGTGTAAAATTATAAATGTACAACTTAATTAATTTCCCAAAGTCAATTTATTCATGTATCTCTCATTTAGATCAAGAAAAAGAACATTATCAGTACCCCTGAAAGTTTCCCAGTGTCCCCTCTAAGTCACTACAGGATAAGGAAGTATATTTTTGTTAATTCCAAACCAGATTTAATTTATTTTCTTAAAAAAATTTTTTTGGAGGGCGCCTGGGTGGCTCAGTTGGTTAAGTGTCCGATTTTGGTCTCACAGCTTGTGGGTTCGAGCCCTGCCTCAGGCTCTGTGCTGACAGCTCCAAGCCTGGAGCCTGCTTCGGATCCTGTGTCTCCTTCTCTGCCTCTCCCTTGCTTGCGCTCTGTCTCTCTCTCTCTCAAAAATAAATAATTGTTTTTAATGTTTATTTATTTTTGAGAGAGAGAGAGCACGCATGCAAGTGGGGAAGGGCAGAAAGAGAGAGAGACACACACAGAATCCCAAGCAAGCTTCAGGCTGGGAGCTGTCAGCACAGAGCCCAACAAGGTGCTTGAACTCAGAAACAGTGAGATCATGACCTGAGCTGAAGTCAGACTCTTAACTGACTGAGCCACCCAGGTGCCCCCAAACCAGGTTTAATTAAAAAAAATTCTGGTAGAAACAGTGCTAAAAGAGATTTCTACTTCATGGTATTACTAGTATATGATTACCTATGTTTTGGGGTTAGTTGGGCTTATGATGGGATAGGATTCTAGCTCAAACAGATAAGTTCAATTCAAGTTTCCAGGTGAGAGTGTGTTTTGAACTCTAAGCTTCTGACTTTTGGAATATAGCCCATTCGTAGATTAAAGATCAACTTCTCTGTATAAAGTCCATTGTATACACTTTTGGTCTGTAGTGGGCCCTAATTTTCCCTAACTGCTGACTTAGAAACATGCTTTACAACTAGAGGATTGAAAAACTACTGTGATTTATAAATGGGCAGTCATTCCAAGAGTTTGCTCAGCTAATTTAGAGTTAATTATATTTGAGATGGTTTTAACTTTAGCCTCAATTTAACAGGACTTTCATAGCTGATTATTTATGTACCATGACTTGCTGAGGGCACAGGGCACAGGGCAGCTTGTGCAATTAATCTCTTGCATTAGATAGAGATAGTTTTTTCATTTTATTTTCATTCAAGCATGAACCTTGTTGGGTTGGCCAAAGCATTCGGTATTAGGACAAAGTTCAAATGTTTACGGCCTGTTTTGATTTATGAAACAAAAGGAAATATTTCCTACAATCAGGGTCTCATCAGTTTATGAAGGATCCTGAAGGATCAGGACTAATTTGTTGGTGATAACTAGGTTTCCTTAATGACAATAAAAACTGATATCAAAATTGTGTCTGTGCTAGTTAAATCCAGTATGTGTTTTTAATCTATATTTTGAAGACTTTCAGTCTATTTATAAATGCGTCTTCGTGCCAAAAGAAATATTTCCCCTTTTTCTTTCTAACGTGTACTTTGATGCCTGATACAGAGTAAGTATCCCCTATGTGTTGATTGAATTAAATATTTTTTTTTCTCTCAGAAGATATACCTAGGGTAAATTGAATCAGTGTTTCTGACCATCGTAGTCAATATAATTGAGGAAGGAAGTAATATTACATATTTAGTAGTGCTGCTTTTGACATCTAATTTTAAAATAATACCCATTTTCATATTTTGTGTGCCTTATTAAAGAGCTTCTAAGCTGGTACCTGCTTTCTTATAATATAGATCTTTATCTTAGGAAAAATCTTCAGTTTCATGTAACTTTTTTTGGGGGGGGTATAGCACATGTGTAGCCACTACTTAGTTTAATAAATAAAACTTTACAGAAATAATAAAATTCTTTGGTGTATCCCTCCCTGATTCCATTCCCCTGTCAACCCCTGAAACTATTACTCTGGTTTTAATGTTTATTATTTTTATGCATCTTTTCATATTCCCCCTATACATGCATATATCCTTAAACGATACATAGTATTTATTGTTTTGCATTATTCAAGCTCTATAAAAATATCACCTTCCACATATCATTCTGAGTTGTTTGTTCTTGCTGATGTTTGCAAATTACCTAAGGGAGTAATTGTTCTAGTTAATTTCTTTTAGCTCTTGTGTAGTATGCACTGTATGTATCCATCTCTTTTTTATATGAACTGCCTTTTAGTATTTATTTTTATTGAGGTATAATTAACACAACAGTAGGTTTTAGGTGTACAACATAATGATTTGATATTTTAATACATTGCTATCTATCTTATGTACCTTTAGATTGATTCCGCTATTTTGCTATTGCACATAATGTGGCAGATGTTCTTATATATGTCTACTTTGCACAATTTTATAAGAATTGCTCGAGCATGAGGGAAAAGCTCTTCTTTTTTTTTTTTAATTTTTTTTTTTTAACGTTTATTTATTTTTGGGAGAGAGAGAGACAGAGCATGAATGGGGGAGGGGCAGAGAGAGAGGGAGACACAGAATTGGAAGCAGGCTCCAGGCTCTGAGCCATCAGCCCAGAGCCTGACGTGGGGCTTGAACTCACGGACTGCAAGATCGTGACCTGAGCTGAAGTCGGACGCTTAACCGACTGAGCCACCCAGGCGCCCCGGAAAAGCTCTTCTTTAAGGTGGGATGCCAGATAATACATGGGGAAGGAGTGAGAAAATACCATTTTAGAATACACATAGTACCAATTTATTCAGGAAGGACCATTAATAGCTGCTAATATTGGGTGAAGGTTTGAAGAGCAGGATATTTCCATGGTCTCAAATATTTCCATAGTCTCAATATTTCCATAGTCTCTCCTTTATACATACTTATAGATAATAATTCTCCACTTACTAATCAAAAAGACAAAAATAGTAACTTTATAGTAGAGAAACCTGGTAATAACTATCTTAAACCAAGTGGTCAAAGTAACAGGTCATTAATTGTGGGACAGACGTCACATGTTTCCAGTGTGACGCATGGAGGATACATCGTTCATATAGTATTTCTGCCTAAAGTGTGCAACATGCCTCTCACCATGAGGAGACATCAGATTAACTCAGATTGAGACCGTCTACAAAATAAATGGTTTGTAGTCCTAAAAACGTCAATATCTTGAAAAACAAAGAAAGGCTGAGGAACTTTTTCATATAATTAGGACACTACAGAGATGACATGTAAATATCATGTATGATCCTTGGTTGAATCTTGGGCCAGAAAAAATGATATGAAGGATATTACTGGGACCATTGTCAAAATTCGAAAAGGGCTGTACATTTGTACTAGTATTGTAGTAACGTCCACTTTCCTGATTTCGACAGTTGTACTGTGGTTAAATAAGTAAAACTTCATGTGTTGAGGAAATCAATGCTGAAATATTAGGGGTAAAGGGCATGATGCCTGCAATTTGTTCTCAAGTGGTCCAGAAAAAAGTATCATTTTATATATATCTAGAGATAGAACAATAAAGCAAATGTGACAAAATGTTAGCAATTTATGAATGTGGGTAAAGTGAACTATTGTTGCAACTTTTTTGTAGATTTGAAATTATTGAACAAAAGTCTTCCTGAGGTATACCTGGAAGGAGAGTTGCTGGGTCTTGGGCTACGAATTTCTTTAAATTTACTAGGTGGTACCAAATTCTTTTCCAAATTTTCACCAACACTGGATACTATTCAATTTAAAATTTGTATTAATCTTCATGGGTATGAAATAGCATTTGATTGTGGTTTTTGTTTGTGTTTCTCTGCTTATAGTGGAGTTGAACATCTTTTAAAATGTGTAGTCATTAAGGCTTACTCTTTTTATGAATTGTTTGCCATATATTTGTAAAACTTCTCTTATTTTTTTGTATGTCTTTTCTTTTGTAAGTTTGTGTACTTATTTTGAGAGACAAAGTACACGAGTCGGGGAGGGGCAGAGAGGGAGAGAGAGAGAATCCCAAGCAGGCTCTGCGGTGTCAGCTCTTACCCTGATGTAGGGCTCGAACTCACAAACTGTGAGATCGTGATCTGAGCCCAAACCAAGAGTCTGACGCTTAACTGACTGAGCCACTCAGGCACCCCTTGTATGTCTTAGTATATTCTGGAAATTAATCCTTAGTCAATTAGATGCATTGTAGTCACCCACATACTTTTGAAAGAGGCTTAACAAGGAATGCCTGGGTGGCTTAGTAGGTTAAGCATCCGACTTCGGCTCAGGTCATGATCTTACAGTTCGGTTCATGGGTTTGAGCCCCACTTTGGGCTCTGAGCTGACAGCTTGGAGCCTGGGGTCTGCTTCAGATTCTGTGTCTCCCTCTCTCTGTCCCTCCTCCACCTGTGCTCGCTCTCTCTTGAAAATAAATGAATAAACTTAAAAAGAAAGGCTTAACAAAAATATAAAATTGAGTTATATTTTATTTGAGCTCCACAAAATTAAGTAGGTCAGGGGGCAGAGAGAGTATTGCACATCAAGTGGATAAGCGCTGGGGGCTGGCTCCTCTTTACAGATCTCTCTCCTCGCTCAGTTAAATAATGAGGCAACTCAAACTTGAAATTTTATCTCTGGCCCCTCCAAAAAACATTATGTTTAGAACGGCTGTCCACTTGTCTCCAGTGTGTTTCATTCTGAGATTTGCTGAATAGGTTGTTCTCCCTATCCTTCTAGAGGTATTTTTTTTTTTAATTTAAAAAAAAAAAAAGAAACCCACAAAAACCCTATATATTGCTAAATAATGAAATTCTTGCCCCGTTAAATATTGGTCAGTACTTGGATTGAGTAAGCTGCTCTGAGTGGTATTGCAGTGTTCACAGAGCAAGAGGGTAATTCACCAATGACACTGTCTTGGGTCATCCTCTAATAGGAATCAAATCCTTTTCAGAGGTGGTGAAGAAAGGTTAAACCACTTAGACTTGATGGCTGGAAAAGATAATCTAATCATCTCAGAACTTGCTTTATTGCTCGAATTTAAGGTGATTAGTTTGCATGTTGGCAAAAACCAAAACCAAAACAAACAAACCAAAAAAAAAAACAAAAAAACAAAAAAACAAAGAAAAACCACCCCAAAAACCCAAAAGGAAAATCGTGTAACTTGAGTCCCGTAAGGAAGCTAAAACTTTTCCCACCCCCTATTTTGTAAAGGAGGGCACCAACTTAGGTGACTTGTCTGTTTATACAGTCACAGAGCCGTTTTTGTCCTAAACAGAACTTGACCTTGGACTCCAGGTCCTCTTTACTTTCTACTCCAGTGCCTTATGCTTCCATTCCTTCAAAAAACTGATATATCACCTCTTCATCTATGGATGCATGCACTTGTTCTCCAGCGGTTAGGTAATATAGCACTCTTCACTCTCCTCACTGGTTTCCCAGTAAACTGGAAAGTGAGACAATCAAAAGGGATCTTCTTTCAAAAGAAAAGACTTTTCTACTTTGGGAGGTAAATTCCTTTGTGACACACCCCAGAGGGGCAATCAGATGGTCTTGTCACTGTGTGTGTAACTACTCTTTATTCAAAAATCTCATCTATGACTCTCACTTAGTAGTTAGAACTGGGTGACAGTAGTCATTTTTTCAACTTACAAAATTTATGGTACCTTAAAAATCTTTGAATTATTTTCCTTATGGGAAATACAATTACTGTTTAAGGAGGAAAATCTAATCGTATTGCCCAGAGATAACTGCTTAATGTGGCCTTCTTGACATTTTTTCTATGCATATATATTTCAGAGTTAGATCGAACTATAGTTTTAGATCTTGCCTTTTTTCACTTAACATTAGAGTATTTATTAACTAGGGTATTTATTAGATGCATTATATCTCATTGTCTGGATCGATTATAATGGAAAATGCTACAGTGAACACTCTTGCCTACATTTCTGATTATCTTAACTATTAATGTTTCCATGAATTCAGTTCATGAACTTTGCTCACTTTTTCACAGGAGACTGATTTTCTTATTAAATAATTTTTGCATATTAAAGACAGCAGCCTTTTGCCAATTGTGGTAAAGACCTTTTGCCACTTTGCTTGCATTTTGGTTTTATGGTTTTTATCAGGGGTAAACTGAAGGTTTTATTTTCACACAGTCTAGTTCTATACTGGAGAGTTTGTTCGCTAGCGGTATGGAGGGAGGAAATGCAACAAGAAAAAGGCTACTGAGGACCAGTAGTGAATTGAAGTCATTCGGTAGAGGCCATTTCATGCAGACTCAGTGATTTCACCTCTTTTCCCACTGTGGTTGCTTGTCTTTTATTTTTGAAATCTGCTTCGTGTTACCCATTAAATCTGTTTACTTGTCTTCTGTACAAAGTTGCCTCATTGGTCAGTTCTTGTGTCCTATGGCATTTTCTCATGTTCTGATGCTTTCTTTTAAGGTATTATCCAAAGAGATGAGTCACCCATGGAAAAAGGGCTCTCTGGTCTGCGAGGAAGGGACTTTGAGCTGTCTGACGTGTTTTATTTCTCCAAGAAGGGCTTGGAAGCCATTGTGGAAGATGAAGTGACCCAGAGGTTCTCCTCAGAGGAGCTAGTGTCGTGGAATCTCCTCACAAGGACCAATGTAAATTTCCATTACATCAGTCTGCGGCTCACAATGGTGTGGGTACTGGGCGTTATAGTACGCTACTGTGTCCTACTACCCCTGAGGTAAGTCTCCTGCCCAGTAATTTGATGGTATAATTGGTTCGGCTTTCTTTTTAAATCATGTATATAATGGTCCCATGAGAGTAGTATGGTACTAATCCCACCCCTTCACACCTGCAAAACACCACCAAATGTGACCTCCACAGGAACATGTTAAGTATCTATTCTCCTTTCACATTTTTTCCCAAATGGAAGTGTTCTTCAGAATCTACTATATATCAGTCTGGATCCATGTTGTTCTTTCGGTCATAAATAATTTGAGGATGGATAGAAAAGGGAAGTAGAAAAAAGAAGAGAGAAGATGTATAGTTTTGAATTCACCAGAGTGTCAACCAAACTATAACTGCCTTTCTTTGCTAGTCTTTAGCAGTTCACAGTTGCCCAGGAGAGAAAAAAATTTCTGAGAGTGGTTACCACATGGGAGAGAGCCATTCAGAAGACTGAATTTGTTCCATCCAGTCCCATTATGATTACTCACTTCTTTCTTTCTTTCTTTCTTTCTTTCTTTCTTTCTTTCTTTCTTTCTTTCTTTTCTTTTTTCCCCTTCCCTTCCTTACCCTTCCCTACCTTTCCCTTCCTTTTGCGGGGAGCAGAGAGAGAGGGAAAGAGAGAATCCCAAGCAAGCTCCATGCTGTCAGCACAGAGCTTGAACCCATGAACTGTGAGATCATGATCCGAGCCAAACTCAAGAGTCGGGCACTTAGCCAACTGGGCCACCCAGCTGCCCCTCACTTTTCTTACTAAAAGTTCCCCCACCTGTGTCCCCTTCTGGTTCTAAGTTTGAATGCTGACTGAGGAAGGAGGTACCTTCAGGTCCAGTTTACTGGAACCACAGTGTGGAACATAAGATTAGCAGAAGTGACACTGCACAGTGGGAAGAAGCACGAGTGGCCAAGGTGTATTCAGCATGGTGATGGGAGGTAGTAGGCACGTGTACCAGTCACAATATTGCTATTGATCGTCTTGTTTGTTTTCCCTCGACACAGCCTTGGCATCCTCTCAATAGAGTTTTCCAGATAGTTGCTATCAGCCACCTTAAATGGGCACATGAGTTGAAACCTTTTTACCATCCCTCGGGTGGCCTATATTTGCTTCATTTAGGTCTATTACAAGAGTACAAAGAGTACAAAGGTACAATGTGTGTGTGTGTGCGTGTGTGTGTGTGTGTGTACGTGCCCATGTTGCCAGTTGGGGCATGGTTTGTCTTTTGGGAATCATTTCAGCTGTGATAACAAAGTGAAATTCAGGGTTTCACATCTACTTTTCCTTCAACCTTAAACCGGTGTTCCCAAACTGGGGTTCATGTACTCTGAGCATGCACAAGACTATCCACTGGTATACATGCATGAACTTTTATTTATTAGAGATTTCTAGTCTCTAGAATTTCCATTTATTCTGTTTTTTATTCTTTTTCTTTTAAATTTTTTAACACATTTATTTTTGAGAGACAGAGTGAGACAGAGCACAAGCAGGGGATGGGCAGAGAGATAGGCAAGGGGACACAGAATCCAAAGCAGGCTCCAGGTTCTGAGCTGTCAGCACAGAGCCTGATGTGGGGCTCGAACTCACCGACTGCAAGATCATGACCTGAGCTGAAGTTGGACGTTTAACTGATTGAGCCACCCAGGCGCCCCTATTCTGTTCTTATTCTTAAAAAGGAATGAAACTTCAATAAAGTAGAGTATATAGATTAGCTCTTATATCTCTACTTGTCCCATGAGTCATTCACTGTATCTAAGGCAACGTGATAAAAAAAGTGAGGATTTTGCCACACAGAGTATTTGAGTTGCCCTCATTTGTTGGTTAGCTTTTAGCTGCTGTGGCTGCCAGCAAATGGTATTATGATTCTGTTATCTAGTTACATTTAAGTAACACTCACAAACTAAAATAACATAAAAGATTCTTGCGAAGAAAGCAGGTGTAGGATAATCCAGTAATGTAAGCACCTAAGAACAAGAAGAAATGGCAGAATTGAGACTCCTACTTAGTACATACTCTTCAGTGTGAAAGAATTGCTCTGTAAATGCTTTATAAGATGAGCTGTTGCTACAAAGTGAACACTCAAAAAGCAGATTGTGCTAAAATTGATTATGTTGATGGTTGCACAACTCTGTGAATATGCCCCAAACCATTGAACCCTTTAAAGGGGTAAATTGTATGATATGTAAATTGTACCTCAGTAGAACTCTTACAAAAAACAGGTTGTGGCTGAAAAGTAGTGTCATCTATGAGAACTCTCATGTTGGCTCTCTTAAATTGGGAAACAGAATTTTTTGGCCCATTCATCAAGCAAATAAAAGCTTTCAATGGTTTTGAACCCAATGATGAAACATGTTAAAATGTAAGGCCCTTCTGACTTAAGTGTAGGAACAGATGATTGCCATTATGGCAGGATAGCAAAACGTTCTTTTAAAACTTTTGCATAATTGGTGAATGAGATTAAGTAGTGATTTAGTTATTGCATCAGTGCTGGCATGAGAATGTGGCATCGAAAGAAAATGGAATCTGACCTTCAGATTGTTCTGTCAAAAGGTCTTAAAATAAGACTTCAACAAGGTTTAACTCCTTAAGAAGGTGTTTATAAGGAAGTCCCCCTTATTTGGAAAGATTTTAAATCTCAATTTTTTCTTTTTGGGTTAATTCTACTTACATTTCTAAAGGTGACTATTTTCTTTCTGAAGTGATTAGAATGTATATTAAAAGCACTTTTCAAAACTGAAAAAGTGTCTTTGTGGAGATTAGATGTGAGTTACCACAAACATGCAAAGGGACAAAGGTCTGCATTAAAGGATTTCTACATGGTGATATAATTTGGTGTTCTTAATATGAAAGAGCTTTTCTTGCGATTTGCCATAAATTTTAAATTCCCTTGAGAAAAATTTGAATTGTACCTCCCTCCATCATGAAAAAACACAGAAAAACAAGTTACTTTCATACCTTTGGAAAATATTTTCTTTTACACCCACACTATGCCCACCAATGCATTCTGAACAGAATTAGATAACTCCTTTCAACCTGACGTGACTCCTTTACACAACATAAAACTTTTTATTATATAAGATGTTAGTTAATATGAATATATTTTTGAAAATTAAAATAATTCTGAAAAGCAAAAGGGGCAAGCCTTTAAATTTATTCTTGTCACTAACCCACTTAACCCTTTGGTGATTACACAGATTGAATTTGATGGCTTTATAAATAAATTTCCAAGCCTTCTCTATGCATCTATCAACTAGTTATATGCTTGCTGTCGTTTTGAAAATGGTTATCATACTCTACATATTATTTTGAAATTAATTTTGCTTTTCTTCTCTCAAAAGTACCAAGGACCATTCTCCCATGTCAGAATCTATAGATTTACCTGATTCTTTTTTTTTTTTAATTTTTTAATGTTTGTTTATTTTTCAGAGAGAGAGACAGAGATAGCATGAGTTGGGGGTGTGGGGGGGGGCGGAGAGAGAGGGAGACAGAATTTGAAGCAGGCTCCAGGCTCTGAGCTGTCAGCACAGAGCCTGATGCAGGGCTCTAACTCACGAGCCGAAGTCAGACGCTTAACTGATGGAGCCACCTAGGCGCCCCTACCTGATTCTTTTTAGTGGCACTGCCATACATGTTTCGCAACTTATTTACAATGTAATTATTTATGAATTTTCAGGTTATTTCCCTCTACTGCTGCTATTCAACTAACTTTCACATTACCTTTTCTTTTCTTTTTCAGGGTTACCTTGGCTTTCATTGGGATCAGTTTGTTGGTATTGGGAACTACACTGGTTGGGCAGCTTCCAGATGGCAGGTGAAATGTTTGCCTCCACCCAGCCATAAATAGGATCGTCCCTTTTCTTGGCCTTATCCTCAAAAAAGAATATTTGATTCCTATGTATTGCATCAAATTTATGGCCTCATCACACTTATTAAAATTTTGCTTACTTCCTATTCATAGTCTTCATCTGATTTGCCACCACACTTTCATATAAATCCTAAGAAATTGTTTTTCAAAGGGGAAATGAAGAAAAGAAAATAGAGTGAGGGACTCAAGGAAACCGCGAGAGCGTTATCTCATCAGGCTGAGACCAGAGAAGCTTCAGCTAATCTTGGTCAGGCATTTATCATGATAGTCTAGTAGGGCGGGAGCTATTTTCCATTAGAATTTTGTCCTAATGCGTCAATGAGACTTTAAGAATTGAACTGTGCTTGTGTTTCAGAACACAGTATGCTGCTGTGAAGGAGCACATTGAAGTTTTTATTCTATTGTTTCTTAGCAGTGCCCAGAACTGCACCATAAAATGTTTCCTCTTTTTTTCAGCCTCAAAAACTGGCTGAGTGAACTGGTTCACCTGACTTGCTGCCGGATCTGTGTGCGAGCCCTCTCTGGTACCATTCATTACCATAACAAGTGAGTGTGTGCCTGCTTCCTTCTGCCTTTCTGTTCAGGAAGTCCAGCCCATGACTGACAGTAGCAGGTGGAGGAAGCAGATGAAATGAAAGTCCTTCCAGTGTGTTCATTCTTGCTGCTTAGAGTGTCACAGACATAACAATTTTGCCCGAAAACCTTTTAAAAAGCCATCCATTTGCAGAAGGAACATAATAATAGACATGTGATGACACTTAAAAATTGGGCAGGGGTGCCTGGGTGGCTCAGCCCATTAAGCGTCCGACTTTGGCTCAGGTCATGATCTCATGGTTTGTGAGCTTGAGCCCCACTTAAAGCTCTTTGTCCCTCCTCCCCCACCTCTCAAAAATAATGAAAAAACATAAAAACAAAAAAACCAAAATTGGGCATTTATGGTGTGCAGCCAGGCCCAAGCTTCTCATAGGCCATCCTATGAGAGAGACACCGGTGTCCTGTTTTACAGGTGAAGAGCTGGGAGCCCTGGGATTGGTTGTCTAGGGTCACATGCCTGGCACGTGGCAGAGTCAGGTTGTGAACTGGGTCTGTCGATATAAAAAGCCATGAAGTTGACAGGCCTGTGGTGTGGAGGAAGGAGGACTGGCCTTCGAGTCTTGAGGCCTGGTTTCCAGTCTCAGTCCTGCTGCTTCTGAAATTCTGTAACTGAGCCTTGAGACAGAACACCCACACTTTGCTTCCCTCACCCCTAACTGTAGAGGGTAGGGGTAGTGGTAGCTAACTTGTTAGCTGATTGAAGTAATTTTGGTTGTTTTAATTACTTTTCTGTTAACTCAGTTTTATTTTTTTACGTTTAATCTCATTGTTTTAAAAGTTCTCTCTCTCTCTCTCTCTTTTTTTTTTTTTCTGACTGGGTCTTTCTGTCTCATTTGTAGAAGGGAAACATTTTCTCATTTGGCTTTACCATGTGTTACCAACATTGAGAGGCCCCTTAAGATTCTAAAATTACATGATTTTTTCATTGAGCTGTGTGTTTTGGGGTGAAAAGTAGAAGAAAATGCTTTGATAGAACTGTGATCAGAAGAGATACTATCTACAGAAAAGGTGCTTTAATTACATAGAGAGTTCGTAACTTATTATATATAGAATTACTTCTAATTTATTTATTATTTTTTTTTAACGTTTATTTATTTTTGAAACAGAGAGAGCATGAACGGGGGAGGGTCAGAGAGAGAGGGAGACACAGAATCGGAAGCAGGCTCCAGGCTCTGAGCCATCAGCCCAGAGCCCGACGCGGGGCTCGAACTCACAGACCGTGAGATCGTGACCTGAGCTGAAGTTGGACGCTTAACCGACTGAGCCACCCAGGCGCCCCGAATGACTTCTAATTTTAAAGAAAACATGCTAAAGTTGTTATGCATTTGGTTGCCTTTCTTCTTTGTATAGGGCCAACAAAACTACTTTGCTTCATTAATATCAAATACTGGTTGAACTTTAAGATAAAGGTCGGCAAACTATGGGGCTGGAGGCCAAATGTGGCCTGCCATCTGTTTTCTGTAAATAAAGTTTTATTGAAACTTATTCATTTATATATTGTCTGTGACTGCCTTTGTGCCCAAATAGCAGAATCCGGTAGTTTTGGCAGGGATTGGCTGGCTTGCAAAACCTAAAATATTTATTATGGCCCTCAGTAGGAGAAGTTACCAGCCTCTGCTTTAGGGGGATAAGAGGGAGGAAACTATAGTAAATTTACTTTTTGGGTCATTGTGAAACTACTAAAAGTGATGCATTTAAAGAGTGGAATAATATGAAAATACTTATAAAAGATGTGAAACTTACATATCACAATATTAAAGTTGTGGCATCTTTGTAATTCAATCTAACATTTTTAAATTACTTTTTCATTATAAAAGGAAAATACGATCATTACAAAAAAAACAATGTAAATATATATAAAGGGAAAGTCATGGGCCCCTTCTTCTCTATCTACTCTTACCCCACTCCCATCATACTGCCTAGAAATAACCTTTTAAGATGAGCCCATACACTTTGAAACTGTACTTTTAATGTACTTTTTAAAGTAAAATAGGATGAATCTCTACATGCTGCAAAATAGTGGCTCTTTTCCAGGGTATAGTATTTACCACTGTTTGTAATTGCAGACAGTACAGACCCCAGAAGGGAGGCATTTGTGTTGCCAACCATACTTCTCCAATAGATGTTTTGATCTTGACAACAGATGGATGCTATGCTATGGTAAGAGCGGCTCATTGATAGTTCAAGTAATTGCATGATTTGTGGATTGTTCAAACTTTTAATTTATTTTGGCACAAATTAGAAAGTTTTATATTAGAAAGTGACTCGGTTATACTACTATAGTTGTATGAATTATATAACACATTAAATGAGGACTATATGGGGCAAGAAAAAGAAAGAAAATAGCCATTATATTTAAGGTAATAGAAAATTGGGGACACTTGGCTGGGGTATGAGACTCGGTGGAGTGTGAGACTCTTGATCTCAGGGTTGTGAGTTCCAGCCCCACCTTGAGTGGAAAGATTACTAAAAAGAAAAAAAAACCTTTAAAAAATAAAAATGAATAAATGGATCAATCTCTTTTTTAAAAAAAAGATGGTATGGGGCGCCTGGGTGGCGCAGTCGGTTAAGCGTCCGACTTCAGCCAGGTCACGATCTCGCGCTCCGTGAGTTCGAGCCCCGCGTCGGGCTCTGGGCTGATGGCTCAGAGCCTGGAGCCTGTTTCCGATTCTGTGTCTCCCTCTCTCTCTGCCCCTCCCCCGTTCATGCTCTGTCTCTCTCTGTCCCAAAAATAAATAAACGTTGAAAAAAAAAAATAAAATAAAAATAAAAAAAAGATGGTAAAAAATTTAGCTTAGTGAAATATAGACATACATGAACTTGATAGGAATTTACAAAGTTGACTTCATCTTGCTTCTAAAATCCCTGCAATGTTCAATAACACTTCAAGACATTAAAGTCTTTCTCCTTAGAGCTGTGCAAATCCCTTACCAGCCAATTAGTTCTGTCTTCCTTCAGGGAGTCATATACAATTAAACAAGCAAACAAAAAAATCAGACTTTTTAATGAAGATCAGACGAGAAAGACAAATATATATATAACACATTGCCTTTCTCTGTCAATAAGTTCAGATATACAACTCTTGCGCAAACCGCATTTTTTTATTAAAAAAAATTTTTTTATGTTTATTTATTATTGAGAGACAGAGCATGAGTATAGGAGGGGCAGAGAGAGAGGGAGACAGAATCTGAAGCAGGCTCCAGGCTCCAGCTGTTACTACAGAGAGCCCCATGTAGGGCTCAAACTAAGGAACCAAGATATCATGGCCTGAGCCAAAGTCCGATGCTTAACCAACTGAGCCACGCAGGTGCCCGATGCAACCACATTTAATCTTTAAGTTGTGGAGCTTGTTCTAAATCCAAGGAAGCTTTAACTACTTCTAGGAAAAGACTTATGAGAATTGGTGGATCTTAACCTTTTTTAGGTTAGGAATCAGTTAATAGTTATGTACCCTTTCTTGAGAAAAACAATGACATACATGTGCATCATACAAGCACAATTTTGTGCATAATTTCAAGATGTTTATGGCTTCTTAGAAAGCCCGTGCAAGGACCCTTATGTTAACAATCCTTGGTAGACCCCAGTACAGTTCTGGGTGTATGATAGTTCCTTGCATTTATGTGGACAAGCATATTCACATGCATTGTATGTGACCTTCCCTGTAATGCGGTGGGATTAAGGCTGAGATTTTGTTATAGATGAGAAAGCAGAGGCTCAGGCATTTTAACCAACTTACTTAATTATGATTTTGTGTTTCTGGGACCATATTTGTTCTCTGTCCCTGTCAACAAAAAGTTGAATAAAACTCATTTGTGACTGAGGGCCTCAGAATTTTGTTGGCTTTTTTATTGTTGTAACTGCAGTTATAATATTAGCCAAAGTTTAGAAAAGCGTAGAGCCTGCTAACTTTCCATTGGGCTGAGTGATAGAAACCTAAAGCCAATGAGATTTAGATCAGAGGCAATAAAGGGCAGAAGTGGGAGGAAACTGTATTGTTGAGCTCCAGAGGTCACTTCTGGCCTCTTTCGGCTACAAGTAAACTATATATCTGAAGAAGATTTTAAAGCCCTCTTTCCTCCTAAACAAAGACTTCTTAATTTTTAAAAAAATTTAGAAAGATTTTCTAAGGTACAGAGAAATTGTAATAATAAAATGGTATGCAGAACATTCATATACCCTTTATTCACATTTACCTATTGGTACTGTTTTGTCCTATTTGCTTTATCATGCACTGGTTTTCCCGCTGTCTCTCTACATAAAAATGTATGTAAATTATTTATATTTTTATATATTGGTATTAATATTATTTCTGATATTAATATACTATTGGAAATTTGAGTCTGTACCAATTCATGCAATTCATAGGGTTCTTTCTTGCTTTCCCTCCCATCCATATTTGTATCTCCCTTTTTTTCATAGTGAATACCCTGGCGCCCAACATTATCAACATATTTACCTCTTTTCTCAATCCTACAATACATCTAGAATTGTTTCAGAATTGCTTCACCTGTTTTACTACAAAAACAAATGTAAAAAAAAAAAAATCAGGATATTTTGTAGTTTTCCCCGAGATGGAGGATGTGTGGTCAAATACTCGTCTTTGTACATTTCTTAGATTTTTTTTCTCCTTCTTTCAGTGTTGTTCTTTTATTCATTTGACATACAGTTGGATTTATTTGTTTCAGTTTTCTTTCAGTTTACTAGTCCCATTGTTGTTGTTTATTGTTGGCGTGCTTCTAAATGTTAAACAGCAAAGGCATGCTCAGAGTTGTGTTGCTTCCTCCCCTCCCGCTGTCGGTTCAGTCCGGTTCCCTCTGACCCTTGTAAGTTTCCAGCTTCGCTGCTTTGGATTTTTTTCTTTTTGTAGAAATGTATATTATATATCTATCTATCTATCTATCTATCTATATATATATATGTGTGTGTGTGTGTGTATGTATATGTGTATGTATATATATACATATACATATATATATGTAATTATATAACATATATTTCCCCTTCTGTCTTACACAAAAGGTAGCATACTATATTTGCTTTTTTTGCAATTGCTTTTTTCACTTAACAATATTGCCTGACTGGTGAGCAAAGCATGACGTATAGAGATGGTGAGGGGCGCCTGGGTGGCGCAGTCGGTTAAGCGTCCGACTTCAGCCAGGTCACTATCTCGCGGTCCGTGAGTTCGAGCCCCGCGTCAGGCTCTGGGCTGATGGCTCAGAGCCTGGAGCCTGTTTCTGATTCTGTGTCTCCCTCTCTCTCTGCCCCTCCCCCGTTCATGCTCTGTCTCTCTCTGTCCCAAAAATAAATAAACGTTGAAAAAAAAAATCAGTTAGAGATGGTGAATCACTATGTTGTACACCTGAAACTAGGGTGCCATTGTGTGTCAACTATACTCAAATTAAAAAAACAATTAAATTAGAAGAAAACAAAACCAGAACCCCAACCAGTATCTCCTGGAAATCACATCACGCCTTATCAGTCATAGAGATCAACCTTCTCTTTTCCCAGCTGCATGATACTCTATTGCATATATGTATCATAGTTTATTCATCTGATTTCCTAAAGTTTGAATATTTAGGTAGTTTCCAGTATCTTGAAATTACAAATAATCTTACAATTAAAGCCTCGTGCATATGTACTTTCATCTTGTTGGAGGTATATCTTCAGAGTAAATTCCCAGAAGTGGGATTACTGAGTTGAAGGATAAATGTGTATGTAGTTTTGATAGATATTGCCAAGTTTTCTTCTATGGATGTTATAATCTCCCCCATCCCAAGCAATGTACGATTGCCATTTTCTGTAGTCTTGGCTCTGAGTGCATTGTTAAGTTTTTGAGTCCTTGTCAGTCTGATGATTGAAAAATGGTATTTCAGTGTAGTTTTAATTTGCATTTCCCTTATCTTGACTGAGTTGAAAGACCTTTACTTTTTAAAGCTAGATTATAACTAGTGTAGGAACACAGTTTAAATTCAAAGGTGCTATTAACGAACACTTTTTGCTTATATCTGGCCATTCATATCTTTTGATTAGACTAAGAACTTCAGTCAGTAGAAGGAGGCCAATCTTTTCTCTTGGTGGGGAATGGGAACTTACTGGTACTTTAAAAAAAAAAAGCTTTCTTTGCATATCTGTGCCTTTACATTTTTCTTTTTTTCTTTTTTCTTTTTTTTTTTAGATCTTTATTTTTTATTGCAGTGTAATTGACATAGAACATTTTATTAGTTTAAGGTATGCAACATAAAGACTCAATATTTGTGTATATTCTGAAATGATCACCAAAATCAATGTAGTTAACATCATCACCATACATAGTTGCAAATGTTTTTCTTATTATGAGAACTTCTTTTTTTTTAAATTTTTATTTATTTTTTTTCATTTTTCAATGTATGAAATTTATTGTCAAATTGGTTTCCATACAACACCCAGTGCTCATCCCAACAGGTGCCCTCCTCAATACCCATCACCCACCCTCCCCTCCCTCCTACTCCCCATCAACCCTCAGTTTGTTCTCAGTTTTTAAGAGTCTCTTATGCTTTGGCTCTCTCCCACTCTAACCTCTTTTTTTTTTTTTTCCCCTTCCCCTCCCCCATGGGTTTCTGTTAAGTTTCTCAGGACATTTTTCTTTTTTTCTAATGGTACTTCTAGGTTGGCCAGGTTCACGGTGGATTGATGGGAATTATTCAGAGAGCCATGGTGAAGGCTTGTCCGCATGTCTGGTTTGAACGATCGGAAATGAAAGATCGACACCTGGTCACTAAGCGGTAAGCAGAGACATCGCTCGGTGTTCTTTGGAGTAGCATAAAATCTGATAAATCTTGGCCTTCCTGCAAAGACAGCAGAGCAGTACTAAGGATTAAACCTAAAATATATGGGGTTTTCTTTGTGGTTGACTTTTCTTTGCTGAATCACCTGTCTGAGCTACATTCTTAAAATTTGAATTCTGTAGTCATAGTGGGTTATAGGATGAGATTAGAAGTCCCATACATTTTGTATTGCTGTGGCTTAGGTATAGTCCAGTCACTGAATTTTCAGAATTAAAACTTACTACCACGAAAGTTAAAAAATTGGTAACTGTTTGCTGAGTAAATAGATGGCTGGTTGTTTGCTGAATGTCTGTTATCATTTAAATCCATCAAGAGACTGGCAGAGCTAATGCTCTTTATGGAACAGAAGAAATCTCTGGGGCTTGGGATTGAGAGGAGCTACCAGAAGCCTTTGTTGGGAAACAACAGCTTTTTGCCTGAGGCCTTTAAGTGAAGGCCGTCTGGTTATTGCTTCTAGCAACTTGAAGGTAGGGCATGCTTTTAAGAGTAAGATGAAAAGTACTTGTTGAAATCTGTTGAAGGTTAGTGAAACCATTCCCCAGTTTGAGATTATTTAACATGGGACACGGGTAGCTGTAATTTCTCTCTCTCAGTCTTACCAGTTTCTGGTGAGCAGTTGGGAATATAAAGCTGGCTGCAGGGGAGACAGGACCTAAGCCTGGAGGAACTTTCATGTTCTCAGCTTTCTGGCATCTCTATTACATATCACAGGAAAGCTGAGCCTGACTCATTTAAGGAATTTCTTTACACTCAATGGCCATGAGCCTGACAGGTTCCAGTGATCAGTATTCTCATTTTTCAGATGAGGAAATATAAGTACATGGAGAAGGGTACAAACTATATGACACAGGGGGCTCCAGAGCTCATGTCACATGACTGCCTAGCGTTCTATTTTAAGAGTAGGCAGAAGGCACTGAAAACTGCTCACTTTGAAATGAGAGAAATTAAAATAGTACAGATAGCATTATGCTTTTTAGAAAGGGACCAACTTGAGTTTTTCCCTTTACTTATGTTTTATTTTTCCCCCTCCTTATTGCTATACAATTATATTTGTGCTAGTGGAGTGTAAACACCAAAGTGGATTCCCACCTCTATTTTTATAAAGGTAGCATTCTGATCCTTTATTTTTCTTCACAGACTAAAAGAACACATTGCTGATAAGAAAAAACTACCCATATTAATCTTTCCTGAAGGTAAGAAGGGTAACTGCCTACCAAGCTATAGTTGATAACAACCAGCACCAAAAGTATGTGAGGCATCAGATTGTTCTAGAAGTTCACTCTTAGTCCAGATCTCTGCTGTCCTATAGGAATGGGATGGCCTTCTCTGAGCCAATAATCCCTTGCTTTCTTTTGCCATTTGATGGAAGGCATGGTGCCTCTTTGATCTTAAAAGTTATTTCTGGGTAATGAACTTGGATAGGTAGTGTTCCTAATTTTTTAAAGTATTTTTTAAAGTATTAAAATTATCACCTGTTGTGCAAAAGTTTTATCTCCAGAGTATTTAATAACAAAGCAAACGTTTGTTTTTAAACTTGCTTAGAACTGTTGAGTTACTTAATTAAGCAGGGATTGATTTGTGAAATAAGAGTAAACTCCAATGTTGCTAGGATTTGAGTATTTTATTTTGTGTCAAAAGAATTCCTTTTAAAAGTTTGTTGAAAAGAGAAAAACTGCCTTTAAAAATAGTCACCATACCCTTTTCTCCCTTCTGCAGGGACTTGCATCAACAATACTTCAGTCATGATGTTTAAAAAGGGAAGCTTTGAAATTGGAGGAACCATACATCCAGTTGCAATTAAGGTAAAACAGATATACCCCTCCCCGCCCCAAGGCTCCCCAAAGGGGAGCGACTTGGTAACTTTATTTTGATATAACTTCAGTGTTAAAATCTGTAAGAATAACAAGTGCTTGTACACTCTTCCCCCTGCCCCAGCTTTATTGGGATATAGTTGACATATAACGTTGTGTAAATTTAAGGTGTACAATATACAGTGTTAGTAACTATATTCACCATGCTGTGTATTAGGTCCCCAGGACTTGTTTATCTTAATAACTGTAAGTCTGTTGTCTTTGACCAATATCTCCCCAGTTGCTCCACTGTGCCGTCTCTCCTCCTCAGGCCCTGGTAACCACCTTTCTAATCTTTGTTTCTATCAGTCCAGCTTTTTTAGATTCCACATATAAATGAGGCTATACAGTACTTACCTTTCTCTGTCTGACTTATTTTACTCCTCATGATGCTTTCAGGGTCCATCTGTGTTGTCACAAATGTCATCTGTATACACACACACACACACACACACACACACACACACACACCCCACATCTTTATTCATCTGTTGACCTACACTTAGGTTGTTTCCATATCTTGGCTATTGTGAAAAATATGCTGCAGTGAACATAGGAGGGCAGATATCTCTTCAAGATCTTGTTTTCACTTTCATTGGATACATACCCAAAAGTGAGGTTGCTGGATCATATGGTAGTTCTAATTTTTGACTTTTTGAGGACGCTCTCATACTGTTTTCTATAGTGGCTGTACTGATTTACGTCCCCACCAGCAGTGCACCAACGATCTCTTTTCTCCACATCTGTTTTTCCTTTTTGCAAATCTGTTTTATATCCTGGGATTCTGCATGAGATGTAATTGAAGAAAAGGATTGGTAATTTGCTGCTAACCCAGAATGTTTAGAAACCACAACTTTAGTTAAACTTTCTCAGTTTGTAAATTGAGTCTCAGAGATGTCATGTAATTTGTCTCACAGTTATACCGTTACTTGGTGGAAATATTGTGTTGCCATTATGTTAGAGATATTTAGCCAACCAACATATTCTAAAGACCTGTTGTGTATAAGGTCTTCCTTAAGGCATTTGTATACTCTTTATTCAGATTCACCAACTGTTTACATGTTGCCCTGTTTGCTCAATCATTCTGTCTCTATTGGTACATATACAGACGGGTTCCAGGGGACTGTGTACCAGGCATTTTATTAAGTACTGAGGACACGGTAATAAGCAAAAGAGGTCCTGTGCCTACTTTCACTCAATTTCAGTGAAGTGGGAGACAGATATTGAAGACTCATGTGGATAACTCTCTTATTGCAGCACTCTGGGGCTCTGGTCAGAGGAGTTAGCTGGCCTGGTTTACTTTTTTGATCATTTCTATCAAGCAAAGTAGCTTCTCTTTCTCTTGGGGTTCAGTAGAAATGTTTGGCCTGTTGCCTTGGAAACACTAATGTGGATAAGCCATCACTTAGTTCATGACATGACTGCAATGTTTTTTCTTTCTTTTACTTCTTTTTTTTTTTTTTTCCCCCAGTATAACCCTCAGTTTGGGGATGCATTTTGGAACAGTAGTAAATACAACATGGTGAGCTACCTGCTTCGAATGATGACCAGCTGGGCCATCGTCTGTGATGTGTGGTACATGCCCCCCATGACCAGAGAGGTATCCATAGATAACAACTGGTCTTTGGTGCTTTATCCAGTCAGATCCAGGGGAGAACACTTTTCCCTGAAAACCTGGGTGCCTGCCTTCCTCACAGTAGCAAGAGCTTGGCTTCCTTTCTGCTTTCTCAGCAAACGAGTCATTTAAAACGAAATGTATTTGGCTTACTTCAAGTCAGGCTCTTTTATATTCAGAAACTCTTTTCCATAATGGTTTTTATACTTGCTGTTGGTTTAGCGAACCTACAAATATTATGGAATGTTACATATTGGTAAGGCTAATAATATATGTACACGATAAAAATTAAACATTACAGCACTGCATTTTCTTGGCAGACCAAATGATATTTGCTATGATTGAGAACAGAACTGAGCTAAAAGGTGAATCTTACATTTTAAAACAAATCTAAATGATTGTGAGATATTTTAAGAATTGTTTGAAAACTCTATTCCCAGGATGTACTTGTAATTTTCTTTTCCCCAGGAAGGAGAAGATGCTGTCCAGTTTGCTAACAGGGTTAAGTCTGCTATTGCTGTGCAAGGAGGATTGACTGAGCTTCCCTGGTAAGAAATTTTTTAGACGTACTATCATTTCTTTTTCATTAAAAAAATCACTTTTATTTTGCATTATTTATCTATTTATTTTTAGAAGTGTGTTTATTTTGAGAGAAAGAAATAGTGAGCCAGCGGGGGAGAGGGAGAGAGGAAGAGAGAATGTCGGACACAGGCTCCACGCTCAATGCAGAACCCGACATGGGGCTTAATCTCATGACCCTGGGATCATGACCTGGGCTGAAATCAAGAGTTGGACACTCAACCACCCAGGCACCCCCCAAAAAAATCGTCTTTAGTAATGTCATTTATTGTGCTAGCTAGCCAGAAGTTTAGCTGAAAGAGCGGTTTACTTAAATACCAATGGCTTAAATAAGGTAGAAGTTTATCCCTCTTGCTTAAACACAGGCTGCACAGGCTCGTATAACAGCTCATTCTGTATCCCATCCTCAGTGTGCTTCCACTTTCGGGTCCAGGCTGATGGCTTCAGGGCTACTCCATGTGTCCAGAAAATGGCCAGTAGGGAAGACTTAAAACAAGGACACCCCTCTCATTATTACCATTATAGGTTGGACCAGCCACTTCCATTTGTATCCATTGGCTAGAACTCAAGTTATGTGACGGCAACCGCAAAGAAGGCTGGAGAATGCCGTCTCTGTTCTGGAAGGCCATGTGTCTAGCTGAAATTTAGCGTTCTTTTACTGAAGAAGAATGTGAGAATGGATTTGGGGTTGGAGAACGGACCCTGGGAGCAAGGGGCAACTTATAGGCTTGTTCATATTTCATGCTAGCTATAACTAAATTAGAGAAAACTTAAAAACTTGAAAGGAAATAAGTGAAATATTTTAGTTATGGAAACTTTGGATTTAATTTTTTCTTTGTTTGAGGAAGGTTGAATGTAGGGGAGTGTAGTAGTCTGCTTGGGCTGCCATAACAAACTACCATATATGGGGTTGACTTAAAAAACAAACTATTTCTCACAGTTCTGAAGGCTGGAAATCTGAGATTGGGGTGCCAGCAAGGTCGGTTTCTGGTGAGAGCTCTCTCTCCCTTTTGGCTGGCAAATGGCCGTCTTCTTGCCTTGTGTTCACACAGTCTCGTCTTTGTATGAGTATGGGGAGAGAGAAGCGAGCAAGCTCACAGGTGTCTCTTCTTATACAGACATTAATCCTATCTTGAAGATTCGTGACCACTCTTCTGACCTCATCTAAACCTCATTACTTCCCAAAGGCCCCTTCTCTAAGTACCATCTAAATATTGGAGGTTAGGGCTTCAATATATGAATGGAGGGGGGCGGGGAAGGCATAAACATTTAGTCTGTATCAGTGAGGGTTAACTATATACCTACATTATAGTGGGAGATTAAATTCTCACACACACAGACATTATGTTAGCAAGCTTGCATAAAGCAGTTCAAACTTTGGGGCACCTGGGTGGCTCGGTTGGTTAATCGTCCACTCTTGATTTTGTTTCAGGTCATGATCTCATGGTTCATAAGTCTGGGCCCTGTGTTGGGCTCTGTGCTGATAGTGCAGAGCTTCCTTGGAATTCTTTCTCTTTATCCCTGCTCCCTCCCCCTGCTCTGCCTCTCTCGCTCTCTCTCCCTCTCTCTCCCCCTACCTCAAAATAAATAAAAAATAAACTTAAAAAAAAAACAGTTCATACTTCAAATCCTGTAAGTTTAATAAAGTCCCTCTGTTTATCATTTTTGGTGTTTTGGAAACACTTTGCATGAAAAGTTCACTTAAGGCAATTATAGTTATGTTCTAGGAGCAGGATTTGACTGAGTCAGGTTGTCAGCCAGTTTAGCCAACTGCAGAGGGACCCGGGACTGCTCAGGAATTAGCCTCTGGAATAAGGGCTTGCTGGGTTCTTATACTCCTTTATGCAAAGGTGGGGAATGTCTCTAGAATATTTTATCCATTCATATACCTTAAGTACAACCAGTTTCACCCAAGAAACCTGTTTCTGGCGTCTGTTATGCTAATTAGGAAGCCAATCATTTCTGTAGTGAAAACCCATTTCTAAAATTCATTAGGTGAATTAACAAAGGTTGGGAAGTTGATGGGAGACAAAGATAGCTGATGCCTTATAGTGACACCTTTGGAGGGTGGCCTTCTAATTAAATGCCTGGCTGATCATCCCCAGAGTATGAGTTCTTGATTTAGGGCAACTTGACTGGCCCTAAGGCCAGGACTAGGGTCAAGATAGGTTAAAACTAACATTTGTATCACACTACCTAAGCTGAAATAGGTGAAACTAAATTACAGACATCATAATATCATGAAATGACAGGCTTACACATGTCCTAGTTTATCAATGCCCTAGTGAATCCAAGTTCACTCTGGATCTGGCTTCCTCTTTCCTCATTGTTTTCAGTTCTTTGCTCTGCTTCCTCTCACCTGACATCAAAGCCCTCCTCCTGCCCTGAAGCCGTATGAAAATCTAGGAGTTTGGGATCGGTAGCCTCAGACACCAAAGAAAGGAAGAAAGTCTTGAAAGACAACAGCCTAAGGAAGTCAGCCACAGGACAGATCCCAATCAGATTGGCTTAAAGAAAATCTGTCAGATTTTGAGAATTTTTCAATTTCCTTTTATTGGGCCATATGCAAGGCTCACTGCCTTTCCAGGTGCACCTGTCATTCACACACTGAGTATGAATTAACATGTCTACATGCCTACCTGTTTCCTAGATGAAATGAGAATTCGGTTGTATCATCTGAAACAGGTTTTTACATACAGTTGCTGCTATCCTTAGGAGCTCAGGTCTGCTGCCATTGCAAAGGGGAACTGGGTAAAACTTTAAAGTCTCTAGAGGGGGCAGGTCACAGTTGGGGTGCTCAGAGCTGTGTGTGATACCTGGGTGCTTGGGATAGTTGCATCAAAATAATGTCAGGATGCTCAAGGGCAAATGTTTTTAACTGTTTTGTCAGTTTTGGCTTGGACTTTAGGAAAGAAAGAAAGGCTTTTCTTCTGCCTTCCCCCCCCCCCCCCCCACTTAGTTCCTACTATTCAGAATTCACATCAGTGCTATGAATAGTTAGAGGCAGCTCTTCTGGATAAAAGAGGCTTTGGGGGACAATTCTGGGGAGCTAATAACAATTTATAACTTTGTTTCATGGAAATTTCCTACATCTGATCCCCTGGAAGATGTGTGGACTTTAGTCTGTTTTTAAGTTGAGGACTCACTGGCAGGCTGAGTCTTGGTTTTGACTTCAGAGGCCAAAACATTGCAGTGGTTCAGGCGGGCGTCTGTGTGTAGGTCAAGTTCTGTCCTCATGGCAGAGTTTACAGGCTAACCTGTGATCCATTCATCATCATCAGAAGGCACTTGGTAAACAGTTGTGTTTAACTGGGTTAAAATTAAACAGGTACAGTATAAGGTAAGCAAGTTCACCATCTATGCTCTTAGGAGTTAAAATCAAAAACATTAGATTAGGAGAGAGATCGTGGCCCCTTATAGTCCAGTTCTCCTCTCAGAGCTTACAGTTTGTTGTTCCTTTGTGTTGACCAAAGAAGGAAAGGCATGCAGAGTCCTTATAACCCAGGCAGCTCTGTGTTTTCACCACCGTGGAGAGAGTTCAAAGATTCACAGACTCTGAATTAAGGAATGCTACTTACATAGGCACTAACTACTGGTTAAATGCAATTTATGATTTTGTTGTTCGTTTTTATTCTGAGTCTGTTTTGTAATATGGGAGATCATTAATGCTTGAAATATGTAGTGCTTTGAATGAAAATACAACTTTTCATTGTATTTTCCTATGTCTTTCCTATATTTTCTATGTATTTTCCAAATGTCTTCCTATGTAGACATAGGAAAGAAAGGAAGAAAGGCTTTGGTTTGAATAATGATTAACCCATTTATCTGTAAGGAATTTACCGGTACATACACAGTACCCTCACCATTATTTGAGTGTACCTTAAATTTTCCATATGGGTTTTCTAGTAAGACATAGGTTTATTGGATGAAAGAAAACAATACTTTGCTTTCCTTGCAGAAAAAGACAGGCAAACAATCCTAGTTTTAATATAAAGTCCAGGGGTGCCTTGGGTGGCTCAGTTGGTTAAGCATCTGACTTCTGCTCAGGTCCTGATCTCTCAGTTTGTGAGTTGGAGCCCTGCGTCTAGCTCTGTGCTGACAGCTCAGAGCCTGGAGTCTGCTTCAGATTCTCTGTCTCTGTCTCCGTCTCTCTCTCTGCTCCTCCCTGCTTGCAATCTGTCTCTCTAAAAAATAAATAAACATTTAGAAAGTTAAAAAAAAACATGTAAATTCCAAATATTGAATATAGCAACCCTAACTTCTTAATTTTTTCTTTTCCAGTGGTCATTCATTTTTGAGAGAGAGACAGAGTGCGAGTGGGGGAGGGCAGAGAGAGAGGGAGATATAGAATCCGAAGCAGGCTCCAAGCTCTGAGCTGTCAGCACAGAGCCCAACGCAGGCCCGAACCCATGGACTGTGAGATCATGACCTGAGCCTAAGTCGGACGCTTAAAAGATTGAGCCACCCAGACGCCCCTAGCAACCCTAACTTCTAAAAGGAAACTGAGTGGAGATATTATTCTATATTTTAATTAAGCATCAGAGAGATCGTTCCTTCCCCAGAGTAACACACATTTAGTCAGTAGAACTGAGACTGAAATCTTGGTCTTTCTGCTTCCAAATCCCATGTGCTTTGCCCCATTGTTGACCAGCCACTTAAAGTGTCATGGCACCACACAGTGTGTGTTAACAACAAATGCTTTTACATCATTGCTGGGAATATCTTTCATTTATTTGCCTTTCTATTCCCAGGGATGGAGGGCTGAAGAGAGCAAAGGTGAAGGACACCTTTAAGGAAGAGCAGCAGAAGAATTACAGCAAGATGATTGTAGGCAATGGATCTCTTTGAATCAGACTGAATCCTACCCTGGTGATAAAATTTGGCTTACCAGAACTAGCCCCAGAAATGGAATGTGTTGTTTTTGGCGGGGTGAGAGGGAGAGTGGAGTATTGTTTTGGTTTACTGTTTTTGTTTTTTAATGTTAATCTTTTCTATAGGATGAATTGTCTCTACCTCTTTACGCCAGAGGCAGAACCCATCTGGGGCCCTTTTTGGCTTTTGTTGTCATAGCAATAGTCTCATGAATTATAAGGTAGTTTACTGACTTTAAACAGATTCTGTCTTGTGTAAAATGATGAAGTCATTGTTGATTGAATGAAATATTTGTACAGGAAAAAGTGCTTCTAAAACACTTTTGGAACTCACTGTGTTTGGAACTTGTTGATATGGCAATTCTCAAAAAAAATCCCCCAGGCTCTTTTCATGATTCGTTATCTCACTCCTCCCCACCCTGCCCCTCCGCCAATCACTTAAACAGCGGGAGTACACATCAGTTCAAGGTTACTGCCACGGTTGTGTTCCACCGCAAGGTTGAAAAGAAAAATGAGGATCGTATTTAGGAGAAAGGACAGATTTGTGGCCACTTGATCTGAAAGTTGAAAGCAAATGTAAATATTTTTTTACTAGTGTGTTAGAAGAGAAGTATTACTTGGTGAGTTTTACCAAAGAAAGGTGAATGCAGGTTACTGTGTGTGTGCATTTGTATGTAGGCAAGTTTTGAATAAACAACTTTTTAGCGGGCCACTGGTGGTAAAGCTTTAAGGTTTCCTTGTGGTTACAGTAGAGATCTATATGTAGTGCCTCTCCCATTTACGGATTTGTTTGATTTTGTACCGAAGCATATTTTCAAACAGGAGAAGGCTTTAACAACAAAAAAATCACTTTGTCTTCAGGGGAGGTATGAATGAGCCAGGCGTGTGTGCTGCTTCTCACCCTCTACCCCTTTGAGGTTTATTTCAGGATGTTCCCAGTTTTTTAAACAGAAGAATGAGTGGTAAAATTACCTTTTGGAAACTGAGCCTTAAATTTTTTTAAGGGGAAGATAAGTGTTTCCCAATTTACTCAGTGTAAACAATGTTTGATAGCAATATAACACCATGTTAAACTCTGGGAGTGTTCCATCTCTTCTGGTAACTGTGTACCGAATGTGAAACTGTCTTACAGTGAATATAAATAAATTATATATTTCTAAATGTGTGTTGCATTATTTTCCCTCACCTCTACCCTCTTCTGGTCTGAAGAAGGTTAAATTTTTTCTTATTATAAACAAGAATTGTTTGTTTTCCATATCAATTACATAGTTAGATTTTATTGGACTGGAATATCTGAGAAATGAGACCATGAACAGCTAGTTTTGGTTTGTTTTTTCTTTTCTTTTCTTTTCTTTTCTTTTCTTTTCTTTTCTTTCTTTTTCTTTTTTTTTTTTTTTTAGCTTGATGATTTGGACTCTGACCCTGTGGACTCTGCCTTGAGCAAGTCATAAACTTCACTTGATTTGTGGGTGAACTCAGGCAACTATCTCTTTTTTTTTCTTTTTAGTTTTTTTTTAGAAAGAGAGCATGAACGAGGGAGGGGCAGAGAGAGAGAGTGAGACACAGAATCGGAAGCAGGCTCCAGGCTCTGAGCCATCAGCCCAGAGCCCGACGCGAGGCTCGAACTCACAGACCGCAAGATTGTGACCTGAGCTGAAGTTGGACGCTTAACCGACTGAGCCACCCAGGTGCCCCAATGGTTATTTATTTTTGAGAGAGACAGAGCACAAGTGGGGGAGGGTCAGAGAGGGATGAAGATACAGAATCTGAAGCAGGCTCCAGCCTCTGAGCCTTCAACACAGGGCCCGAGGCAGGGCTCAAACTCTTGAACTGTGAGATCATGACCTGAGCTGAATTTGGATACTTAGCCTACTGAGCCACCCAGGTAACTATCTTTTAATTGACTATACATATGTCTGGTATAGGGCTATGGTTTACAATCTTATCAAACTAGATGGATTTGCTCCCAAAGGAACATGTGCAAACAGGTTACCCAAATGGTGAGCTACTCTTCTGTTCTTTGCACCCCCCCATCCTTTTTCCCTTTGTTCTTACTCTTTGATTCTTTCCTTTGATCTTTTTTTTTAAAGGTTTTATTTTTAAGTAATTTCTACACCCAACGTGGGGCCTGAACCCACAACCCTGAGATCAAGAGTCACACACTCCACCAACTGAGCCTCCCAGGGGCCCTGATTCTTCCCTTTGATCTTGACTGAAAATCAGCAAGTGACTCATTCGGGGTGACTCTTTGTCTTGAGTTCCTTTTTCCCTTTTACTTTTCATATTCAATATAACTTGAATTAATGAATCCATTGTATTAATTAGCCCAGTTCTCAGAAAAGCTGATAGAACAACTAACAGCTGTTTTGTTTGGATGTCAATAAGATGTATCTTTCCAAGTGCACTGTGGAAGCAATAATGCTATCACATGTTCTCTAGAAAGTCTAATGCTATCTCAGTGGGAACCTTTGTAGGTCTTGGACTTATGCAACTAGTTTTCATTGGCATAAGTGAATTGCAACTTATTGTGAATTGCACAATAAGTGAATTGGAGTTGGGGGAATAGCCATGCTTCCGTAAACATCTTTTTAGAAAGCAAATATTGCTCAGATTTAGATTATGCTTCCTAGATAGGAATGTTTATGTTACCCTTCCCTAATTTGTTTTTACGTTACCCTTCCCTAATACTGTTTTTTTTATGTTACCCTTGTTTTTATGTTACCCTTCCCTAATATTGTTTTTTTTTTAAATATGAAATTTGTTGTCAAATTGGTTTCCATACAACACCCAGTGCTCATCCCAACAGGTGCCCTCCTCAATGCCCATCACCCACTTTTCCCTCCCTCCCACCCCCCATCAGCCCTCAGATTATTTTCAGTTTTAAGAGTCTCTTATGGTTTGCCTCCCTCCCTCTCTATCTTTTTTCTCCCCCCTTCTTCTCCCCCATGGTCTTCTGTTAAGTTTCTCAGGATCCACATAAGAGTGAAAACATGGTATCTATCTTTCTCTGTATGACTTATTTCACTTAGCCTAATACCCTCCAGTTCCATCCACGTTGCCACAAATGGCCATATTTCATTCTTTCTCATTGCCAAGTAGTATTCCTTTGTGTATGTAAACCACAATTTCTTTGTTCATTCATCAGTTGATGGACATTTAGGCTCTTTTCCATAATTTGGCTATTGTTGAAAATGCTGCTATAAACATTGGGGTGCAAGTGCCCCTATGCACCAGCACTCCTGTGCCCTTGGGTAAATTCCTAGCACTGCTATTGGCTGGGTATAGGGTAGATCTATTTTTAATTTTTTGAGGAACCTCCATGCTGTCTTCCAGAGCGGCTGCACCAGTTTGCATTCCCACCAGCAGTGCAAGAGGGTTCCCATTTCTCCACATCCTCTCCAGCATCTATAGTCTCCTGATTTGTTCATTTTAGCCACTCTGACTGGCATGAGGTGATATCTCAGTGTGGTTTTGATTTGTATTTCCCTGATGAGGAGCGACGTTGAGCATCTTTTCATGTGCCTGTTGGCCATCTGGATGTCTTCTTTAGAGAAGTGTCTATTCATGTTTCCTGCCCATTTATTCCCTGGATTATTTGGTTTTTGGGTATGGAGTTTTGTGAGTTCTTTATAGATTTTGGATATTAGCCCTTTGTCCAATATGTCATTTGCAAATATCTTTTCCCATTCTGTCAGTTGCCTTTGGTTTGTTGATTGTTTCCTTTGAAGTGCAGAAGCTTTTTATCTTCATGAGGTCCCAATAGTTCATTTTTGCTTTTAATGCCCTTGCCTTTGGGGATGTGTCAAGTAAGAAATTGCTGCGGCTGAGGTCAGAGAGGTTTTTTCCTGCTTTCTCCTCTAGGGTTTTGATGGTTTCCTGTCTCACATTCAGGTTCTTCATCCATTTTGAGTTTATTTTTGTGAGTGGTGTAAGAAAGTGGTCTAGTTTCATTCTTCTGCATGTTGCTGTCCAGTTTTTCCTGCACCATTTGTTAAAGAGACTATGTTTTTTCCATTGGATATTCTTTCCTGCTTTGTCAAAGATTAGTTGGCCATACGTTTGTGGGTCTAGTTCTGGGGTTTCTATTCTATTCCATTGGTCTATTTGTCTGTTTTTGTGCCAATACCACACTGTTTTGATGATTACAGCTTTGTGGTAGAGGCTAAAGTCTGGGATTGTGATGCCTCCCTCTTTGGTCTTCTTCTTCAATATTACTTTGGCTATTCAAGGTCTTTGTGGTTCCATACAAATTTTAGGATTGCTTGTTCTAGCTTTGAGAAGAATGCTGGTGCAATTTTGATTGGGATTGCATTGAATGTGTAGATTGCTTTGGGTAGTATTGGCATTTTAGCAATATTTATTCTTCCATCCAGGAGCATGGAATGTTTTTTCATTTCTTTGTATCTTCTTCAATTTCCTTCTTGAGCTTTCTATAGTTTTCAGCATACAGATCTTTTACATCTTTGGTTAGGTTTATTCCTAGGTATTTTATGATTCTTGGTGCAATTGTGAATGGGATCAGTTTTTTTATTTGTCTTTCTGTTGCTTCATTATTGGTGTATAAGAATGCAACTAATTTCTGTACATTAATTTTGTATCCTGTGACTTTGCTGAATTCATGTATCAGTTGTGGCAGACTTTTGGCGGAGTCTATCGGGTTTTCCATGTATAATATCATGTCATCTGCAAAAAGTGAAAGCTTGACTTCATCTTTGCCAATTTTGATGACTTTGATCTCCTTTTGTTGTCTGATTGCTGATGTGAGAATTTCCAACACTATGTTATACAACAGTGGTGAGAGTGGACATCCCTGTCGTGTTCCTGATCTCGGGGCAAAGCTCTCAGTTTTTCCCCATTGAGGATGATGTTAGCTGTGGGCTTTTCATAAATGGCTTTTATGATGTTTAAGTATGTTCCTTCTATCCCGACTTTCTCGAGGGCTTTTATTAAGAAAGGATGCTGAATTTTGTCAAATGCTTTTTCTGCATCGATTGACAGGATCATATGGTTCTTATCTTTTCTTTTATTAATGTGATGTATCACGTTGATTGATTTGTGAATATTGAACCAGCCCTGCAGCCTAGGAATGAATCCCACTTGATCATGCTGAGTAATTCTTTCTATATGCTGTTGAATTCGATTTGCTAGTATCTAGTTGAGAATTTTTGCATCCATATTCGTCAGGGATATTGGCCTGTAGTTTTCTTTGCTTGCTGTGTCTCTGTCTGGTTTGGGAATCAAAGTAATGCTGGCTTCCTAGAATGAGTCTGGAAGTTTTCCTTCCCTTTCTATTTTTTTGGAACAGCTTGAGAAGGATAGGTATTATCTCTGCTTTAAATGTCTGGTAGAATTCCCCAGGGAAGCCATCTGGTCCTGGACTCTTATTTGTTGGGAGATTTTTGTTAACGGATTCAATTTCTTCGCTGGTTATGGGTCTGTTCAAGTTCTCTATTTCTTCTTGTTTGAGTTTTGGAAGTGTGTGGGTGCTTAGGAATTTGTCCATTTCTTCCAGGTTGTCCAGTTTGTTAGCATATAATTTTTCGTAGTATCCCCTGATAATTGCTTGTATTTCTGAGGGATTGGTTGTAATAATTCCATTTTCATTCATGGTTTTGTCTATTTGGGTCCTCTCCCTTTTCTTTTTGAGAAGCCTGGCTAGCGGTGTATCAATTTTGTTTATTTTTTCAAAAAAACAACTCTTGGTTTCACTGATCTGCTCTACAGGTTTTTTAGATTCTATATTGTTTATTTCTGCTCTGATCTTTATTATTTCTCTTCTTCTGCTAGGTTTGGGGTGTCTTTGCTGTTCTGCTTCTATTTCCTTTAGGTGTGCTGTTAGATTTTGTAGTTGGGATTTTTCTTGTTTCTTGAGATAGGCCTGGATTGCAATGTATTTTCCTCTGAAGACTGCCTTCACTGCATCCCAAAGCATTTGGATTGTTGTGTTTTCATTTTCATTTGTTTCCGTATATTTCTTAATTTCTCCTCTAATTGCCTGGTTGACCCATTCATTCTTTAGTAGCATGCGCTTTAACCTCCATGCTTTTGGAAGCTTTCCAGACTTTTTTCCTGTGGTTTTTTTCAAGTTTCATATCATTGTGATCTGAAAGTGTGCATGGTATGATCTCAATTATTTTATACTTATGAAGGGCTGTTTTGTGACCCAGTATGTAATCTCTCTTGGAGAATGTTCCATGTGCATTCGAGAAGAAAGTATATTCTGTTGCTTTGGGATGCAGAGTTCTAAATATATCTGTCAAGTCCATGTGATCCAATGTATCATTCAGGGCCCTTGTTTCTTTATTGATTTTGTGTCTAGATGATCTATCCATTGTTGTAAGTGGGGTATTAAAGTCCCCTGCAATTACCACATTCTTGTCAATAAGGTTGCTTATGTTTGTGAGTAATTGTTTTATATATTTGGGGGCTCCTGTATTTGGCGCATAGACATTTATAATTGTTATCTCTTCCTGATGGATAGACCCTGTAATTATTATATAATGCCCTTCTTCATCTCTTGTTACAGACCTTTATTTAAAGTCTAGTTTGTCTGATATAATTTACTTCCAGTAGCATGACAGATAGTTCTCCATCTCCTCACTTTTAAAATGAAGGTGTCCTCAGGTCTAAAATGAGTCTCTTGTAGAGAGCAAATAGATGTTTTTTTTTTTTTTTTATCCATTCTGATACGCTATGTCTTTTGGTTGGAGCCTTTAGTCCATTTACCTTCAGTGTTATTATTGAAAGATATGGGTTTAGAGTCATTGTGATGTCTGTAGGTTTCATGCTTATAGTGATGTCTCTGGTACTTTGTGGTCCTTGCAACATTTCACCCACAAAATCTCCCTTAGGACCTCTTGTACGGCTTTGTTTAGTGGTGATGAATTCCTTCATTTTTTGTTTGTTTGGGAAAACCTTTATCTCTCCTTCTATTCTGAATGACAGATTTGCTGGATAAATGATTCTTGGCTGCATATTTTTCCTGTTCATCACATTGAAGATTTCCTGCCCCTCCTTTCTGGCCTGCCAAGTTTCAGTGATAGGTCTGCTAATACCCTTATGTGTCTACCTTTGTAAGTTAGGGCATGTTTATCCCTAGCTGCTTTCAGAATTCTCTCCTTATCCTTGTATTTTGCCAGTTTCACTATGATATTCATGCAGAAGATCGATTCAGGTTACATCTGAAGGGAGTTCTCTGTGCCTCTTGGATTTCAATGCCTTTTTCCTTCCCCAGATCAGGGAAGTTCTCAGCTATGATTTGTTCAAGTACACCTTCAGCCCCTTTCTCTCTCTTCTTCTTCTGGAATTCCTTTGATAAGGATATTTTTCTGTTTGATTGCATCACTTAGTTCTCTAATTCTCTCCTCATACTCCTGGATTTTTTTTATCTCTCTTCTCAGCTTCTTCTTGTTCCGTAATTTTATCTTCTACCTCACCTATTCTCTCCTCTGCCTCTTCAATCTGTGCTATGGCTGCCTCCATTTTATTTTGCACCTCATTTATAGCATTTTTTAGTTCCTCATGACACTCTTTTATTCCCTTAATCTCTGTAGCAATAGATTCTCTGCTGTCCTCTATGCTTTTTTCAAGCCCAGCGATTAATTTTATGACTATTATTCTAAATTCTTGTTCTGTTATATTGCTTAAATCAGTTTTGATCAATGCGTTAGCTGTCACTACTTCCTGGAGTTTCTTTTAAGGAGAATGTTTCCGTTCATCATTTTGGTTAGTCCCTGTGGTAGCTCCAAACTGCAGGGCACTTCCCCTGTGCTGTCAGGAGCAACTTCTGTTGGTGGGCGGGGTTGCAGTCAGACCTGATGTCTGCCTCCAGCCCACCGCTGGGGCCACAGCCAGACTGGTGTGTACCTTATCTTCCCCTCTCCCAGGGGCAGGACTCACTGTGGAGTGGTGTGGCCCCTGCCTGGGCAGCTTGGACACTGCCAGGCTTGTGGTACTGCTTGGATGGGATCTGGCCAAGGGCATATTAGAAGGGGTGGATCTGCAAGGTGCACAGGGGTGGGAGGGGCAGGCTTAGCTCCATTTACTGTTGGTGGTCCCCTGCAGGAGGGGCCCGGCAGCACCGGGAGGGAGGCAGACCCGTTGGAGGGATGGATCCACAGAAGCACAATGTTGGGCGTTTTCCAGGTACAAGCAAGTTCGGTGATGGGAGCTGGTTCCCTTTGGAATTTAGGCTGCAGGATGGGAGAGGGAAATGGCGCTTGCCAGTGCCTTTGTTCCCCCACTGAGCTCTGTCCTTCCGAGGCTCAACAACTGTCCCTCCTGTTGTCCTCTAACCCTCCTGCTCTCCGAGCAGAGCTGTTGACTTATAACATTCCAGATGTTAAGTCCCGCTGGCTGGTAGAACACACTCTGTCCGGCCCCTCCACTTTTGCAAGCCAGACTCGGCGGCTCTGCCTTGCAGGACAGGCTGCCCCTCCACCGCCCCGGCTCCCTCCCGCCAGTCCGTGTAGCACGCACCGCCTCTCCGCCCTTCCTACCCTCTTCTGTGGGCCTCTCGTCTATGCTTGGCTCTGGAGACTCCGTTCTGCTAGTCTTCTGGCGGTTTTCTGGGTTATTTAGGCAGGTGTGGGTGGAATTTAAGCGATCAGCAGGACGAGGTGAGCCCAGCATCCTCCTATGCTGCCATCTTCCCCTATATCCCTAATATTGTTTTGTACCTACTTTAGAAACACTATGCCCAGAATGTAATCTTCTAAACTTCTGAGTCTTCTCTGATTATAATGGCATATCAAGGGTAGGTAGAATTTGGTAGAAAAATCCCATTAGAAAAGACTTTTCATCTAACCTCTTGCACAGATTAATTTATTGAGCCTCAAGTTTGCCTTTTTAAATTCCAACTTTGCCCTGGTCATATTACAGACACAGGGTTTTAGGAATGTCAAGATGTTCTGAAATATCCTGGTACATTTTAGGATTAGATGAGCAACCATGGTAGGAAACAGTAAACATACTGGAAGAATGGGAAATAGACCTGGATCATAGTCTGTAACAAAGAACTATCTTGAGGAAATTTTCCTCAAGACTTTCCAAGGCATATTCAGCTTCGCTTTGGTGATTTGCCATCATTCCTTCTGCCTATGTTACACGTTGGGTATTCTGTTGATAATTTAAGGGCTGTTCATTTCTTGTGACTCTAGATAATGTAGTCTATACATAATGAGGACTGCCTTTTGGCCAGAGTTTTCTCAGTCTTTGTTTCTGAGGTGTGGCTTTCTGCTTGGCCAGAGTAGGATGGAATGGGAGATGGGGCGAAATTGGCATTTAAGGTTGGTACTTAAAACTAGGGACCCTAGTAGGGATTTTGACAAAAGCTGTGTGTTTGCTTTTGCTTATTTAACACTGGTTTCTAGTGAATTGATGCTAGTAGTATTTGACGTTATTTTTTGGAATAATGGTTAAAATGATGAGATAAAGAATCATAAAGACATTTTCTAATTGTGGCTCTGGCACTCGCTGGCTTTGCAGCCTTTGGCAATTCTCTGATTTCTACTTATCTTTTAATGTGTTGTGAAATTATAGAATACAAGTATATATGAAAGTGTGCAGGGCAATGATAAATTGCAAACTTATTTCTCAGTGTTACCCTGGTTGGTTGTTACCCAGGCCAATAAGTAAAACATGAATGACTATACCCTAGGAGGCATGAGAAGTCACAATTTATTATTCCTTTTACTACTGATTGACAGTAGTGCTATTTTTAGCTTTGTTGTAAATGTCTCCTAGTATACATGCACAAGAGCTTTTCTTTAGTTGGTATGTTTAGTAGGAATTAGGATTGCTCCATAGTAGGATATAAACATGTTTAACTTCAGTGTAGAAACTTCCAAACTGTTTCCAAAAATGTAGCAATTTACATGAACTATCGGCACTGTAGGAGAGCAAAATTTATATTTAGTGTAGGGGTGCCTGGGTGGCTCAGTCAGTTAAGTGTCCGACTTCAGCTCAGGTCATGATCTCTCAGTTTGTGAGTTTGAGCCCTGCATCGGGCTCTGTGCTGACAGCTCAGAGCCTGGACTCTGCTTCAGGTTCTGTGACTCCCTCTCTTTCTGCCCCTCCCCTGCTCATGCTCTGTCCCTCAAAAAATAAATAAACATTTTTTTTTTAAATTTTTGTATTTACTGTAATAACATAGTTGGATATGTTATTTTATTTTGTACTTTTTCTTCCATTTTTTCTCTTTTCTTGCCTTCTTTTGGACTTACTACTTTCCTTTTTCCATTTTCTCTACTTAATTGTTGGTTAATGGTCTCATTTCTATTTGTTCTGTGGTTGCCTTATAATTTTTAATTTGCATACTTACCAACGTCTAAAATGGATCACTACCCTTACACTCCTGAATAATTCAAGGACCCTAGAATTTGAGTTCCAATCATTCACCACCACCCCTCCACCAATTTATGGTATATGATATTATGTATTTCAATTACTTACATAGTCTCACAAATTGTCATAATCATTCTCATCAGCAGCAACATGGTTATTCCTTTATACAGGCAATGTTTACCCACACTTTTTCCCACTTTCTTTGTTATTTCTCACCTCTTATCTCAGTTTTAACATCTGGGATCACAGTTTGATAATGGCTAACTCCTTGTTTTTGTTTTTCTGTAAGTATACACTTTATACCCATTTTTTAAAAAATAATTTATTGTCAAGTTAGCTGACATACAATATAGTCTTGGCTTCAGGGGTAGATTCCCATGGTTCATCACTTACATACAACACCCAGTGCTCTTCCCAACAAGTGTCCTCCTCAATGCCCATCACCCATTTTCCCCTCTCCCCTGCCCCCCACCCAACCCTCAGTTTGTTCTCTGTATTTAAGGGTCTCTTATGGTTTGCCTCCCTCTTTATTTGTAACTGATTTTTTTTTTCTCTTCCCCTATGGTCTTCTGTCAAGTTTCTCAAATTCCACATATGAGTGAAAACATATGATATCTGTCTTTCTCTGACTGACTTATTTCACTAGCATAATACCCTCCAGTTCTACCCATGTTTCAAATGGCAAAATTTCACTTTTTTCATTGCCAAGTAGTATTCCACTGTGTGTGTGTACGCGTGTGTGTACGTGCGTGCGTGTGTGTATACCACATCTTCTTTATCCATTAATCAGTTGATAGACATTTGGGCTCTTTCCAGAATTTGGTTATTGTTGATAGGGCTGCTATAAACATTGGGGTACCTGTGCCCCTATGAATCAGCACTCCTGTATCCTTTGGATAAATTCCTAGTAGTGCTATTGCTGGTCACAGGGTAATTCTATTTCTAATTTTTTGAGGAACCTCCACAGTGTTTTCCAGAGCGGCTGCACCAGTTTGCATTCCCACCAACAGTGCAACATGGTTGCCCTCTCTTCACATCCTTGACAGCATCTGTCGTTTCCTGAGTTGTTCATTTTAGCCACTCTGACTGGTGTGAGGTGATATCTCAGTGTGGTTTTGATTTGTATTTCCCTGATGAGCGATGTTGAGCATGTTTTCATGTGTTGGTTAGCCATCTGAATGTCTTCTTTGGAAAAGTGTCTGTTCATGTCTTCTGCCCATTTCTTCACTGGCTTATTTGTTTTTTGGTATCATTTGCAAATATCTTCTCCCATTCTGTAGGCTGCCTTTTAGTTTTGTTGGTTGTTTCCTTTGCTGTGCAGAAGCTTTTTATCTGAATGAGGGCCCAATAGTTTATTTTTGCTTTTATTTTCCTTGCCTTCAGAGACATGTCTGTACTCATTCTTGAAGTTATTGCTGGATGTAGAAGTTTATATTCAGAGTAACACTTATTTTTCTCTGAGTACATTAAAGATTATTCTGTAGTTGGTGTTGAGAAGTCAGCTACCAGCCTAATTATAACTTTTTTGGAGGATATTTCTTCTGGTGTATTTAAGATCATTTCTCAGTTTTTGTTATTTTAGAAGATCACTCTGCTGTATCTAGGTGTGAATTTCTTGTTAATTGTGACTTCTTGGGTTCTCATCTGTGGATTTGTATTTTTTATCAATTCTCAAAAGTTCTCAGAGATCCTTTAGATATCCTTTGTCTCAGTTTCCCACTCCTGTCTTTTTAGAAGTCTGATTAATTAAAACAAATATTAGATTTTCTCATTGTATCCTACATGTCTCTTAGTCTATTTTTTATGTTTTCCATTTCTTTGCCTCTCTAGACTTTTTTCTTGACAATCTTCAGTTATACAATTTCACTAATGCTCTCTTCAGTTCCATCTAGTCTACTGTTACATTTTTTCATTGATTTCTTTTTAATTTTGATTTTTAAATTTCTCATTTCCATGAGTTAAATCTGTTTTTTTTTTCCAAAGGTACTTACTCTTGAATAAGTTTTGAAGCATCTTATGCTTATTGATTTTGTATTTTTTCCAATAATTCCAAAATCTTACATCTTTTGTGGGTATGAGTCACCCCCCCCCCCACCCCGTTGCTTCTCATTAATGGAGCCTTATTTCTTTGTGTGTTTAGAGATATTTCACCATGATCTGTCATTTTCTATGGATTTTTTTTATCTTCCTTTAAACCTTTAAAGCAGGAATCAGCAAACTATAGCCCATAGACTAAATCCTGCCTTCTGCCTGTTATTGTAAATAAAATCTTATTGTAAAGCAGCCACACCTATTTATTTATACATTGCCTGCATTTGCTTTTGCTTTATAACAGCAGAGTTAAGTAGTTGCACCAGTAACTGAATGGCCCTCAAAGCCTAAAGTATTTTCTCTCTTGTCCTGCACCCCAAATAGTTTGCCTGCTCCTGCTGTAGAGCATTATCAATCTGGGACCACTTTAAACTAAATTATTGGCTTGATGTTTATTGAACCATGTAAACAGTGAGGATTTAGCCTATAAATCCAAATGAGAACCATCTTGTGGTTTTAAATTCTCTGCATAATGTTGTTGAGACTCATCCACGTTGTTGTGTTTATAAGCAATTCATTCCCTTTAATTGCCAAGTTGTTGTAAATCCTTTGGGGAAAATTATTTTCCCTTTTCACTTAGCACTAAGGTTTGATAAAGAAAGTATCCCTGGCTGGCATCTTGGTGTGAGGGATGGGAAATTTCTACTTTCTTTTTCCTTAAAAGTTGTAGCCCTTTGAGATCCCACCTTTGAAGGGTTTCTGGCTGGAGACTAGAGATTCCCAATTCCAACCTTGAGTCAGCCTTCAATTTTATCTATTGTTCCTTAGGCCCTCGATGCTCTGGAAACCACTGCTCCAGTTTGCTTGGTTTAGCCAATGCCCTCAAAGTGAAAGCCAACAGCTGGCCTCTCTGCTCTGCTTCTCTCTCTGTGGGTTAACCTATCTTCCCTCAGTCTTTGGCCTGAGTAGTCATAACCTTCTTGCTAGTTTAAGAAAGCATTCAAAATAATTTTCTTTTATCATGTAAAAAGATGGTGGGTATATGTTGGTAGAAATAAAAGCTCTAGAAAGCAAAAACTCTAAAAAAAATGTTTCTCTGAGCCATTATTTTAATATAAAGAGCAAAAAAGTCTCCTTCAGAATCATAACTGCTAAGTTATAAATTAAATACTCTGATGAACGTACACAGGAAGATACAGACCAATACAGGAAAAGCTGTTAGAGTTTTAGTGTGTGTAGAGAATAAATACCCTACCAGCACAAAAACAGCTATAGGTTCAGTGATATTTTCTGTCTGCATTGTGGTAAGTGGCAAGTTCTCTTGATGCTCACGTTACACCGTAGGCTGAGGTCCCATCAAGGCCTTTTATGGCACTTCGCAGGGGTCAAAAATCCCTCCGAGGCGTGCCGCATAGCTGTTGTAGGAAGCATGTAGCAGTTCTGGCTGTTTCTTGGGTTCTTGGCTCTATATCTGGAAAGGATGCCCAGGATAGCTTTGAAAACAGAGCATGTATTCTATCTTGGTGAACTAAAATATTTTAGATCCCTTTGAGTCCCAAGCTCAAAGATTAGGGAGCAGGATGTCTGGAAGAGTGGGACCAAAGAGTCAGTCTCCTCTCAAGGTGAAATAGGATACATATTTTGAAAATAAGTGACTTTAATTTTTTTTTGAAAAGCTTTGAAAACTGTATCCTTGACTTAGTTAAGATACATCCTTGCCAGTAATAAAAATCAATTGGGAATCACAGGTTAGAGTTGGGAAAGCTTTCAAATTACTGTTTCTCTGGCTTTGTAAAGTAAAACGCATATATTTTGCACCTGCTGTGTCCACATCAGTTCTAGGTCTAGAGACACAGCAATGACAAAGAAAGACAAATCTCTGAGTTTATGGAAATCTACTGACGAAGATGGAAAGTTAAAAACTCAAGAAGCTTATTGGGACAAAACCATCGCAATGAATTCATAGTGGCCTTTGATTTTTTTCAAATAACCCAGGGATAGTAAATGCCTAAACATTCCTTAGCGAGAATTTACGGAAAAGTATACTCTTACAGTTATACAGTGTCAATGGAATCGAGCTCTGTGATTGGGAGAAGGTAGCGAACCGAAGGTCTGTGAAATGCACATCTGACAATGCTTATTCACTGAGTCTACTGAGGATTTGACCTTGGGTAAGTCCTCTTTATTATAGCAACCATCTTTTGGTGCAGGTAGCCCTGACGTCTATTTGTTACTAAATCAGGTATAAGTGAAAGGGTACCAAATTACCTAACTGGAAGGAATTTTCGGTGCTGGTTGTTTGTAAGGCAGGTTCTGAAAATGTTCCTGAAGAGCCAGAATTTTGCTCAGGATGAGGCAGAGGAATGGCTTTGAAACCCTGTTCTGTCCAGTGGGTTCTCCAGTAATTTGGTTAACAAATGAGATACTACAGTTTCACCCAAGAAGTCCCTTGGTTTAATACCTCTTTTTGGAAAATGCTTCTTTTTCTTTTTTTAAGTTAATTTATTTTGAGGAGACAGAGACAGTGTGAGCAGGGGAAGGGCCGAGAGAGAGGGGGGAAGAGAGAGAGAATCCCAAGCAGGCTCTGCACTGTCAGCGCAGAGCCTGATGTGGGGCTTGAACTCACTCATGAAACCGTGAGATCATGACCTGAGTTGAACAGAAGAGTCGGATGCCTAACCGACTGAGCCACCCAGGTGAGAAGGAAAGCTGGTAAAAAAGCAGATAAAAAGGTGCAGCCAGATGGTCGAGGCCAGACACTCCCCTTGCAGGCTTTGGCTTCTTCAAATCTTGCCTGCCTTTTGTATCAGCCTGTAGCCAGGAGCCTGAAGCTTGACTGTACTAGCTCTGCCCATCCCGGAAGCACGTGTGTATAAAAGACCAGTAAAACCGGAGCCGGATGCTCAGCTTTTGGAGGTGACTCCGCTGGGCCAACACTGGTGCAAAATAAATATATTTTTCTGATTCCCGAGTGCTCGTCGCTTGTCTCTTCCTGGGCAACGAGTATTTGCTATAACACAGGTGCCCTGGAAAATGTTTGTATTAGTAATATTGTTTAGATATTTGACATATGTTTGATGAAAAGCATATGATGACAGGTTCTGTTAGTCCCGAGGTTCTATGCTGCCCAGGATAGGAATCTGCATTAAAGAAGCTTAGAATTTAGAAGCGGAGACAACACCACTAACCACACAGGAAGTAGCAAGGCCTTGTCTTTCTTTCTTTCTTTCTTTCTTTCTTTCTTTCTTTCTTTCTTTCTTTCCTTCTTTCCTTCTTTCCTTCTTTCCTTCTTTTTTTGTCCCTGGAGGAAAATGCTGTAGGAGTCTGGAGAAGTGATTAATGCTGGGGCTGGAGCTGTGTGTGTAGGAGGGAGGACATTTGAGCAAGCTGCGGTGGATGAATAAGTGCTCTCTGGTGAAATTAGGGAAAATGGTAGTGAATGAATTTCTTGTTCTGTATACATTACCCCTCCTCCCAATCAAAAACAAAAACAAAAACCCGAATAGGAGAGGGCTGTTTATAATCACAGAACTCTTTGCCTCCGAAATGCTCCCCGTTCGTATTTTTGGAGCCATTTACTCTTTTCCTACCTTTCCTGCCTGAGCCCAAGCCAACGTCATCCCTCACCTTGGCTACAGTAAGAATCTTCCAACTGATCTCCCTGCCTCTGCTCTTGGCTTCAAAATTGTCTATTTGGTAAACAGCCGCCGGTTGTGACTGAAGCATGTCACTTCCACATGCAAACCTCTCCGGTGGCTTCCCTCACACTGAGAATCAAATCCCAAATCCTTATCCTGACCTCCAAGGCCTTGCTACCATTCTGGCCACTGGTCACTCCCTCAGCCTGGTTTCTAGCATTCCCTCCCTTGTTCAACCTCTCCCCACACTATGGCCTTTTTGTTCTTTTTCTGAAGCCAAAAGATAGTCTTTCTTCAGGGTCTTGACACTTGTTGCTTCAGGTTAGGACGTTCTTCTGGATATTTGCAAAGCTCCTTTCCAGTTTGATTTGTCTGCTCAAACGTCCCCTCCTTGCTGGCCACCCTCCCTCACGTAGCAGCCCCTGTCACTCCCTATCCCCTTACCCTGCTTTTCTTTCTTCTTTTTTTTCCCCATTAGCACTCATTTCCAGACACGATGTGTTTGTTTTATGCATTCTCCACTACACTGTAAGCTTAATATTTGCTAAATGAATGGGTAAATTTGCTAATCTCATCTTTCCTCGACTTTCTCAATCTTTCCTCAACTTTCACGACCTTGGCAATTTTGAAAATTACAGGCTAGTTATTGTTAGTGTATCCTCTCATTTGGGTGGGTTTTTCATGATGTTTTTCATGACTAGATCCGGGTCATGCACAGGTTGTACAGTGACATGATGTAGTGTTGGCGTGCCATCCTATCAGGCTGCCCCCACCCCCTATCACCCTGCACCGGGCTGGGCTTGGGCCACCTTGGCCTTCCTACTACCAGGGTGATGCCCATATGACTCTGCTCCACCTGTAGGCCTGAATTACTCAGGAAAGGGTGAAGGAAAAGAGAAAGGGGAAGTGAAAGAGCTGCTCCTGATTTTTTGTTTGTTTGCTTTCACTTATGGTTGCAGAGTGGATCTTTTTTTCAAACTGTGCCCTTTTTAAAAAAGTTTATTTATTTTGAGGGAGACAGCACAAGTTGGGGAGGGGCAGAAAGAGAGAGGGAGAGGGGCGCCTGGGTGGCTCAGTCGGTTAAGTGGCCGACTTCGGCTCAGGTCATGATCTCGTGGTCTGTGAGTTCGAGCCCCGCGTCGGGCTCTGTGCTGACAGCTCAGAGCCTGGAGCCTGCTTCGGATTCTGTGTCTCCCTCTCTCTGACCCTCCCCCGTTCATGCTCTGTCTCTCTCTGTCTCAAAAATAAATACACGTTAAAAAAAAATTAAAAAAGAAAGAGAGAGGGAGAGAGAGAGGATCCTAAGCAGGTCCCGCACTGCCAGTGCAGAGCCTGATGTGGGGGTCCAACTCATGAATTTTGAGATTGATGAAGTTTTGGGGCAATAGAGGGTCAGAGCCAATGGCCAAGAAAGAATTCTTGAAGATGCCTTTGGTGCAAAAAGGTGATTTTATGAAAGCATGGGAACAGGACCCCGTGGGTAGAAAGAGCTGCACTGGGGTTGTGCAGAGTGACTGCTTTTGTACTGTGGGTTTGGGGGAGGTAAAGTCAAGAGGAAGTTTATTAAAGGGATTTCTATATGCTAAAGAGTTTTTACAGACTGCTAGAGGCATGGCTATTGTCAAGTTAAGGTTGTTTTTCTCCTTAGCAAAGCATCATCATTAAAATAGTAGGGAGTTCCTGGAGATTAGGCTATTGATAAGATTGCTTTTTTCTTGTAATATGCTAAGATATTTGTAAACTGTTGGAGAATCTATCAGTTTAACCATTTGTTTCCTGTCCTTTCCTTTGTCCTTGGGTAGCCAGGAGTGCCTGAGGAATATTACACATATCTCACCTGTGGGGTGGTCGTGGGGGTGGAGGAGTTGTGCTAGCTTGTGCTTGGCCCTCGGCTTGCCTTATGGTCCTTTATCAAGATCATGACCTGAGCAGAAGTCGGGCACTTAACCGACTGAGCCACCCAGGCGCCCCCACCTGTGCTTTCAATCTTACATGTTTCTTTAAATTACAATTGGACAAGTCCTTGAAACATATTTAAGACATAGACTTTTTAAATAACTAGGTCACTCTCCTGGATAGATTTTAATTTGGCTTTACAAAACAAAGAATATTAAAATGTTTTAAGCCTACACTTTCAAGTTTCATTTTGAAAACTGAGATCTGATATTATTAGGAAACAAGTCTGACATTACTTTGATGCAGTGGGTAAATGTTATCCTTTCCTTTTCCCATATTCTTTCCTTTTATTGCCATGTTATAATGTTGAAAAAACAATTTCTCTGCTACAAAGGTTGGCACGTGGCCCCCAGGCTGGCGAGTTAGAGGATTTCTTCTGGTTTAAGTGTGGACATATGACCTAAGAGTGTCAAGCAGAGTCTTTTGTTTTTTAATTATTATTTAATTTATTTCATTTTTAATTTTTTTAGAGAGAGAGAGAGGGGCTGTGTGCATGCTGTGTGAGTGTGCAAGGGAGGGGCAGAAAGAGAGGGAGACAGAGAATCTTATTTATTTATTTATTTATTTATTTATTTATTTATTTATTTTTGAGAGAGAGACACACAAAGCACAAGCTAGGAGAGGCAGAGAGAGGGAGACACAGAATCCGAAACAGGATCTAGGCTCTGAGCTGCCGGCACAGAGCCTGATGTGGGGCTTGAACTCACAAACTGTGAGATCATGACCCGAGCCGAAGTCAGATGCTCAACCGAGCCACCCAGGCTCCCCGACAGAGAATCTTAAGTAGGCTCCATGCCCAGCACAGAGCCTGATGTGGGGCTTGTCCTACAACCCTGAGATCATGACCTGAGCTGAAATCAAGAGTCAGGTGCTTTATCAACTGAGCCACCCAGGCGCCCCTTAGCAGAGTCTTTTTGAATGAGCAACAGGGACACAGAGGAATAGTTTCTTTTCTTCTGAGATTGCACATGGAAAGAACTACATAGATCTGAGCTCCTGGGGGTCATCTTTGGTGTCACATGGAAGGTCCCTCCTGAGAATGAAGCCAACAGAAAGGAAGGCAGGGAAGAAAAAAGAGAGACCTATCCTGATGATATAGTTTGATATGTTTCATTTCACAATGTCTGAAGCCAGAAACCCTTTGACTTTCCAGATAAAATAGTCGATAGAATCTTTACCCCTGTTCAAGCTAGAGTAGGTTTACATTTAGATTCAATTAAGTTTATAGCTATAGTGTGTTGCAAATGAAACAGCCCTAAAACAAATGGTTTTACAAATATACATGTATGATATATATATATATATATATATGTATACATACACATGTATATACACACATACACACACAGACACATTTCTTTTTTTAGCTAAGGGATTCTTTTTTCTCCCCCTCCAAATGAAATGTTCCTTAGAACTCCCAAACACAGTCCATTAAACGAAATATAGAATCAGGGATGGGTTTCTAGAAGCCAGAGCCTCATTCACTTGGTCTCCCTTCGCCTCCATCGATGCTTTCCAGGGCAATCTATGAAATCTTAGGGCTCTGCAAGACAAAAATCAAAGCGCAGCTTTAAGGCAGCAAACAGGTAATTTTAAGGGATTTTCCTCCCTCAAGTGTTGGACCTAATTTTAATGATTTAAATACAAAATATGTACAACACAATTTGTTGAACGTTTATAGAATTTAAATGTCTTGGGGCACCTGGGTGGCTCAGTTGGTTGGGTGTCTGACTCGTGGTTTCGGCTCAGGTCATGATCTCACAGTTCGTGAGTTTGAGCCCCATGCTAGGCTCTGCGCTGACAGCGTGAGCCTGCTTGGGATTCTTTCTCTCTCTCTCTCTCTCCCTCTGACCGCTTTCAAAAAATGGATAAACTTAAAAAAAAAAAAAAAAAGAACCTAAATGTCTTCCTCAGAGTAGTTTTTTGGACAGCCTCCACTACTAAGCTCAATCAAACATAAATGTAATTAAAACTGAGTCTAGCTGAAATTGGTAATTGTGCCCAGGAGCTTCTGGAATCTTCCTGCCTGGTGCAGAACTGCTGTCTGAGGCAGAGAAGCCAGTGTGGGGTGTTTCCATAGACAGTGCAGCTTGCAGATTTATAATTGATTCTTTCAGCAGCTGTAGAACACAGAATCTCTGGTCAGTGCCAGGGCAAATAGCCAGGCAGTATGAGGTAAGGCCGACTCAATGCAAACTCGTAGGAACTGGAGGAATACTTTCCAGAAGTCTCTGTCTACCATTTTGGGGTGAAATGGAGGAAAAAAAAAATTTAAGGTCTTGAATATTTCTCGTTGTTAATCTATACCCGATTCTACTCTCTGTATGTAGTCTGAGCGAAGTCCCCATAGTCAACCCTAAACACATATTTATGTAAAAAGTTGGAGAGTGGTAAATTTCATCATAGAACACACCATTCTGACAGCTGAACGTAAAAGGGATAATTTACCAGACTCTTAAAGGATATATTAATACCGAGAATTAAGGGTTCTATAATGCTGTAGTCCCACGTTTTGGGGGAGCCTGAGAAGGCAGGTCTGTAAACACACTTCTACTGTAGAAGAGAATGCTGCTTTACAGAAAAATACAGAAAAAACAATGCTCAGAATCTCAGCATGTGTAAACCAGGGCACCATTCGGAAAAATAATGTAAGAAGTAACTCGTTTTCTCTTCGTGGCTGGGAATCTTAGTCTGTATTAAAGAAAAGCATTTTGGTTGTTTCTCTGACCTTGTTTTCTCCCAATACTCTCTTTTCTTCTATTTACAGTGTGACTCCTTTAGCACTTGTCTGGCCTTGTTCACGTCTTATGCTCAGTTCATTGGTGGTTTGCTAGTATTAATAGGTTGTTGAGGTAGTTTTAGATCAAAATCATGTATCTTGGCAGTACAGATCCTTCAGCTAACAAAGGCACAGGAATCACTGAAGTGATGACCAAATCAGAATTATTTTTAAATGTGTTCAGTTCTTCTAAGCATTTCCAAGTGGATATGTGAATTGTTATGAGATTTGCTTTGGAGAAAGAAGCATTTAATTTCCTAGTGCTGATCTCTCTTCCTTCTAAAGTGGTCTCATCAAATAATTGCTTACATCATTAGAAGAAAATTCATAGACATAAGCCAAAGTCTGAGGCCAGAAGTTCAACTTCATCTTCTATTAAGAAAGTAAATAATGTCATATTAGCATTCTTTTTTTTTTTTTTAATAATGGAAATTGCTATGTGGTCATAGGTTTTAAATTTCTTCTTTTCCCCTACTCTTTCTTTTTTTTCAACGTTTATTTATTTTTGGGACAGAGACAGAGCATGAACGGGGGAGGGGCAGAGAGAGAGGGAGACACAGAATCGGAAACAGGCTCCAGGCTCTGAGCCATCAGCCTAGAGCCTGACGCGGGGCTCGAACTCACGACCACGAGATCGTGACCTGGCTGAAGTCGGACGCTTAACCGACTGCGCCACCCAGGCGCCCCTCCCCTACTCTTTCTAATAAATTCCAATTCAGAAGATTTTGTTCAGAAGAATTGTCATGTCATATTTACGGATAAAATTCAGAAAGTAGATCTTCTGGCAACAGTTCAGATTACTTGGAGAACAATCACTTGTTCCATAGCCCAACTTTCTGAACAAAAACTTTAGGGACTTTCATTCATTCATTTATTCCATAGTCACTGAAGTAGAATCTTCCCGACAGCCTCTGACTGGGTGGAAACAAATGTTACTTTTCCATGTTGGGCGCCTCACCAGGCTGGGTGTGTAGCTCAGGATGTCTGTTGCTATGGCCCTTGGGCAAGAGCTAAGGTTGTCTGCAGATCTTGGGTTAGGTGTCTCCAGCATCTTGAGGTGGGAGGGGCCATGACAGGGAGTCAGGCTTTTGAGCCCTGGCTTCTGAGATTGCTACTGGTGTCCTTCTTGGAGGGGCTGCATGTGGCCTCTGCTGTGTGGGCAGATTTGTAGCTGGCCGGTAATGGTGGTTGGCATTTTAAGAATCCTGATTTCAAATAAGGGTGAGGGAGACTATGGTTCTCTGCATAACCCCCAGTGTTGGGATTTTTACACATAACTGGATTCTTCCTTTAAAATGTCTCTCTTAGTTAATTCTTCTTTGTCATCACCATTCAGTCAACATTCAGACTTTTTCAATTGCTTGCTAGATTACAAAAATTTTAGAACCCAAATTCTCTAAGTCTGAAGCCACCCTTAGAATGCATTTTCCCCAAATCCCCTTTCTTATGTCATAGTTCCTTATTAGATACCAAATGAAGTCCAGCTCCTGAGCCTGGAGTTCTAGGCTCTCCATAATCTGGTTCAAAGCTGCTGAAATTCTTATTTGTCCCCTTTCCTCTAAATATGTGTGTGTACTTGATGTTTCCAAAACACCATGTGGCAGAGACCATTTATTGTCTCCACATTCATTCTCTTCCTCCTTCTTTGTTGTGGAACCCCACTTTTGTTTACAATTTCAGCATATCCAGTGGAAAACCGTATCCTTCAGGCTCTGTTGCAACCATGTTTAGCTATAGGACTAATTTCTTGTCAGAAGACCGTGAATACAAGTACTTCTGGGTGGTACCCATAAAAAATATTTTTTCCTTCTAGCTCGTTGGTTTGGGATGTGATGGCTGAAGCTCCAGTAGCCATTTTGGACCTTGGGGACAAGGACCACATTCTAGGCAGGACAGACCAAAGATCTGGGTCCCAGTGACTTTGTGGTTCTATATTATCAGCTCTACTTTCTATGTTATTTGAGTCATCATTTGGTTTTCTTATTACATGAAACTAAACCTAATCCCAACTGACACATATACTTCATGGAGGAGGTTACACTGAAGTGGTCCTTGAGAGAAGAGTAGGATTTAGACAGGCAAGAAAAATCACACGCAAGGGGATAAAATAACAATAAATGCACATTAATTCACATTGCATTTACAGCTTATAAAGTGCATTCACATCCATTATTTCATTTGTTCATTAGAACAACTGGATATATTATATGAAAATATTCCTCTCATTTTACAGATTAGGACTATGGAGTTGAAAGTTGAACAAATGATTAAATGGAAAGAACATTGTATTCATAATCAGAAAATCTGGGTTTGAGTTTCTTACTGTGACGAACAGACTTTATGATCCTTCTGACGAACAGACCATGATCCTTCTCCTGGTATTCATGTTTTTGTTTATTCCCCTCCTCTTGGGTGTATGTGTACCTGTGACTTGCTTTTAACCAGTAGGATATAACAACGATGACAAGATATTACTTCCATGATTCCTTTCCATTATATATCACTCTGTCTTTCTAGCTTACTCACTCTAGAGTCTTTCTCTCTTCATTGCTGACCTTGAAGTAGGAAGTTGCCATGAATCTTACAGGTTCAAGGAACCAAATGCTGCCAAGAACCATGTGAGAGAGAAAGTGGATCCTTCCCTAGTCTGGCCTCCAGATAAGACCTCAGCCCAGGCTGACACCTTGGCTGCAGCCTGGTGAGACCCTGTAGTAACTTGTGAGGCGAGACAACCCATGTCCAGACTCCTGACCCATAGTAGCTGTGAGAAAACAAATGTGTATTGCTTTAAGCCACTGAGTTTATGGTATTGTGTTACACAGAAATAGATAGCTAATATACTTATCTACTAGTTATACAACCTTGAAGTAATTACATAACCACTCTGTCATGGCAGAGATAATTAACTGCTCACCATGAAGTTATACTTTCTCTTTCACAGAATAGCACTGTCACTGAGAAGTGGCTGTTCAGCCAAGGACAACATTTCTCAGTCCCCCTTGCAACTAGGTAGAGCTAATAACTGGTTCTCACCAATGCAATGCGAATGGAAGTCATCAGGTCACTGCCAGGCTGAGGTTGCTAGGAAGTGGGCATGCTTTCTCCACTCTTCCTTTGACTGTCTGCCAGCTGGAGGCAGAGGACTCTGAGGTCCTAGGGTCTGGTGGCACCACAGTCAGAATGAGCCCGGGCTCTTCAGTCACCTTAGGAAGGAGAGCTACTCAGTGACCGGGAGCACTTGTGTCACACTGACTGTTACATGAATGCGAATTAGACCTTACTGTGTTAAGCCACTGACTTTTCCCAATTTATTAATTGTAGCATTACCTTTCCCCTAATACAGCTCCAATATCTTATCTGTAAGATGGGGGTAAAGTTGTGGCTGAATGAAACAATCTATTTGAGACACTTACAAAGTTGTAAAATATTATGTTAGCATGAAATGTTAATGGTATCTTCACAAACCCCCCAAAATGTAAATAGGGAAGGAATGAGCTCTTCGTTTTAGAGTGGATAAAATGAAAATGGCCACAGGACTTGTTTGAGATCACTCTGTGAATTAGTGACAGGGGGTTGGGATGGGGTAGGACTAGAACTTTCGATTTCCTGTGTAATCCTTATTCATAACATCATGTCAAGTGTTCAGAGGCGTGGAGGGTATGCAAAGCAGGAGAGATTGCAGGAAGACACATTTCTTGAAACATGAGCAGATGAACGCAGTGATTTCAAGGCTGTCCCTGTGGGGGTGAACCCAACGCACGTCTCGGCAGGGGCTGCATATTTGGTGGCCAGTATATTGAAAAGAAACATAGCTACACACGTTATATATGTTTTAGTTAAATTAAAATATTGATGTGTATGTATTTTGAGGTGATCGTTGAAATACCTTCCTTGTGTGTAATGGAATTTTCTCCTTTTGGCAATGGTGAAGACAGCTCATTTAGCTACATATGTTGTCAGTGAAATTTCCCACATGCTTGCATGAAACATTTGTCTTCTCCAGATGGCCTGTGTAAAGCCCAGTTGTTCTTCCAAATAGATTTATAGTTATGACAAATGTGTTATCTCTCTAGAGTAGGTGAGAGTTCTTTCTTGGAAGAGGAAATGATCTCCTACCATCCAAAAGGGAAAAGTGAGCCCTGAATTCTTCTAAGGCTGAAACGTGGTGGGGTATCTGAGTTTAAGGAAATCAGTAGGTCATATGTGTTGCTTTTATCATCTCCCCTGCATCCAGCCATAGAATCTCTGTAGGTTTTTTCCCTGTAAAAGAACCCCAAACACAAAAGTTCCTCTAAAGAGAGTCTACATATCTCTAACTTGTTGCTTTTGAGCTTTTTCCCCCCAGTAAATGCCTTACTTTCTTTGTTTAAAAATTCAAACGTTTATTATTTAGTATTTAATATATAAAAAAGAATGTCCATACCACATGTATATATGTTAAGAAGCACACTAATAAATGTAACACCCACAGAACCACTGATCGACTTCAGAGCCAGAACATGATTAGGGCATTGATTAAGGCATGATTAAGGAATTGATTTGTGGTTCCTTTCTTTTCCCATCCTTCTCCTTCATCTCTGAACTACTGTTGTGCCTTACTTCAAGTTTTCACAAACTGACTATAATCACTTATAAAAATGGTCAGACACCTTTGTGGGAGAATATGCAATGTGATTTCAGCTGGTGTTTGCAACAGTTCTTAAGCTTTCCTGAGGGCTTTCAAGTGTTTGATGTTTGAAATTCACAGTCATCCTGTGAGCTAGCCAGGATGGGCATTTTATACCTTTTCAGATAGAAAACAGAGGCCAGCACAGAACTCATACCTGATAAGCAGGCAGCAGAGTGGAGATTGGAACCAAAGTCTTCAGACCCTAAGTCCTTGAACTTTGCACTAAACGACATTGCCTGTGAGTGAGTAGCTGTTATTGAGTAGATTTCAAAGGAGAAATCCTTGTTTCTAACTCGACGGAAATGCGGCTACAGCAGTGGACTAACAGTAGCTTGTATTGTCAGCGGACTCAGCAGCTCAGGGCCACGTGTGGTATCTTGTTTACTTACCTTTATGTTCTCAGCCCTCGGCATGGTGTCTGACACACAGTAGGTCTAGGTTAGGAGCCTGGGCTCTGGCATCGAACATCATGGGACTGAAAACTAAATGCCCTTCGTTTAGTAGCGTTATGACCTTGGGCGAGTAAATTAACCTTCGTAAGCCCCACTTACTCCTTTAAAAATGAGCCCAGTCACACCAATGCTCAGGGGGTGCTGGGAGGAGTAATTGAAACAGTGACAGTGACAGCAGGGTGCTTGGCACAGAGCAAGTGCCCAATAGATAGCAGCTAAAAGTAAAAAGTCTCTTTGGGTGAGTCATGCAATTTCACCTGTTTGTCCCTTCCCAAGGCTTCAGTGCCTCATCTTTGAAGTGAGAGGGTTAGACAAAAATGAATTCTCCAGGTTTTTCTGACTCTGACTTTCAATAATGCTAGATTTAGTTCTCAAGATTTCTGTTGGCCTAGTTTAGCTCATTATTTGACTCTAAAACACCACATCCAAATGCGTTTATTGTTCATTTCCAAGTCTGCACATAACACGTAGACTAGTGTGACAAGATAAAATTGCAAATGCTTTTCTTCCTGCAAATTTCTTTTTTTTTTTTTTAATTTTTTTTTTTCAGCGTTTATTTATTTTTGGGACAGAGAGAGACAGAGCATGAACGGGGGAAGAGCAGAGAGAGAGGGAGACACAGAATCGGAAACAGGCTCCAGGCTCTGAGCCATCAGCCCAGAGCCCGACGCGGGGCTCGAACTCACGGACCGCGAGATCGTGACCTGGCTGAAGTCGGACGCTTAACCGACTGCGCCACCCAGGCGCCCCTCTTCCTGCAAATTTCTTGTTGCCATATAAGGCTTCTGCCTATTGGAAGGATTTGTTGCTTCGGCTCTGAAAAATGTAAAAAGTGAGTTACTGGATTGATTAAAACCACACTGCAACGTTCACTGTAATATTGAAAACCTTCCTTTTGGAAGAATCAGATTTTTGAGAGAGCAGAGGAGTCCTTCAGCACTGACTTTATTTTCTTTCTTTTTTCCTCCCTCCCTTCCTCCCTCCCTCCCTCCCTTTCTTCCTTCCTTCCTTCCTTCCTTCCTTCCTTCCTTCCTTCCTTTCACATTGACTTTATTTTCTAATTGTAGTCTAGAGAAGGATGCACAAAGGCATGGGAGCAGTTCCCCATCCAATAGGCATTAAAACCTAAGTGACTGGTGGGAAGCCAAGATTCAGGGGGGAATATGACTGAGAATCTGAGGCTGGTGAATGCCTCAGAGGGGACTCCTACACTGAACCATGTGGTAGAGGTGGACGATCAGAAAGGCGAGACACTTTCTTTCTTTTTTTTTTAAAAAATTTTTTTTAATGTTTTATTACTTTTGAGACAGAGAGAGACAGAGCATGAACAGGGGAGGGGCAGAGAGAGAGCAAGACACAGAATCTGAAGCAGGCTCCAGGCTCCGAGCTGTCAGCACAGAGCCCAACGCGGGGCTCGAACTCACAAACTGCGAGATCATGACCCAAGCCAAAGTCAGACCCTCAACCGACTGAGCCACCCAGGTGCCCCAAGGTGAGACACTTTCAATAAATTTGGAGAATGCCAGAACAGAGACAACCTGGCCCTCATTTCCCAGGTGAAGCTTGGAGGCAGCAGGTCTTGAAAAGAAATCCTTCTGTCCCAACCCTCCTGCTAACATGGGCACAGCTAAATAAGAGCAGAAAAGGTGGCATGGAACGTGTGGAGAGAATCCCTTCCCATTCACCCACATGCACGCATGAGGTTGCATAGAACAGAAACCCATAGGGGCACGGGACTGACTGGGAGTCAACTAGGAACTTGCAGAGGCTTTGGTGTGAAAATGAGGAGGGCCCAGGGTGACTTGTAGGGACATGGTGGCCAAAGAGAAGGAGACAGGCACAAGACACTACTGCGTGCAGTGGGTACTGAGGCCCTTGAAGCAAAGAAAGGTAGAATGAATTGTGTAAGCAGCAAAACCAGCATGAGACCAGACAGATCACAAGGGCTGGCAGACTGTATTTCTGCGGATTGTAGGACAACAGATGCTACAGCTTAGTCTGGGAGACAGACGAGGAATGCCATTTGTTATGTGCGGGGCTAACCTATGTCCAAGGTGCTATGGTTATGGGAATATGGCAGAATGTAGCTCCAAAGAGAGGGTGATGTGAACTGGGCTGTGAAGAATGTTAGGTGCACGTGATGTGGGAGAGAGGATGTCAGGCATGCGGAGGAGAGAGAATCACATGTGCAGAGTCCTAGAGAAGTAAAAAGCATGAAATGTATGGGACAGAGTGAGAAGACCAGTTGGTCTGAAGGTCAGCTAGATGTGGGAGAAAGGCAGGACAATAGGCAGGCAAGGGCATTGAATGCCACATTGTAAAGGATTTTGTAGGATATGTTAATTTCCCCTAACCCTAGATCACTCTGTAAAGATCCTCAGAGTTTATTTTATGGAAGACAAATCTGATCGTGTCGCTGGCTTAAAATCTTATATTGGCTCTCCTTAGAACAGAGATGCTTAACTTTTATTGTGCCATGTAATCATATGCTAGTCTAGTAAAGCTCAGAAAAATACTTTTCAAAGCATAAAATAAGTAGGATCACAAAGGAAACCAATTATATTAAAATATAGTTATTAAACTGGCTTAACATTAATAATATATGTACATCTTCAGTAGGTCTGTAAGTAGGTCTAATAACTACTGTAATTTGAAAGTAGTGATGAATTTATGCCGTATTTCATAGTATCTGCAACAACTATAAAATGTGCAAATATTTGTGATAATGATTGGTTAAGTCACAGATACTGTTAATACCACATGGTTTGATGTTTGTATTTCTAACTAAATTCAGTTAGAAGTTGAAAATAAAGATGCCAAGTGTGTGACAGACATGCTTCTGGATTGGTGGGAGGTAACCCACTAAAAGTCCCAAGAATGGGGCTTGGTCACTTTGCCCTTCCCTGCTCAGGCAGTGACCTCCAGGCATGCGTCTGCCCACTGCACGAGTCAGCGTTCCCTTAGATGAGTTTCTGAGATCAAGACGAGGCTTAGGAAGGCTGTCTGACTCTGACGATAGGCATTGTTCTCCAGCCCAGCCTTTATGAATACAGTTGGTAATTTGCTTCTCTGTCTCTGACTCATTTATGGCACTTCTGGCTTGGTTCAGGAGTCAGGCAGAGAAGAAGTGTGCTGTTTATTGGACCTCCTTAAAGGTTCCAGCAGTAGCAAGGAGACTCCATGAGGGGCTAGTCTCCCAACACCTGAGCAAAGTTTAACATACTAAACTCTTCAGTCTGTAACTTCCTCTTGGTTCTGGGTTATCAGGCTCTTTGTTCTATTATCCACCTTCCCTGCCTCCCCGCCCCCCAACCCATTAGTCATCAGGCTGCTGGATTTAAGGGAGCAAGTGTGGAAAGAGGGTAGAAGGTCCCTGAAGGGGGTGGGCAGTTCAGAAGTAATACTTTATTAGCAATACACACACTATCTTATCCTTCTATGCATATAACAACTTACTAAACACCTTTACATATAAATATTAACTGAGTTAGGCTGTTACAAATGAAAAAGAAGAGACTCAGATTTCTAGATTTAAGCTCTTTCCACTATTAAGCAGGAAAAGACAGTGCCTAGAAATGGGTGTGAGTGTGTGTGTGTGTGTGTGTGTGTGTGTGTGTGTGTGTATTGGGGTGGGAGGGAGAAAGGCAGATTGCATACAGACAAATAATTGCACTTGTTTTATAGTAACACTCTGTATTCAGGAAATTGGCTTAGAATTGTGATGCTCTCACTCATTTATTTATTCAATAAATATTTATTGAGTGCCAGTCATTGGCATAGGTGCTAAGTACATAGTGGTACAAAACAGTTCTTCCCTCAAGGGGATAGTAACTGTAGAGAAAGGGAGAAAAATATTAAGCAAATAATGAAATGGAGATGTATAATTACAAATTGTGCCAAATGCTAAAAAGAAAAATTACGGGCTGTGATCAGTATATAACCTGTGATGGTGTTTTACTATGAAAGGAGGGGCAACAGAGAAGGACTCTTCCCCATAAAGAGGGTTCACAAACATTCTGGTGGTAGAACCTTTATATTTTATCTAAGAGGCTTTGCCCTTCCATTTTAATAAACTCACATTCAAGCATAATCCAAAGATACAATCTGTAAGATGTAGTATATTTTTGTGTTGACCTTATGTGTAGTAAGTTGTGATTGAAAACTGAAAGCAAGTTTTAAGAAGACTTTTTGGGCCAGTTGGTAGACACTAAATCTGGTTTATAGACAGGGACATAAGCTGGTGATTCTGAGTTGTCAACAGGGAAAACGGTTTAAAAATAATATAGGGCTGTGTCTGGCCATAAAAAGGACAGATAATCAGGGTCATTTCGTGGGTGTGTAAATAGGGGTTTAGTGATTTCACCTGTCGTACAGCATGCTCATATGACTAAATTTTCTGAACACATCACAGGTAGATCGGTTATCCTGAAAGAAATGACCAACACCTACCTCTTTAAGTTTGTTCACTATTTTGGTGATTTGACAATCTGCTAAAGACAATTAAGTGCAAGATGCTCTGTGAAGCTCACTTTACTACCAGGATGCGTATGGAATCCTCTAGAAGGGAACAATATTACAACCTAATAGGATCTATGTGGGGCATAAATAAGACGTTTGAATTTGGCAATCATGGAGAGCGTCTGGTTGAGAAGTTTTTGAAAGAATGCTTTAGGTGCCATCTTGTGGTCAGCATTATAAAGAAATTGAATTCAGCTCCTCAACTTGCCAGAAAGGTTGTGTTTAAAAAGTTTATGAGGGTTTTTGGGCAATTTGGACTTAGAAATGTCTCCCCATAGAACCAATGTCATAAAGGACGTTTACATTACCTGGCTATGGCAAAGCCTTGGTATATTAATCAGATTTCTTTCAACTTCAGGGGATAGAAACTTATTTTAAACTAGCTTAGGCAAGAAAAGGGTTCTCACAGAACTGAAGGAGTTGCTGTAGCAGCCAAGGTCTTGGAGGCTAGATCCAGGACCCCATGTTGCCAGGACCTTCCCTCTCTGTTTCTCATTTCTGTTTGGTGTTTAGTTCCTCTTGCTTCAGAGAAGATTGTTGCCAGATGTCCAGATTTCATATAGTTTCTGCATTATGACTCAGGAACAAATAGAAGAATCTCAAGGAGGATGCTGGCCTGATTTGGGTCACGTAACAAGCATCGCATCAGTCATTCGGTAAGGGGAATGAGGCAGCCTGCCTGAGTCTGGTGATTATCCCCTGTAGTTCCGGGCAGGGTGGGGGGAAGGAGAAGGGACCTTAGTGACATGAACATGTTACCTTAGTGACAAGATATAGGAGGATGCTTCCTGGGAATTTGAGCAAACTGAAGGAGTAACACAACCCAGTGCTACATTCCATAGCCTTTCCCCACGCATACAACTGTGCAAGGGCCAAGATACTTTGTTTCCTGAGAATAAATACAACCACAAAAACTCCCCTCCTCCTCAAGAGGGAAGATACATTGAGTTGAATTCAACACCAAGTTTAGGATTTCTGGATAATGTGTATTCCTTTTAGGTACAGCTTCTCTTGGTCCAACTATCTTATTTCCATTAAGAAAAACAAAACAAGGGGCGCCTGGCTAGCTCAGTTGGTTAAGTCTCAAACTCTTGATTTCCACTGGGTTCATGAGTTTGAGCCCCACATCAGTCTCTGTGCTGACAGCTGGGAGCCTGGAGCCTGCTTCGGATTTTGTTTCTACCTCTCTGCCCCTCCCCCACTCATTCTCTCTCTCTCTCTCTCTCTCTCTCTCTCTCTTTCTCATAAGTAAACATTTAAAAAAATTATAGGGGCGCCTGGGTAGCTCAGTTGGTTGAGTATCCTACTCAATTTTGGCTCAGGTCATGATCTCGCAGTTTGTGAGTTCGAGCCCCACATAGGGCTCCTCACTGACAGCTGGGAGGCTGCTTGGGGTTACCTCTCTCTGTCTCTTTCTGCCCCTCCCCTGCTTGCTCTCTCTCTCTCTCAAAATAAATAAACAAAAAACTTAAAAAAAAAAAAAAGAAAAACAAAACAAAACAAAAAACCTGACCACAAAGTCAGTTCTCTCAAATTGATTTTGGGTCCACTTAATATACCTTTAAAGATTTCATAGGAGGGGCACCTGGGTGGCTGAGTCAGTTAAGTGTTGAATTCTTGGTTTTGGCTCAGGTCATGATCTCACAACTTGTGAGTCGAGCCCTGCATTGGGCTCTGTGCTGACAGTGTGGAACCTGCTTGGGATTCTCTGTTTCCCTCTCTCTCTGCCCCTCCCCTACTCTTTCTCTGTGCCTCAAAAATAAATAAATAAACTTAAAATATTTCCAAAGGAGAAAAATCCTGTGAGAAACTTATTTTTTAGTAAGTCAAGCACTTCAGAAATCTCCATTTATTTATTCATTCATTCAAATAAATGCTTATTTGATTCCTAATATTTGTCAGGTATCATTCCGGGTGCTAGGAATATGTTTCTGACTCCTCTGAACTTAAAGGCATGAAAAATAATTATACCAAATAGCAAGAGGCTGCAATCGCAGTATGCAATGTGTATGTGTGTTCTGTGTGCAGCATTTTTCAGAATTGTATATATTTTACAGGTGGTGCCTGTGGACCATCAAAACCACTGAAATGAAAGAATCTCATTGAGATAGAGGATAGGGATAAACAGAACCTCAAAGAGTCAGAGGTATTACAAAGATTATTTCAGATTGGAAGGCATGTGGCAATGGTTTGTCTAAAAAGATAGAAACATTTCCTTCCTCTTTCTAGTTTTGGGAATCTTTTGTTCCAAGCAGAGTTTGGTTTGTGCCCTTGAGTGATAATTAATCATGAAATGATTTTGGAATCAATTTACTTTCTTCATTAATTAGTTTCAGACCTCCTTGTCCTCTTGGTGTTTCTAATTTAAAGCAAATTGACTTATTTTAAGACACACATTTAGCTTAACGATTACAGGGGAACAATAGGGTAGGGCTCGAGGGCATGGGTTTTGGCATCGGACTGACCAAGGTTGAATCCTGGCTCCACTTCTGTTAGTTGTGTGACTCAGCAAATTTTCTCACCTGTCTGTGTCTCAGGTTCCTGATCTGGATACAGTGCCACTCCCTGCCCCTTCTGTAGTTTTCACTTTCCACGGTTTCAGTTACCATCAATGGTTCATTACCACCATCCGTGGGGGCGTGGGGGGGAGAAGCAGAGAATTTTGACCAATCATCAGAAAGCCAATAGTAGCCTAACTCTGAGTCAGGAAGTTATGTACTTCTCCTCACTTCATCTCATCTCCCAGGCATTTTATCATCTCACGTCAGCCCAAGAAGGGTGAGTGCAAGACATTTTGAGAGAGAGAACGCATTCACATAACTCTTATTATAGTGTACTGTTATAATTGTTCTATATTATTATTATTGTTATTAATCTCTTACGGTGCGTAATTTATAAATTAAACTTTATCATAGGTACTTATACTTAGAAAAAAACACATAGTATATTTAAGGTTCAGTGCTACCTATGTTTTCAGGCATCCCCTGGGGACCTTGGAATGTATTCCTTATGGGTAAGGGAGCACTACTATAGTGGGGATAAGACCGGTATTAACCTCAGTAGGTTAGTGAGGGTTAAATAAATATCTAATGGTATTGGCACCTTAAGGGTACAAAATGTCAAAAGAAAAATCAGAAAAAAGCAAAGCTTTTCTTAAATGCCTTTTATAGGGAGCCACTACATGGCTAAAATTCATTTATTAATGTCATAGAGACCATTGATTTAATGATTGTCTGTTCATATAATTGGTTACTTAATTGGGGCCAATATCACTTGCAAAGAGTATTGAGAGTATGGAAATGAAAAAGATTTTGTTGCTATTTATTGAGTGGTATTGGGGAATCATTGGACTAGCAAAATTATGTTAGGGTGTTGCTGACAGGATGGAGTGTTGGTGGTGGTGTTGGGGACACTTCTTTCCATTGAGGATGTTTTATTTTGTGTGAAGGGAGATCTGCTAGTGTAGGACTTTTGGCTTTTTTGGGGGCTGGGGTGGGGGGAAGGAGTAACCAAGACTGTGTGGCCCATACTCTCCTCTTTTTCTCTTGGGAGTGAGTCTGCTTGCATTCTTTTCTCTCTTTCTTTCTGATGTTTATTTATTTTTGAGAAAGAGAGAGACAGAGTGCAAGTGGGGAAGGGGCAGAGAGAGAGGGAGACACAGAATCCAAGCAGGCTCCAGGCTCTGAGCTGTCAGCACAGAGCCTGACGCGGGGCCGGGACGAACCTTGAGATCATGGTCTGGCCTGAGGTAAAGTCACATGCTTAACTGAGCCACCCGGGCACCCAGGAATCTTGCATTCTACTCTGACCCTCTTTGCCATAAATATACCAGGGACAGGTGCTGTCTTTCTGGGGCTTGCCCATTCCAGTGGTGCTTATCCAGAAGATAAGTTTAATTCTTAGGTTGACCGTAGTGGAACTCACTTGTCTAGAGATATGGACCACATTTTCTAATAGTAACAATGCGATATCAAAGTCTTGTCTGCGTTACTCTTTGGTCTTATTTATTAATTATCTGATAACATTTGTGGGGAAGATGGATATTATTTATTGAATCTAGTGAAATCCTAACAGTCCTGTCAAAGTACTGATTGCACATGTTGCACTAAGGACTTCATAGGTGCCCAACTGGAATATACTTCAGGATTGTCTACTGAGGGGCAAGAAAGTGCTTGAAGTAGGAAACCATCAGTGTGACTAGAACTATCTGTTGAAGTTACCAGTGACTTTCATTGTGTGTTGAGGGGATTTGGTTGGAGTACCAACATTACCGGCTATAAAGTTGTCCTTGAATTCCCATTGACTATGTTAGATGCCCTTGTTCTATGATCCCACAGCCTCCGGTTTCCTCCATTATAAAAATTCTGACATTGTACAGGTCGTCTATTTTTCTTTCTAGGCTATGTGGGCAGGGATAAGATCTGTGTTCTTCACTGTGGTATCCTCAAGTCTGGGTAATCAGTGAATACTTGTTGGATGGATTTTTTGTTTATGAGAAAATAAAATATTCACAGTGAGAAAACCAACTATGATTATTATTAAAGCTTGTTTTGGTGTTTTGTAAGAAATAAATTTACTACACATGGGATAGTACTGCTGAACTAATTTAACACAAAGACATGAAATGCTTGGTTTGAATCCATCTGATACTGGTGTCAGACATGAAGGAAATTTTTGTCTTTTACAACTTTATGGTAAAAAAAAAAGTTAGAGATGAGGTATTTTCCTTAAAACAAACAAACAAACAAACCCCCAAAACCCCAAATACTGTGATCAAGGAGTAGTTCCTATGAAGGTAATATAGGGTAATAAACTCATTCTTTCTGAATTCTTTATAATTGGTTCTGTTTGTGAAGTTGCTTGTCAAAGTTTCCCAAAGGGAGAAAATTCAGCATTTTAGATAGATTTCAGAGCTAAAAAAATGAGGTTGTAATGTGACAATCGTGCCAGTAGGTGGTGCTGTTTCATGTAGCAATTGAGACTTTGGATTTGGACAGTGATAGAGTTCACAATATTAATCTCAAAATGAATTAGGTTATTTTCTGAACAACTGATAGGATTTTTTAGCAACACATAAGCAATAAGGGGAAAAAACCTGCCCCCCCCCATTCATAAGCAAAAAAATCAGAGAGAAATAGAATCTTTGCAAGTCCTACAACTGCAGCCAGTTGGATGGGGGAGAAGAAATACACAAAAACGATGGCTAATTCCAAATTGATTATATGCCCTGGTGTGGCCTGGATAATTCCAGTTTTGAAGGACTGTTCTGGATGGGCATATACGCTAGAAAAAATTCTAGTATAGTGGCTGGTTTTTGTTCCAGGGTCAAGGGTTGCTTGAATATATGGCTTTAAGATGAACTGGGAAGTACTGAACTTGGCTTAGTGAATAACCACGTATGAAATACATTTGTGCTTGCAAATTACTACATTTAAAAACAACTCACAAAGTAATTCTTAATACTTTGATACGTATAGCTTGACAAACTGCTGAGCTGTCTTAATATTTCAGTCGAATTTAATAAACACTTATTGGGGGTCTACTATGTACCAGGCAGTCTGCCAAGCACTGGGAATCCACAAATTAATAAAACAGAGCCTGTCCTTCTGTGTTAGCCTTTAGCCCAGCTGTTTTCAGGCCTTATGGAGACCCTGCTTCTGCTCCATCATAGTAAAGGTCTTGGTCCAAGGACTGTGGGGCAGGGAGGAAAGTCAATACTCCCTAAATACATGGTCCTTTGTTCCCTTTAGGATTCCCTAAATCCAAGGCCCTGTTTCCCTCATACAGAGACCTTTTGTACTATTCTGGAAGCTACAGAGGAATAACTTCTGGCCTTCTGATTATACTTCTTGTGCTAACATCCTTCAAACAGAGGGGAACACTATGGTTATTTTAGATGTTTATTAAAACCCAGCGATAAACTAAAAGAAATCACTCGTCATACCTGCATTTTACAATCATACGCTTTTCCAGGATGCTTGCAGAAAGTTCAAAGACGCGGTAAAATGGTCAATGTTATATTCTAGGGGAAGGTTCTAAAGTGACACGTCTCATGCCAAGACACGAACATGATTGCCCCCAGATTTACCTTCTCATCATCCAGAAAGATTGAAATTTGCCCCATGCAGGTGCAAAAATTTGCCCCATGGTGAAATTTGCCCCATGCAGGGACAGAAATTACTACGTTTAAAAACAACTCGTAAAGTGATTCTTAATAATCTGGTATGTATAACTTGGCAAACTGCTAGGATGCTCAGTTACCTTCTGTAAGAGTCAAAGTTTTAGAAGAAATGAGTAGCAAATATTTTGAAGTGGGATCATAGAAAAAGGACGTCTTTGAAAACACACAGTTCTGGTTCAGATCCCAACTTAAACATGTTATTAGCTCTGTGATTTGGGGCAGTTTATTGAACTACTCTAAGTCTTGGTTTTCTCACTTGAAAGCAGGAATTACAGTTCCTAGCTGATAAGGTTTTGCAGTACTGGAAGTAGGATAACATGGGGAAGCACCGATAGTAATTCCTGGCATACTAGGCATTCTAGTTAGAACTGTTAGAACTGTCCCTTCCCTCTTTGGAGAGGGTATTGGTAGTCAGTCACATGGCCACCAAACCACATATAAGGATGTTTAGTATCAAAATTATGTCATCTACATTGACCCGTCATCTCCTCCTGGCTTGCTACTAATGCTCCTTATTTTGATAGCAAAGTCAATAGGCAATTTCACGGTAAAGTCAATGAGCAGATCATCTCCAGGGCTAATTCTGAAAGCTTTCATAGGCAAATCCAGAGTAGAAAGAGGCCATTTATATTTCTCACATGTTTTCTTATAACTGGTGCACTGGAAAGCGGGCATCCTGAAAGAAACTGATTAAATGACAGATTATGTCGGCGCATCCCAGAGCCTTCTCATTTGCTGTGTGATTCTCAGCCTGCCGGCTTACGTGAAGTGAGGAACACTTCCTCTTCCCGTGCCATGGACAATATGGGAGCACGGCTGCTTTTGTTGCTGATGAAAATATTATGGCCTCGGTTCCCTGTAATCAATTTACTGCTTTATGGACCCAAAGTCCTCCAGAGAATTTAATAAATTCACATAATGTTTCTAAGTGCTGCATTGTGCATTTGGAGCGCTGATTTAGCTGACAAATGTGAAAAATTCGTGTAGCTAGACAACTCCCTAGTGATTAGACATGTGTAGAAGCTAAAGAGAGCACGTTGCTCCAGAGAAGGTCAACATTAACATATAGCAGAGAGTCTTCTCTCATGATTGGCTTTGTGACCCCTTTGCTCTGATAGATAATACCATCTGACCAAACATTTGGGGGGTTTTACCTATTTCCGGTGGAGCTGCACTTATGGTTCTCTACCAACTCGCAGCTTCTAACCGGGGGCAGAGCAACGAACAACGAAAATAAAGGCAATGGTGGAACGTCTGTCTAGGATGGCACCCACTGGATTTAGATAATGAAATGGCCACTGACTTCTAGACATTTGACCCTGAGGCTGTCACAGGTTTCTAAGGGAGCTTTTTTTATGGGCTAGTATCACAGGGTCACTTGTTTAAAACTGGCTGCACTTAAGTTGTAGTGAATCTTTCTGCACATCTCTTCTTCCATTCTAACTTTCTTCTGACCGTAAACAGATTTTACCAAAAATAATAAATATTAAACCATTTTCTTATTCAAAATAATCTGTCTTTACTAACGTCCATATAAGCATTCTGCATAGTTATAATGAGTCAATCTATTACTTTGTCTTAAAAATACCATTTTATATTCCATTTTTCCTCCTTAATGTTATTTCATAAAAACAGTAATGTTATTTTATATCTATCAAGATGGGCCACAGAGCTGTGGTTTCAAATAGGTATTTAGTGTTGAATTTCTTAAGCTTAGCTTTAAAGTGAACAACTATGCTGCTCAGTGATCACCATTGTTCAGAATTACTGCAGATTTTATTGTCGATTTTAGCTTAATTTTGATTTTCAGTTGGAGGTAAGATTTAGGATTCAGCTTGAGTTCTCAAATTAGGGGAAATCAACAATAGGTATAAGGGCCTGAAGATTTTGTAATAGCTAGTGTGGCAAACAAGCAAACACCTGTCTGTCCCACCTTCCCACCTCAGTGACACAGGGCCCAACTGTTCCCTGTAGTCCGGCAGGCTGAGGGTACTGACTGACTGTTGGTTCTCTCTTGATGGACTCATAAGGTTCCGGGCTGCCTGCATAGCTTTGGCATCTCGGTAGCACCGACACCCAGATGGCTCACTGATTAACAGGGAAGATCACCTCATGTGTCTGGCTGCTGTAAGCAATGTCATTTGACAGGTAAGCTTTCTATGGCTCGCAAAGCAGCTGAAGAATCGAGAACCACGATGTGGTCAAGTATTGACAATTAGGGATAGGCTTGGAATGAATAACCCTAATCAGTGAAATTGGGGTTCATAATTGAGAGACGAATATTGCTAATTGGCTATCTGGGGTCATGGTTTTTAGCAATGGGCAGGAACCTGGATAAATCGTAACTATTTCCTTTGATGGGTACTTTTATGCTTCCCAATGAGCTTGCCTTCACGGTCCTCATTTTTCCGATGCAGAGAAGGTACAGAGAAGACAAATAACTTATTTAGGCTCCAAAAGCTAGTTAGCGTCTGAGGTAGGATATAAACCCAGTTTCTGTTCCCACCCATACTTTCCCACTAGACTGACAGTTCCCAACCTTTTTTTTAGTATGAGGACACTATTTTTGTGTTAAAAAGTTTGAAACCCTTGTATGATGGTAGTTACATGTATTTTTCTTCAATTTTTTATATGTGGTAAAATACACAAAATTTGCCATCTTAACCATTAAAAAATTTTTTTAAATGTTTATTTTTGAGGAAGGGGGCAGAGACAGAGGGAGATACAGAATATGAAGCAGGGTCCAGGCTCTGAGCTGTCAGCATAGAGCCTCATGCACAGCTCGAACTAGTGAACCATGAGATCATGACCTGAGCCACCCAGGCGCCCCAGCCGTCTTAACCATTTTAATTGCACAGTCCAATGGTATAAAATACGTTCATAATGTTGTGTGACTATCACCACCATTCATCTCCAGAACTCTTTTCATTTGTAAAACAGAAACTCTATACCCATTAAGCAATAATTCCCATTCCCAGGGCCCCTAGCCTATGAGAATCACCATTCTGCTTCTCATCTTTATGAGTTTGACTACTCTACCTCGTATCAGTGAAATCATACAGTATTTGTCCTTTTGTGATGAGTGTATTTCACTTAGCACAATGCCTTCAGGGTTCATGCATATTATAGCACATCTCAGAATTTCCTTTAAAGACTTAATAATATCTCATTGTATGTATATACCACATTTTGCTTATCTACGCATTTGTCATTGGACACTTGGGTTTCTTCCAGTAGCTATAGTTTCAGTATCTATTGCTTGGGAAAATCCAAAATAGAGTCATAGACCCTTTGCAGTGACTCTGTAACCCCTTAGGGGTGCACAGATTGGAAAATGATTGCAGAAGAGATTTTAATTTTTTTTATTTATTTATTTATTTTTGGGACAGAGAGAGACAGAGCATGAACGGGGAGGGGCAGAGAGAGAGGGAGACACAGAATCAGAAACAGGCTCCAGGCTCTGAGCCATCAGCCCAGAGCCTGATGTGGGGCTCGAACTCACGGACCGCGAGATCGTGACCTGGCTGAAGTCGGACGCTTAACCGACTGCGCCACCCAGGCGCCCCAGAAGAGATTTTAATTTTAAAAGACCTTTTAGTGAACTCTGATCTGGATGGCAGTGCGATGCAATGATATTATAAACAAGATGTGTAACTGTGAAGCTTTCTATCACCCAGGAATTAATAGTAGATGATGAGAAATGGAAACGTCGGAGGTTTAGTGAAGGTCCCTTTCAAGAGCAGAGACTTGCTAACGAACATGTTTTCTAGGGGTTCAACTTTCTGCGTGGGGAATGGTACCGTGTGCCAAATCTATACCCCCACCACCCATCCGGAAATAGTAGAAATGAAATGCCTGTCCCAGGCAGACAAGATTCTACATTATTACTCAAATGATAAACCAATGATACCAACCTGTTTGTGAGACTGTGATCTCTTTTTGCCACTATTCTGTCGTTATCATTCCTGATAAGTATATCTCTGTGCTTGTCAGGTTGAATTTACTGTCCATTGGAATACATAAAATGCATATGTCCATATGTATACTTTTTTTTCATTTTCTAAAATGAACATCATAAAAAAGACAGAAATGTGACCTCAAAAGACAGGATACAGACTCAAAATATTGTACAGCAGCTTCATCTTTTTATTAGATTTTCTGTGTTTTTTTCCCCCCTCTAGTTGCTGGATAAAATCCATACAAATGAAATACTGGCTCACTCAGTAAATAATAATGAAAAGGTAAATTCATTTTACAGAGAAGCCAGTACATGTAAGACATCATCTTGAATGACTGTGATTTTCTTGAACTGATCACCAGGCTATTATAGTCTCTCAAAAATAATATCTGGCTTTTAGGCTCTTCAATTGTGCCTGCGACCTCTCCTTAACCCTTTGGCTCTTAAGAAAAATTGATTTTTTTTTAAACATGTGCACAGTATGCTGCTAAAATCACACAGGTGCAGTTTAGCTCACATTGCACTGGTGTTCTAAGAGATGACGGTACATGTTGAGGGTCTGGCTTCCTTCCGTTATCATTTTACCCCTCTAATTGCATCCTCAGCAGTTATGATATAACTACGAAGTTCTTTAAAAGAAGTAGAAAAGAAATATCTTTAGGGATAAAATCCTGTATTCTTTTGAAGTTTATCTGGTAGCTAATTATGTCTCTACACCTATGTTGGATTCTGTTTTATGTGTCTCAGAAAAGTCCAAATGTGTACATGTGATGATTTTGGTTTTGCCTTGGAGTATTCCCCCAGACTAGTGGGAGGCCCTTTAGGAAGGTGTACATATGCGAGAGAGGGTGGTAGGTGACCAGCCATCCAGGTATTCCCAGGACATGCGACATTCAGTGCCAAACCCTATGAAATCTCTGGTAAACCAGGATGAATTGGTCACTCTAGAGGATGGATATTCTCTGGACTTTGTTTATGTATAAGAGAAAGATAAAATTCAGCTCAACTTTTTTTGAGCACTTCCTATGTAAAGAGCCTACAAGGACGGAAGATTAACAAAACAAATCTGCTCTCAGTGAGCTTTCTACCTGGAGTAGGCTGGTGAGTGAAGTCTCCAGATAGCTGCAGAAAAGACAGCATAAGCCAAGTGCTAAAGGGACAGATACAGAGGCCATGAGAATACAAGGACAGATGTCATTTCAGAGTGGAGATGATCCGCTCCCAGACATTCCTTTTTTAATGAAAATAAAATACCCATAGCTGTGAAATGCCATGCAAATAACTGCGTGTTTAGGGAGTATCTAAGAAGATAAAAATATACAAGTAAACCTTTGAGTCAGAAGGAGTTTGCCCTCAATTCAAAATGAGATTTGGGCTTGGGGTGCCTGGGTGGCTCAGTCAGTTAAGCACCCAACTCTTGATTTTGGCTCTGGTCATGATCTTGCAGTCTGTGGGTTGGAGCCCCGCATCAGGCTGTGTGCTGACAGCTTGGAGCCTGGAACCTGCTTTGGATTCTGTGTCTCCCTGTCTCTCTGCCCCTCCCCCACTCATGCTTTGTCTCTCCCTGTCTCTCAAAAATAATAAATAAACGTTAAAAAAATGTTAAAAAAATGAGATTTGGGCTTTATTGAAAATTTCAAAGATGGAGGGCACCTGGGTGGCTCAGTTGGTTAAGCATCTGATTTCAGCTCAGGTCATGATCTCGTGGTCTGTGAGTTGAAGTCCAGCATGGAGCTGTGCTGACAGCTCAGAGCCTGGAGCCTGCTTCAATTCTGTGTCTCCCTCTCTCCCTGCCCCTCCCCCGCGCTCTCTCTCGCGCGCGCGCGCTCTCTCTCTCTCAAAATAAATAAATATTTAAAAAAATAAAAAAAAAACAGAAAATTTCAAAGGTGGAAAATAAGTGGGAACCTCCGATGTATTTGCCTCCAATATTAAGAGGGAATGGCCGATTGATGAAACAGGCCTGGAAGCTCTGAGAGGTGCATCCGGGTTGAAGCGGCCTTGATTTAGAGGGAAGCCTTTGAATTCGAGGGAAGGGATCTGTGAGCGTGGCATCCTCCTGCGGAGAAGCCAGGCTGGTCCTCGGGAGGGTCTGCAGACAGGAGGCCTCAGGAATTAAGCGTGTTGTGCTCTGATGGACTCTCAGGATGGGCGGGCCCTGGCACAGATTCTTCTAGAAGAAGAAGAGAGTGGGCTGAGTGTAGGATGCTTCTCCTGGTTTTTGTCGAGAAAGTATGAAAAGTGGTCAATAGCTGATGAATCAAAGTTAAGGGCAAAATGAAAAAAACAAACAGAACGAAAAAGAACCTCCCCAAGAAAAGAAGAAAAAAAAAAAAGATGTTAAGGGCAGAGTCAGATAGTCCTTTATCAGAATCCCTTTTTCCATTGCTTTTTAGCTACACAACCTGGGACAATCCATGTAATCCCTGCAAACTTCCATTTCCTTATCTGTGAACAGGGGCACAATTTCTTCACTGTAGTTTGATTCTTAGGGTTAAATGAGCTAATGTAAGCAATTTAGCATAATTCCTGGTACCTAGTTGGTACCCAATAAATAGTAGCTATGAATATTATCATTATTAATAATAGGAGAGCCATTTCATTCATTTTTGCTATGATGTAGTAAGCTTGGTAATTCTTTCTCTGCTCAGTTTATGCGATCATTTTTTCCTCCTGAGCTGAAATCATCCTTTTGTTGATATCGTACTGTAGTTCTGAGAACCATTTTCTAGCTGCTTTACAGATTTAAAGTGTAAAATATCCATTTGATAAATTCTTGAGGATTAAAATCTGATTTATGTTAAAAAATGGCTGAGCCAGGATTTCTTCAGAACTAGTAAGTTTCTTCCTGGGATTCCTCCGGGATATGGTTTATTCTTTCCTCCAAGTGCTATCTGCTCTCCTTGGCTGAGAACCAGGGGTGCTCACTCCACTTTGAAAGAGACACCATGGACAGCTGTCAGCACAGCATAAAAGTGTGACCAGCAGTGGGAACAGCGGAAATGTAAACCAATCTTGTACGCACAAACCTGCCCAATTTTCTCTTCTCTTCTCTTCTCTTCTCTTCTCTTCTCTTCTCTTCTCTGACACATCTACTGACGTTCTGCACTAGGGAAAGTAATCCTGGAGTTGAGGATTAACCTGCTTCCAGTACTGTGGTACAGGTGAGAGCAGGAAGCAGACACAACTAAGGCCAGGTTTAAGCTCAAGGAGAAGAGAGACATGCTCGAAGTACCTGCCCTGGGCAGCGAAGCAAATTTATGGCATGTCCTCCTTACTGGGCAGCTGGAAACTACACAGATCAGCTAATAAATGTGCGGAATTCATCCTCCCAGGGGTAAATTTTGCTGCTAAGGCAATTCTTTTGGTTTCAAAGGAACTAGAAATTGTTCATTCTTTTTAAAATTGCAGCTACAAAGTGGGCTGAATTACAATTCTCTGCTTAGAAGGTGAATATTTGGGGCGCCTGGGTGGCTCAGTTGGTTTAGCGTCTGACTTTGGCTCAGGTCATGATCTCATGGTTCATGGGTTTGAGCCCCATGTCGGGCTCTGTGCTGACAGCTCAGAGCCTGGAGCCTGCTTTGTGGATTCTGCGTCTCCTTTTCTTTCTGCCCCTCCCCTGCTCGTACTCTGTCTCTCTCTCTCTCTCTCTCAAAAATAAATAAGACATTAAAAAAAAAGAAAAAAAATAAGGTGAATATTTATGCTCACCTCCTACCAGAAAACAACATTAAGTAATTAATGATAAATCCTGTGGACTGAACAAGTCACATGAGCATCAGCTGTGTTGGTAGCTTGAGTTCAGCAGGCCTGACAGAAGGCTATCTGTATAGGTTTATCTGTATAAAGAGGACTCATCCCGAGCGAGGTAGGAACCAGGCTTCATGAGCCCAATCCCTAAATGAGCCCAGAGTAAGTTTTGGGAGGAACATTATTTGAACATGTCTACCTCAGTCCTATGGATGAGTAATGGTGGGGGGAAAAAGCTATTAAGGAGGAAGCTCAGTGTAGAGTCCAATGCAGGGCTCAACCCCATAACTCTGGGATCATGACATCAGCCACAATCAAGAGTCAGATGCTTAACTGACTGAGCCACCCAGGTGCCCCGGTACTAAAGTTCTTATACCAGTCTTATTCCAGACTGCTCTGGAAGCCCTTCAACAACAGAGCATCCATAAGAGGGACAGAAACCCTGAGGCATATACAGCTCACGGGGAAGTACAGAAGCCGCAGAGGTGCCCTCCGTGTTGAGCTGGGATTGATACCTGCAAAGATAGCAGTTTTGACATGTAGCAAACTTGGAATTTACACTCATAGAATGGATGCTGCAGGTTGGATTCCTGGGAAGTGGATATCTCCGATTAGTACTATGCAAGGAGTTGATTAGAGCAGGCTCTTGGGATTGACACGTGCTGGAGAGGGGTTGGGCCATGATGTGACTGACCCCATGGAAAGCTTTGCATCTGCAATAGCCCTTTGGAGCTGTCCCTTTGGAGCTGTTGCTATCGTACTGTAGTTAGGAGAACCATTTTCTAGCTGCTTTACAGATTTAAAGTGTAAAATATCCAGCATGGATTTTCATGTCTCCACATTGACCCTGGGAAGAGGGTAAGACTTTGGTTATGGCAGTTGCATTCAGCCAGCCGAGGGCAATTCCCAAGGGCTGAGAGCTGACAGTTGTTGGAGGGGGTAGCACGGCCAGCAGTTGGAGGAATAAATCTTTCAGTCCTGCAGTTGGGATCCGGGTAGTATAATACAGTCTATTAGAAAGGACTTATCTTTTGAGAGACCAATGGAATGCACTGAAACACTTCTGATTTGGGAAGATAGAAATTGGTGTGGGGGCGATCTCAGGGTCATGAGATTGAACCCCATGTAGGGCTCTGTGCTGATAGCACGGGGACTGCTTGGGATTTTCTCTCTCCCTCATCTTCCCTCCCTTCCTCTCTCTCTCTCAATAATAAATAAACATAAAAAAACAAAAAGAAATAGGTGTGGACTATCAAAACAAACTATAGTAACTCTTGAATTTGGACATCAGGAACTCTCTTGTGTCTGTAAACTAAGCTTTACATCAAGTCAGACTGAAGTGAGTGAGTTACAATCTGTTCCTGTGGCCTTCTCACTTTGAGAAGAGCATGCCTGAAGATTTTCTCATACTCTAGTAAATGGTAACAACTCTGTGTACTGGTAATGTTGTGTGGTGCTGCAGGAGGAATAGCAGGAATGGTAACAACAGCCTGTTGTGTTACTACCGGCCATTACTATCTACGTACTCCATTTACCATCTTATATTTAATTTTTATGATGAGCCTTGTGATGTAGGCAATTTTATCATAATCACTTTAGGGATGAGGAAACAGGCTCGGAGAGTTTAAAAAACTTGCCCAAGTTGACATAGCAAATAGATGGCAGTGCTGGATTGCAAAGTCAGGCACGAAAAACAAAATGAAAAAGTCAGAACCAAAGCAGGGTGGTCTTTAAAAGAGATGGTCCCTGATGTCTTGAGAGCTGTTCACATGAGGTTTCCTAAGCAACCGCAGTGAGCATGACCAGCCATCTTGTGTTTCAACAAGCAGTTGGGCTATAGAACTGTGTCCAACCTACTCAAAACTTGATCTCCTGTGTTAGCCCATGGAAGGCATGGCCCCCTGGGAAGGACAGCCTCTTTGAGGTGCTCAAAAGAGATTTATTCAATGATGGATTGAATGAATATACTGGAAGGATTAGTGTTTTTAGAGTTAAACAGAGGTAAAACCGTGGGCAATTTACTTTCTCTGTGCCTCAGTTTTTTCATGTATCATAAGGAACTGTCTCAGGGGTGATGGGAGGTTTGGAAATAATCATCGATGTAGCATACAGTCTTGCACAACATATGCTCTCAACAAGTAGGAGCAATTGTTATGATTATGTTTTTGTTATTGTTATTATTGTTATTATTGTTATTATTATTATTATTATTATTTTGCTCCATGTTGGAAGGTGGCATTTGATTTAAAAATTGCAAAGAACTGGGATGCCTGGGTGGCTCAGTCAGTGAAGCATCTGACTCTTGATCTCAACTCAAGTCATGATTTCACGGTTTGTGCGTTCGGGCCCCATGTCAGGCTCTATGCTGACAGCACAAAGCCTTCTTGGAATTCTGTCTCTCCCTCTCTGTACCCCTCCCCTGCTCATGCTCTATCTTTCTCTCTGAAAATAAATAAACAAAAAAACACTTAAGAAATCTTCAAAAATATTGCAAAGAACTAATTGCCTCATTTTCTCAGCTTTGGAAGGTTTGGCTACATTATCTCTGTGTTTTATCTTAAAATTAAGTATGGAATCCTAAAAAAGGTACAACATAGGGAGTATAGTCAATGGTATTGCAGTCGCATTCTATGGTGACAAATGTTGGCTACACTTACAGTGAGCATAACATAACATACAGACTTGTTGAATCCCTATGTTGTACATCTGAAACGAATGTAACATTGTGTGTCAACCATACTTCAAACAAAACAAAACAAAACAAAACCAACCTAAGTATGGAATCATAGATTTTGATGTTTCTCAGGTGCAGAGTTTTTAAACAAAATAATTTGTACTGAAGTAAAAATGGAGTCTCTTGATTCCCACCTGTCCTACCCCGCCCCCTTCCAATGTTTTCAGGGCACGTCTTGTATTTATTACCCTTGCATTAACAGATCCACTTCAAGGAGCTTACCATGACCAGGAAATGGATGCTGACTCAAATTGGAGGAGAGAGGACCAGGAGACATAAAAGGGATTTTATGTTCTTTTTCAGGAGTCATTAAAGTAGTATAAAAAGAAAAAAGACCTTAAAATACCACCAAAGTAGTATTTAGATAAGACTCAGAGAATGTTTTCTATAGACAGGTGGAAAAAACGCAGGCTATCCAGTTTTGCCTAAGATAATACCTGGGAACAGTTATGGTTAGGAGATCTGTCGGTCAGGACTTGGGTGGATATAGGAGAAACCACTTCAGCTATTTGAAGCAGAAAGAGACGTAACATGGGGGATAAGTGTGCTTACAACATTGTCGGAAGGACTGGAGGAGCAGGTGCTGGCTGGCTCTCCAGGGACCGTTACCAAAATGACAACCCAAACTGGCCTGGCCAAGGAACTATGACTTCAGCACCATCAGGAAGCTGCGGAATCAGGAAGCCTCTCTTGATTCCAGGGTCACGTGACCTTAGCTGTGAGTCTGGGTCTGGAAGCCACTGCCTACACTGTTGGTTCAGAAATGTACCACCTGGGCCAAAATTTAGGGGTCAGGAGGCTGACTCAATCATTGTTGCCTCCAGAGCCAAGGTCTTCTGCTCAATCTGCAGCAGCAAAATGATTATCTCCCTCGTTCCTTGGCTCAGATTTGAACCTGGGTCTTGCCCCAAATGCATGTTCACACCAGTCAGGGAAATGGAGTTATCTTTCCAGCTTCTGCAGTGCAGGAAGGCACTCACCTTATCTTGATCCCATGACTAATTTCAGTGAACTCTAACATAGAAACTGAATTATTTAGAATCCAGCACTTCGCTAATACCAGATATGCATAGAGAAATGGCAATTTAAATATCATTGGTAAAAGCAGTCCCTGTCCTTGAATTCTATTTAAAAGTCCCACACCCATTGAAATCTCATTAAAATATAATAAGAACTCAAATTCTCACAAGCAGACAAGCATGTTTAGTAACGATGAATTTAAAGGAGCTGTTTATTTTGTAATATACTTGGAAAACCATTGCTTCTCCATGGTCATGGTCAGATAAGTGCCTAGATTGTTTCTCTTCAGACCCTTCGGTCATTCCTGGATGCTTGGATCATAATCAACTCTCTCTCTCTCTCTTTTTTTTTTTTTTTAACATTTATTCATTTTTGAGAGGAAGAGAGAGACAGAGCACAAGTGGGGGAGGGGCAGAGAGAGAGAGGGAGGCACAGAATCTGAAGCAGGCTCCAGGCTCTGAGCTGTCAGCACAGAGCCTGATGGATGCTCCAACTCAGGAACCATGAGATCATGACCTGAGTCGAAGTTGGATGCTTAACCCACTGAACCACCCAGGCGCCCCATAATCAACTCTCTTTTTAACAAGAGCACCTCAGAACAATAGTGATTAAAGTCTAATTGACGAACACAATGTAATTTGTTATCTCCATGTGATCTCTGTGAAGTCAGGGAACATGTCTTCCAACCTTCTTTTCATTCCCCCTCCCACTGCCATTAATGTTGTTTCCCTAGTACTACGGACATAGTAAATGTACAAGAATTATTTTTTTACCACTGAATAATGGAATGCATGAATGAATAATTGCTAAATAGATCACATCTTTTTTTTAAATTTTATTTATTTCCTTTGAGAGAGACGTAGCGCATCTGCAACCACACATGTACATGAGCGGGGGAGGGGCAGAAAGAGAAAATACCAAGCAGATTCCATGCTTTCAGTGGGGAGCCTGACATGGGCTGCAACTCACAAACCTGAGATCATGACCTGAGCGGAAATCAAGAGTTGGACGCTTAACCAAATGAGCCAACCAGGTGCCCCACATCTTGATTTTTAATGGTGGTGAAACACTGGGAAACAACAGGGATTTTGTGATTTAGAAGAAGTATTTTTTATTTACTGTTGGGCGCCCCCCATCTTTTTTTTTTTTTTTTTTACAAGAATGCTTATGAAAACAGCCCATATCTATCACAGACAATTTCTTTTCCCTCAAGCTTTTATTTAGAACACACCCCATGTTAAAATGAAATTCACAAGTGACTTCTAAATTGGAATTTTTCAAATCACTGGAAGATGTGGCTGTGTGCACAAGAGAAGGAACACATTCTCCCAGTAATATCATTACTCTAGCCTTCTTTTTCAGTACTTAACATGCTTTCTTAGATTTCTTAATTCGATCCAGAATACCTGTTTCCTCAGCATTTATTACCCCTCCTGAACCTTGATTGATGCTGTCCTTTTTGACCTTTGCAAAGAGTAGTGAGCAAAGTAAAACTTTCTTCTGTAGATAAACTGCAAATTATTTTCCCCAGTGAGCTTGCAATGAATGACTCAGAGTAGTGTTCCGCAACAGACATTTCTAAGCTGCATTATCATTATAAAGTCAAATACTTATCTTCTGTATGAGACTTCCGATAGGAGCAAAGACATGAGTTCCAAGCAATCTATTCTCATCCGGTGTTCATTTGTGTACCTGAAAGAATGTGATCAATTACTAAGTAAAAAGATCAGAGATTATTCCACCGTTTAACCATTCTGAAATTCTTTTCGAGTACTTGCTGTATGCCAGGCACTCTTTCAGTTGCTGGAAATACAGCAGAGAACAGAACAGACTAAATCCCTGCCTTCACAGAACTTACATTCTAGTCAGGAGACATATTAAACAAATGTACACATGGATCATAAATGTGATGTCAGGTGGTTGTCATTGGAATGAAGAAAAATAAAGCAAGTTAAGGTGAATGTAATGAGGGATGACACTTAAGCAGATAAAGATGTGAAGGGAAAGAGTGTTCTAAACAGTGGGCAACAAGTGCAAAGGCCCTGGGGCCAAATAAGCAGGAAGGAGAGTGGTCAGATGATGGAAGGTCTTGTAGGCCATGATAAGGAAGGAGTCTGATTTTATTTTGGGTATAAAGGGAAGCCAACAGGACATTAAGAGCAAAAGATCGACATGATGCAATTTATATTTTAAAAAGAACATGCTGCTGCTGTATGGAGAATGGACTGTAGAGAGGTAAGGCAGGCCGGTAATCGGGGCTACTGCAGTTATTTGGGTGGTTTAGACTAATTAATGTATTGACAATGGGGTGTTGGGAAGTGGTCACAGAATAGTATTGAATACACTTTGGAGTTCTAGTACAGATACTACTGACCTAGGTTTCATTCTTACTGTGCTGAGGACATTATAGGAGGAAATGGGCCCTGGTGCAAGCAGAGAATTTAGTTTATGAGGAGAAAGAAGAGTGGTAAGGGCAAATTTGGATTGGTCGGATGGAAGCAATGTGGAATACCTTTCTTGAAGATATTTTAGAAAAGGGAAGTATTGAGGACGTAAAGGAAGAAGATACTTCAAGTTAAAGTGACCATGTGACATGTTTTGTTAAGGCACTTTCTCCCCAACTGGGCTCCTTCCTTTCATCTCTGTTTCATCTAATTACTTAAACATGAGATTAGATTTTTTTTTTATTTTTTAAAAGTTTATTTTGAGAGACGGGGGGGGGGGGGGAGAGAATCCCAAGCAGGCTCTGTGCTGACAGAGCAGAGCCCGAAGTGGGCTCAAACCCATGAAACACAGATCATGACCAGAGCTGAAACCAAGAGATGGACACTTAGCCGACTGAACCACCCAGGCGCCCTGAGATTAGGTTTCTTAAAGTGCACGATCAGAACTTTGTCAAGGGAAAGAGGAAGGATAGGTTCACATACATGCTAAGAAAGTTGGAAAGATAGGAAAAAAGTCTAATTGACTTATAGAAGAATTACATAAGCTTGTGAAATAGAAAAAAAGATTTTAGAGAAAGCTGAACCTTTAAGGACAAATACCTGTACAAAGGTTCATAAAAGTAAGGTCAGAATTACTAAAGCAGGAAATGAGATGCAACTTCTAAAGTTGAAATAGAACATTTTTTTTTCTTTTTAGCCTAGCAGGAGCAAGAAGAATAAAGCAGAGTGTTGTCCTTTAATTACATAGGGAAGAAAGAGACTCAGGGATGACATCAAAAGGCCACAGGGCATTTGATATCTTTTTAAAAAAGCCTTTCTGCATGATCAAGTGAATGCGGCTCTGGAAATAGGTAATGCATACTTTAGGAGAATGAAAAGGTTTGAAAAAGAAGACTTGGGGGGAAGATAATTTAAGATCTGTATCTCAATGTGCAGGCACCAGTGATTTGCATCCAAGGGTCCTAAAACAATTGGCTGAAGTGTTGTGGACTGTAAATGAACATGAGTCAGCGATTTGTAATGCTATTATTTAAAGGGGGAACATGACTGAGAGATGTATTAATAGGAGTATGACATGGAAAGGGCAAGCATACACTTGGCATTGATCAACCATTATTTAGAATATAATTACCAATTTTGGTTGCTGTACATTAAAAGAGTTGAGTAGGTTCAAGGAAAGAAGCACAAGATGATAAATGGAATAAAAAATGTGAGAGAGACCAATGGTGGGAGTAAATGGTTAAATTCTCCACTCCTACGTCTCTTGGTTAAAAATACCGGCTTCCAGGGGCGCCTGGGTGGCTCAGTGGGTTAAGCATCTGACTTCTGCTCAGATCATGATCTCATGGTTCATGAGTTCAAGCCCCACATCGGGCTCTGTGCTGACAGCTCAGAGCCTGGAGCCTGCTTCAGATTTTGTGTCTCCCTCTCTCTCTGCTCCTCACCCGTTCACGCCTTCTGTCTCTCCGTCTCTCCCTCTCAAAGATAAATAAACATTAAAAAAAAAAAAAAAGAAGAAGAAGAGTGGCTTCCAGATTACACTGACTTGGAAAACACAGGCTTTGCATCTTAAGTGATCTGTATCTCTCTCAGTAGCTGCATCTCTGGTTAAAGGGAGTGGGTTGTTTGTTCAGAAAAGAGGCAGCTAGAGTAGAAGAAGGATTATTGTGAAGAACCATTTGTTCTTCAAATTTTCCAGAGGAGAGCATGAGGGGGTTGGTATATATTGGTATTAAGAGAATTGGACCAAAATAGAACTAAAATAACAGTGATTAAACACCAGAAGGGAGGGCTTGTTTTCTGAACAAATCATCATAGTAATGCAGGGTGTACATTGTTTTCCTGTGTTGTCATAGAACCTTCTGTGCCTTGGTTCAGTGAAGGAGCAATGCTCTGACAACAGTAAATGAAAAACAGTGCCCATTTCAGTGGGAATTCTGATAATGAGGCCAAAATTACTAAATTGGCAAGATTCGTTTCTTATTCCTCCTAATTACTCTTTGTCTCCTTTTTCCATGGGCGCATCCCAGAATGTCTCTTCCTCAGATGCCCAGACATTTATGTTGCTTCTCTCCAGCAGTTCAGTGCCCCCTAGCCCACTTGGACATTTTCCCTTGGACTGCTTTCTCTGTGACGGCTCTTCTTATCTTGGGACTCCCCCACCCCCACATATCTGTCTAAACTTACCTTTACTTTGTCAGATTACCTAGGATCTTTTACTTGGCTTTCCAAATTGACAGTTTATTAATTTTTTAAAAATATTTATTTATTTTTGAGAGACAGGGGGAGAGGGAGAGAGGGAGACACAGAATCCAAAGTAGGCTCCAGCTCTGTCAGCACAGAGCCTGATGTGGGGCTCGAATCCACGAATGGTGAGATCATGACCTGAGTACTCAACTGACTGAGCCACCCAGGTGCCCCATCAGTTTATTAATTCTGATAAACTCTTTCTAAAGGAGTTAATGGTGGTTCTTCATTGTCTCTTACCGAGTAGCACCATGCTACGGGTATGAGGGAGAACATTTCAGGTGGCATATGAATGTGGCATCATTACATAACATTGAATCATGTAGACTAAAAATTATTATTCCCTTTTCAACTTCTTTTCAAATCTGATTCAGTCAAGAAGAAAGCTTCATTTTGGTACTAGTGTATTTTTAATCCTTTAACAGCTGTGGATCTTCCTTTTTAACAAAGTAAGTGTAGGATAAAAGCCTTGGGAGCTAGAGGTATTTCCTAGACTTTTCTTATAGAAGTATAATATACACACTAAAAAGGGGCATTAATAAAAATGTACACCTTGATTAACTATGCTAGCTAGAATTAATTTTTAAAACTATTCTAATTGCATTTATTTATGCAGTTCCCTTTTATTTATGCCAATGATACGGGTTTTCAAATGCAGTGAAAAAAATATTTTCTTTTAAAAAAGAAATTTATTTAAAATAAGAAGAAAATAAATTTATCAATTAAAAAGTGAACTGATTTGAAGAAAAAACATATTACTCTATCTCATAGATTCTAAAGATGCACATTTTCTCCCAGTATTTTAATGACTCTAAACTCATGGTGCATCAACAATTAGTGTCATCTTATGAAGCCCATGGCCTAGTGGTATAAACTGTCAGTATAACCTTTGGCTGTGGTCAAATCAAGAAAGATCAAGGTCAGGGCAATATGGATTTAATGAAATATGGTAAATAAGCTGTAATACTACAGGTAGTACTCTGATATGCAAAAAGTGGAGATATGGTGTGCAAATGCCTGAGGTTTGGGAAACAGTGGTTTTGAGACCTATTCTTTCCATCTGATGCCCTTGTGTTTTAATAGGAGCTCTCTACAGATGCAAAAACAGCCCCAAAGAGTGATAGCAGTAGTAGAAATTTCAGCCCTATGGCTGGGTTGTGGTGGATGTCAGGGATCCTGGGGAGTTTATCAACCCTGAGGCTCACCTGGCCCTTTGTGACATAATGTTACCCTAGCCCAGAAATCTCTAGGTACTACATAATCAGGCTGCCGTCTTATGAATGATAAAGAAACCAGCTTTCAGATGCACAATGTTATTATACTAGAAAGAGATAACCCTGAACATCAGCTATCTGCCCTTAGACTTATCTCCAGTACCCTGATGATCCAACATGATGCTTTCTGCATAGAAGCTTTTAAATATGGATTTGTTAAAATAACAAAGGAAGGAAGCTTAGCCTTGGCCCTCCCACATGCAAACTCTAGGTATGGCCAACTAGTCTTGTTGTCTGAGCAGCTAGGGGCCAGCAGCAGCCCACAGTTGGCTCCCCCAGCCTTCTCTGAGTCTCCTGAGGCAATGACTGAGCATTTGTATGGCACACCATTTGCATACTCTAACGAGATGGGCTATAATTGGCCTTCATTGATTTTGTTTTCATTGAGCTAAAATAGAGTCAGAGCTTCTTAGGCTAGAAGAACTGATTGATTTGTGGTAGAATTCAGGACTATTCAGTTGAAGAAATAATTAATTATGTTCTTATTTAGTAATCATCAGGGTTCAGCCTGTTTTTTAGCAGGAGAAATGTGCTCAGTGGAATTGGACTTTGGTACTTTAGCTGGCAAACGGATACTACACATAATAATAATAATTACTATTGTTATTCTTGAAGAAAGCTCTGTGCAGATTGGAGACAAGAGTGTATATACACGTATGTAGAGAACAAGAGACGTGCATCATATCTTACTGTTCCTCATTTTCTTCCTTACACGAGCATACTATCTGTCTCTCTCTCCATCTACCCATGCATTTATCTATTCTTTTTATCTGTTTCTGCATCCTTGAATCCATCCACCCATCTTTCGATGCTTTGTAGGTTCTCTGTGAGTCAATTCAGTCCAAGTGAGGGATGCTTCCACTTTGTCTTCCACCTCTCAGACTTGGGAGTTGGTCCAGATTGGCCCCAACCCTAAAGTAACAGACGATAATTTCAGCCTGTTTGATAACCCTGAAGTTTGGGACACTTAAACAAGTAGAGGTGTTTGATGGGCCATTCTGGATGGGTAGAGTAGCTTAGAAGTTTGAATTGATTATGATTCTAATCTTTCTAAATGGTTGAGTCTCTCCCCTTCAAAAATTTCTTTTGAAATTATTGTGTGCAATTTTTGGGTATTTGTCCTTTTGGGTATTAGTCTCTAAATTGAGACCTTAAGTCCTTTGAAGAACAAGGTATAGATAAAAATAAATAACCACAATCTTCTTTCATTCAATAGACATGTATTGAGAAGCTCGATATGTAAGATATTATGATAAGTATTTTAAGAGATACAAGGATAAATAAAATGCTCTAGCTGTGCTAAGTCATCTTACTAATATAGAAATATTTGTCAGAAATTCTTTTGTAAGTTCCAGTTCTTTGGAACTACGTAGATAATATTATATATGGTCCACAGCCTAGATTACAAAAAAATCTATAAAGTGGTAGGGTGAACCATATGAAATTGCCAATGTTTCACCATTTTTACCCTACAAAAACAGCAACTTCATATGCTTTAACCTAATATACATGTGAGTCAATGTACCTCACTAAAGTATAAAACCAAGAGTGACTGATGGCTATGAGTTATAATGATTATGTGAGGAAAATATGTGAGCAAAATCCCTTCATGAATGTTCCCGTGAATATTTTTGGAAGAATAGTTAAAATAGGAGTTTGCCTTGCTTCTTTCCTTGGGCAAGAATCCTAACAAGGTTGGAGAAATTATGGGAATACAAAAGAGAATAAGGAAGAGGCAAGGAAATTGGTTCTCCTGCAGGTAGAACTCGTGATGAAGCTTAGTGATGGGGTTGTCATTACTACAATCTTTTATACTAACCATATTGTGCCTGCTATGATTCACATGGCAAAATGGATGCCCATTCTCATTCTCTGAAGTCCTACAAAGCTAGTAACAAGACCTCTGCTAATGCAGCTATGTAAAAGTCAAATCCAGTAACACCAACTCACAGTAATGCAAATATGGATATAATGTGATTGGTCGCTATCTTCCATCCAGCCTTGTTTGAGAATGAGCGTGGGCTAAAGTCCTCAGTCTGTCTTGGGGCCTTGGGGATGAAGGGAAGGTATGGCCAGGTAGAGAAATCCAGGCAAGCCTATCTTGAGCTAGTGGGAGTGTCCCTGCATCTTTAGTATTCTTCCCAACTCAATCTCTCTGGATGGAGCTGACAAAGATGGGTACAAACTAACTGGGAAATATCTGGAATTGCTATAATTGTCTTAGAATTATCATTGATATTAAAGATGAAGAAAAAAATTGCCATTGTTGACATCAAGCCTGAGCTAGGACAGAATAAATTTTAGTTGTGCAGCTGGAACTTCAGAACTTCCCAGCTGCCTAGCTGTGTGGGCTTGCTCCAGTCATTACATTAATCTCAGAATAACACCAGCCTGCCTTTTCTGTGATTGAAAATTTTGGGCCCGCTTTTCACATTTTGGGGCATTTTGCTGAACCTCCCTGATGTGCTTATCTGCAGAAAGAGTGGGAATGGCAACAGAAAGCAGCAGCATGGCCTCCACCCCTTCTACCCTTCAGATACTGCACAAGTTCATTGGATGGATCAAACCAAAATCACATCTAGAGCTCTAGTTGTTGGTCAGCTGTGCTTTTCGTAGCTTTTAAGGCTTTGAAGTACAGGAAGATGTATCAGGAGGAGGGTGGAATGGATGTTGAGTGCCTATCCATTATATCTACCACAGAGCAATTTCAATTTTATAAAGAGTTTTAATCCCAGCAACAAAGAGAAATAAAGGGAGGGTACCAACCTCTTATCCATGACTCTGACCCTTATCAGTCCTTTCATTGTTCATTTTCAGTAAGAAAAGTCAGCGAGTATAGGAGCTGATGAGTTTCAGATACATGAGAAAACTAAAGATTTGCTTATATCTCAGAGAAAAATCCAGATTCAGTGGATCTCCTAGGTACTTTGTCCGTCTGAGCAAGACAAGATGGTGACTCTGGGAAGTGGTGTGGGAAAGGGTTAAGGACCGGGCATGCAGCCTATAACTCCAGGGCTGGAAAGAGGTGGGGAGAAGTCTTGGTTTAGGTTTTTCCTTTCTCTCTCCTTCCTCTGGCCACATCAGTCTATAGTTGGCTCTGCCATGACATGAGGAGTAGGATTCAGGCTAAGTTGAGCCTGAGCTTGATTTCCTATTTGCTATGTAGCACTGGAAAATTTTGTAAATTTCTCATGTGGATAAGAATTATAAATTGAGGGGCGCCTGGGTGGCGCAGTCGGTTACGCGTCCGACTTCAGCCAGGTCACGATCTCGCGGTCCGTGAGTTCGAGCCCCGCGTCGGGCTCTGGGCAGATGGCTCGGAGCCTGGAGCCTGTTTCCGATTCTGTGTCTCCCTCTCTCTCTGCCCCTCCCCCGTTCATGCTCTGTCTCTCTCTGTCCCAAAAATAAATAAACGTTGAAAAAAAAATTAAAAAAAAAAAGAATTATAAATTGAATAACTACGTGGTGAGGATGACACTTCAGCCATGCTGTTTTGGCTCTGCTGGTTTTCTCTTTGCTTCCCCCCTGTCCCCCCCACCCCCCATGACTTGTTTGTTCATTGCACAGCTTTGTATCACTTGGCAGACAAAAAATTTAGTCTTCTTTGGTTTTTGATTGTGGCAACTGATTATATGAGGAGAATTAAAAAAATAAAAAGGGCTCCTTTATTTTCCCATAGCAATTTCTTGGTAACTATGCCTTCTTATGCTCTAGCTTCTTTGGATTATGCTGAAGAACCCAGAATATAATTATAAGCCATTGGTCACTCCTGAATCTTTTTTTTTTTTTAACTTGCAATTATACTGATTTGGAATCTTAACTGATTCTTAGGTCAAATTTATTCTACAGACCCTTCAGAGGAAATATGGCCTGTTTACAAAATGGATAAATTTATCAAAATTAGGAGAATGCAGAGGGTGGACAGATATAGGCTTTGTTCTGTTATGAAAGGTCACATCTTCTATGAAGCTTCTCCCACCCTCCTCTTCCAGATAGTCTGACCTCCCTCTTCTGCATCCTCCTCTCCACTGAGCCCAGTACATTCTTCTCTTGGGCATCAGTCTGACACATTATTGATCTTATTGTACTATAAGTCTGTCTCCGTCTACTATCCTCTAGCTCAGAGTTTTTATCTTATTCATCTTTGCTAGATATGGAATGTCTAACAAAATTCCTTGCATATAGCAGGTGGTTAGGAATGGTGTTTGAATGATTGAATACGTGATAGCCCTATTAGGAAGGTATTAAGCATAATGCATTTATTACTTTTGTAAAAACGCTTGTCATTAAATTCCAGAAAAACAGACAAATGCAAAATGAAAGCAAGAAATAATATGAATTCAATCACCCAGAAATAATTACTGTTAAAATTGGTGATGTCTACATTTCTAGATGTCAGGAGAAAAGAATGATTGACTTATGTAATAACAATGTCTAGACTAGGTAGGAGTCATTAAAATTGTGGGCTTGCTACAGACTCAAAGATACTTAGGATATTTAGGCATAGTATTATATAAAACTCTCATAATTTCTGTAATATGACCTTTTAATTAAAAAAATCAGTGAATGAACCAAAAATTAGGATAATACATTTTTCTTGGATACTGGAATTTTTCATATGTTTATAGTAATTCTTCACTGACAGCCATGTATTTAAGCTCATTTAAAGGGTAAGTTTCCTAATAGTGAAGAATTTAGAAGTTAAAGAAATCAGTTTGCTCTTTAAAAAACTAATAATTTTCCACTTAGGAAGGAATGCCAATAGAGGGTTATAATGTATAGTAATTTTGTCTCATTCATTCATTCATTCATTCATCCATCCATTCAATTCAACCCATACTAGACCCGTAGGTGATGCACTTGCAAATACATTTTAGGCTGTTGACAATTTTCCCCTCTCATTCTAAGATCTATAGGAAGGCTACACAATTTTACTTTGGGGTATTTTATTGAGAAGAGAGATTACAAAGTAAATAATGCTAACCACTTCTTAACCCTGAGGTGACAAGATATCCCAGATTGACAGGAACAAAAGTCGGTACCATCACTTTACCACTGGAAGCTGACTCCCACACATCATGTTTGTGAATATGCACAAGACCACATAGAAATTTATGCCCTATACTTTTGGCCAAGTCTGGCCTAGAATGTAAGGTCCTTACATTCTAATTTGGTAATTTTTTCTGCCATACTGAACTATTTTTTGGAATCTTGGAACTCCACCCACCCCCCAAGATGAGATGTAGCATAGTGTGAGGGAGAGTCTGGTCAAGGAATCAGGAGATCTGGCTCCACAAGAGCAGATTCAAGTAACGTATCTTAATCTCACACACCAGGCAAGGAATTCAGCACATCTACATTTACTACTTTTTAAAATCCTTACAGGGGCGCCTGGGTGGCGCAGTCGGTTAAGCGTCCGACTTCAGCCAGGTCACGATCTCGCGGTCCGTGAGTTCGAGCCCCGCGTCAGGCTCTGGGCAGATGGCTCGGAGCCTGGAGCCTGTTTCCGATTCTGTGTCTCCCTCTCTCTCTGCCCCTCCCCAATTCATGCTCTGTCTCTCTCTGTCCCAAAAATAAAAAAAAATAAAATAAAATCCTTACAGTAACCCTGCAAGCTAGGTATTGTCTTACCCATTTTACTGAAGGAGATAGTGGTCAGTGTGTAGTTTCTGAGTTTGAATCCTAGTTCTGTCATTTATTAACTTTGTGACTGTGAGGAAGTTTCCAATCTCTCTTTTTTAGGTTCCTTAGTTAGATAATAGTGTGACCCATCTTACAGGGTTTAGGGGAAAACTAGACAAATTAAGTGTGAAATGCCTAGCATGATGTCTGACACATGGTAAGCACTCAGTAAATATGAGCTATTTTTATCCATGATCGGTTGATCCATGGTCAGCTATTTTCAAGTGGTACTTGCTAGCTCTGTGATCTTGGGCAAATTATTAGCATTTCTGGATCCTTAGCATCATATTTAAAAAGGCTTATAACATTGGGAATGTAAGCTGTGCAGCCACTCTGGAAAACAGTATGGAGGTTCCTCCAAAAACTAAAAATAGAACTACCCTATGACCCAGCAATTGCACTACTAAGCATTTCTCCAAGGGATACAGGTGTGCTGTTTTGAAGGGACACATGCACCCCCATGTGTATAGCAGCACTATCAACAATAGCCAAAGTATGGAAAGAGCCCAAATGTCCATCGATGGTTGAATGGATAAAGAAGAAGTGGTATATATATGCAATGGAGTATTACTTGGCAATCAAAAAGAATGAAATCTTGCCATTTGCAACTACGTGGATGGAACTGGAGGGTATTATGCTAAGTGAAATTAGTCAGTCAGAGAAAGACAAAAATCATATGACTTCACTCATATGAGGACTTTAAAAGACAAAACAGATGACCATAAGGGAAGGGAAACAAAAATAACATAAAAACAGGGAGGGGGACAAAAACTTAAGAGACTCATAAATATGGAGAACAGAGGGTTACTGGAGGGGTGGTGGGAGGGGGGATGGGCTAAATGGGTAAGGGGCGTTAAGGAATCTACTCCTGAAATCATTGTTGCACTATATACTAGCTAATTTGGATGTGAATTAAAAAAATTATAATAAAATTAAAATAAAAGCAATAAATAAATAAATAAATAAATAAATACACACACCTCATAACATTGTTGGAAAACCAAAAGAGATTAATCAGCGTAAAATTTGACAGTGATGCATTATATAAGTATATAGGATTAATTTTAAATTGTTCATTATATAGTATACCATTGTTACTAATCCCATTTCTAGATTTTTTTTATAAGAGTAAATTACACATTTTAAAAAAGTTTATTTATTTTGATAAAGAGAGAGAGTAGATGTGCACCAGTGGGAGAGGGGCAGAGCAAGAGGGAGAGAGAGAATCACAAGCAGGTTGTGCACTGAGCCCCACATGAGGCCCACTCTCATGAAACGTGAGATCATGACCTGAGCCAAAATCAAGAGTTGGACACTTAACCAACTGAACCACCCAGGCACCCCCCATTTCCAGTTTTTCTTGAAAATTTTATCACAACTTCCTAGCAAAGGAGACAAGTACTCAAGGAGTCACTGAGTTGTTTCTATTTTAAATCTTCCAAGTTTCTTTTTGCTAAGGTCCCCCAAAACATGCAATTTTAGTCTTACATTTTGACCTTTAATACATGTTATAGATTTTGATCAAGAAGTAGGAAAGGCTTTATGAATAGATAAGATATGCAACAACTATTTTCTGTTATAAACTCAAGTCCAGTAGTTCCTTGGGATGTATTATAATAACAATCCACATCTGACTGTGAGCCAACTGCTAAAATAGCTTCGATTTGTTTTACAACAGTCTTCTAAGGCATGTGGGGCATGAGTTGTCCTTCTCATTTTATAGCTGAGAAAACTGGAGCTCCTAAAGTTTAGGAAACTTCCTAAGATTTCATGTAGGAAATTAATGTCAGAATTGTTCTCTTATCTCATAATCCGTAACACAACATGTATCATTGTTTCGGATAAGAATGTTAACTTCTGAGCCAAATGTATTGCTCTGACTTGATTGTCATTGGAGAACACAGTTCAGCAGCAGTATGTGATTGTCCCTATGCTAGAACTCCATGCATGCTATAGGCTTACAGGATTTTATTTTGCTGTGCTTGGAGCAGCTACTACCATGCTCCAGGATGGATCTTCAGTGATCAGTTAATAGGCTATATGTTAGTCTTTAATATGTCATGACATATAATATTCTGAGAGCATTTTTGTCTTTTCTACCTAGAAGAGGGTACTCGAAGGTAAAAACCTCAAGTTTCTGGGATTTCTCCTAGTATGCCAATGAGCCAATTCTTCTGCAGGACACGCACACACACACACACACACACACACACACAGGGGAATGCTGGAATCACAGTCTTCAGCCAAATCACGTGTGGGTTGTTGGATGAACTTGGAGTGTCTTCCCAGTACCCTGTCCCGTTACTGTAGCGATGGTGCCAGCAGGGAAAAGCATTCTTCTACCAGAGGGAGTCTTCCTACTTTGTAATATAACTAATTGATAACCAAGGGCTATTTCTATCCTGTGTTTTTACTGGTGATAAATGGAGAGTATCTTAAGTTCTTCAAGTCTGATTTCCCAAAGTGTAGCTTTGAGTGTTCTTTGGAAACTTCCTGTGGGATCATGGATTTTGGTGATAGTTGCAATACTTGCAATAGTGCATGCAGTTCTAATGCTAACCACCAAGAGTTAGTGCAAACTCTAGAGGTTAAGGGCACAGTACCCAACAACACTGTATTTACTTCAGGTGGCAGCCACAATTTTGGGGGTCCCCAGGTCACATGCACTTCTGACCAGCTGGCTATAAATTGGGGGGTTCCCATGATCCCTTCAGCTTTGATAATTCATTAGAATGACTCATAGCACTCAGGAGAGTGCTATACTTATGCTTATGGTTTTATTATAAAGGATACACATAGGGTTGAGTTTGGGAGGGTTCCAAAGACAGAACTTCCATGTCCTTGACACACAGAATCAGGACACATCACTTTGTTAGCACATTAGTAAGTTCACCAACCAGGGAGTTCACTTAAGCTTTAGTGACCAGATTTTTTATTGGAGTGTCACTGATTAAATTATTGGCCATGTGGTTGAACTCAATCCCCAACCCTCCTTTCCTCTCTGCAGGTAGGGCTGATATCATTTAGCTCAAAGCCTCAACCCTTTAGTCACATGTTTGGTCTTTCTGGCATGACCAGCCCAGGTCATGAATCATTTCCTTAGCATAAACTCAGGTGTGGTCCAAGGATCTGCCACGAATAACAAAGACACTCCTATCAGTCAGGAAATTCCAAGGGTTTTAGAATCCTCTCCCAGAAACCTGGGTCAAAGGCAAATTCTTTATTATAATAATACTTCTTTTAGATCAAGAATTAGTATCCTTGCTAAATGAAAGCATGGAAGAATGAGTGAGGAAATGAATGAATTTGATGGGATTTCTGAGACATTTGAATCAGGCCATCTAAGGTCTTTACCAGGGTAATGAACTTGGGAGCCTCTAATAGCACTCCATTCCCTTTTTTATTTTTTTATTTTTTATTTTATTTATTTATTTATTTTTTTCGTTTTTTCAAATTTATTTTTGAGACAGAGAGAGACAGAGCATGAACGGGGGAGGGGCAGAGAGAGAGGGAGACACAGAATCGGAAGCAGGCTGCAGGCTCTGAGCCATCAGCCCAGAGCCCGACGCGGGGCTCGAACTCACGGACCGCGAGATCGTGACCTGGCTGAAGGCCGCTTAACCGACTGAGCCACCCAGGCGCCCCATCCATTCCCTTTTTTAAAAATTAGTTAATTAAAATTTTTTATAGAGCTCCATTCCTTGAAGTGTTCCGAATCAACCAGTCCAAATCCGCATGTCTATAGGGGATATACATCTTGGATTTAGGTTCTCAGTTGGCCCTTCAACGGGGTGTGGTGGTGATGGCGATGCAGGCTGGCTGGTCTGAGAACCCACAGGGGAGTCTCCCAGGACCAGCTAGGGTCCTTGGTTTCATGTAGGATAGAAATCAAACACAAGCCCAGAGGAAGCGAGAGCAGAGTTTATTGGAGACATAAAGTGCAGATACAGAGACAGCATCCAGGAGACTTGGAAAGGAAAAAGAGTGAGTCTTGGCTTTGCCTGGGGTCTGGGGTTTTTACTGAGGCAGTCTGGGGTACATATCATCTTAGGTGTCCAGGAACTGCTCAAAGCACGGACAAGTGCTCAGTTGTCTTCCATAAGTCACTTACGCCCTGGAGCCAGAGTGTTGGTGAGTCAGTGATCTTGGAAAACAGTTCATGACAACCCTGTCAGGTCACTCCTTCGATGCTATCTGTTGTGCTGGAAGACTCCAAAGAAATTGTTAGCTCCTTGACATTTACAAGGGGGACGTATATTAGCTGTTCTCTAAGGCATGTGTAAGGTGGGGGTGTAGGTCTTACTCAGGAAGAATAGAAACAGGAAAAGGGGCAAAAGACTTTTTCATGGAGTGTCTTTAGTTTCCTTGCCTCAACGGTGGTGATGGTATCCCCCCAGAGTATAGCACACGATGCATGTGCCACACCACACCACAGGCAATTAACTGATTTAAAAAATATGTACTGAATTCCTGTCATATTGTAGGCACTATTACAGGTGCTGGGGATACAGTGGTGAGCAAAACACATAAAAATCCCTGCCTTTTTGGAGCGTTCATTCTAGTGAGAAGAGACAGACAATCAGCACATAAATGCTAATCAGGTGATGAGAAATGCTTTGGAAAAAAATAAATTGAAACCTCAGAACCTGTCGCTGCTCCTCTGCTGGCTGGGCAGGTGAGGGCTGGACAGGCATCCCACTATGGGGCAAAGTTTGTAATTTGTTGTTGCTGCCGCATGCCCTCTGGGTTAGAAAAAAATCTGTCCCTGAATGTTTAGCGAGTCTGCTTGGCCTTTTGATTCTGCAGTGATTAAATGCCAGGCTATTGGGAATTAGTTTTATTCTAATTCAAGGTTAAATGTAGAAAAGACCTCCCTCTTCTCCATCTATCAAAATTCAACTATGGATCTTTTAAGGGTGTCAGCCCCTCTTTGAAGCCTCCTCTGACCTCCCACCACCCAGTTGCATTTAATTCCTCCTTTTTCTTCTCTCATGGCATTTAATTTATAGCTCTGTTGTATCACATTTCATTCTGTCTTCTATGGAATTAAGCTCTGTTTTTCCAATAAAATTTGTAATTTTTCTGAAGGAATGGAGGTTCTCCCCCTCCCGCTGTATTCTTCACTGTATCCATCTCTTTCTTCCATCTCAAGAAATTTTAGAATGCTTGGTACAAAGTAGCTGTTCAATTAACTGTTGATTGAAAGGAAGACACCTTAAAGCACGCTTATCAGTGCTGAGCTCTGATTTACAAATATGTGAGTTTCTTATCTAATTTCCATTGACTTCCAGAATGAATAGAGTTTTCCCTAGTTTCCTTAGGACATTAGTTGCTCACTGTTTCCCAGGAATGCCGTTACAATTATGGCTCTCTAGTGGCATGCAGTGGCGATATAACAGTAAACAAGATAGGCCAAATCCTGCTTTCAGAATTTCACTACAGAGAATTAAACATATCATTGTAACTTAACACAGTTAATTAATGAATTATAATTTTTTACAATTCTTACACACGGAAGTAGTTAATGCTTACATTTTAGCGTATTTATTAATCTATTTACAAAAACAATATATTCACGGAATTAAAAATGAGATAATACTACAACACTGTTTTCTAATTTACCTTTTTTGAACCTAATATATCTTGTGAATATTTCTTTAAGGCTTTCCACGTTATTTTACAATGTCATTTCAAATAGCCCCTAATTTTTTTAAACAATGTTCCAAACTTTCAAGCTGTGATAGGTTGATTATTTACTTAGAAGAAATGATGAATCGGAATTTTTCTGTCAAGGCATCAGCCAAAATCTAAAGCTTTTGATGAGTATGATTGTGTTCCCTTCTTGCTCTCCCTAATGTTTGCCAGTTTATACTTTTAGTAGCAGTGTATAGGAGGACTGGTATCAGCACTTTTTTCATTTAAAAAGGAATTAACCTTGTCCATGTGTTTTTGTTTGTGAGTGTGTGATCATTTCTTATGCATTGATTGTTGAGATTGGCTCCAAAACAGATAATGAATGAAATTTGTAATCAGTGTTCGGGCAGAAAAGCATTTTGCCAAGGTTGGATGTCAGGACTATTGGATGGTTTCAGCCCTTAAACCGTAAAGCAAGGGAATGACTAATAGGTCCTATTCTTTATATTTATGTTAATTGATTCTTCCGTTTGGCCATCATCTTGCGGTCACATGGAGAAAGAGCAGTTAAGAAATATCCTGGGCTAGAATGTCAGGAACACAAGGAGAAAGCTAGGGCAAACGGTGCCAGTGTCACTAATGAGATTGCAAAAGAGAAGCAGACATACCCACGAGAAGGATTGTAAAGAGGAGCTAGCCAGTCAAGAAAAGCTTTTCCCCAGGCAAAGAAATCAAAGTGCTCTCTCTGGCTGGAGGCAACAGTCCCACGTGAGACATGGAATGGCATCTTCTGCAAGAGGACAAGAGAGATACAATGGAAAAGTTTTGGCCCCTCTCTGATAGTATTATTGTGGCACTTGGCTTCTAAAGTGCTATGAGGTTGTTACTTCATTTTACTATTGTGGTCTAGGCTCTAAAGAAATTCTGCTTTTCTTTCTAACATGTGCCATATTATTTTTCACACAAAATAGAAAGTCTCAAACAGGGAAAGGCTTGTGAGGTTTCCGTGACATGGAGGCAAAGGCAAGATCAGATGGGAAATGGTGCTGGAACGCCCATTCGTGGGCTTGTGTTGCAGTCTTGATTCTATTGCCTCCTCCTTCCATGAACTTGGGCGAGTCCCTCAACCTGTGTGGCTTTAGTGTCCTCATTTTTAGAGCACAGGATTTGAGGAAAATGGCTTTAATGTCTGCTCTGGCTTTAGGTGCTCTCTGATGCTTTGTCACCTAAAGCACAGCTTGTGCAGGTGGAGGCTCATGTTATTCTTGAGCTCAGGGGTATGGGAGGGTGTGTGATCGCAGTAGTTTTTAGATTGTCATCTCTCCTATGAGCTTCTCTTTGGAATAAAGAGAGGATTTAAGGATTTGTACCATCATTTACTACCCACAGATAACCATTTCTTCTTTATATTTCTGTCTTCGTCTTTGTAATTACTATCTTGGTCTGACTTTAGGTTCAAAGCAATGACGGAAGAGGAATTATTTCCATTCCTTATTACTTTTTTTCCATTCTGCAATTAATTTTCCTAACTTCCTATCTCACCTCATAAAACGATGAACGCTTTCCAATTTACTGAAGCAGTTGTTTTATAGAAGACCAACACGCTCCGATGACTCTCGGTATTGTTACATCTTTATCAACCCTGGAAAGAAGAGTGTGCCTGTGTGTGTGTGGGTGCGCGCGTGCATCCGTGCAGAGTTGAGAAACACGAGTTAGGCAGAGGAATGATTAGGTGGTTGGGCTTCAAAGAGAACATTTGTAGATTCTATCTGGAGCACATTTTATTAAAATTGCAACAAACTTTGTAAAATCAGATGTATGGTTCATTAAGGGAACATTACCTTACAATTATGATTAATTAGATTAAACTTATGAAAGTGTGTTATTTGTTCAAATCAAAAGGGTGGGGGAAGATGATGGATGATGAAAGAGTGTGATAAATGAAGAAAGCAGCTGAACTAAATTGAATGTGTATTCATCCGTTTTCACTTCATAACTAATGATAAATTGAGCATGTCACATTTAACAATACATGTCTGGGCTTAAACACACTGTTTCAGCTCCTGGTCGCGGATGCCTTGTGATAGGTAGTTGAGACCAAAGAATTGAAATTTTAGCTCCTGGACTTTTGTCTGCTTACATCTTTCCTTGGAAAACACAACAGATACTTACTAACTGGATGAAAAGAATTTATGTAATTTATTTTTTACAGAATAAAACACGGTACTTCCTCAGGTCGTGCAGTTATGGTATTTAAAACTAAGAGATTTACTTTTCAAAAAATGGGTGTTTCCCCCCATTTGCAGGTCTAATCAGGTGGCAGAGGTGGAAAGCACCCAGAATTGTAGAAATATCTTTCTCCTCATTCCTTTCCTTAAATGTAAGCTATGTTTACCTCAGCCATTGATTGGAAGAAACCTTGAAAAGCTCACCAGACAATCTGGGAAATTTGAACGTGAGGTACAAATATTATCAGTTTACATCAGTTTCCTGAAATCTCAAGTTTTCCAATATTTTAAATCACGTTGTAGTCTCTCAACTACCAGCTGAGATTTACGAAGCTGGTGTTGGGGTCAGAGAAAAAGTATGTGGAAAATATTTCCAGTCAGGCTGAAATTAGACAAGTTTGCCACACAGAGTCAGGAATGGTTTATAAAAAGTGCACTTTTGCTAAAAAAAAGGTGAAGAGGTTTATGATATAGAATCTGACACACAATCAATATGAAGTGAGTGATGGTTTCTGGAAAAGTTACACACCATCTTTTTTGTTTTGTTTATTTCGTTTTTGTTTTCTAAAAGGATTTTGCTAAGATTCATTTTGAGTTGTAGTGAAGGTTGAGTCAGTTTTTATTTTATCCATTTCTCATCTATAAGCCCTATCTCAAAATCAACTTAAATATTCCCAGCTTGATCTTTTTAGAATAATTGAGGCTTTTAAGGGACTCCGTCTCTTTTAGATACCATTCAAAGTATCGAATGCCTGGGCTCTATGCATCAATGAGAATTTAAGATAGGAATTGCCCTTTTTCTTGGAGGAGGGAAAGGTGTTCGGAAAGACAGATGGTAAGACAAACAGTGGCCAATTAGGAGTTATGAATGATTGGGAGTATTGTCACATGTGGTTATTTAGTGTTAGTTATATGGCTAGAAACAAAGTCTAGCTAGGACCGTTGTTCTCTAGGGGAAGAGATGGCCTTGGTAGCAAGTTTGTCCCCTGGGGAATATTTGGTAATGTCCGGAGACACTTTTGGTTGTCACAACTTTAGGGGAGCAGAGCTACTAGCATCCGGTGGGTATGTTGTTAAACATGCAACAATGCACGGGACAGCCCATCATGACAAAGAATGATTCTGATGATCTAGTTCAAAACGTCTCTAGAGATAAAGTTAAACAACTCTGATTTAGGGTGAGGTGTTGCAAAGCTGACATGTAAAAGTAAGTCTAAATTCTATTCTTAAAGAAAGACAACAAACACGTCAGTCAATACTATGCCAAGTGAACCCTAAATTCAATAACTTGACTATAACACTAATCATTTTAAGTAAATACAGTATAAGTTGGGTTAGTCTTGGATCCCAACGAAAGTGATTTAATTCCTGAACTACCAAAATAGTTTTGCTCAGTTTAAATCTTTTTCAAAACATATTCCTTCAGGGTTTGATTTATTAACTAACAGTGAGGTTTTTAGGAGGTGTTACAATCTCTCCTTTTCCATAGAAAGGAATCACAAGGTTAGGCCTTGGTCTTATGGATAAATTAGGAGTAGAACTGGAACCAGAATTCAGCTTTCCAGGTGTGTTGGTTGATTTTCCAAGTTAGACCATCCATTTTCCTTTCCTAGGCCAGGACGCTGCTCCCTCTCCTCTGAGGGGATGGTCTCTATTAGTGGCAAATTGTCTCAGAAAAGAATATCCTAAAGGTGAGGGAGGGTGGTAAAGCCTTGAGTCGTGCTAAACAATTCAAAAGGGAAGCTTAGAGGAAGAAACTGTCACACTTGTCTGAGTTCTGACGTGCAAATACATTTTGAGGCCAAGACAATTCATCTGTCAGGCTTCCTGTTGGAAGAATATTTATTCAGCTGTGAGAAGAGAGCTTCAGTGAACATCCAAGATAATGAAAGTTTGATAATACTCAATATTCTCGAAATAACCCGAATCGAGTAGGTTCTTAGTGTCAAAACGCAAGATGATAAAGAACCTCGAGAAAACTTCCTGAGGAACAGAAAGCCACAGGATCCCCAAGAGCAGAGTTTTCTGACTGGGAGGGAAGGGTCCTCTCTTTGTCAGGAGGAAAAAAGAATGTATGCAGTTCACTTCTTTTTTTTGTTTCAACTCTTTTTTTAAATTCTGGTAAAATGTATATAACATGAAGTTTACCATCTTAGCCATTTTTAAATGTGCCATTTAGGGGCATTAAGTACCTTCACACCATGTGTAACCATCACCAATATCCATTTCCAAAACTTATTGTCACCTGAAACAGAAGCTGTAACCATTAAGGAATAACTACCCATTTTCTCTCTCCCCAGCCCCTGGTAATCTCTACTCCACTTTCGGTTGCTATGAATTTGCCTATTCTAGATGCCTTCTATAGGTGGAGTCATACAGTACTTGTCCTTTGTGCCTGGCTACAGTTCACTTTTGCATTCTTAGTGCCTAGTTAATGCCAGGCACAAGAAAGGCACCTGATAAATAAATATGGGATAAATGGAAGTGTTAGTTGGAGGATGCCCCTTGAGGATTTAACACAATATTTTTCTTAGTGATAAGAAACATAGTTTTGTGTTTGAATAGCACTGAATGTTTCTTCAAAGAGCTTTGACATTTTATTTCATTCAACGCTTGAATATTTTTGAAAAAAAAAAAGCCACTCTTTTAAGATTAGAGTTAAGTAAACCATGTATTTACTGCCATGTTAATATTTTGGTTTTTCTGGCTTACTTGTGCTTAGAAACATTTTAATTTGCTACTCTTGAGAATAACCCATGTGACAGGCCATTCTGGGAGCGTGAATGAAACGCATGCTTCATAATCATTTACTGATAAGGTTCAGGCCCACCTCTCGGGAAGGAAATTGAAGCTCTAAGATGTTAAGTGCATCCTTTTAAGGTCCCGTGGGAAATCAGTAGCAGGGTCAGAATTGGAATTCACAGCTTTCAGGTCCCCAAGGCTCTACTGCACAGAGCTGCCCACCAAATACAACTTCCCTTTCCCATACGTCTATTCCCAGCAATCTCTAATGGTGCCTACAAAGCATGAAGCAAAAGTAACCACTCTTCCATGAATTCTCCCACCAGTGCAAACAGTGCAAATTGTTTTCTTTTGGGGTCAAAGCTTTGCCACCTGCCATTTCGGACTCGGTGGAAGGCTGAAATACATCATTTGAGGGGTTATACACTTTATCTCACCCGTTACTGACTAGTCTTGACTTCTCCGTGGGCCATCAGCTCCCCCTCCTGCCTGCTGTTGCCTCTGGGGTCCTTGCTCTCCTGCTAAGCACCAGGTGCCTTCAGGAGACTGGAGGGGACATTTTGCTCCACTTAAAGATGCAGCGGAAAGGAAAGGTTAAGCAATTAAACTAATGCCCTCTTCATTGCCAACTTTATTTGTCCCTGTTTCTACAATCCCATTTTTTTTCCTCTTTTTGTGCAGTCTGTGGTTTGACATAGCCTCATTGCACTTCCCCTCTGATATTGTCTCATAAAACTCTCTGTCAGTAATATAATTGCCCGACCAGCTTTCCAGGTTATGTGTTTCCCCCACCCTAAAGCACACCAGTAGAGAAAGCATTTAAGCTTGACACTGTGACTTTCCTGGGCTAAGTTCCGTCCTTTTATCGCAGAAAGGCTTTCAAGTATGCACTACAGCGCACTTACTTTTTTAATATAACTTCCATCCCACCTTCCTCGTCTGCTTGCCAAAAGAGGAAAATAGACTTGTCTGCTTGGAATAATCAAATGAGACTGTGATAGGAAAAATAGGTCAGAGAACAGTAAGTAGCTAATTTACTGGGGACGATACATTCATTCCAACCCGGATTTTGTTTAATCAACAGGCTTGAAAAAAAAAGTCTTAATAGCCATGGTGATACTGCAGTGACAGATTGGGGTCTTAGTAGGGACACTGATTTGGAATTAGAGCGGAGAGCAGGAGAAAGGATGGAAGTGTGGGTGAAGTAGTGATAGGTACTGGGGCAGGGAAATGTTTCTTCAAATTTATAGACGTAAATCTTTAGTGTATGTCATTAGAGTTTGGGTGAAAGTTTAGGGATATCCTCTTGTCTTACTTTGGGTCCCAAGAAGCAGCTCTCCTGTATCTCTTGGGACTCATATAAGAGGATCCTGCATCAAATACACTCCCACAAAAATCTGCTAATTCTAGTGTAGAATAGTACCTTTAATCAAGCCTCTTTTTATCCTCCCTGCTACTATTTTGTTCAGACTCCTACTGGGTCTCTTTAAAGATCAGTGTTTCCCAAATCAGGTTTATCTTCAGAATTAGCTGGAGAGTAAAACACACACACACACACACACACACACACACACACACACACACACACACCCTCTTGCCCCCAAATACATACACAGATTTTCCAAGTTCACCTTTGAGGTTCCAAGTGAACCTTTGTTGATTTTGACTCATTTGGGTGGAGCTTAAGAATTATTTTATTTTATTTATTTTTTAAGAATCTATATTTTAAAAATACTTTTCCAGGTCATCTTAACGGTCAGCTATAGTTGGAAATGTGTTACTTAGACCATTTCTGCCATTTATTAATTGGATGTCCTGCCAGTAACTTGTCCCTAGTCCAGCCTACCATCTTCCAGTGTTATTGTCCTAAAAATGATCAAATCACAGTACTCCACACAGCTGTTTTATTTATTTATTTATTTATTTATTTATTTATTTTTTAATTTTTTTTTTCAACGTTTATTTATTTTTGGGACAGAGAGAGACAGAGCATGAACGGGGGAGGGGCAGAGAGAGAGGGAGGCACAGAATCGGAAACAGGCTCCAGGCTCTGAGCCATCAGCCCAGAGCCCGACGCGGGGCTCGAACTCCCGGACCGCGAGATCGTGACCTGGCTGAAGTCGGACGCCCAACCGACTGCGCCACCCAGGCGCCCCTCCACACAGCTGTTTTAAAAACCTGTTTTTCCTCTCTCTTGTTCCAAGGATAAAATTCAGACTTCTTCTTTTTTTTAAGTTTATTTATTTTGAGGGGTGAAGAGGGGCAGAGAAAGAGAGAATCCCAAGCAGGCTCTGACCCTGAAGCATGAAGCCCCATGCGGGGCTCAAACTCATGAACCGAACCGTGAGATCATGACCTGAGCAGAAGTTGGACGCTTAACCAACTGAGCCACTAGGTGCCCCCAAATTCGGACTTCTTAATTTAGTGTGTTGGGACCTCTCCAATGCAATTCCTGCCCATCTTTCCAGCTGTCTTTCCTTCGTGTACTTTTAATCTGTCCACACTGAACTTCTCACTGGCCCCAGTGTATCTGCACATTTGAATCTCAAGCCTTTACAAACGGCGTTTCCTTTGCTTAAAATGTCCTGCCTTGCTCTTTCTTCACCTGCCCTCAAAGGGCACCTCTTGTGTGAAGCCTTCCTTGATTGGGCCAGACACTGTTAGTTGTTCTATGATTCTGAAGAACTTTATTCATGCCACTAAAACAGCATTTATCAGATTGGGTGGTAATTTGTCATTACTAGATTGCAGACTATTGTATGTCAAGGACCTTTTACACATCCTGCTGTTTCCAAACCTAGCACAGTGTCTGGAAAATAATAGTTCTAAGAATCGTGTATGGAATGAATGAATGAAATGTTACCTCCTTTATAGTGTGGTAATTAAGAGCCTGGACTCTTGTCCCAGATTAATTGGGTTTGGTTCTTGACTATGCCACTTATTAGCTGGTGACTTTGACTCTCTGTGCCTCAATTTCCTCATACAGCACAGTGTTAGCTATTATTATTATTGTCATGATTATTATTTTTAAATGATGGAGGTAAAGGGATATTTTTAGAGGGGTTTGGTGGTAAAAAAAAGATACAAGCTTTCTTTTGTGACCTTGGGCAAGTCACGTGACTGCTATATAGAACAGTGATTAGAAACCCTGTTTGCATCACACGTATGTAGTAAGAATCAGGAATAACAATAGTTACCACTTACGGAGGCTTCTCAAGTGTCAGGTTCTTATCTAAGCACTTATGCATATTATCTCATTTAATTCTCATAATACCCACATGAAGCGTGCACGCACACACACACACTCACACGCTTTTTGGGGAAGGTCAGCTTTTATTAGGTTTTAGGACGAAATTGAGGAGGGTTGTTTTGAACAAAAGTTCACTGGAGAAGAACAAGAGTTTGAGGTGGTAGTGATTTTCCACTGACTGAGAGCAGTGTTTAGTGCCTTGCTACAGGGGCTGTCAGTAATCTTTCTTTTTCTTAAAAGCAGGAGATAAAAGTCCTATGTGCAAATTTCTTCCCTTGCCAAATAATTCTTACTTTCTTTCTTTCTGCTGGTTATGCAGGCTGCGATGAGATGAGGTGGATATCCTTGTATCTCCCTCTTATCAATGAGGAAATTGAGTCACTTGCTCATGGCCCACAAAACTAGCGGGTGATAGAATCAGGACTTGGACCCCAGACTGTCCAGCTCCAAAATTGTACACAGAACTACTGTGCAAAACTGCAAATAAGACAGATAGTGCACATGAGCTAATGTATTAATTACATATTGCTTTTGCCTAATGCTTGGTTTGGATGTCATACATGGAGAGAGGGAGAGCTTTGATCTGGACACGCTTTGGGAGAGGAAGCAGAACATGAGAGTATTACAGGGGAGCATTAGGGGATGGAGGTCCAGAGTGGGGCAGCTGATGGGGTGGGGAAATGGAAGTATGTGTGAAGGGCTGGAGATAAATATTGTGGCTGTATTTGTTTGTTTGTTTTGGCTAGCTAGTACTAGCCCTTTTCCCAGAGACTAGATAGGAAATAGAAGATCTCATTGAATGTGCCTTGTCTTTAGGACGTATGGTTGGAGGAGCACCTCTTGGCTCTGTCCTCCTATTGATCCATCCTGGAAAGTCTGAAATAGACAGGAAGAGGAAGAGGCATGGGCTGACTTCAGTGACTTAGAACGTGAGCATCTCAATACTGAGGTGTTGCTTTGCCAGGCTGGGGGAAGGCAGCCCTGTGTGGATCTGAGAACAGCTTTCCACCCTTTCATTTTCCAGAAATTCTTGCTCGATTTGACTTGAGAACTGCCTTTTCCCTCCTCATCCTTTCTTTATTCACTGATGCCAACAGCCAAGATTTGGAGAGACAGATGACGTCTGTGATTTAATTTCTAGGGATTGTGTTGGAGCCACCGATGGTCAGCACTTAGGCTGGGTCTGCATGACACCAAACCAAGCATCAGTTGAGCACCCTCCTTGGGCTGGGCTGGGCTGAGCAACTGGCTGACTGACTAGATTGGAACATCTCATAGTGTTGTTTTGGTGTTGCGTGGTAGAACAGAAAAACGGAAGTGAGATAATCTCTTGAGGAAGTATCTAATGAAAATAAACAGAGTATGGTGTGGTAGGGAGCATCCCAGATTGGAAGTTAGGAGACAGGATGTGTGTTCAGGATCTGCCTCTGATGTGTTGTATAGAGGGAACATCTCTCTGGATCTCAACCCAGAAGTGAGATGCCTTGTATTCATCACATATATATATGAATATATATATTCAACACAAATATATTCTGTTTAGTGATATTTAAGTCAGGTGATTTATTAGTGCTTTCTTTCCTTAAAAGAAGCATCAGGATGTATTGAGGATTTTTTTAAAAAAGATTCCTCATTATTAATGCATTGTTACAGAGGCCCTGCAAGTATTATTGTTTTTTTAAAAATATTCTTTTTTTGGGGCCCCTGGGTGGCTCAGTTGGTTAAGCGTCCGACTTTGGCCCAGGTCATGACCTCACGAATTGTGAGTTCCAGCCCCATGTCAGGCTCTGTGCTGACAGTGTGGAGCCTGGAGCCTGGTTCGAGTTCTGTGTCTCCCTTTCTCTCTCTCTCAAAAATAAATAAACACTAAAAAAATTGAAAAGAATATTATTTTTTTAGAGTAGTTTTAGGTCTATAACAAAATTGGGAGGAAGGCACAGAGATTTCCCATATCCCCTCTACCCCCATCCATGTACAACCTTTCCCATTATCAACATCTCCTACCAGAGAGGTATATTTGTTACAATGGATGAACCTACATGGATGTATCACCATCACCCAAAGTCCATCCTACCTTAGGGTTCACTCTTGGTGTTGTACATTCTGTGAGTCTGGCTGAATGTATAATGACATGAATATGTTATTATTGTCATGTGGAGTAATTTTATTGCCTTGAAAATCCTTTGTATTCTACCTATTCATCCCTTTCCTCAATCCCTGCCAACCACTGATCTTTTCACTCTCTCCATAGTTTTGCCTTTTCCAGAACTCATATAATTGGAATCATACAGCATGTAGCCTTTTCAGATTGGCTTCCTGAATATGTTCAAATAACACCTTACTACAGATGCCAACAACATCCAAGTTCACCTTGCTTTTCATGGGGGCACAGAAAAGGAGAAGCCATCTCATTTTGGTTCTTCATGGTCTCCAACCCCAATTGTATTCTCTGCTGCTGAGAAATCCTTGTATGTTCCTCTAGGCTGCTCTCAACCGCCTCTTACCCAGACCTTTAAACTCTTCCACCTCTCTCTCTTCTTTTTTTAATGTTTTAAAAAAATGTTTATTTATTTATTTTGAGAGAGAGAGAGAGCACATATGCACATGTGTGCAAGTGGGCAAGGGGCAGAAAGAGAGAGGGAGACAAAGAATCCCAAGCAGGCTCCACGCTCAGCACAGAGCTGTGCTTCTTTATCATATTACTGTTCCTGTTTGTGGATGACATCATACAACAGTGTAGTTCTATGTTGTCTGCTTTCCCCACTAGGTGGTGAGCCATCTGAGCACAGAGTTATTATCTTCACTTATTCTTTGTTGTGTTTCCAGCACCAGAATAGTGCCTGCCTTATAGAGAAACTTTTTTTTTTTTTTTTTGTTTTTTATTTATTTTTGGGACAGAGAGAGACAGAGCATGAACGGGGGAGGGGCAGAGAGAGAGGGAGACACAGCATCGGAAACAGGCTCCAGGCTCCGAGCCATCAGCCCAGAGCCTGACGCGGGGCTCGAACTCACAGAGCGCGAGATCGTGACCTGGCTGAAGTCGGACGCCCAACCGACTGCGCCACCCAGGCGCCCCTAGAGAAACTTTTAAAAGACTTTTGAATGAATTAATACATAGATTAAGGAAATAGGAAGAGATGCAGACTTTTCCTCTAATAATGCTAAAATGTTCTACTCTGTCATACTCTCCTATCTTACCCCCACCTCCATGCCCAAAGGAGTTATATTTGCATGTTCACCTGATTGCTCTGACTGGGAAAAGACAATGGTAGGTGCTTTAATCAAGTGAGATCAGGTGCGAGAGGAAGGTACTGCTAAGTTATTTTCAGAAGGATAATATCCATTCCAGGTTGCAATTGTCCTTTATGAAAATCAGTCATTTTTTAAAATATAAAAATCCAAAGAAATAAGATTTAGACTCAATAACTGTCCAGAAGTTTGGTGCCTTATCCAAAACCTTCTGAAGCAGAAATCAGGCCAATTTCATAGACAATTTTCTTTTCTTTTCTTTTTAAAAATTTTAATGTTTATCTATTTTTGAGAGAGAGAGAGTGAGAGACAGAGTGTGAGTGGGGGAGGGGCAGAGAGAAAGGGAGACACAGAATCCGAAGCAGGCTCCAGGCTCTGAGCTGTCAGCACAGAGTCTGATGTGGGGCTCGAACTCATGAACCGTGAGATCGTGACCTGAGCTGAAGTCGGACACTTAACCGACTGAGCCACCCAGGCGCCCCTAGACAATTTTCTTTGTTAGAATTTTCCTAGTGTTTCCCACTTCTGGTTCAGTTGAGAATCTTGACAGTAATTGTTTACCTGGAGACATTTTATGCTACTCAGTAGAACCATGTAAAGAAATACTGTACAGAAGGTAAGGGATTTTTGGTGTGAAAGTCATATGAAAGATTTCATTTATGCCCCCAAATTTCTGGTGGCCCATTGTTTTGCACTTGTCATCTGATAAAGGATATTGAGAGAGAGCAAATTCTCACTGTAGCAATGTTAATAAGGACACAAGTAATGGAGTTCACTTTCATTTAATAGTTACAGTGTGCCAGGCTTCTGTTCAAAGCTTTTTACATGGCTTAATCCATTTAATCATACCACATTTTGAGGTTGATACTATTGTTATACTGATTTTACAGATGAAGAATTGATGCATAAATCAACTGAAACAACTTTCTCCGTATTGCGTGGGGAGTAATTGGTATATGCTAGACGTGGGCCTTGGTTGTCCAGGTCTAGAGTCCTACCTGAAACCACTACATTCTACCTACTTTCAGTACAGACAATGGCCAAAGACACATTACAAATTTATTATGTAAAATGCCTCTATCCCACATCTAGATTTTTAAAAAATTGACCCTGGAGTTAAATAAACTATAAGGAAAACAGCATACTTAGGTGATAACTGGCAAGCACAATTTTCTAATAAGACGTGTCATATTAAGTTTCTGTTTTTGCAGATTGGATGCATTTTGAGTGTTTGCTGTATCAGTATATTCTAGACAATTGAGTATCATCTCTGGGCAGTTTATTTCTATTTATTATTTTTTATTAAGTTTTTAGTTCTAATTCCAGTATAATTAACATAGAGTATTATATTAGTTTTAGGGATACAATATAGTGATTCAACAATTCTTTTTTTTTTATTTAAAAAAAAAATTTTTTTTAACATTTATTTATTTTTGAGACAGAGAGAGACACAGCATGAACGGGGGAGGGGCAGAGAGAGAGGGAAACACAGAATCGGAAGCAGGCGCCAGGTTCTGAGCCATCAGCCCAGAGCCCGACGCGGGGCTCGAACTCGCGGACTGCGAGATCGTGACCTGAGCCGAAGTCGGACGCTTAACCGACTGAGCCACCCAGGCGCCCCAACAATTCTTTACTTACTTAGTGCTCATCATGATAAGTATACTCTTTAATCCCCATCGCCTATTTCACTCATCCCCCCACCAACCTCCCCTCTGGTAGCCATCAGTTCGTTCTCTATAGTTGAGTCTATTTCTTTGTTTCTCTCTCTCTTTTTTCGTTTGCTTATTTGTTTTGTTTCTTAAATTCCACATATCAGTGAAATCATATGGTATCTGCTTTCTCTGACTGACTTATTTTGCTTAGCATAATGTTCTCTAGCTCCATCCATGTTGTTGCAAATGGCTAGATTTCATTCCCTTATATGGCTGAGTAATATTCTATTATATATGTACATATATATGCATATTTATATCACATCTTCTTTATCCATCCATCTGTTGACGGATGCTTGTACTGCTTCCATAATTTGACTATCGTAAATGATGCTGCCATAAACATAGGGGTGAAGGTATCCCATTGAAATAGTGTTTTTGTATTTTGGGGGTAAATACCCAGTAGTGCAATTACTGAATCATAAGACTGTTCTATTTTTAACTTAAAAAAATAAAGTTTATTTATTTATTTTATTTATTTACCCAACATGGGGCTCAAACTTGCAACCCCAAGATCAACTGTCACATGCTCTTCCAACTGACACAGCCTGGCATCTTGACTACTTTGAACTTTTTGAAGAAACTCCGTACTGTTTTCCATAGTGGCTGTACCAGTTATCATTCCCACCAACAGTGTGTGAGGATTCCTTTAAAGGAGGGTTCCACATCCTCGTGAACACTTGTCGTTTCTTGGGTTTTTTATTTTATCCATTCTGACTGGTGTGAGGTGATATCTCATTATAGTTTTGTAATTTTCTGGTGATGAGTGATGTTGAACATCTTTTCATGTGTCTGTTGGCCATCTGTATATCTTCTTTGGAGATATGTCTGTTCATGTCTTCTGGGCAGTTTATTGTTTTAACGTTTATTTTGAAATAATTGTAGGTTCACAAGAAATTGCAAAGAAATGTACAAGGAAGTTTTGTGCACCCTTCATCGTGCATCTCCCAATGTTAACATCTTACATAAGACAATATGGTACGATATCAAAACTAGGAAATTAACATTTGTACAATCCACAGAACTTACTCCAGTTGCACCTCTAATACTTACATGCACTCATGTATTTGTGTGTGTGTGTGTGTGTGTTATCACAAGTGTAGCTTCATGAAACTACCACCATTATCAGGTAGTTTACCATCACCAAAATGGTCCCTCCTGCTATTTCTTTATAGCCAACTCCCCCATCCCTAACCCCTGGCAACTGCTAATTTGTTCTTCATTTTATAGTTATAAGAATGGAATAATACAGTATGTAACACTTGCCTCTATTCTTTCAGCACAATTCCATGAAGGTTCTTCCAAGTTATTGTGTGCACATAGTTTGTTCTTTTTTATTGCTGAGTATATCCTCTAGTATGTATATTCCTCAGTTTTTTTAACCACTTACCTACTGAAGGACAACTGAGTGGTTTCCAGTTTTTGGCTATTATGACTAAAGCTTCTGTGAACATTTGTGTACAGGATTTTGTGTGAGCAATTTGGGATAAATTGTAACAAGTGCAATTGCTGGGTTGGATGGTAATGTTTAGGTTTTTGAGAAATTGCTGAACTGTCTTCCAGAGTGGCCATACCACTTTATATTCCCAACGGTAGTATACGAGCGATCCAGTTTCTCAACCTTCTTGCCAGCATTTGGTGTTGTCACTATTTTTAGTTTTAGGCATTCTGATAGTTATGTGGTGATATCTTATTGTGGTTTTAATTTGTATTTCCCTGACTGGTAATGATGTGGAACATTTTTTCATGTTTATTTGCCATCTGTATATCTTGTTTATCAAAATGTATCTTTATGTCTTTTGCCCATTTTCTAATTGGATTGTTTGAATTTTTTACTGTACAATTTTAGGTACTAGTCCTTTACCAGATATGTGGTTTGCAAACATTATCTCCCAGTCTGTGGCTTGGCTCTTCATCCTCTTCGTATAGACTTTGACAAAGCAAAAGTTTTACATTTTAATGAGGTCAAAATTCACCCATGTTTCCTTTCATGGATCATGATTTTGGTATTATACTGTTAGATTTAATTTACTAGTATTCTGCTAGGTTTTGATGTCTATGTTCATGCCAGATATTGGCTTATATATTTCTTTTTTGTACTATTTTTTTTTTTATCTAGTTTTGGTGTCAGGGTAATAATGCTGGCCTCTTAAATTGAGTTGGGAACAGTTCTCTCTTTTTTACTTTTCTTTTTTTTATTAACTTGTTTTATTTTTTAGTTTTTTAAATTTAATCCCAATTAGTTAGCATATAGTGCAACAATGATTTCAGGACTAGATTCCTTATTGCCCTTACCCATTTAGCCCATCCCCTCCTCACAACCCCTCCCATAACCCTCAGTTTGTTCTCCATATTTATGAGTCTCTTCTGATTTGTCAATTTTCATTGACTTCCATATACTTTTTAATTTCCTCTTTAACTGCTTGGTTAGCCCATTCATTCTTTGGATGAATGAAGTAGGATGTTCTTCAGTCTCCGAGGATTTGTTACCTTTCCAAATTTTTTCTTGTGGTTGATTTTGAGTTTCATAGCGTTGTGGTCTGAAAATATGCACGGTATGATCTCAATCTTTTTGTACTTAGGGCTGATTTGTGTCCCAGTATGTGATCTATTCTGGAGAACATTCCATGTACACTGGAGAAGAATGTATATTCTGCTGCTTTAGGGTGAAATGTTCTTAATATATCTACTAAGCCCATCTGGTCCAGTGTGTGATTCAAAGCCATTGTTTCCTTGTTGATTCTTTTTTACTTTTCTAAGAGATTGTATTAAATTGGTGTTAATTCTTTTTTTTTTTTAATTTTTTTTTCAACGTTTATTTATTTTTGGGACAGAGAGAGACAGAGCATGAACGGGGGAGGGGCAGAGAGAGAGGGAGACACAGAATTGGAAACAGGCTCCAGGCTCCGAGCCATCAGCCCAGAGCCCGACGCGGGGCTCGAACTCACGGACCGCGAGATCGTGACCTGGCTAAAGTCGGACGCTTAACCGACTGCACCACCCAGGCGCCCCAGGTGTTAATTCTTTAAACATTTGTCTAGTCCTACATCCTGAAATTTTTTTAATGTATTTTTTCCTGGGTGTTTTATAGTTTTATCCTTTATATTTAAGTATATGATCTAAATTATAAGGTGTGAGATCTAGGTCAAAATTCTTTTCTTCTTTTTTCTTTCTTTCTTTCTTTCTTTCTTTCTTTCTTTCTTTCTTTCTTTCTTTCTTTCTTTCTTTCTTCTGGATACTCACCTGGTCCAGCAATATTTGTTGAAAAGATGATCTCTCCTTCATTGAACTGCTTTTCCTCCTTTGTTAAAAAATAGTCGGGTATATTTGCATGTTTTTATTTTCTGGGTTTATGATTCTGTTCCATCGCTTTATGTATTTATTCTTCCATCAATACTATGCAGTTTTGATTATTGTAGCCATATAGGAAATCTTAATATTAGGAAAAAGTATCACTCTCATCTTATTTTTCTCTTTCAAAATTGTTTTGTCTATTCTGGGAATTTTCATTTTCCATATAAATTTTAGCATAAGCTCCTTGATGTCAACAAAATGCTTGCTGAAATTTTTGTAGGAATTGCATTACATCTAAAGATCAATTTAAAGATGGTTGACATCTTTGGTATATTGAGTCTTCCAATCCATGAACACAGTTCACCTTTTCAAGTATTTAGATCTTATTTGATTTCTTTCATCAGCAGTTTATGATTTTCATTTTACAGATTCTGTATATGTTTGCTAGATTTATATGTAAGTATTTCATTTTCTTTGGAGCAATTGTAAATGGTGTTGTTTCCACTTATATTTTGTCAGTATATAGAAATGGAATTGATTTCTCTGTGTTGATCTTGTGTCCTGTGATATCACTAAACACATTTATGAGTTCAAGGAGTTGTTTTTATAGATTCATTGGGATTTTCTTTTTTTTTAATTTTTTTTTTTCAACGTTTATTTATTTTTGGGACAGAGAGAGACAGAGCATGAACGGGGGAGGGGCAGAGAGAGAGGGAGACACAGAATCGGAAACAGGCTCCAGGCTCTGAGCCATCAGCCCAGAGCCTGACGCGGGGCTCGAACTCACGGACCGCGAGATCGTGACCTGGCTGAAGTCGGACGCTTAACCGACTGCGCCACCCAGGCGCCCCTCATTGGGATTTTCTATATAGACAGTTGTGTCATTTGCAAATAGAGACAGTTTTATTTCTTCTTTTCCAATTTGTATTCCTTTTATTTCTCTTTTTCATTTAATTTATTTTAAAATTTACATCCAAGTTAGTTAGCATATAGCGCAACAATGATTTCAGGAGTAGATTCTTTAATGCCCCTTACCCATTTAGCCCATCCCCCCTCCCACAACCCCTCCAGTAACCCTCTGTTTGTTCTCAATATTTAAGAGTCTCTTATGTTTTTGTTCCCCTCCCTGTTTTTATATTATTTTTGCTTCCCTTCCCTTGTGTTCATCTGTTTTGTCTCTTAAAGTCCTCCTATGAGTGAACTCATATGATATTTGTCTTTCTCTGACTGACTAATTTCACTTAGCATAATACCCTTCAGTTCCATCCACGTAATTGCAAATGGCAAGATTTCATTCAAATTCAAAAAATTGCCGAGTAATACTCCATTGTATATAATACCACATCTTCTTTATCCATTCATCCATCGATGGGCATTTGGGCTCTTTCCGTACTTTGGCTATTGTTGATAGTGCTGCTATAAACATGGGGGTGCATATGTCCCTTTGAAACAGCATACCTGTATCCCTTGGATAAATGCCTAGTAGTGCAATTGCTGGGTTGTAGGGTCGTTCTATTTTTAGTTTTTTGAGGATCCTCCATACTATTTTCCAGAGTGACTGCACCAGTTTGCATTCCCACCAGCAGTGCAAAAGAGATCCTCTTTCTCTGCATCCTCACCAACATCCGTTGTTATCTGAATTGTTAATGTTAGCCATTCTGACAAGGGTGAGGTGGCATCTCATTGTGGTTTTGATTTGTATTTTCCTGATGATGAGTGATGTTGAGCATTTTTTCATGTGTTGGTCGGCCATCTGGATGTCTTCTTTGGAGAAGTGTCTATTCATGTCTTGTTCCCATTTCTTCATTGGATTATTTGTTTTTTGGATGTTGAGTTTGATAAGTTCTTTATAGATTTTGGATACTAACCCTTTATCTGATATGTCATTTGCAAATATCTTCTCCCATTCTGTCAGTTGCCTTTTAGTTTTGCTGATTGTTTCCTTCACTGTGCAGAAGATTTTATTTTGATGAGGTCCCAGTAGTTCATTTTTGCTTTTGTTTCCCTTGCCTCTGGAGATGTATTGAGTAAGAAGTTGCTGCAGCCAAGATCCAAGAGGTTTTTACCTGCTTTCTCCTCGAGGATTTTGATGGATTCCTGTCTTACATTAAGGTCTTTCATCCATTTTGAATTTATTTTTGTGTATGGTGTAAGAAAGTGGTCCAGGTTCATTCTTCTGCATGTTGCTGTCCAGTTTTCCCAGCACCACTTGCCAAAGACTCTGTCTTTATTCCACTGAGTATTCTTTCCTGCTTTGTCAAAGATTGGTTGCTCATATGTTTGTGGGTCCATTTCTGGGTTCTTTATTCTGTTCCATTGATCTTAGTGTCTGTTTTTGTGCCAATAAAAGTTTTTATAGAGGTAGTAAACCAGGAAGGCAAAAGTACCTCAGTCCCACTAACATCGTATTGTGGTACTGGTCACAAGCATCTTAATCAGAACTATCTCCTCACCCTCCGAGGTAATCACTATCCTAATTTTTATTATAATCACTCATTGCATGTCTTTATAGTTTTATCACCCCAGTGGGCATTCCTAAATATACTGGTTTTATCTTGCATATGAAATTTTGTTATGAACTTAATTCCTTTACTCTAGTGGATATTCTTTCATCTCCTCTTTTACCTTAAAATTAACCTGTTGAAAAACTGAGTCCTGTGATCTGTAGTTTTCCACTTTCTGGCTCTTGCTGATTGCATACTCAAGGGTAAGTTTAGTTTTCCTCTGTTCTCTGTATTTTCTGTAATTGGCCAACTGGATCCATATTCAAATTTAATCCCTTTGGCAATAATTATATATGTGGTTGTTCCTTCAGGAAGCATCTCATGTCAGGTTGTCTTTCCTTTTGTAATGTTGGAAACCATTAATACTCAGTTCTACCAAATCGTGTGTTAATGTTTCTTGGGTTATTTTGGTTTTCTGAAGCTCATTATCCATAGATTCCTTGGAAAGGACTCATGGGCATAGTGTTCTCTAGTTCCTGGTGTTGTTAACATTTTGTCTGTGCCCTTTATACTTAAAACTCCATTTTTTTTTAGGTATAAAATCCTTAGTTCACATTTTCTTTCCTAAAATGTTGTGATGGTTAATTTTATGTGTTAGCTTGGTTGGGCCATGATGCCCAGATATATTGTCAAATATTATTCTGGATGGTTCTGTTAGGGTGTTTTTGGATTAGATTAACATTTAGATAAGTGGACTTTGAGTAAAACAGATTGCTCTCCATAATGTAGATGGACCTCATCCAATCAGTTGAAGATCTGAATAAGACAAAAGACTGACTTCTTCCAAGCAAGAGGGAATTCTTTAGCACTTGGATTGCAGTGTTAGCTCTTCTCTAGTCTCTAGCCTGCTGGTCTACCTGCAGAGTTTGGACTTGCCAGCCTCCCTAGTTGCATGAACCAACTCCTTAAAATAAACTCTCTTTCTCTCTCTCTATACACATCTAGAGAATTCTGATAAATACAAGTATCTTAAATATGTTACTCCAATTTATTTTTGGAATGGAGTTTGATGTTGAAATGTCTGATGAAAATCGTATTTTCTCTCCCTTGTGCGTCATTTTCTCCTGTTTTTAGCTCCCCAAAGGAATTTCTTTTCCTTAAGTATAAGGCTCAAATTTGTACATGTTTTGCTAGATTTATGCCTAAGTATTTAATTTTTTGGAGTTATTGTAAATGGTATTCATTTTTAATTTTACTTTTAATTGTAAATTTCTAATATATAGAAATATGGCTAATTTTAATTTTTTGGCCCTGTATATTATAACCTTACTAAACTTTTTAGTTGTAGGGGGTATTTTTTTGGGCATATTCTTTGGTATATTCTACACAGACAATCATGGTGTTTGTGAATAAAGACAGTTTTATTTCTTCTTTTTAAGACTATATAACCTTTATTTATTTCTCCCTTTTTTCACTAGCTAGAACTTCCATAATGTTGAATAGGAGTGATGAGATTGGACATCCTTGCCTTGCTCCCAATCTTAGGTCAAAGCATTCAGTCTTTAACATTAAATATCATGTTAACAGTAGTTTTTGTTGTTGTTGTTGTTTTGTTTTGTTTTGGTAGATGCCCATTTTCAGGTTAAGGATATTTTTTTCTATATCCTAGTTTGCCCAATTTTTATCATAAATGGATATTGAGATTTGGCAAATGCTTTTTCTGCATTAATCAATATGATCACACAGTTTTCTTTAGGTTATTAATATGGTGAATAACAATGACTGATTTTCAAATTTTGAGCCATCTGTGCATTCCTTTGATAGACTTTAAATGGTTTTAGTGTAAGATTTTTTAAAAATATATTGCAGGATTAAATTTATTAATTTTTAAATAATTTTTATATCTATGTTCATAAGGGATCTTGTTCTGTGGGGTTTTTTTTTTTTTTGGTATGTTTCTGTCTAATTTTGGTATCAAGTGTTTTAATTTCCTTTTATTTTATTAGAAAATATAGCTTAGTAATCATGTCAATTGCTCATTAAAAAAATCTACAATAGATTTCCACTGTGTATGGAGTAAGTCTATAATACCTTTGATAGCATTCTACCTTACATTAAATTTTATAATGTATATGCCTTACTTTGTAAACTCTCCTCTTCCTACCTCTTTCTGTATCCTTTCTCCTACTGCAATTTCCAGGCCTGTTGTATCACTGATACCCAGCTTGCAGTTCTCCAAGCATGCCACGTTGTCATAGTCTTTTATTTTTTTCACTATTTTCCTAACACCAGGAATATCCTATTCCAAATCTATATGTGTAGCAATGTCTTTTTTTTTTTTTTCTGGGCTGAGTTAATATCACCTGTTTATGAAGAATTTTTGAAAACTCCAAATATTGTTGACTACTTCTCCCTCATGCCTCTATTCTACTCTATATCAATGTCTATTTAGCATTTGTTTATTTACAGCTCCCTCCCTTCCCCCTGCCCCGCCCCCCCCCCCCCCCCCAGTGGTTAGTGGGTTAGTGAGTACTTTGAGGGCAGGGATTTGTGTTTAATTTCCAAGTACTTAACAAAGCCTGGTGCACAAGTGGTGCCCACTCTTTATTTGCTGATTGGGTGAAAGAATTGGGTGAAAGAAGTCTTATAACTCCCAGTGTCCTCTAAGCTCACTGAGAGAATGTATTATGCTTTTATATTCTTTGCTTACTGGGAAACTTTGTAAATAATACATATTTTTTTTTGTTGCTAACAATTTTAATCTTTAGTGATTCCAATATTACATTATGGTCCCTATCTTTAACATTTTCAATATATAATTTTTCAATATATATTCAATATATTCAATAATTCAATATATATTTCAATTTCAATATATATTCAATTTCAATATATATTCAATATATTTAATAATTATTCAACAATTTTTCAATATATATATTTCAATATATACTTATGAATGTAAGTTTAAGAGAGTAAGTCTAATTTATGATGATTTTCAAACTCTGGTTTCTAGACTAAGATCCTTGAACTGTAATGGATTCAAATGTAATAATAGGTATCAGTGAATTATTTTCCCTATTTTAAAAAAAAGAACTAGAACTATATGTTAACATCAACGAAGTTGTCCAGATTAACTGAAATATTAGATTCTTTGCTTTTGACCATAATTTTGTTGTATGGTAAATCCGAAACTCAGGATAATAGCTATGATCACTGACTAAATAAATAATATTTAGTCATTGCAACTTGGAACACAGAGTTTTTCAAAACATGGTATGCATGAGAGGGCTAGGTAAGAGGTTATTAGTAATGGAAAAATATTTTTATGAATAAATTTTTGTTACGTTTTATATTCCTATGATCATTTTTTTCTTGTTTGTTTTGAAAGTTTAGTATTGGGGAATGTTTCAATAATTAAGGGTTATGCTGTGTTGGTTTCCAGTGAATTATTTGAGATTACATGCTTAAATTGCCCAGGATAGACCAAGTTTGCCAGTTAAGTTTCTTGAAAATATACAAACTTTTCCTGTAACTTTATGGTGAGTTGGTATGTTTTCTGTGAATTACTTTGACTTTCTGTGAGCTCTAATGTATGAATTTCATCCTTCAGCAGCTCAAATTACAAAGATAAGTCAATGGTATTTCCTCCCAAGAAACCTCTGCCTTGTCTCTGAAAAAGACCAAAAAGATGGATATTCTGGTTGTTTCTCAGAAGCTCATTTAAATTAGTTCTCTAGTTTTGTTTTAGACTGATATGAAAAAGTCACGTGTGCAGTGTTACATAAATCTAAATTAGTAAATAATTGAATAATGATCATTTTGATACATGTAACTGGAGTATGAAGACTGTAAACAACTAGAAATTTTGAAAATACGGCTTTAAAAAAATGTAATGACTCTTATGCAAAAGACCAAGCAATCTGTATCTCATAAAGTCAATTTCCTTCCCTGAGCATTTCATTGACTGGGGCTGTCATATAAGGTCATCATGAATGGTGCATCCTAGAAGTTGAACATTGCACAACCTGCAAAATTGTATGTGACAACCCTGCTCTACTCTTTTTGGACCTCTGGTCTCCTGAAGGCTTCTTGCCCATTTTCTAGATTATTTTCTTTGTGAAAACTTTGAGTTACTTAAACTTTGCAATTGTTTATTATAGTCTTGAAAAATAAAATTCTACTTTATATGAATATGGTGAGCACATATCAAAGAAGAACTCCTTTCCTTTAGGAAATATTATCTCCCATCTGCCTTCAAGATTACAGCCATCGCTGCCACCTATTAGCACAATGTAATTCTACCTCCTGACTCAGTTAATTAGTCTAGGAGTGGGAATTTGGCCCAGATGGGTCAGAGCATTCTCTTTGTGTGGCTGACAATTCTAGTGGCCTTGTTTTCTGCTATATTGACCAAGAAAAGCAGAAAAAGAGAGTCTAGAGAGCAGGCAGGTGACAAAGACAGAAAATGCAAATCAAACCACAGATTAGTTGGGGCACCTGGGTGGATCAGTCAGTTAACTGTCCGACTTTCGATTTCGGCTCAGGTTATGAACTTGTGGTCATGAGATTGAGTCCCATGTCAGACTTTGCACTGAGCATGGAGCATGGAGCCTGTTTAATTTCTCTCTCTGTCTCTCTCTGTCTCTCTTTCCCCCTCTCTCTGCCCCTCTCTTGCTCACGTGCTTGTGCACACTCTCCTCTCTCAAATAAAAAAAATGTTAAGAAAATAGTGTCTTTAAAAAAATTACAGATTAGAGATGGAGAGAGACAACTGAGAGCATTTAGAATCTCTGGTTTCAGGTGCTTCTTTATAATTAAAAAAAATGTTTATTTATTTTTGAGAGAGAAAGTGAAAGTGGGGAGGGGCAGAGAGAGAGGAGGACAGAGGATCTGAAGTGGGCTCTGCACTGACAGCAGAGAGCCTGATGCAGGGCTTGAACTCACAAACTGTGGGATCATGACCTGAGCTGAAGTCAAGAGCCAGATAACTTAACCAACTTAGCCTGAGCCACCCAGGTGCCCCTGTGCTTCTTGATACTTGGTGCATTTCCCTTTTTGGAATTTTGTGGGACATCTCAGAAACGTTATAATAAGCCAGCATTTCTACTTATTTGAGAGGAATACTGCAGTACTGTGCTTCTACTCAGGCATGAGGGGTCACTTCCAAAGGCCTCATGCTTTAGAAGGCTTTCCTGCATTTATATCTCCCTCAATGGGGCAGAGTCTGCAGAGTTAATGGGATATGCCCATGCACAGCCATGCTTTGTCTTCTATACCATGCACTGGGTACACGAGATCCAGGAATTTCTGCCCCAAAGAGTCCCAAACCTACTGCCAGGACCTCTGTTGGCTTCTTTCTGGTCCATTTCTCTGCAGGCAGATCCCACAGCCAGTGTACCTCCCCTAGTTCCCAAGGGTAGCTACAGCATAGCTCTTTATGGTGGGATGTGAACTAAGTTTGGACTTGGAGTTTGGGGCATTTCACTTGTGTGTGCAACAAGCTCCTTTAAGGTATAAAATAGAGCCTGAGGCAAGAAAAAAGGGGTCATGCCACTAGTCTTGTCCAGGGGCTGGGGCCTACTATTTTTATGTACTGAACTCCTGAAAGTCTGGGAACCTGGCCTTCTAGGAGCTTATGAAGGTATTTTTGTCAGTATAGAAGGATAGGACAAATTTTATTTAGCAATTAGTTAGCTTGATCAGAAATTTTAAATATTTAGACACCATTATATGTGGGCTTTTTTTTTTCTTTTTTTTTAGTGTTTATTTATTTTTGAGACAGAGAGAGACAGAGCACGAGTGGGGGAGGGGCAGAGAGGGAGACACAGAATCTGAAGCAGGCTCCAGGCTCTGAGCTGTCAGCACAGAGCCTGATGTGGGGCTTGAACTCACAAACCTGCCAGATCATGACCTGAGCCTAAGTGGGACTCTTAGCCACTGAGCCACCCAGGAGCCCCCGTGGCCTTTCATTTGTACTCTTACTGCAGGCTCTGTAATAGAGTTGGACCTCACCAAACAAGCCAATATAATGAAAATCCAGTCTTGTAGTTAAATTAGGGTTAATGATATACAGCAAAAAAGAATTTCTAATAAAATTCTTTGAATAGCACAGGCTAGTGAAAAGGTCACTGATTTAGAACTTATATTGATATCTATTGCTACATAACAAGTTGCCCTAAATTGGCAGCTTAAAATAATAAATATTTATTATTTCAAAGTTTCTGTGAATCAGAAGTCTAGGAGCAGTTTAACTTAATAGTTCTAGTTGAGAGGTTTTTTTTTTGTTTTTTGTTTTCTGGGGTTTTTTTTGTTTTTTTTGTTTTTTTGTTTTTTGTTTTTGTTTTTTATGAGATTACAGTCAGCACATTGACTAAGGCTGCAGTTATGTTGGGCTCAATTGGGGTTGAAAGATCCACTTCCAAGCTTGCTCATGTGTTGTTGATAGGCCTTGGTTCCTTGCCACAGGGGCCTCTTCATAGGTTGTCTGGGTGACATCATGAGATGACAACTGGCTTCCCCCAGAGTGAATGATGAGAGAGAGACAGAGGGACAGAGACAAAGATGCGTTTTTTTTTTTTTTTTTTGTAATCTAATCTCAGGAGTGATATATCGTCATATCTGCTATATTCTATTGGTAATACAGACCAACTCTGGTACAGTGTGGGAGAGGACCACACAAGAGTATGAATGTCAGAGATGGGGATCCTTGGGGATCATCCTAGGGGCCGGTTCCTCCAGAACTCCTTACTCGATCTTTCTGGCTCGCTGCCTTCTTTTGGTTTTGAACCTAGCCAATTCTGTCTCACCTTTGTAATCATGGCCTCTCCATGGTGTGCTTTTCTAATTGATCTTCCTTGACTGAGCCTCTGTCTTAGATTTCAGCTTAAGTGCTACCACTCCAGAGAGGACTTCACTGATCACTTAATATATAATAATTACCTAGTCATTTTCTGTTCTATCACTTTGTTTTAATTCTAGGTGTCTGACACATACATATATGTTGAATGAAGGAATCTTAGTAATTATATGACCTTGGGGAAAAGATACACTCTCTAAATCCCAGTAGCTTGATCTGTGATTAATGATCTCTTCCCCCACCTACTACACAGGCTTTTGTGAGAACCAAATAAACTAGAAATTTCTATAACAGTTGATGAGATTATTATTGTTGGTTAACTCCCTCGTCTCCCTCTCCCCCTGGAACAGAGGGATTGCCCAGGAATGTATTTTCCCATTTTACTTTTCAGGTTCTCTTTATCTACCTGCATTGTAGCACTGCGTTGTTCATCTTTTCATTTATACATTCACTAGCCTCATTTACTGCCCTGTAAATGTCTCAGAGGACTTATTTTGAATTAAAGTTATGATTTCACGTGTGAAAAGTATTCAGTTGGGAGCAAGTTTCGTAAGGTTTATTCAAATGTAAAATGACATTGTGCTTTTGGATCATAACTAATCGTAGCATCCCATTGAACATGGGAGGTAGTATGTGCTTTTTTAGAATCCAGTTATGCACAAAAGGACAAATACCCAAGAATCAAAGCAAACTTTTAATAATGCCCAATTGGAGTTCTGGTCATGTTTGAACCATTCAGAGTCTAATCAGTAAAACCCCCTTGAGTCAATAATTGCCTTCTCCTCGAATCATTGCAGGTATCTATTATGCTGCACATTATCCACATAGAAATGAACATATGGTTATTGAACACATAACAAAACAGACTCTGTTGGAGAATGTTTCCTTTAGGATGCCTTAAAACATTCTTGAGCAGAATATTATGTAGGCTGCTTACCATCCCTTCTGTTCCTGGGGCTATAGGAGGGAAGTTACTAGTCCTTTGTATTAAGAACAGTAAATGAGCGCACTATAAGAAGTTGGGAAACTCGGAATGCATTTATTTATTTATTTATTTATTTATTTATTTATTTATTTATTTAGAGAAATCCATAATTATCTTCCATGATGAAAGCAGAGCAATAGATGGAGTTTCTTAAAAGTTGGGAAAATATTTTTTCTCTCTTGTGTAGCATTTCAGGGAACTCAAATGTTAGCGGGAGGCTTTCTCCAGAGTGGATCGACCCCTGACCTGCAGCTTGTTGCTATCTTTATGAAACAACAAAAATAGGCATTTGATATGTTCAAAAAAAGGAGTGTAAGAGTTTGAAAAAGAGCAGTAGGGCAAAACCTATATCAACTTGAACCTGGCTAATTTCTGCTCTGACTTAACTGGATTCTACACTCAAGAAGAAACAGACACATCAAAAGCATATTTAAGAAGTCATCTTATTTGAATCAAATAATTTAGGTAATTATAACATATTATATTTTAACAGCTGTGTTCAAAGTGACAAGAATTTTCAGGTTAACCAGAATGCCCCTTTGCTTAAACATTCAGCAAAATTGGCGTATAAATGTAGCAAATAATCTTGTTGACATGCACGGTTTAGAAACACATTCATGAATGCACATATATATCCATGTGTATGTCTAAAATGATATTAAAATAAGAGTTTCCACAAAGGCTCTGAGTTGATAGATAACAGATATTAAAGTGACTGGTGAAACACAAATAAACCAATTAAATGGAGACTATTAAAGAACTTTATTAAAGAATGCTAAATAAAGTGACTGATAAGACCTACCATTTTATTGGACTTACAAAATAGGCTGAAAATCAGATGGATGATTCTTCAACCTTTTGCACCTTGAGGACGTAAAAAATCCAGGGGAGTAGAAATTGAAAGTAGATTTATGAAGAGGATATTTGGGGAGAAGTATTGATGTGCTGAGTTCCCCCTCCTTAGAATAGGGTGTATGGGGTACCTGCCCCTCACCTTGAACTTGGTGAGAAAGGTTTCAGTGGGGCCACCTGGAAAGTTTGATATGTGTATCCTGCAATTGGGGTGCGTGGTAGACTGGTGTCTAACCTCCATCCGAGAAATGAAAACTGGAGGAGATAACTGGGAGTTGAACCCTTGGGTTCGACTTTGTGGCTGCTTTGGCTGCTCTCAGTCCTGGAGTTGGTGGGTAGAAGATCCAGGTGTGTTTCTGGTGAACCGAAGTTGGGCCATATGTGAGAGGGACAGAGATCAAGCGTTGGTGTGGTTTATTCTTAGACTCTGCTCGAGAGCAACCCTTGGAGGAACTGTCAGACCAGCAGAGACAAGCTGCAGGGACAGCTGGGAAGGAAATCATGACCGGCAGAGAGAGATGAACCTACTGGCATAGGGAGGTGTGGATGAGACAGTCACAATACAGGTGGAAGGGGGACCAGCTTCAGGTTTCTGGAGGCCTGAGAAGCCCAAAGTCAGCTTATGACAATAAACAAGAGATATTCTCCCTTCTCCTGACACAATTACCTTGAGGGATCAGAACGTGCAGTTTAGGCGGATGAGTAGGAATGCTAGGTGGAAATCAGTTACACTGTCTCCCCCAAGTACAGTTGTTCTATCTGGTTCAAGTCTGAGCGGCATCCACATACCTGCAGGAGAGAAGCTTGAATGTTAGGTCGAGAATGAGATTTTGATTATTACCGTGCTTAAATGTAAACACAGATTTGAGCCTTGTTTTGTAAGGACTAAAAGTGACCGTAGGAGTGGCTGTTACCTAAGAGAGACTAGAAAATTCATAGGGCCTGTGTTTTCATTCAGGGCTAGAGGAAGATACACTGGTTGCATATATTTGTAAAAATGTAGAAAAGCAATTGGGAGGATAAGCATTTAACTGTTTGCAGGGTTACCTCTTGAAGGTAGACCTGGAGACGCAGGGAATGGAGGCAACTTCACATTTCACTACGGGTGTTTCCCTTCCAAAATGGCAGTTTGAAGCAATTTTACTTTTTTTATCTTTGCATTTTCAAAATTGAACCCATTTTAAGTGCTTGCGCATGTCTATTTATTCACATCAACAAACATCGTACCCACATAGAGTAAATATGTGTGTGTGATTTCAGAACTAAAGGGGTTATATTCCTGGTATGTGTAATGACTATTGAAAGCTTCATTTGTTAGAAAAAATAATAATTGGTGTAAGCAGTGCTGATTGTTTCCAAAATAGCCTCTTGTATCATTGGCCTCCATCCAGGCACTCCTCCTCCCTTCTGTGTTGGCATCTCTGGTTTGTACCAGAAGGAAACACTACCTCTGGTTTCACTATGAAATTCATGGAGCGCTCTGCTGGAAATAATATAAAAGACCTTTATTATTCAACCTGTGCATTCATCTATGCACCCACCTCTCCTTAGGGAAATGCTTGAAAATGGAATTTTCGTGGCCTTCTCTCCCGTTTGACTTTTCTTCCTCCTGCCCTCCCTTTTCCCCATCCCCGTCCCGGTATCTATTAGTTATCTCTTTCAATAACACTGTTCTGGCTGCATTGAAAGTGCTTTTTAATGTAGGAGATGTACTTCAGGCATAACACCAGGTCACTTTCTGAGTAACATTTTATGGGATTGATTAAACTTTAGCACCATAACTGTTGACTTTACAGGCCAGAAAAGAGACTCGGAGTGTTACGCGCTGGACAATTTGGGCCTCGCAATTTTGAAAAATCAAACAGAGATAACGGTTTAATGTGTCTGAAAAAAGAGGTTGTCATCTATTTTTGAGTCTTCTATATTTAAAAGACCGCAACATTTAAAATGAAATAATAGCTCTTACACTAATGAAGTTAAGTTACAGTAAATAACTGTATATAAAAGAAGGTAGACTTTTTAACTGCAGGGGTGGTGGTAAAGATTTAAGTTGGCCTCTTCATTGCTCCAAACCTAACTGCTTAATTTTACCTCTTCTGCTGCTGGAAAATGAAGGCACGTTTGCTATTGGAATTTTCAAGGTTGTGAGATGAGGCATAGCTAATCTTTTCATTAGATAAACATATTTTTGGGGTTAAAATGCAATGGAATCAGGGACCAGAAGCAAACACAAATTTTTTCTCTCATCTGTTTGGTGCTTGGAAATTCAAATCGTTGACTTTGTCTGCACACCAAGGTGTATTGCCAGCGGCTCAGTGACGTGGTTCATAATGAACAGAAACATATCCTGGAAAGAAAGAAACAAACAAACCAACCGAAACAGGAAGAAAAAGAATTCTTATTAATTCATTGGGTTGGTTTGGTACTGTGTCAGCTTCGCTATGTCTCCCAGAATTCTCTTCCCTCTGTGGCTCTGGATTAGGGTTGACCAGCAGGAAGATATGGGTGAGAGTTGTGGGTGCAGCAGCCATTACACTTGGAAAGTCACCTACGTTGCTGTTCCCCTGCTGGAAAGGGCTGTACAGACGGGTGGCCTGTTGGCTCTCTTCCTCTGTGCGGGGCGGCTGCTGGGCCTAGAGCTCCTACAGCTCTGACTTCATCAGCCACTTGAGCGTCTCTGAATCCTGGGCCAGGCACACGTGAACTTCCAAGGTGGACGGCGCCATCTTTTTCTGCAAGTCGCCTTCATTGTTGGGGTTTCATGCGGTGAGAGTCAAGTCCAGGTCCCGGTTTGTCCCTGTTTTCCTCTACTAGTTATCTCTTTCAATAACTGTGTTCTGGCTGCATTGAAAAAGCTAGAAAAGCATCTGGCTCTTCTTCCCAACTGCCTACTGACCTACAGTGACTTCAGCCTCCCCACCAGCTACAGAGCTTACAGCTTTCCAGAAGCCGCTCTTATAGAGTTAATGTTGTTCATCTTGACTCATGGTTGGTCTGAAAGCAACATTGCCGTCTCAATTAACTTAATTTTTCAGCTCCTATTTTTTTTTAAATTTCACCTTTCCCACTAGACTTTAAGAGAATACAGCATAAAAAACCTGGAGAATAGTTTTTTTCTAATATATACTATCTGATGAAACTTTGCAATAAGAGTGGAGCAATCTGAACTTGGTATATTAAATGATTTGCAAATTGCAACGTGCTGCACTTTTCAGTTACATGCCTACGTAAAATAAATCAACTTCTGTCTTATCAGCATTGGGGAATTTTTCATGGGTGATCATTGTATTTTAAAGTCGCCAATGTACACACTGTCTTTTTAAATAAAGATGATATTACTAACTTTTCTTCAGTAAGGCTTATGCCTGCGTTGTTGAGGTAGTTTTTCCATTTTTGTTTTTGCTTATAGTTCCCAGCATAGAAGGAAACATTTACTAAGTGGTAACTATTATTATTACAATGATGTAACTTAAGAACTCTAAAATTTGTTTCAATCGATTACACAGTTAAAAAAAAAAACCTACCTTAATATTATTTTTTGTGTTTTGGAGTATGACCTACCTGGCATAGATAGTGAGATCGCTATTGAGGTAATATTTGTAGCAAGTACTGCCTTCATTTATATGAAGGAATGAGGGATGTGTGTATGTTTGTGTACATGCACACACACACAGACAAATACTCATATGTTACTTTAACTTGTAGATTCAGTCATTGTACAATTTACTTTGTGTCTCTGTGTCTCTCAAATGCAAGTTGAAGTTCTAACCTTGGCAAGGTGTTTTCAACTTGTTCTTTCAAGATGTCCTACCATTAGCAAGCTGCTAATATTTCTGTTTAGCAAATTTTATGTACACTTATGTATATATACAAATGCGTACATATACATATACATATATGCAGGCAGAAAAAAAATGTAGTATATATGGTCTGCAGTCCACAGATCAGTATCAATCAGAATAGTTTATAGCCTTATTCCATCCCATGATTTTTCAATGAAGCTTACTATAGTTTCCATAAGAGTGGCGTAGATCAAGCAGTGACAAGCCATCTCCTTTCTGTCCTTGTCTGTGATTCTACATACTCAAGGACTCAATGACCACATCCTTTATTCTTCCTTTCCATTTCTTTACATTCTAGTCCCCCATCCCTTGTTTCTGCATTTCTATCAAGCTACTGTGGCTTTAGATAAGTGAAAAATTAGTTGTCTCTTCCTAAATGGCTGGAGACCCCTGGTATCAATTCATAGAGATGTAAATGTCTATGCAGATTTTCTGAAGCAAACCCTTCTTACTCCACTGCACTTGCAAATTTCCCAAATACTGTTATGATAATACTAGGTGATTTATTTTACATAAGGATGCATCTGAAGGGTGCAGCACATTGTGATTTGCAAACCATTTAACTTGCTAAGATCAGATTGTTCTGCTTTATCTGCAAAGTTCACCCACAAGGAATTTAATATAAAGGCTTTTATTCTTGTTGTTTCATGTATTGTACTTTCCTGAGATCTGATGGATGAGTTTGAAATGGGTGCTTGGGGGAGGAGAGGAGGAAATTAGCCACTCTGCGTCTTCTATGGAAAAGCAGCCCCTAGCCCTCCATTTCCCACAAGACTGTTGAGAGTATTCAAGGACTTCTAGGAGAATGACAGCACAGTCTTGTAGGGATACATTATTACTCAGATGTAAGGGGAATGGGCATAGGCCCAGGAAACAATGAATCAGAATATTATCTCTCTAGCTCATATTATTACCTTGAAACTCATACAGAGAGTAAATGACTGAGTGCCAGCACCCTTGCTAAGAGTGAAGAAGAGATTCCATTTGTTCCCCTCTCTCTTTCTGCAGATGGTTATTGCATGGTGGTATTGTACCAGGGAGTCATGGGACCAAGGCCGGTGTCCTGCTGAGTTTCTAACCTGTGTGATTTGGGGCAAATAATTTTGACTTTTTGGATCCCTTGTGTGTAAAACGAATAGGGGAATCAACATGACTTCTAATGTCCTTCTATGTCTTAAATTTTATGACTGTCTTATATGTCAGCTCCCTTTACTTTCCTTCATTTTCCTTCCTTCCTGAACTATGATTTCCCTTCCCTTATATCCTTTTGTGATAGCCTTTTAATTATTTATTTTTATATGTGCATTCTTTATTCTGGTGGACGACTCATTTTCTTTCCCTTTATACACTTAGTTAAATATTTACTGAGCTCCTACAATGTGCCAAGGACTGGGAAAACACTGAAGAAGACAGTGAAGGAGGAATCTCATCAAAGAAGCAATGAAGACAAAAAAGATTAAAGTATTTTATTTGGTAATGTGATGTTCTAGGAATGAGGAAGTACATGGTATCATAGGATCAAATAGTTGAAGGGACAAGGACATTTGCTCTTGGAGATTAGGAAAGAGATTTGGAGATATGGCAGTTAAGTGGAGGCTTAAAAGTTAAGTAGGAGATAATTAAACAAATAGAAGATGTTTAGGAGATCAATAGACAAGGCTTGGTGGGCGGTAAGAAAGAAAGGAAAATTAATACTCAAGTTGCTGACTGCCCATGGCTAGTGATAAGTTTGGAAAAATAGAAAGAGGAGAGGGAAAGGCAGTGAGTAGGTTGAAAGTCTTTCTCAGAGGCTGATTCAATTAGAAAGCTGTTTAATGATAACAATATTTTATATTTGGATGATGCTTTTCAGAGGAGGACACTTCCATGTACATTTTCTCATGTAAGCCTCATAACAAACTAGAAGGTAAACATTATTATTCCTAATATTTAGATGTTAAGAAAAGTTTTCAAAATTTGGAGGTAGGCAAAAAGATGGCCACATGTCCTTCCCACATCTCAGTGTCTAACAGGATTACTTAATTCTCCTGGGGTCGGTATCTTTGTTTGGCTTACTGTTTACTGATTTACTGTCGATTAAGATATTTTTTTAAACCCTTGAAGGGTAGATATTAACTGGTAGAAAACCAATAGAGATGCAAATGATTCTTAGCTGGAAGAATAAGAATTTGTCTGATATAAAGGTGAACACGAAAGGTTTAATTGTTCTCTGAGACACTAACTAGTTGTGTATCTTGCTCCATTTTTGTATGTACTTTAGCAATTTTATTCCAGCGAACTTTACTTCTGTCTCTTCCATCATTCTTCTTTTTTTGAAGTTTATTAGTTTTGAGAAAGAGAGAAAGAGAGAGCATACGTGCACACACGGCACAGGTGGGGGAAGGGCAGAGAGAGGGAGAGACAGAATCCCAAGCACGCTGCACACTGCCAGCACAGAGCCCAAGGTCGGGTGTTGAGCAGAGCTCCACGTGGGGCTCGAACTCACGAACCTTGAGAAATGACCTGAGTCCAGATAAAGAGTTTGAAGCTCAAATGACTGAACCCAGGCACCCCTCTTCTGTCATTTTTTGAAATAACTTCACCATCCCATTGGTTCCCTCATTAATGATTCTTTGACATGTATTTGTTATCTATTCATACGAGAGTAATAGTTGTAGTTTTTTGAAAATGTTCCTTTGAAAGAGATGAAGCAAAAAAAAGTTGCTGAGAGATTAAGTGATTTGCTCAAAGTCATTGATGTTAGAGCCAGAGCAGGAACTTGAACTTAGACTTTATGGTTCTAAATCTGGTATATTATATGATACCAAAGGGGAGTTCTGAACAGTTCCTTATTGCTGCTATGTTTATAAAATTAAGAACAGGTATACTTACAGAAAAGCAGCAAGCACGTCAAGTTCTGTTTATCCACTCATTTAATCTTTATGCAACCCAGAGGATTATAATTTCTTATTCACATACAAGGACACTCAGATCAGAAGGGTTATATTAGTTATATATTAGAGTGCAAGAACTAAAACTTGAAATCTGGTCTAGATTAAAATCCATTCTCTTAAGAGGAGTGCTAGTATCTCCTTGCTTGGATATAGCACTTTTTAAAAAAGAAATCCTTTTGAATGTTTATTTATTTTTAAGAGAGAGACAGAGTGTGAGCAGGGGAGGCACAGAGAGAGGGAGACAGAATCCAAAGCAGGATCCAGGCTCTGAGCTGTCAGCACAGAGCCTGATGCAGGGCTCAAACCACTAACTGTGAGATCATGACCTGAGCCAAAATCAGATGCTTAACCAACTAAGCCACCCAGGCACCTGGGATATGACACTTGTGATTACAACTTAAAATGGGACGTGGACTCCTGATTCAAGATGGCAGATGGCACACACTCATTTATTCTCTTTCCTTCTGTAGTTCCCATTAAAACAGGAGAACAATGGGGCACCTGGGTGGCTCAGTCGGTTAAGTGTCTGACTTGGGCTCAGGTCATGATCTCACGGTTAGTGAGTTCCAGCCCCCTGTCGGGCTCTGTGTTGACAGCTCAGAGCCTGGAGCCTGCTTCAGATTCTGTGTCTCCTCCTCTCTCTGCCCCTCCCATGCTCATGCTCTGTCTCTGTCTCTCAATAATAATAAATAAATGTTAAAAAAAAAAAAACCCGGAGAATAAAAAAGGGTTTAAACTCTACAATAACAGACAGAATAGGGAATGCAGTGAAGAATAGAATGTAGTAGCGTAGGCAATTTCAATCATAAGTTCTTATGTTCTTATGTAACCACATGCTTTTTTCCTTTGATAAAAATATCACAAATATAATGTAAGCTTTTTCACAATAAGTCAAAGTGCTGACTCATACTGAGTCTTAGTCAACTCTAAATCCTATGTCTTTTGTTTATTTATTTTAATTTTTAACTGTGATAACACATAAACATTAAATTTACCTTCTAAACCATTTTTTAGCTCAGTTCAGTTGTGTTAAGTATATTCACATTGTTATACAACAGATCTCTAGAACTTATCATCTTGCAGCTCTAACTTTATACCCACTGAACACCATCTCCCCATTTCCTTCTCCCCCCATCCCTGGTGAACACCATTCGACCTGCTGTTTCCTTGAGTTTGACTACATTAGATATCTCATGTGAGTGAAATCATACAGTGTTTATCTTTTTGTGACTGGTTTATTTCATTTAGCAGAGTGTCCCCAAGATGCATTAATTCTTATATTTTGTGTTTAGTATTTTTCTTATTTTTATGTTTATTTATTTGTTTTGAGAGAGAGAGAGTGTGTGCATGTGTGAATGGAGGAGGGGCAGAGAGGGAGAGACAGAATTCCAAGCAGCCTCCACTCTATTAGTGCAGAGCCTGAGAGGGGCTCAAACTCAACAAAGGGTGAGATCAGGACCTGAGCTGAAATCAAGAGTTGGATGCCTAATTGACTGAGTTACCCAGGTGCCCCTGAATTTTCCTACTTTTTATTAATTTACACATATGACTTTCATTAGAACAATATTTTCCTCCTGATTTCAGAAACAATATAGGTTGTTCTTTGTAGAATATTTGAAAATTAGGGAAAGTACAAAGAAGAATAAAAATATTGACTCATAATTCTACCACTCAGAGGCAACAACCGTTGTCATCAATATATATTTCTTTTCAGTCTTTTGTCTAAAATTTTTTTGAACATAGTGGGATCCTAGTGTATATAGAAATGTATATTCTTTTCCCTTCAAACACTGTAGTATATTCTATTAGTTTTCTAGGGCTGCCATAACAAAAGATCAGACTGGGGGGCTTAAACGGAAACTTATTTTCCCACAGCTCTGGAGGTTGGAAGTCCAAGATCAACCAGCAGAGTTGGTGGCCCCTGAAGTCTCTCTCCTTGGCTCTTCAAGACTGCCCTCTTGCCGCCTCTTTACATGGTTGTCCCCCTGTGCACCAGGACACATTCCTGGTGTCCCTTTTGTGTGTGTCTTAATTTCTCCTATAAAGAAAGACACTAGCCAGATTGGATTAGGGCCCAATCTAATGGCCTCATTTTAACTTAATTACCTTTTTATATGCCCATCTCCAAATACAATTACATTCTGAGGTACTGGGGGTGACAGCTGCAACATATAAATTTTGGAAGAGACGTAACTCATCTGTAACACATATTTACCTATGTATTAAGAATCTCATTGTAATTTACTATTCTATTGTGTGTCTGATATTCTTTTATCAAATATTTATTAAATTATCAGACTTTAATTTTTTTAGACTTTAAAAAATTAATCCCTTTGATTTGGATTATTTTCTTAGGATCTCTTCCTAAAGTAGAATTACAGGATCAAAGAGCAAAAACATAGTCCAGACTCCTCATTCATATTACCAACTTTCTTTGCAGAAATGCTGTACCAATTTATACTTTCACCTTTGAAACTACCCATTTCACTGTGCTTTCATAAATATTAGATTTTCTTATTTGGAAATAATTACTAAATTATCAGGAAAAAAGTGGTATAACATTTTAATTTTTTGATTATTAGTAAAGTTTGTTTTTCCATATTTTTTTAACTTTTTTTCTTACAAATTGTCTATTAGTAGTATTTACTCATTTACTACGACCTTAATTTTTTTTTATCAATTTGTTGGTGGAATTTTTATTTTTCAAGGACTATGACCTATTGTCTGTAATATTTGCCATAAATATTTCTCTCAGTTTTTTGTTTGCTTTTTAATTTTTCTTTTTTCTTTTTGCCATTTAGATCCTTTCTAATTTATATATGAAAAGACATAAAACATGTTTTATGTTATTTTCAATTTCAACTATTCTTTTTTAATGCTTTATTCTACTTATTTTATTCTTAGAAAGTCTTTCCTCATAAAGAAATCAAAAAATACCTACATTTCTCTAATTCTTATGACTTGAACTATTGAATCTTCCTGGAATTTCTTTTTGGGCACAATATGAATTGCTCTAGTCTTATTCTTTGAACCAATAGACAAACTCCCAGCAGCACCATATTTTTAAAAGGCTGGTTTTTGCTCCTGATTAATGAAGTCCTAATTAATGATTAATTAATCATATATCATAGCTTTATTGTTTTCAATTGATCTAAAAATTCTCAAGTCAGTACCATCAGGCTTATTTATTATAGCTTTATAATTTGTTTTAATATTTGATGGGACTACTACCCCTTCATGGTGTCTATTTTTAAAATGGACTTTTCCTTCTTCACTCTCCCAAAGATATTTTTAAGTTAAAGAAATCTGATTGCAGGGCACCTGGGTGGCTCTGTCGGTTAAGCGTTCGACTTTGGCTCAGATCATGATCTTATGATTTGTGACTTCAAGCCCTGCGTCGGGCTCTGTGCTGACAGCTCAGAGCCTGGAGCCTGCTTTGGATTCTGTGTCTCCCTCTCTCTCTGCCCCTCCCCTATTCACACTCTGTCTCTTAATAATAAATAAACATTAAAAAAATAAAAACAAAACAAAACAAAACAGAAATCTGATTGAGATTTTAATTAGAATTTTATTAACACTCAGGAATGTCATATCTTTTTACTTACTCAAGCATTAAAAAAAGGACAAACTCTTGGTCAAATTTTACTAGATTTTTTCCTGCCATTTCTTTTTGTTTTGTTTCCCTATTTTATTTTTATTTTTGTATCTTTTATAATTATGCAGAAATTTAAAAATATATATTCAGAGTGATTTTTCTAGACATATAAAAACATTTCATTTTTGTAACTTCATGTTGTATTACCACTTTAATTACTTTTTACAACTGATTCCAGTAGTTTGACTCTCTTGGACTTTTGGAGGTATCTAATCATACATTATGGATGACAACCTTTTATCTGTCTTTTGTACTTTTCTGCTCATTAACAACGCATCATTAAGTTGGCTAGAACTAAGTCTAGAACTTTGTTTGTTGAATATTCAATGATAATTGTGTTACTCCTGCATTTCATGGGACTTCTTTTATTAGATCACTGTTTAGTTTAAGGATGGATTGTGGGCTGCAGTGGACTGAATGTGGATGTCAGGCTTTACATTTATTTTTAATACCTTTTACCTTATTGTTTCTGGCCCATGAGCCCGTTCTCAGCTTACTTGAAGGTGGTGAGCCCGGCAGCCTGGTGCAGTGTTCGCCCCTCTTGTCAGTCCAGGCCACTTGCAGCCGCAGAGATATGCCCTCTTTGAAGAGAATACTATTGAACACCCAGGTCCCTGTACCTGCACTCCTGTGTACTAACTTCCTTCTGTTACTCAATTAACACTATTCAACCGCTATGAATCCTGCATATTCTACTTCATTCGGCTCCCATTTCTCTATCTTGAATACAAAGATCTGAGACATTTTATTAAATGCTCTGATGAAATCAAACTAGAATAAGCTTCTGGCACCCTCCTGCTTTAGTAATCCCAGAGGAAATGAGGCTAGTCCAGTTTATTCAAGTGAGCCCCATTTTCATTTCCCAATGTTCACAAGCCCATCTAAAATCATCCTGAGTTTCAGTATGAAATGTTTCTTGAATCTGCTTTTCATTTCTTTTGAAAATATAGACATTTGCTCCCGTTTGGTCTTTGGGAACCCTTCCCCTTTTCAAGATTTTGACTGTGGTGATGGGACCACTACTGTGATCTTTTCAATACTCTGTCTGAAATGTAATTATTTTGGGTCCTGAAACGTAACTTTGCTTGAATCTGCTGGCCGTGTCCCTAATGTCCTCTACCTTTCTTGGGCTTTCATTTCTCTTAAACCACATTGGCGCTTCCCTCTCCAGAGTGAAGGTCATGCTCCAGATAGAGAAGATTGAAACAAAATAGGCATTGACTCGTTCTGACTCCACACCGTGAGTTGGCCACGATGCTTTCTTTGTTCTTGTGACAACAGGCACAGTTTAAAAGGTACATTTTGCTTATAGAATTTTTCCCTATCTTCAATCCATTCCGTATTTTAGCTCTCAAAACAATATTCCTATAGCTTTGTGTATTTAGAAAACTTTGTCCTAGATAGTGTGTCCTCTTTTTATTTCCATTTTTTGTACATGAAATTATAAACCTATGTTTATTAGTGTATAGTCCTTATAAAAAAATTTTTTTTAATGTTTATTTATTTTTGAGACAGAGCATGAACGGGGGAGCGTCAGAGAGAGAGGGAGACACAGAATCAGAAGCAGGCTCCAGGCTCTGAGCTGTCGGCACAAAGCCTGACATGGGGCTCGAACTCACGGACCATGAGATCATGACCTGAGCTGAAGTCAGACGCTTAGCTGACAGAGCCACCCAGGTGCCCCTGTATAGTCCTTATTTAGCTAACTTTTCTTTTTCATCAGAATTATTTTTTATTGTATTGTCAGCTTTTGATTGAAAGTCCTGCATCCTTCCAGAACCATTTTCTTTCATCAAGTTTCTGTTTAAATATATTCAGGAAGGGCTGAAGAGACACGTGTTATGCAAAAAACATGTGATCAGAACTGACCATATTTGGATATCTATCTAGCTATATAAGTTGTTTATATGTTTACATATATAACTTTATATAACGTATTTGTAAAATTATATACATATATTTATATGTTATATATAAATGTATATCAATTTAAATATTTGCATATAAAACTTTAAAGCTTATATTAAACAACTTTCTCTCTCTCTCTGTATAGAAACCTTAAATTTAAATAAACATAAATGAATTGTAAGGATTTAAATGTTCTTTCACTGAAGTGCATAAAGCCCTTCCCAAATTTCCAAAAACAAATTGGAAAACAAACAAATAAATAGGATTACCTTAAAAAAATTTGAGAGCCTTGCTGTGCTATGAACATATGCTCTGGGTCTATGTTTTGAACACTACCTGTCAGGCAAGGAGTCACTCCTATGTTGAGGGTATTCTGCTGTGACCATCAGCACATCTCATCCTGTGGTTTGAGACTCACTGACACAGCAACTTGAACTTTCCCTTTGACCTTTGTGAAATTCAACTTTTGGTTTGCAGTGAAATCTGTGTTTCATTGACTGTGAAATTAGGAGAATCTCCAATGAGTAAAAAATGATTAGCTTTCACTTTTGGATGAAAACATGCCAAGGACAAACATTGATTTTAAGAGATCCTTTATAGAGCATTGCACCTTATAAAACCTCACTCAGGGGCACACCATTGATAGTTCAGTGCTGAGGGACCGTAGCCAAAATCTCACCTTCTAGTTCATTACCTCTCAGCCTTTCTTTCTTTCTTTCTTTCTTTCTGTCTTTCTGTCTTTCTGTCTTTCTGTCTTTCTGTCTTTCTGTCTTTCTGTCTTTCTTTCTCTCCTCCTCTCTTTCTTTCTTTCTTTCTTTCTTTCTTTCTTTCTTTCTTTTTATTTTAAGAGAGAGAGAATGAGCAGGGGAGGGGCAGAAAGACAAGGAGAGAGAGAGAATCCCAAGCAGGCTCCGTGATGTCAGCCTGGAGCCCGACACGGGGCTCGATCCCACCAACGGTGAGATCATGACCTGAGCCCAAACCAAGAGTCAGACTCTTAACCGACTGAGCCACACATGCACTCCTCTTTCTTCCTTTTTTTAGGTGGCTTTCTAAGTCAATTTGTTTATGACCTTGAATACTATTTTTGGTATGATGGAATCATTTTTAGGTATGATGACACAATTGCCAGATGATATTTACTAATGTTTTAAATAGCGAGTATTCCAATACCCTCTATTTCTCTGAACTGCATTTGAATTGACGCATTATTTCTTCCATTCTCCCCAACTGAACAATTATATTTTCTGTGCAGACATAGCACTTTGTTTATGCTTTTATTATATCACTCATCACCTGTATTTCAGTTATTTGTTTACATGCTTTCCTCTAGACTGTAAGCTGTTGAAAGGCAGGATGTGTCCTTGACAAGTCCGTGCACTTCTAGCCATATAGCACAGGACTTGGAACATAGCGCTCAACTAAATGCTGACTGCAAGGACTCATTATTTGAAAATTTTAAAGCGTAAGTATTATAAGGGTGGTGCAGTGGAATGCAGTGGGTGTGAGTGTGGATATAACGTATTACTTATATTTTATTTGCAAATTGGCATATTCGGAGACATGCACTGTGTATAAAGGCCTGTGTAAACCCAATGTCCCCAAGGACTCCCTCTTTCTCTTCCTCTATTTTATTATATTCAAACAGCCACACACCCAGTTCTGAAACCAGTGATTTCCTATAGATAACGCTCCAAAGTACCAGGAGGTCCTTTCTTTTTTGAGAGCAAGCACCAAGCTTGACATAATGCCCAGGGAGGTTCGAAAGCAAATACCCAGTTTTTTACCCAGGTAAAATTTTACTCCTTCAAACAAATATTAAACAACTCTTGTAAAGAAACAGATGTCCACTGCATTGGAAAAGGCAGCTGTCGCCTTGGTATCCATTTTACATCTTTTCTTTTAAGCCAAGGAATTAGGTTGCTTCTGTGAAATAACTTTCCCTCTTTAGTTGTTCAATTTGATGCAAGGATTTTGGATTATGCATTCAGGGGTTACAAATAAATAAGAACCAGCAGTCCAATAATTGGGATATCATTACTATCTAGTAGCACATTTAATACTCAGCTTCACTGTGCTGCATAACCTTTTCCTTCTGTCTTCCTCTGTGATATCACTCCCCCTGTCCCCCTCCAAAAGAAGGCAGTAATGTCATTGCAAGCTTCAGAAGTTAGCATTAAAATGAATACTTTTTAATTTCTTTAGATGAGATGGGGCTCTGGGCTCTGGGACAATGCTGATGGATGATGTTTTAATGCAGCTGAAATGTTATTTTTACTGAACCAGGGAAAACTATAAATTTTGCTTCATTGCCACTGATGGCTCTATGCATAAAACTATGGTGGCGCCCCTCGGCCGTGAATAATCACCTCGGCACGGCAGATGTTACTTTGCGGGGAAAGCAATTCTTATGCCGAAGAATTGTGGAAAGATTAATTGTCTACAGCTGTTTCATGGCCCACAGCAATCTTGATACATTTATGATAAGTTTAAGAGCTCACTAGAGGCAGCTCCTATTCCCTGTTGTGGGAAGGGGGGCGGGGGAAGAAGCCAGAGGCTTTATTTTGACACCTGGATTCATAGAATCTGTCAGCTCCATTACAGCCTTCATAGAAATCCGGCCGCTAGCAGTTCTGAAATGATTGTGAGTGAGGTAAGATGCAGGAATTATCCATACGTAGATAAAGAAAAGGAGACTGAGAAGAATTATTCAAATTTGTGCAAATGAATTGCTTCCATTTTTTCTCCCTCTGCCAAGTGGAAATTGAACGTGACCCGCTCTGACCTTTCTCTATTAAGTGCTGCAAATTGCAGTAAATGCACAGTTCTGAGTGCCCTAATGAGACAGAGCCCCAGCAATGCCTCATTAATAAGGGGAGTTTGACCTTGCTGGTCAGCCCTTCATTCGATATTGAAAAGAAATAAGAAAAAAGAAGAGATGACCCACTGTAAATTTTGAACAATACATTTGATTTAGTTTGCATACACTCCCAGCCAGAGGGTTGTTCTCAACCTTTTCCCCTTCCTGTTTCCCTTCAGCCACAGGCTAGAACGAGTGGTACTTACCTTTCAGGTGCCAATGGAATGTGGCAACAGAGATGTGGTGGGTCTTGGCAAAGCCGGCACCAGGCTTCACTCTGGGTAGCAAGGACATTCCTCTCCTCCCCGTTTCGTTCCTTGACAGTTAGGTCCATAAGTTCTTGCTTTACTTTTTCTTTTCTGTTCTTTTTCTTCTCTCCCTCCCATCCTTTTTTCTTTTAAATAAAGGGATTTTTTTTTCATGTTACAGTGTACGTGTGTACTTAGGAGAGGGACGGGCTCTCTGATTTTTTTTTTTTTTTGTAGCTTTATGCAGACCCGGCAGAGATACTTTCTCCTTGCCTGATGTAAGAAAATCTAGGGCAAGAGGTGGAGTAGTGCTGCTTGTTTTGGGAGAATTGCTAAACCCGATCAAGCACAGAGGGCAGCTAATAGATGTGCAACTGAGTCCTCAGGACTTCTTACACAGAGACTTCCTAAATGTCTCACTAGTTTCAAACTTAGCTTTTGGCTTCTTTTAAACTAATGCTGGTAATACCTCTAATTCTATTCAGAGTATTGCCTAAATACAAAGCAGCCCAATGAGTAAGGCAGGGGGCATTTAATAAATTTATTTAAACAGTAACTCTTAATGAACAGAGATGTGTTGAAAGTTTAAAGAGGTGATTTCAAGATGTATGGATGCACCACCTTGTCAAATCTTAACATTTGAAGGGATCCTAGACGTTGACCTCTCCAAACCCCTTGCAAGGCAAAAATCTGTTCTGTAATATCCCTGATATTGAAGGTAAGCTAATTACTGAAGTTCCCCCCCTTAGCCACAGCTTTGCTTTCCACAATGTCAGTTATCTGTGATCAACTGTGATCTGGAAGCAGATGATTCTCCTGACAAAGCGTCAGGAGGCCAATAGTAGCCTAACGCTACATCACTGCGCCTACGTCACTCCCCTCACTGCATCTCATCAAGTAGTATTTACCATCTCACGTCAGAAGAAGGGTGAGTACTGTATGATATTTGGAGAGAGACGATATCGACATAATTTTTATTATAGTATATTGTTATAATTATTCTGTTTTATTATTGCTGTTAATCTCTTTTTTTAATGTTTATTTATTTCTGAGAGAGAGAGACGGAGTGAAAGCAGGGGAAGGGGCAGAGAGAGAGGGAGACACAGAATACGAAGCAGGCTCCAGGCCCTGAGCTGTCAGCATAGAGCCTGACACAAGGCTTGAACTCACAAATAGTGAGATCATGACCTGAGCCCGAAGCTGGATGCTCAACCGATCAAACCACCCAGGTGCCCCCTGTCATTGTTGTTAACCTCTTATTGTACCTAGTTTATCAATTAAACTTGATCATAGGTGTATATGTATAGGACAAAACATACTATGTATGGGGTTCAGTACTACCTGTGGTTTGAGGCATCCCCTGGGGATCTTGGAATATAAGCCCTGTGGGTAAGGGGGGAACTACTGTACCTCAGAATCAGACCATCTCATTACTGGCAGGTCTGACTTCTGTGAAGTTCCTTCATATATATTATTAAAGGAAAATATTATTATCATACATTGATCGCATTACAAGGTCCAATTCGAACGGAACATCTGAAACCATCAAAATGAGATGATTAGTCCCTAGGAGAACTGTTTTACCAAATTGTGTTTTTGGGTTGTGCTTTTGACTTGTCTGGGGGATCTGCAGCCTGAAAGTCACTATTTAAATTACTAGGAAATATTGGTTGAAGGTTTCCCCTATACAGTGTTCTTTCAGTAAGACCTCACAGGGAACTTCTATCCTGATTTTTAGAACCAGGAAAAGCTGGACTTGTTCCCAGGAACAAATCCCAAGTTTGATTTTATCTTAATGGACATGTGACTTAAAACTGCTCATGTTTCCCTGCATTTCTTTGGCTATTGGGATGTTCAGAATGAAATTTGTAGCAAATTTATTGCAAATGTGTAGAATCTTATGGCATACATTAAAACATATCTTGGGGCGCCTGGGTGACTCAGTCACTTAAGCATCTGACTCTTGATTTCTGCTCAGGTCATGATGTCATGGTTTGTGGGTTTGAGCCCCACAGCTGGCTCTGCACTGACAGCACAGAGCGTGATTGGGATTCTGTCTCCCTCTCGTTCTGCCTTTCTCCTGTTCTCTCTCTCTCTCTCTCTCTCTCTCTGTCTCTTAAAAATAAAGAAATAGGGGCGCCTGGGTGGCGCAGTCGGTTAAGCGTCCGACTTCAGCCAGGTCACGATCTCGCGGTCCGTGAGTTCGAGCCCCGCGTCGGGCTCTGGGCTGATGGCTTGGAGCCTGGAGCCTGTTTCCGATTCTGTGTCTCCCTCTCTCTCTGCCCCTCCCCCGTTCATGCTCTGTCTCTCTCTGTCCCAAAAATAAATAAACATTGAAAAAAATTAAAAAAAAAAAAGAAATAAACATTAAAAAAAAACACCCATATCCTTTGAATAGGTAATACCTGGCTCTAGTACCAAATTAAAAGGTATAAAAATAGTATAGAATGAAAGTAAGTCTCTTTTGTCCCATTCCCCAGTCAACAGGTTCTCCTTTTAGAAACAACCACTATTACAGTTTCTGAATATTCTCGTTGTTTATAACATAATCTGAGATGGTATAGGTTATGCTCGGTGCCAAAGATGATGAAGAGCCATTGAATGGCTTGAAGAGGGAAGTCAAATAGGTCAGTTTCACACTGGGTAAGGCTTATTACCATTGCTGAAATTGTGGGCATGTAGGGGTGTCTCAGCATGGCTTAAATTTACATTTTCTGGATGATTAATGAGGCTGAAGACCTTTTCATGTCTTTCTTTTTGTTTTTTTGATTATTTGGATATTCTTTTTTATTTTTCAATTTGTTTTATTTTTAAGTTTATTCATTTTGAGAGAGAGAGAGAGAGAGCATGCGAGCATGAGTGGGAGAGGGGCAGAGAGAGAGGGAGAGAGTCCCAAGCGGATTCTGCATGCAGAGCCTGACACAAGGGCTCGATCCCATGAACTGCGAGATCAGAACCTGAGTCGAAATCAAGAGTTGGACACTTAACCAACTGAGTCACTCAGGTACCCCTGGATATCCTTTTTTTAAAAAAGTGTCTCTTAAGACTTTTTTCTATTGGACTATTGGTATTTTTATTATGTAGCATATCTCTGCATAATTTATATACAAGACCTTTGTCAGTTATGTATTGCAATTTACAAATATCTATCAATAGTAGAATACTTACATAAATTATGGTATATTATATAGTAATGAAAATAAACTTTAACCTTGTATGGCAACATGGGTCAATCTAGACACGAAAGAGTATGTATTGTCCCCAAATTGGTTAAGACTCATCCCTGGTAGAAATGAGAGCAGTGGTTACTTTTAGAGACAAAGTGGTCAATATCAGGAAGAGGCACAAGAAGGATTCTGAAATGAGGCTTATTTTCAATTTCTTGATCTGGGTAGGGGCTTCATGGATACATTCATTTGTGATAATTAGTTGAGGTGCAAACCTTTGTGCATTTTAATGTATGAAATACTATTTTTGGAAACAGTAAAAAAAGTATTCAATGATGAATTTACCAAAACTGGGATATAGTAGGTTTCTAAGGAACAATACAAATTAGAAGAATATACAAATTTCCCTGCCTAAAAAACCAAGAATGGCATTGGGAATGAGAGTTGAGGGTAGTGAGAAGTTAGAAATGAATACAGTCTAGCCTTTTCTTTCTTTCTTTCTTTTATGTTTTATTTATTTTTGAGACAGACAGAGAGAGAGAGAGAGAAAGAGAGAGAATGAGAGGGGGAAGGGCAGAGAGAGAGAGAGAACACAGAATCCATAAGGCAGGCTCCAGGCTCTGAGCTGTCAGCACAGAGCCCAATGTGGGGCTCGAACCCATGAACCACAAGGTCATGATCTGAGCCAAAGTCAGATGCTTAACTGACTGAGCCACCCAGACGCCCCCAGTTTAGCCTTTTCTAAGACAAGTAGCCTTCCATCCCATGTAGAAAGTCTTCCCTAAAACAATATTCTGAATGCCCCCTCACAGTTAACCTGAGGCATGGATACAGGCAGGGTGTAGTGAATGGCAAGACCTCGCTGGAGCCCAGTGCCAACTGCTGCCTCTGGTCCAGCTGGGCATCAAATCCCTGTGGATAAGTACAGAAAAACAAGCAGCTTTGACAAGGCAAAATATTCAACGATTTCAAGATGCAGAGATATTATGTGTGTGGGTGTTTTTTTTTCCCTCATGGGATGAATCAGAAAACAGTTCCTCAAATAGGTTTTACATAATTAAAGAAATCTCTCTGCCTAAAGGAAACCAACCAAATCAGAGAGTGGAGTCTGGAGCAAATTCCCTGATTTTTGATTCACTGTAAGGATTACACTGTCATTTGATTCTAATTACATGAATCTCTTTGTGTGTGTGTGTGTGTGTGTGTGTGTGTGTGTGTGGTTAATAGTGCAGCCTCTGCAGTCAGACTGCCTGGGTTTACATTTGGATTCAGCTTCTCATAAACTGTGCGAGTGGGCACATCATTTAATCTCTCTGCAAAGTGGGGATAGAAATAGTATGTGTCCCATAGGGCTCGTTTGAGGATTGAATGAGAACATGCATGCTGGATACTTATAACAGTGGATGCCACATAGTAATGCCTTGATTAGTATTAGCTATTATTGTTAATAGTATTAATATTGATCACAGTGTAATCGCTATGATTGTCTCTAGGAGAAGATCTCAGATTGAAACACCTCTTTAGCATGTATACAATGCTTGTCAGTTGACCGTGGTCTCAGGGCTCCAGGTTTCCCCAGGCTCTGCCTTTTCCCTCCTCTTGCCTTTCAGACTTGAGGGAGGTCGTGGAGTTGATTGTTCATCTCTGGAGGCTTCAACTTTTTTTGTGGGTTCCTTTAGCTTACTTCAGAACTTCAAAAACTCTCTCTTTAAGTTGAATCTTATGAGCATGCTGTTTTGTGTCAAAACCCTCACTAATGTATTATGTTACACTTATAACTCCAAAACTAATAGGAAAGAGGCATGGTGTAGCTTTATTTTTTAATTGAATTAAATTTAAATTAAAAATTTAATTTTTCAGGGGAGCCATAGAATATTCTAGTGTACAAACATGAAAGTATTATAGATTAAAATGTACCATCTGGTTAATCCCAATTTTACATTCTGTGGTAACATCAGAGTTGCCACAAAAAAGAGGCATTTTTTCCCCCAAGTAAATAGGCGGATATTGCTTAACAAGATCTTCCATTTGTAGAAAATGATTTGGCCCAAATTCAAACAAGCTAACTAGATATTGAGATTCCTGCTTAGACCTGGTCTGGACCAGGGTTAGGCATTTATTTGTAATAGCCTTCTGGTGGTAATTTTTAGAAACCTCATGATTTTATGTTGACTATCTGGGAGCTGGTATGGTAGTCAGTGTCTTTTCACACTCAGACCACTGATTATTTTTTCAAAAAGAGTGTTGGTTTCCCAGGATGAGGAAGTGAAGAAGTAGTCCCTTTGCTTCTCCTGCGGGTATTTTTTTTAGTTTGGTATTTTGAGCAGGTCTTTGCCCAAACCTGCATCTTTTTCCTCTCAGCTCTTGGGACTTTCTCTTCCATCTCTCAGATCGCTTCTTTCCAGTAGGCTAGGTCTAAGGCCGGGCTATCCCTGGCAACACTGTGAGCCCCTCCGTGGAAGATGTGGTGACAAGATCTAACCAGAGATTAGATTCTCACACTTTCTGCATCTTTCTGGGTCAACTCCCAGCCGAGGAAGCCCTCCCTGGCTGCTCTTCTGTCTGCCTGGTCCTGCTTGGCTCTACGCTCCCGACGCTAGAAGTCCTGAAACAAAGTACCACTGCTTAGTGGGCTGGCCTTTTAAAATGTTAATTTCTTTATTTTTGTTTTAAAAAAATTGCCAACTTGATATATTTTTATTAACTAACTCAGATGGTGCTTTAATTAGCCAAGGAAATAAAATCTAATGAGAAGAAAGGTGATCTCACAGGGTAGAGGTAGATGAGGCATGTCTTGCATGGTCTCTCTCAGAAACCTTCTTCCTTATAGGAAGAAGATTGCTGCCTGAGATACTGCTTGCTCAGATCTTGTTTGATATGAGAAATCCACTTTTTTGCTGTGCTGCTAACTTTTTATTCCAGAAGAACGTCACAAGTTGTCTACAAATTAAACTTAAAGAATATTTATGAACATATGGGGCTCTCCTAGTTGTTGGGACCATCCAGAATCAGCAAAGCTGCATCCTCATTTGAGGTTTGGGTGGGGAGGAAGCAATGTCAAAGTCTCTACGTAACATTTGTGTCTCTACTTCTGGTGTCTTGGAGAGCTATTTCCTTCAAGAGATCTAGTTCAGTAGGACGTTACTAGGCATTTATCTATAAAAAGGGGTCTTTGGGCAAGTTTTTGAAGCTTCTTGCACCATAATGTGCTCAATTGCCTTGTGAAGTAGTTATGGTACACGGGTAGAAATACATTTTCTACTTTATTGGCTCCTTTTTTTGTGTGTATGTGGTTGCATGTTGTCCAAGTGTCAGAGGCACAGACTTTGGGAAATGCCGACTTAAAGACTCTGGACATGGATGTTTCACCTGGTGTTTTGGAAGTCTCTTTATTATGCAGTGACACTGTGTTGGAAGAAGTTATTTTTATTATTGTACCATACCTGGGATTCACTTTATCACCATCTTGGTCAACAGATTCGTGGCATATCCCTTTTCCTGTAAGTTCCTGAAGCTGCAGATATGATCACCTAATGGAGGATATTATCAGAGACTGGGCCAATTTACATCCACCATTCCTCTCTCATCCCACTCTCTTTTATCTTCTAGAGTTTCCCCACGTTGACACTGGTCATCTGATAATTCAGTGGCTGTCACACTTGAGTGGCCATCAAAATCACTTGCTGAGCTCCACTTGCAAAATTTCTGAATCAGGAGGTCTGGGAAGGAGCCAAGTTTTTGCATCTCTCATGGGTTCCTAGATGGTGCTGATGCTGCTGATCACAGGGTCACACTTTGGGGACCACAGCAATACCGAAACAAGTTGGCCGGTAAGTAGCAGAATGAAAGTGAAGAATATGGACTTTGGAGACATAAGAAGTAGGTTTAAATCCTGACTTCTCTATTTAAGTTGCATAATATGACAGGTTTTATAAAAATCTTTATAACTCTGTTTTCTCACCAGAGATAGTATTTACTTTACAAAATGTTATCGGGAGGACTAAAGTAGATAAAACAGATGAACGCTTGTCTCACAGTCTGGCACACAGAAAGCACTCAATACATGTTTGGAGAGTATAGGGAGTCACTTGTAGTCCACACTGCATAAATGGATATCGTTGTATGTCAACATGCAAACTTACATTTCTTACTTTTCCCAAACTGTAATTTGGGGGTGTTAAGGTGAAGAGAGTAGTTGCTACATGGTTGCTCCAGATAAAGCTTGATAGTAACATCAATAGCCAGTTTATTGTTCAGCCAAGGACTAACACATGTTGTTTTCCTAGTGTGAAATTTAAATTATAAATCAGGAAAAAATACTCTTGATATGTGGAACCAATATGCTAATGCGTTAAGGGTTACCAGAATTTGCCACCCCAAAATATGCCTCTTTGAAGGCATAAAGATGATTTTGAATGAAAGGCTATTGAGAACTGGAAGATACAGCAAAAACCTTAAAAACAGGGCATATGTTTTCTTTTTGTAAAGGAAATTTCCATTTGTAGAGATGTCTCCCTCTCCAGTACCAGGAAGAGGACTCTTAAAAACTCTTATCAGTGGAGAAGGCACTGACTTGAATCTGTATAACAAACCTTAGCAGATAACCCTTGTTACCATACTTTTCCTGGTCACCTTCCCCTGCCGGAAAGCCCAAAATGTGGTTGTTTTTTTTTTTGCTTAGCCTAAGATGGCATATAAGCCCCAATTCTAATCACTCCTCTGAGTTACTCCTTGCTGGGTGCTTCCATGTGTACATGCATAATGCACATGTTAATAAACTTCTGTTTGTTGTTCTCTTGTTACCCTGTCATTGGCCAGTCAAATTTATAGGGCCCCAGCTGGGGAACCTCAGATGAGTAGAGGAAAAGGTTTTTTTTCTTTCCTTATACCTAGTTACTTCTCTGTATTAAAAAAAATCCTCCCGGGGCGCCTGGGTGGCGCAGTCGGTTAAGCGTCCGACTTCAGCCAGGTCACGATCTCGCGGTCCGTGAGTTCGAGCCCCGCGTCGGGCTCTGGGCTGATGGCTCAGAGCCTGGAGCATGTTTCCGATTCTGTGTCTCCCTCTCTCTCTGCCCCTCCCCCGTTCATGCTCTGTCTCTCTCTGTCCCAAAAATAACTAAACGTTGAAAAAAAATTTTTTTTAAAAATAAAAAAAAATAAAAAAAAATAAAAAAAATCCTCCCAGCTTTGATGATTTTATGAATTTATTTAAAATTTTGGGGCGCCTGGGTGGCGCAGTCGGTTAAACGTCCGACTTCAGCCAGGTCACGATCTCGCGGTCCGTGAGTTCGAGCCCCGCGTCAGGCTCTGGGCTGATGGCTCAGAGCCTGGAGCCTGTTTCCGATTCTGTGTCTCCCTCTCTCTCTGCCCCTCCCCCGTTCATGCTCTGTCTCTCTCTGTCCCAAAAATAAATAAACGTTGAAAAAAAAAAATTAAAATTTTAATTGTGGTAAAATACACATAACATAAAATTTGCTCTCTTAACCATTTTTAAGTATATGGTTCAGTGGCATTAAGTACATTCACGTTGCTGTGTTACTAACATCACCATCCATCCACAGAACATTTTAAGTCTTGCAAAACTGAAACTGTACCTACTAAACAAGAATTCCTCATTCCACCCCTACCCCACCCCCACCGCTGAAAACCATCATTGTACTTTCTATTTCTATGAGTCCTTTTTATTTTTTTGATATCATTTCTTTTCTCCTGGGTTGAGTACCCCTCCTGAGACTCCTTCTCATCTAAACTGGTACTGCTTGGTCTTTTCATCTAGACAGATTTGTTCATTGACTCTTGCATTCATTTATTCATTCAAAGGGGATTCATTGTTTCCTACTATATGCCAGGCCCTATAAGTTCTTGAGGACTGGGACAATGCATTGTAACTTACTGTAGGTTAATCAAGTGTCAGGCTTATAGTAACTGCCCCATATGGAATTGTTTGTTAACCTGTTGGTGTGCAGAAATATGCATGCATTTGAATCTGGCATGTGTCATTTGTGAAGTCTTGGGAAACATTAAAAATATTTACTGTTTTGTAAATTTTTCTTCAATGACCTAGTGATAAACTATGCTACTAGTGAATGTAGGATGTCTAAAGTGAGGCATTTAATATTTCGATTCAGATATTTTACATGCATCATTGCTTTTAGTCTTCTAGTTTCTTTTACACTTGGGGTTTGTACTTATTTTGGCTTTAGTACATATTATATATAAAATAGATCTTAAAATTTTATTTAGTTACCAAATAGATATCCTAAAAAATGAATGATGAAGACTGAGGAATTTGTATCTAAAAGAAGTAAAGTTTTGAGATCTCATCAGGAAGATTCAGATAAAAATTCTAGATACTTAGAGTTTCTTTTTTGGCCATAACGGAGACTGAATTTACCTTCTTAACTGAAATAACAAAAAAGTGATATCAAAAGATGTGGAGCAAAATGGTTCTGAAGACATTGGATATTAAGCAGCAAAGCAAGTTTTTCTTTAAAAATTGTAAGCAAATAAGGTGAGTCCTACCATTGTTTCATCTTTTAGCCTGGTGCATTTTCCCAAGGAGGGGGATCCATCCAGAACACATTACTTACAAGGGGTTGAGGAAAAGGTTCTGGGAGTCTGGGGAGATAGAGTTTCAAGACGACTGCTAGAAAAGAGAGCTGCACAGAGAAAACCTCAATTGAGTATGCAGTTGGTTATTGATTATTGCACATGTATAAAAAGCTTCCAAGGGTGGGGGAAGAGCCATCCAAAAGAGTTAGAGGTAATAAATTTTGGAACTCACACAGGGCTGGGAATAGTACCTGTTCTCAACAACCAAAGCAGAAAATCTCATCATTCATGGGTCTGTGGTAAAGTACTTGCTTCAGTAGTGGGAAAGGTTTTGCTTCAGTAGTGGGAAAAGATTGCACCTAGAGGAAGTATTACTCTGATCCAATATTAAGGAAAATTAATCAATTAAAGTGAACCAGAAATGCCTAGATGATAGAATTAGCAGAAAAGGATATTAAAGCAGTTACCATGATGGTATTCTGTGTGTTCAAGAAGCTAATGTAAAGATTGAACTTGTTAGGTAGACATAAGGAAAATAAAGAAAAAAATCCAAGTCAAAGGAATTATAATGACTAAAATGAAACAAATACTGGGTAGGATTAATACCAGATTAGGTACTGTAAAAGAAAAGAGTAGTGAACTTGAATACAGAGTAATATAAACTTTCCAAATGAAACACAGAAAGAAAAAAGACAAAAAATTGAAAAGAACATCAGTGAGCTTTGCAACAATTTCAGGCATCTAAATATACATGAAATGGGAGTCCCCAAAGTAGAAGGGAACAGGACAAATACTTGAAAAAGAAATTGTCAAAATTTTCTAAATGTGATGAAAATTATTAGCTCGCAAATTCAACAAACTCAGTAAACTTCAAGCACAAAAAATATGAAGAAAATTACACCAGTGGATAGCATAAGCAAATTCTGTAAAACCAGTGAAAAAGAAGAAATCTTAAAAGCAGTCAAAGAAACATAGTGTACACAGAAACAAAGATGAGTATGATAGATTTCTTCTTAGAAACAACGCAAGGTAGAAGATAGCTAGAAGTAATGAAAGAAAAAGCAAACCAAAACAAAACTCTGTCAACTTAGAATTTTATACCTGGTGAAATTATATAGGTAGCCCTCACTTTGGAGAGTAGGGTGATACTGTAAAATAGATCATGCAAAATGAAACTATGCAAAGCAATCTTTAAAAAAAATTTTTTTAATGTTTATTTATCTTTGAGAGAGACAGTGTGCAAGTGGTGGAAGGGAAGAGAAAAAGGGAGACACAGAATCCAAAGTGGGCTCCAGGCCCCAAGCTGTCAGCACAGAGCCTGACATGGGGTTCAAACCCACAAACTGTGAAATCATGACCTGAGCTGAAGTCGGACGCTTAACCAACTGAGCCACCCAGGCACCCTAAACTATGCAAAACAATCTTAATAATCAATGAGAAAAATTACCATTGTTCTATGACCTTTAAGAATTTTGCCAAGGGGCGCCTGGGTGGCGCAGTCGGTTAAGCGTCCGACTTCAGCCAGGTCACGATCTCGCGGTCCGTGAGTTCGAGCCCCGCGTCGGGCTCTGGGCTGATGGCTCAGAGCCTGGAGCCTGTTTCTGATTCTGTGTCTCCCTCTCTCTCTGCCCCTCGCCCGTTCATGCTCTGTCTCTCTCTGTCCCAAAAATAAATAAACGTTGAAAAAAAAAATTAAAAAAAAAAAAAAAGAAAAGAAAAAAAAAAAAGAATTTTGCCAAAATAGGACTTTCAGGGAAGATGGGGGAGTAGGAGCATTGTAAGTTTACCTCATTCTGTGGATACAACTAGATAGCTTGCACATCAGTGTAAATAACCCTCAAAATGGCCCAAAGATTGGCAGAACAGACTCTCTATAGTTAATATAGAGAAGAGACCACATTGAAGAGAGCAGAGATGAAGTTGTGAGCTAAATGGACCCACATAACTGTCTGATGGAAGGAAGGAGGGAGGGAGGGATGATGTAGGCTCAGACTCTCACACCAGGCATCCCAGGCACAGGGAACTCCCATGAGAAAGGTTTGAAAACCAGAGGGGCATAATTTCATGAGTTCTTACAATCAGCAGGGCTTAACATCTGGAAATTTAAAAATCAGTGGGTTCAGCTCTGGGAGAGCCAGGAAGGTGAGATGAAACTGAGCCCTTGCCTTTTTTTTTTTTTAATTTTTTTTTTAACGTTTATTTATTTTTGAGACAGAGAGAGACAGAGCATGAACGGGGGAGGGGCAGAGAGAGAGGGAGACACAGAATCTGAAACAGTGAGCCCTTGCCTTTAAAAGACAGCATAACAAGGGTGCCTGGGTGGCTCAGTCAGTTAGGTGTCTGATCTCATGACATGTGGGTTCGAACCCCATACCAGGCTCCGTGCTGACACTTCAGAGCCTGGAGCATCTGTGCTCCAGATCTGGAGCTTCAGATTCTGTGTCTCCCTCTCTCTGCCCCTCTCCTACTCACACCGTGTCTCTCTCTCTCAAAAATGAATAAATATTAAAAAAAAAAGACAGCATAACAAACAGCCCCCACAGAGATACAGCATAGAAATAGCAGTTTGAAAAATGCCTTTGGCATATAAGAGAGAGATTTGTTTACTAATCTCAGAGTATGCACTGGAGGGACAAGGATTGTTGAGAGATTTCTCCAGTAACAAAGGAACTAGTGGGCACCATTTCCCATCCAACCTCCCAGCCTACACACATGGACACCTGCAGGAGCTAGTGAGGCATAAACAGTCTCTGCCTAACTTGCTAACAGTGTGCCTGCCATTGTGTGCTTCTATGGATCTGCCCCCGCCAATCCAGCTGGCCTTGGCAAGAGTTTTGGGCAGCTGCAGTTCCCCTCCCTTAGCAGACCTGTATAAAGCTTGCTAAAATTGAATGCCTTGCCTCTGCATTCTCCTGTGGACCTCCCTTTTCCAGTATGCCCTTGGCCAGAGCCCACCCAAAGTAGTGCCATAGTGCTCACAGTGTGCAAGCAGCCCTGACAGGCCAGCATCACTCCAAAGTGACTCCTGCTCTGGAAGAGGGGAAGATAACCACATATACCAGTCCAACTATCTCAAGCAGTGGGCTGGGGGCAGACAATTAGTCTAACTGCAGGCCCTGTCCATCAATGAAAGCATCTAAGGGGACAACACAGGGAAAGACTCTGCAGTTTGGTGCTACTGCATCTCTGGTAAACACCTGGTCTGACTCAACTCAAGCCCAAGGTGGCCCTAGACTGGCCCACTAACAACACAGGACCAAACCCTGCCCACATAAGGCAAAAAGAACCAATGCAGATGATTGGACTGAAGGCAAAAGCAGCTCAGCCATAACAGTAGGGCACATACAACACACATAGGAGATACCTCTCAAGTGCCAGGTTCTGGTGAACAGGAGACATTGCACTGCAGGCCACTACAGGAGCTCTTCCTCATAAGGCCACTACTTTCAAGAGCAGGAGATGTGGCTGACTTTCTGAACACACAGAAACAAACTCAGAGACTTAGACAAATGAGGAGACAGAGGAATATGTCCCAAATGAAAGAACAGGACAAAATCACAGCAAGAGAGCTAAATGAAATGGATAAGTAATATGCCTGATAGAGAATTTAAAGTCATAATCAAAGATACTCACTGGGCTTGAGAAGAGTGGAGCACCTTGGTAAGACCCTTAACAAAGAGATAGAAAACATAAAAAAGAACCAATCAGACACAAAAGACTCAATAACTGAAATTAAAAATACACTAGATGGAGTAAATAGTAGACCTAGAGCAAGCAGAAGAATGGATCAGTGACCTTGAGGACAGAGCAATGGAAAGAAATCAAGCTGAATAGGAGACAGAGAGAAAAATAAAAATAAAAATTTAAAATAAACTTAGAGAGGGTACTCAGTAACACCATAAAGTGTAATAACATTCATGTTATAGGGATCTCAGAAAGAGAAGAGAGAGAAAATGGGGAAGAAGATATATTTATTGCTGACAACTCCCCAAATCTAGGGAAGGAAACATAAATCCAGATCCAAGAGGCACAGAGATCCCTCAATAAAATCAACCTAAAGAGGTCCACAGCAAGACACATAGTAATTAAAATGACAAAAAGTAGTGATAAAGAGGGAATTTTAACAGCAGCAAAAGAAAAGAAAACAATTACATACAAGGGAAATTTCATAAGGTTATCAGCTGATTTTTCAGCAGAAACTTTGAACAATGAGACATCACGTCGCACCTGTCAGAATGGCTAAAATCAAAAACAAAAGAAACAACAAGGGTAGGTGAGGATGTGGAGGAAAAGGACCTCTTGCGTGCTTTGCAAACTGGTGCAGCCACTGTGGAAAACAGTATGGAGCTTCCTCAAAAAGTTAAAAACAAAATTACTATATGATACAGTAATTCCACAACTGGGAATTTACTCAAAGAATATGAAAACACTAATTTGAAAAGATGTATGTATCCTTATGTTTGTTACAGCATTACTGACAATAGCCAAATTATGGAAGCAGCCCAAGTGTCCATCCATAGGTGAATGGATAAAGAAGAAGTGGTATATATATATATATATATATATATATATATATATATATATACACACACAAAGGAATATTATTCTGCCATAAAAAATGAAATCTTGACATTTGTAAAAACATGGATGAAACTAGAAATTATAATATTAAGTGAAATAATGTCCCTTTGAGAAAGAAAAATACCATATGATCTCACTCATATTTGGAACTTAAGAAACAAAACAAATGAACAAAGAAAAAAAGAGACCTCCCCCTGACCACCCCCCCCCCAAGACTCTTAATTATAGAGAACTGATGATTACCAGACAGGAGGTAGGTGGAGGGATGGGTGAAATAGGTAAAGGGGATAAAGAGTACACTTATTGTGATGAACACTAGTAATGTATAGAATTATTGAATCACTGTATTGTATGCCTGAAACTAATATATCTCCACATATTAACTATACTTAATTAAAAGAAAAAAGATATACAAATGGCCAACAAGCACATATGCACAAAAAGGAATTTCACCAAAATATTAAAAACTCTCTTTATATCAGCTACAAATATACAGGGAAATAAAAATAGTAAAACTAGTATTTAGTTAGACACTGTAATTAAAACATTAGAAACATTGAGAATTAAAGTATTTTATTTCTCTGTAAAAACCTTATCAAAAGTAGTTTTTTAAACAATGCTTGCTTTCTTATTATATAACTTAATATACAAAGCAATAGTCATTTCTATGCTTCGGTGAATTGTCGTACTCCTTCTAAGTTTAGATTAACTTTTAATATTTTCTCTTTTGCACCTTCAATAGTTAAATATTCCCAGAAATCTTTTAATGTGAAACTTTTGCTGGCATGTTTTCCTCTGGGACCTCTTTCTCCTTTCCATCAAAATCACTTTCCTCATTTATGTCCATGTTCACTTTCACTAAGGTTTCTTCCTGCATATCTTGAGTCTCTCAAACAGTGCCCCTCTCACCATCAGTTATTTCTTCTATAACTCCATTTGTATTTCCATCATTCCAACATTATTCCTTTTTGTTTCCTTGTTATACCTGTATGTTTTGAGGCCAATTCTCTTCCTTGAACAGCCATTTCTGTAAAATGTCTTGTGGGTTTATCACCAGGAGACAAGGGGACAGCACAACTACATGCTTAGCTGATGTTCATTTACATAGTCATTCATGGGATGAATAGCTATTAGCAAATTTTTTACTTTATGCAATTATTCATCATTCATATGCCATGGAAACTGAAATTTAAACTATGGGTTTTTTTTGGGGGGTAGTGTTATTTAACTAAATAGTGGTAATTGAAATTTATGTATAATATTTGAACTGTGCAGTGTGAGGATTGTCTGTATTTTATAAACAAAGGTGAGATAAATACCCCTTTGGAGATTAAGAAAAAACTTAAAAAGAATGAACCATAATTAGGCTTACACTACAATATGATGTTACATAGAAGTCATTTTAGCAGAACAAAATGATACCAGATGGGAAATGGGATCAACATAAAGGAATGAAGAACACCAGAAATGGCAACTTCATAGATAAATATAAAAAATTTTTTCTCATCATCTAATTAAAACAATTTACAGTCAACTGTTCAAAGCAAAAACAATAACTGTATTGTTACATAGTTATATATATGAAACATGAAATATTTAAGGATAAATCTGACAAAAGATATGCAAAATTTATACAATGAAAGCTATATGTTATTGATGAAAAATTTAAAAACCATAAATAAATTGAAAGGTATAATCTGTTTATGAGTTGGAAGATTCAATATTGTTAAGATAGTCATTGCCTCCAAATTGATGTATTCATTTAACACAATTCCATTTAAAATCTCAGAAGGCAAATTGTAGGAATTGACAAGTAGGTTCTAAAATCCATATGGAAATGCAAAGTACCTAGACTAATGAAAATACCATTGAAAAAGAATAAAGTTGGAGGATTTAACTCACCTCACTTGAACTGTTATAAAGCTACAGTAATCAAGAAAGTGTGGTATTGGTGTGAAAATACACATATAAATCAATGGAACAGAATAGAGAGTCCAGAAATCAATCCACACATATACGGTTAATTGATTTTCTCTAAATTGCAAAGGTAATTTAGTGGAGAAAGGAAGTCTTTTCAACATATATGTTGCTGGAACAATTGGACATCCATATGCAAAACAATGAATTTGTATACATACCTTGTACCATAACCAAATTAACTTAAAATGGATCATAGACCTAAATGTAAAATCTCAAACTATAAAATCCATGGTAGAAAAACCAGAGAAAATTATTGTAACTGCAGGTTAGGCAAATATTCCTTAAAAACAGCACAAAGGCATAATCCCTAAGTGAAAAAAAAATGGGTAAATTAGAGTTCATCAAAATTAAGAACTTCTCTGGGGCACCTGGGTGGCTCAGTCAGTTGTGTCCAATTCTTGATTTTGGTTCAGGTTATGATCTCAGGGTCGTGGGATCGAGCCCCACGCTCAGCCTGGAGCCTGATTAATATTCTCTCTCTCTCTCTCTCTCTCTCTCTCTGCCCCTCTCCCCAGCTTATGCGCGCTCTCTCTAAAAAAAACCAAAGAGAACTTCTTATCATAAATACTGTTAAGAGAATGAAAAGACATCACAGACTGAGAGAAAATATTTGCAAGTTGAATATCTGATAAAGACATATCTAAAGTATACAAAGAACTCTTTAAACTTAATAATAATAGTAATAGTAATAATGATAAAACCCAAGGAAAGAATAGGCAAAAGATTTGAACAGAAACTTCGCCAAGGACTAGATATGAATAGCAAATACGCATGTGAGAAAATGCTCAACATCATTAGTCATTAAGGAAATGCAAAATAAAACCCTATTGAGATACCACAACACACCCATTAAAACGTCTAAAATTAAAGGCTAATGCCAAATGTTGGCAAGAATGTGGAGCAACTCTCATACTCTATTGGCAGGAATGTAAAGTGATACAATCATTTTGGAAAGAGTTTGACATTTTCTTAGAAATTAAACACACAATTACTGTAGGACCCAGTCATTCCATTACTAGGTATTTAACCAAGAGACGTGGAAGCAATGTCCACACACATACTGCCACAGATTCATGGCAGCTCTATTCGTAGTAGTACCAATCCAAATGTCTATCACCATATGAGTGGAAAAAGAAATTGTGGAATACTGCTTAGCAACAAAAAGGAATGAACATGCAACATGATGGAATCTCAAAAGCCTTGTGTTGAGTAGAACACACCAGTAAAGAAAATACATATTTTTATATTTTGGTATTTTGATTTTAGAAAGAGAGCACATGCACATGAGTGGGGGAGAGGGACAGAGGGAATGAGAGAGAGAGAGAGTCTTAAGCAGGCTCCACGCTCAGCATGGAGCCTGACGTGGGGCTTGATCCCATGACCCTGGGATCGTGACTTGAACCCAAATCAAGAGTCAGGTGTTCAACAAACTGAGCCACCCAGGTGCCCCTGTGCAAGTTCTCAGAATAGAACTTGTTTATAATAAGAGCTCAAGAAGTTTTTTTTTGGTTTTTACCTATTATTTTATCTACCTCATCCTTTATGCCTTCTCGTACATTATTTACTTCCATCACATTCCTTGTTATTTGTTATGGGAGAGCTGAATTGCATCCCTCCCCCAAAATTCATATGTTGAAATCCTAACCACAGTATGTGACTGTACTTGAAGATAACAGCCTTAAAGAGGTCGTTATGATTGGTGTTAATCCAATCTGACAGGTGTCTTTATAAGAAGAGGAAATTTGGACACACACATAGACACCAGGGTCATGTGCACAAAAGAAAGACCATGTGAGCACACAGGGAGAAGGCAGTCATCTGCAACCAAGGAGAGAGGTGTCACAAGACACTAACTTCCAACACCTTGATCTTGGACTTCTAGCTTCCAGAACTGTGAGAAGTAAATTTCTGTTGCTTAAGTGACCTAGTCTGTAGTATTTTAATATGGCAGCCCTAGCAAACAAATGCATTCTCCCTAAATATATTCTGCATTCTCCTGTTTCCACATTTAAAAAAATTTTTTTTAAATTTACATCCAATTTGTTAGCATATAGTGCAACAATGATTTCAGGATGAGATTCCTTAATGCCCCTTATCCATTTAGCCCATCCCCCCTTCCACAACCCCTCCCGTAACCCTCTGTTTGTTCACCATATTTAAGACTCTCTTATGTTTTGTCGCTCTCCCTGTTTTTATATTATTTTTGCTTCCCTCCCCTTGTGTTCATCTGTTCTGTGTCTGAAAGCCCTCATACGAGTGAAGTCATATGATATTTGTCTTTCTCTGACTGACTAATTTCGCTTAGCATAATACCCTCCAGTTCCATCCACGTAGTTGCAAATGGCATGATTTCATTCTTTGTGATTGCTGAGTAATACTCCATTATATATATATATATATATATATATACCACATCTTCTTTATCCATTCATCCATCAATGGGCATTTGGGCTCTTTCCATATTTTGGCTATTGTTGATGGTGCTTCTATAAACATGGGGGTGCATATGTCCCTTTGAAACAACATACCTGTATCCCTTGGATAAATACCTAGTAGTGCAATTGCTGGGTCGTAGGGTCGTTCTGTTTTTAGTTTTGTGATGAACCTCCATACTGTTTTCCAGAGTGACTGCACCAGTTTGCATTCCCACTAGCAGTGCAAAAGAGATCCTCTTTGTACGCATCCTGGTCAACATCTGTTGTTGCCTGAGTTGTTAATGTTAGCCATTCTGACAGGGGTGAGATGGTATCTCAGTCTGGTTTTGATTTGTATTTCCCTGATGTTGAGTGATATTGAGCATTTTTTCATGTGTCGGTTGGCCATCTGGATGTCTTCTTTGGAGAAGTGTCTATTCATGTCTTGTTCCCATTTCTTCACTGGATTATTTGTTTTTTGGGTGTTGAGTTTGGTAAGTTCTTTATAGATTTTGGATACTAACCCTTTATCTGATATGTCTTTTGCAAGTATCTTCTCCCATTCCGTCAGTTACTTTTTAGTTTTGCTGATTGTTTCCTTCACTGTGCAGAAGCTTTTTATTTTGATGAGGTCCCAATAGTTCATTTTTGATTTTGTTTCCCTTGCCTCTGGAGACCTGTTGAGTAAGAAGTTGCTGTGGCCAAGATCAAAGCTATTTTGCCTGCTTTCTTCTCGAAGATTTTGATGGATTCCTGTCTTATATTTAGGTCTTTTATCCATTTTGAGTTTATTTTTGTGTATGGTGTAAGAAAGTGGTCCAGGTTCATTCTTCTGCATGTCACTGTCCAGTTTTCCCAGCACCACTTGCTGAAGAGACTGTCTTTATTCCATTGGATATTCTTTCCTGCTTTGTCAAAGATTGGTTGTCCATATGATTGTGGGTCCATTTCTGGGTTCTTTATCCTGTTCCATTGATCTGAGTGTCTGTTCTTGTGCCAGTACCATACTGTCTTGATGATTACAGCTTTGTAATACAGCTTGAAGTCCAGGTTTGTGATGCCTCCTGCTTTGGTTTTCTTTTTCAAGATTGCTTTGGCTATTTGGAATCTTTTCTGGTTCCATACAAGTTTGGGATTGTTTGTTCTAGCTCTGTGAAGAATTCTGGTGTTATTTTGGTAGGGATTGCATTGAATATGTAGATTGCTTTGAGTAGTATCGACATTTTAACAATATTTGTTCTTCCTATCTAGGAGCATGGAATCTTTTTCCATTTTTTTTTGTGTCTTCTTCAATTTCTTTCATAAGCTTTCTATACTTGTCAGTGTACAGGTTTTTCACCTCTTTGCTTAGGTTTATTCCTAGGTATTTTATGGTTTTTGGTGCAATGGTAAATGGGATAGATTCCTTGATTTCTCTTTCTGTTGCTTCATTGTTGGTATATAGGAATGCAACCGATTTCTGTGCATTGATTTGATATCCTGCCACTTTGCTGAATTCTGTCTGGGAAACTTTTAATCTCTCCTTCTATTTTTGAATGGCAGCCTTGCTGGGTAAAGAATTCTTGGCTGCATATTTTTCTGATTCAGCACATTGAATATATCCTGCCACTCCTTTCTGGCCTGCCAAGTTTCTGTGGATAGATCTGCTGTAAACCTGATCTGTCTTCCCTTGTAGGTTAAGGACTTTTTTCTCTTGCTGCTTTCATGATTCTCTCCTTGCCTGAGTATTTTGTGAATTTGACTATGATATGTCTTGCTGATGGTCGTTTTTTGGATGAATCTAATGGGAGTCCTCTGTGCTTCCTGGATTTTGATGTCTGTGTCCTTCCCCAGGTTAGGAAAGTTTTCCGCTATGATTTGCTCCACATAACCCTTCTACCCCTTTTTCTCTTTCTTTATCTTCTGAGACCCCTATGGACGGGGCTTAGTGTAACGGCTCTGTTCTCCGTTAGATGGCACTGTTTAGCTTATTGGGGTGGATTGTTGTGGTGTTTGTAGGTGTGTATGTGCATGCAGTGGAGAGGTGAAAATGGAGTTACCCAGCTACCCAGTCCCTAGTATCAGAAAGAACTCTGTCCTCCACAATCAGCAATGGCATACTCGTCCTTTGTCTTCAGCTTCCGTCCACTCCCTGCTTTTACACTGTCTGTGACCAAGTCCCAGGCAGCACCTCCCTCCTGAGTTATATCTCAGTTGTGGTTGTGTTTCCCAACCCCCTACTTCTGAGGCACTGTGGTTTTGACACATTCTGCCCCTTTGCAGGAGGATCTCACTGAACAATGGCTGGGTGCTGGCTGCACCCAGGAAGGTTCATGGGACCGTGCTGCTGCCAATGCCCAGAGACTGTGGCTAAGTGCCAGCTTGCCTCAGAAAAAGTTCATGTGATTGTGTAGCAGCAGCATTTCAGGGGTTATGGCAAATCACAACACGCATCTGGCACCAAGCTTCACCCCCAATGACGTTGTTCCAGCACCAGCGAATGTGGTTGTTCTCTGGGATCTGCTGGGGTCTTTGCCTTTGGGGGAGCCACACTGCTTCTACCAGATGCCCTCCCAGCAGGGGAACCACCTCTCCCCGTGTGGCCCAAAGACCCCAGACTTCAGTCTGCTCTTGGGGATTCGCCCTTCTCACCAGAGCACCATCAGGTATTGAGCTGTAGAGTTTCAGACTCTGTGCTCCCCTGTTTATAGAGTCTTAATGGAATTTAAAACCTTTTTTTTCTCCTTTTCCCCTTTTTAATTCAGTCACTGTGGCTGTTTCCACTTCTCTGCTTTCTCTCCAGCTGCTTTGGACGGGGGATGCTTTTCCCGTATTCTCCCTGTTGTCTCCGTCCTCTCTCTGCACAGGAAAACAGCTCCCTGCCCTCTGTGGCTTCTCTCTCCCCCAGGTCACCTCTCCACGCCATATACCTACTGATTTCTGTGGTTCTGGTTGTGCAGATTGTTGTGTTAATCCTCAAATCAGTTTTCTAGGTGTGCAGGATGTTTTAGTGTTGATCTGGCTATATTTCATGGACGAAAGACAGGAAAAAAACTTCCATGCTCTTCCGCCATCTTGTCTCCTCCTCATGTTTCCACATTTTTACCCAGGCTGTCCTATCTTCCTTGAATACTCTTTCCTGTAAAGCTTCATCTAAATGATATCTTCTCCAAAAACTCTGAGGGATGTGATATTTCCTTTTTTGAATTAATGTCCCTTTTCTGTATTTTGATATACTGTTTGATAACTGTTTGATCCTCTATTAAAGAATACTTCACTTTGACTTGTATTCATCGTAAGTTTGTAAACTCCTGGAGGATAGGAAATGATGTATTTTTTTTTTAATCTTCAGTCAATCAGAATGTTTTGTACATAGCAGGCTCTCAATAAGTATTTATTAACTTGAATTGTTGCCCCATGTTTTATGATGGCTAATGATTGGGAATCTCAATTTTGTTTTCTCGTCACTCTAACTTCAATAGCAAATTGAGTATATTCTAAACTGTCAGCATTGATAGATGCATAGTCTACAATAAACTGGGAACAAGGATTGATTATCTCATGGGCAAAATTGCACTTATCTAATTGTCTGAGGCAACTTGAATCATGGGATTTTGCTCAGGTACTTGCTAAACACTTTCTGTGTGCTCACTAACTAATTCCTCACAAGGTACGTATGAGTTAGGCAACATTATGGTGATAATATTACAGATGATAGACAAACATAGAGAAAAATCAAGAAATTATGCATGATTGCCCAACTAAAATGTGGTATAACTAGAAAAGGAACTGAGAAATTTGTGATTCCAGAGCCCATGCCAAAAGGATGGACCTCATTGATTCTGAGCTCAGGAGATGGATCATTGTCCCACTTACAGCATTTTCTATGACTTTTCTGTAGCTATGAGCTTCCCTGGCAGCTCAGAGATGCCTGAAGTTCCCTGTTAGTAACAGAGAAAAGAAAAAGATGTTTATATTAAGAGTGATTAGTGAGATAGAGACAACATCCTGAAGTCTAAGGATCTCTGACAGCCAATGAGACGTTTGGCAGAACCAGACAGAAAGAAATACTCAGGAAGTATTCTTTAGGGGATACTCTTGACCTGGTACTACCCATTCTTGGTTCCTAATTCATGGCCTGGAGGGATCTTCTTAATTTAGATACTTAATGTCACAATTGCTTGAAGGAATTCTTTTTATTAGCTAAAGAATTAAAGTTATGGGGGCGCCTGGGTGGCTCAGTCGGTTGAGCGTCCGACTTTGGCTCAGGTCATGATCTCGCGGTCTGTGAGTTTGAGCCCCGCGTCGGGCTCTGTGCTGACAGCTCAGAGCCTGGAGCCTGCTTCCGATTCTGTGTCTCCCTCTCTTTCTGACCCTCCCCCATTCGTGCTCTGTCTCTCTCTGTCGCAAAAATAAACATTAAAAAAAATAAAAAAATAAAAGAATTAAAGTTATGTTATTTATGGAAAACAGTCAAAATAGTACAGAATGTGAAAAGTATAAGTCCTTTCTGAGTCCTAATTCTTCTAGAAAGGTTATATGCATTTATGAACATTTAAGAGAATAAATAAGATCATACTACACATATATTTGCTTTCTTTTTAATGACCATGTATACTTCTATTGTATAAACAGATAGTAAACACCCTCATACATTTATCTTTCTGCACTTGGGGAAGTATGCCTACAGGATAAACTTCCCAGAGTGGAAAGCTAGGTAGAATGGGTTCTTTACCTTATGGCTTTATAAAGAAGGCAAAATAGTCCATTGAGAATGAGTAAACTAACATTGTACAATGAAAACTACAGGTAATTTGATATACTTACACATAACAATTTACAAAGGATATGTAGAGAGTGGAACCCAGTAATAGTCTGCAATCATTCTTACCACAGACCTGATAGACAGACCACACCGGATTACTTCAAGGCTTTAGCATATCATGTCAGAGGATATGGGTGTCTGTGGACCCTTGTATTATTTCACTTCAGTGCTGTTTTTTTTTTAAGTTTATTTATTTATTTTGAGAGGGAGAGAGAGCGAGAGACAGAGCAGGGGAGGTGCAGAGAGAGAGGGAGAGAAAGAATCCCAAGCTGACAGCGAGGAGCCCAATGTGGGGCTTGAACTCATGAACTGTGAGATCAGACCTGAACCAAAACCAAGATTTGGATGCTTAACTGACTGAGCCAGCCAGGCACCCCATTCCGTTGCTGTTTTAAGAAGTCTGCTTCTGGGATCAGGAAACTTTATATAAAACTCTGAGTTTTTGCTTATGCACATATTCAAAATATGATCATTAGATACCAAATTGTTACAAATGTATTTCTCCAGAAAGTTGTACTTCTCTCAAACATGATCTGAATAGTAGTCACTACCTGCATTACTTATGTGATGCTTTACTTCTCTATCTCACATCTAATCCTTACACTTATGGATTTTGTTTGGTAGTTTATTCTGTCTACCATTATCAGTGTTCTGCTGAGAGTGGTGGTGCTGGAAAGGCATTTAGCATTGCTTTTCTCTTTCAAGTTCAAGTTGAAAACTAATACCTCATTGTGCCGCCATGACACTTCCTGTGCAATGCCAATAACACTTCCCTCCCTTTTGTTGTACCTCATGGTAACTTATGAGCATTGCTGTTTGATCTATAATGCTCAGTGTCAGTAGGCACACACAGCCTATTATTACTCTGGTGAATTGATTTCAAAACTTTAAAGAAGTTTGAATCTTTATGGGTAGGTAGTTGGAACAGAAATCTTTTATTATCAAGGAAAACACAGTGGTAGAGGCTCTGGATGTCTTCCACTATTTATTCTCTCTTTCTAATAGAATACATACAATAATAGATATATACCTGAGCATATGGCTATCTAGCTAAAGATTATATCCTAGTATCTTTTGCAGATAGTTGTGGCCATGTAACTAAGTTCTGACCAGTGGAAAGTAAGCAGAAGTGATGGTGTGATTTCCATACTGTGCCCTTAAAGGATAGAAGTAAAACCTGCCCAAGGAGTGCTTCTGCCTCCTGCTCACTGGAATGTGAACATGATGTCATCTGGAGCAGTCATCTTGGATTGGGAGATGATGATGGCAGCCAGAAGATGAAAGGAACTGGGTCCCTGTGGGATTATCATACCAGCCTGGGATCTTTTAGCTAAGCTGTTTTGTGAGAAAGAAATAAACTGCTTTCTTATTTAAGCCGCTGCTATTTTCAATCCTTCTGCTGTAATAGAAAAATACACATAGCACAAATAAATACACACACACACACACACATACCCACACACACTCACACCCACACCCAAATACACACACACACACACACACACACACACACACACACACAAATCTTAGTTAATAAAATATCCAAACTAGAACTTTTATATGTGGGATGTCTTAGATTAAAAATATGTCAACATATTTCAGCTTGTATTTTTTCCCTCTCTTTATAATCGACATTGTCTTTTGGCAACCTCAATAAAACTTCACATTAGTTAAATGTGGAATGATGAATAGGGACAGTTAACAAGGGATAAATCAATCAGACTTTCTGATGAGATCATAAGCTGTAGTAACAGAGTATTTTGCAGCAGTAAGTTCTCAAGTGCCTGATATAAATTTGAAATTTGTAAATGTTTCCAAGCTAAGTATAATTTTTAGCTTGGATATAAAAAGAGCATTTGAAGTCAGAGGCTAAAAGAAATAATAAAACAAAGCAACAGCTCCTTATTTATTCATTTCTACCTGAGAACATGTTCCCAAGATCTTTCATCATCAATTTACACAGAATTGAATGCTATATTAATTTGTTCAGAAAATATATTCATCCAATTATTTGTATCAGCTTCTGAGAAGATCTTATAAATGACAGGATTGATTGCTTACAGGTTAATCTTTTACTCTCAGGGAGATGGAAGAAGGGGGAAGCTGGGGGAGCTGTTACAGATGGGATGGGACTAATGAGCACTGCAGAAGGAGGAAAAGCAAAGTGTCCAGAGTACCTATTAATTCACTTTCCACGATTTGTTTAGTGACTACTACATTTCATGTATTATCCCAGGTGCTGAGTGTTCAAAGCTTAATAATCTTTAATTTCTATTCTAAAGATTCTTATAATATAGTTGGGGAAGCAAACAAGTAAACTGGCTATAGAACAAGATAAAGTCATTGTTTTTTCATTTCACTAATTTTGTTAATTTCTAGAGATAACTCTTTTTTTTAAGTTTATTTATTTACTTTTGAGAGAGTGAATGTGAATAGGGGAGGGGTAGAGAGAGAGGAAGAGAGAGAGAATCCCAAACAGGCTCTATGTTGTTAGAGCAGAGCCTGACACGGGTAACAATCTCATGAACTGTGAGGTCATAACCTGAGCTAAAATCAAGATTCGGATGCTTAACCAACTGAGCCACCCAGGTGCCCAGGTGTCGAGATAATTCGACATTGGGTCATTCAGAGTACTGAACATTCCTGGACACACTAATTGGTTCAAGGATGTGCAAATAACTATGACCAATTAGAGACTTTCTTGAGATTTGAAATATAGAAGTGGGAAAGAGAGGATCTCTCTCTCTTTTTTTTAAGTTTATTTATTTACTTTGAGAAAGACAGAGACAGGATGAACTGGGGAGGGGCAGAGAGAGAGAGGGAGAGAGAATATCCCAAGCAGGCTCCATGCTTTCAGCACAGAGCCTGATGCTGGGCTCGAACCCACAAAGTGTGAGATCATGACCTGCGTGGAAACCAAGAGTCAACACTTAACTGACTGAGCCACCTAGGTACTCCAAAAGGATCTCTTTCATTTGGATCATAAGTTTCTATCACTTGAATAGATATATGAAATAGAATAATAGCTGTATAAATAGAATAATACATGAAACATAATACATGGAACAAAAGTTTCTATCACCTTAAGATTTCCAGTACAAGCTACAAATGAATTTCCTGGAAGGATTTAGTTATTTGATAATTAGAAAACATGAATAAGTGGATGGTTTTTTTTGTGTGTGTGTTGTATATGGTCAGCATGGTATTTGCCTTTACATTTGGCCTTTGTTTTCATCCCCACCCTGCCCTCCAACCCATATACCCACTGCCCTCTAAGATTCAGTATTTATTTGCATTCCTCAAGATGAAAATGAATTCAACAGGTATTGGTGAACAGTATAGATTTCATACTGTTGTAATTTCATACATTACATAACAAGCAGCTTTATACTGCAAAAAACCCTCTTTAGTAATTTCTAACTCTCTTCTTGGCTGCCCTCTGATGCTGGCCTTCCTTTTATCTCTTCATTCCCTGCCCCGCCCCCCCCCCCCCCCCCCCCAGTCTTTACATCTCCCATTCTGATTCCTGACCTCTGGATCTTTCTCACTCAGAATGATTTAGCTCTGCCCTAGTTCATCCAAATCTGTATTCTTTCAACCAACACTCCACAACAGACAAAACATACCCCAGATAGTAAAATCTATCTTCTTTAGAATATAGCAGAGAGAATATAAATCACAAAAATTTTAGGTCACTTATAAAAACTGATCAAATAATAACAATAAAATGGATCTGAGTATGGAGATGATGTAAATTAGGGATGTAAAGTGTTCTAGCATAGGTGTGGGCTAGGGCAGAGTGTCCAGGAATAGAAAGTTTTATTCCAATTTGGGAATTTCTCTTTCACTGAATATAATCAAGTCAATGTTTCCATAAGAGCTTGGTGTGAATATTCTCCTACAAGATATTTGAATTGATGGACACTTTACTGACAGATATTTGACTTCCAGAGGTGGATGAGTGGGTTGTAGGCAAAGAAGTAATCATATAATGTGTTCAGCTTCCTAGATAGAGTTTCTAAGCAAGAAGGTGATCAGTTTTTACTATCCTGTCATCTTTATGTTTCTCCCTTTTCTCTTTTCTTTTGGTTCTCAACTTTTTCAGGGTCTTAGGTTCAGGAGGAAATTCTTTGTGAAGAACTGAAAATACTGAGATGCACTAAGTCTCGGGTGGGTATACTGATTATTTCTTTTTAAAGTTGAATTTCCTGTTCACCAGAAATGATGGCTTGGAATCCTCATGGATATATTTCAAACCCTAAAATGAAGGGAGGATGTAAATTTTTATAAGTTTAGAAATGTTGGACAACTGTTCACAGTTCAGTTTTCCTGGCATTGGACAACACATCATTCTGATTCTTTTTCGTATCCAAGAGCAGTTTGTCCCATTTTTATTTTGTATTGCTAGTGGTTTAAGTGTATCTTTGTAAGGCCTCTAAAGCTATCTGGTAGGTAGGCAGAGTATAAATAACCTTTATTGTTATTATCATTGTATGTAGCATTCACTCTGTTTTGCTGCCATTAATAAACCATTCAAGCAATGTTGTTGCAATGTATAATATTAGCAGAAGACTCCCTAGGGAGACATATAAGCGGGTGTTTAATATTCTGCTTGTTCCTCAGTCTGTCTCTCTACAGGCAGAGATGTTAGAGCATGTCCAAAGTTCAACTGAAAAAAAAAAAGATCTATGAGATCAAAAAATAACACTAAGTATGTTACTGTAATTCACAGAATTGGTTTTGCTTTAGCATTTTTGCTAAATTAGGAGATCATAAATAAGTTAATATGCTCTTGAAATTTTTATTCCTCTTTAGATATTTTTGATTGAACATACAAAATAATTCCCACAGACCTATGTATCAGAAGTAATTTCCCAACAGCTTGATCAAACTAGTATAAACAAACTTAGAAGCCAAGTGAATTTCTGCTCAAATACTCAATTATGAACGAGCTGTTGAGCAGAGTGAGCGTGTATTTTTTTTTTTTTTCCTCACAATACCTCATTGATGACTTGGTAGAGCTCAGATTCAGTCTTGAAATTGTAATCCAGTAAAAGTAGTATAAAGTCTGGAACCATTGGCATTTTAAGAAGATGTGAAGTAGTGCATATAAATGAATATGCAACTGGGAGCTGTTGTGAAATTTGGCTCTGAACATTTTCAGAGAAAGAGTGGAATCTCAAGGACCAGCTTATATCTGAAAACCAATCACAACTGCATGTTGCTGCTGACAGCTAGTTTTTGCAGACCTTTAAGATAATTTTGTCTTGTTCATTGCATTGGTTAGTTGCTGCTCTCGACCTCACACAGAAATCCCTCTGAGAATTTGCTTGGAGGACTTATATTAGGTATTTTTTGTTGTGTAACAAATGATCCCACAACTCAGTGGCTTAAAACAGCAACCATTTATTATACTTCAGATTCTGTTGTTCAGGTATTTGGATTGGGTTCAGATTGGGTGTTCTTCTGTGGATTCTATTTGGTCTCACTCATGCATCTGTGGTCATCTGCTGTTCAGCTATGCTGTTTTGTCTTTTGGGTTGGCTGGCTGTGGGGTGGGACAAAAGGAATGACTGGGGCACAAGTCCTTTATCATCTTGCAAGCTAGTCTGGTCTCATTCACATGTTGAATCAGAGTTCTAAGGATAGCCAAAAAGAGGACAAGCCCCACTGGTCAAGTGCTTGTCAAGTTTCCGTTTGAGTCACATTCACTCATATCTTATTTGCCAGAGCAAGTCATGTGGCCGAGCCCAGAGTCAGAATGGGAGACACTCAAAGTCACGTGGCAGGGGGTCCTGAATATAGGAAAGGAATGCATTTGTGACAGTGTTGCAATCTATGGCGGTAATAGAGACAGGTTTGGATAACCAAAAGTAGCTGTAGACATTGTTCATCAATAGCTATGGCAGTCTTTGAGATATCATGTCATCCTGTCACCATCCAGAGAGGGAGCATGGTGTTTTGAAATATCCTTGGCCTTGGACTCCAGAGAGCTGGCTTCTTGTCTGGCCCTACTATAAATTCACTGTGTGACATGGAACAACTCACTGACTTTCTTTGGGTCACTTATTCTTCAAACTTAAATGGAGATATTGTTTCTAGGACTAAGATATTTTCAGATTTAAAATGAATGCCTTTGCCTGCATGATACTGAGGAATTTAGAAAATAATTAAAAAAAATCATAGAATTATGTAGCTCATTGAGTCCAACACCTTATTCTTAGTGATGTGGGAAATGAGGCCTAGAGAGACTTAGTCAAGATCCTGGGCTATTGGTCTGCCTTTTCAGGTCATCTCCAAACTGAAATCTTAGCTATGGTACTCACATTGTTAATGTTATCTCAACAACCAAACAAGCTCCATCCCACCAACTTCTCATTTTCTCAGAATTCTAGGACTTGGCGATCTCATGTAGTGATTTCCTCATCCATGACATCAATAGTATAGCAATTTCCTGTAAACTATGGTTTGATCATAGTGAAATATATTAACTGCGGTGAGTGATGAAATTGCCAGTGTTGTTATTGTGTGAGCCACACTTTGAAACAGTGACAACTCTTGAGAGATTACATTCACAGCTTGAAATTTGTGATCTCCTCTGAACCCAGAAAAATGGCATTCATTTGGAAGGAGGAAGTGGAGGGCCAAGAACAGTTATTTTGAAATCAACTTAGCTGCATATTAAGGCTATCTGTCTGTTAGTATCAGAGTCATGCTTGCATCCACAGTAGCAGAGTTTGAGAATAAGGACGACAGAAAGCTAAATTTCTTGGGATTTGAAAGATGACTCTCTCCTCTCTCAACTCCTAGAGAAACTTTTTTTTAAAGTGTATTTATTTATTTTGGAAGGGGGGTGCAAAGAGAGAGGAAGAATCCTAAGCAGGGTCCACGATGTCAGCGCACAGCCCCAAAGCCTGATGCAATGTGGGGCTCAAACTCATGAAACTGAAATCATGACCTGAGCAGAAACCAAGAGTTAGAGGCTTAACTGATTGAGCCACCCAGGCGTCCCTCTCCCACAGAGAACCTTTTGTTGATACCAACATTTGGCATTTAAATTTTAAGCTCCTTGAACATAAGAAATGAGTTTTATCACCTATGTATCTCTGAAAGCCCCTAACTGAATCCCTTGCCAGATAATAATCCTGATAAAATTCTGAGTATGGTGCCTGCTCCATAATAAGCACTCAGTAAGTGTTAACTCTTATTATTATTATTAGTCCAAAGAAGGTGCTCACTAGTTTTTGATGGATTGATTTCTCTTTTGCAACTATTCTCTGCTTCAGCCAGTCTGTGGAAAGTTATGTGAATTGTAAAACCTTATTCTGCTTTATGGGAGAAGTATAATTGTTCTTTGACCTATATTATCAGTTAATATTCAGTGATTTTGAGCAGGTGTTGTGTATATGTTTGTGTACACCAAAATTTAATCACACAGAAGGACAAGTAGAGGTTGCTTTGTTTGAAATTACTCTCTTAAATGATTCCAAGTAATGCTTGAGTCCTGTTTAAAAAAACTGCCAAGTCTTCTTGCATCAAAATCCCAATTTGCATATTACTTTACATATTGAGTCCCAAAGGCTTCAATTCAAAGGATGGAAAATAAAATTAAACGAATCAATTAGTGTATCTTACTGCAATTGTATTCAAACCCAATATTAAGGACATTACATACAAATTACATAACAGATTTAGAAAGCAATTCAATTTAATCACATCTTAGATTAGGAGGGACAGGAACCCAGCTCAAGAAATAAATGCCAGTCAGCTGTTGTGCTGGGGGGCTGGGGAGAAGAGTTCTGGTCTATTCTGGTTGAAACAGCTCCTGTCAGCCATAACTAGCTCAGCTCTACAATCCTGACCCATGGCTGGGATTTCCAGGAGGGGCCTTCATCTTTCAAGGATTCTATTTGATCTGTTGCTATTTTGACCATTTAACTTCTGATAATATTATTATTTTTAAATTGGTAGTGAATGGTTCCTAATTTTGCACCATATCTTTGGGCTGGGAAAATATTTTGAAGGATCAGCTGCTCTATGCCTATCTCTGGCCCCTCTAGCCATTTTCAAAAGTTCCTTCTACCGTACTCTCTGAGGCTCATTTACCTGACGTAGACTGGGTACCTAGACCTGTGCTGTCTAATAGAGGAGCCACCAGTCACATGTAACTAGTGTGGCTAAAGAATTAAATGTGCTGAGCTAGATAGAATGGAATCAGAGAACAAAGGTGCTAAATATTCGACTTTGAAATTCAAAATCACGGTCCACTAATAAGATAGAAAATTTAGAAGAAGACATGCCCCATTTTTTTCTCCTTTCTTCAGACAAGATCAAGATTTCTTAGCTATAGAGGATAAGAGGGAGGTGCCAGATGAAAAGAACAAGTAGACACCTAAAGACCGTGTGTCTGTGTGGGAGTCTGTCTGCTGCTCATGCTGAGGGTGCATGTAAGCTGTCTTCTTGGCTGGGCAATGCACAGGAGGCACCAGGCTTAGCACTCTGCTGCAGGCTGGCCTGTGCTCCATGACTTTTTCAGCACTCATTCAGCCCACTCTATGGGGCAACTCCACCTTCCAAATGCACTCATCTTGCTTTCCTAATGCCTTCTTCTAATGCTCTTGAATACCTAGAAGTCTTCAGAATGGAGGGTGGAACAATGGATACCTGAAGGGGTGGTGATGTTTTGCAAATGGAAGTCACTGCTCTGGCCAAGGGGGAACAAGTCAGACCAGCTCAAGACCTGCCAAGGTCTGGGCAGAAGTTGGAGATAGCCTTCCATCTCTACTGTCCAATTCATTTCATCTTTTATAGGTGTACGTGGTCTTTTGAGATTATAACATGGCTGCAAGTTGTGCTTCTGTTTTTCATGTTTACTTACTAAATTTTAGGGTAGTTTTTGCCTTGTGGCTCATGATTCACACTCCGTTTCCTTCCCCAAGCCCTGCTTCCAGCTTAGGTTATGTGTTATTTCTATGTGTTTGCACAATATGGCAGATTGTATTGTCACCAATGGCCAGAGCAATATTTCCAGTCCCACTTGCTTTTGCAACCTTGTCATTCTCATCAAGAAATGGAATCTGTTTCCCTCTTCTTGAAGCTGAGTGGGACTTTGCAGCTGTCTTGATGAGTAAAGTGTGGTGCAAGTGAAGCTATGTGACTCCAAGGCTAGGTCCTAGAAGAGGGTATAGCTTCCACCACTCTTTCTGTCTCTCTCAACTTAGCCACTATATTCTAAGAAAGTTCAAATTTCTTCATGTTGAAGACCACATGGAGATACCCACTGGAGAGGAACAGAAGCCCATCATTACAGCCAGCATCAACTGAACTATGAACTAGTGCTTGCTGGCATGGAAATAGGGGTAATGTTCTAAATATTTAACTATGGTAAGGCACAGGCACCAGCTGATCAGTATGGATGGTCAGAGGGTTGGAACAGGGTCTTGGGAACTCTTAGATTTGCCAAGCATTGAAGTTTTAGCTTGGGGATTGAGTGGGGAGGTTGAGAGGGTGTCCTAAGAATCAGTTTTACGCGGTGGTCATGAAGAAATCTCTCAGAATTTTAACAGCTAAGTTCAGTCATACCAGCTTTATAAATAGGATTTTAGTCTTGCATGTAGCAAAGGAAGGTTTCCCAGGGAATCCTAAAAACAGGAGGATTCGTTTGGCAGTAGAAAGAGTGCAGGACTTGTAGACCCAGAATTAGAATACAGATTTCTTACTTCAAACCTTGTGTATTCACACCTCTTGATATTGGTTGGTGTCTGTAGTGGGTTGAATGGTGGGCACTAAAAAGGTATGTCCACACCCAACCCCTGGAACTTGTGAATGTCTGGAAAAATTATTTTTGTAGATGTTATCAAGTTAAGAATCTTGAGATGACATCATCTTTGATTACCAGGGTGGCCCTAAATTCAATGATATGAGTACTTATGATAGACAGAAGAGGAGAAGACACAGACACATGAAGAAGAAAAGGCCACGTGACCACAGTGGCAGAGATTGGAGTGATGCAGGTAAGGAAGTCGAGGAATGATAGAGCCACCAGAAGCTGGAAGAGGCAAGGAAAGATTCTTCCCTAGAGTCTTTCAAGGGATTATGGTCCTGCAGACACCATGATTTTGGGTTCCTGTCCAAAAATGAATTTTCGTTGTTTTAAACCACCAAGTCTGTAGTAATTTGTTACAACAGCCCTGGGAAGCTACTGCATATGAGATATGCATAAAACATATGGGAAAGTACTTACCAGGGGCATGAGTGTAATTGGAAAGTTTAATCATCATCTGCTTTCCCCAATGCTTTTTCCTCTATTACCCAGTGGCAGTGCTAGTTGTGATAAAAGTTTATAGGACATAAAGAATAAAAAGTCACACACAGCTAAGCTGTAGTGTTACAATATTTCAGTTCCACTAGGGTAAATAACAAGTTAATGAAATCACCTTTAAAATTGCCTCCTAGAGAAGGCCATTAGTTAAAAATGTTAAGTTTAAATTGGGGTCTGTGTAGTAAATGATTTGACCTTGTCCCAAAAGAGGTCATCCTCTACTCTTAACTTCTAGGAGGAAATCAGTGTCAAACCTGATCGTAGTGTCTTTGTTTAGGTGGGTGCTGGTCACACTAGATCTTAGGGCAGAGCTGGCCATACCAGATAATCTTAGGGTGGGTAGCTGTGTCAGAAAGACTGACCATGTGATTTAGGGTGAGGGCTTTGGGTTATTTATATCAGTTGACCTGGAGGCTGAGATCAGTCAGGTGGACAATCAATCAATTAATTAATCATGCCTAGTAATGAAGCCCCAATACAACCTTTGGATCCCAAGGATAGAGTGAGTTTCCTTGGTTGGTGATATTCTGTGTATAATGTCATGTGCCAGTGCCAAGAGGAGCACATCCAGAGAAGACAATCGAAGCTTTGTATTTGGAACTTTCCCAGTCTCTGCCTCAATTGTCTTTTCCCTTGGCTGATTTTAATTTGTATCCTTTCCCTATAACCAAGCATAATTGCTAGTATAATGGCTTTCAGTGAGTTAGGTGAGTGCTTTTAGAAAACTATCAAACCTGGGTGTGGTTTTGGGAACCCCCTAAACTAGCAGTTGGTGTCAGAAGGGAGGCTGGTTCTGTGAAGGACTATGCCCTCAGATCATTCAGCTTGGTTAACTCCAGGTGAAAATCATTTGTCAAGGTAGTGAGTGGTCCAGGGTGCAAAAAGTTGAATGGAGAAGCCCCACAAACAGACGGGGAAGACAGGACTTCCCACTTTGGATATCTGAAAATGGTATTCCAGACTCCAAACTCTCATTTTGTCCCAACCCTCATTTCAGAGCATTTACACCACACCCAAGCTACTGTGGGAAGGAGCATGTTCATGGGCTGTTTTTCCCTCTGTCTGGCTGCTCCTCAGTGACCGTGTGGGAGAGTAGTAAGACTCCTCATTCCATCTGCTGGGGGCCCCATCCCTTGAGCCAAGAACCAGAAGCAGAAGTACTATTTTGTTTTTCTCTCCTCACTATTATCTTGGTTAATTCTTAGGTAAAAGGTGTTGGTCTTTATGTAGTTTCAATTCAAAACTGTCAATAATAATGGAACTAATTACAAAACTGACTTAGAGTTTTTGGGATTCAAATACAACACATCAAAAATAATGGTGCTTAGCTCTGTTCTATATATTTGAGATTGGGAAAAGGGGATATCGCAGAAATTGAGTATTTTCTTACACAATCCACTTGACATTCCTTGATAACAGTTAATAAGACATATTTTTGAATTTTTAAAAATAGTTATGTGTGTGTGCTGTCATTGCATATTAAAATTAATTTCTACAACATACATAAGAATATGAAGACTTGTTTGGTAAATGTATATAAGAAATACACTCTTGTGTTTCTCCTTTACTCACATATACAGTACTTTACTTCTGACACCAGGTGTGTGGGTTTTCAAACAAACTTCTAATAGTAGCTGTGGGTCCTATAATACAATTCAATTTTGACACTAACCAGGCTTAGTGCAGATCCCACAGGTTAAAGCCTCGGTCTCAAAAGACTGCCCTCTCTGCCTCCAACTTCAGATACAGTCTCAAGTTGAAATTGTTACCTGTACTTCGAGTTAACTGACTAGAAATTAGGGTTCCCATTAACCTCTCCTCAAGTTTAATAATTTGCTAGAATGCTCACAGAACTCAGGGAAATACCTATTAGTTTATTACATAATAAAGGGTATGATGAAGGAGAAAGATGAATAGACGGATGAAGAGGTGCATAGTTCTAGAACAGTCCTGGGCAGAGGAGCTTCTGTCCTTAATGGAGTTGGAGTGCACCATGGTCCTGTTATATGGATACATACATTGACTAGAAGTTCCCTGACCCCATATTTTTGGGATTTTTATGGGGGCTTCATCACGTAGGCATGATTGGTCACTAACTTAG